>NW_026126525.1:23092500-25492500 GCF_943737965.1 Phodopus roborovskii | reverse complement strand
AAAGACTTCCTTATAGCTGCACTAAGACACCATTGTCAAGTCAGTTCATGAAAGGGAAGGTTTATTTGGGCTTACAGTTCCAGGGGGATAGGATGTCCATCACCATCATGGCCGGATTTGCAGGCGGGCATGATGACTGAAGCAGCAAGCTGAGATCTCATGTGTTCCGCTACAAGCAGGAAGCAGAAAGAACAAACTCGGGATAGTGTGTGTCCTCTAAAATCCTGAAGTGCACACCCAGTAGCATACTTCTTCCTCCAGCAAGGTCACACCTCCTAAACCTACACAAACAGTGCCATCAACTGGGGACCATGTATCCAAACACCTGGGTCTGTGGGGGACATTGTCATCCGGCATTAAATGGAAGTGAGTCTACCAGGGAGGGGACAGGGTGAGGTTAATATTGGGGACCCCCCTTAGCATGCAGTTGAACATACTGCCACAGTGTTTGCTCAGCACCCAGTAAGGGCACTGCAGAGCCTGCTCTGCATGTCACAGTAAGGATTTATCTGAAGATATCTGCCCAAAGAAAGAGCGTAGAAGGGAAGAAGACTGAAAAAGTCGAGGATGAAGTAGAAAGCAGAGGTTTTCAATGGGACATCTAGAGATTCTCTTCACTTCATATTGTTCATTTATAATATAAATTTATGTACTGTAAATGTAATATAAGTATTCATTTGCAATATAAATTCACTATAATATGAAAAAATCTCAAAAAATGTACAGAATAGGTAAAGAACACGTGGGTATTAAGATTCAGATATTAAGTTATGAAATCATTCCTGAACATAATTATAGGTCTCTGCTTGAATGTCCAGTGCCAGATATATAATAATATTATCTTAGATATTATATATAGTCACGTTTGTATGTATTAACAAATGATGCTCATAGGTCGCTTTGTTTTATTTAGATAATTAGGGAAAGGAGTTTCTATTTTTTTCTAATCTTGCAGCATGGGAGTGTCTTCTATCCTGCTTCTGTTGAGAATATAAATCTGGTAAGAGAAAGACATGACTTATGCCTCCTTTTTTCTTCCTTCTTTATTTTCTCTTCCCTTCCTCTCCCCCTTCTTTCTCCCCCTCTGACTCTGCTTCTCTGTCCTTTTCTCTCCCTGCTTCCTTCCTTTCTTTGAAATGGGGTCTTACCTGCAGACTGACTACACTTGTAGTCTAGGCCAGCCTGGAATTCAGGGCAAATCCTCCTGCCTTCTGGCTCCCAAGTGCTAGGATTTCTTATATGAACCTCTATGCCTAGCTGGTGCCCCTTCCATGCCCTCCTTTCCCATAGTGCACTTCGTGGACACTCAGGAAGTAGTAGATAGCTTAAATCGAATGAGAAAAAAAGTCTATCAATGTAAGAATTGCAGGATTCAGTGGGAGTTGGCATAAAACAATTAGAAATACATTTTCATGTACAGTGAGCTACATTAGAACCCATCTGCTGTGTTTGAGGGATATAGTGGTAATAGACTCTACAAAAGAAAATATGTAACCGATTTCAGACCAATCCAACAGAAGTCCTTAGTAAATTACATACAAAAGCAATATTGTGCCAGCCATAGCAAGACAGGCTTCCTCTGGCAGTCCTGGAACTCACTTTGTAGCAGGATGGCCTCAAACTCATAGAGATCCACCTGCCTCTGCCTCCCAAGTTCCAGGACTGCTGGAACTGTTACACACAGAAACCCTGTCTTATAAAAACCAAATCAAAGCAAACCAGCACAAAATCTCTTAAAAGAAATAAGACCTTGGTATGGGACAAGTCAAGAAAAGAGTATTTTGAGCTTAAAGAAACCATTTCACACTTTGATATTCAAATAGAAAGGACATGCATACATACAGCCTGCTTAGAACAACTATTGCTAGAAAATACAGACTGAAGGCACTGTGTGTGTGCGTGTGTGTGCATGTGCGTGTGTGTTTGTGTGTGTGTGTGTGTGTGTGTGTCCATTTCCAGGGAGAATTAACTGAGGAGGTAGACCCACCCTGAATAAGGGTTATTCCATCCCACGAGCTGGGGCCCAAGCAGATAAAATGGGGAAGAGAAGGGAGTCAGATTCTTGCCAGCATTACTGTTCTTTGTTTCCTAATCCGCAGAGAGGTGATGCCTCATTGCCAGCTCAGGCCATCTCAGACCAAGCTACTCAGATTGCCCTGCCTTCCCCAACATGGTGGACAGGACTCCTTTAAAGCATGGGCCAAAATAAATCTTTTTTCCTTATGTGGCTTCAGTCAGATTTTGTCATAGCAACAAGAAAAGTAACTAATTTGCATTCAAACCACAGTTTTGACTTTATAGAGATTTGTGTTCCAAAAGTTATATTTGTCTATCGGGGAATTTTTTCTTCATAAACAATATCTGTAAAAATGATTATCTACAAATAATTTTTGAGTTCCTGAGAAAAATAATGTAGGAAAAATTGACAATGCCATTATATATTACCCTATTTTATAACCCTGTTTATTTACCCGAAGAAATACTATAATAATTAAAAAAAAAAAAGGTTCATGTTTGGGTATTAGAGATCTTTTTAACGCTCTTTATTTGAAATTAAATTTTCAGATTAGCATGCAAAGTAATGGATTTCCCCGTGGCATCTTAATGCCAGTATGTCATTCCACTGTCATTTCCTTTGTTCCCATCCTCCACATCCCTGCCTCCTTCCAGCTGCCTCCCACCCCCCCACATCCCTGCCTCCTTCCAGCTGCCTCCCTTTCTTGCTTGCCCCTTTCAGACCCTGCTTCTGCTTTCCATTGCTTTTTCATTTCCATTTCTTTCTCCTGTCTCATTGTCCCCCTTTGACTTTTGTGACCTATAAATATACACATGTAGACACATGTCTAGGTGTGCATACGTATATACACACAAACTACATATGTAATTTCACATCTAGATTCTGTCTTTGAGAAACCATGCAGTATTTGTCTGAGTCTGGCTTATTTTGCTTAATGTAATGACTTCTAGATACATAATTCTTCCTGCAAACATAGAGATCATTTTGAAATAGTCAAATGCTAGAAGCTTAGACATTCGGTAAGATATAGTTTTCTCCTGTGGTTGGAATGAAAAATGGGAGGAAAAAATGAGGGAAAAATTCACAAAAAGAAAAAAAGAAAAAAAGCTATAGTTTTCTCCTGGTTTAAGAGTTAAGTGGTTTGACTCAGCATAAACATTGACTCAGCTACTAATAAAAAGAAAAGGGTCCCTGCATAAATCCTGTCTATCCTTTTAAGATCTGAGGAACGCAGTAAATTTATTCCCTGGGACAAGGGTCAACACTGTGACAGAGGCTGTAATTCACTGGATGTGCTGTGTGTGCTGACTGTGCCAAGCGATAAGAGCGAGCGTCAGTATTTGATCATGAGAGTCACTGTCCCCTCCCATTCTGTTGTGTTTATATGCATCAGTGTGCTGGCGTCCCTGACCAGCAGAATCGATGCTGTGAGTGGGGCCAGCCCACCCCTCATTTCCATAAGCATTGTGCTCACATGTTTGCATGCTGTACTCTTTTATTTCAGTAACATTTAAAAGCCATGGCCTCCGAGGAAATTAAACTAACAAAGAATGTCCACAGCGAGGCTCTGAGCGCTCAAGTCTCAGGTACAGTACAAAGTGGCTGCTATGAGTTGACAATTAAAGAGACAGTAGCTATCTTCCTTCTGCTGTTCTTTGTGTACAAAAATGCCTGGATTTGCTTCTGAATCGCCTGCATAAGAACTTCTCTGGTCTTTCGGCAGAGCACCCACACATAAACAGCTCAGTAGATGCCAGGCACCGTCTGCACTGAACTCCTGGCAGAGAGAGCCCTTTGGTCTCCGCTTGGCACTTAGTGCCTCTCCTTGCATTTAAACCTGTCTTGCTGGATTGTCTCATTTCCCATCTCACAGGTACAAGAGGCAGTGAAATTAGAAAGTCGAAGCAATTCCGAGGGTCGGACTCACAAGCCTAATAAGAAATGATAGCTGAAATAGGAAGGACAGAAAACGTGTTTTTCAGTGTATAGCACAAGGGTCACCAGGACCACTGTGTGTTTATTTCAGTTTCTCTTGGAGACATCTCTTTCCTGTATCTAAGTTCAGTAGGATTAGCTAGCTCTGAGTCATGAAGCTTAAGGTATAATCTAATATGGAGAAATCTCCACTCCAAATGCCACGCTTTGGTTTTGTCTTTGTTTTTAAGACAGGGTGGTACTGTGTCACCCAGACTACAACTTGTTGCCTGCCTGCTTCAGTCTCCCAAGTGGCAGGAACATGAGCATGGGCTACCATGCCAAGCAAATGTTTTGATGGAGATAAGCCTAACATCTAGTTAGCCTCTTTCTTGCATCAATACCAGATAAGCTGAAATCACCCCAGTAGCTTGCAATGAGCAGACCCTGTGTCTGTTTTTATTTGTAGTGCTCAGAGCAGTTTGACTTTAAACTGATTTCAATTCTTCTTTTTCCCTGTGATAATCCTCGCCAGGGCTGACTTGGCCTTTCTTGGGATTGAAAGGAGGTGAGGGTAACAGTGTTCTTGTTGCTTGATTCCCCCTGGGTGGTACAGCATGGTCTCGCTTTAACTTTCTACAGCTCAGTTTGTCTTTTTTAAAAGTAAGAAATGGCTTACTTAGGCACCACACACACACTTCCCTTCAGGGAGACAGAAGTCAGAATTGGGATAAGGACAGCCAGGGAAGACAGTCTGCATTATGCTAAGACTGAACGTTTCTTCCTACCCTCTCTTCCCCCAGCTGAGGAGGCATACCATCTCTAGGGGTGATTTCAGTGTGTTTGGAAAAGTCATGCCTCACCATAATTTCTGTGGCTTAGGTGATGCAATTTACCCCATCCCTTTGAGAGGTTACAAAGCTTGTTAGCGTACCTCATTTCCTCCATGTGTAGGATGATTTTTTTAATGGATTTTGTTTTTCTTGATTATGTGACTCTCCTACACGTTTCTTATCATTTCTCATTAGAAATTACAAGATCTACCATGCTGTGGGATTTGTCTCCACAACACTATAATTGCATCTTATCTGGAGGTATAAAAGAGTTTGCTTTCTCCAGCAGCTCTCATGTAAATCCCTAAGAATCTGGATTTTAGGTAGGGGTTAAACTATCTGTACAGAAGCCATGTGTGGTGCTACACAGTTAAAATCACAGCAGAGGCTGGAGAATCCCTTGAGCCTGGAGGCCAGCCTAGGAAAGAGAGTGGGTGAGGCCTCCTCTAAAATAAAAAGTAATGTGTTGCTTAGAGCAACACACTTATGCTGTGGTTTCTTTTAGACACAAGAAACTGTGCAGCCAACACCCATGAACTTCAGAAACAAAGAAGAGAGGGCTTTGTTTGTGGCTTAGCATCACACAGAATACTTACATAGCCGAGGAGAACTTTGAACTGAAGCCACCTGGGAGAGCTGAGTTTACAGGCGTGTGCCCCCACACCCGATTTTATGTGGTGCTGAGCATCAGACCCAGGACTTTGTGCAGCTCAGCCTGGCAAGCACTCCACCAACCCAACTGCACTCCCAGCTCCTCAAACAGGGAATTCCAATGGGAGAGTCAGCCCAAGAGCCATCATCCATATTATGCTATCAATAAATGGAAGTCATTTATTCTCTGTGGCTCTTTAAGTAACCCACAGCTTACTTTGTTTTTACATAAAAATGATACAATGAAACCTTCATTAATTGTCAACTGAGAACCTAGCATCTGGGGCAAAGTAGAATGGGATGGGTGTCTGTCTTATTATTCTCTGCCCCACATTATAGTCACTTCTGATGGGCACACTGGGAGCTTGGCCTTATCTACACAAGGATATGTAAGTTGCCCCAGTATGAAAGTCACCCAGCCATTTTCAAGTGTCCTGACACCTCACTTCAATGCCAGTATTTAGGAGCTGCGTTAACTGTGTTCATGGACCATTACTGCCCAAAAGAAGGGGTGGGAATAGTGTTGCCATGTCACAGCTTTTGTGCAGTTTACTAACTTTTTTGTGCAGTTTCTTACATAAGATCAGTGAGACATTAATGGTGAGTGCAACATTTTTGAGTAGATTTTATCTTTTAAAATGGCTTTAATCCTCAAAATACTAACCAGAAAGGGTAAAAGTCTCTACACATAGCATATGTATCCAAAGTAGTGGTCTAATTATTACATTTTACTTTAAAAAGTATTCATGAGTCAAGCAGATTAAAAATGCACAATTGTAACCCAAGCTATTTGGGAAGCTCAGGCATGAGGAACACTTGAGCCTGGGAGTTTGGGGTCCTCCTGGGCAATATAATGAGACCTCTTAAAGCAAAATGAAATGGTGGAAAGAGTTTTTTTTAATTAAAGAAGGGAAGAAAGGGGGAAAAGATAGCTTTGTTGAGACATAACACACATGTGTACCATAAAATTAGCTTTTAAAACTGTATACTTGAGTTTACTCAAAGTTGAACTGCCGTTTAAATTTTTATTTTTTGTTTCTAAATAATGAAATTAAAATAGCTTTAGTTTGAAGGAAAAGGTCCACAATGCACCATTCAAACTAAACTCTTGCTGGTTTTAATGCATTTCATTTTAGCTCTTAAAAAAAAAAAAATCCAGGTATTTTTGTGTGAACTAATGAATGTCTTGTGTGCATTTATCCTTCTCATTTCTCGCAAGTGCAGATGGCTCTGTCTCTTTAAGGCTGCTCACAGTGTGCTGAGGTGTGCTGTGGTTCTTGCTGCTGTGTGAACACATGAAATTATTGAAGTAAAGAAAATAACTTCATGGCTGCTGTTTCCCAGTGAGCCATCTCTTTGCCGTAGAACTTCCCAGGGTCCTCAGAATCTTGAATCTGGTGAACGACATGGCTGGTAGATGCCTGTATGCAATGGGGTGAATACAGAGCAAGAACTAACAAAATTGCTATGACCTGAAATGGTGCCAGGCCCTCAGGGGCTACATTGTAATTTCACTTGAACATACAGAGACATGGAGTAGTGAGTGTGTAACAGTGGACAGCCAGACAGAGGGAGTTGATGGGTAAACAGTGAATATGGACACCTTACAGAACAACCAGATATGTACACGAGAGAGAAAGGGGGCAGTCTCTGGAGATACCAATGAAAACATTTTTCCCCCCAAGAGTTTCATAAGGAACAGTTTTAAAATTGACAGTGATTAAATGTCATTAAGAATTTGGAAAAGTGGAAACCCACACATTATAATTGATGAACCTTTCAAGAGGCTAACTGGGTAGTATTTAACACTTCTATCCTCTTTGATAAATACATTAAGAAATTTATAAAAGTAGTAACTTGTAAAAAAAATATGTGTGCATCTGAACACTGGCATGCATACCTGAAGTTCTAGTTGTGTGGAGGCCATGGTTGACACCAATCAGCTCCCAAATAAAGACACAGAGATTTATTATTAATCATAAATGCTTGGCCTTAGTTTAGGATTGTCCCGCTAGCTCTTTTAACTTAATTTAACTGGTTTCTATTCATGTAAGGATAGTCACTGATTCCATATTGGCAATAGCAAGAAACTGAGAATTTTTTCCAGTGATGGGAAGGTTGGCTAATTACGTTATAATGTAGACAGACAGAAGGATGTGTATGTGTGCTGCCCAGAGCCGTAGTGTATTATATGGTAATTATTATACAAAAACAAAGAGACAGCAATTCACATCCTATTTATAGAAAGAATACTTACAGTTTTGGGGGGTATATGATCTGGTATTGGAGGATATTTTACTTCTTGGTAAGTTTTTTAATTGAATTGTGATTTTTCTTGCTTGTTTTCTTTAAGCTACAACTTTTAAAATCAAGTGACATAACTCAAGGCCTTCAAAGAGAAAGGTTACAACAATTTGAGCAAGCTGTCAAAATGATTACAAATAGAAATCCTTAAGGAACCTGTGTAATGATTAAGTAAAAATGATTTCTGTTTAATTTATCAGTTTGTCTATTTAATAAGCCATTTATGTGGGAAGGAATAGTTCCAAAATATATTCAAAAATTAATGTGAAATATTTTGACATAATTTTTATTTTTCTAATTATAAAAGTAATGAGGTACCATTATAAACCTTTCCCCCCCCCCTTTGAGACCCTGTGTAGCCTGGCCTCAGATTCACCCTGCTTGAGCCTCCTCAGTATTGGGGTGGTGGGCATGCACCATCGTACCACCACACTTTTATTTATTTTTTTTGGTTTTGGTTATTTCAGACAGGGTTTCTCTGTGGCTTTGGAGCCTGTCATGAAACTAGCTCTGTAGGCCAAGCTGGTCTCAGACTCACAGAGATCCTCCTGCTTCTGCCTCCGGAGTGCTGTGATTAAAGGTGTGTGCCACCAACGACCAGCTAACCACACCTGTTCTTATAAAAAACATTTGAAAATAAATATGAACACAAGCATGATAGTGAAAATTATCTATAACTCAGTCACATAGAGGGTTCAGTCATGAACCTTGAAGTTTCACTTAGGATATTGATTTGAAATGTTGATCTCATCTTCAAGAAGAGTATGCTCCACCCTCCTCGCTTATCTAATTTCTGATTAGTTGTGCGATAGGGTAAAGAGTCTCCTGAGTGTTTCTGTGCAAAATTAGCTTTGCTGCTACTTTATATTATAATTATAACTTATTTGTTTTTGCAGTGCTGTGTATTGAACCCAGGGCCTTGGGTGTGCTAGGCAAGACCTCTGCCAGTAAAACTAAATATGCAGCCCTTATGAACTTTTAGTTACCAAAAACCCTTTTCACACTTCTGGGGGTGTATCGTATGCCACTGTACGTGGGTGGAAGTCACAGAATAGCTTCTGGATGCTTGTTTTCTCCTTTTACCATGTATGTCTGTGGAATCGGTTGTCAGAGCTGTGGCAAGTGTCTTTATCCTCTCAGCTACCTCAACAGCCCCTTAAGAACCGTTTTCATGGGCATTCAAGTCTTCATTCACAACTTGTTTAACAACTGTACACTTTTTGCAGCCTTGAGAACATTTTGTTTGTACTTGAATGGGAAAATATAGTTTGATCAAATCTTAACCTTTATATATATATGTGTGTGTGTGTGTGTGTATGCATATATACCAACATTCACCAAGATGAAATACAAGATTAAATTAATAATAATAATAATACCTACCTTCTGACAGTTTCTTAGAACTTTGTTAGTGTTACTTTATTTTAAAAATCCCTAACTGAAAATCTCTAACAAGCCAATTATCTCAGTGATGCAGTGGGAAATTTTGCCAATTTGAAGAGAAAGTAAGTACTTGGCAAACTTGATGAATAGGCAGGAAAATGCTTGCACACCATTCTGTTGTTAAATATGAGTTGAAGTGAGAAATGTAGAGTCCAAAGTGGACATCATTTCTGGATTATGATGATAAAGAATAAAACTACAAGTTCAACAGCCAGCCATACCCAAGAACATAACTAATCCATTTCTGTAGAGGCTAAAATGCAAGGTGGATGTATCACACTGTCAAAGATTGAAGCCAACAACTTATAGAACAATAAATAAATTATTCAGACTTGAGTAAAAAGCCTTACAGCTGTGACTGTACTCGACACAACTCCAACATTTAATTAAAAAGACAGAAATGCTAACGGGTGAAAAGAGGGAGACAGGAGGACATGTCAATCAAACCCTGCAAGTTCTTATTGAAAGAGGGAGCAGAGGTGTCTGTGGTCCAGCCAGGCAGCCAGGGAATTGTTTCTTGTTTCTCCTTCCTTCCTTCTTTCTGATGCTGGCAGCTGGTGTAGAGGAGGAGAGATGCCTCTTTCTCTCAGCATTCCCTCCACTCCAGCCCAGAGACCCTCTCCTTATGCTCCTGAAGGAGAATTCCCAGCAGTAGTCAGGCTGAATTCAGCAGACAAGGAGGCAAAAGCAGAAAATAAATAGGTCTCTGAAGGTGGGGGGTGAGCAGAGCAGCAACAAAGGGCAGCCTCCATCTGCCCTTATAAGTGTTGGTCTACCATTTTAACACCCCTCCCCCGGTCCTCCCTTGGGATGGCCAGATGGCATTCTTCCTCTAATAGGCAGAGGCTTTCTTAGATGTCATCTTTACCCATAATTCAATTACAATTAGATGCTTTGGATATAAGAATAGGTATAAAGATGTAACTACCCAAAAATACTAGGAAAAGGTCATTAACACCTTACATGGTGTGTGTGTGTGTGTGTGTGTGTGTGTGTGTGTGTGTGTGTGTGTGTACACGTGTGCCATGCGTGCTCTCCCTCGTGTTTGATGTTTCTGGGAGGTGCAGCCTCTTAAGACCAGCTTTGTTCCCAGAATCCTGTCTCTCTTACCCAGTGTATCCTATACCCAGCAGCAGGCTCTCTTTATTTAACTTCCTCGGTGGTTCCAGCCTCGATGTCTTAGCCCTAACATTTATTTAATCCTATCATTCATTGTCGCCATAATAATAACCACTCTAATTCTTGGACAACAAGATTTGATACCAGGAGAGTCATTCTCTAAGTACCACACTCACAGGGGGGAGAATTTTGCATTGCAAAGTTACTCACCTTCTGCGTCTCAACTCCTGTACCCCAGTGGTACAACTTAAACCTCTTCTTTCCGAGATGGACCCTGGGTGACAAGGTCCCAGCCTTCTTTTCCCTACAACTCAGGATTCCTTAGTGATCTGTATCCCCAAGATGCCTTGCATACCTATGAGGTAATGTCTTCTCACCTCACTCTCAGCTCTCCTGGTTAGCACCAGAGGATCCGAGCTCTTCTTCTTTTATTGAATTTATCTAGCACTCACCTTGCTCTGGGGCCAGGGGCCTTCAAAGTGTTCTTTGGCAATGAGAGAAAGATGTTCTGCCATGGCAGATGCAGCTCTGTGGCCCATCACCTGAAGCCTTGGTGTAGTCAAAAAAGACTGCCCTTCCTGCATGTGGATACTGTCTGGCCCTTGATGTGAATAGTAAGTAGGCAAGCTGGACTTTACCGGTCTTGAGCATTGTTGGCCTGGCATCCTTGTGCAGGAAACAGCCTGCATCACTCACACAGTACCATGATGAGGGACCACCTGTGTGGTCCCTAAAGAGCTGGGCCACAATGTTCTTTTTCCTTAATAGTTCCCAAGTGACTGTCTAAATCCTTTGATCTACCCAAGAACCCTTGAAGTACCTGGGCTGTCATAATCTGCAGCCTAGTCTCTGTCTCCTTCGCCTTCTGAACTTTTTTTTTTTTTTTTGCATACTTGTTTATTTTGAAAGGTCACTTTTCTATTATTAAAAAATGGACTATATTAGTTAGATCTGTGATCTGCCTTTCCTGAAGAGGTTCCCCGTTTGCAATTTTCTGCATCTGTTCTAGATTGGCAGGGTTTTGAAATCTCACTCCGAGATGATTCCTGTATCAACAAAGAAAGGCATTTTTTTTTCTTTTGGGGGACAGTTTTTTGAGACAGGGTTTCTCTCTGTTGCCCTGGCTATCCTGGAACTCACTCTGTAGACAGGCTAGCTTCAGACTCAGAGATCCACTGACGTCTTCAACACCCCCAGGAGCCGAGATAAAAGCCGTGCACCACCACTGCCCAGCTCAAAGAAGTGAATTTCATGACTGTTTAAAAAGCGAAGTGGACCATTCTAATCTTCGTAGTCTTTGACCCTTCCTCGTGATCTCTGCTTATTAGGAGGCTGGGGAAGAAGAAGACTAGGCAAAGTGGAGGAAGAACAGGAGTGATGGCAGATCTGACTTTCCAAAGTAAAGCAACCTCAGGCTCAGTTTGTTGCTCACATGCACCAAAAAGAAATGATTTCCTACCTAGAAAGCTGTGGGAGATAAAATCCTGTTCACATTGGCCCTTTAAGCCCTACTTGTGTTTCTGTGAGTCACCTAAGAGTAGCAGAAGTCAAAGAAAGTATGGACAGACAGTATAGCAGGGGCCCCTGGGGATATGGTTCAGCAGAGCGGCAGTCACCTAAAACAGACTGTGCTAAAATCCCCATGAAATTCAATTTTATGATTTTATTTTCGTGTATGTGGTATGTGTGTTATGCCATGTGTATTTATATATTTATTAATGTGGTATGTGTGTATTTGTGTGTGTTTGTGTGTGTGTGTGATGTATGTGTGTGGTATGTTTATTATGCTATAGCTATATGTATGTGTATATTTGCTAATGTGGTGTGTGTGTGAATTGTGCTATGTGTGTATATATTTGTTAATGTGTGTATTGTGCTATGTATGTATGTATATATTTGTTAATGTGGTGTGTGTGTGTATGGTATGTGTGTTATGCTCTGTGTGTATATTTGTTAATGTGGTGTGTGTGCGTATTATGCTGTGTGTATATATATTTGTTATTGTACTATGTGTGGTATGTGTATTATGTGAATTATGTATATGTGTATTATGCCATGTACGTATTTATATGTATATTTGTTAATGTGGTGTGTGTCTGTGTATGTGTGTGTGAGTTGTGTGTATTATGCCATGTGTGTATACATGTATTTGTTAATATTGTGTGTGTGAGTGTGTGTATTATGCTATGTGTGTGTATATATTTGTTAATATGCTGTATATATTTGTTAATATGGTATGCATATGGAGACCACAGGTCAACTTTGATGTCTTTCCTCAATCACTTTCCATTTTTACTTTTTTTTCAGACAACATCTCTCATTGAACCAGAAGCTCACCAATTAGGCTAGGCTGGCTGGCCAATGAGCTACAGAGATATTCTTGCCTCTCCTCTTCCCTTAGTGTTGGGGTTGTGGATATACACCATCACACACACCATCTCATCTGTTTTTTTTTTAAGGGTTCTGGGGAGCTGAACTTTGGTCCTTGTGTTTGTAAAGTAGCCATTTTACCAACTGAGCCATCTCTCTGGTCCTAAATTGTTTCATAAGCTGTTTAAATATCTTGTCTGTAAGTATAGGACTCCGTGTGTGTGTGTATGTGTGTGTGTGTGTGTGTACATGTGTGTGCATGTGTGTGTGTGTGTGTGTATGTGTGCAAACACATATCATGTTGGAGGAGAAAACTGGACTTAGAAATTCCCTTCCCGGTTATATAAAACAGGGCTCACATGTATCTACTTGTCTAGATCCTTAGATGTGTCTGCTGTTTCTGATGTAGAAATCTGGGAACTACATTTTCGAGACAGCCTTTGGTAATCTTGCTGCCCAGTTTTGTTCCCATGAATTTAGAGCTTGTATGTGAATAGATAGACATGTAAGTTTTCTTCAGATCTTATAGAAACTTGAGATTGTCACCATGACAGAGATCTAAAGCTGTCTAAAAGAACCTTTTCTCAGGCTGGAGAGATGGCTCAGTCATTACAAGCTAGGCTCACAACCAAAAACATAAGAACCTTTTCTTTAGTTTTTATTTGGAAATGTCATTGGATCACAAATACAATCCAACTTTATCTATTAGTTAATAAGCCCAGCCATAGAGAGCAGGGGACCCCAATCTCAAAAAAAAAAATAACTCTAATATAAAAGCATAGAAATCTCTGTCTCTTATAATAGCTCAGGAATAGGTGGCTCAGGGAAAATGTAGACATTATTTTTACCCCCAGAGATTTGTTCCACTAAAACTAAGCAGTGGTTTAAGTTAGGGGGTATAGTTGGAGCTTTTCATAGTGTTCTGGGAGAAGTTTTTTGTTTGTTTGTTTGTTTTTGTAATGGAAATGCCAGTCTGAGAGTAAGGAAATATAATTGAATGGTGAAGTAGAGCATATTTTTAGGAGAAAGAAAATAGGTAAACCTGAAGATGGTTTCTAAAAAAAAAAACAAAAAAAACCAACCCACTCTACCTAGTCCCATTTAGAAAAGAAGAAGAAAAGAGCTGGACAGACCCAGGCCATTTCCTCCCCTCCTAACTTCCTGTTTGTCCATTTGGACGACCATATGAAGGCAGCATAGGCTGGGGGCTTGTTTATTTCTCCAGGTTCTGGAATCTGAGGAGCTGTAGATCAGGGTGCTGATATATTCAGAGTTTGAAAAGAACCCCCTGCCTCATAGAGATGCCTCCTTATTGCAACCTCACATGGTAGGGTAGTTGAGGGATCTGTCTCTGAACCTTTTGTAAGGGCACTAATCCCATTCATAAAGGTCCCCTCCACATAATCACCTACACAGAGTCCCATCTTTTAGTACCATTATCTAGACTGGACTTGGGTTGGGATTTTAACACATGAATTTGGGAGACACACAAACATTAAGTCTACTGCACTTACACATATAGTTGAATTAGTAATTATCATTGTGTATATATACACACACACACACACACACACACTGGGGGGGATTCTAATTTTACGTTCTCTGTGTGTGTGTCCTACCTTTTCAAAAGAACTTGAGCTCTTGAGAAACAAATCTACATCAGACCATCCCTGTTTTAGTCTCCAGCATAGCATCTTACATAAACAAGGAACATGGTACATATCTGTAGGTTGACTCTGTGGATGGGAGCCTAGTTAGCTGTTGAAATTCTTCTTCGAGGCATTTACTCACTGCATAAACATTGCTATCTTCACTCTATCTCTGGGATACCGAGGTTGCAGGCGACTGAGTGGGTTCTATCGCTCTTCCTGTGGTGCTAAATGCATTATTGATTAGTAAGGGAATTGACTAGCATGAGTGGCTGCAGGAACGCTCTTCCTCTTATTCTTTGTGTCACATTAGCAGAAGTGAGACAGTGCCCAAGTTTCCTCAGAGCTGCATGATAAATAGCTTCTGGATAAATTAATATGCTCTTATAGATGAGACCAAAGCAAGGGGCCAGGCTTGGCCATCCTGATTTTGCTTCTCTTTGCTCACCCTCCTGGCAAGAGCCACCTTGCTCATGGTTTGGCCTCAGCTCCTCCCTTGCTTGTCTGTAGCCATCGGTGAGTCATGGCTGCCTTGCTGGCCCTCCTCTTCCAACTGCGAAGGAGAGAGGTTGCCACCAGATTGTGCCCTCTAGCTCTGGAAACACAAAGCCATTTCTAGAGCTGTTGGTGGCAAGGGGCTCCTTGCCTGCTGACTAGCTAGCTCCCCCTCGCCCCTCTGTCAGATTTCCTGCTGAGGTAAGTAATGTGGAGGGGGTTTTCATGCTTTTTCTTCAGCTTCCACTTCCTTTTGTACTCATCTGGCTTGTAAATGTGGTGAATACAAGCTATAATTATAGCCCTCTTTGACAGCTCTGTAATCTAATTGTAATTCACTCTGAGTGTCTTTTAAAGACAATGCTGTGTACGAGGAAGCAGCTGTTCCAATCTCATCTGCTAAGCTGACAAGAAGGAGTTGGACGCAGCCCCAACAGCTATGGGAACTTCCGACCCATTCAAGACCTGACAGAGGGCTATTCTCTCTCTCTCTCTCTCTCTCTCTCTCTCTCTCTCTCTCTCTCTCTCTCTCTCTCTCTCTCTCTCTCTCTCTCTCGCTCTCGCTCTGTGTGTGTGTGTGTGTGTGTGTGTGTGTGTGTGTGTGTGTGTGTGATGTACACACCCATGTGTGTCAACTTTCTGTACTCTAGACTGGCAGAAGAGCACTTGGGGAGAATTGTCATCTGAATTAGTTTTTATATGCATAAGAAAGTAACCTGAAATGAGTGAGCTCTTTAGATGCGCTTTCTACAATAAGACCGTTTTCTTTTAGCAGAGGTGCCTGCCGGCCCTCTTAGCCAGGAGTGGGTCCCTCCCTAGCAGTACTGGCTGGAGGCTGCGGGAGACTCAGTAGTCGTTGGACATTGTATTAATTCCCTAGGGGTTCTATAACAAGTTCCATGTTCTGGGCAGCAGAACTCGGTTGTCTCCCTCTTCTGGAGGCCAGAGGTTGGAAATGAAGCTGTCTGCAGCATCGATTCCTTCTGACTTCTGCGAGGGACGCCCACTTCAGCCTCCTCCTCCCTGGCGCCTGGCAGCAGCAGGTGCTTCTTGGCTTGTACACGATGCTTTCATTAGACACTCACCTTCTCTTCCTCTATTTGTGTCTGAGTCCAAAATACCTCGTCTTTACAAGGACATCAGTTATATTGGGTTACAGCCTATCGGAATAACCACATTCTAACTTGATAGCTGTTGTAATGACCCTGTCTCCATATAAAGTCCCAGTCAAAGGATCTAAGTGTACAGAGTCCAACACATCTTTTTGCTGGGGTCAAGGGAGACTCAAGTCAGGCCATGACTGATGTGTATTTGAATATGCAGGATTTTTTTCTTATAATAGCCCAAAATAATCTGTGTCCTTACAAAGCTTTTGGATAAAAATGCAAGCAGACTCTCACAAGAACATTTTATAATGGTATTGTCCCTTTCATTTTATTTTGGGCTAAACACAGAACAATATAATATATCTGCCATCATTGCTGATATTTGGCCAGGTAGTTGCAGTGGAGCCTGGCCTACGTTTTAACCTTGCTTGCCCTGAATGCAGTGTCCTGAACATGAGGCAATATAAGATCAATGGTGGGTCACGTCAGAACCTTTGGAGTGGCAGGTGAATTGGAGGGATTCATCTGAGGTTGAGTTTCCTGACATCTCTGCTACCTGTTGCAAGAGGGGAGTTGAAGATGAATCAAGAAGTCCTCCTGGATGCAGAAACTCCTGTGTTTGAGGGCTCTGGGGACCAGACCATTGATTGTTTTGAAACAGATTTGAACACAGTGTTCAAGATTAAGGGGGCAGCAAACAGCAGGATAGAGGAGGCATTGTGACCAAGGCTCTGCGGTCAACTACTGTGATAGTGGACAATGTATTCATCTTTTTTATTTACTGTGCTCTGTGGGGATTGAGTGCAGATACATTCAGCCTGAAGTCCTGCATTGTCAGGGTTGCTCATTGGCAAGAAGGAGGCAGGTAGTAGTTTGGTGGTAGACCAGTGTTCAAGTGTAAACAGTTGTGAAAAGCATGGAGTAAGCGTGAATGACCCCCGGCACAGCGATGGTACTGCTTTGGGAAAGTAATCTGGGGAACTGATTGAGGATCTGTGTTGAAAGAAATACAAGAAAAGACAGAAGGGGATTATATGTGATTGAAAGAGATAAAAAAGGGGTGAGCAGGAAAGGCACCCTGCAGCCTACTTCTAGGCTTCCAGGCAAGATGCTGGGCTAGAGGCTAATTACACAGCTCTTGATTGTCCACACAGTTATCATCAGCCACACCTGTGTCACTGTCACTTGGTATGTGTATTTTTACAGAAGGATAGGTTCTCATAAGTTTAGATACTTCCTTGTTCCCATACCAAGAACAACTGAAAAGACTGATGTCCCTTGCCTCCTGTGAAGTGAACATAACAGTTTAGCCAGGAAGACATAATTTCAAGTCTTTACTATTGTGGCCAGTTCCTGGTTCTCCAAAGCCTAGCTTCACGGTGGAACAGGCAGTAGGGTTTTGATGGTACACACTGCAGAGGGCAACTCATTCTTACTTGAAGGGATCAGAAAGCCTGCTGATTCCTGTTGGGAGAAGGAGACAAGCCTCATGCAGCTTTTGGTATGGAGTGTAAATAATACAAGATGCTAATTTCAAGGACCATCAGAGATGAAGAAAAACCAATAAATCTGTTTCTCTGAACACCCCCATCCCAATCTTGGTTTTTGCTATTCTTTTTGAAATTCCATTCTTTGAACACAACCCTTAGGGAAGGAACTGTGTTGGTTGTAAGGCATGATTATTCATTTATTACACAGTGACAATCAAATAGGAGTGTGGTGCTGTGCCATGTCTATATCAAAGTTTTGAAGGAAAGGAAGCCCTGTGGGCATCACTGAAGGAGGAATGGGCTCTGCTAGGAAGAATGATCCTTGGTAGATGGCCTGTGGGAGGTGCAGGCAGGCTACTAAAAGGATGTATAACATTTCAACTGCTCCTTGAAGGAGAGATAGAAAACAAAAACAGTAAACGAAAGGCTGAAAAGAAATTACAGGTAGAAGAAGGCATAACCTTGGACAATCTTCAAAAATCGAGCATGCCTGAGTGTGGGATTTGTATTGACAGCAGTACACCAGACTCAGGAAGACTGCAGATTAGAGCTAGTTTATGAAATAAACTGAACTTGAACCTGTAGGTAAGAGCAGACACTGAATGACTTTTGACATGAGCAGACCTTCTTTTTAATTGCAGGCCAACCCCCATCTGCAGCCACATGGGGTATGGCTGGGAGGAGGGTGCAAGGATGTTATCAGGAATATACAGTTGGGGGGACAAGCTGTAGAACTCCAGAGAAAGATAGCAAGAACAGCATGTCCTGAATACATATTTTTATGAGACAAAAGAATGTAGATTGCTATTTTCCTGTATATTAATTCAAAAATCTCTAGAAATTTTTACATAAAGCTAAAAACAGGGTTACCATAGCAGGGAGGGAAATTGGCACAAGGTGGGTACCTTTCAGTGAGCACCCCGAAGTCCACACAGCTATTTTCTGTTTTTCCTTTCCCATTTTTCTGAATGAGTTTGATCTGTTGGGCCACCTACAGCCTGGATTTTGCTGTTTGTCCCCTGTGTGGTGGCTTATTTGTTCTTCCTTCCTCTGTACTTCCTGTAAATTGGTAATTCTTGTGGTGCTCTTAGATCTAGATGTTTTTAAAGACTGGTTCATTGGTAATGTGTTCTTCCATCAGAGATAAGTAACACCAGGTAGATTGCCTTGTGTGCACATGTGTGTATGTGCACTTGCATGTGTGTGGGTGTGCATGTGTATCTGTGTCTTTCAGTTGTCCCAACCACATTTGTTGACGAGTCTAATTTTCTCTGATGCTAGAAGATGCCACTTTTATCACATACTTAATTACTAATGTATTCAGTCTGTATTCTGGCCTTTCTGTTCTGTTCCGTTGATCTGCCTGTTAGCATAACTTTTCATATTGTTTTAATTATCAGCGTCTATTAAGCATCCTAATGTCTGATAGGGTCGTTTCACCTACTCTTTCTTTCAAGAGCATTCCTTATTATTTTTTATTGGAATTAGATTTTGCTTCTCTCTTAAGATGAATAAAATGTTTATGGATCTCAAATTTTTTTTATCAAAGATGAGGCATTTGATAGTTGGTTTGTGTGCTGATTTGCCTATGTTGGTTTTGAACTCCTGGATTCAAGCAGCCGTCCCACCTCAGACTTCTGTGTTGAGATTATAGGCATATCCCATCACTGTCTGTCTGTCTTGAAGTTTTCTTCATATTTCTGTTAAACTATTTTATTGTGTTGGGCATCATAGTACTTGAGGGTTTTTTCTTCCATGATAATCTGTGTGTTGTTTATGGAAGCCATCAATTCATATTCCGTCAGACTCACTAACTTCTCTATTGTGGTAGTTTTTTTGTTGACCCTTTTGAGTTTTCTACGTATTGTCAGCATGACTGATAGCTTAGTCCAGTGTAATTCAGCCTTTTACACATCTAATTTATTTTGGTTGTATTAACTAAGCCTTTTACTAATCCTGATTCAAATGTAGATTTTTTTTTTTCAGTTGCCAGTAGCAGTTGAGCTTAAACTCAGGTGTCATCCAACACTTTGCTTCTATTTTGCTGTGGGATGGGACCAGCTGTCCTCAGTTGGCATCAGTTCATGTGGATCAAGGGCTCTCAAGTCTCAGGCCATCCCCTCTGTCCTTTCCTAAGATTCTTCATGTTGTCATTGTTATATTATTCCTGGAATCGGGATCTTACTCTGGAACCCAGATCACCCTTGAACTCAGGGCAAGCTTTCTGCCCCAGTCTTCCATGTGCTGGGATTACTACCATGAGCCACCTACCTGGTTCATGTTCTTATTCCAGCTCTTCATTTGTGATGGCCTCTCGGCATGAGTAATGTCTGGAATACAGGCATCTTAGTTTAATATTTTTCTTCTATTGTTTCTTCATTTTGAACCTCTCCCTCTTCCTCTCCCCCTGCCCCCAATTGTGGAAACAGGGTCTTGCTCTATTGTCTAGGCTGGTCTTCAGCTCCTGGTTTCAAGTTATTCTCTCATCTCAGACTCCTGGGTTCTGGCCTCCATGGTCCAATAGCATCTGCCTTTGATTTGATTCCCTCTTCTATTTCATCTTCAAGTCCCCCTTTTACTGTGCATTTATATTTAGTTTTGAGTCTCGAGACAATTCTTCTTACAAAAAATACATCTTATATTTGGTTAGGTGAAAACATCCTGGACTTTCTTTAGTTCATCATTAGGATATTGAGCCAGGAATGACCAGGTAGTGAAGTTGGAGGGACATGTCAAGTTAGCCTGACATCAGGTACCTGTTGCAGGGAGTGTGTCATGATCAGAGCATTGGTAGTTATGAAATGTTTCCATAAAATGCACTGTGTAATATAAGGACATCTCCAGTTTTAGATGAAATTCACTTTCTGAAGCTACATCTGCAAGAGGTGCTAATGGCCAGATCCTGCATGCACACACAAATACATAAAATAAAAATGAAAAGGTGGAAGCCATTGTTAATGATGGTGATCGTTGATTGATTGAAACTAACACTGTAACTGGCCCTACAGAGGCATATTGTGGGTATCCCATTAGATGCACATTTGATGGGAATGTAGGGGTTTGGATGTGAGCTTGGTTGATTTAGACCTTTTCCCTCCTGGTATCCCACTGCATAATGGCTCCAGAGAAGGAGAGAGAAAAACACAGATACAAGCAGCTGTCCTCCTGGCTCTTTTGTGTTTGTTCAATTAGGCGTTGTCCCTTAATGGCCTCTGAAGGCTATGGTACACTACATTTTATTTTGATGACTTTGAGTCAGCAAAATACTGACACTGTTCTCACAGGTTTTCTGGCACCTCAACCTTGAACTGGGAAGTACAGACTTCACTACACACAATTACATGTTGAGATGTGTGACACAGTCTCTGACCCTGTCAGGACCATGTTGACACTGTCCAGACATTACCCAGCCCAGAGTATTTTGTTGTTGTAGTCTGAATGAACTAAGTACTGTGTGAATGAATGGGAGAATGCCAGCCATGTGCCATATGCAGACTGCCAATCGAGAATTCCTCAAACATAATGAAAACCTACAGTCAGGCTACATTGAATGTACGTCAAGGTATACACTTACTGACACAAATGCCATTGCATGATCCATTATGAGCATCAGTAAGTGCTACAGAGACCTCTGTGAATATAAAGAAGATGACCTTTTTAAAGACTCAGCTGGGGATAAAATATGTGCCACAGCCCATGGGGCTTGCCTCATTTTCATTGCCTCCATGGACACCTCTGGATGGCTCTGGCTCCCTTTGAATGCCTCACTCCATCTCTCAGCCTTAAGTGCCTTTACCATGATGGGAAACAACTAATACATGACTACCTAGCAATAACAATACTTCCTTTGTGTTTGTGAACCTCAGACCTACTGCTTACTATTTCTTCGTGTCTTTTATCCTCCCTCTAAAGGTTAAATTGTTCACCTCCCCATCTCCCTGCCCCCCATCTGCCCACCACATTGAATGCTCTGGGTATGAACTTTAAATGTAGGTTTTCTTCCTGTTTGACATTCATTATGTGACCCAGTAGCTTTGGTTTTCACACCTTCGTCTTCTTTCTGTTGTCTAGCTCCAGCTCAGGAGGCTCAAATATGGAGACACAAGTGGCCCTTAGTTTCCCAATAAAAAAACATTTGTGACTTTTTCTGTATGTAATTGGGTAAGAATCTGGCCTTTTCCAGGTGAATTATGGGTATAAATACTCAGTTGACAAGATAGACTGAGCACTGCTGGCCTGTGCAGGGAACACAGTGGCACAAAAGATTGCTTGTTTAATGGGAGAGCTATTTGGAAAGTTTGTTTGAAAGGCTGTGGAATGTTGGGAAAAAATTAAACTGAGCACAGCCTCTTGTACACATTAAGTTTCCAAGTACACTTTCAAATAGAGATTGTAAGATGGGTGGTATATGAACATAAGAAAACTAGAGAGCATTGGCAGCTTTGTGTGAGTGTGAGCATTGTGCATGAGCTGGTGAGCATCCACCAAATTCTTGGCAGACTAAAGACTGTCTTAGTATGTGAACACCTTGAGTTACCAACATCTCTGTGTCTTGTGCATTCGTATAATAATATATGAGAAATTTAGTCAATAGTCTTAGAAAAAATAGAGAAAAGTAGAAAGGGGAAGAAAATTACTTATTTTTCTGTTTCATATTACTCGTAGAGTGCCCTTGCACAGCTTGCTTCCTTTTCTCAGTACAGAACTTATCTAATCATGTGAGGCATCCAGTACTTTATTATAAATCCATAGGCTAATGTGAGCAATCTGAACACTTTCAAGTGGGGCCAGGCTCAGCTATGGTATTTTGCTATCAAATGTGCTTTAGAAAATCAGTTAAGGAATACCTTTTATATGTGTATAAACACACAGACAACAGCTACACAGAGAGATTGGTTGATCGATATTTTGGCTTTTTATTTAACTTGGCAACGTGAATATTTTCCTGAGTGCTACAGGGCCATGGCAGTAGATATCACCCAGTAATACATGACCAGCAGGTAGCATATCATCTGGCCAATAGCAGGTGTTCAACAAATATTTATGAATCAAATTACTTGTTTGTAAAACGAATGCAAATAGTAAAAGTTCTGTTTCACATACTGAGCGAATGAAGAATGGTTCTTGTAGAAAATATTCACACTGCCAAGTTAAATAAAAAGTTATAATGATTAAAAACAGGGAGAAAAATGAAAACCAAACCCACTGTCTAACAGTAGGAATATGTGAACCTCCTCCTCATTCATTCCTTTATTCCTGTAACCATTTTCCACCTTTCATAATGCAACCTCTAATGCTCCACCTATCTGTAAGGGTATGGTTTTTCCTCCCGCTGCCAGTCTGGTCCCGCCCCTGCTCCAGCCCCAATTAACACACAGAGACTCTGTATTAGATATAATTCTGTTGGCCAGGTACTAGTTTCTTATCGGCTAGCTCTGTCTTAAGTATTAGCCCATTTCTGCTGATCTATGTATTTCTCTTACCGGGGAGCCGGCCGGCATTCTGCTTTCTCCAGACTCTCCATCTTCACTCCTCCCCACTACTTCCTCTTCCTCCTTCTCTCCTAGTCCCTCCTATCTTCCTTTCCTATTGGCCAACAGTGCTTTATTCATTAACCAGTATGAGAAACATTTACAGAATGGCATCTCCCATCATCTCCTTTTTTCTGTCTAAAATAAAAAGAAGGGTTTTAACCTTAAAATAACAAAATATATTTCACAACAGTTATCAAGTAAGAATCACAGTTAACAATATTTAGTTCATTAACATTTAGCAAGACTAAAAGAAACTATTCTATCATCTATCCTATATTTGTGAGTCTAAAGTCCTATATGTAACTTATCTCTAAGCTTAACTAAGGAAAACTATAATCATAACTATCTGTCTTCAACTCCTTCAAATGCCATAGAAGGATAACATATAAATTCTAGAAATGACAGAGACAACTCACTGCCTGGTCACCAGTCTCCGAATGGAGGCATGGGTTCATATCCCACTTCTGACACCAGATATTGAGGTTAAATAAGGATAAGGATAAACAAATAGGCCGAATAGATGTTTATTCAGGGAGAAATAACTTACAACCTAGACAGATGAACACCAGGAAATTCCACCCGATGCTCTCCTGTCCGAGTCCCACCAGCGAGAGCTTTTCCCCACTCTTCCTCCGACCTCCTTCCACAGGTCACTTCTGCCCATGGCTCCACCCCCCCCAATGGGCGTGGTCAGTGCCACAGAAGGACTATATCACTACACCTATCACTAAAGATGGGCTTATAGTTTCTAGAATTATATATGTTGAAACAATATGTCTTAAAAGTCAGCTGTTCTCTGTTGTATGTATCTTCTTTAACTCATGCAGTTATTTTGAATACCTCAGAGCGACCAATGCTTTTGTGTATGCATCAGTTCAGTCCTTTCTATTGTCGTGTAGTGTTCCATTAGTGTGGACATACTAGGTTGTCTATGACGTTACTGATGGACTTTGGCTTGTTTTCCTTTTGAAGGTGTTACATTCTTGTACAAATAATTCCTCTTGGATGTGTTTTCATTTCTCTAGAGTGAATACTTAGGAATGAAATGGCTGGATCATATGGTAGGGCAGATGTATGTTTAACTTTTTAAAGTAACTACCACAGTGTTTTCCAAAGTTGCATTCTCAAAGCAGTATATGGATTCCTTCTCCTCTTCCTCCTCCTCCTCATCTTTGTCATCACCTTGTATGCGGAGTCTTTATTTGTGATACATTTTAATAATGTGTTTGCTCAAACCTTTTCCCATTTTTAGTTGAGGTATTTATTTTTCTTAATTTGGAACTTTGAAATATATGTTGGCTACAAATCAATTTATGAATGGAATATATTCCCCTAATTTGTGGTTCATCATTTCATTCTATTACTATTGTCTCTCTGTGTGTATGTGTATGGATATACATGTTCATGTGTGGGCACATGTATGTCACAGGTATGTGTGCAGATGTGTGAACATGTGTTGAAGTCTGTGATCAACAAGTGTCTCCCTCAATTATTCTTCACTTATGTATTTTTCTGAGGCAGGATCTTTCACTGACCCTGGAGCTCAACAATTTGTCTAGGCCAGCTAGCTAGGGAGCCCCAAAGATCCTCCTGTTTTAGCTTCAGTGCGCTGGTATTATGGGTTGTGCTGCCATTCTTTTATGTGGGTTCTGGGCGATTATGTGGGTTCCTCATACTTGTACGACAAGTATCCTACTGACTGAGCCATCTCCTAAGCTCCTGTTACCATTGCCTTTTGAGTACAGGTATTCATTTTTGATTGAGTCCAGTCTATTAATTTGTTCTTTAAATGCCATACTTTTCATATAGTGTCTAAGTCCTCATAAATTTCACATTAATATTACATTATTTTCACCACTCCCACCCACCTCATGTGCCTTCCTCTACTCCTCAAGTTCATAACCTCTTCTCCTATAATTATTACTTATATATGTGTATGTGTGTATATATTTATGATATGTATATACACACACACACACACACACACATATATATATATATATATATATATATCTTCTGAACTCATTTAGTTGGAATTCTGCAGGGGGTGTTTGGCCCTGGAGAAAACTCATTCTCCCTCCCTCAGAAGTCCCCAGTTGTCTAGCTCTTCATCTAGGGGTGGGGCCCAGTCAGTGTTGGCATGTTGACTGGTGTTGTCGCTATGCAGGTCTTGTTGTGGCAACCCTATATTGAAATTTCAGGGTTGGGGAAATCCTGTGGTAGCTAGAAGACACTCTCACAGCAGGTGTCCTCCTCTGGCCCTTGCATATCCCGGCCCCTCTTCTGTGATGCTCCCTTAGGCGTGGGCCATGTGTTGTAGATGTACTATGTAGATATCATGCACACCTGCTCTCTTCATTTTGACCAGTCACAGCTCTCAGTAGTAGCCTGTCTGAAAACAAAAAACAAAAACAAAAACAAAAAAAACCAAAACAATTTCTTCGATGAGAGTGGAGAGCTGTACTTATCAAAATGTGCAATTTTAGAGTACACAACTCATTTCTTTTTTCAGTATGTATCATGTACCAATTTTAGAATTCTGTTTACCCTCTAGAGAGCTTCCCCATCTCTTTTCCTCTTAGCCTCTGGCAATCACATTTGCTGTCCTTCTAGTTTTGCCTTTTCATAAAGCAAATCCTAGTGCATGTGACCCTTTAAGACTAGCTTTTTTTTCATATGCTTTTTTGGTTTTATTATTATTATTTTGACATTCTGGGGAACAACCCCAAGTGCTCATGCATAATAGCCACATTCTCTGCTGCTGAGCCTAGTGTGTGACCCTTGATGAATAAGTGTTTCTTTTCAGTTCTGTTTATGACTGAACAATAGTCCACACTGTGGCTCTACACCATGTTTCTTTTATTCACTCATCAGTTGGTAGACATTTAGATTGTTGTTACTGTTATCAATAATGCTACCATCAACATGCATATACACTGTATCATGAATCGAATCCATCAATTCTTCAACTCTGGTACAAAATTATGTTCCAAAAGGAGGGCACATATAATCTCAGAACTCAGGAGGCAGGAGTGGGTGGATCTTTATGAGTCAGCCTGGTCTACATAGAGTGTTCCAGGCCAACCAGAGCTGCTTAAGTGAGACCATGGTTCTGAGGGAGAGAGGGGGATGGAGAGGGGGGGCGGGAGGGGGAAGAGGGAGAAAAGAAAAAACGAAGGTGCATAGAGAGGAATAACCGAGTGTGGACAGGACTCCAGACTGTGTAGGAACCATAGCTGACTGCATCTAAAGCCACAATCACACCAGAAATTGGGGTTTGTGGAGATGCTGATCCATTTTCACTCGTGTAACATAATTATGCATGCTGAGTTCAAGTGGAAGGGTTTCAGTAGATGGCTAGAATGTCGACGGAAGATCGCTGAAAATGCTCACTTAGTTAGAATCTTGGCCCTGTTGAAGCCAGGGGAGCTCCCTGATCTTCTCCCGGGCGTGATGTGCCTTTGCTTTGCCTTCCACTCTGACTCATAGAGCAGAGTGCTGTTTCGTTCCAGGGCAGAATTTCAGGAAGTCATTAGTATTCGTGTGTTATGACATGATGGACTGCAAGCCACAGACTTGAAAGAAATGAAATGCCTTACCCTATTTTCATATAGATAAAAATGGATAGTCCTACAAGAGATAAAGTGGGGGAGGGGAGACCACGAAAGCATCTGTTCCCTCATATCTGACCAAGTGTCATAAAGCAATAAATCGAGGGGCATTTATCAAGTCAGGGCTTTCATCAGAAAAAGATAAGATGTTTAAGCTGGAGGTGCCTGAGTTTGCATAAACCACTTATGGATTCTGTTTAGAAATAGTGAGATACTATAGAACTCTGAAACTTTAATTTTGTGAGATGTCCATGGAAAGATTACTATCAGGGTTACTCAGTTCCTAGGACCAAGAGCCAAGAGCCAAGAGCCAGATTATCATACTCTGCAATGCTACGGTCTCATTAAATTCCAGCTCACATCTCCCTCAGTGGGGTTGAGCTCACAATGAAATGGAATTGCTCCCTCTGAATGGCGGCATCAGATAAATCACCTCTCCAGATCACACAAGTGTACAGTCTCCTTGGACACTGACTACAAAGTCCTGATTGAAGGTCACAAGTCCTGTGCTCAGATTCCAAACACACCCACAAATGCTAATTGTTGGCAGCATGTCCAACTTTTAAAGCAAAGGTCTAAACAACTGCAAAAAAAAAAAAAAAAATAGAATTGACCAGACAGAATTTAAAATTTGGCAAAAGAAAAGTTTGAAGGTAAGCAGAAAAGGAATGGACTTCATATGACAGGTATTTCTGTCCTGAATATATAAAAAAAAAAAGTATGTAACACACAGACTATATCCATCAGAGAGGATGGGCACTTGGGGACTTGAGGATTTGGGGAAATCACAAAGTTTGGAATATGAATTGCTGTGATCCTTGTGGGTAAAGCTGGTTATCTTATAGTAATCAGGAAGCAGAGAGATAGGAAGTCCCAAGGACACTCTAAAGGTGGCACCCCCATTTAACTCTTACCAGGTCTCACCTCCTAATAGCCCATTCTGTAAGGACTTCACTGGAATAAGCTGAGGTCAGTGCCCTCATGACCCTACCACTCCTTAACAGCGCCACCATCTGAAGACCAAGCCTTCAACACATGAGTCTTTTGGGGGATAGGTGGAGTCCTATCCAGAAAACAACAGTGGTACCTAAAATGAGCTCTGCCCTTATAAAGCATTTCTTTTGCTAATAGAGGTGGATATTAAACAGAGCCACTGAAATAAATACAGTAGTGGTATTGTAAAAGACAAGTTCAGGGTAAATGAAAACACTAACTACAAAACGTCTGTTTAAATGTCACGGAACGTGTGAATGGAAGGCATCCAGGCAGGAATCAGAGGAAAGAGTTACAATGAGGAAGCAAAGGCCCAAAGAAAGGCATGTTTGAAAAACTGAAAGGAAACCACTGTGGCTCATTGCCAGATGAGGCTACAAGGCTGCCAAGGGCCTTATCTGACCTCCCTTGGTGAAAGTCCCCTTGGGGAGAAAGGACTGGAGGTGAGTGATTATAAAGTGGATTCCAAAGTTAAAGATGAGACAGGGTGCTGATGGGTGCACACAGATGACTAAAAATGTATTTTACGGTAAGAGTCTATGGCTTAGGTTTCACTCTACAATACTCTGACTCATTTTGTACTACACCCTAGGCTACAAGATGAGAGAGACGTGAACCTTTTTTTGTGTTGGAGGGGAAGACAGGTGTCTAACAGCTGAGGAACCTGCAACAACACACAGATTTGCATACAAATTGATACATAAGGCTTCCATGGGATGAGAACCTTCATAAGGGAGAGAAGACCCAAGGGCACAGGAAGTGTGTTTCTGTGTAAGCTGCTAAGGAGGACAGGCCTGAGGTACATGATTGGAGAAAGTGTGACCTCTTGATAGTAAACAGGAAGAACTGGGTGCTTATCTCTGTCCCTGGACCTTCAGGGCCAAGGATGGTCATCTCTGGCCAAAGGAGGGTCCTCCTCTGCACCTCTCAAAGGAGGGTCTTGCTTTAGGGGACATGGTCGAGGGGCAGGTGAGCATGACTGTACATCTTCTGCTGTTTTCTTGCATACCAAGATGCCATATTTTGGGGTTGCACATCATGAATCCCCCAAGTTGACTCCTCCTTGGTAAGGTGACTTCACTGTGGGTGTCTAGGCAGAGGTTTCTGTTCATGCAGTCAAGTTTCTAACCTGGTTCTCTAGCCCAGAAGTTCTCAACCTTCCCAGTGCTGCGACCCTTTAATACAGTTCCTCATGTTGTGGTGACCCCCCCAACCATAAAATTATTTTCGTTTCTACTTTATAACCGTAATTTTGCTACTGTTATGAATCATATCATCTGGTGTGCAGGATGTCTGATATGCAACTACTGTGAAAGGGCCAATGGACCAACCCCAAAGGGGTCATGACCCATAGGTTGAGAAACACTACAGACTAGTAGGTAAAGGAAGAGTTGCCTTTGGACTTGCAGCCCTACTTATTTTGGTTTCTTATTCTTTCCTGAGGCAGAGCAGGGATGGCACAGTGAAGGGGCAGGGCTCCTTAACAACACATAGTTGAGTGAGGTTGGGGCAGGTTAGAGAGAAACCAGAAAGATGCCTACAGTCTTCTGCTGTGCAGAGAGACCTTATATTTCCTACTGGTTTCCAAAACTTCACATTTTCTAAGCTGTGATCTCTGGAGAAATTCTTTATAAGAAAAGTTGCCTTGTATGAACTTTAAAAAAAAAAAAAAAAAAAAAAAAAAGACGGAAACATCTTCAGCCTAAATCCATATTTTACTAAATGAATGCAAGTTCTGTGAGGATATGCCAGAACCCATGGTGTACGGGCAATGTGGTGAACGGGCATCATCCTGTGCGTCCTTGTGATATGAATGTCATCAAGCTCGACTTACAGATGTGCAAACCAACCTCTCATGTAAAATGCTACCACCTGCTCCATTTTCATCCAAGAATGATCAGGAAGAAACATCCAAACCTCCCCTCCTCCCAACTTTAACTGAGATAAGCAATGACTTAATGCTTTTTGAAATGCATTTAAGCAGTACTAGGCCTGGAGGAAACTGGGGTCATGTTTGCACCCAAAAAAGTATCTAAATTAGAAATGACAGCAATGCTGCTAAGTAAAAATCAACCTTTCTGAAGCACAAATCTACCACCATGGGAGTCAATTAGCACTCAGCTTCAGGACAGCCTGGGACCTCCCACTACGGACCCCAGTCACCTGTGCATTCAGAACACCAGCCTAAAGTTACAAATACCTCAAAACTTACAGTCTTGAAGTGTAACTCTAAAAATGTACATATGGAGCCAGTGTGGCAGCACACCTTTAATTCCACCAAGCAGGAGACAGAGGCAGGCAGATCATTATGAGTTTGAAGCCAGCCTGGTCTACATATTGAATTCCAGATGAGTCAGAATTACCTAATTAGCCTCTGGCCCAAAGCAAAACTTTACACATAGATGTGTTGCGAGCATGTTTTCCCACAGGCCAGGTCCCACAGCTGCTCCAGCCCCAAATAGCCCCCAAATAGCACACAGAGATGCTGTATTAGATATAAAGGTGTTGGCCTGGCACTGGTACTAGTGTTTCTATTGGCTAGCTCTGTCTTAAATATTAACCAATTTCTATTAGTCTAAGTATTTCCATGTGGCCTTATCTTACCAGAGAAAAGGTCCGGAGTTGTTCTCCCTCAAGTCTCTACGTGGTGAATCTCCTATTACCTATCACCAAAGCTTCCTTGTCTCCTAGTACCGCCTATCTTGCTCTCCTATTGGCCAACAGGGCTTTATTCATTAACCAATAAGAGAAACATATACAGAATGACATCTCCTATCATCTCCTCTTTTCTGTCTACAATAAAAAGAAGGCTTTTAACATAGTAAAATATATAACAAAACAGGTATCAAATAAAACCACAATTAACAATGTTTAGTTCATTAACATTTGGCAAGATTTAAATAAAATATTCTATCATCTATCCTGTCTTTGTAAGTCTAAAACCCTATATGTAACTTATCTTTAATCCTAAGGAAAACTGTAACCATAACTAACTGTCTTCAACTCCATCAAAGACCATAGAAGGATAATATATAAATTCTAGAGTTGTCTAGAAACAACTCATTGCCTGGTCAGTCACGTGAAGTTCTTCTGTGATGTTCCATCTTCAGCCTATAGGCCATAGTATGTCTGGCAGACTCCTCAGCAAAGCAGGAAACTTTAAACTGTCCACCTGTATTGGCTGTTTGTCAGTCACCTTTCTCTGTGTCCTATAGACTGTCTGGCAGACTCTTCCATGAAGCAGGAACCCTGTAGCAATGTCCATCTTGTATCAGAAGTCACTTTCCTGTGGGTCCTGCATGTCCAGTTTATACAGCATGAAGTCAAATAGTTCAGACAAGAGCAGTATCTTGCCCAGATGGCTATTCTTGCCATATTGGAAGTAAACTCCATAATGAGTTTCTTTGATGTCCATCTTTCTTTCTGATTCAGGTGGTGTTGCCAGGAGCAGTTATGCCTCACTATCAAGAAAAACCCTAAACCATTTTAAATGCCATATTCTATAGGCCTTTGAAAGGTTTGAAGAATGCCTATTCATTTCAAATACATCTTGAAAACCTAAATTAACTCTAAGTTTTGACTATCATAGGTAACTATCTCAAATCTGTACTAAATTATACATTACATTTCTAAATGAGCTATATAAACAATACCTAAACAAGAGGAGAAATATACATATCACAAAATTGACTTTAAATTTGTATCAATAAATGAAAAGCCATTCCAAAACAAAGTATTCATTTCTATACCATAATCCCATTTTTACCTTTGTGATCATTAACCATTTATAACCAACCCCATTTAAATAAAAACAAACATTTATAAATGATATTTGGGAATTTGGGCGTCTTTTTTCCAAACTACTTTCTGTTGATGGGGCGCTGTCATGGAGATCCTAAGAAGACGCAGAAATCCTGGCTGTAGTGGTCTGCAAGGCTCCCTTATCTCAGGGACAGCTTTAGGGGGCTTTGCTTGATCAAACCATGTTCGTCTGGAAGGAATCCACAGCTTTTCATTTTCTGTGAAAACAAAAATAGAAATCGTTTTCCCCAGTAACCTATCCTTAGACTTAAATTTTGGAGTCAAAGCATTTTTAAAATATATAAGTTGGAATAATCTAGTAGCATTTCTTTTAACAATTGTTGTTATTTCCTTAGCAGTCAAACAATACAAAGAGAACACAATACCACATATATAGTATCCAGAATCTTTTTGTGCTTTCCATCTTTACGTGGCTTCATTTTTTATTATTATTTTATTTGTTTTACTTCTATTTTTTCACATTTTGAGACAGGGTTTCTCTGTGTAACTTTGGCTGCCCTGGAATTGACTCTGTACATCAGGTTTAGTTTGAAATCACAGAGATCCTTTAGCCTCTGCCTCCTGAGTGCTGGAATTAAGAGAAACATATTTACAGAATGACATCTCCCATCAGCATGTGTTTTGCCTACATGTTTGTGTGTGAAACAAAGCAGATGAAATCATGAATTATTAAACTTAGGACCTTGCTGCAGGTCTTCTGAAATGCAATTAGATTTCAGAACATCTAATTTCATTATTTTTTTATAATTGTTTATCTGTTATGATCCAGACATGTATTAGGCCCTGAGAACAGAGTTAGAGGTAAAATATTCATGTACTAAATATGTAGATGCTTCCTTATCCCAAAAGGTGTAAGAAATGGTTATAGTAAATAGCTTGAAAATGACATCTGATCAGGCCACAGAAAGTACTCTGAATGAGACATGCCAGAGAATCACTGATGCACGTGGTGGCTGATAGAGGAAGGGTGGCATCTGACACAGATTGCGGCTGGGGGAGGCAGGTACCCCAAGATAGATAACTTGAAGGAATCAGCTTCTCAACATCTTCATCTCAGTCTTGTTTTGCACCCCTCTTTGTCCTAGGAATCCAGTAGGAGTTTTAAACAAGGCTGAGTCATTAGTGTTCTTCTCCTTGTGCAACTACATGCCCAATCCTTAAAGTTAAAGGTAACAGACGGTTCTTGGGTGTCTTCTACTGCTCAGGCTGTTTCTCTTCTTCCTGAGTCTAGGTTAGTACAGCTATGGTTCAGTCTATCTGCACAGTCACTATGACTGTAGGCAAGGGTGTCTCACATTCTAGCAGGTGGCCAGCACCCTGGCAGCTGCTGTGAAGCAATGGAGGAACCATTTTCAGTACTGGAAGCAATTAAGGAGTTCATTCTCAGGCAGTGGTTCAGCCTAAGTCAAAGCCGTCTTTCCAGTGCTGGCCATGTTCCCCATGTGTCTGGCTGACTTATTCAGGGGACAGTAAACGACAGTCCAAAGTGTTCATAGAGCCCTCCTTAGCCCTTCTGTCCAGTATGGCTGCTAGTGATAGGGCTTTTGTGACTTGTCATGTTGGGTATGCCAAGATAAAAAAGATACGGCTCTTGCCCCACAGGATCACATGGTATAGTGATGGAGATTGACAAATAACCAATGATTATGCATGGTAAATGCTGTTAGGGTAGTCCTGGGTGTATGGAAACACACAGTCCAGCAGCAGATCAGCCTTTGGAAGTGTGCTGAGGGACAGTCAAGAAAGGTTTCTTGTATGAGGCAACAGCTGAGATGGTTTAAAGACCGATAAGTAGGAGCTGGATACAGAAGAAGCTAAAGAGTGTTGTGTACATGTATTAGTGAGTTTCCACTGCTATAGAAACACCTGTGATAACTGACTTTAAAAGAGCAAAGGTGTGTTTGGGCCACAGTTTTAGAGTGTTCTGTCCGCCTTGTTTGAGCCTACTGAGCAAAACATGGCTAAAGTATGTTAGGGAGCAAAACTCTTCTTAACATAGACAGGAAGTGACAGAGAGAGACTGGGCCTCTCAGTCCCCATCAAGGGCATGTCTCCAGCAGCCTGAAGACTTCCCATAAAGCATGGCCTACCAACAGTGCCCAGTTTTGGTTGGATCCATCAACATATGGGAAACATTTCAGATCCAAAAAATGATGGTGTACATGATGTCACATGAGCTGAAAGTAGGAAATGGGGAAGGGCCCAGCAGTTTCCATGTCAATATATAAGGCATATTTTATTCCTAAAGTGCCTTTTTGGACTAAAGAGGTGTCTTTTACTAAGTCCCTTACCATTTTTATATGAGAAGGCTCTCTCTAAATTACTTTATTTTTACCTACAAATAAAGATGCAATACCCTGAAACTGTCTGTGTCATGATTAGAACACTTGTGAAGGTCATTTGAAAGGAAGTAAAGAAATTCAATATAGATTTAGTAAGTGATTGCAGGGGGGTTGGCTTCACAATTGTGAGCTTGGATAGCATTGCCAATAAGCTTTTTAAGGATCACTTCAGATGAAATACAATTAGTGGTTACTTTGTGGAGATCATGAGTATACACCCACAGGATGAATTAGAAATAAAACTGTCTTTATTTTAAGCAAATGGATATTTGTGGCTTGAGATAAAATTTCCCACGAGAGCATCTCATGCAGATTTTAAACTTCCAGTCCTGGAGGTAATGGAACAAAGCTGTTTTCACTTCCTTCTCTTCTTCAGACTCTTCTAAATAATAAAGAGAGCAAAGAACAGAAGCATAAGCTCTGTCTTTAATGAGGCCAGGAGATGTGTGCAAGCCTGGACTATAATCTATGGGTTAAAAAGTGGCAGATGAACTGTGCCCAAGCACAAGAGAGGTGGCCAAGTTTCAGCATCACCCCAAGAAGCCCTGAAAGGTCCAGGGATGAGAGGGCTCAAAGAACACAAGAGCCCAGGATGGGTGGGAGTCTGAGAATGGGGATCTGGGGAGTTCTGTCCCAAGCACAGTTGGGGCCAGTTCTCTCAGCCGTTCTATCCAGATGGCTAACCAGATCTCTGTACCATGTGAAATATGAAGCCTATTCTCCGGAGAAACAAATCAGAGAGCAAGCAGACTAAGACTTGGAATGGGGGGCCAAGGATAAGAAGACACACGCACACAAAGAAGCCTGATAGGTGTGCATGGTTGTAGTCCTAACGTTGAGACAGAGACAGGTGGTTCCCTGGAGACTCACAGATGGTGGGCTCAGTAAGCTGTGGGCCAATAGACTTCATATGTGCACTTGTACACACAGACATGCATACACACTCACTCACACATATGAACACTGTCGTACACAATGAATGTAGAGAGGGAGGGAAGGATGGTGGAAGGGAAAAGGGAGGGAGAAGGAAGCATTAGCTTAAGCATCCCTTAGATGAAGGAATGGCAGGGTCTACTTTCCTGCACCAACGTACGTGATGTTTAACTAGAAATGACTACCTGGTTTGAGTCATTGTGCTCCTGGGCCTGTTTGTTATAGCAACTAAGCTTGTAAACTAACTAATGAAAAGTGCGAGGCAGAGGCGGGTACGGTTTGATGGTGCATGCCTGGAAGCCTAGCCCTTGGGAGGCTGAGAAAGATTGCATATTCAGAGCCTGCATGAGCTACATAGTGACCCTCTCTCAACAAAAAACAAAGACTCTTCTTATTAATGGAAAAAAATTAAAACAATCCTTGGCTTTTTGCCCAAATACTCTCATGAAATCTGCTAATTCATACCGTGTGCTAGCTTAAAACCAAATTCTTAGTGGCCCATTATTAAATATGAATAACCAACCAAACATCGTGAGACTTTTAATGAAAGCATCCAGCATGAGAGGCTGGCTGAAGAGAAACAGAAAAGGGAGCTCAAAGGAATCGGGATGCATGGGGCAAAAGAAAACTTCAAAGAACATGGAGCTGAATCTGCCAAGACACAGGAAGAATATACTGAATACATGAATAAAGAATAGGGTGCTTGCTATTCATGTAGAGAATAAAGAAGGGCTCCCAGAAATTAATCATTTAAGGAGCAGATAATTTGATAGGAGGGTTGGGAAATAAAGTTGCAGAAAGTAAAATAAAAAAAGAGGGGCTGGGTAACAGTGAGGGAAAAAAATAAAATGAATATTACTATAATCTTAACATTTAGAAAGATTAGAAACAGTGAAGGGAAGTTACAAGAACATAAATAACTTGTATAGTATGGATTTATAAAATGTAAAAGTTGACAAATACCAGTATTTCTGATATTAGTTTATAATATTTTTATTAAGTGTATAGGAATAATTATAGTATGCTGAGGACGCATTTGACTTTTACCTTTCTTCTTAAGGTATATATAAGCTGATCATAAATCTTTCAAAAGCTTTTTTTTTTTTTTTCTGGACTATAGCTAAGATGTTTTTCTGGGAAGATTGGAGCATGCTAGAGATTCAGGATCACTTTGTATTTGGTCGGAGTTGATAAGTCCTGGAAGCCGAAGGATGGAGTATGACAGAGGAGGTAGCCCTTGCTTCTTTCAGTACCACACAATGATGGTTCTCCAGAATTGACCACTATCTAATGTTCACACACTGGCCAGCCAGCAATGATTCCCAGATTGCTGGAGAGTCTGGGTGACTTCTGATGCTGTGTCCTGAAGCCATCATAAAGAAAGACTCTTATGCACTTTAACTGTAGACAGCTGTAACTGTGCTGTTGTCCTGATTGGTAAACTTCAAACATGGCCGCTACTTCCACATCCCTCCAGTCCACCAGTCAGCCTTCCCGACTCCCTCCCTGCCCTTCCTCACCTCTGTTTTCCTGTATTCAGCACCCAGAGTCTTCGCCCTGGCTTCTGAACATCCTATGTTTTAATCCATTCTTCAAGACCAATTAATTCATTTCCTTTCAACTAGACAGCTTTCTTTATGTGGGAATAATAGTCCCCTCTTGAAGAAACACCCACTCACAAAGCAGCCCCTACCTTTCTTGTCCTAGGCCCACCTTAATCCTCTCTGGAATGTTTTTCTCACAGTGGAGGCAATAAATAATTCCTGAGTGAGTGAAACTGAATCTCAGTGAAAGGTCTATCTACCTTTATTGCTGAATTTTTATTTGCTGGGAATGTTATGGCTTCTTTAGAATTGTCTGTGCAGAGTAATTTCTATGTCTGTGAAAAATCACCATGAGTCTTATGTTTATAACAGATGGCATACACACAGAAAATCCGTGCTTCCAAAAAAATAAAAATAAATAAAGTAAATTTCATTACACAAACCCCTGCACCCACCCACCACTAAATTGTGTTTGCTGATTTTTCTGAACCAGAGCAGTGGGGCTTCCCATTATACGTTGTTCACCTCTCTTTAGTGTAATATGGTAATAGTAGTTTTCTGTCTTCTGCACTGACTTCAATTAATCCTTCAGTATTATAAGGGCAGAGCAGTTTTGAGGAGCACTGTTCTGCTTACTCTGCCACTGCAAATCAAGCTCCTGTTTAACTCTTGACATCCAGGATGAGTCACTGTCTTGGCCAGGGCTGTTTACTGAAGTCAGACTTAGGAGCAGAATGCCTAATGCTACCCCAGGCCCTATAATCTCCCCAACACGCAGCCCCTTGCTGCTTTATATAGAGGCTTCTAATGAATCCGTGGATTTTGCAAGTGATTTACACTAGGGGACATAGGCAATTTTATTTTTCTAGCTTATATCCAACTGCTTTATTCGCTCTCCTCTTTTCAAGAAAATTCAGGCAAGACATAGACTCTGAGGTGTTCTGTGCCTTAATCGGTTATCCCAAGAAGCACCATTTGGCCTTTGACCTAGGTGGCTACAGATGGAGAGGGAGAGACAGAAACCATTGTCTGCAGTCTTCTTAGAGCTAAGATTGCCTGCCTGCCCCAGCGTAGCATGGCTGGACCTGGTGTTCTGCAGTGCAGCTCCCCAGAGGAGAAAGGAAACTTCCTTGTGATGCCACACTCTCAGCTCTAAAGCTAACCATGCAGGTGTGCAAGTGTCTAATCCCTTCCCTGTTATTCTTCCTTCTTTCACGGATCTCTTGTAAGAAAGGGACGTGGTCTCTATACCTGGAGGTGGGTATAAATGTGGTCAGGCAGTAGACAGCTCCTGGAAGGCAGGCCCCCACAATAGCATGGAGTCAGTTACACTGACTCTACAGCACCCCTCAGAGCAACTGTCAGGGGCAGAATCCTGGGTTGGATATTCCAGGGGGCTGTTTTCTCCTTACTGGAATTGGAACCATGTCAAAAGTAGGCCCAACGGTGCCTGTGCCTAACTTGGCTCCTGTAGTTTGGTCATAGCATAAAACACCTCCTGGGCTCATCACATGAGCCATGCAAACCTCCAGCACCAGTACTCAGTGCCCCTGACTGGGATAGCTGATCACACCAAAGAATTTTGCATCTTGACCAGGAAATGTTAGGCTTTGATCAGCACGGAAGGTAAATGTGCAGAATGTGAAAGAAAGCCTCTACACTTGCTCTCTGAAATTGGGAAGCTGGGGGAAGACAAAGATGCCATCTTGTGATTTTGCTTCTAGCTTCTTCCCTCTGTAAGGGTTTCTACAAGGGTGTATCTTCTACTCTGTGGTTGTTTGTGAAGTTTTGTGTTGAAAGCAACAGAAACCCTCTGATGTCCTGTTCATACATCTGTGTTTTAAGAAACTTGGTAGACTGAGAGGAAAAGGTTGCATTATGACTAGGACACGGGCATTCATAAAATCCAGGCTTTGTGCTATGTAGCCATTGTCCTCCATGGGAGTTGTACAAGCTGTATGGCCCAAGACCTTTCTGCTCAGGGCCTGCTCTCTGTCTTGTAAGTTAACAGTCAGATGTGGACAGTATTTTTTTGTAAACTATCTTCTATTTATTCTTTGACAGTTTCACATAAGCAATGTATCTTGACCCCCACACCTTCCCTCCCACTTTCCCAGGCATCCTCAAAACATCTTCCTCCTTCCTCGTATCCTCCTTCTCCCTTTTTTTTTTTTTTTTTAATAACTCACTGAGTTCAGTTAGTGCTGCCGGCTGGAATGTTAGCTGATCTTGTTGACTTGATCTTCCGTGGGTAACCATACCTGTAGTGAGTTGGTGAGCGTCATGGCCTCATCTATCAACATTCCTCCCTCCTTCTTACATGCCTTTTGTCTCTTCTTCCTCAGGGTTTCCTCAACCCTGGGGTTGGGGGGAAGCTGAGGATTCAGTATAGCACTTTGTCCAGTTAGGAATTTCTGCCTTAACTGCTCACCACTGCAGAGAGAAGTTTCTCTGATTGAGGGCAGAAATAATCTATGTGTATAAACATAAGTATATATTTTGAGACAGGGTCTTATTTTTTTAATAATTTATTTTTATTTTATGTGCATTGGTGTTTTGCCTGCATGCATGTCTGTGTGAGGATGCTGGATCCCCTGGAACTGGAGTTACAGACAATTGTGAGCTGCCATGTGAGTGTTGGGAATTGAACTCGGGTCTTCTGGAAGAGGAGCCAGTTCTCTTAGCCACTGAGCCATCTCTCCAGCCCCCAAGACAGGCTCTTATTATGTGACCTGGAACTTACTATGCAGACTGGACTAGTCATGAACTCACAGATATCCACCTGCCTCTGCCTCCTGAGTGCTGGGATTAAAGGTATGACTCAAACATAAGTATATAGAAGACAGTTTAAGCATGTGTCAATTTAACAAGAGAATGGTAATAGATTCCCCCTGTGACTTCCCCACCATGAGCTTTTGACAAGGTTTGTAGTACTAGGCATGAGTTTCCTCCTGTGTAGGGGGCCCCAAATCCAATTCAGAAGCAGTTGGTAACCCCAAAACCTTCATGCCACTATTGTACCAATGGGTTCTTCTTCCCAGGCAGGTCAGGCTTGATACTGTGTGACATCATTGATGGCTTTTCTCCAGCACTTTGTGTAGCACCTTCTGGAACTATGAAAGCTAGCCAGCAGGCATTTTTGGGTCAGTTCCAGCTTGATTTCAGTATGGTAGATAGTCTCTTTTAAAGCTCCTAAGTCTTGTTGGATCAGTCCTGTGTGATGAGGTCCTTCTCTCCCAATAGTTCTCATTCTGGCTTTTTCAACTATGTTCAGAGTCTTTGTTTAGCTGCTTTCTGTGATTGGGCAGTTGTTGAGCAACTGCTAAAGAAAAGCCATTTGGGGCTTTCAGAGTTACAACCTATGGTTGGAATCTGTCTCTTAACCAGGAGAACAGGCCATACCCCAAATGTCCCATTGTTTATCTGGGTCAGACTGTATCCTGGGAGGCTGAGGAATCTGATCAGGGTGTTTTCCCTGACAGGTTAAGTGTGGTTGAGGATCTTGTGTAGTACACTCAAGGAAATGGATGAAACATCACAGCAGCACCAGAGTGTGCCTTTAATCTTTCCAGTGATGGGGCTATGGGATCACACTGGAGAACCCTTGTCTTATCAGCCCGACACAGGCTCTTCTTGCACACAAGCAAGAGCAGTATCTGCTGCCAACTGAACAGTTAGGAGCCTTGAAGACAGCCAGTGCAATTTGTTTTCAGAGAATTTTCTTTTTCAAGTTAATAGGCAATAGTCTCAAAGCTGTTTACTCTGGTGAGGTAGAGCTACAATTCAGCCAGAAGTAGCTAACTGCCTATCTGACTCACATCACACTTTGGTAGGGTATATGATGGGTACAGAGAGACAAAGGAGAGCATGTTACCCTAGCCATTATTTCATAATTTACTTCTGTTTTGGTTTGGTTTTCTGTTTGTGTGTTTGTTTGTTTTTCAGATATGGTTTCTCTGTGTAGCTCTGGCTGGCCTGTCATTTAATTTTAAGATACAGACTGGAAAGATGGCTCTGTGTTTAAGAGCACTTGTTGCTCTTGGAAAGGACCCAGGTTTGGTTCTTAGCACTCACATGGCAATTAGCAGCCCTCTATAAGTCCAGTTCAAGGGGTCTGATGTCATCTTCTGGCCTCTGGGGGTACTATGTGCACATAATACACAGATATATGATGCAGGTAAAATTCCCATACACATAAAATAAAAAGAAATGAGTCTTTTTAAATGCACAATGCAATCAAGTTGTGAAACATAAGACAAGTTAAACTTCTCTAAAACAAGGAACCTAACATTGGCTGTTACCTTCTAGAGCTGGTGGTTCCTGATCCTCACAGAGGCCTCCTGAATCAGTAGAGGCAGGAGAATACTTCTGAACATATATCTGTCCTTCACTCTAGAGCCTTGTAGCACAACTTCTGAATTCAGTGTCTACTAGGGTAGAGTAGGTCCCTAGATATCTGGGAGAAAATGGAAATTTCTTATCTTGCAGTTCCTGAAACCCTTCTTTTATTCTGTGCAAATTATTGTCACCTCTGCATATGATGAGCTACAAGTGTCACTTTGTTGTGTGCTTGTCCAGAATTGTAGACAGCAATGTCTAGAAGAGTGAACATTATTCTTCTTAACCCAGAACACTTTCACATGCCAGTGAGATCTGATATTCTGATATGTCCTAGAACTGTGGTTTAAAAAAATAAAAGGGGATTAAGAAAACAATTTATGGGCTGTAGAGATGGCTAAGAGGTTAAGAGCACTGGCAATTCTTCCAGAGGTCCTGAGTTCAAGTCCCAGCAACCACATGGTTGCTCACAACCATCTGTAATGTAATCTGGTACCCTCTTCTGGTATGCAGGAATACATGCAGGCAGAACACTGTATACATAATAAATAATAAATCTTTAAAGAGAAAACAATTTATGTCTGCATTGCTCTTTAAAAAAAAAAAAAGCTTGAAGCTTCCTAACATCTGTCTGAACTATGTACTTCCTAATGTTTCCCTCCTTATTCTGTCTCCACATCACTCCCATATATTTTGCCCACTTCATCTCTGCTTCCTCATCTTAATTCTCTCTCTTTATAATAATTAAGAAATGTCATGCCCAGGGCAAGACAAAACCAATTAATTGTGTCTTAGTCCTAGCTAACACTTAAATGGTAGATAGTTTGGAAAGACTTTCTTTAGATTAGGCATTATGATAAGTAATTGAAACATGCCGTCTAACCTAATCCTTAAATGACATTAGTGTGAATATTCCTTTTTTTTTTTTAGAAGACAGAAACTAGAGATATTATGGAACTCGTCCAAAGTCTTATAGCTGGTAAGCGAGAGACCTGAGACTCCAGTGTAGTTTCGAACCCTGGGGCTCATCTGTGTTTGGTAGATGGAGCTTTGAAGCTGATGGCCTGTCTGAGACACACCTATGGCCATGCAGAAGGCTTGTGGAACATAGTTTCTGGAAATAAGGAAGAAGCCTGGTTTGAATCCTGTCTTGCCACTAACTGCAATGCCAAACAAACCAGCTCACCCCCTTAGCCTGTGTTTCCAGCTTGTGACATGAAAAATCCCCCTGAACTCTGTAAGCAGGGATAGTGTAAACCTTTAAACATAGCATGTAGACAGCAGTTGGTAGTTTACTGGTGGTGTTATTTAAGAAGAAAATAGCACTCACCATCTCTACAACCATCTCGATTTCATGCAGACATATTTTGAACAACCCTTGAGAATTTACCATTCTTGTTTCATGCCATGTAGCTGGTGTTGTAACTTAAAAGCACAGCACTGGAGACAAAGATGCCATGTGACAGAGCTTGGGTGGAGGGTTTTTCTTATTCTGGAAAGTGGATAGTAAAGGGGGGAAGGAGAGAGATGAAACTGGTCTCTGGGGACAGGAGCAGCAGAAAAGAAAAGACAAAGGGGTGGGGAGAGGCAGAGAGACAGGCAGAGAGAGAGAGATAGAGAGAGAAACAGGCAGAGAGAGATGAGATAGGCCCCTTTTTAAAAGGAACATAGTGAATGTAGACAGGAAGTGCTCTTAGTGGTTGCAGCTGAGGACGTATCCTGTCAGGATCCCAAGGGCAGACCAGTACAAATGCCTGAATACTAACAGCTGGAGATCAGCAACAAGTCCTAAAGAGTCCCACTTGGTGTGTGCAGGAACATAAAACAGGCTTCCTATTGGACAGGTCTAGAATGGTCTCCTTCTATCTCCCTCCTAATACCAGAATGCTACATAAATACTTTGAATATTGGTCTAGAGAAAAGGCTTCTGAAGAGCTGATGGAGGGAAGTAGAGGATGCCTGTGTAGTCTGAGTCTTCCAGGATGAGTTGTCTGTGTGACCAGGTGGCTGGATCTAAGGCATAGGACAAGGAAATCTGCGTTCTTCCACCTGGCATCTTTCCTCAAATATAGAGTAGAAATTACTACCAGCTTCGCTGACATCATCATTTGAGAAGTGCAAAAAATTCCAGGAGGGCTACGAATACAGCTCAGGGGTCCAGTGCTTGCCCTGTATGTATGAGGCTCTAGGCTCCACAGCCATCATTTCACAAGCAAACAAACAAACTGGATTTCTTCTAACCCAGGCAGGAAGTTTATATCGACAGTAAAACAGGTACCAAAAGTGTAAATATAATACTTTCCTAAATACTCCTAATTGAAAGTTTTAGAGTAAAGCCCCAACCAACCTAAGCATATACTAAGATCCAAGTTTAATAAAACTTCCTTCTTTCTGTAATTAAGAAATGGGAAATGTTGGTCCTTAATTAAACAAGATGCTCTAAGCCTGGGTGGAACATCAGCTCTGATTTCGGTGGCGCCAGAAACCCCATTTAATCACTTTGGTGGCTCTTGGCCCATTTTTGTTCGCATCTTTATTTAGCAAGAGCAGCTGTCACATAGACAAGGATTTGTGTGGATAGTTTCTAATTTTTGTATATTAATGAGATGTGTGGCCATTTTTCTTAATGTTTTTGAAATATGTTCTGCTTTATCCTAGCAGGAAATACATCTCTATCAACATGTATGTGTGTGTGATGCTTTGTACACACATGTGCATGCGTGTGCGTGCACACACACACACACACAAACAGAGAGACATAAACTGGAAACCAAAACACCGTGAAATAATTCTCTCCCTGCTTTGTATTCCACTTTAATCTCTTTGGCTTCTTTTAAGGAGAACATTTGTCAAAACCCATTAGACAGATTGCCAAGTCCACTCAGTTCTCCTTAGTCTAAAAACCCATCTCTCCTCCCTGGGCCTCCCATGCTCTCAGCTCACTGTAACCCACATACAATACCACCACCTTGATCATCATCACTGCCACCAAACTCTAGACTGAGTAGAGACAAGCTCATCAGCTGCTGGTGGGAATTTACCCCCTGCCCCAACAAGGTCCATGAAACATCTCATGAAAGACCAGAATAATGAGTGCTTTGTGACTTGTGAAAAGCAAGTGTAGTAGACTCCTAAGGTGTGGAGTGCTAGCTGGCATCTGGAGTTCTGGAATCCCTGGGGTGTGCTACTGCTGGCTCAGGGGTTAGTGCAGTAACCTTCATGCAATATACACGAACAGGCCCTCATACAGATGCACCTTGCATAAGCTGGACATTGGGCTCTTGCGGGAGTAGTTCTGACCAGTGTGCTCCCATCGGTGGGCTCTGTACAAGGCTGGAGATTATAGGATTCGGAGGTAGAGCAGAAGCCCAGGCAGAGTGCATATTCCTGAATATGCAAGACAGCAAGCAAAGCTTATGAGCAAAGGTGGGGCTTTCCCAGCTTATATTGCCTGAAGCAGAGTTGGGATGGCAGTGGGTGACTAAAGCTGCCTCTGTGTCACTGGCTCACAGCCCAAGTGTGATTATGACCCATCAGACTTTGCCCCTAAAGGCTAAAGGGAGCTCTGGGTGGTTACTACAAACTTTGCTGTCTTAGTGGATGTTTAAAGGTAGAAGGTCTCTTTTACCATCGCAGTTGACAAAAGGTTTCGTTTGTGTTCTTGTCAGAGGGTACAGACCATCATGGCTGCTCACACTGCATCTCCAGGCAGGCAGCAGACAGAAATGAATACTAGTACTAGCTCACTTTGTTTTCTTATTCTTAGTATAGAACCCCTCCCTGTGTGTGTGGGGGGGGGGGTGCCCACATTCAGGATGGGTCTCCTTCCAGCACTTTGAGTAATACTCCCCTAGGTGCACCCAGAGGTGTGCTTCCTAGGCAACTCTAAATCCAGTCAAGTTGACATTGACGATTAACCATCACAGCGGGGCCACATGTTTGCCCAGGTTTTAAGGGTCAAGTATTAGCTACCGTTAGCCTCACTGCATCAGGCCCAAGTGTAAGGATGAGATGACAGAGGACAAACATTTGAGTTCTAAGACTATGACTCTCTTCTTGAAAATCAGCATTTTCTTTTCTAGAACAAGGACCTGGGTCCTGACAGGAAGAAGTGATATTATATGACATAGCCTCTTTGCCAGTTTGCAGATTATGTTATTGCCTTTCCTTGGTGCCAACGGTCACTTATTTTGCTGAAGAAGCAGATTGGTTACAAAGCCAACATCATCTAGAGACTAACCCAGGGTGGAGAACACATATTGAATATAATAGATATTGTATGAAGTTACAAGTTGCGATAGCAGAGACAAACATAATCTAAACTTGCTTAGTTTTCTAAAGAAACAGATCCTAGAGGCTGGAGAGATGGCTCAGTGATTAAGAACATGGTCTGTTCTGTCAGAGGATTGGGGTTCAATTCCCAGCACCCACATGACAACTCAGAACTGTCTGTAACTCCAGTTCCAGGAGATCCAACTCCCTCACACAGACATACATACATGCAGGCAAAACACCAATGCACATAAAATAAATATTTTTTTAAAAAAGAAAGAAATAGGTCCTAGAATTGAGAAATAAAAACTTCTTGTTGTTGTTAAGAAAAAGCAAACAAAATGTAGTTTATGCTTTACTCTTGGACTTAGTGATGTGAACACCAAATATAACAGAAAGCACAAAACTAACCCCAAATTCCTAGCCAGATTTAGGTAACAAATATTGGAACATATGAAGCCCAGGAGAGACCTTAGTGAGGGCCATTGGTGTCCATTTGGAATTCCTGTGGTCCTCCCTCCATGGGGTCTTGGGTAGTGTAAAATCGCAGTCAGCATAGATCAAGATGCCATTTCAGAAGTGATTCCCAACAGGACAATGGGCAGCCTGGGGTTTTCCTCCTTTGCCTCATGTGCACCAGTGGTTACTACTCAGTGAAGTCTCTTTCCATGTAGGAAATGGATGGAAATGAAGGTCATCAACCTCCCAAATCTCAGACTCCAGCAGTTTCTGATGCTCAGATCAATTGAAAAAGTCTACAGAACAATCCATGCTGAGATGTTCTTTATGTCCTCAGGGCAAGTCAGTGCTAGAGAAAATCTTTTACCAGAAAGGCTGTTATGATAGGTTACTACTGTCTGATAGAGAGTCTCATTCCCAGTCTTTAGAACCGGCTTTCCTAGAGGTCTCAGTTCTGAAGGGATAAATGCCTCCACTAGGAACTTGGAACATAGAATTCCTCTACTGAAGTTGAGACTGTCATCCAGCCACTTTGGGCTCCTCATGCCTCTCGGTGGAGAAGAGGTTGCTATAATGATGATGCTGAGATGCCCCTAAATGGTGGGAGGAGGAAGACTTCATCTAGGACAGAGGCTCCTTTAGGACAACCTCATTCATTCTCCCAGTCTTGTGATGAAAGGCAGTAGACCAAGACAATCCAGGTCAAGGTAACCAGTGATTTGTCAGGAATACAGGTATGGACCAAAACCAGCTGAGGTCCCAGCCAAAGGCAAAGGGAGTGTACAAGAAGAAGAATGTGAGAGTGAGTATATGGCTGCTGAGGAATGTCTTAGTTAGGACTTCTATTGCTAGAAGAGACACCATGACCAAGGCAGCTCTTATAAAGGAAAATTGGGGCTGGCTTACAGTTTCAGGGGTTTAGTCCATTATCATCATGGCAGGACATGGTAGAAGGCAGGAAGACTCGGTGCTGGAGAAGGAGCCAAGGGTTCTACATCTGGATCAGAAGGCTGCAGGAAGTGAGAGACACTGGACCTGGCTTGAGCATTTTAAACCTCAAAGAGCTCCTCCAGTAACACTCTTTCTCTAACAAGCCTATACCTCCTAAAAATGCCACTCCTTGGTGACTAAGCATGCAAATATATGAGTCTATGGGGGCCATTCCTATTCATACCACTACAGGGAGTGTGTTCCTGTGTATGCATGCATGCGGAAGCCAGATGTCAACTCCACGTTAACCCCAGATGTTTTCACTTAGGAACCGTCCACCAGATCTCTCACCGGGGTCTGAGCCTTGTTAATTAAGCTAGGTTTGGCTGGCTATTGAGCTTTATGGATCTTCCTGTCTCCACCTACCAAGCTCTGGGATTGATTACAAGCTTGGGCCACTAATACCCAGCATCTTCTGTAAGTGCCAGGAATTGAACTCAGATCATCGTGCTTGTACAGCAAGCACTTTAGCAACTGAGTCATTCCCCCAGCCTCTCTCTCCTTTTTTGCAGTACTGTGGACTTTGAGCCTTATGCATGTTAGGAAAATGTTCTACCACTTAGATACAGCCCTTAAAAAACAAAAAACAAAACAAAACCAAAAAAAGCAAAAAACCTTTTTTTCATTAGGGTGGGTGCATGCTTGTGGAGATCAGAGGACAATTTACAGGATTCAGTTCTCTCCTTTCAACACATGGGTCCCATGGATCAAACTCAGGTCTCGGTGACAGAACCTTTACCTATGGAGCCATCTTGTTGACCCATTCCTAGCCTTTTAACTTTTCACCTGGAGACAAGGTCTTACTAAATTGCTCAGACTGGCCTTAAACTTGTGACACTTTTGCCTTGTCCCCTGAATAGCTTGTATTTCAGGTCTTCACCAGTTGGCCTTGTCTCATCCTTGAAGATGATGTTGTTGATAATGATGATGATGATGATGAAGTTGGAATTTAAGTTACAAGGTTATCAAAGAAGGCATTAGAAGCACCCAAGAGTTTGGCATCCTGGGGGCGGGGTGGGGGCATAAAATGTTTTCAGATGTGGGTAGGTAAAGGCATATATTGCCTTTATTTTAGGACATGAATATGGATGTCAAATTGAAATGGGATGGAGCCTGATGATCATTTTGATGTGTCAACTAGGCCAATCTTTTGTCCCTAGTTATTTAATGTTGCTTAACTGAGCTGTGAACAGCAGCTTCAGCCTGTGTCTGTGAATTGCACCTTGTCCTCTCTGGTGATTTCAGACCTGCTTAGTCAAGGTTGAGCCAGTTCTCTTAACACACCATATCCAGAGATATGCATGGGCCTCTCTATCTTCCTATCGGTTTTATTCTCTGAAGCCCCTCTTTGCAGATTTGTCTTATCCATCAATTTGGCCCTCTGAGCCCATGGCATATCCTATAAGTGTTTAGAGCTGCCATGGCTTTCATGTGCTGCCCTCGGTACATAGATGGCAGTCAGCTACTCAGCCATTAATCTCAGTTCACAGTTGATCGCTGACTCACAACACCCTCCAAAACTCAAATAGCAGAAACTGGCAGCGAGAAAACCACCACCCACACACCTTCTACCGTGTGGGAGAGATGTATCCAAACACCGAGGCTTCATATTAGAAACCATTTCTGCCTCTGTTACTATTTCTAAATATTTGATTTCCCTTGGGAATAGCAAAACATATGTAAAAGGGCATTCTGAGAAACCAACAAAAAACACTAGAAATACTAAAACTTGATGCAGTTTTGAGCGATGAGCAAGGCAAAAAAACAGAAACAGCCGCCGTTACTAGGTCAGGAGGCTCTTTCCTAGGCCTGGGTAAACACAAGTCATTTCATGTGACTGTGGCAATATGTGTTGCTAAAACAAACTCAAGGTAGTAAGCAAAAGCCGGCCCCTGAATCCCAGGGTTTGCACCTCTCGTCTCAGCGCTCATGAGGCAGAAGGAAGTTACAGTATGAGGCCCTATCTTGAAAATAACTCGCACACGCATAGCAAACTTTCTTTCCAAACTATCTTTTGTGGGACTCCCAGCTCCCCAAATGGCAGGGAGACTTAATAAGCTTAGTGGGTTTTATTTTTCAATTAGCTCTTATAACTTAAATTTAGCCTGTTTCTTTTAATCTACATTCTGCCATGTGGCACAGTTGCCTCTGTTCTGCACTGTATGTCTGACTTCTTCAGAAATCTCTAGTGAAATCCATGAACCCAGCTTCCTCCTCCTCTCTCTCTCCAGAAATCCCTCGTATCTTCTGCTGCCTAACTGTTGGCTATTCAGATCTTTATTAAACCAATCAGAAGACACCTTAGGCGGAGACACATCTTTACAGTGTACACAAATATTCCACAACACACACACACACACACACACACACACACACACACACACACACACTGATCAATGGCAATGACAACTTCCTGGTTCTGTGTAAGTGAAATCTGGTGTTTTCCCAAAATATTGTGTCAAGTTATAAAATACTACCCCAGACTCAGTGCTAAGAGTTAATTTTAATAGGAACCTAATTTGAAAGTGTAGCACAATTGTATAGAAGTAAAAAAAATGATTAAGAAATATCTAAATACAAAGCCACGTGTGGTGGCACAAACCTTTGATCTTGGCACTTGAGGATCAGAGGCAGGCAGATCTTTGTGAGTTCAAGGCCAGCATGGTCTATATAACTAATGAGTTCCAGGACAGCCAGGGCTACATAGTAAGACCCTCTAGAGTCATACATACATACATACATACATACATACATACATACATACATACATGCATACATTTAAACATGTAACATTTGTATTGATGAAAATACTGACATTTGCTTGAGGCCTAGGGCTTTGGGAAGGCTTCAACGAGGTAGTGGAAGGAAATTAGATGGAAACCTGCAACAACTCATATGTATCTCCCTACAAAAGCAGTGACCTGGAGTGACTGGATGTTTGGGGTGTGAGTTTCTTATTCTTTTGTGAGTTTTGTCTTATTCCTCCACACCTAAGTTGAGCTGGGTAGAGTTTTCTGCATTCACGTAGTGTGTCTTGTGGGTGAGATTACATCCATCAATGAAGGTGAAACAAATTTACATTCGAAGCAAGTGAAATTGCAGGGCTACTTAACAGCATTGAGGAACCCCTATTCTTTATCCAAGCTTCCAGCGTGCCAGAGGCTTTTGTAAGGCTGGTGCAAGTTTGTGAATATGGATGTCTTCCAAAACTATTGTGTTCGGTTATACAGTGCTATCTCGAGCCCCGCAAGCATCTAAATATACCCCTGCATAACTGGAGGAGACTCTGACCTCTAAACACATGGTCCTAAAGGGATGGGAACAGATGAGCCATATTACTGAGGAGCGGGCACTCTGCTGAATTCTGAGGATGCAGAGAGAAGCAGCAACATTCCCTGTTATCCCTGGTCTTTTGTTTGTTCTGGGGACCCTTGCCTTGTCCTGAAGGGTCCCGATACTGTCCTTTCATCTTCTTAACATGGCAGCAAGTATCTTCTTCCTTCCCTGCTTCCCCTAGAAAAAGAGAAGATGCCTGTCTTTCTTCTTGTGATGACCTAACAAGCCTACCACTCTCTGGGAGTAGAACTCAATCCCTGCTTTGCCATTTCATGGCCCCTGTGATGCACAGTCCAGGAGACATGCTACCAGCTCCTTAGTTGTGCCTAAAATATCTCAAGACTGTGAGGTCTGGTACAAATGTGATGGTCATGGAGTGCCTGTGCATCACAGGGTGTGTTCAGTTATCTTTTTAAACTTGCAAGTTCCATCTTAAAAAAGTGTTCAAATGGCCCCAGGGTAGGAAAAATCCCCTCAAAAAGTTGAATCATAGGTTTCAGACAGTTGCTGTGTACTATAATTTTTTTTGTTTTTGTTTTGTTTTTCAAGACAGGGTTTCTCCGTATTGCTTTGGAGCCCTGGAACTAACTCGGTAGACCAGTCTGGCCTTGAACTCACAGAGATCCTCCTGCCTCCACCTCCCAAGTGCTAGGATTAAAGGTGTGTGCCACCAGTGCCCAGCTTGTGTACTAAATCCTAAGGTATCTATTTGCATGTGAATATGTCCAGGAGCTTACATAAAACATTAAGTTTATTTAACCAGGGGAGTCCAAAATATCTCCATTAACTCTCATGTTTACAAAGGAGTGTGCATTGGGATTTAGAAGAAAGAAGAGTATAAGTATGTGGTGTGTGTGTGTGTGTGTACATGGTGTCTGTGGGGGTGTGTGTGTAATATAAGAGTATTTAAAGAAACTAAAAAGACATAATGAAGTCTACACATGGCTCAGTGGCTGGAGATGGTTGAGAGAGGAATATGGGAGGTAGAAGTAGGAAAAGGAGAGGAGGGAAGAAAGGAAGATTAATGAAGACTCTATCAAAGTGAGTTCAGAGAAACCCACTGGAAGCAGTGCCTGTAATCCTAGCTCTGGGGAGGCAGAGGCAGTAGGATCATCAAAAGTTTGAGGCCAGCCTGGGTTACACAATAAAACTCTGTTGGAAAAATGAGAGAGTATGAGGACGAGGAGCAGGAGGACGAGAAGGAAGAGGAGGAGCAGGAGGAGAGAGAGTCAAGTTTCTTTAACCAAACCAGACTTCAAGACAAGCTTCCTAGTAAGCACTATAGTCTCAGCTCTGGGAGAATTATGGGGATAGCACAATTGGCTTCTGTACATTCACTTCACAGAGACTTGAGCTTCATCTCTTTTTACCTGGACTCTCAGATGTCTGTCCTTACAAACCCAGTGTCGACTTCTGAGAACCTGAGATTGACACATTTATGACGATGCTTAAATTGAATTATGGCATCCATTTCTCATTTGGAGGCATACCCTAGAACTCAGTGCAAAAGAGTTAGATGCTTGAAATAATTTTAGGGTTAGAAATGAACATATAAGAATTTTATCCATATGAGACAGATTCTTATTTGCTTGACTTTCCTGGTGATTTTTATTCCTTAGGATTGTCTATGCAAACTAGTGCTTATGAGATGCAGGCCTCTGATGGTTTATGATTATGTCCATGAAATAATGAATAATGAGTACTTCTTTAAATGAAAAAACCCTAAAGTAATTATTGAACAATGAAAATGAATTAATTTAACTCAGTACCTGGCGAAAGAAAACCACTATGATCCTAAATCAGCATTCTGCATCTATAGGTTCTTTCGTGCAGACAATTATAGAAAATTGCAGGTATATTAAGAAAATGTGGCACCCCATTGTTCGCCCATGAATTCAACCTTAAAGCTAAAGATGGTGAGATACAGAGAGGCTCGAAGTAGATGCTAGTAAAATATGGGACTGAGAATTGGGCCAAATACTCTGGTCTTTGGGGCCACACATTAATGCCTAGCTGTGTCTGTATCCAGTGAATACAAAGTTACTAGTATTTGCAGTTCTCCTTCCCCTTGCCCCAGTTGTCCATCTACCCAAGAATGGTAAGGTTTGTGTTGTAAAATCCTCAGATGTCATCTCAATCACTGGCATTGGAGAATGGCTGCTGAGCTCTGCTCTGGTGGCAGAGTGAGTACTAGGGATGTTTCGTGTTAGCTTTGCAGGGATGTGCTGTGTTCTGCTGCATCGGTTTAACTACTCCGTTCTTTCATGTCCCATCTGTACCATGAAAAATATTAACAATAGCAATTGCTGTTTGCCAAGAAAACAGTGGCTGCCAGAGGCTGTGCCCTGAAATCAGTTGAGACTATGGAGTCAGCTTCTAATGTTCCTCTGAAGTACTAGGTTTATTTAGTGGATGTTTATAGACATATGTCCAGATTTCATAAAGTGTCACCATCATAACTGCCTAAACATTAGCTGAACAAGGAAAACAGCAATAGACATTTACAGTAGACAACAATAGGCATGGTGATGTAGTTAGAGAAAGCACAAGGCCTTGACTCTACACAGAAAACTATAGGCAACTAAAGAAAGCTGAGTGGGAGAAATAGTCTTCCCCAGGAAAGAGTTATCCAATACTAGATGGTTCACCCTGAAAATATACATGCCATTAACATTATTATACAGACTAAACATGTTATACTTATGTATTCACATATGTATATACCTATATGTATCTAACAAGAATTAATGAAAAAGAGACTGAATTTGAAAGAGAGCAGGGAGGGATGGATATATGGGAGGGCTTGTAGGGAGGAAAGAATAAGGGAACATGATGCAAATTATATTTTAATCTCAAAAGTAAAAGAAATAATTTTAAAAAGAATTCATACTCTATTAATGTCACTTTGTTTTACAGCCTAAATGTAGGTGTGACCTAAGTACTATTACTGAATCTTTTCAAAAATTAATCTTAGATCAACAAATTTAATAGTGAAATAACCATAAAATGAACTCCCAAGCTTAATATATGAAGAGATTTCTGATAGGAAGCATAGCGTAAATTTTGGAAATGAGGATAGGGCATTACTTTTCCCAACTGAGATGTCCTTAGACGAGGATCAGGCAGGAGCTTGCGTGTTCTTCATCCTCTAAAGAGAAGTTGGTGTTATTAGGATTTCTTTCTCCTTCCCAGAAGGACTAACAATCAGCCCAGTGGAGAATGGGGCTACATTTTACTATTCCTTTCCCTCCGTGACAACTACCCAAGTCATTGCTAAAACAGCAAACAGCATTGCAGGGCCCTCAAGAAGTGCTCTGACTGATGCTTGGACTTTGACAGGTCTTCCGCCATGACATCTGCATGTGTACTCTTGGTAAATTGTGGTTTGTCCTTTAAGGTGGAGCACAGGGCCACATAGCACCTGCCTCACAGCTCTGCCTCAGCAGGCTCTCCTGCAGGAACTTCCCACAGGAAGCCCACACGGGGCTCCAGGTCACCATTCCTGTGTCCCAGTGTCCTCTCCAGGCTTTGCATTTGTGTTCTGTGCTCTGATCACTTCTTCAACAGTGTGACCAGCACGGCAAATACTTTCCCTGGTGGCTTTCAGAACAATAAGATGATGTCGAGGACCTCTGGCTGACACACAGATTAAGTTAACCTGTTGGTTTCATATTTGAGTCGTGTGTCTAAAGACTGTGTTTTGGCTAGCTTCTCATTGTAATGAACTAACTCCCTTGGTTTTAGCTCCCCTGAACATTACCAGATCCCACCTTAACACTACATTGTGACATGTTGTTTCTTATTTATAAATTCTAAGCATAATCTACACTTCTCTGCTCTACTCGGAGAACTAGACCGCTGAGGACAGGATGTCCTAACTGGCACTTTTAATTTGAGATGTTATCTCTTAAGAGTATGTCTGATAGAATTATCAGATAGGACTATGTTGACTCCTCATGGGAGCCCTAACCCATGAGGAGGAGTGGAATGGGGGTGGGCTAGGGGGGGAAGTGAGGGGGCCTGGGAGGAGGGGCGGGAGGGAGAACTGTGATTGGAATGTAAAATATAAACAAAAGAAATATATCTCAGAAAAATCTGAGCTTAGAGATTGTGTGTGTGTGTTAGCAAGACGCAGGTAGTTTTATAAAAGGAAAAGGGAAGAATTATGCCTTGAGGGTAAATGGAATATACTGTAAGTTATTGATCATTTACTGTTATGCTGCCCAACCTAGAAACCAGCTGTCACTTACCTGTCTTAGCCTTGTCATCCAGTAGCGTCGTCAGATTCTATTCTATCTGAAGCTTTAAATTCTGGGTAGGAGGAGGTAGGGGTGGGGATTTTAAAGTAGGTGTCAATATTATCACTATCATATCCACTCCTGTATACATCTAAAACGTACATAAAAGCCTGAAGTCAGATCCCCATAACTTCTTCTTAATCTTGTGGGTTTTTTTGTTTTGTTTTGTTTTGAGGCAGAGTCTTACTGTGAATCCCTGGCTGCTCTGGAGCTCACTGTACATCATCAGTCTGGCTTCAAATTCACACAAACCTTCCTCCAGCTGCTTCCAAAATGCAGAGAGTAAAGGAATGTGCAGTCACACCTACTGTTTTTACCATTTTAAAATATGATCTTATCTGTGTTGTACATTTCCTTCATCTTACAAATCACATATAGCCTTTTCTTTTCTTTTGTTTTTTTCAAGACAGGATTTCTCAGTGTAGCCCTAGTTGTCCTGGAACTAGCTCGGTAGACCAGGCTGGCCTCGAACTCACAAAGATCTGCTGGCCTCTGCCTCCCAAGTCCTGGGATTAAAGGCGTGAGCCACCACTGCCCGGCATGTATACCCCTTTTTAAGGACAAAATGCCTAGCACACTGTATACTATGGACCGAGACCTTTAAAGTGTGGTCTCATTCAGGTCCCACCTAAGTTGAGGGCTGTTTGTGCCTCTAACAGCATTTCCGTTGGTTTCCTTGGCCCCACAGTTTGGAGTGAAATGCTTCAAATCATGGCGTATCACTTCAGTTTCATTTTTTCCCCCAGGCAATCTAGGAACTCACTACACAGTCCAGGCTAATCTTGAACTCCGAGGAACACTCAGCAGCTGCACCGCTTTTATGATGTCCCAGTAAGGCTGAGGCTTACTGAAGCAGGGCCGGCTGGTTACATCACTGACCTGCCTGTCATACCCAGACCCCCCTGTAGGGGGCTGTGGCCACAGTGCGCCGGGCACTCTGTTTCCCGTGGGTATTTTCAGTCCACATCGTGATCTCCTATGGTCCCTTCTCCTAAGAACCACCCACCCCACTCTCACTTCAAGCACATATTCCCTGGATCACAAGCACGTTAGCTCATATCTGCTTTTCTGTTCGCCCATATACAGACAGGGACACTAATAATGTCCAGTAATGTCACAGAGCCATTGTGGAGACGGACCTTTCTAGCAGGTCCTCAAAGCAGTGACTGAGAAGGTGGGGTGGGGTGGGGGTGGGAGGGGTGGGTTCACCAGACTACCCCGTGAATGACTCTAAGGTTCTGAAGGAAAGATTAAATACGCGGGGCTTTTCTGTTCCGTGGCAGAACTGGAGTGAGGCGAAGGAGCTTGTGTCCAAAGGAACAGAGTGGAAGGTACTGCGGAAAATATCTTCAGCAAAGTTTGGCAGCAAGCCTCAGTCCCTAGCAGATGTAGTATATGTGGGGCGAGGTTTATAGCACTGCTTGTAGTCTCGTCATAGAATTTTAAAGGAGGCATGAGGGATTAAACTGGGACTATATGATCATGGGTGGCATTGGGGCAAAGTTTGTGCCCAGAGTTAACCATTATCCTCTGTTTGTGACAAGGCTAAAACAATGATTGAGGCTTTATATGCTTTTAAAATCCCTGTATGGTTTGGATGTTCTTCTCATCTTCTCCCGGGGGAATGACCCCGACCATCAGCTTTGTTAAAGAAAGGAGGCACCACCCTCAGGTGGCATATGCATGGGATGCCCCAATGGCCTTGTAGCACGGAGCCTCTTCTTGATCTGAGGGTCAAAAGGTACATCATGCCTGCGGCTTATGCCCTGCCTCACTGTGCAGCTTGGCGCCTGGGCGGCCCTGATGTTCTCAGCAACAGGCTTTGTCTATGACTGCCCTTTGCCCTGGCTCTCTTGGCCAGAGGTGGCTGAGTGGTAATTTGTTCCTCGGTTCAGAGGCACAGCCCTATCAAACTGCAGCTGTGTGTTTATCTTGTAATTCACAGACAAGAAGAAGGGAGGCAAATTCCAGCCTTTTAAGAAGTTGTTTGGCAAAAAGAAAAAGAAGAACACCCTGCTGTCTGAGGAGTCAGCTGGGAGGCAGAGGCAGAGTCACGCTCCCTGGAGTGCTAGTGATGGGACCTTGTCTTCGGATGAGGAGACCCTGGAGAACAGTCTGAGGTAATAACTTGCCCTTTCCTTGTTTGTCTCTGGCAGAGTCCCGGGGTGAGGAAAGAGCTCCCTGGAGGGTCGGTGTGGGTTTGGGATTTGGAGAGCAGGGGCAGCATCATAAAGGTGTCCCACCTGGGCATGAGGGTGGCACCTGGTGTGCTGGGCGGAGAAGTCACCGTGACAGGAATTGAGCCTGCACCCGTCTGCCCTCATCTCTGCCCTCATGGGTGGTGGAAGGCAGCACTTCACTGACTTGGCTCGACAAAGGCCCTCAGCCTAAAGACCAAGTGCCTAGGAACCATTATTTGGCAAAGACCTTACACATGAGGCAAGGATAGAGTCCCCAGGCTCAGGGAGGCCACCCTTGGTGGATGTACCCCCAGGAAACCACTAGCTGCTTTGGGAATGTATTCTTCACAAAACTCTTTACTTTTCCTCTCCTCCCTTTCTCCCTCCTGAATCTCTTTTCTCTCAGCCCCCCCATCCTCCTCCCTCCCTTTCTCCCCACTTCATCCTCCCCCTTCTAGGCACTAAATCTGATCAAGGACCTCAAAATCAGAGCATGGAGGGTTGGGGGTGGCGCCTTTGTCACCTGAGTGCTGGGAGTTAGAGGCGGGAGTTAGAGATGACTAAACTCTGGGACTACTCTTGGAAATCATCCCTTTGAGAAGCCACCCCAACCGTGCAGTCTGATTTCTTCAGCCTCGCTGTGCTCTCTTTACCATCTCTAGCCTGACTCTACAGAGGACCCACTACTTTCTGTGGAAATGGTGGGTTTGCTTGTTTCTTACGACCGGCTGGCTCATGAACTCAGACACCAGGTTTTCTTCAGCCTCCTATTGAGTGCTGGCACCCAACTTACCTAACACGTGCCAAAGACGAAAATGCTCTCTCGAGTGTGTGATGATAAGGCAGTTCTAACCAGTACTGACTCTGCCTCGACAAGCCTATGTTTTGCACTGTTTTTAACCACATAAGAAAATGGTCAACTCTAATTGTAGCTCTTGAGAGTAACAAAACTCTGAGGAAGGGAAGGCCTTAGCTAGAAGGCAAGCATAGATAGAAAGCAGTAAGTAGCAGTAAGTGTCCTGTGGGCACTGCCATAAAGTTAACTGTTGTCCGGTGGGGGTCAATCCTGATTTCACTTCAGTTTCTCATGTGAGACATGAATGTGGATCTTTTTCACCTCACAGCAGAATGAAGCACAAAACTACTGAAGTGGGACCAAGACTCACTGAGGTCCACAGACTCCCTATTCAGACAGAGGGTCCTCTGAAAACACACATAATGTTTGCAGTAGGTTGTGGCTTTGCTGGTCCCCTATGTCCTGTTGGATTGCTCTGGACTCTCACATGTTCTCTTCTGATTATTTAACCTCTGTATTCCATTTACCTCTTGAGGGTTTCCCTGAAGGCTTTAAGAAATCTTGGGAAATTGTACATTAGGCAAATGAGCTCCATTACTGTTTAGGTAATGTCATCCGTTCTTATTTTTGACTTTTGTTCAGAGGCCCCCCCACTCTTTTGTTGCTGGAGGTTCTCTTTTTGTCCCTCCAGGTCCCGCCACTCTTCTCAGCCCCAAATGAACACACAGATGCTACATTAATTATAAAACTGTTGGCCGATGACTAGGGCTTCTTATTGGCTAGCTCTGTCTTAATTATTAACCCATTTCTATAAATCTGTGTATTTCCGCGTGGTCTTATCTTACTGGAGAAGGGTCCAGACCTGCTACTCCTTTGTGGTCTACAGTCGACTCTTTCTGGAGGGCTTTCTCTACATGCCTTTCCCAGAATTCTCCTTGTCTCCTAGTTCCTCCTTTCTCCCTGCCTCTATTGGCCACAGTGTTTTATTCAACAACCAATAAGATAAACATATATACAGAATGACATCCCCCATCATCATATTTTTTTGTTTAGTTTTGTTTTGTTTTTCAAGACAAGGTTTCTCTGTGTAGCCCTGGCTGTCCTAGAATTCACTCTGTAGACCAGGCTGGCTTCAAACTCACAGAGATCTGCCTGCCTCTGCCTCCCAATGCTGGGATTAAAAGAGTGAGCCACCACCATCCAACAGTATGGGACATATTTTAATTACATGTTTGTTTATGTAAATAAAAAATACTTGCCTTTTAATTAAAGAAGCTAAAAGTATGTTTGGACTAAGGATTTTTAGTGTCTGTCTTTAAAATTGTAATATAAGGGAGCTGTGTAGATGGCTCAGGAGTTAAGAGCGCTGGCTGCTCCTCCAGAGGTCCTGAGTTCAATTCCCAGCAACCACATGATGGCTCACAACCATCTGTAGTGGGACCGGATGCCCTCTTCTGGCATAAAGGTGTACATGCAAACAGAGCACTCACAGTGAGACCTGTCTCAAAACAACAAAAAATTTCCCTTTTCTTCCTGGATATATTACATGAAAGCCTTGCAGTGTAGTTCAAGTTCTGCTCCTTTGCCCTATTTACAAATGGGGAAAAAATTGAAAAAGATGGCTTCCTAAAATTGTTTTCAGTTTACTGCTGCACCCTTCATAAAGATTTAGAAATGAACTGGGTGGTGGTGGTGCACACCTTTAATTCCAGCACTCAGGAGGCAGAGGCAGGTGGATCTCTGTGAGTTTGGGGCCAGCCTGGGCTACAGAGCTAGTTCCAGGACAGCTAGGGTTGTTACATAGAAAAACCCTATCTCAAAAAACAAAAACAAAAAAATAAAACAAAGAAATGAAAGACAAGAGAAAGAAGAGTTAGAAATGAAGCTGGGCGTGGTAGTGAACACCTTTAATCCCACCACTCAGGAGACAGAGGCAGGTGAATCTCTGTGTGTTCAAGGCCAGCCTATTCCTACACAGCCAGTCCAGGACAGCCAAGGCTATGCCTTGGGAAAAGAATAGGATAGAAAAGAAAAAAAAAAAAAAAAAAAAAAAAAACTTCAGAAATAGTTAATAGAAAGTCCTCACAGACACACTTCAGTGGACATGATCTGGTTATAGGTTTAAAGGGGCTAAGTTCAGTCCAGTGAAATCAGTCCAGTGTTGAGGGAGTTTCCTTAATACTAGCCTTACCCTAAAATCCTGGAAGGCTGAATCTGTGTCCCCAGGCATTGCCCAGGAGGGTGGAATTTAGTCACTAAAATTGTCAAATTTTTAACAAATGAGACTCCCAAGAATCTGTACTTCTAGAAATGTCTCAGTGGCTAAGACTAGCTCATTGATCTTCACCTCCACCTGAAGTCGACCGTTCCTTGGGGCTTTCAGGACACTCTGCAGTTTCTGTAGCTCAGGGTTTCATGGCTCCTTGGCTGGGGTTTTTACATTATACATGCCTCTGGGAAAGTGAAACTGTGATTTTTTTTTTTTTTAACAATTTAATAGCATTTTCTTTGTTAATTAAATACAACTGATAATACATTTCCCAAAGTCGGTTAAATAAATCTTCCACATCAGCATTTGAAAGGCTGAGGCAGCGGGAATGCTGTGAATTCAAGGCTAGCCTAAGCTACTTTGTGAGTACCAGACCAACCAGGGCTACAGAGTAATACCCTGTCTCCAAAAGTGGAAGGGATGAGTGTTACAGGTAAAAAGAGGGGAAGAACCATCCTGATGAATGTGTTTGGTATACACATATATTTAGAATTTTACTTAGGACTTTATAGGGTTTTTAATGTGTTATGCACCAAGTGAGTTTCTAAGAAAAGGGAATGCCATGTAGCAGGATTTCCTTTGGTCACAGACTCTTTTCTCATAGAGAATATCCAGTGGCATTAATTAAAGTGACTACTCAACAATAGCATTCATGTGTTTTGCACAGATGAACTCATGTCACACAACTCCCTAAGATTCTTATTATCATCTGCAGTTTACAGGTGAAAAAGCTAAGGCTTGAGTGGTATTCCCACGGTCACAGCACTGGTAAATTCTGGAGCAACTGCAAGCAGTAGGCAGTGAATTCTTAAATGCCCACTACCCCACCTTTCAGGAGACTGCAGTATTACAGGGCCATGGTGTCCTGCTGGTCTTGGGTCTCTGGGCTCAGTTGTCAGCCTGCTTCCTGCTGCTGAAGGAGACTCTGCCTCTCCACTTGCTCTGCTACAGGTATTTCTTCCTGGATCATTGATGCCTGTGCTAACATAGCCAACTGCAGCACTCCTAAGTGTCAGTTATAATCTAAAGGTTCTCCAGACACAGTGAACTCAGGTCAGAATCTGAATGGTCAAGAAAGAGTCCAGGAATGAGAGGCCTGAGATGACCCCTAACACCAGGCAGGACTTGGAATGGCTGAGGGGTGTGAACCAGCCAAGGTAGCTGCAGAAGCAGAAACTTTGATGCCAGAATGAATGTGGCAAGCTGGGTATGGTGGGGCACACCTAAAATCCCAGCATCCAAGGGACCTGGGGGAGAGGACTGTGAGAGCAAGAGCAGCTTAGGTTACACAGTGAGATTCTATCAGAAAGATGGCAAAAAGGGGAAAAAATAACTTTACACCACAAACAGGTAAAGATGTCACAAGCAAGCCAACAAAACCACAGACAAATATCTTAAATATCTTGCTTGTTTAAAAGATTGAAGCAGGCCAACCTGAGCCACAAAGAAAGATCCTATCCAAAAAAAAAAAAAAAAAGTCCTAATACTCATTAAAATCTATTAGACTTGTGAGAAAAGTTGATCCATGTTATAAGACACAGGGTTAGGGCTTCTGTGTATCCATTCAAGAAATGCAAAAATTTCACAGAATGAAGGAAAACACATGCAAACAATAGCTCTGATAAGATCCTCCTATTGGAGGCAGGCAAAGATCTTTTATAATTCGGTAAAAGGTCAAAAAAGCTTTTAAAAAAAAATAGGTGAAGAATTAGGATACTTCTTGGAAGGAAGGAAGGAAGGAAGGAAGATCAATTATACTTGACCATTTATCCTCTACCCATAGGGATTTGTGGCTAAATCAATCAGGGAATAGAGAAGTTTAAAAAACAAAACAAGAAACCCATTGAATGGAAATTCAAAACTGGCTAGAAGTTGACCTGGGTTGCATAAGTCTAGGGAAAAGTGTGTTGGTGAATCAGTGTAGAGTTCTGAGGGAAGGTGAGGAGGTGGGGTCGTCTTGTGAGTGCAGGGGTTGTCACTCCTGAGCTGGGTGACCTGGATCTGCTAAAGTAACATGTTGTCTCCCAGTATTACCATAAGGTCAAATGCACACACGATACGGCACTATCTATTGTAAGGCGCTTTATAAACACACAGTAATGCCACAAGAGATAGAGATGATGGTGCTGATGACTGGTGTTGTATTTCCAGAGCACAAACCCAGAGGAAATTGATTCACATGATAGGGAAAAAGGGATTTCCACTGGGGCAACTAAGAAGTAAGATAGGCAGCGGGGATGCCTGAGGAGTCCAGAGCTTGAGAGGCATGCTGGAGGATTCCTTGTGTGTTACAGGGACAGTTAGACAACCCTCTAGCTCCCACCTTTAGACTGTTTGTTTTAAGATTTCAGGATGTCTTCTGTTCCCTGGAATATGTGTGACATTCCCTGTCTCTGTTGTAACTGACAGGCAATTGGTCCTCTATGGTCTGTTGAGCACCATATATTTTTACAGGATCTCAGAATCCAGGATGCATGTCAAAGATGCCATCCATACCTTATAGAGTCTGGTTCCAGTCTTTTCCAACAACTGTAGTAGTTTGTTTGATGAGGATATTTAATTGCTCATTAGCATTTCATTTAAATGAGAGTCATGGATCTGTTTAGAAAGAAAACTGCTGATCAATTGCAATTGCCCTGTTGTCATGGAAACAAGCTGAAATTGGACTGTAATTATATTTCCTTATGCCTGAAGTCATTGCTATAGTAATTACCCAATATCTATGGTCCCAAATTACATGATGCTTGTCCAAAACAAAAAATAAAAATAAAAAGAAGAAAGAAAAGGACAAAGGATAAGAAGCAGGGGGTGGGAAGTGTGCTGGCCTGGAGCATCACTCATTGTGCAGCTGCAGAGAACCGTCATTTTTCAGATGGGAGAATTTCCCTCTGTAAACAGCAACTCCAGGGTGTTGTCAGTGGGTCTTGGAATGTCCCCAGTGTTTCGAGCAATAGCTGGAAAGCTGTCAGGTAGGGTGATTTTAGTTCTAAGAAGGCATAGCTACAGTGTCAGCTGTCACTAAATGTATATCACGAGATGTCATGGAAAGTATGGAAGACATGGTGAGTTCAGCAATGTCCTTGAGGTCTAGACAGAGGCTAAAGATGACCACCCAGCAGTTAGGAGGATTGGTTGCTCTTCCAGAGGACCCAGATTCAGTTCCTAGCATCCACAGGCATCCATAACTCCAAGGTATCCAACACCCTCTTGTGGCCTCCTTGGGCACAATGCATTCGTGTATTGCACAGACATGCATACAGCACACTGGTCCAAAGCACTGAGTCCTACGCTACTATGTTCTACTTTCCAGAGCTAGAGTAATTGCCCCATCCCATCCTGGCATGCTGGGGAAACATGCATCTTTGTTCAGTAGAATTTTGGCAAAAGGGAAGCACTGCTGTTTTCTGAGCTGGCAAATAGACTGTTCACAATTAATGCAGAGTTTAGAAGAAAGCACAGTTGGCTTGGGTTGAAGGTCTTTACAGATGTCAATCACATCACAATAGATTGGAGGTAAAACCCAGGCACAGGGACATCATACACCTCTTAGCCCAACAGCCGCCTTCAATGATTCCTCCTTTTCATTTTGTGAGCCCCACATCTACATATCTTCTCCTGTGACCAAGAACACGTACTCTGTGACCCCACTGGCTACCCTGGCAGCAGCAACATAGCATCATGCCAGCACCATCCTCTGAAGCGGTCCAGGGAAGTAATTGGAAATGGCTTCAAAATCAACTGTAACAGTGACAGCACACCCTTCACCTGGACAGAGGTTAAAATGTTTGATCCTTATACAGTTGATTATGAGATTCTTAGCGTAATAATCTAATCTATGCATTAGAGCAGAGTACAGCAATTGAGCCAGGCATCAGCCATGCTGCCTGAGATCTCTGAGCACAGAGGTGAGACTGTCAGAGCAGCTGTGTACTTTGTTCTGTGTTCTGACAGAAGGGGGCCAAACTGATAATTTGCTCTGAAGTAGCCTCCTCCTGGAGTTAATTCCTTCAAATGAGCACATGAAGTGTGAGAGGAGAAATGCCAGTGTCTCCTTCCTCCTGTCCTTACAAATCCATAACCATCACAGGCCAGAGGTTTCAATGTTCTAGGATGTAGAGAAATAGGACCCCCAACCCCACTCCAGAATTAACTCTGCCAATACAATACACCTTACCTCAGAATTGACTCTGCCCATCCAAAGCTGCTGGCTGGTAGTTAATGGGTCCTGGGGTGCTCTCATAGGGTTTGAACCTCCCAGATGGGATGACAGAGCTGGAACCCTTGGAGCAGATCTGCTCCAAATCTTAAATGATGTTAGGCCAATGTTAAGGCCATCTTCTCTTCAGTTTCTTCCTCCCTCTTCACCCACTTTCTCCTCCTCTCCCTCCTCCATAGAACTTCTAACCTTCCAGATGGTGACTTTGATTTAGGAGTGTACATGGAGGTGACATCAAGTCTTTAGGGTGAAGAAGGAGCTTTTGGTCTACATGTTCCTGTTTTGGGTCTGCCCATAGTTTGAGTCATGATGCTACATTTGTTTTGTTTTGTTTTGTTTGAGACAGGATCTCACTGTACAATTCTGGTTGGCCTGGAGCTCACTTTGTAGACCAGGCTGGCCTTGAACTCTCAGAGATCCACCTGCTTCTGCTTTCCAAATACTGGGCTCAACGATGTGTACCACCTCACCTGTCTACACTGATCCTTAGAATATTGCTTTTCAATGCAGTATTATTCAAAACAGCCAACAAGTAGAAGCAGCCCAAATCTCCATGGATGGGTGAATAGCTAAAAAAAATATAAATGATATATAGTGAACCAATAATGGAAGAAGAATGGGACTGTGATATTGTCTGGTGGTTCTATGAGGTCAGTAACTTGTTAGAGCTGATCAGGGGCCTGGGTTATCAACCTCCCTTTCTGCATTGTCTCTGTAGAGAAATGTGGGAGGCTTGGAATAGGCCTGGGAACTCTAGATTTCCAGTCATACTCTTGAGCTCTGTAGTGACTTTTGAGGGGTCTTTGGACATGTCAGTCATGACAATCTTAGCCTGGATCTGACCTCCCTTGGAAAAAAACAGTGCCGGTCCCGGAAAAAGTGGGGAGAACAGAGTTTTATAAAAACGTCAAGCTTGACTTCATTACTACTGAGTTTGCAGAGATAAGCAAATAGCTGGATCCATTGCATGGCTTGAAGAGAGGGTTAGACAGTTATTAAAGATGTTTCTTTTCTTTATGGCAAAGTTATTGGATAACAGTTACATAAGAGGGAAAGAAAGGCAATGTGTAGAGCCAGGGGAGCCTCGTGTTCTTGCTGTCAGTGCTTTTGAGAAGGTAAGTATGGGGTCAGCAAAAGGTGGAAGCTAAGACCAAAAGCTGGTCCTGGTGCTTAGGAAGCCACAACGTTTGGAGGTTCAGCCTCTCTGCCGGTAATAGTAACAACAACAACAACATACAGCCAGGACAGAAATAGAGACATGATATTCTGATGTCCTGGACACCCTCCTTTTGTCATTTTAGAGTGCTGACTGCTAGCTAGAACCCCAGAAACTCCTGTTGCATGGTCCTACTAGGCTTAAAGTAGCCATCTCTTTGGCCTTTAAAAGCCATGGCCATGATTCTCACTGGTCTTAATGAAAACTCCCTCACAGACCAAGAATGTCTGAGCTTCCCAAGTGGTCCCTCTTCTCTTTCGAGAACTTTTTGCTTTTCCCACATGTGCTTGGACTCAACTTCAGATCTTGTTGAAATTAAAATGGCAGTGATTTTATGCACAGTGCTGCAGGGCATGGGTGTGGTTTATTATACATCTCTTGTTGTTCAGACGATGCTCTGGTTCTCCAGCATCAGTAAAAAGGCTTCACACACCAAGCTCTTCCTCCTGTCTGAGCAGAGGTGTGGCCCTCCAAAACAGGGGGCATCTAAAAGAAAGCTGTAGCAAAGCCACAGAAGCCCTCCTGCCTCCCTCCTCCACAGCAAAGAAAACAGAAGAAACAAGCTGGCCTACTTCGCAATCAATCGTGAAAGACCTTTAAATGTCAAGAATAAAGAGGTCCAGATGAACTCTGCTAAGGTACAATTTGTGGCAAATTTCCCCTCCACTCCTAATCATGTAATTTGAAGTCTCCAGCTGGTTAAGGACAATGGCTCCACCAAGCTCTCTGTCCTAGAACACAATTCAAGCTGAGCTCTTCCCCTGTGCAGGCTCTTTGGTTACCACTCCAGCCTGCCTCAAATGCTGAAACTTTGGGTAATATTTTTGTAGCCTTTGTCTCAGCCTCATCTTTAGAGAAAAGGAAGCCATCTACCTGGCAGAGGTGTTTGGAGCCCAAGTTGACTTGATATTAGTAAAGACTGAATATTATTATGCAAACAGCTGAGTATTTAGAGGAAGTGACTTACAAGAGAGTATTCATTCATGAAACCAATCAATCAATCACCATCCTCCTCTACTATTTCATCTCAGGGTTCTAAAAACAAAACAAAAACTAAATTTAACAAGAAAAGGGGCATAAATGTGTTTGATCTCCTTAAGGGTAATGGCCATATATAACAGGCTGTGCTTGAACTTGCTCTATAGCCAAGGATGACCTCGAACTCCTGATCTTTCCAAGGGCCAGGACTACAGAGCAATGGCTATATCAACACAAAGTTCTGATGCAAGACTATATATATATTATATATGTGTGTGTGTGTGTATACATATATATATATATATATATATTTTTTTTCCTTCATTTACTTCTGTGATAAAGTATATTGTGATATCACCATTGGTGCCTTTGGGAGGAACACCTAGAAATACAGATAGGGTAATGAAATCAGATCTGCTTAAAGAATCTCCTTACAGAGAGACAGTCTTGAGCACTTATCTTCTAGATAGAAAGAAACCCAGAGCTGAGCCCAATCTTCTGTACATAATTTTTCTGTCCTGTGGTCATTAGTGGCCTTTTGGTTTAGGGCAAGAGGCCAAAAAATGCAGGTGGCTGACAGAAATCAGCAGAGCTCTTGGAAAAGTCCCGGGGCTGGAAACACAAAAATTGGAGTTTGAGGCTGGGATCGTAGCCAGAATTTGAGAGATTAAGACCTCTAACTTTGGAATTAAGACCTCTAAATGGGAATCTGTATCAAACACCTTCTCTCAAAGATGGGAATCTATGAAGAAGAGGATAGACGAGGACAGTAAGAACCTCATGCTGGTAGATAACTCCAAGTAGACACTGTCTTCCAAACCCAACAGGCCGGATGTGCACATGAACTCAGACAGACAAAATCCCTGCATGGAGACAGGGAAGTAGACACAATCCCCCCCCCCCCAATACGCTATTTGCAATTGGTGCCTGCTGTGAGAGGGGAAATGCATTTTCTCCAATGGAGTGCCACTGAATCTGTCTACCATACTCTATGGAAGGCCTCATGCTCAGGAGCAGTTGGCTAACACAAAATGGATTCCATGTTTCCTGTGGTACGGTTTCATAATTTTTGTCTTAGGGGTTTTTGTTTTGTTACTTTTGGTTTTGTTTTCCTGGGTGGGCAGTTGTGGTTGACAGTGGGTGGAGAAGACAGACGGAGTTGGTCCAGTGGGGAAGATCTGGGATGACTCGGGAGAGAAAGATTATTATCAAAACATGAAAATTTTAAATAAACCGATTTTTTAGAAGAATGTAGAAGTTACAACAGAAAGAAAGAAAAAGATCTGTAAGAGAAAAGAAACTCAGAAGAATGAAGCCGAGTCTAAGCACCGGGTTTCCTTTTGAAGTATTATTGATAACCCTTCCCAGAGACTATAACTTGTAGTGAGGACAAATCGAAGATGAGTAAGTCCGAGCCTTGTAGAGGTTGCCGGTCAGCATGGACCACTGTGTGGTTGGCTTGAGGAATCCTCCTCACTTGCTGTTTGCTGCCTGCAGGGGAACCACTGAGTCCTTTCTAGAAGGAGGGAACTCATACTATTAACGTTTCCATTCGTAGTGTGAAGAATTCAATAAATGTTCCCAGGCATCTCAGAAACAGACTACAGGGGAAACAAGAAAGCAGGAGAGCCGAAGGGGCTAAGATCCTGGAGTCTCAGATGTGTTTAAATTGCTGCCGTTGGCCCATTCAAGAAAATAGTTGACATGGCAGAGAATCTTGTTGGGAAATTGGGATCTATTAAAAATAAGTGATTTGAGATTAAAAATAATCCCAAAGTTAAGAACTTCAACAAACTGCTTTACTAGCACATTAGACAATGTCAGGGAAAGTGGGCTCTAATTGAGCTCATCAGGAAGGTCTGGGTCAAGTCCCAGCAGACATAGCTTAGTATGAAAAGATGATAGATACAGAAAAGAGAACAAAAGCCAAGTGGCTCATGCTGGCCCTTTGAAGAGATATGAGAGGGCAAATGTCTGGAGACAATGTGAAAAAATAGGGGCTGAGCCCATGAAAGACATGAAGCACTTCAGTCGATCCTCCAAACCCGAGAAAGTTCATACCTGCCCCTGCCAAAGTAAAACTGCCAAAAAAGAAAATGACATGCAATATTTTAATCTTCTGAAAGGAAAAATCAGGTGATTTTTGTTTTCAAAGAAACAGCCATATAAGCATATCATCAAAATTCTGGTCAATAGCAGACCTTTTAAAATAGTGTTTTCTCCTTGGGTTTGGAGCATCACAACACCCACCATCACCACTGACTTTAGTTGACCGACTTTAGTCAACGATAGAATTTAGCCAACTCAGTATGGAAAGGGAAAATCAAGTATAGAAGAAAAGTTTGAGGTAAAAATGATGTTTTGTGGTAGAGAACCTAATTGCATTTTGGATAGGAAATTCTGCGACTCAGGGATCATATTATTATAGTTATTAAACAACCAAAATGAAGTCTCTGTTTATAAGGCCAGTATTTTAAAAAACAATCTTATCTTATATCCCACCAGTGAGAAAACAGTAAATAAAGATTTTTTATGAAAAAGTCAAACCCACCAGATATTTAGAAATAAATCTATCAGAATATGTTCAGGACCTACACTCAAAAAAGTACTAAAACAAGCAAAAGATTATCTTAACATGTTCTAGATTAGCAGATAAAGTATTATAAAGACATCAGCCCTAGACATGTCTGTAGATCTAACCAAATTGTGAAAGTAATTGCAGGAACATAGCAGACAGACAGAGATGAGAGAAGGGGGAGGAAGAGAATATGGGAGGATAGGATTGAATTTATGTAGAAACGCAAAGAAAAGCCATCTTGGGGGAAAAACAGCTGAAAAACAAATTAGATATTAAAACTTAAAAATCATAAGCCAGAATAGGCATGGGCTTATTTCTGTTTTGTGGTTTTGTTTAATTGTTGTGGAGTTTTATGTTTCTTGTTGCTGTGTTTTTGAGGCAGAGTTGCAGTGTGTAGCCCCAACTCATAACTATGGCAGTCCTTCTGCCCCTGTCTTCTTAGTTCTGGGCTTACCGACATGTGCCATCATACCCAGTTTCCCATCTGAAAAGCCGGCATTATACCAGTTCCTACACATAAATTTTAAATATTACAGCAGGAGGATTTAGATGTTATAGTAAAGAGGTGCACGCATGTACTCACATACACACACACAAACACATATACACACATTGTGTCTTACTGTATTTAGCTACACATGTGCACGCACGCGCACACACACGTGTCTTAATGTATTTAGCTAGAATCACTAATAACACTGTACTTCTTATAATTGTTATAATTTTTACAACTAGTATTTTTATTCTTTTTATCTGTTTAATATAATCATCTAAAGGCAGGGATGTTTGGACATCAAACCTGGGGCCAACACGGTAGGGCAAGCAAGTGCCAGTTCTTAACCTACACACCCAAAATAACATGAACACACATGCTAAGTACTTATGACTTGGTTAAGATGAACATGGCATACGGAATGGAATTTAGCTTGGCCTTGTTATGCTCTGCACATACAACTGTAAGAAATTAGTTAACATTTACTAAGCATCAAACATGGAATTGTGTGTGGGCACATACATATCTGTTGAATATTTGAGAGCCTGTGTAAATACGCAACTGTTTGCAAAAGCACCATGTAGACAGGCTAGGGAGATGGCTCAGTCAGTAAAGTGCCTGCCATGCGTGCATGAAGACTTGCGTTTGGGACTCAGCAGTCATGTGCAAAGCCATGCTTAGAGGTAAACACTTGTGATGACATCAGTGGGGAGACAGGGGGATCCCTAAGTGTGTTATCCAACCAGCCTCACCTAATGGACAAGCTGTGGGTCCCAGTGAGAGACCCTGTCCCTAAAAACAAGGTAAATGACTTCTGGGGAACAATGAAGGCTGATTTCCACCCTCTGCATGCATGTGTACACTCATGCGCCTGCACAAATGCACACTAAAGAGTGATTTAAACAAAGATTTTTGTAGGCTATATAGAAACGAATTAGTGTTCTTGTATCTGAATTGTAGCTAGAAGTATGAATTTAAGACAGAAACATGGAAAGGTTAAACCCCATGGTATGAAAACATTTTTCATGATGTCATTGGATGAGACTAGAAGTTTATTTTTTAACCTGTGTGAATAGCATCAGTATTTCTTAGGATTGGAGATGGTGATAGACTTCATTTCCCTTCATGCTTGCAAAAACAAGAATGCATCCTCATTCACAAATCAAGATGCTGCCCTACAGAGGCCTGTAATTCTCCCAAACTCAGAACTGTTATTGCAGCTACTTTGTATCTTCAGCCTTTTGACACACCAGCCTTCCTGGCATGTGCCTTCTTTCTTCCTCTTCCACACTCTCTGTCTTTCTTGGGTGACCATACGCTAAAACTGCCTCTAAGATATGTCAACTGGCTGGCATAGGGTTGCATTCAATCAGTTACTCTACTGCTTCAACTTGGATGACTTTAGATGTGGTACTTATCTGCCCCCTCACCGCCCCTGCCCCATCTAATAAGATGAGAGTATCAAGGACTAAACAAGATGATGAAATTAACACTCTCTGGTCAGGCTTCATTACACTAGAGGTTGCACAGCTGCTTGTTCACACCTAAGGTCACGCAGGCTCTCACCCAAGTCTTTTGTCCCCAAACCTCAGGTCTTCCTTAACATACTAATTGCAGTTTTGTACGTAAATGCCATAATTGAATCAGTCTTCCCAACTCCATCTAGACAGTCCAGCTGGGGTGCAATGTGGAGGAGCCAGTAGAGGGTGCCTTTGCCCTGTGCTTTTCTGTGCTTGGCCTCGGGGAAGCCTCCCATCAAGGCTCTCCTCTTGGGAGGGAGGAACAGTGATGCTCCCTTGGCCTTGAGACCTGCTTGTGTCACCTTGCCATAGGAAGGGCAAGCTGCTATATCAGGCCGAGTAAGGAATGGCTATCTACTGGGGCTTCCTTCTCCTGAGTTTCCCACTGTTTGTTCCTCTCATCAGGTAGATGCTCAGACATCTTTCAGGTGCAGCCCTACAGCTGCACGGTGTCTACTTTCTGATTTTTTGATGCTAAAGAGTAAGCATGGGCTTCGTGCTGACTCTACTTGAGCCTCTACTGACTGAACTACATCCGGCCCCGTGGTCCATTACTGTAACAAAATACCTGAGTACATACAGAAAAGTTTGTTTGGCTCAGTTGGGGAGGCTGAAAATCCAAACAGCATGGTACAGGCTCTGGTCATGGTCTCCTGGTTACATTATGTCAATGTGGATAGCATCACAGCAGGATAGATAAAGAGGCTGCTTCTTACATTATATGTCACCTGGGCAGAGTCACCAGGGTACGGAGAATGGCTGGGTCTACTCTTCTTACTCATTCAGGAGAACTGTGGTCTAATGAGAATTGCAACAATTCCTTCTGAGGACAGTGCCTACAGTGACCACCCCCCCTTGAAGGTTTTATTACTCCCTAACATTACTACTGAGGACCAAGCTTCCAACACTTGGAGCCTTGAATTCAAGCCACAATTAAACCATAGCAGTTTCCTATGAACTATGAATCTATATCATGTTCCGTATTCTCAAAATGCATCAAAATGGCTCCAACATGGATTTCTCAACATATTGCCCTTGGTTGTATTCCTCAAGTATTGATAGTCCCTTCTTCCATAGCCTTGCTCTGCGTCAGCACTGCAGTCTGATTGGATGGGAAAGAAACCCTTACCTCTTGTAGAGCTGTGTGTCACTTCATCAATACTGGTTGGCAAGATTTTCCAGAACAAACTTGATAGGGACAATTCATCCACCCACGCAGGTCCTCCTGTTAATAACTGGGCAGGGCCATTGGCTCTACAAATAAATACCTCCCTCAAAGTTCTGAGAGAGATTGTGAGAGAGCCACATTCCCTGTCATCTCCTCTGCTCCCTGTCTGACCCTCTGCAGGAAGGCATGATGTTGAAGGACTTTCTGAATAAGATAAGAGATGTGGGCAGAAATCCTTTGAGTCAGGAAAAACAGAAAACTGAATCTGGAGAAGACATCTATCATCCTAATAAAATGAAGCCCGTGGTTTGCATTCCAGGTCCTTCAACTTTTCTATGGGAGTGCGGGCGTTCTCCCATGACAGTATTTTTATCCCTGATGGGGGAGCAGAAAATGAGCAGACAGTTCAAGCAATGTCACAGGACAACATCCTGGGCAAAGTCAAAACTCTTCAGGTAAGACAGCTTGAGACAACTGGAAGCTCAGTGCCAGAGGAGCCCCACCCCACCCTCGGGAGGGTTGGTCCGTGGGGTGCGGGGTGCAGGGGAGAAGCTTGAGTCCTGGGATCACTCAGTTTCCTGTGAGAGGCACACTCAACACTGCTATGCCCACCCACCCTGCTTGCCTTCTCACCTCCCCGCTCCAGTTGTTGATTTCCTGTGTGACTGAACATGAGAACAAGTTCCTAAGACAAGCTATTGGGCTCGCAAGTGGGGGAAAGAGCTCCTAACCATTAAGTTACCCGAGCTGCCGTCAATGTGCACCTTCTATCGTGTGAGTCTCAAGACTATTGTGCCTATAAATGAAGCTTCCAGTCACCCTGTCTTAGGAAGAACCTTGCCAACTCCCTTTCAACCTGCTGTGGGGGCAGTTTTCTTACCAAATGTTGACTCAGCTCCCTAACAATGAAAATGTAGTAAAACAGTAAGTACTGTATTAAATGTGGTTAAAGCAGTGGGCCCAGGAAAAGTAAAAGGAACAATGACTAAGGAGTCTCATTATATAGGGTTGTCCCTTTGCCTGGAAGCATTTCCCTCACCAGGAAGCAATGCCAAGGCAAGCATTTCTCTGAGATGGGAGTGTTTGGGGACTTTGTAGACTTTGAACAGAGGGCTCCGAGCTGCTGAGTCCCATCTGACTGTAAATCTACAACAGTGAATGGATGATAAGAAAATGAGCGACCAGAGCTGGGCGTGGTGGTGCACGCCTTTGATCCCAAAGAACTCTGTGGTTCAAGGCTAGCCTGGTCTAAGGAGCTAGTTTCAGGACAACCAGGGCAACACAGAAAAACCTGTCTCAAAAACCAAGAAGAAAAAAGCAAGGAAAAAAGCAATTGTGACCTGAGAAATGATTGGTACAAAGAAGCCTTATACTCTAAGGTAACTTTCCTACTCTTTTCACACGGTCTTGTTTCTACTGAGCACAGGCTGTATATTTTATGACCTGTGTTCATACAGGCAATGGAAAGTGATATAGGATAAACCAGGAAGTAATCAATACCCTGGAACCACACCCATGCTTGCCTAGATCCTGATGCCTACAGCCACCACTGGCTAAGGCCACATTCCTCCCAGACAGCCTGCCCAGCCTGACTTGCAAATCCCAGCACTTCCTAGCCAGACTCCTCCTCTCTGTTCCTGCAGGCTGTGCTCTTACATTTGTAGACCCTGAAGAAGCAAGCTGTCACTTTTCACAAGTTGAAGAGGGAGCACAGGAATAGCCAGGGAGTACTTCAACCTACTTCCCTCTGCCAATTCTGAGCCCCTGGCTTAGCATATCTCTTTTTCTAAAAGGAATGGTATGCAGAAATCACTCCATGAAACAGCTGCATTTTACAGGAGCATAGAGATTCTTTGAAAGGCAGGTAATGGCCTGCGGCCTTCAACAGTATCTGTTCTGCCACATTCGAAGCACACCACTCTCACCTTAAAAGCGGGCTTAAGAGTGCATGTAATTGTGCAGTAATGAGAAAAAATAAAAACTTAATCTGATGTAATAATAAAACGTGAAACCGTCCACTTCCCTGAAGTGACAGTATGATTTATGCAGCGGGAGAGGGGGGCAGAGCAAAATGAATATTGAGTGTGAGCGGTCTCCTTCTGTCTGCTGAATTGTGCTCCTGCTATTGGACTTGGAATCTTCCTTTGATCCCTATAGTGATTACTTTGGGGCTTTCAGAGGCTTTGCTCTTCAAGGTGGAAAATGGGGACCATGGCCAGAGCAAAGGGGATTTTTATTTTTAAGTGACCAAAGGTTTAACTGAATCACTCCCAAAAGACTATGCTTTATTTTTCAGTCGACTAAGCAGTATGTTCCTGGTAAGTCCCCCAAATCTAGTGACTTCATACACTTGCATGGGTGCTTTGCATTTTCCCACCACAACGTTGTGTGGCTGCTCATTCTCAGTAAGAAGCAAACAAGACCGCCCGCCTCCGCGTAGACTCCAGCATGGAATGAGAGGGTTCAGCTGTGTCCGAGGCATGTGTGTTTTTATGTCTTGAATTGTCATTGCGTACACGTCTATGTTCTTTTATTTGTTTGTTTGTTTGTTTTGGTTTTGAGAAAGGGAATGGATAACACCTATTTGACAGTGAATGTCCTGGATAGACGATTAGCCACAATTATTTAAATATTCCTTTGTAATGAAATTTCTCTGGACTATCATTTAACCAAGAGAGAAAAAGAAAATGGTTTAAGAAGCCATCCAGCATTTACTTAAAGCTCATGAACACGGGTGGAAAGGTGTTTGTATTTGGAAAGGTTGTCCCCTAGTGGCCACTTGTGTCATAGCACCTAGAACTGCCATGGTGCACCCACAGGACTTAACACAGGAACACAGCACAGTTGCCCTTCCCTGTCTTAAATAATGTCATTATATCATGGCAAAATCTCCGTAGCAAACTAGTGAGCTTTTTAAAAGAACAAGAACACATTCTTTCCGACTATAAAAATGTGCACTGCGACAGCAAATTTTAATAAACAGTTCTAGAGATTAAAACAATAGTGTCCCTTTTGAAGGCTCCGTACATAAGCCAGTAGGATGAATACCACTTGAGTGACAGAACACAGAGCAATGAATGCCACCATATGTTCGTGTGGCCTTGGCCGAGTAGTTATTTAATCTCTGTGACTCTCACTTCCCCCATCTGAACAATAAGGGGCCACAGTGCTGGGCCAGCCTGAAGGGTCCTCCAGGGCTTAAAGTCCGGAGTCTGTATGAAGACACTGTTCATTGCTGCACATGGTGGCTGTAAAAACTTTGCACTTGGTTATATTTGTGCTAAAATGACCTTGACATTACCCATAGCTTACCCTGGAAGCTCAGATCAGGAGAGCACCTCTCTACTTAAGGTCAGATGCAGCTGTGAAGTATGTACCCACTGCTGACAAAACTAGGAAGGAGCCCATCTATACCTGCAGGTGATTTCTATAATTGTACCACCCTTTTGTTAGGAAATGTCAAGGTTATTTGTGCCACAGATTATTTGGCCATAGGTGTAGGTGCCAGCCTCGACCCATAGTCGCTAATATCTCCTACTGAGCTGGTCTTCACTTGAGAATTCCAAAATCCTACATTTGAGGATTTTGACAGCCACTGAGGGCAGAAAGAGAAGTACCTGCTCTTAACCAGCTCTTCCTAGAGCAGGTGTCTAAATCCCTATGCTTTATTTTTTTTTTCAAATTCACTTTTTGTGATGGGAGTATCTGCAGTTTGCTAAAGAAGACAGCACCTTTTCCTGTCTCTGCAGTTTGCTCTTACAGACATGGTTTGAAAAAAAAAATGGCTGGAGGAAAAAAAATCTAGGAATTCTAGATACAGGCAGTGCAAAAAGCTGCAGAATACAGTGTGCTTGGCATTTCCATAGCACAGCATCCAGCCTCATAAATATGGATGTGAATTCCTGTCACATCCTTCCCAAGCATCCCATATTACAACAAAATGGCCCAAACTGGATGAGTAAAATATAGTTCCTCTTAGCTCACATTCCAGCCACAACAGTAGCTCCATTCATAGCTGCCAGCAACACACGCCATCGGTATATGGACTGATTTCCACGTTCCTCTCCAGTTATAACTGACGCGTGCAAAGGCAGAGCTTGTGGGGGAGGCAGACTTTGGGGCCAGCTTATAACAGCCTAATTTTCAGTAATTGCTCGCTTCTATTGTGGGTCCTCTCACGACAATGCCTGACCAGTGAGCAAATGAAATCAATAATAAAAAGAATTTATTCACATAGAGCTCAGGCCACACCTCACATCGCCAGACAGATTTTTAGCAGTAATCTTTTAGTTGTCAGTACATCTAACAAAATGTCACAGCAGTCCAGTCTCCTTTGAGTCACATAAAGGTTTGGAGAAGGGACCTGTGGAGAAGGGAGTGAGTCAGGGTGTGAGAAGATGGGTCCTTAAACACCAGTGGCTCGACCACGTAGAGCATTGGGCTTCAAGTCCTGCCACAGCTTTGGCCCACAGGCTCTTGTCTGAAAGCCACAGGACACTCCTTTATCTGGACACAGAGACCAGCCCTATTCCCAGTCTCAATATTCCCCTTCTGCCCCTAAGTTCCTCCCCCTCAGCTCCCCAGCCACTAGCTAGTTTTCTCTAGGGCATTTCAAATTGGCTTATATCCTAATGAGCACTCTTTTGTTGTCAGTAGCAACTGCATTGTTTGTGTTGTCAGGATGCACATGTCTGTGACATAAATCAACCCTTTGGCATGATCACACACTCCCCCTCCCTCTGCCCTCTTCCCCTGCTGTGTCCTGCAGGTCCCCAGCTGGTGCATCCACTGTCCTGGGCCTTTCTCCCCCTTCTTTCCTCCCTGTCCCTCGCTTCCCACTTCATGTCTCAGTGCTCCTCTGCCCCTTTCCCAAATTGATTCTACACACTGACCCTGTCCTTAGCCATCAACCGCTTCCTTTGCGTTCCCCTTCCTTTCCGTCTGTAGACACAACAATCATCCCATCGATGGACTTCGTTTCTTTCCGTCTCGGCTGTGATGTTGGCCGCAGTCTTTCTTGTCCCTTAAGTATCAGGATGAGCCAACAACAGTACTCTGGTCAAATAAAGTGACCCTGCTTGTGCCTTTTGTGATGGTGGCAAAACTCGTAATTAAGTGGCAACACAGTGTTGTGCCAGGAAGTGCAATTATGGGTGTCCTTTGCCTTGCAGGTATAAGAAATGGCTTTCATCTCCATTGGTCAATGGACACATTACAGTTAGGAGGACTACAGTGTTCTATAGCACAGTAGGGTAGCTATGGTTAATAATTTATAGTACATTTCAGGCTAGAGTAGAGAACTTTGAACATTCCGAACACAAAGAAGTGAAAAATGTGTGAGGTGATGGATATGCCGATCACCCTGGGATGATTATTATGTATGATACACATCTATCAAAACCTCACAATAATCCACAAATATGGACAGCTACTATTCATCAATTGACGTGGCAAATGCCCATAATTTCCATTCTGGGGGGGGGGGATGCAGGCAGGAGGATCGAGAGTCCGAGGCCAGCTATGTAGCAAGATGCTGTCTCAGAAGGGAAAGGAAGATTCCCCTTACCTGCCTCCCATCCCAGAGCACAGGCAACAAAAAACCCTGCCAGTGGGAGTCTCCCCAGTCCACTGAGATTTAAGGCAGTCTCAGCTCATGGCCAACACTCCTAAGGAACGTTGGAGTGGGAGGCCACGGGAAGCACCCCACCCCCTCTACCCAGATCCCCACCCTCTGCTCCCAGGCCTGTGGCTGTGACTTGGTGTCCTCCTGTCTAACTCCATTGGCTGTTGTCAGTGTGTTGCTTCTTGACCTGCTTAGAGTACATACTAACTGCCGCTTCCTGCTCGACTTGTTTTCAGAGGACACCCTTTTCCAGCAACCTGCAAACCTCTCGGGCTGCTGAAGGTCTCCTTCCCTGGCTGAACGGGGGCTTTGGGTGTGCATTCTTCCTGTGAGGCCAAGAGCCCCATGCAGGCTGAAATCACAGCAGACCAAGCGCAAAGCCCTTGCACCCGACTTGGCATGCTGGGTGGCTGAGGGTGGGGTGCGCTGCACAAAGAGGGGAGACTTGGGGGCTCATCTCTGTCATGCATCTGCAGCCTTACTGCTTCTGGGCAAGGCTGGGGTGGGGAACAAGCTGGGTGAAGGTGGGTGGACTTGGTCCCATTGAGTTCTAAGGGAAGAGGAGACAGTTCCCTCAAGGGATTCTTTTGCCGAGGATCTTTAGAGAAATAGTAAATCTCTTTATGTAACTGTCCCTGCGAGAAGGGAGTATACCATCAAATTTATGAGCACTGGTGTAAAGTACAATGATCATAACTCTGGATGTCATTTTAAAAGACCCTGGCTCAGATTCCTTTGGGGCCACTCAGCCTTCCCATGAGCTTGGGCCAGTCACCTCTCCCCACAGGAGCCTGGACTTTGTTTTGCAGAGTGACTGGGTTTGTCTTAGTTTGGTTTCCTGTTCCTGTAATTAAAGCCCTGACCAAAGGCAACTTGGGAGAAAAGGGTTTGTTCCATCAAAACAGGATACAGTCCATCATTGAAGGAAGCCCCCGGTAGCAACGCAAAGCAGAAACTGGAGACCATGGAGGAAGGCAGATTAGTGGCTCACATTCACCTACCCTTCCCATACAACCCAGAACCACCTGCCCAGGGGTGGCTCCACCCACAGTGGCCCGGACACTCCTCCATCCATTAACAATTAAGAAAAAACGCTCCACAGATAGGTCCACGGGCCCTTCTGATGGAGAGAGTTTTTCAGTTGAAGTTCTCTCTTCCTGGTGCCTCTAGTTTATGTCAAGTTCAGCACAGGGCTGGAGCAGTTGATTGCTAAACCTCTTATTGGAAGCTCCATTGGATTAACTATTACCAGATTCAAGGTAGATAAATATCAAACTGTACTATGTTGAAACCATATAGCTCTAGAACAGCAGTTCTCAGCTGGGGGCAGATTACCCCCAGGAGTAACTGGGCAACATCTGTAGTCAGTTTCCCTTTTGTAATCTGGATCCTTACCCAATCTTTCCTGCTAATTATTGTTTACAGCCCACTTCTCCCCTTCCTTCAGGTGCCCTTCTAGCTGCCACCTGCCAGTCATCGGTCCTTGTTTAACCCTTTCTCCTCCCTGCCCCCACCCCAGGCTCCTTGTGGCCCCTCTTTCATGAAAAGTAATTGTAGCAAAGAAAGAAAGTTGGATCATTCCCATCCCTGGTTTGATTTCAACATTCATCAAGGAAAGTCTTGCTGACCCTGGGACCTTCTTCACCTCTTCACACCTTCTTCACCTGTGACCCACTGTGTCCAGAGCAGGTGGTTTTGACATGGGGAATCACAAGCTAGGCGAAGATATATAAAGATTCACAGAGAACATAAGTCAGAAGGGACTAGTGAGTTCAATGTTGCACCCACCCCAAGAGTCTTCATTTCTCCCCATGGTTCCTACATTTCTGTATAATTTCTTCATGCGTTAAAAACCTTACATAGATGGATCAAAAAAATTAAAAACACGTATCTTCAACCTTGATTCAGAAACACGGTCCCTGAACCTACCCAAAGCTGTCATCATTTCCATCCAAGAGGTGGCTGGAGTTTTAAAGGCTTATGGCTCAGAAGATGCTAATAAAGTGGACTTGCTGAAGGGTTGCATCAAGGTCCCTTGGCATGACAGGGTCTCTGGAAGGCGGCTGGGCATGACTCTCCCCGGGGAACCTGGTCACAGCTGTGGAGACTGCTTGGCTGTTTCAGAATGTCTTCCCCTTGTTTCTCCCCAGCGACAGTTGGGCAAGAATATCAAGTTTGGGCAGCGGCCGTCTAATGCCATTCCCATGAAGAAGGCAGGCAGTGTTGACGCTAGCTCCGATGAGGACTTCTTCCTGACCAGTCCCATGGAAATTGTGACTCAGCAGGACATTGTCCTCTCAGACACAGAGAACAAAGTAAGTCTCCTCCAGGGGGCAACTGGATTCTGATAAGCCAGAGATCAGGGTGAGGACCAGGGGACAGTGGCCTATAGTGGGGGAGTGTGTGTGGGGGTTAAGTTGAGGAGAAGCTTTTCTTGTGTTTAACCTATGACCCGAGGGTACCGAGGACCAGTGGGAAAGATGGAGAGGAGAAAGGCACAGGCCCTCTGTAGATGCCCTTGCCCAACACCTTGTGCACATCCTTCCAGGCTTGGGTGGCCAAGGTGACTCTGGGAGATCTTGCCTGGCCCCACCCCAAAGCTGCATTGTCTCCTCCGTAATTTCAAGTTCATATCCCCCATCTGCATCTGTTTGCATAAAGTTGTTTCCTCCCCATCTCTAAATGTTAGCTTTCTTAAAGCTGAAACTGCGTCTTACACATCTCTTGTCTCCTCGGGACTTGGAGGCTGCCAGCTGAGTAGCACTGGCTAATTATTTGTCAAATTGGACTCATTTAAGAGAGATGGCAGAGAAAGCAGGGGTGGGGGTGGGGTGTCCAGTGAGAGTGCCTCACATAGGCCAGCTTAATGCCCCTCAGCTGGAAAGAAAGTCACATTCCATCCAGCAGCTGACTCTCCAAATGTGGCGTATTGACACTTTCCAGGAAACACTTGAATAGATCCAGAATTCTGAGGTCTTCCAGCAGCACAGCAGAAGCCTTTGTATAGGGGAAAAGGCTCAAAAGCCCTCTGAATAGTCTGGGGTTCCCTAGTGACAAGTGGATGTTGAATCTTTCTTAGAGCTTTTTCCACACTTTGCCTACCACAATTCCAGAATCTGGGTGTTTGCTATTCAAACGGGCATAGCTGTTATCGGCTAATTATGTCAGAAGAGTGGACATCAAGGCAAGCTGGTAGCAGTGAAAAGGGACAGTCCATCTTGCTGTCACCTCCGCTGGGGCCTGGCCATTATGACTTCTGGCACCCACATGTTGACACATGGATGGTGGATGAAGCAGGAAACAGTGGTCCTTGCTCTTGGATTTTAAAATGCTCTCCCCCATCTGTCCAGTATCAGGCAGCAGCCATCGCTCTAACACAGGGAATTCATGAGGCCTGAGGGATGGCCCTGATAATTTTTTGGCGCAGAAGTGCTGTGGCCTCAGGGAAGAGGGAGGCTCTTTGTTCAGCAGACCTTGTCTTAGCTGTGGGTGTTACAGAGATGAGCAAGATTTATCACGGGAGGGCCTCTGGTAGTTTATATCCTAATGAGAGGGTGTCACCGAGCACACAAGTCAGCACGCAGGTAAAGATAACCGATTCCCATCAGGCAAAATGCTGCCTGCCAAGAATAAGACAGTAAATAACTGTGGGAGAGAGGCTGCATCCTCAGAGGTGGGCTTGGGAACAGACCAAGGGGTGATAAGATGGAAGAATGTTCTAGGCACAGGAATGAGCCAGAACAAAGATCAAAGAGAGCATGCTGATCTTTAAAAGAAGCCCCGGGAGGAAGCTGGTCAGGTGTGGCCGGATGGGCACTGGGGGAGGCAGATGCCAAGGCCAGATGCTGGAAACCATGAAAGGGAAACTCCAGTTTTGAATTCTGAGTAATAGTGAGTAAGGAAGGGTCTGGAGCTGACTTGTGTTCTTTTAAATTTATCCATGTGTGCATGTGTGTGCAGGTGAACCTTCGTGGTTACAGGAGAGCAGATGCCCCCCTCTGGAGCAAGGGGCCACCCTGATCAGGCATAGACGGTGCTGGTTATTTGCTTGCGCTTCCTGTCCCCACGTTTAACCCAAATGCTCTCTTTTCTGTCCCAGTCCAGTGATACGCCAAGTTCCTCCAGCCCTCTGAATCTACCTGAAGCCGGGAGTGAGATGGAAGAGAAGGTAATAGGGATCTTTTCATTTGGCCTCTTTCCTTTTTTGTTACAAACCGCTGCTTCATCTGTTCATAAACCAGAGCAACCAGGGGTAGAGGTTAAAGCATCCATTTCCATGGCAACACAACCGCTAGACTCGAGCCCTGCTCTGAAGAATAGCCATGCTCCCATAATGCCTAGGGAGTTTTAGACAGTGATAGCTTCCCTAAATACAAATGGATCGTGCACTTCAAGGCATTGTTCATCTGTTGAGAAAGACATTCTGGAATGTCTGCAGGCTCTCAAGACTATGAGGTACAAATGTAAGGGACAAACCCAAGCCCAATCTTACTTTCTGTACTTTTACTCTCTCTCTCTCTCTCTCTCTCTCTCTCTCTCTCTCTCTCTCTCTCTGTCTCTCAGAGTCCTATTCCATCGCTGTTGGTGTTCTCTGGAGGCAGTAGGGTCTTCTCACTGAAACAGGAATCTTTCTGTCTCTGCCCTCCACAGTGTTGGGGTAACGGGTACATGAATGGTCATGCTCTGCCTTTTATATGGTGGGTGGGACCTGAACTCAGAGCTTCATGCTTGCCCTTACTTACAAATCATTTTCATCCCCCATGCCCCTGGGATTTTACCTTCAATAAAGAGTCTAGATCCTTTGCCTCAAGTATGTATGTGTCCTGTAGGGACTAAGTTTCTCTGATGAGAATTCTCGTCTCTACATGGGGCAGGCCTTCTCTGAAGAAACTGAAGGATGTGACAGTGACCAGCTTGTACCCGTGAGGGGTGGCTCTGGACAGTACCACTATCCAGACAGAAATGAGGCTGGGTGGGGATAGCTACAAACAAAGCCTGGGGCTGAAATCTGAGCTTTGAGTGCCCCTCCCCCTCCCTGTCTTCAGTTCATCACATGGGCTCTGTTATTCCCCCAGGTATCTTAGGGAATGGAAATAAATGCTTAATTCTCCTCATAATTCTATATCTGTTATAAGAATGACCATAAGCAATTAAAAGCTACAAGGCCAAAGGCTGGAAATATTTGTTCTCTACTTCTTAATTCACACATTCATGTGTACTAAGTAGTTTTTGTTGATTATAATTGTGTACTGCTTTGGTCTTTTATCTTTTGTGGATAAATATGGAAGGTAATTGCAAAAATGCAAGCCCTTTGCGTGCAAGCCCCACAGACTTTACAGGCACAGTGCAAACAGTCCAGAAGTCCAGCCCTGTCCAGCGCCGTCCAGCGCCGGCCTTTGTGCACAATGCAACCTTGACACTGAGTGGGTTGTGAGCGCCCCCTGCTGCACATTGGCATGGGTGCACTTTGCTGTCTAAACTCTCTAAGTCACAGGTGGCTTCCCACCATCATTCAGTGTGTCCTCTGACAGAGGCTTCTCTGAACGTGTGCAATTTGTCTAAAGTTTTGGTCTTTTAAAAAAAAAGATTTATTTTTTTATTTTTTATTTTTGTTTATGAGTGTTTTGCCTGCATGTATGTATTCACACCACAAGTATGCCTGGTGCCCGTGGAGGTCAAGAGAGACTACCGGATCCCCTGGAACTGGATTATAGATAGTTTTGAGCCACCATGTGGGTGCCGGGAAGTAAACCCGGATCCTGTGTATGAGCAACACCTGTTCTTTACTGATGAGCCACCTCTCTAGCCTCTTAAATTACTTTTTGAGACAAGAGTCTCATGTAGTCCAGGGAAGCCTCAAATGCACTGTGTGGCCAAGGATGATCTTCCTGTTTCTCCTGTCTCTAGCCCCCAAGTACTAAGATTACAAGTGTGTGTCCCATGCTGGGGTGGGAGGTGGTCTCTTAGTGAATGTGTCTTTATTCCAGAGCTACAGCCTATTCCAGTTTCCTTTGGGGAAGGACACTTATGCCACCTGGCTATTTATTTTTTTTACCAGAGCACTTTGGTAGCTTTTCAATGTACTAAGCATTCTATGATTTTTGAGTGATCGTGTCAAAATGTTTAAAAAATTTTAACAATATTTTATTTGTATTCTTTGACAATGACATACTTGATTGCATATTTTGATTACATCCATCCCCTCTCTTTCCTTCTCTCCTCCCAGGCCCTCTCTCATCACACCCCCTTCTACTTTATGCCCTCGTTTAAAAACAACTCACTGAGTCTTACTAGAACCACCTGCATGTTCATGGGTGTGGTGCCATCCACAAGTGCATGGACAGTCTACCAGGGACCACACCCACCTCCGGAGCTTTAGGCCTGTCTCCAGCCATACTGACTGGCTTGATCTTGCCCAGGCAACCACAGATGCTATGAGTTCATGAGTGAAAGATGGATGTTATGTCAAGAAGACATTTTTCAGTCCTCCTCCTTCCCCTGCAGCTCTTCCTTCTTTCCGCTCTTCTACAGTGGCTCTTGACCCTTACAAAGGAGAGAAGACACAGGTCCTGTCTAGAGCTAGGGTGCAACAGCCACTTATTCTCAACTCTTTGCCCAGTTATGAGTCTCTGCAGGAACCACTGCCTGCTACAAAAAGAATTTGCCTGTGACCGAGGTTGATAGTGGCACTAATCTATGGGTATAAACATAAATGTTACAGGAAATTTGGCAAAGTAGTCACAATTATAGTGGGTTTCCCCTATGACCTTTGGCCTCCCTAGCCATGGGCTTTTGACCAGGCTTATGGTCCTAGTCATGAATTCTTCCCTGAGGAGCAGGCCTCAAATCCAGAGGGAGAGCATTTGGCTACTCCCATAACAGCCATGTTACGGTGGGCATGCCTTGCCTGGCAGGTCAGGTGTGTAAATCCAGCACTGATGTCCTTTCTCCCCAGTGGCCTGAGCAGCATCTTCTGTAACTATGAAAGCTAACTGGCAGGAAGGCAGTTTCCCAGAAAGTTCCAAATTCACTTCAGCAATAGGGTCTCGACATCTAGTTATGGTGGGTGCAACCAAGAGCCATGAAATAAATAGGCTGTGTTGATTTAGGGACCTCCAGGGCTTCCATTTGGCCAATAACTTATAAGGAGATAGCCTATGCCTAGCACTGAGATTTTTGTTTATTTGTTTAATAATCCATGTTTTCTGGGAGCAGAAAACTCAAACTTCTTTTCTTTTAAATCTGAATTTTTAATTATCTTACAAAATAATGAGGTTTTACTTTTCATACAACCTTCCTTTGGGTGAACCCACTCCCTTCCTCCTTCCTCTCCCCCATACCCTGCCCCCATTCTAATTAAACCTATTAAACCTCTAACCCAGTACGCTCCCCTCCACCTTAATGTCACGTGTTTGACTACCCTCCCCATCGTCAGGGCCTCTGACCTCTGCACTTGTTCCAAGTCAAACACACAAATGTAAAGATTCAAAGCTACGATCCACATATGAGAGACGGGATTTCACCTCATACTCTGGGATGACCTCGAGCTCTCTCTATAGTTCAAGATGACCTCAAACTCACAGTCTCCTAGCCTGTCTCCCAGGAATACAGACGAGTCCCACTGTGCCCATCCCAAAACGTTTTTTTTTATAATTACAAAATTACATGTCCTAATATCATACCTAAGAAAGATTCTGCCATGAACCTGAGGAAATCCTTACAGCAAATGGATAATATCTAATTTTTTTTAGACAGACAAAGGGGCCTTTTATTCAAAATTAAGATTACTTCATCATTACCCTTTTATCCAACCACACCAGTGAGTTGATAAAGAAACCACCTATCAAATTTTTGTACAGAGGTGCAGTATGGTGTGTCCTGGTTTAACGTCCCCTACCACCGTAGGTCCCATGATGGCCGTCATAGCTGAAGGAAAAGAGTGTGCTCTGTGTGTGAGTCCTGCGGAAGGCAGCAGAAGACATTAAAAATGTCAACCAGGGAATCAGCATGGATACGTGTATTCTTTAAAAGATGGGCTCCTCTGGTACAGGAAGACATAAGTGAGCCTTGGAAGGGATGCACTTGGGCTAAGCATAGATGTGCTCGTGCTCGAGTGTGTGTGTGCATTTACTTCTCCATGAGCCATTGTGCAGGCAGGCAATAGCTGGTTGGGTACAGTGGATCAGTTCAACAGGTACCTTTATAGGGGGTCAGGATGTTATAACTACAGGAGAAAACAGTAGTGGAGGCACAAGCAGCAATCTGCTCACTCTAGAATCTAAAGGAAGCTGCTGCGTTCTGTGGCCCACCGCAGCCTTCACGGCCTCCCTGGGCTTCCTTATTATGATGTCTGGAAGTGCTGAGAATGGTTTCCACCACAGGGTTCCTCACAAGGGGAACCTTAGAGACTCCACTCCCTCTTGCCTTTCCTCCAATGCTCCATCTCTTACCTTCCAGCAACCCCCTTGAGTCCATAATGAACTAGGGCCTTACTACCTTACATGGTAGGTGCTGGTGTTCCAGGCACCACGCTGAGGGCCTTTTCAGAGCTGCCTCTCTTACCCCCCTACCACAGCCCTATGAGAAGGGTGCTGTTGACACTTTTACAAATGAAGAAACAAACTCTTGACTACTGGGGTCACCCAGAAACAGGTGGTAAAGGCTATGTTTCCACAATACCAAGGACTACCCACCACTGAACCTGCACATATTCAGTCAGCTTCTCTAGAAAATTACTGTGGTTAGGGTAGTTCCAGAGAATGCTCCCCTTCACAGTATACCTGCCTATGAGGGCATCCAGAGCTAGACCCCTAAGCTTATGGGCCACAGCCATCCCTCCTCCATCATGGAGCTGGCAGGTGGAAAGAACAGTTAGTTCCACCTTAGGGAGGGGACTTACCAGCCTCTCTGCCCAGAGACTGTCAAGCTGGGACTTGACACTCAGGGCCTGGTGTACCTGCGCCCCCACAGCATCCTCGGCACCATTGCCGGCTGAAGAAGCATTGGCTTCCTCCGGCATGCCCAGCTGGCCCTCCTGCACCTGGTGCCTGTATGCTTTGCTTCCTCGTCCTGGAGACTCTGATCAAGGAAGAAGTGGCCGAGATGTCCATTTATGAGCTGATATTATTTCACTGTGTGATAAAACACCATGACCAAAGCCGAAGATTCCGGGTTCTGTGATGCAGGAGAGGAAGCAGTGTCTAGGGCAGGAAGCTGAGGGCTCACATCTTGAAGCACAAGTACAGAAACAGAGCATTGCTGGGGATGGCCCTGAGGCTTTGAAACACACTTCTCCCAGCGAGGCCCCGCCTCCCAACCCTATCTAAGCACCTCCACCATCTCAGGACTAACTATTCAAACCCCTGACCCTATGGGGGACATTCTCATTGGAACCATCCTGGCAGTCGCATCCTAAGGGGCAAGGTCCTGTGGTAGTTCAGAGGAGACAGCAGGCATCTGCATGAAGAAGCTAGAGAAGGAGAAATTGATGCACTGCTGTCTGATGGCTTAGAGCCCAGACTAGGTACAGAACGGACCAGCTGTGGACATGAAGGACACTTGCAGGATATCAAGCAGCTGCAGGACAGAGGAGAGGCTAACAGCACTCTCTCTCTCTCTCTCTCTCTCTCTCTCTCTCTCTCTCTCACACACACACACACACACACACACACACACACACACACACTCAGATGGTTCCCCTCTCCTGTTTCCTCTGGCCTGCCCCTATGCCTCACTTCCTTGCTTCATTCCCTGACTTCTCCCCACTTCAGAAGCTAGGTGGGAAATGGCTGTGATTTTGAGAATTTTGTGTTGTGCACTGACTTTGATTCTTGTTAAAACAACATTCCTTGGGCTTAGCTGCACAAATAGAACCCCAGTGAACACTGCCATGATAGAACTCTCTGAATGGTGTGTTCTGATCCATGCTGACCTTTCTATTTTAATCTATGCTCCAGGTTGCTCCAGTTAAACCCTCTCGGCCAAAAAGGCAATTCTCTTCTGGTACCATTGAAAGTGTCAACCTCGACGCCATCCCCCTGGCCATTGCTCGTCTGGACAACAGTGCTGCCAAGCACAAACTCTCGGTTAAGCCAAAAAACCAGAGGGTGTCACGGAAGCACAGGTGGCTTACCCAGGTGTGTAGAGTCTGCCCAAGCTGGTGAGGCAGGTGCCCCTGCTTGCCGGCTGTCCAGTAAATTGTAGGTCTCTCCCTGTCAGGACCTTGAATGTCCAGCAGTGTACAGGGTCAAGAGGTCTACATACCTGGCCTGAAAGTTTGAGTATAGTCGCTCATGCCCCATAAACTATGGCAGTCGCAGTCACTTTGCAAACACAGAAAGCATAGATAAACATTAGCGATCTGCTCGATTCCTCCTCTTTCTCCATCTTATACCTACCAAGACCTCAGCCCTCTGAATGGTGCCCACCCCCTACCATCACCACATGCAGGCTGGGCCTTCCCAACTCAGGCAGTTCTGGAAACACCCAAAAGTATGTTTCCAGGGTAACTCTTAAATCCAGTTAGGTTGAGAAGGAGTAGCAGGGGGCAGAGCTACTGCGGAGGGTGTCGAGATTAATTACATAGGACTCTTGCTTGATGTTAAGAAGGCTCTTATTTTTTATTTTACTCCAGGGGGGCTAGCTTATATACCGCAGCACAGGATGGGGGAGGGGAGCAGTTAGTCATCTCAGGTTCCAAGGACCGGTTAGGGCTCTTGCAGGGGGCCAGACCCAAGGTTGCAGAGAACAAAGGCACACCTTCCTTCAGTAAGCCTGTTTTTCTTTTCCTGAGATTACAGGCATTCTTAGCCAAGATCTTAATTCCTACAAAGGAGGCCTAACCATCATGGGCAGCTGTAGGGGCCACTAAGTCTGTACTCAGGACACCTGTGATTAAAGAGGACCACCTGCACTGTGGCTGGGAGGAGTTGGCCCTGTGTGGGAAAAGGCTAATAATTCTGCGTTCCTTTCCTCCAGGATCGTCAGAATGTGCCAGGCAGTTTCGAGAGTCAGTCCTCCCTGGACCTGAACGGACAACCCGGAGAAGACAAGCACATTTGTCATGAAGAGGAACCAGAACCTCTGGATTCCCACGAAGACAAAAGACTCCAGGAAGAGTACTGGCAGGAACTGGAAGCCAAGTGCAAGCGGCAAAAAGCCGAAGCAGCTGAGAAGAGGCGCCTGGAAGAGCAGAAGCGGCAGGCGCTGGAGAGGAGGCTTTGGGAGGAGAACCTCCGACAGAAGCTGCTGGAGGAGGAGGAAGGCGAGGAGGAGGACCTCCAGCTAGAGGCGGGGAAGGCACCTCCAAGGCTGCGATCGGGCCCGGAGAAGCAGGGATGTGCAGAGCAAGAGCTGCGGGAAGCTGACGCCCCAGCAAGCCTGGAGTCAGAAGAGAGTAGGTGTGAGCAGGAAGAGGCCGAGACAAAGGAGGAGAAACTGAGGCATCGGGATGCCCAGAGGCAGGAAGAGGAACTGATGCAACGCGAGGCCGAAAGGCAGGTGGAGAAATTAAGGCAGGAAGAGGAACTGAAGCAGCTTGAGGCCCAGAAGCAGGAGGAGAAACTGAGGCAGCTGGAGGTCGAGAGTCAGGAAGAGGAGCTGAGGCAGCTTGAGGCCCAGAAGCAGGAGGAGAAACTGAGGCAGCTCGAGGCCGAGAGGCGGGAAGAGGAGCTAAGGCAGCTTGAGGCCCAGAAACAGGAGGAGAAACTGAGGCAGCTCGAGGCGGAGAGGCAGGAAGAAGAACTGAGGAAGCTGGAGGCCCAGAAGCAGGAGGAGAGACTGAGGCAGCTCGAGGCGGAGAGGCAGCATGCTCAGGAAGAGGAGGAGGAGACCAGGAGGATGCTGCAGGAGCTGAGGCAGGAGGAAGAGGAGGAGGTCAAGCTCGGAGAAGAGATGAAATGGCGGGCAATGCAGGCACCGGGGCCGCAGGTGGACGAAGACCCCCAGGGTCCAGAAGAAGAGAGCCAGCCTCGGCTATCCGACCACACTGATCAAGGCCCACTGCAACGGGACCTTGAGAATCCAGAGGAACAAGAAAACCTGGAGTCCGCGGGACAGAAGGAGATGGCCCCAGAGCAGAAGGAAGAAGCCAGGACGCCCAGCGAGCCGGCAGAGCAGAGGGGAGACTTGAGCACAGAGTGCGGTGGTGTAGATGTGGAAGGGAGAGAAGCCACTCAGATGGACATCCTCCTGCCGCAAGAGGAGCAGACGGGCGGAAAGCCGGCCTCGGAGGACAAGAACGAAGCTGTCGCTGCAGATAACGACCGAAAGGTGGAGGAGCTCCGGTGGCAGGAGGTGGACGAGCGGCAGACCATGCCCCGGCCCTACACGTTCCAGGTGACCTCTGGGGGTAAGCAGATTCTCTTCCCCAAAGTCAACCTGAGTCCAGTGACACCCGCCAAGGACTCGAGCCTGGCCCCGGTGGCCCAGGAACCGCCGGTGCCCCGCGGTGCGGCCCCACACGCCCTGCCCTCAGCGCTGAGCATCCCACACACAGCCATTCTGGTCACCGGAGCGCAGCTCTGCGGCCCGGCGGTGAACCTGAGCCAGATCAAGGACACGGCGTGCAAGTCCCTGCTGGGCCTGTCAGAAGAAAAGCGGCCGGCGGACGTCCCCGCGGTGGAGGCCAGGTCCAGCGGCAGCAAGGTCAGACCTCCGCCGGAGTCTCCGAGCAATGCCGCCGCGCTAGCCGAGTGGGCTTGCATTCGATCCAGGATCCTGAAGAACGCAGAGGGTGACCAGCGTGGTGACAGAGAGCCGGCCAGAGTCGGGGATGAGCCCGCACCCCGAGCGCGGTGCGATTCCCGAGGCAACGTGCGCAGGACGCCGCCAGCCAACGCCAAGTTCTCCATCATGCCGGCCTGGCAGAAATTCTCAGACGGCGGCGGCGTGGAGACCTTCAGACAGAGCCTGGACGGTGAGAGCGGGAGGAAAAGGCCTGGGCCAGCACCGGGTGAAGAGACAGCACCCCAGCCTTCACCTGCAGCGGCTCCGGAGCCACCAGACACCACCGACGGATGCAAATTTGCCAAAGACCTTCCATCTTTCCTCGTCCCGGGCCTGCCTTCTCCGCAGAAAGCTGCCCCCCGCACAGGATCCACGGCCTCTTTGGACAGCGAGAGCACGAGTGACATAGGAAAGTCAGACCTCGTGGTGCCAGGAAGTGAGGAAAAGGCCTCGCCCTTCGGAATAAAACTGAGAAGGACCAACTACTCCTTGCGCTTCCACTGTGACCAGCAGGCAGAGCAGAAGAAGAAAAAGAGGCACAGCAGCACCGGAGACACCGTGGATGGTGGCACTCCCGCAGCCGGGAGTGGCCCTGCAGAGAAAGAGCCGGAAGTGGTGGCCCTCAAGCCTGGCACATCCCTTCCCCAGGAGAAAAAGCCCGTCCTAGCCCCTCGGAGGGACTCTGCCGAACGCCCTCCTAGCGGGGACTCTGTTGCTGTAGCCCAGCCGGGGCTACCACCAGCCGGTAGCCAGACCCCAGTTCCAGAGCAGGACAAGGCAGCAAGCAAAACACCACCAATGCAGAAGCCAGCCCTGGCTCCCAAGCCTACGAGCCAGACTCCACCGTCATCCCCACTCTCCAAACTGAGCAAACCCCATTTAGTGGAGCTGCTCGCTAGGCGGGCTGGGAAGGTGGATTCCGAGCTGGGCGAGACTCGCAAAGAAAGCAGTGATAACCAGCTGCCCTCACCATCACTGCCACAGGAGCCAAAGGGGCCGAAGAAGAATGAGGAAGAGGTGCCAGAAAAGAAACCTGCTTCCCCGCCTCTGTCAGCCAGCCAGCAAGAGAGACCTTCCCTAACTCCTGAAACAGGTAGAAAAGGTGTGTGGCTGCAGATCGAAATGGGTACCCAGCTTCATTCGGTGGAGAGGGAACTGAGGGAGCCAGGGGAACTGGCTCAGGGGATACCTTAATTAGAAACAGTTTGCCCCAAATCAGTTCTTACACTTTTTAACAACCATTGGATTGAAATGTATTGAAAGATATCCTTAACCATTTTGAGCAAGTCTGTAGAGGTGATCAAAAGTAGAGTTTTCTAGACTAGAAACTGCCTTCCCTCTGGGTGGCAGCTGCAGGACAGAGGAAGATCCCAGCATTATCCTTGGAACTGTGGAGCTTAGCTGTGTTGTGTAAAATGTGCTTAACATCCTCCCAGTTCTGCAGACTTCCCATGGTGGTGCCGAGGTTATGAGTTCTAGGCCAGCCTGGTCTATAGCCTGAGTTGCAGGACAGCCAGGGCTACACAGAGAAACCCTGTCTTGAAAATAAGGAAAGGAGAACAGAGGTAGGAAAGGGAAGGGAAAGGGAGAAGGAAGGTCAGAGTAACCCTTGGCTCTGACTGCCTCTTCATATTAAACATCTGAGGTGGCTGGATGCAGAGCTGAAGTGGCTTTTGTACTTCATATGTTCACCTAATCTTCCTAGAGACAACGTCTGAGTCATGGCTAGGAAGGTTCTCTTTTTAAGTGTTCAGATTTGGGGTGGGTTTTGCTTCCTTGAGAAGCATTGGTTTGGTTACTTGTCTTCCTTTATGGAAGCCCCTAGAGTACAACTGTGAGTGTGACATGCCAAGAAACCATAGATGGACATGGTTATGTATTTCCCCAATGTCAGAATTGATCAAATAACAGTAAATTCACAATAATAGTTTTATTGTTAGCCATTTGCCAAGTAGTCTCTATTTTCCTTGGCCATTGGCAAACCAAGTTCTCTTAGTCCAATGTTAGTTACTAATATTAAATCTCATATCACATACCACACCTCATACAGTAAATACAAATGTGCTCATGCCCACAAGCATGTTATGGAATGCCTGCAAAGTTCAAGGTTCAAGAAATCCAAAGAGGCCTTATTGGAGGCAGGGAGCTGATAGAGCTACACCACCACTTAGTAACCAGAGAGGGAAACAATAATAAACCCAGTAGGAGGGACTGGAGGATGACTCAGCAGTTAAGAGCACTGTTGCTCTTACAGAGGACCATGGTTTGGGTCCCAGAATGACACTTCACACTTCTCCATAACTCCAGTTCCAGGGGATCCAGCACCCTCCTCTGTCCTTACCGGGCACCATGCAGGAATGTAGTGCACTTGCATATGTGCAGGCAAAACACCCGTACACATAAACTGAAGTCTTGCGGGCGCGCGCGCACACACACACACACACACATACACACACACATACACACACACGGGGGGGAGGGGGGGGAGAGGGGCGGTGGACCATTGGTCACTGAAGTCACAGGGCCATGTTGCTAGGGAAGCAGGATTTGGGTGTTGAACCTGGCCTCAGGCCTTAGGGTTGAGTCCAGCTGCAGAAACAGCTGGAAGTGACGTACAGGTGAGTGGGCTGCACCCTTCCTAGATGTGTGTTTAAATCCTCAGGCTTAGTCTCTGGGAAATAATTGTAATATGCCTATGTGCACTTATGTCCCCAGTCTGCTTCTGTCTTAGTGTTTCTATTGCTGTGAGGAAACACCATGACCAAACAGCAAGTTGGGGGAGGAAAGCATTTATTTGGCTCACACTTCAGCATTGCTGTTCACCACTGAAGGAAGTCAGGACAGGAACTCAAGCAGGGCAAGATCCTGGAGGCAGGAGCTGATGCAGAGGCCATGGAGAGATGCTGCTTACAGGCCTCCTCATGGCTTGCTCAGGCTGCTCTCTTATAGAACCCAGGACCACCTGCCCAGGGATGGTACTACCCCATCAATCACTAATTAAGAAAATGCCCTACAGCTGGATCTTATGGAGGCATTTTCTCCATTGAGGTTCCTCCGTTCAGGTAACTAGCTTGTGTGTGGAACTGACATAAGACTAGTCAGCCCAACTGCGTAAGTTACCAGGTGGTTCTTTCTTCTTTTAGGAATAAGTGTATCAGTCTGCCACATGGACAAGCAACTTTAGAGGTTTGTTGTTGCTGTCATCTGTTCAGCCATGCATTCATAAGGATGGGCTAGATAGAGCAGCCTCAAGGTCATGTCCTTTAGTTCCAACAGAATGGATTTCTCCTCTCTGGCTGGGGCAGGCTGGCACTCCAGGTGAATCCAGTACCTTTCTCTCTAGCACTTTTCTTCTTCACATTGTTTTCTCTAGCCCATTTCAGGAAACCATCTCTAGTCTTACAATGCTTAATATGCAGGTTACAATGCTTAATAACATACTCAATATGCAGGTTAGTTATCCCGATAAGAATCTTGCCAGGCAGTGATGACACACACCTTTAATCCCAGCACTCGGGAGGCAGAGGCAGGCCGATCTCTGTGAGTTCAAGGCCAGCCTGGTATATAGAACAAGTTCCAAGACAGCCAAGTCTACAAAAAAAAAAAAAAACCAAAAACTCTGTTTCTAGGTGAAAACAATAATCTTACCCTTAATTTTCTTGTTTACAACATCGCCAACAGCATGCAGACTAATAGTGCATTCCTTGTCTACTGTATCACCCAGCTTTATAGATGTGGCCAAAGAAACAACTCTGTTTTCTAAAAGGCCCAGAGAATATATATAGGGTGCTTCTTGTCTTCACCCTTGTTTGCCAATTTGGTGAATTACTGGAAGATGGTGGTTCAGCCCCAAAAGACAAGTTTTCCTAGATGGGCAGGATTGAGAGTAGTAGTGTTGTAATTTAAGGCAAGCAGTGCATGAGAGAAATGCTCCATGCAACAGGAGTCAAGCAGAAGGGTTTTTATTAGGGGAAAGGGATCATAAGAAGGGGAAAGGGTGGGAGGAGACCAGTCTTTGGGGACAGGAGCAGCAGGAGAGAGGAAAGAGGGGTGGAGGGGGCACAAAGAGAAGATGGGAGGTGGGCAGGGCCTTTTAAAAGGAAACAGTGAATGTGCACAGGTGGTGCTCTTAGTGACTACAGCTGAGGGAGGGTGTATCCTGTCAGAACGCCAAGGACAGGCCAGTATAGATGCCTGAAATCTCACAAGCAACCCACAGATTCTCTCCTGTAATGACTGCTCTTTGATGGGTGAGCTGGTTTCTCATTTTGGCTTTAGCTTTTGTGTCATTAGCTTCTGTGGTATCTGCTGTCCCTTTCAGCCTTGTTGCTCCATCCGCATCCCTCCTCCCCCCAGGAAGAAAATCTCATTTCTCTTAGACTTCTGATTATTGTCATTTTCTCTCTAAAACTATTACCACCTGTTTCTTCCCCAAATCGTCAGACTTCATATTATACAGGCTGGGCTTGGTGGCACACGCTTTTGATCCCAGGACTGGGGAACTGGAGGCAAAGACATCTCTGTGAGTTAGAGACTAGCTTGAACTACATAGTCAGTTCCAGGCTCAGTGATTAAGATTTCATACCACTGTTACAAGGATCAGAGTTTAGCTACTAGCACCCAGCTATGGAGACCCTGGCTCAAACAAACAAAAAGAATAAAATAAGGCATCTACCCCAGGCCAGGGCTGACCAAATTTATTTGAACACCTTATCAGATAAAACAATTAAGCATATAGACTTCCACTTTATTTATTTGTTGTGTACAGATAGAACCATCATCAGCTAAAGCTTTCAGGATATCATCCTCATCACAAGCAAGGTCCACGTAGGTGGTGTACATCAGCTTTGCAAATCACAGTGTCAAGGTGCCACACTTTATTTTCTTTGGTCCACTTCTCAGATCTGACTTCTTTATAAAGTGGCAGGCATGGATGTTGCTAAAGTCTTTTTACACCATTTACCTACCTGTTGTGTAAAGAATCATGTAGTTTAAAGGAAACAGGCTATGCCAAATACTTACCTGATTGTAGACTTTTTAATATGTTAAAAGAGAATAAAACCACCATTCCTTCCAGCCTTCCATAGGATCCTCCTGTGCATAATCTTTCCAGTCTCCCTCAAGATTCTTAACCCAAGGTAGGTTTAGAGGTATATGCCTTGAATACTGGCACTCAGGAGGTAGAAGCAGGTGAATCCCTGTTAGTTCAAGGCCAACTGTGTCTACATAGTGAGTTTCAGGACAGCCAGAGCTATATAATGAGACTCTGTCTCAAAAAAAAAAAAACAAAAACAAAAACTAACAAATATTTTTAACTGATATTGTGAGTTATACACAACTGAGAGAAGGTATCTGTATCATCATTATCCTTAGATTTTAGAGTAGATAAATAGGGGCTGGACAAATGGCTCAGCTGATACTGCTCCTAAGGATCAGAGTGGTTGGTTGTAAGCACCTATGTTGGGCAGTTCACAACTATTTACAATTCTGGCTCCAGGGGGATCCAGTGCCTCTGGCCTCTGTGGGCATGCACATGAATACACACTTCAAAACACACTTCAAAATAAATCTTTAAAAGTGACTAATTGAAATTTTCATAGTTTCTTCAACCCTATGAAATGTCTTACATTCTCTAGGACATTCAACCAATTTTGAATACTACTGTCTAACAAAGGAGTCTGTCTTCTAGAGGCTATGCAAGGACAGAGGGATATCCAAAAGAAACTGTAGTCTTCAGGGCAGTTTTTCCACTACCTGGTGGTGGCTGTTTGGCAGTTTCATCAGCCATCCTATAATTTGGAATATTCGACTCTCTGACAATGATTATTTTGTCACATGCTTTGGGAAAACCCTTGGCTGAGGCTCAAATGGGAATCCAATTTTAATGTCCTGTTTATGGTCCTGTGAGCCAGACCTAATAAGCCTTTAAACTTAGTCTTTTAGAATCTGGTCCAAGGCACCTCATTAGTGCAGTGGGTAGTACATCAGTCTTAAAAAACAGGATCTGTTACCCTAACTATGCTATGCAGACTGCAGTTCTGAGGAAATAAAAGACAAGACACATTGTGGAGTTTGATTTCCCCAGCATAGAGTATGAACACTGGTCAGGTCTTTGGCATGGGTGGCTTTGCCATCTTAGATACCTTGCATAGAAATGGCAGGACTCTGTCCATTAATTTTATGATGGCAATGTACCTAAAGTGATTCTAAAGACATGGTATGTTTCAGACACTGGCCTCTCCTGGGAGTGGACCCCTGTATCCTGCTTCTAAGAGAAACTCTCTCCCAATTTGCCTCCCCCTTTACTGTATTCCAGTAGTGCCAAAGCCTGGTCAATGAACATTCGTCACCTTAGTTTTGTCACCAGCCCAATCTTCTCTTTACTGTGTTACTTTGACTGTGTTTGACATGCTGGTATCTACAGTTCTCCATCGCTGCAAAAGAAAAAGAATGCGCCCCATTTCAGTTTAAATTCTTGCTTTCAAGTTGTTTTCTCCTTTTTGGGCTTTCTCTTTATCCTGGAGTGTAATATAAAGTCCATCTGACTGGGTGCCCCGGTGCTAAGATTCTATCAAAGTGTAAACTTCTATTAGATTTCTGAGGAGCAGGGCTATATAGCAAGCTCTTTTGAGATAATAATTCAAGACAGTTCTCTTAACTCTGATAACTTAAGTGATCTTAGAGAAATGGGGGCTTTGCCTCATAGGCAAAAATAATTGTAGTTTTCTCTAAATGTTTAGTGTAGGCCAAGTACTATTCTAAATATTCTAAATACAGGATCCCTCTGAATTTAAAATTTTGTTTGTTGAGACAAGGTTTTGCCTTATAGCCCAGGCTGGCCTTGAACTCATGTTTGTTGGCATGATATTTATTGTCGACCAACATTCAAATATAGGTATTGGTTCACAGTCATGGGATTCTCACTATACTCCTGGAAGCCCTGCCCTCAGCAGCTGCCTCAAGTATAGAGCACCACTGCTGTTCTGTTCTTCAAACACTAGGGTTCTATGTAGGATACTGTTTGAGAAGAATGCCTCCATTGCTACAAACAAATCTCACTGAGACAGTGAACCATGTACTACCTCGGTCTCCTGCAAACATGTATTTTTTTTTTTTTAATTACATTGGAAATTTTACTTTCTTGTTTCACTTCTAAGGAAGAAAAATCCCCATTTTCCTGTTAGCAAAAGCTGTTACCTTTCTACCCAATGGAATCAACCTCTTGAGCATCAGCATAGATGTCATAAGCCTATCAGTAATTATGTCACACCCTTACAGGATGAGAAGCTAAGTCAACTGCTAACTACGGCAAACACCATCTTTTTTTTTTTTTTCATCCACAGAGAAGCCCATGTTGCAGAGCAGGCATTCTTTAGATGGCTCCAAATTAACAGAGAAAGTTGAAACTGCTCAGCCACTGTGGATAACGTTGGCGCTGCAGAAACAAAAGGGGTTCCGTGAGCAGCAGGCAACTCGAGAGGAGAGGAAACAAGCCCGGGAGGCCAAACAAGCAGAGAAGCTCTCCAAAGAAACTGTGAGTCGCTCGCTCTGTTCTCGGGGTTGCTACCCTGAGCTTAACTCTCTTCTAAGACATGGGATATAGTTTGTAAGATGCTAAGTGGAGGTGCTGTTTATAAAGGGCAGGGAAGTAAATAAAGTAACCGCCTTTGAACCAGGGAAGCATTTTCCAGCATGAAAATTTAATTTGGTTTTACTATGCTTTTAGGGGAACCTTACTTGGCAGAATCTAAGATGTCTATATTTACAACAGCATCTCACTCACAATGGTTACAGTAGTGCCCTTGCGCACATATCTGAGGTTACACGTTCCATGGCTTGAATGGCTTGAGGACAGTCACGATCTAGAAATAATTTAAGTGGAAAGTTGAAGGAATAGCAAATCATGGATTTAAAGTGCCATTCTGTGTGATGAAACCTCTTGTTCTACTTCATGAGGCATGAATGCGCTTTGTCCAGTGGTTGTACACAGTATATGCCAACCAGCAGTCAATCACCTGATGGCCATCTTGGCTGTTAGCGATGTCATGATCCTGAAGATTAACAAAGGATAAGGAGCTGTGAAGTGCTTCCTGAGGTGAAAGGTCTTAACTTAGTAAGGACAGAAAAACAACCACAAACTGAAGCGATTGAAATCTAAGAATGAGATGGAATGAAGTCAGTTTTAGCTCTGTCTCTGGTTTTAGACGTCCCATGAGGATCTTAGACCACATCAGTCTTAGAAAAGGGAAATTGGTGTGTGTGGGAGACATGGAAGTGAGTTTTGTGTATCAGGGGCCTTGTTCTATGACCTAACTTTAGGGTCATCTTGATGGGGCTCTTCCTGGTAAGTGACTTTCCATCCTTGGAATGTGACACTGAGCCCTCACTGGAGGCGTCTTGAACGCACTGCTCACAGGCTCCCTTGATGGAGCATTGAGAGGCCATACACTGAGAACACCTTTCCCTGTCATTCCCAACACAGGCCAGTGTCAGCCCACACCCTGGAAGCAGTCGAGGAAGCAGAGCTGGTTCCCTGCACAAGTCTGCCACCCCAGAAGAGAAGAAGCCCGAAACTGCAGTGTCCAGGCTCCAGCGCAGAGAACAGCTGAAAAAGGCCAACACTCTTCCCACATCCGTGACGGGTAAGAGCTGGTCTGGCCCAGTCTGCCTGGAGTTACCATTTTCCCTGAGAGGTCTTTAGTCCCACCTTGGGGTGACTTAGCATCTTAGACATCACAGAACACAGGTTCTCAAGACCCAACTGTTAAACTCTGATGCAGGCTGCAGGAATTCCCCAGCTCTCAGTGAAGACAGTAAAATGCCTTTACAGTCATCTCCCTAGGGGCGTTATAGCCTTTACTAACTTCCCTGATGTAAATATGTCAACTGTGGCTAATTTATTAGAAGCTGCTAATGTGACACATATGGGCTAACCTGGTTTCTGCTCATTTAACAGGTCAAGGTGAGTCATCACCAGTACCTAACTATCATTCATTTCTATTATCTCTTCCCTTTTCCCCAATTTCCCCTTCCCCCCCTCAAATATGTCAACATCTTGTTCTGGGGAGGGGACCACGTGGGAATGTTTGCTAATGGGTACAATTCAGAGAAGTTCTGTGGTATATACACCTTTAATCCCAGCATTCGGGAGGTAGAATCAGGCAAATCTCTATTGAGTACAAGGCCAGCCTGGTCTACAGAGTTCTAGAACAGTCAGGGCTACACAGAGAAACCCTGTCTCAAAAAGCCCCCCCCCCAAAAAAAGGAAAGAAATCTGGCAGTGACCAGAGCTAACAGTCTACTGAATTCTTAAAGTGGATTTTAAATGTTCATAATTTTGTGAACAATGAGCTAGATTTAGCTGGTGTGTGTGTGTGTGAGCAGCATTTCATGTACAGTAAGTATATATAATTCTATTAATTAAAATTGTTTTTATGTGGTTACTTACTTCTCTTTTCCTTGGAAACCAATGCAGTGGAGATCTCAGACTCTGCGCCCGCAGCACCGCTGGTAAAAGAGGCCCCCAAGAGGTTCTCCACCCCGGATGCTGCCCCAGTGTCCACAGAACCTGCCTGGCTGGCTTTGGCCAAAAGAAAAGCAAAGGCCTGGAGCGACTGCCCACAAATCATTAAGTAAACAGTGACTCTCACCCATTTCTGTGGCCATTTGCTGGCTTTTCTCTTGCCCTTTTTATTTATTTATTTTTTTATATGAGGTAAAGAAACCAAGCTAGGGAAAAGCATGTTTTATAGGCTCTAAAATAATGTTTTAGAAACTGAACTGGTGGTGTTCATTGTAAAGAGTGTATTTGCACAATCCTGGGTCCTGGTGCCTTGAGCTCCCCCTAGTTCTCAGGAGACAGTTTTGTCTGAAGGACCACATGAAGCAAAACGAGAGCTCAGGAGAGCCTGCCATGCCCACCCATGGCCTTCACGTACACATGCACGCCCATGCACCATTTCAGAACATACCCGTTTGCCAATCTTTGTAAGGTTTTTCTCCCTTTTTGATTCTCTAATTTTCCGTTCAGAGCATTTACCCTACTGTGTGTTTGCATACATAACAGTGACAAGTTCACATGTACATAAAACATGGTCTCACTCTCCTGAATGCAGTGACTGGAGAATAAGAAAAGCTGGCTTCCAACTCTGTGCCTGTGTCTGGTTTTCATGAATTTTTCCCCACCCTAAAAACCACAACATAGCAAATCCATTCACACACATGGTGTGCCCTGTCATATCAGTACCCTTTTGAAAGACACATGGACTATTTGGCCTTGCTGGCTCCTAAGGAACATTTGTCTTAGTCTGGTGAAGAAAAGGAGATGCTGTACCAGAGTTGTCTGAGAATCCCATGTAGTGTTGTGCTCTCCAGCAGCCCAGATCCTGGGAAACTCTCCAGATGAATTCTGGTATAACCCAAGTTTTAAGAACCTTGGGGCATGACAACTCTGATAAAATCTAGCTTTTCACACCAGGAAGAGAAGGCCTGTCCACCCAAAGAAGCAAAAAGTGAGACAAGACAATAAAACCATCACCCAAACCAGACATTTATGTATGATAGTTTAGGTTGCTGGCATTATTACATGCCTCTGAAATTTCCCCTCCGTCTTTGGGGAAAATTAACAAGCCAAGATGTGTAACCTATTTCTACGAAGGACTTGCTGCGGAGAATTTCTTTTCCTTTGTTGTACTTGAATAATTAATTCAGAGTCGAATGTTCCAAAGCATTTACAATTTAGAGCATTCACCTTGATACCTTTAAAAAAAGATGCATCTCAAGAGTTTTACGTGGCCTTGTATCATACACATGTGCACACAAAGAAGGGACCTGGCAGTTTCAAAGCCACATGTATGTTTATTTCTCTAGATTTGCTTTACATGACACTAGACATACCAGCAAATGCCTACACACTGCTGGCACTCACTTTGTATTTCCTGGTGTTGGCATATTTTCCTTTTATAGGTGCAGATTCTTTGTCCAGTGCAGGGGGATCTGCATCCCCCTTTCTCCCACACTAACACATTTTATAGCATCTATCACAACTTCCTCTGTGCTTACTCAATATGCAATGTGCTGTTATTCTGTCAACCCTACAGGATGACAGGGATGCCGTTTACCATACAGAATCCATTTTCTCTCTAGAAACAGTGGCACAGCTTCATGAAGCAGCTGGCATGTGTGGTCAAGTGGATAGCTGTACTACTGCAAGTCGGATTTAGTATATATCCTGGACCTTCAGGCTGTTAAGAATTAATGTAACTTATGTTGTTCTTGTTACTACTATTGTAAGCAACTAATATTCCACTGCACGTATCCCACACTGGTATTCATTTCTAAATCTTATGTGTAGACAATTGTTAGTTCAATGATTTCCTCACTGGTATAACACTTTTGAATGGGAATCATCACATCCAAAGCCCTAGAATTACAGAATGGGAATCTTTCCACCCAAAGCCCTAGAATTATAGTGCCACAGTGATCCTTGCAAACTGACTTCTTCCATCCTCTCATGGCAGCAAACAGGTACAGAAATAAGATGGCTAAGGAAGAATAGGGCTGAGCATGGTGGTGCACGCCTTTTACTCTAGCATTTGGGAGGCAGAGGCAGGTGGATCTGTGTGTTCAAGGCCAGCCTGGCCTATACAGCGTGAGTTCTAGCCAAGGCTACACAGTGGCGGCCCTGTCTCAAAACAAAAAGAGTAGTAGATAGGTTCATACTGACTCAACACCACGAGCCCACACACAATACAAGACACAGCTTAGTTAAAGATGCCCCACTGATACCTTTAAAAGGAGAAGCTACTGAGGAAGGGGCAGTCACCATACTTGCTAAAGAGTATACATCTAGCATTTCATTAAAAGTCAGCCCAAACCTGCACTAAATACCAATGAAGTGTTACTCTGCTTGAGTTGTGTTGCACTTTTCTGAGCAACGGACTATGGGGAAGTTCTATGGAAACAGAAAGTTCAAGACTTTTTTTTTTTTTAATGAATGACTGCTATATTAAATATTCAAGCTCTTTTTTTTTAAATTTAAACACATTTCTTCTGGCAAGGCTATATAGGTGATTAACCTCTGTTCATAGATTTACATAAGAAAGTAGAGTTTTTTGGTTTACTTTAAAATATGTTTCAAGTGCAATTGTTTCTTATAAAAAAAATGGTTGATTACCATTAAATTCTCATTTTAGCTGGTTATCTACAAATGTATAGTGTGTATTGTATCCACTGTCTCTTGTGATGTTTAGTTTGCTTATTTTAAAGCAGCAACATTAGCTACAAGTGTCTTGCAATATTTTTACCAACAATAAAATTAAGTAGCTACTTAATAAAAATTCCTTAGTGTGATTTTATTATTTTGAGATTTTGATTGTATACAGTTTGAATGTAAAAAAAAAAAATGTCCATTATTTAAGGGAAAAGACCTTTCAATAAAATATTGACAAGACCTTTGGCTCTGATGGACTGTCCTTTTTTTAAGCTGAAGTTCTGACTGATGGCCACCCATGAGTAACCTCTTATTTACAGAGCTTTGGATGAACAAGAAAATTTTCAAGTTATTTTTAATGCCACTTCATATATTTCTCCCTTCCCCCAAATACCCAGTGGATGAATATATGAACAAGGCCAAATGCTTATCTCAATTCCAAACAGGAAGTGAATGGTCTGAGTCTTGGATAAAATGATCTTGCAGTCTCCTTACTGTAGGCCATAGTCCAGCAGCAGCAGCAGCCTCACATGAGGGCCACCTACCACAGGGCTACACCTTGGACCCTCTGAGCATGTGATGCAAAGACAACTTAGTGAAAAACGACAGTTGGCTTGGGCTACATAGCAGGAATGATGAATGCCTAAAGTTACCATAATATCAAGTCGAAACTGTGTGTGTAAAACATGGGCACTTTAGCTTAAAAATACTAAAGGATGTAGGAACAGATAAATAGATCCTACCTTCAAAAACCTTTAGCTCAGTATACAGAGATGGTTCATTGGTTAGGAGTTCTTGCCTCACACAGAGGACCCAGGCTCAGTTCCTGACATCTACATGGTGGCTCACTCTAGCTCCAGAGGTTCCCACATGTTCTTCTGGTCTCTGGAGGAAATGCACACATATGGTACATATATATATATATATATATATATATATATATATATATATGCATGCAAAACACAAAAGATAAAAATCTTTTTTAAACTTCAGTATAATAGTAAGTAATTTATTATGTTTATTACTCACAAAATATATTCTGATCCTTTCTTTTCCATAGAGATCTTTAAACTCCTGGAAACCCACAAAACTACCTTATTAGGGTTCTCTAAAAAAACATAACTGAGCCAGGTGGTGATGGTGCACGACTTTAATCCCAGAACTTGGGAAGCAGAAGCAGGCAGATCTCAGTGAGTTCAAGGCCAGCCTGGTCTACAAAGGGAGTTCCAGGACAGTCAGGTCTGTTAGACAGAGAAACTGTTTCAAAAAACAAACAAAAAATCCTTAACTGATCCAATATATTTAGCTAGGTGGAGAGAAATAAAAAGTTATCTGTCTACTTACTGTGAAATGTAGAGCATATGTGATTATTCCAGAGAAGCAACCAACTAATGTCCATAAAAACAGCAATTCAAGAACTAGGTCATGAGGTTATGGACATGGAGAAGTGCCACCGTGTCTTGCTGGGGCATTAGAGACCTGCGGAACCTGTGGTACAATTCAGTTCATATAAAGGCCAGAGGCTGCAGGAGCAGGGAGCCGATGGTATAATCTGCAGGCCTGAGAAGCAGAGGGATACAAGTGCTGCTGCCGAGTCTCCTTCCCAAACCAGGATATGGTGAGCCTTGCTCAAGAAGACAATGGTGCTTCCTCTGTCACCTTCAGACACTCATCTGTGGGATAGTGTCCACCCACAATGGCACACAGGGGAAGAAGATATGGACTTCAAATGCTAAGCCAGTTTATAAGCCACCTCATGTCCACAGCAAGAACAAAACGTGCTTTACTGTCTTCCTTCAATTGCCCATGCCTAATTATCATAGACTGACTATCACAAATACAGGGTTATTTGGCTTTCAGGTCTGAAATCTGAGGCATTCGAGGACCAGTGGTTATGTGTCCCTTACTGACAGAGACCTTCTACAGAGTCCCATCCAAGGTGACACTGGGTGTCACATGGCAGAGCAGAGCACACTGGACACTGGCCCTGTAACTCTCCTCAGGGTCAGCAGCATACACACGCACACACATACAAACCATCCCCTGGACACACACACCATCCCCCACAACACATACACACATTCACACACACCATCCCCCCAACACACACCCTCACACACACCATCCCTCCAACACACACCCTCACACACACCATCCTCCCCAACATACACACATACAACCTCAAAGGTACCACCCCTAAGTACCATGGTGGGGTTATGTTTCCATAGTGGGGTGTTTTGAGGGAGAGTTTCAAACCAGAGCAGCATCCTTTTGACCAATTAAGACAAATGTGATCTAAAGCATAACAATTAACCATGTTAATGTTAGTTAGGGTTACTATTGCTGTGATGAAACACCATGACCAAAAGCAAGCTGGGAAGGAAAGTGTTCACTTGGCTTACATTGCCACACCATAGTCCATCACTGAAGGAAGTCAGGATAGGAACTCAAACAGGGCAGGATCCTGCAGGCAGGAGCTGATGCAGAGGCCATAGAGGGGTGCTGCTTACTGGCTTGCTCCTTGGGGCTTGATCAGTCTGTTAAAGAAGCCAGAAACACTAGGACAGGGGTGGCACTACCCAGTGGGGGGATTCTCTCCATCAATCATTAAGAAAATGCTCTACAGGTTTGTCTGCAGCCCAATCTTATGAAGGCATTTTTTTCCTTCAGTTGAGATTCCCGACTCTAAAATGACTAGCTTGTGTCATGTTAGCATAAACTATTCAGCACACCATCACACATAATTAAAAGTGCTACAAAATACAGCTAGTGTGGGCTGGAGAGATGGCTCAGTGATTAAGAGCATTGGTAGTTCTTCTAGAGGTTCTGAGTTCAATTCCTAGCAACCATGTGGTGGCTCACAACCATCTATAATGGGATCTGATGCCCTCTTCTGTCATTCAGGCATACATGCAGATAGATATCATATACATAAAATAAATAAATCTTAAAAACTTACTTAAAAAACCCACAGCAGGTGTTTTATCCTCTCTTCCTAGAAGTTCCTGCTGCTTCCATAGGAAATAAACATGGCTGTTCTCTACTGAAGTACAACAAATCCCTTAACCAAAATAGAATCTTTACTATAAAACCAGCCATGTAGCTTTACAATGATGTTTCCAACCATGTCACACAAGTATACTTACAATGAGTGCACTTGATTATTTTTATCCCCACACAATAAATCCAGACAGTAAATGTAATTATTTCTGCACCCAATAATAAGCATCGATTCCCAGACCACAGGAGAAGAGAAAACTTCTCCAGGGAATTCATACACACTTCGCAGCTTTCCACTCTGAGACTCAAGGATCCACAGTTTCCCATCAGTAGATGCAGCTGCCAGCAATGTTTCACTGCTACAGCTCCGGTTACTAAAGGCAAAGGGTGTTGCATACACTCTTGCTGTAGTCTCAAATTTCCACCGGAGGTGGCCTTCCATGCTACAGCAGTAGAGAAAGCAATCATGGGAACCAAAAAATATTTCTTGTTCTGCTGCTGAGATACACGGTGATGAAAAGACTGGTCCTCCAGCAGAGATGCACCAAACCTGTAAAGGAGAAGAGGGGCCATTATCAGTCATTTGTCATTTGTCCAACTGCAACACTTCCTTAAGTCTGCATGGTTCCATCACACGGACAGAAGACAACCTGGAACTCCATACACCAAAAACAATGCCAGCATCCGGAAAGTAGCATTCTCACACTAGATTGCTCCAATGTAAAAAACCAGGGCAAGATACACTACAACATTACAATTTATTTTGAGCATACTTGAGAATTACTACTGGTATGTTCACAGACACTGTGTTTAAAGAAAAAAATGCATTAGGTCTTCAATGTATATTATTAAAAATAATCTTGGACTGGGGGTAGAACTTGGCCTTGGTTCCAAACCCAGCTCTAGAAAAAAGAGAAAGGGAAAAAAAGGTCTAACTCAAGTTTCCAAATAAAGTGAGATAGAACTGGACTGAAGACAGTTTCAATTTAGAGCTTTAAACAAAATTCTGTATATTGCCAGGTGGCACACACCTGTAGTTCCAGCATTCAAGAGACAGGAGGCTGGAGTGATGGCTCAGTGGTTAAGAATGCTGCCTACTCTTCTTCAGGACCCAGGTTCAATTCCCAGTACCCACATGGCAGCTCACAGCTGTCTGTAATTTCTGTTTATATATACATTATATATATATGTATTAAAAAAAAAAAAAAAGACGAGAGTTCTAGGGCAGCCTGGTCTACACATTGAGTTTCAAAATAGCAAGTGAGACCCTGTATCAAAAGAAACTTAAAAATTATAATACATACACACACACACACACATATTGTGGTACATATAAACATCTAGAAAGACAGGAAGGGAGGGAAGAGAAAGATTCATCAAAGGGCTAGGAATGCAGCTCGATAACAGAACAGCCACTCCCTGGTTCAGTCTCCAGTGTTGGAGGGGTACAGGTGGGTTACACACAGAGCTGGATCATCCCACCTGTTCTCCTGAGTGAGTGAAGCAGCACAAGCTCCCATCCACACAGCCGATGCAAATGTACTGCTGGCAGCACCGAGGGGAAGAGAAGAGTGGCTTTCCACAGGAGTGCTTCCAAACTACACTCCCAGTAGCCTGTTGTGGCCAAAGCAATTGACAGCACTGAAAATCACTTTACTAATTAAGTACAATTACAATTGTGAAGTTACATTTATTTACTTGTGGTTTGTTTGTTGTGTGCATGCACATGTAGGTGTGTCTGTACATGCCACAGAGCACACGTGGAGGCCGGAGGACAACTTGTGTCTCTCCTTCCATCATGTGGGAAGAAACCTGAACACAAGCTGTCAGAGATGGTGGCAAGTGCCCTTACCTGCAGAGCCATTTTACAACAAACTGAAAATCTTCAAGGCACACACACACATAGAAAATCAGTGCTACTTATGAGGGCTAAGACAAAAGTTCAGCCTGGAACATGAAGCAAAGCAAAAACTAACACAAAAATCTAGCTTTAAGTTTCTTTTAGTTTTTGTTTTCCTAGGTTTTTCAAGACAGGGTTTTTCTGTGTAACCCTGGCTGTCCTGGAACTTACTCTATAGACCAGGCTGGCCTTGAACTCAGAGATTTGCCTGCCTCTGCCCCCATACATACACGAATGGTGTATGTATGCCACCACTGCCCAGCTAAGATCTAGCTTTAGAAAGGAAAAACAATTTTAAAATTAGGATATTAACAAGATCATACCTTACAACAGACAAGAAGCTTTTTTTTTTTTGTTTTGGTTTTGTTTTACTTAGTTTTTTGCTTGTTTATGTTTTTTTAGGGTTTTGTTTGTTGTTTGTTTGTTTGTTTGTTTTAGAAAGGGCCTCACACTATGTAGCTCAAGCTATCCTGGAACACTAAGCAATTCACCTGCCTTTGCCCCCATGCACTGGGATTGAAGGTGTTCACCACTGTGAGGGACAGACAAGAAGTCCTTAACATGACTGAGAAAATCCTGTTAAAAAGGTTAGAAGTAGAGTCAGGAGAGGATGTTAATAATGAAGTATGCATGTTCTTGTAGATGACCCAGGTTTGATTCCCAGCACTCATACTGCAGCCAACAACCGTCTATAATTCTAGTTCCAGGGGATCCCATACACTCTTCTGACCTCTTCAGGCACACGTGTTGGATATACATACGACAAAATGCTTATATACATAAAGATAAATAAATCTTTTTAAAGGTTAAAAATAGATGAAGAAACAAACACAATAAAAACATGAAACTCATGTTTCAATCACTTCAAGTGAATTCTAGCTCATTAATATATTGGATCATATTTAACTGAGAAGTACTCAAACTGTCAAAAATCAAAAATAAAAATAGGTAACAAATCAACACATTACTGAATACCTACAGGGTTTACAGCCAGTAAGAGTCCCTGCAGTGTAGCACAGTAGAGGTGATGTGGACTCAGGCTCAAACATGGAGAAGAAAAGAGTGCTCCTCCGCATTTTAGCTTCCAGACACACTTCTTTTCCTGCAAACAGGAATTTGAATTAATTGGGTGGTGCCTATTGTTAACAAATCCATACACAATATAGCTAAGTTTTGGTTAACCTCAACTTTCTGTTTTGTTCCTTCTGGAGGTGCTAGGATTGAACCCAGAGCCTTGCACACGCTGCACAAAGGAGCAGCTGTTAGCCTCTAGGAATGAGGTTTTCCTTCTCTTCTCCCCTGCCCTCCCTATTCACTCACTCAGAATCCTCCTGCATCAGCCTCCTCATGCACCACCATTTGAGGTTAAGTTAGGACAGAGGAAGCAAAGGACATCACTGATAACTGATAACACAGGAGTATTTCCCCTTTTGATCAACTGGTGTGTTGATCAAAATGTCTTAAAATATTTTTTTTGATACATTATATTCAAAATAAAATTATCTCTCTTCCTAATCTAAAACTGTTAGACATCAATTACTCAACAACCTTGTGCCTATATCTGTCTCTGTCTCTGATTACTTGGCCAGGATGGAGCCACAGGAAACAATTCATGAGATTTACACAGCTGCACTACTTTACTACATTTACTCACTGTTCACGAGCACATGTGGGTCTATGAATCATAACTTATCACTTCTTTCCAGACCAGATGTTATACTTGGGCTATATTAACACCTCCCCCAGACTCAAGCATCTCTGTGTTCACAGTACAACCCTGATGAGGGGAATTCTTACATAAAGGTCTAGAGCATACACATGCTGGTCATGAGATCCGACATAAACAAGTCCTGTGGTAGGATCCATGGCGGGCGAGCTTTTCACAGCATCTTCAGTAGTAAATGCCCAGTATTTTTCTCCACTATTACTTTTTAGAACATAAACTAATCCATTATAACAGCCTACAGAGAGAAAATATAAAAGATGAGACTGAGATACATTAATACAAAATACTGTTTAACTGATGACGATTTATATTCACGCTCTTCTTATATATATATTTACATCCACTCCTCCAATTTAGCTTTCAATGAACATAAAGCAGAAACTGAACAGCTGTCACTCTTGTAAAACCCTGACTTAGTGCTGGTGCGGCAGCACACATCTCTAACCCAGCCCTGCCCTTAGTCTTCTGAGTGCTGGAGATACAGGTGAACATCTCTACATTCAGCAGTCTCTTGTTTTTTAATAGGAATATGGGCCAGAAAGACAGTAAAGGCACCTGCCACCAAGCCTGACATCCTGACCCCAAAGTGCACATACACACCACACTGGAAGAACTGGATTCAAACTCATCCTGGCTATGGCTGTATAAATTACCTGGTATCACGGAGCCCCAGGTTATTCTTCATACAGTTCACACAGATGCTCAGAGATGTTTGGGAAAAGCTAATATTAATAACAACAAATGTCCATTGGGCATGTCCTATGCATCAGGGCTTTTTCTTGTGAGACAGGGCTGTTAGCCCAAGCAGGTCTCAGGTATCCTACTGGGGAGACCTTCTGATCCTTCATCTTCCACTTCCTGAGTGCTGGGGTTAGAGGTGTGCATCATCCATCATACCACCTGGTATATACAGTGCTGGGATTGAACCTAAGGCTAGGCAAGCATTCTACTGTTCAAGATACATCCCCAGCCTACTTTTTCAAGTATTTTAGCATAATTATGTGCACACATATGGATAGCAACATGGAAGCAGATTAACTAAAGGGGCAAGTTTTCTAAGTTATCACATGGCACTATTAGGACTTAAACCTAAGAGCCAATATTCTTAGTAACTACACTGAACTTTTCCCAAGCGGTGGCCATGGATGAGAAGGTAGTTCTGGGAGCCCAGACCTTGATGCAGAAATTGTAAAAACCTGCAAGTGAAGTCACAACAGACACATGGGCACACACAGTCAGGCAAAGTGGATGGAATCGGAGGACAGCCATTTAGGATGGCTTCACTGCCTACATCTCACATGGTTCTTCTGCCCATGGTCAGGTCATTGCTTGAGATTCAATTTCTTAGATACTTTCTGTGTTGCCATCATTAACTAAGAGCTTCATTTTTGCCTTGCAGTACAATAATGGATCTTAGGCTCAATTAATCCTGCCCAGAACGCTTTATAGTTGTCATGGGTTTAAAATACAGCCACACATTCTTAGATGTTTTTATAGAAATGGAGACTAATTGTCTCCACTGAGCATGGACTAGATCTAGTGATTTATGTTTAATGAACACAATTAAGCAAAAATAAGTCTCCAGTTTTAGAGACTACACTCTTAAAGGTACTCTGTGGCTCCTATAGCTCTCTCTTTTGGGTCACCCACTCAGAGTGAAGTCAGATACCATGTCATGCACATTTCAGACAGCTACAGAGAGGCTCATGCAGCAAAACCTGAATCTTCTCAGCAAAAGAACAAACTAAGAATGGAGTCCCTGTGCTAACGGTGCTGTCTGTGAGCCATCTTGGAAGCAGTCTACATAAAGCCTGTAGTGCCACAGAAGCATGAGACCTCGATCATCAGCTAAGTGCCTCCACAATCCCTGGCCCAGGGATGCTGCTGGGGGTCAGTAGGTTTCAATATCACGTGTTCCACAGGACCATATTCTATTACTGTTTCCATTTTCCCCATAAGAAAAGAGAGATTGTAAGTCCAACAACCTGACAAAGTCACAGAGAATAGGAATGCAGAGCTAAGTTTATATCCAGGGCCTCAGTTCCCAAACATATGTACGTGTGTGTGTATGTGTGTGTGGTGTGTGTGTGTGGTGTGTGTGTGGTGTGTGTGCGTGTGTGTGGTGTGTGTGCGTGTGTGTGTGTGTGTGTGGTGTGTGTGCAGTGTGTGCGGTGTGTGTGTGTGTGTGCGTGTGTGGTGTGTGTGTGTGTGTATAAAAACCTCAAATTCAGAAACTTACCCACTACAATAAAGTTTCCACACTTAGACACACATGCTGAGGATTCAATTCGATCTCCCAAAAGCTGCTCCCATCTCATCTTCCCAGAGTAAAGGTCAACTGCCTTCATTCTGTGGGAGTGGGAGCCAATATACACGGTTGTAGATGACCGATTGACAGCTGCTATCACGATCAGAGGGGAAGCATCTACACATTTGCCTGTGTCTGATCTCCACCTCTCTCTCAACACCATCGCCTTGACCCCTACCTCGGGCTTCCCCTCCTGAGAAACCGGTGGCTTTTTCAACTTTTCATCAGGAGCTGGAAGACTTAAGCCTTTTGGTACTTGAGTACTAGTCTGTGGAATTAAATCCAGAGGACAGACTGACTCAGTTAAAAGCCTCCAAGAGCCCAGAGACAAAATCTGACTCCCTCTGCTCAGAGCAATCAGAGCATTCATCTCACTGTGGTGGGTAAAGGGTAAGGCAGACTCCAGATGTGCAGGCTTGCCACTGGCTTCCTCTGGATCCATGTCACTAAGTTTTCTTTTTGTGGTATAACCCCGGTTGACTTTCAGGTCCTCGTGTGTAAACACCGTCTGAACGATGTGGTTGTAAACCTCTAAGATAGGACTGCTGAGAATACGCTCCAGGAGTCCAGGTATGGATGTGCCAATGAGTTTTTCAATCTCATTGAGGAGCCATGTGGACTTCAGGGAGTCTCCACCACTGTCCAGGAAGACTGAGTCATCAGGAACTTCCAAAGTATCTTCTGGATTCTCAGGGAGACTCAGAATAGACTACAGTAGACAGAGGAGGGAGAGGCATGGTAAGAGGCCCAAACCAAAGGACTTCACAGCAGAACAAGCGATACAGAGCCGACAGTACCAATAACAGACACCATAGAAAGAAGCTAACAGTTAAGCTAAGTTAAAAATTATTTTCTCTATTCTAATGATCATCACTATACTACCAACTCTGTCACAAATTCACTCTATAGTCTCTAAATACCATTCCTTTTAGAGCAGTTTTCCTATCATAAAATAAGGAAGTCACAGAAACATCAGCTTAACCAACTAGCCCTTAAAATCCCCACAGCAGATAAGTGGAAGTATTACTAACCCACTTCATATAATTCAAACTGCCTTTACAAGTGGAGTGATAACAATTTAGTACTCAGTGTTTAAGACTAACCAAATGCATCCACTTCACAGAACCATTCAGAAAAATCTACATCTTTTGTTGTTGTTTTCTAGACATGGTTTTCTCTGTGTAGTCCTGGCTGTCCTGGCACTCACTCTGTAAACCAGGCTGGCTTTGAACTCACAGAGATCTGCCTGTCTCTGCCTCCCAAGTGATAGGATTAAAAGCCTGGGGAACATTTTATAAGAAAATTTGCAGGCCGGATGGTGGTGGCCCATGCCTTTAGTCTCAGCACTCAGGAGGCAGTGGGTCTATGAGTTTGAGGCCAACCTGGTCTACAAAGCTACACAGAGAAACCTTGTCTCAAAGAACAACAACAACAAAATTTGCTTACCTATTGAGATACATTTTAAAATGCCTTAGATAGAAATACAGAGCTATTGCAAATTTCTCAGGGTTAACGACAGAACCCAAAATGCAATGGCCAGCCCACCCTGTAGAGCATGGTTTTAGCATGGCAAGAGCATAGGCACTGCATTACCATTCCCAGGGAAAAGTCATGTCAATAGGCAAGCAGACACCAGCACCTTTTAAATTAACTCACTTTCAATGCATTACTCTGTGAAACATTTAAACACTCTAACCTTTACTATATACAAACTGGATTAAGGAAGGTATGATACCTGGCACCTGGGCAGCAATAATATTCTTAAAATATTTTTACTGGTTTCCTAGGGATACTAAAATTCCCTACAATGCATGAATTACAGAAATAAATTTTTATTTAAGAAACTGTACCTTCCATAAATGCTGTAAATTTCCCCAAAGTTCCTCTTTTCCATGGATCTTATTCCTAGGCTGTGAGTTTATGTAGTCTAAATACATCTTGTTTAACTCAGAAACATTAATTTTACCTTCATATAAGAGAAATAACAAACATTAAAATAACATGTAAACTTAATTGGGCAGCTGTGGGTGTAGCTGAGCAGTAGAGCATGTTTTCGGCACATACACAGTCCTAGGCTTGACCCCACCCTATAAAATAAGCAAATAAATTCATTTTGCCTGATAACCACTGGGTGTTCATTAGTCACACATTCTTCCTTGTAAAGTTTAGAAATCATATAGGACAGATAATCAATTCTGAAGGCCAATGCTATAAAGATTATAATGAGTAACACCCAAGAGGGAAGGAGAAGTTTTTTATCTATGTTAAAAAAACTCTAGACTAGGTATTGAGGGAGAGAGACAAAGCACCAAATATGAGTGAGGTACAAGGAATGAAAATGTCATAATGGATTCCATTTTACTATGCTAACTAAATGCATCTAAAATTAAAAACAAAAACATGAGGAGTAAGTAACAGAACAATTACTCCTTTTTGAAGTATGTGTTAAATAAAAATGTCATGAGTAAGGAACTGTCAATAGTGTATATACATGCATATACATATATAAAACTTTAAAAATATTTTGTGTGAGCTGGGTGGTAGTGGTACACACCTTTAATCACAGCACTTGGGAGGCAGAGGAGGGAGGATCTCTGTGAGTTCAAGGCCAGCCTGGTCTACAGATCGAGTGCCAGGACAGGCCCCAAAGCTACAGAGAAATCCTGTCTTGAAAAACCAAAAAATAAAAACTAAATTTAAAAAACTTGTGTGAGTGTGTGGTCTAAGTACAGCTTTTGGGATTTGACTCTCTCCTTCTATCCATAACATCAAGTAAATTATCAAACCACTAGGCATGTGCAACAACCATTTTTGTTTGTTTTTTTAAGAAAGAATTTCTCTGTGTAACAGCCCAGGCTGGCCTTGAACTCACAGAGATCCACCTGCCTCTGCCTTCCAAGTGCTGGGATTAAAGAAGCGCACCACCACCACCACCACCACCACCAGGCCATGCAACAACCATTTTTACCAGCTGAGCCATCTCTCTAGCCTCATACTTTTTTTTTTTTTTTTTTTTTTTTTTTGAGGAGGATCTTACTATATGTAACTCAAATTGGTATCAAGCTTGATAATCCTCCTACCTCAGCTTCCCCAGTGCTAGGATTACAGGTATGTGGCACTGTGACTTGTAAGGGTATATGTTTTGCAGCCTGGGCTAGATAGTGAAATCAAGGCCAAAGGGGTATATAATTTGAAACTAAGTAGTACCAGGCAGAATTTCAACTCCACCGCTGTGATAATTTATTTTATGTGTCAAATTGATTAAACACTGTTTCTGGGTGCATCTATAATGATATTTCAGGATAAGATTAGCAGCATTTGAACCAGTGGACTCACTAAAGGGGACTGTCTTCCCAAAGTGGCTAGTTATCAGCCCAACTCTGGGAGGCCTGCACAAAAAGTAAAGGAAGGGGGAAATTAACCTCCTCACTGTGTGTGCTGGGAAATTGTTAGCATTTAGGCATCTGCGCTGGTCTGTCCATGGGGTCCTGAAAGGATATATCCTCAGCTGCAGCCACTAAGAGCACCACCTGTCTACATTCACCATGTTTTCTCTTAAGAAGTGGGCCTTGCCTGCCTTCTGTCTTTCTCTCTTCCTAGCTGCTTCTTTCTTTTGCTACTCTTGTCCCCAGGACTAGCCTGTGACCTCCTCTCTGCTCCTTCCCTCTCCTCTTCAATACACCTCCCATGAGAGCCCTGTTTCCACCATTTCTTTTTTAAATTATAACAGAAATGCCCTGCCTGCAGGGGCTCCCATTTTTCAGGCTCAAAACTCAGAACTACACTCCCAGCTTTCTTAGGAAGACAGTCACAGTCATAGTACCAGACCTTTCAGTCTCTTGAACCACATCAGTCTGTTCCCTACAATATTTTTATATCCATCTAAACATTAGTTCTGTTTCTCTGGGGATCCTTCAGAAATACAACCCCTGATCAGCTGTGATGGCTGACCTTCATGGCCAACCTGACTGGGCTCAGAGTCACCCAAAGGGCTGAGGGACACCCTTGGGCGACGTGCTCTGGAGGATGAATGGAGCAGGGAGAACCATCTCGTAATACGGGTTGGGGCACAGAGGGACTAAAGGAAAGGAGATAGCAGACAGCCAATCTGAGCTGTTCACTGCACCTTTCCATCCATGGTAGACAACAGACAGACTATGAAGCCATGAAGCCATGAGCCCATTTCTTTCCTCCCTTAAGTTTTTTCTGTGAGGTATTGTCCAGAGATGTCCAAGTAATTAATACTCAGCACAATGAACTGGGGAGAAACTGCTTATCAGAATACCATTAGCCCACAGGAGTTTCTCAACAGGAATGAGTAAGTTACACAAAGCAATTACAGGGGTCTACTGTAATTAGTGCTAGAATCGCAATAGTACATTTGTAGCTGTTAAATGGATCTGAGTACCACTAGTGTTTCTCAGCACTGAACACAGCTGCTTTAAGTCACTTTACCATGGCATGTAAATGGTAGAGTGTCAATCAACACCATGTCATCTGGGAGGGCATGAGTTGGAAGATGTTTCTGCAACTCTTTAATGATGTGGTCCTTTACTAAACCAACTTTGGATACAACGAAGAGAATCAGCTTTTCCTGATTATACCATGTAACCGCACAGGAGTCCACCTGGTCAAGTTCTTCAGCCACCTGTAAGAAAGATTTCCTCATTTACTAATGGGGACATCTACAAAGGGGCTCCTGAATGCTTGGATTTGTTATGTCTAAAATGAGTACAACTAAATTAACTTCCAGAAAATACCTGACATTTTTTTTTAATTGCTTGCTATTGGTATCTACTACTAACAGTTACCATTTTCAAAAACAAACAAACAAAAAAAAACCATTCCAAAGCAAATAAACCAATGTATTTTCATAGCCACTTCCTTTATTTTTATGTATGTGTGCCTGTGTGAGTTTTTGTGCACCACGTGAATGCAGGTGCTAGAGGAGGCCTGAGGGTGCTGGATCCTCTGCAACTGGAGTTACAGAAAAAGGCTGTGAGCTGTCTGACGTGGATGCTAGAAGGCAAAACCTGGGTGGATCCTCTGCAAAAGCAGTAAGCACTCTAACCACTGACATCCATCTCTCCAACCCCTTATTTATTTTAAAAATGGCCATCTCAGGTGGGTAGTGGTGTCGCACACCTTTGAATCCCAGCACTAGGGAAGCAGAGGCAGGTGGAGCTCTGTAAGTTTGGGGTCAGCCTGGTCTACAAAGTGAGTACCAGGATCAAAGGCATTTGCCACCATATCAGATAGTGATTTATTTTTTAAGATAGGATCCTGCTATGTAGCTCAGGCTGGCCTTAGGCTCATAACCCTCAGCCTCCTGAGTGATGTTCACAAGCATGCATCACCACACCTAGCTCCATATTTTTATTATAATTAAGTATGACTATAAAGATGTGAGCTTTAGATGGTACCAATCAATAATCTGGCATAGAAGTTTGGTGGCAGCTGTCTTTACTGCCTAACACACCAGTAGATATTTAATGTAAGTGCTCTACCTGTTGTACAAGCTCAAGGTTAAGACGTTTGCCATGACGCTTGATCTGGCTGTCCTTTCTTCCCAAGAAAAATATCTCTCCATCATTCACAGTCACAAAGTCTCCTGTGGCTCGCATGGTGCCAAGAGGCACTGTCATTTCATCATCAAGAAAACATACTCTGTTTTCCCCACCTTTCAAAGACACAAACCCCAATGTCATAAAATTAATTTATCATTATCAAAATCAAAGTACCTCTAAAACTCTATATCTAAGACTCAAACCTTCACTATATTAAAATGAGGAAATACCTAAATGCTACTACCTATGCTACCTGATAAAATTAAACATAGAAAAGGGTAAAACTATTTTTAAAAATATGTATGATTTTTAAAAAATCCTTAGAATATTTCTAGATAGTTTTGTCTACAAGAAAACTTTATGTTTCTAAATTATTGGAAACTGCATGTGAAATAATTTGGGTAAACACTAAATATCTCCTGATTATGTAAAGATTAAAATTTATCACTGAAAAGTGCATGCTACATTAAAAATAAATCATGAAATAAACATCTGATTTTTCTTTTTGAACAATCAACCAGGAAATATACACCAACCTAAAAATACTTGGCCGGTGCCTTCATGAACTGGGGAACCATTTGTGTCTCTGACTTCAACCACCGTTCCAAGTAGTGGAGAACCCAGCTGCACAGGAGATTCATGTCTGTGAAAACATAGCCCAGAACATGCTTAAAATTCACATGTGAGCAGACTTCCCAGTTTATCAAAAGCACACTACAGCAAATAAAGACAAAAACAGTTTATGGTACAATTCAAAGACCGCCAGAGGAAATGGTTTAGCATAAAGGATATCTTGTGTTACCTGTTCAGTCACAAAAGGGTGTGGCAGGATCTTATCACCAGTTATAAGATTTTGGATTCTTAACTTGAAACTGTGTTAAAAATTATCACTACAGTACCTGACAAATTGTCCTGGCACAGGGCGTGCTTAGGATGCACCAACCATCGCCTTTAACAGCCATCAAATACATCTTCCATCCCCCAAACAAAATTCTTAAATCCCTAGTGTAGAACAAAGCCCTTACTTTACAGGAGAATTAAGAATCTCATCCGGGATCCTGTAGAACATCGCCCAACTGGATACCTCTGTGATACCATAAATGTTAAATATTCGTGTTTTATTGCCTTTGCCTCTCCAGCTTTTGAGAATAGTCAGTGAGGGGAAGGCTTCCCCACCGAGGGCTAGCACTCTCAGAGAACTGTGTTCTGACAAGACAGTGGACTTGAGGAGCTCACAGCCAAATCTTCTCAGCAATGTTGGCGTTCCCTGGAAACACATTAAAATCACTTAGTTTTCTCCTTCCTTCTGTAAGCACTATAATAATTCATACTTGTATTTGGAGCCCATATGGACATTGAAGCTGTGTTTTTCTTTTGTTTGTTGTTTGGTTTTTTTTTTTAAAGATTTATTTCTGTGATAGAAACTGAACCCAGGTCCTCTTCAAGAACAGCATTTGAACTTGTAATGGGTATGACAGCAAGCACAAAATTTATGGAAGCCCAAGCCAGAAAAAATCCCAGTATGGAGAGGGGACTTAGGCACAATGTCCCACCCCTAGCCAAGGAGCTACTGGCAACTGTCAGCTGCTGAGAGGGTCAGTTTTCTCTTAAGAGTGTAGCCCTAGTAAACTGACCATGTGTCAGTGAGAGGTCACACATCCAAGAATATTTGGGCTGCACAAATCAGCCTTTGTGGAGGTTTGAATGAAAATGACCCCCTTAGGCTCATAGGGAGTGGTACTATTAGGGGGTGTGGCCTTGTTGGGGAAGGTGTGACTTCACTGGAGGAAGTGTGACACTGGGGGTGGGCTTTGAGGTCTCAGATGCTCAAGCTGGACCCAGTTTCCCTCTGTCTTCTAGCTGAGTGCTGATCCAGATGTAGAATTCTTAGCTGCCTCTCCAGCACCGTGTCTGCCTGAGTGCCACCTTACTTCCCACCATGACAATAATGGACTAAACCTCTGAATTGTAAGCCAGCCCCAGTTAAATGTTTCCTTCTCAGCAATAGAAGCCCTAATGCTGGGGGGGGGGGGGGAGAAACACAATTGAGTAGGTAGGGAAGAAGACTATGAAGACTCAGGGAGGGAGGGTGAACATGATCAAACAGGAATGAAATTCTCAGTAAAAAATATTTTTAATGATGGGGAAGGTATGGTATGTGATGAGCATGAGTGTACACATGCAGGCCACAAAAGGATATCCAGTGTCTTCCTCCACCATAGGTTTTTGATCCTGAAGCTGACCATTTCAGCTAGGCTAGATGGATTAGTGAGCTTCCAGGACCCACCTGCCTCAGCCCCGACACTGAGAGTCAGGCATATGTGGCATGCCTGGATTTTATGTGGGCACTGTGTTGTAATTTAAGAAAAGCAGTGCACGAGATAGAGATGCCATGAGACAGGGTTCAAGCAGAGGAGTTTTGTTTTGTTTTTATTAGAGAAAGGGATCATAAAAAGGGAGAAGGGGAGGAGGGAGACCGGCCTCCAGAGACAGAAGCAATAGAAGGAAAGAGGAGGAGAGGGAGGAAAGAGGGAGAGGAGGAGGGAGGGAGAGAGGAGGATGGGAGGTGGGCAGGGCCCTTTTAAAAGGTGGTGGTGCTCTTAGTGGCTGCAGCTGAGGTCGTATCCTGTCAGAACTCCAAGAACAGGCCAGTACAGATGCCTCAATACTAACATTCCTCCCTTTTTATTTATTATAAAAAGGTAAGGAGTTAGAAAGGGGTAGCAGGCAGGGATGAGGACACCATGTACTCAAAACTACTTCTTGCTGACCTGGGGGAGCCTTCGTACATCTTTGGGAGACCTGGGAAAGTTGGGGTGCTAACCATGTCCTGGAGTAGCTGGCTGTTTCACTTCACTGTCCAGGCTCTGTGGAACTGTCAAGGTGCCTCCTGGACCTGGTAAAATGTCGTTCTTGGTGGGTCCAAATCGACTCCCTAGGACTTAAAGTACCTGATCCTTTCCCATACATCATCACAGCATCACCTGGACATGTTTGGTTATATTGGGCCTCCAACAATATGGGCAACAGCTAGTAGTCCTGCAACAATAGCTGATTATGAATGGGCCAGTGGGTCTCCAAAAAACATCCCAACGGGAGCAAGGAGGTATACATGATGACACAACTCCCTTGAGTGAGGCAGAGAAGACCCAAGGGTCTGCAATTGCTAACGGCCCCAGTTAAATATTTCCTTCACAGCAAAAGAAACTTTAAGTAAGACAGCCTTGAGGGGAATTCAGAAAGGGCCGATTTCGAGACAGGCATAAGCCACCCAGTGAGTGGTCACTCAAAGGGTGGAGGCCACGGGCTCTGAGTCCAAGAGAGGCATAGTTACCTGGTACCACGACTTCACGAAAAAGACAGAAGGCAAAAAAGGTACTGTGCTCAAGAAAAGGAGCCTCATATCCAGCGGAATGGTCAGAAGTGGATAACACCACCAGAGACCCAATAGTTGGTATTGAATGGAAGGCAAAGCAATCAGCAAACGAGAAAGCAGATTTGTTGCAGGTGGAAGAGATCGGATTTATTGAAGGAGAAGCAGGTGGGTAGGGTCCCAGCATGAAGTGATTACAAAGTGCTGGGGAGTGGATCTTATGGTGGGCTTATTCCACATCAGTGAGGCAGAACAGAATCCAATGGCTTTTATCAAGAAGGATCAAGTGAGAAAGGCACAGGCCACCTTGGTGATTTGTCGATCAAGGGACCAGACCAAAGGCCCAGAGGGTCCCAGACTGGCACAGGACACCCAGTGGATCATCACGAAAAGGGCTCTCTGAGAGCCCAAGAGAGCCATGGTTGCCTGATACCAGGACTTAACTAGACAGACCAAAAGGCGAGAAACCAGGCTCGAGAGACCAGAGGAGTCCTCACTCGTGGTAATAGTGGGGAAGATGGAGGGGCTCACCAGTCATGACGATTTTGGATAGAAGGACCCAGCAATCCGGAGAAGCGGGCTGTGGTATGTGAACCACACTCCAGGATCCTGGGGTGCCTCAAGCTGCCTGCGGGCAGGAGGAAGACACCAGGAGAGCCTTTCCCGGTCAGGGAACCAATGTTGTAATTTAAGAAAAGGAGCATGAGAGAGAAAGATGCCATGAGACAGGGTTCAAGCAGAGGGGTATTTTATTAGGGGAAGGGATCATAAAAAGGGGAAAGGAGAGGGGGGAGACCAGCCTCCTGAGACAGCAACAGGAGAGAGGTATGAGGCGGGAGGGATAAGGGGAGAGGGAGAAAGAGAAGAGAGCCAAAGACAGAGAGGGAGAGAAAGAGAGAGGAGGGTCGGAGGTGGGCAGGGCCCTTTTAAAAGGGAATGTAATGAATGTGCACAGGTGGTGCTTTTAGTGGCTGCAGCTGAGGGTGTATCTGTGAAAACCCCAAGGACAGGCCAGTACAGGTGCCTGAATACTAAGACACTGGGGACTTGAACTCGTGATCTCTCATAAAAAGTGCTCTTCCATACTAAGACATCTCACACCTCTCCAGTTCCATATCCTTTCTTTGTTTTTTTTTTTTTTTGTTTGTTTGTTTGTTTGATTGATTGATTGGCTTTTGCTTGTTGGTTTGTTTTTTTGAGACATGGTTTCTCTGTGTAGTCCTGGCTGTCCTGGAACTCACTTTATAAACCAAGCTTGTCTTGAACTCACAGAGATCTGCCTGAATCTGCCTCCCAAGTGCTGAAATTAAAGGTGTGCACCACCACCACCCAGTTCCTTCATTTGTTTTTATCTACATGACTCTATGTAGCTCAGGCTGACTTTGAACTCACTATGTAGCAGAGCCTGGTCTTGAGCTCCTTATAGGAAACCTCCTAAGTATTGATATTACAGCAGATGTTAACACACCTGATTCTTAGCCACTTGTAATGGAGTAATTAATACTAGCTTTTAGTAGGAAACACAATGTGAGAGAAGATACCCCAACAGCACATACATAATCAAAGTCAAGTTCCTCCACCTGTACTACAGGTGAATGCAGTTTATAATTCTCTAGGCATGACTAGATGATTTCTCTTTCATTTAACAATAAACATGTGCCCTCGTAAGGTGGCAGCCTTTGATGAGCTACTAGGAAGAACTACAGAAATACAAAGCAGCCTCTAAAACATGCAACATTAGAGGAATGTAGAAGAAAACGTTTCTGTTGCTACCCAAGTGTACCTGCAAAACAGTCACTCTGTGGCAGGAAAAGAGAACGTCAGCTAATTTTGATGGCAGCACTTTGACAGAAGTTGGCACGATAAGCAGACAGGCCCCACTGGACAGAGAAACAAATATTTCCACCACAGATGGATCAAAGGTCAGAGGTGAAGCCAGAAACAAAACATCTTCTTGAGTGATGTCAAAAAGTAACCTAGAGACAAACAACATAGTGGTCATAAGAAACACCTAAGCCTGAGTAAGCACAGACCCCAAAGAAGCATTAAGTAGGGACTGAAGAAATGGCTCGGGGGTTAAAAGCACTTCCTGCTCTTGCAAAGGACCCAGGTTCAGTTCCCAGCACCCACATGGTAGTTCACCACCATCTGAAATTCTCATTTCAGGGAATTCATACCTTCTTCTGATTTCCACAACATATATGCAAGGAAAACATTCATACACATGAAATAAAAAGATAAATCTAGAGGAGGAAATCAGCATCAATGTCATCATCAAGGAGAACACATTTTTCTAGATGCTTCAGACTTCATTCTTCAGATTAACCAAACCAGCCCTGTTGATCCTTAGAAACCCTCTTTACAAAGAGCAGGACTGAAAACCCTTAGCAGGGTGTAGTAGCGCACACCTATAATCCCAGCACAGGGAAGGCAGAGGAAGGGATGAACCTCTGGGAGTTTGAGGCCAGTCTGATCTACATAGTGAGACCTGTCTCAAAAAATTTAAAAATAAATAAATACATAGAAGAAAGCCCTTTAAATACCATTTCCCCCTCTTCTTACCAGACAGGCTTTATCATCTGTGACTACCTTGTGATATGTTGATTTAGATATAGTGAACTACAACCTCCAGAATTCTCTTTCTACTATGCTTTCATTTTGGCTTTGATTTGTATTTTTGGTGTTTTGTTTTTCTTTTGTTTTTTAGAGACATTGTTTTGCTATGTAGCTCTGGCTGTCCTGGAACTCACTATGTAACCCAAACTGACCTCAAACTCACAGCAATCCTCCTGTTTCAGCCTTTCAATAGCTAGGATTACAAATGTGAATCACCAGCTATATGGGTTTCGCTTTAAGGGGGAAGTTAGAAACTAGAAGGCTGGCAGCTGCCACTTAGTAAAGTACACACTCTGAGAGTTGTAAAGTTGAACATTCCAGTCCGCAATCAGCTGAGTTTTATCAAGCCAGAAATGGCTGGATTTCTCCTTAGTGAAAAACCAAACAGGGCCAGAGAGATGACTTTCATGGTCCAGAGCACACTGCTGCTCCATCACCTACGGACAGTTTGGTCCAGCTAACTCCAGCTCGAAAAGGCAGCAAAGTCTCTGGTCTCTGCATGCACATAACATACTCACAAGTAGATACACACATACACACCTCATTAAAAACAAATTAAAGTAATTTGTAAAAACAAGCAGCAGCTGCTACTGGGTCTACAGTTAATTTCTCACCCCACCTGACTGTGTTTTCTGACTATGCTGTGGACAGTCTCATGCCTGTGGAGCTTCAGACTTCGATTCTCTCTTAGCTGTGTACTCTGTGGCCTCCACACTTTCTCAACTGGGAGCCAGTTCTTTGTTAATAATCCACTCTTATATTCTGATTTCCTTTCAGCAGATTCCTTCTGTTTACTTTTCATTTTATTTCTCAAGGCTGTGTGTATGTGTGTGTGTGTACATATGTGCATTGTTGCACATATACAAACATATAAGGGGAGAATGTTAGCAGCCAGAAAATAAGAACTGGAGTCATAAGCATTTGTGGGATGCCCAGCTTGTTACATGGGCCCTGGGATCAGTACTCCAATCACACATGCACTCAAATTTGATTTCTGTCTTATCATTTGTGTGTTCTGTCTGTTAACAAGTGCATGCCTTGTCTGAAGAGGACTAAAGACAATATACAGATCAAACAAGACAGATTCACTCATCAGTTATTTAGGATTATCCATTTAGATCAAGATTTACAAAGAACAAATATTTAAAATTACTTTTCTTTTTTAAAATGCAAGATTTTGTTTGTTTTTGTTTGTGAAACAGGGTTTCTCTGTGTGACAGCCCTGGCTGTCCTGGAACTTGATTTGTAGACCAGGCTGGGCTTGAACTTAGAAAGGTCTGTCTGAATCCAGAGTGCTGTGAAAAAGGCATGAGCCACCACTGCCTGGCTAAAATGTAAGATTTTTATTTTTCTGAGATACAGTGTCTCTCCACAGCACAAACTGGCCTCAAACTTGTAATCTGCCTCTGCCTCTCAAATGCTGAGATATCTGGGGAGTCCCACCACACCCAGCTTAAAGCACAAATTCTAAGGATTCAAATGACAGAACTGACCGGAAGTGCTGGACGTTTGGTAGTATGCATGCATGAGGCACTCTGACAATCTTTGGCGTCCCTGTGGTCCCCGAGGTATGTAGGACATAAGCCAAGCAACACTCTTGCCGAATGTCCATATGTGGCTTCTGTTTGCTGTTGTTCTCAGAGTTCATGCTGGTTTTTCTGTCATTTATCTCTTCTCTATCACTGAGCACCATCACCTCATCATTTTCCCAATGAAGTCTGCAGAGCACCAGGTCCTTATGCTCCACTGAAACTGTGTCATAGTTCAAAACTGTTTCATGTGAAGATTTGAATTTCTGTTAGAGAAGATATTTACAAATATTAACATGTTAATACAGAGAACGTTTGTTTTGTTGTTTGTTTGTTTGTTTTTTGAGACAGAGTTTCTCTGTGTAACAGCTCTGACTGACCTGGAGCTCACTTTATAGACCAGGCTGGCCTTGAACTCATAGAGATCTGCCTGCCTCTGCCTCCCGAGTGCTGGGATTAAAGGTGAGCACCACCACTGTCCATCAGAGATCACAGCTGAGAGAACTCATAAACTCAAAATATTCTTTCTTTCTCTCTTCCTCTCTCTGCCCCTCTCTCCCTCCCATTTCACACACCTCCAAAACACTTAACTCCAAGACTTACATTAGCCTGCTTTTTTTCAACGAGAACATACTTCAGACCACATTTTTTGATAAAGTGAGTTGATAATGACGGTGGTGAGTCTGGATCAATGGGCGCATAAGCTGCCGGGACCTGAAGAATCCTGAAGGACATGTGCAAGGTTAGCAGAGTGAATGAACTCTCCTATGAGTACTTTGCTGTCTCTGCTTCATTGTCCATCAGCAGCTCACAAGCTTTAGGGTCATGCCTAAGCATCCAATGAACATCTCAGGTATTGTAAAATTCTATTCTAACTTCTTGTAACTTGGGATTGGGATGTAGCTCAATTGTAGAGTTTGCTTAGCATGTACAAGTCCCTGGGCTCAATACTCAGCATTGAAAAAAGAGAGAGAGAGCTCTTAACACTCAATATTCAGAAATACAACATTTAAAAAGACTTAGCAAGGGCCTGGAGTGATGTGTTAGTGGTTTTCTTCTATCTAACAACAGTTATATAATGCTTTAGCTGGTTTTTAGCTGGTTTTTTTTTTTTTTTTTTTTTTTTTTTTGACAGACAAATGAGGCTTTTATACTTTGGAGATATTTAAATATTCTATTAGTGAAAACCTAAACTAAATGATTAAAATAATTAAATAACTAAAAATAATAACAGGATAAATGTGTACTTTAACTCCTTTAGAAAATTGACAAACTAATGCAAAAAAAATCCAACAGTAAACAGAATAGCTTACAATGTACACTATTTATTAAAAACTATAAATAGCTTAGAGTAATATCAGTTCATATTAGAAATATTACCCTAAAATCCAGGAGGGTAAATTTATCCCAGGTTGACAGTAGAGACCGATTTCCCGAATTCCTCCAAAGTCACAGTGTGTTAGCAGAAAATTCGATAATTGTGTAGCCTCACTCAGCAGAGTCTTGTAGGTGTAACACACTGGAGGCTGGTTGTTGCCTTCATCAAAGCATACAGCCTTTCTGTCCAAATACATGGAAGCAGCATGGTGTACCAACTCTTGCAGAGTCATTGTGCTGAGGTTTGTCTGAACACCAGTGGCCAAGAAATCTACAGAGAGAAATGTTAGGAGTTAGGGGAGTAATTGGGAGGTGAGGAAGAATTGTGTCTACTAGCAAAAATGACTATATTATCTGAGGGTCTATGTCAGTGACAGATGTATTGCCAGTGTGACCCCAAATTCTATCCCCAGCACTGTAGAACAACAAATTGAAAGGAAGTGCCCAGATAAAAGCTATATCTATGTTAAAGATTCTGCAAGGCAGGCTGACTGATGAAAATGTTATGAGTCTGGAGAGTTGGGATGCTGCATACTCAAACTATCTTGGGATATCTTGACAGGTTTATTGCCCGCCCGTGTTGTGGGATATCTGTACACTATGTGAAGATGTATTTTGCTGTTACTTGTATAATAAAAAACTGAACAGCCAATAGCTAGGCAGGAGGTATAGGCAGGATTTCCCAGGAGAGAGGGAGAGGAGAAGAATCTAGGCACAAGGAAGCTGCCAGAAGACATAGAGAGAAAACAGGATATGCAAGATGGAAAAGAGGTAATGCTATGTGATAGAATATAAATTAAAATAAATGAGTTAATTTAAGTTATAAGAGCTAGTTAGGAACAAGTCTAAGCTATATGTTGAGCTTTCATAATTAATAATTGTTCACGTCATTTTTTTGTGAGCTAACAGTCAAAGAAATATCTGTCTACACACCTGTCTACCCCAACATCCTCAGTGACTGTCAGCTGAAGCCTCTGTGGAGATAAGTGCCACAGCCTAGCTTCCACAAAGCCCAAAGCTAAGACTATCATCTGATAATATAATATGGCTTAGAATGCCATTTTCCTTGATTTGCTAGAATCTACCTACCTAATTCCCATCAAAGGATTTTGAAAATGCCTTGTTTTTTTTGTTTTTTGTTTTTTTTTTTTTTACTTTCCTCTGTCTTTCAATTATACAAGCTCACAGTCTGCTTCCGTGCTGGGACATGACTTTTCAGGGTAACCTAAACCTTTGCTCCTAGAACCTGATCACTTATATTTGGTTCATAATAAACTATCTCTTACTGTCCTTAAGGTAAGGGCAGTATTTTATGTTACTAAAACAAAAGGCTATATCAAATAAATATAACTGAAGCTCTAAACTTACAAAATACCTATGGCAACTTTACTGAAAACAAAGACTTAAAAAATTAATTTGTTAGTGGGAGGTGGGAGTGCATGTCTTTAATCCCAGCACTTGAGAGGTAGAGGCAGGTCGATATCTGTGAGCTCAAGACCAGCCTGGTCTACAGGCTAGTTTGAGATAGAACTGTTACAGTCTTGAAAAAATAATAATTTGATGACAGTTGAACCAATACTGAACCAAAATGTAAAAAGAATATACATTTTAAGAATAACTAATAAAGGGGCTGGCTGGAAAGGTAGTTCAGAAGTTAAGCACACTAGCTGCCAAAGGACTGAGGTTCAATTCTCAGCATCTCATGGCAGCTAATAAGCATCCTAATTCTAGCTCCTAGTAATCCTACTGTCTATTCTGAACCCCGAAATGAATATGTACACATATATGCATTCAGGGAAAACATTCATAGACAGAAAATAAAAATAAATAAGTATTTTTTGTAGATTTACCTTGTGTGTATGAATTTTTTGCCTGTATGCCTGTTGGATCCCCTAGAACTGGGGTGGTAGATGGCTGTGACATACCATGTGGGTGTTGGGAATTGAACTCAGGTCCTTTTCAAGAGCAACAATATCTTAACCACCGAGTCACTGCTCCAACCTAAAATAAATAAATCTTTATAAAAAAAATTTTTAAAGTATAAAGAATTAATACATTTAAATTTAAAGCACATCACTTAATTTTTTACTTTCCTCCAGTTTTTGTTACAAATTAATATAAAGTGGTCAAGTTCCTATATGGTGACTTTAAAATAACTTATATAAGTCTACTTTTAAATTCCTGTGAGAATTAAAGAAGACAAAAATCTTTTTTTTTTTTGGAAATGATGGAGATTAAATTCTGGGCCTCAAGCTTGTTAGGCAAGCACACATCATTGAGTTATTTCCCCAGATCCCAAGTCAATCTGTAACAGAAAAACAAACAATAAAGATTTCTCATTGGACTATCCAATTATAGCCCACTAACTATAAAACAGTGTTTATCATCTATCATGTTTTAAAGACCTTTTAAAATTGCAAGAAACAAACTCTTCACAACTATTTCATGTAATTTTTGAAGTGGCCAATAGATTCTTTTACATTTAGGTCTTAAATATGGTATTAGGAGTTAGTGCAGCATTAGACTATGCCAATATGTCCTTGATTGCCAAGCCAACCCTTTAAGTTCAGCAGGCAGAAGGCAGAGGCTAGCTTAGTCTACACTGTGAGTCCCAGACCAGGTAAGGGCTACATAATGAGACCCTCTGTCAAAAAAAATTTGGTTTTTAGATTAAAAGTTTCAAATAGTATTTCATTAAAAAAAAAAAAAAAAAAAGCTAGGCATAGTGGTGTATGCCTCTAATTCTAGTTGGTTAATCCCAGGCACAGACGGGTGGAATGAGGCCAGAGACCAGCCTGGTCTATATAAAGAGCTCTTGAACAGCCAGGGAGATACATAGTAAGTTCCAGAATAGCCAAACCAAACCAACCAACCACTGGTGATCAACACTAAAAAATATATTAGAACTATTTTCTTTGAAAGCAAAGATCTTCTGAATCAGAGAAGATCAAGTATCCTATTTTAATTAGTCTAGTTCTTTTTTATTTATTTTCGTGTGTGTGTGTGTGTGTGTGTGTGTGTGTGTGTGTGTGTTTCGAGACAGGATTTCTCTGTGGCTTTGGAGCCTGTCTTGGAACTAGCTTTGTAGACCAGGCTGGCCTCAAACTCACACTCTGCTATTCAAGTGCTAGGATTAAAGGCGTGTGCCACCGCCGCCCAGCAATTATTCCAGTTCTTTAATTGTACTTACTGATTCAAAAACTGAATTAATTTTCAAATGTCATTTAATTAACATCAAGTTGATTAAAGAATGGGGCTTCTTAAACCCTTAAAATTGAAAATGTCCAAAAGGGTGCCAAAAAAATGAAATGTGATTTCTAAGTATCAAATTTAAAAATAGAAAATAATTTTAATACAGATGGTATTGATGGTATTTTTCAATAACAATTTTATGTTTGTTTTTTCTTTTGTTTGTTTTTGCTTTGTTGAGACCGGGTTTCTCTGTAGCTTTGGAGACTGTTCTAGAACTCACTCTGTATGTAGACCAGGCTGGCCTCAAACTCTGAGATCCGCTTGCCTTTGCCCCCAGAGTGCTGGGACTCATGTGCCACATCGACCTCCACCCCCTGGGCATAAATATTTCTATAAGTACTAACTTTTTCAATACACCTGCTATTTTTGCTTGCATATGAACCAACTAAAAGATTTCCTTAAATACCCAATTGTCCACATTATGAATTAATTATACTTGTTTTTTAAAAAGCTAGCCTGGACCTGGAGATACCTCTCAGAAGTTAAAGAGCACTTGTTCTTTCAGAGGACCCAGGTTCAATACCAGCAGTCCATAGTTCCAATTTTGGGGGATCTGACACACTCAGAAGATATCAGGCATAAATATGATGCACTTACATACATGCAGGTAAAAACACCCTTATGTAGAATTTTTTAAAAATCTGCTGGAAAGTTGCTTTTCCTCCAGAAAGCAAACACATGTATAACTGTTCTTACAAGAAAATGTAATTCAATAACATACTTCACAACAGTGGAATAACAGGGCCATAAACTAAGTCCGTAAAGAGAGAAAGTGTCATTTTTACAAAAACTTTAAAACTCACCACACAATAATCTGTACAAGTAAGTTTTTTTACTTTGAATTTACAAGTTCCCAGTGGCAAAATTCATTCAGTCTTGTGTAGGTTTTCATTTCAGTTACTTAATTTAGACATATGTATTTCTTTCTCTCTCCAATAAACAGCATCACTTATTCTATGCTCATACTTGGGTCAGCTAGATGGCTTAGGCGATAAAGAAACTTGCCATCACCCCTAAAAACCTGAGTTCGAACCGTGTGGCCCACAAGATGGAAGGAGAACCAACTCTTGAAGGTGTTCTGTGACTTCCTCAAGCATGCTGCTCCCCACAAATACTTCAATTTTAAATACATAAGAAAATAAAAACGAGTCAACTCTAACTTTTTAAAGGGGGCCTTTCAGCACCAGCAAAAGGACAATCTAACAAGATTCCGGGTTATACCTTCAAGCTTAAGCGGATGTAAATGATGCCAGTTGTTGGTGACCAAAAAATCCTGCTTTTAAGATAGATCTCTGTATGTATTGGGCATAATAAATACTGGTAAATTATCCATCTGCGTCTAGATAGACATCACGCAGCTTTAGTTGACAGTGCACCTCGTGCCTTCCAAAAATCTTTCACTGGCTCTCGGGGCCACGCTAGGAGGTGGCGAGGAAGGTGCACTGCATTTCACTGATGGGCAGTGGGTGCAGGCGGGTGACCCAGGACACCACACAGCGCGAATTAGCTTGCCAGGCCCACAGGTTCCACGCCGGCCCGGGAGGCTCCCGAAGTTGGGCGGACTCGAAAGGAAGCAACCCTGCCTTCTCAGCACCCCACGTCCCATGGCTCCTGCCCCACCTTTTCACAACAGCCGAGTGCACTTTCTAGCGAGCAGCAGAAGCCCAGCAGCCGTAAAGCTACCTCGCCACCGGGTCTCGCGTCATCTTCTGGCGCCAGTGACGTCACACCAGCGTCGGGGGCATGGGTCTGTCAACGGGGCTCCGCCCAGATGCGCCGCGTGATCCGGAAGGGCGTGGGGACGCGTTTGTGGCCAAAGATTTGGTCTGTGCAGGCTTAGACCTGCCTTACGATACACTCCAGGCAACACACTTGACTGTTTCTATGTGCGCGCTTTGCATGAATTTATGTGCACCGTGTGCGCACAGGTGCGAACAGATTCCCTGGCGCTACTGTCACTCTAGGTTGTGAGCCACCACGTCGGTGCCGGGACCCAAAAGGGACCTCTGGAAGGGCAGTGAGCGTGAGCCGCACTCTCCTAGTTCCTTAAATGGGGGTAAAAATAGCCCAAAAGGCTGAAGTGAAGAAACCACCCCCAAATTCGAGCCAGTCTGAGGTGAACAGCGCTCTCTAAATCTAAATACGTGTGTTTCCAAGGGCGACAATTATTACAATAAGCGTGAATGGTCATGTAATGGGCTACTGAGCTCCAGCAGAGAGGAAACGAGCAGGGAATTTTGTTTCTGTGTTCCTGGTGGGAGGTGAGAGAGCAGATGAGCATCCACCAGAACCTGAAAAGGCACAGGGGTGTGTCCTTGTCTCCTGAAGGACAGAAGCTGCTGTACCGAACCTTGCAAGAAATACCCATTTGGAAACAGCATTTTCCCAGTGTACTGAAAGCATCTCTAAATGCCTTGTTAGTGACTTTGTTTTTTGTTGTTGTTGTTTGCTCGTTCTAGTTAGCTTTCTGTTGCTGTGATAAAGCATCATAACCAAAAACAACTCGGGGAATCAATAGTTTATTTCCTCGCACTCCACTACTAAGAGAAGTCAGGACAGGAACTCAAGGCCAAAATCTGGGGACAGGACCTGAAGCATTAAGTAAAGAAATGCTGGTTACTGGCTTACTCCCCATGGCTTTCTCAGCCTGCTTTTTCTTTCTCTCTTTTTGTGTATCTTAAATAATTTTATTATGTGTATGGGTGTTTTGCCTGCATGTTTGTCTGTGCACCACGTGCATGCCTGGTGCCTGAGGCCAGAAGAGAGTCATGCCAGATCAAGAACTAGTTAGACAGGTGTCAGTCACCCTGTGTGTGTTGAGAATTAAACCTGAGTCCTTTGGAAGAGCAGCCAGTACCTTAACCACTGGGCCAGCCCCCAATCTGTTTTCTTATACAACCCAGGCCCAGGGGTGCAGTTGCCTACAGTGGGCTGGGCCCTCCCACATCAATCATTAATCAAGAAAAATGTTCAACCTCAAGTAAGTATTTTCTCAACTGAGAGTCCCTTTCCACATGACTCTAGCTTGTGTCATGCTGACAAAGAACTAGCCAGCACACTTGTCTTTGCCTCTATAGAAATTACACACCATCTTTTATCTGCCCACTGAACTACCTCACCTCTTAACCTCGCTTGTTCACTTAGATGCTCTGGTGTTATAGCCTCTGACTGTCTAGAACTGCCTGGAGCTAGATCTCAAAGGTGTATTCAAATTCCTTACTCCCAGAGGCTTTCAAGCATTCCTAGCAAAGGTATTTAAGTATATATGTCCAAAGGGGTACCTTTCTATTGGTTCAGGTTTTGGATGCATTTTACTAAAGCCTTTCTTTCCATTATTGCATTCATTAAGAAACTCTTAGCTGGGTGGTGGTGATGCATACCTTTAATTCCAGCACTCAGCAGAGGCAGGAGAATCTGAGTTGAGGCCAGCCTGGTCTGCAGAGTGAGTTCCAGAACAGGGTCCAAAGTTACGGAGAAACCCTGTCTCCAGAAAACCCCCAAAAGAAACACTTAACCTCATCCTACAGATGTTTGATTTTTTTACTTTTTTTTTTTTTTTTTGAGATATGGTTTTACAACATAACCTATGTTGACCCAGATGTTCAAAAACCTCCTGCCTTCCCAGGTGCTGGAATTATAGGCCTCTTTCAGGCCAAGCCATTTCTCTATTAATGCAAATGTTCTCACCAAGGATCTTAAATTGGGTTGGTTTTCTCCACTGACTTTAAAGGACAGGAACTAACAACTCACTTACTGCAAAAAAGTTTTATTAAAAGGCAGAGTTTTTAGTGGTACAAGATGGGTCCTCCTCTCATTTTGGACTGGCTAACTTAAATAAAAAGGAGACAATGAACAGAGCTTTGTGCAAGTGGAGGCATGTCCAGAACTGACCTTGGGCATATCTGGGCAGGTCAGCCAAAAGTGAAGAAAGCTCACCAGACTTTGTTCGACATGAAGAAGCAATCTTGGCACTTATCCACAGCCTCTTTTCCCGTCTGTCTGCCAGCTGGGGTTCTTATCTACCTGTAGTTGTTTTATTTTTTAAACTCTTTGAGGCCCCACCACCCAGCTCCCAAATAAAGATGCAGAGACTTACTTATGAAAGACCAGCCTCAGTTTGGCTTATTTCTAGCCAACTTTTCTTCACTAAAATTATCCCATCTTTTGCCTCTGGGCTTTTACCTTTCTCTATTCCATATACCTTTCTTTACTTATTCTGTGGCTGGCTTCTGGCATCCTCTCTTGTTCTCTTTCTCTGAAACCTAGATTTCTCCTGTCTATTCCTCTCTCCTGCATAGCTTTTAGCCATTCAGCTCTTTATTAGAGCATCAGGTATTTTAGACAGGCAAAGTAACATAGCTTTACAGAATTAAACAAATGCAACATAAAAGAATGAAACATGTTTTTGCATCATTGAACAAATACTACACAGTGTGAAGGAATGTAACACAAATTATTAACATTCCACAACATCTACCGTCAAAATTTACATTTTCCCCTTTCCATTTCCTCTTCCCAGTTGCTCCTTTTTTCCTCCTCCTGGTTTTTGACTTTTTCATGTTAGAGGCTTTTCTAGAATGTGTAATGATCCATGACCATCCATACCTATTTTAAAGTTTTCTCCAAATCAAGAAGGGTTGCAGAGGGTCAGGTGCATCTCAATTCAGTATTTGTTCATTACTGTTTGAGTTGATACAGCATGGGCTGACCTTGAATTCCAGATCCCAGTGCCCACAGATCTACACCACACATTTTCTGGTATGAGGTACATGAAATTGAAACAGACTCAGGATTGAACAGAATAGTTTATTGTGGACTAACAGACCATGGTCCTAGCCACAGCCTGTGATTATATAATTATCTGGACAGAAGTGATTCCACCTGATTTATCTCATGCTAGTTATCAAGGAAGGTACATTCCTGGCACTGTCAAGGTCTGGGCTGGGAAGTTTCTGTCCACCTCTAAATGTCTTGTCTCCACATCCTAGGAAAGTTGGCAGGAATAGACCAGTGGTAGCCGGGACAATCTGATGGTTACTGTGGTCAGGGCTAACTGAATCCAAACGCCCAGACAACTGTCTCTCTAGCCTGATCTCTCATAGCAGACCATTACTCCCTACCCCCATGATCCACATTCCCACACAATTTACTATGTCTTTCACCATGAGTTGGTGGTAGGTCTTTTCCACTTATCAAGCCCTAATATTTCCACACCTGTTGGCCTGGATTTTTAGCTGAGAAAGCCTTCCCACTCCAAGGCTTGATGAACACTCTAAACTTCACTTGAGTAATGCCTCTAAGCCCCTAAAAATTACAAATACCTAACGCTCAAGTCATGACTCAGGAGAGAATTTTATGTTGCTGTATTTAGAATTCCCTCCTCGACAACTTGATGTTTTCTGTTGTCTCTCTTTGTCTAGCTAGACAACTAGTCAGTTGAAATCACTGAGTGTGATATTTTCAATCTTCCTTAACATGTTAATAAGCATCTAAATCTTGTGTTGCTTTACAGCTTCTTTTATGGTTTATCGAGACAGGGTTTCTCTGTGTAACGTTCTGGCTATTCTGGAACTCAAGACTGGCTTTGAACTTACGGAGATCCATCTGCCTCGGTCTCCCAAGTACTGGGTGGGATTAAAGGCATGGGCCACCACTTCAGGCAGAACCATATTGTCTAGATGTACTACTTTACCCACTTGTTTACTTTGTCTTTTCAAAGCCCTTTGAACACTCTGAACACCTAACCATGGCTCCCAGTGTTTCCAAAGAAACTGTTCTATATCGTGCTGACTTGGCATTCTATTTTCAAATTACTTCACTGCCCTTCTACTTGGCATAAGTTTGCACAGCTCATAAGAGATGGTCTATTTATTAAGATGCCTGACTCAGAGAAATAAGATCAGAGTAGCTGGTGCCAGGTATGGATTAATGTATTATTACCACTATCTTTAAAAAGCACACATGTAAACACATTTATTACATATAATTGTCACCAAAAAGAAAAAAAATGACAAAAAGGTATCAAAAAGTAGGCTTACATTAGTTTGTGATGTTAACTGTGTTCAAACACATTTTCCATATTTTTTCAGCATATAGTACTCTAGTTATATACATTTAGAGCAAATAAAAAGCGGCTGGAAACTGGTTAAAAAAAAAAGGTAATTTAATTCATATTCAGAAACTTGTAAAATAAAGGTCACGATGAATAATTAAGGAACGTCGTACAATTATCAAAGGATCTCAACACTATTTCCCTTTATAAAAGTATCCCAATAAAACAAAAAATAACACAAAAGTCAAATTAGAGATTTTGGTTTTAGTACCTTCCCTGAGTTTCTTTTTAAAACATCAAATTTAAATAAGGCCATTTTAAAACTGACCTAAAGGCTTACCCTCCATGCTGCCATGGCTAATACATTTACAGAAGAGGCTGTACCCACTGAACTGGCCCCAGGGCTGTACAATGCCAATCTGCCTATGTCTTTGTCACAGGTCACTTCAGTACATGGCCTTAAATTACTACCATTTTATCTTGACCTGTCATTATGTAACACACGAAACTATATACCAAATGCAAATGAATAATTTCAATTAATAAATACTATACTTCTAAATGGGGTTGGAAACTATACAGCAAATTTTGGCAATAATATAGAAATAATTATTTTTGTAAGTGAAAAATCTTACAAACATAGGAGTTAGTAAGCAATCATCTCAGTTCTCTAAGTCTGCATCATAAAAAAAATTAAAAATAAGAACTCACTAGACCTAACAAAACAAAGTAGAAAAGACATGATTATGAGCTGACACTTGGGTACAGGCAATCTGGTTTCCAAAATAGTGGCTGTCCCCTTAGCCATTAAACAAAATCAGCTCATATTCTATTGGCTCGATTTCAATCATATGCATGTATGTATACGAATACTCAAGTCTAATCAAATTATGAATAAAGGCTGACTTGGAATTAAAATTTTTGTTTTCTACTTCCAATGTTCTAAGCTATTTGCTAGACTTGTATTGTCAGACACTACAATTATCATTCACATCTTCTAGTCAAGTGTAAAAAAAACAAAACAAAACAAAAAAAGGGCTTCAGATATATTCTGGTGCATCCCAGAGAGACAAAGATCTGCAAACCTGTCATTTCCCTCTGTCATAATAAAGCTGCAAACAAATTTAGCAGATGCTAATGACCATGCACTGTTAAAATGCAGGGGTAAAATGATAGTTCTACTAAATACCTAACTGTGGCATGTATTCACATTTTCCTACTGTGTACTAGATACACAAATGTCTCATTAAATAAATGGGGGCTCCGAGGCAGAGAAAAACACATTATCTTGACTCAGGAAAGCCCAGATTCAAGAATCCCCTGCCCTAGAGCTTCCCAAGTAGTTTTCTTTCTTTCTTTCTTTCTTTCTTTTTTTTTTTTTTGGAGTTGTCCATTGGTCCCCAGAATTGTGTGTGTGTGTGTGTGTGTGTGTGTGTGTGTGTGTGTGTGTCCACACTGGCGGAGGGAAAAATCAATGTACACACAGGACATGAAATCTCCAGGCTTGACTTTATAGATTAGAACTCTATGGGGCACAATGAATTCAGATTTTTCATGGTATATTATAAAGCCCCAAATCTAACCTCTTGTAAACCCTTCAAGCATGGGCCTGGGAAATACCACTAACCTCCTGCCTCCTCCTAGGTGAAAAACGATCCTCGTATAAAAAGAATCCCTACATGTTGTATTACATGTAACCATCATGGTTTAATTATAGCAATTTAGTAACCTCAGAAATTCTCAAAGCTTATAAAGGTATACATACATAAGCAGGTATCTGGGTAACAGATAGTACGTAAACCACTTTGTGATCACTTTTAGTCTCAGGAACTCTGTCCTGGCAGCTACCATTCCAGTTCCACAGGGTACTGCCCAGTGAGGCAAGCCGTACAGTGTCCCGTCTTCTCAAAGCATTCCAGACCATTCCCATTTTCTTGAATTGTAATACCATGGTTTTTCACTTTCTGCTTCTTAAATTTTATCTCTTGTTGCACAGATGAGACCAGTCCTTCCACTGACAAATATATAACACTGTTTGCTCCTGCAAGAGAAAAGGGAAATGTCACGAGCATTTCTCTAAACAGGAAAACATGCCTTCACCACAGCAATACAGAGAAACCCTGTCTCAAAAAGCAAACAAGAAACCCTTTCTCTTCTGATCTCACTTTGACCAACATCACTTTTACTGTTTAGGACAGTGTTCAATGTCTGCTTAACCTATAATATTGCTACTAACCCTTTTTTATTTCAAGGTTTCACATTTATTTTTATGGTTCGGCAAATATACACATGCATTCATACACAAATAGACATGTCACACATACATACATACAAAGAAAACAGAGTAAAACTAAAATTGAGAATATAAGTAAAGATCATGGAAAGGTTCATTGTACCACCTGGCTAATTTTGTGTAGCTCTGGGATTTTAAACATAAGGACCTACATTTCTGCAACCAAACAAAGCTAACCTACACTGTGTATAAGTAGAAGCAATGGGGGCAAAGTGGGGATTCAGAACAATGGAACTCTGGGAAGGATGTGCTTATGAGGGAGAACCTCACAAGAGATTCAGATATGGGCAGAATCTCCACTTGAGAACAAATGCTGGGTTTCCCTTTCTAGTTATTAATGATATAGTTCATACCTTTTTTTTTTCCTGACTATATTATTTCCACATTGGGAAAAGATAAAAACAATGAAATAAAGTATGTAAAAATATTTTTGAAGGAAAATCATTACATATGATTTTTTATGTGTATGTATAACCGTAACTTTTGTAAGATATAAGGAGACTTTAATTAGGTATTACACACCTGAGGTCAGACTAATGGAAATGTACTTGCTATGAGCTAGTCATCTTAGTTTTCCACAAGGCAGTTCTGATACAAACACCAGTTCAACACTGTAATAGTCTAACATTACATAAAATGGCTTTCTATACAATTTTGGTAGATTATATAGCATGCCATAGTAAGTGTTTCCACTGTATATACAATTAAGGTTTTGTTGTGAAAACCTGAAAGTTCGTTATTCAAATGTTACAAATAATTTGTTGCTCGCGCACCAGTTCTGCCTATTTTGAACAGCCTTTTCTGACTCCCGCATTCAGATGTCAGTTTGCTGAGCCCTCCCTCTGCAGCGGACTCCATACTGTTAGGACGTCTCCTACGACATCCCAGTCACTGTCAGCATCTCAATCCATATCACTGTCCTCTTTCCTTTTGCAGCTTCCTCTATGGTTAGAACCTTGATTTTCAGTATTTGCTGAAGTTTCTGTTTCTTAATTAAATAACTTTCTTTCCACATTTCGCACAAATGTCAAATTCACAGTCACATGGTTTACATGTTACTGTCACTTGTGAACTTAACATACATACTTCCTAGGCTTTGGCAGTTGTTTGTATTTGCTGTTTTTTACACACCATCCAAATACTTCTTTGTGGCACTGAAATACTACATCATAAAGTTTTTGCATTAATTTTCTTGATGTGAACACTTTCATCAAAATTTCCTTTTTGAAGGTGAATGTATTCTGGTGCTTCTGAGGCCTGGACTAAGCCAGGGACCTCAACACCAAGTCATAAGCACCTTGCATGGGTGCAGCCTTTACGTTACAGGCTTTTAAAGAAGGAAAAAAAAAAAAAAAAAAAAAAAAAGACTTACTCTGTAGCCCTGGCTGGTGTGGAATTATGTAAATCAGGCTGACCTTGAACTCAAAGAAATCTGGCTGCCCGACTCTAGTGTTGGGATTAAAGATATCTTTATGTTTACGTTATTTCTAAAAAATCCTCTACCCTTTTGGTGCTATTGCGCATTGTACCTGTCTGTAGAGGCCCACGGTTACAGGTCCCAAAGTCTAGTTCATCAGCTTATTCTGTCTATACTATCTCCACATGCTCAACTGTGGAATTACAGAGGTATCAATGCCTACCCAGCATTTATGAACTCAACTCTGGCCCCAAAACTTGTTACAAGAACAATAATACTGAGCCATCTCCCAGCACTTGAATTTATCTTGCTACTATTTGCTGCTATACACAACAGTACATTTGAAATTTCAGTCAAACCAACAATTAAAATCTACAGAACCTCTAATACCTACCCAAGTATTCTGCAAGACATTCAAATTCTGGCTTATTGGCTATCAGCTCTTCCTTTGTGGGTATATTTATTCCCATGAAGCAAGGGTATTTTATTGGCGGTGAAGCAACTCGAATGTGCACCTTAAAAAGAAATCATTATATACTCACAGTAATATTTTCACCATTGATAAAACTGTCTTACTGAACATTCAATTAACATCATGAGCAACAAGGTAAACCATAAGTCACTTCATTGAATAGGTCAATTTTTTCACATAGTTATTCATTTTATGTTGTGTGTTAAGTTGTTTTGCCTACAAGTATGCCTGAGAACCATGTGTGTGCTCCATGCTCAGGTCAGAAAAGCTGGAGTTAGGAATAGTTATGAATCACCCTGTGGATGTTGGGAATCAAAGCTGAAGCCCTGCAAGGCAAACAGTGCTCTTAACCACTGAGCCATCTCTCCAACCTGTGTATATTCTTCTTAACAAGGAATTTTCATTCTCTGCATCTTTTACTTCCTAATTAATGACTCATCCGAGTCACCACTTTTGTTTTATTGGTACTTTGCTGATCTTTTATTTTAACATATTAAAAAGATATAAGCTACTAGGTTGTAATGAAAATCTTACTAATCACAACATGGCTACTTTGTCTACTATTGTCTTTGCCATTTCTGTTGGGTTCATTTACATGGTTATAACCAGTATCCACATTTTCTTTTTAATCTTAGATATTTTAGAACAATCTGCCTGCCTTAAGCAATCTTTACACAGATTTAAATGGCCATGACATATGTCCTCACACCAGCATGTCACTTTATATATTTAATCCATTTGCAAATTATGTGGCTATCACTTCCTCTTCACTACAGCAACAGATGCTGAGTTTATTACATCCTCTTGTTCCTACTGTATAATCTTCAAGGAGTTCACTGTGAGGCCATCAGAACATGACCACCATAAAAAAGCTGGAAAACCCTAATAATTCTTAAAATGTTCTAAGTATAGGCCATCCTTATTTCCTTTTATCCCACTTTTCAAGTCACTCAACTATTAAATACAAAGGACACCTTGCTTCTGTAATTTAAAGGACTGAAATGTTTAAAGTTAGAGTAAATTTTGAAATTTAAATAAATATACTTTGGAGATGGTGTAAATACTGCAATAATCTGACACACAAATTCTGTTTTTTTTCAAAGTGCAAGTTATTCTTATATTATTTTTAGTTTATTAAATGTGCAGTAACAAGATGTGTTGAATAGTTTTATGTCAACTTCAAGTTATTTGAAAGAAGGGAACCTCAATTAAGAAAATGCCTGCTTAGTTCTGGTTGGAGGCAGGCCTATAAGGTATTTTCTTAATTGGTGATTAATCCCTGGGCATGAAGTCCTGGGTTCTACAAGAAAGCACGCTGAGCAAGGAGCACCCCTCCATGGCCTCTGAATCAATTTCTGCCTCCAGGTTCCTGCCCTGTTAGAGTTACTGTCCTAACTTCCTTCAGTGATGAACATGGAGAAATAAGCCAAATAAACCCTTTCCTCTCCAACTTGCTTTTTGGTCACAGAAGTCTAAAGGAACAATATATAACATTAATTTGAAAAATATTACATTGTGAAAAATGTTTGGGCTTTTTTGTTGTTGTTCTTTTAAGATAGGATTATCAGCAGCCACAGCTGACCTTGAAGCCTTGATCCTCTGGCCTCTACCCTCAACGTGCTGGGATTATAGATATGTACCATCATGAGCAGCTAACAAATGTTTTAAAGACAGTATCTTACTCTGTAGCCTTGGCTGACCTGGAACTCGATATGTAACCAGGCTGGCCTTTAACTGGAAAAGATCGACCTGACTTTGCCATCAGTACTAGGATTGAAGGTATGCACCAACATATCCAGCCTCACAAATGTCCTTAATTAATAGCATATAAAATGTTGAAGCCGGACATTGGTGGTGCACGCCTTTAATCCCAACACTCCGGATGGATCTCTGTGATTTCAAGGCCAGCCTGGTCTACAGATCAAGTGCTAGGACAGGCTCCAAAGCAATATAGAGAAACCCTGTCTGGAAAAATCAAAACCAAAACAATAGCATATATAGCATATAAAATGTTGAAGCCTCTTTTAAATTGTATTTATTTACTTATGTGGGTGTACACACTTATGTAAACACATGGCACTGTACCGATGTGGAGGTCAAAGGACAACTTATGGGAATCTGCTTCCTCTCTACTATGTAGGTCCCAAGCACTGAAAGATCTACATAGTAAGTTCCAAGACAGGAAGCACAATCCAAAAAGAGAGAATGGCTGTGAATGTGCCTGGCCATTGTTTATATGTTCATGAATTTTCCCTTGCTGGTTTATAACCAATTAGCCTAAGACATGTGGCACTCAATCTATCCCAGCATGCCTTCCTTGTTAAGCTAAATCACTTCTAACAAAGTGAGTTTTTCAACCTTTCACTCAAGCTGTTCAAGGCCACTGTAACTTCTTTACTGGCCAGTTCCAATGCTGTGCTTTAGCGAGTAGAGAGGCCAAAGGAAAGGGAATAAGGGAAAGGATGTGCGAACAAACAACCTTCTTGATTAAGCTTGGCACCAAATTTAAAAGGCATAGTTCATGATGACTCAAAAACAATTTAGTAACTTTCAGTAATCTGTAAAAACCGCAATATATAATGTTCAATACAGTGAACCACATGAAAACAAGGCATGCCTGTAACATGCATTTAACACAGCACAAATGAGTACATACTCAGCAATTTTTAAAAAGTTCAATGTTTTATAGAAGATAAAGTGACACAAAACTAATTTAGTGGATTGTTTATCATATTAGGTATTGGTTCAGTATCTTCAAATAAAGAATACAACCAGTACTCTTGATTTTGTTGTTCGTCTTTTTTTTCTTATTAATTTAAAAAAAAAGGTTATGTTTCTTTCTTATATGTGTAGCTTTCTAATCTATTAAAGGTTAAACTTCCTATATAAGAGTAGTTAGTACAAGTTCTCCATATTGTTGCCCAGCTATCACAAAACAATCTGATATACAAAGTTAAATCACACTAACTTTTATTACAACATCATATGGTTAATTATTGGTGCTACAGCATATGTTTTAACACGACTTACCTCTTTTGCCCCGGATTCTTTGAGGAGTTTTATGATGGGTGAGATAGTATTGCCTCTCACAATTGAATCATCTATGAGGACAATTCTTTTACCTTTAAAGTTGTCAGACAACACACCAAATTTTTTTGCAACACCAAGCTGTCTTAACCTCATATTTGGCTGAATGAAGGTTCTCCCCACATAGCGGTTTTTACACAACACCTCCACATACGGTAGTCCACACTGGCGGAGGGAAAATCAATGTACAGTTAGTAGCAATACTGGGCTAAGAAGATCCATTCCTAAAGGTACCCGTCTCTATAAATATATGCACATTACTTCATTTAGAAGCTACACCACTAAATTCTGTGTAATATTCACGATGCCACCTTGCTTTTGGAGATGTGCTACACTATGTTGCCCAGGCTGGCCTCCAACTCATAGATCTAGCACTGAGATTGCAGGCCTGTACAACTGCAAGCAGATCCTAGCTTTTCAAAAAATGAGTAGGGCCACAGACTTTTGATGGGGATGTCCTTCTGTATGCTGTGAATATATGTTTCTCTTATTAGTTAATGAAGAAATCTGTTTTGGCCCCTAGACAGTCAGGATTTAGCCAGACACCGTGTGGTAGCTGGGAAGTCAAGAGGCCCAGGCATCATCGGTAAGCCAGGCTACTTGGAAATACACAGATTAATAGGAATGGGTTAATAATTAAGAGAGCTAGCCAATAGGAAGTCTAAGCCATTAGCTAAACAACTGTAACTGATAGTAAGTCCCAGAGTGGTTATTTCATGATGTGGCTACAGGGACCCAGTGGGTGGAGACAAAACCGGTCCAGTGGGACTAAGATAGATGGGGAAAGTTTCCTTTTACAGACTCTTAAGTAAGATGCCAAACCCTCTGGGTAACTCCATGAAGAAGAGTCAGAATAAGAGAAAGCAGGCTCCATCCCAAAGAAAGGAAGAAGTGCCATGGAAACCCACAAAGGCATTATTACAGCAATAGTCTAAGACGCTGAGAAAAGATGGGTTACGGAATGCATGTGGCAGCAAAGCACAAAGGAGAACTGCTTGGGGTGGGGGTGATGCCAGAGACTGCAAAGAAAAAGAGGAACGGCAGTGGGGAAGGGTGAGTAAGAATGGGGTAGGACTGCAAGCTTATGAAAATGTCACAGTGAAGCTCATTACTCTGTATGCTGCTAAAAATTAAAACTGAGCCAATATTCTAATCTGATTGAAACCTAGGTATTGTGTGTGCATGGACATGCACACCACAGAGCTCATATGGAGGTCAAGGGACAACACACTTGAGTCGGTTCTCTCTTTCCGTTGTGTGGGTCCTAGGAATCAAACTCATGTGGTCAGCCTTGGCAGCAAGAGCCTTTGCACACTAAGCAATCTTTTTGTTGAAAGAAATGGCTAATAATTCTTGCACAGGAATCAGCATGAGACTCCAACCTTTTCTTCTTACAATAAATTGGTGGATTTCCCCTTTGTACTCCATATTTATTTCACGGACAGAAGACAAAGGCGCCAAAGAATAATAAGTCAATACCTTAGCTGCATATCCAAGAGCAGCAGGCGTAGCTGACTCTGGAACCGTGCTAACCAAGTCTGCCTCCACAGGCGCTTCAATTGCCAGCTGCTGGCCACAGCGGTACCTTACAGTGTAAACCATTTGATCTGAATGTTTGGAAGAGAAAAATACGTTATTGTAAAAAGCTGGTGCTAGGACACTTTTCCTTTATTAAAAAATTATTTGTTACATTCCAATTTCAGTTCCCCCTCCCTTCCTCTCCTCCCACTTACCCCCCCTACCCTACCCTACCCTACCCTACCCATCTGCTCCATGGAGAGGGTAAGACCTCCCCTAGAAAGTCTACTAAGTCTATCCCATCATCTAGTTTAGGCAGGACCAAGTGGTACTAGGATTTTATAGACTGAACAACAACAACAACAAAAAAAAGTAATGTGTACAGAAACAATAAGGTAGAAGAACATGAACCAAGAGATTCAATAATGCTGTATTTATAAAACAATAAGGTAGAAGAACATGAACCAAGAGATTCAATAATGCTGTATTTATAAAATTTCACCTCAAAATGTATTTGAAATGAAAACAGCATCCAAGAATTGAAAAGAAGGGCAATTATGATTTGTAGCACAGTGACACACTCACAGCATATAGCAGCAGGCCTCCAAGAGCCACAAAAGCCCTTGGGCCTTCGCTTCAATGAGATGAGTGAGATTTATACAAATAGTCAAAGAAAAGAAACATACTTACCTTCAAATATACTATCTGGTCTTGCGAAATAAACATATTCGAAGATACAAAAAGCCACTGGGTCTCCTTCAGACCTTGGAATCGTATCAAGAGTTCTGATGCCATGTCTGGATATTTCTACAATTTCTCCAGGCTTCACTTCATGGGAATATCTTAGAACAAACAACAAACAAACAGAAGACATTTGTGAAATCTATCATTTTACACAATGAATACTTGCTAATTTTTGAAAGGCAAAAGACTCTGTAACTCTTACATTTTAAGAGCAGCAGGAACTTACATTTTATCGATTAAAAAAAATAAAAAGGTCAGTAAGTACTCTCATTCATGTGCCCACTATCAAATCTTGACAGTATACACACTATAATCTATATTAGCACTTCACTCTGAAAGTTACTGTGTGCTTTTTGAGAAGTAAAGAGATTATTTTAATTAATTCTTTTTGATACTTCTTTTTTTTTTTTGGAGACAGGATTTCTCTGTCAGCCCTGACTGTCCTGGAACTCACATTGTAGATAGACCAGGATGGCCTTGAACTTACAGAGATCTGCCTGCCTGTGTCTCCCAATGGCTGGGATTAAAGCTGTGCACCACCATGCCTAGTTTACTTAATTCTTAATAGCATGACTTAAAGAGCTGTAGGTTAAGGACAGTTGCTTCCAAGACTGAGGACTGAGCTTGATTGCTGGAGTCCACATGATAGAAGGAGAGAGCTGACTCTCACAAGTTGTCCTCTGATCTCTCTCCACAGGTACCCCATGACACACACACCCCTCCACAACACAAAATAAAGGAATGTAAAACAAACAAACAAGAAACCTCTCCCCAGGCTGCTTCTCAGGTCCTGGGATTATATTGCACCCAGCTTTCACTTGGGTGTTGGGATCCAAACTCAGGTCCATGTGGTTGAGCAGCACACACTTTACAGACTGAGCCCTCTCCCAGCCCAAGTTCCTACTTTGTAAAGTTAAGTCTTTTGACAGCAAGGTGGCTCAGTGGGTAGAGATGCTTGCTGCTAAACCTAAAGACTGGATCTGTAGGACCCACAGGGTGGGAAAAGAGAACTGACCCTGCATGTTATCTCCTGACCCCCATATGTATCCATCCCTTCCCACCCAAATAAATACACGTAATTATAAAATAAACAAACTAAATTGTGTCTCAACCTGCAGTCCCAGCTCAGGAGGCGAAGGAGAATTGCCACAGGCTCCATGGTGGCCTGGGTTAGTAAGAGACCAGGAATCAAAAACAAACACACCCATACTAAAAGAAAATCAAGGGAGACTTGGGGCATTTTGAAAGACAGTACTTTTAGAACCAGAAAGTAGTAATGGGTCATTAAAGTCAGCAAGCACAATTGCTACAGACACTATTCACAAAGCCTTCTTACAGCAAAGGAATTGGTCATGGAAATAGAAAAACATCTGCCACCTCCTTTTAAAAATGATAATCCCCAGCTGGGCAGTGGTGGTACACACCTTTGATCCCAACACTTGGGTGGAAGAAGCAAACCAATCTCTGAGTTCAAGGTCAGCCTGGTCTATAGAGAGAGTTCTAGGACAGGCTCCAAAACAATACAGAGAAACTCTGTCTCAAAAAACAAACAAAAAAAAAAAAAGATAATCCCCAAACTCTTTTTTGGGGGTGGGGTGTTTGGAGACAAGAGTTCCCTGTATAGCCTTGGCTGTCCTGGAACTTGCTCAAAGCAGGCTGGGCTTGAACTCAGAGAGATCAGCCTATCTCTGTCTCCCCAGTGCTGCCACCAACTGGCCACACACTCTCATTTCTTTACCTTTTATTTTTTGGATACTGAACTCAAGGTTCAAATGATGCTCTCTCTTTAACCACCCATTTGCCAGTCCTGAACTTATTAGTCCAGGACTAATGCCCGAATGAAAAAGTTCCGTTCTTTCCTTTCCCTCTTCCCCCATTCTTTCCATCCCCCCGCCCCAAGTTTTGTTTGTGTTTGAGGGGTAGGGTGAGAGACAGATGTCAATAAATAGAACTCAGGTTTTTTTCTTATGCTTATCAACCTGCCTCAGTCCTCTGGAAGTTAGGACCACAGCCGTGTATCATCAAATCTAGAAGAAAAATGTTTCTCAATAAATGTAGAAAAAAAATTATGAAGGGATAGAACTTACCTTGCACCAATAGATAAAAAGCTGCAAGATTCAGAAGATACCACCCAGCCTTCAGTTTCTGAAGATTTTTTCTCTGTAAACCACAAATCATTTTAGTGAATGGGTTCAGGAAATTTTGGGTTTTTTTATATGGTGTCCCCAGGGACAGAAGTCAAGAATCTTGCACATCCCAGGCAAGCACTGTTTAATTAGTCAATTACATCCCCAGTCCCCACAAGAAATTTTTTTAAAAGAGGCTTTCAGGCCAGTTAGACAGCTCACTGAACAACAGTGATTTTTGTCAGGTCTCACAACTGGAGTTCCATCCCTGGGAACTATGTGGCCCAGGAGAACAAACTCCCACGTTTGAGATTCTGTGACCTCTGCATGCCACTGTCATTCATGTGCATTCAAACACAAAGATGTAAAAGAATTTTTAGAAAGAAATTATTTCATGAGAATAATTAAACATCAAATAGGTAAAAGCTGCCATTATTATCACATTAAAAGCAGATGGTTCCAGTATAAGACAATAAATAATCCAAGATTCCTTCTAGCATTATATATTGATTTGAAGTAGACAGACTATAAGTCATAAAGGGAAAAAAAAATCACTGCAGAAATAAGGTTAGTTAGGCAAAAGATATGAACTGGCAATTCATAAAAAAACAAGGATATAGTATTAAATGCACTGAAAAGTCAGACACAGCCAAAAAAATACACTTTAAAAACTAAGACAAGGAGGTAGCAAGATGGCTCGGTGATTAAAGTGCTTGCTATGCAAACATGAGGGTCTGAGTTTGGATCCCAGCCGAGCATGCCAGCAGTCACCTGTAACCCCACCTGTGGGGGAGACCCACAGACCTCACTGGCCAGTCACCCTAGCTGAAAACAGTGAGCTCCAGTTTCAGGGAGTTGCTGTCTCAAAAAGTAAAGTAGAAAGCAAAAGAAGATGATAATTGAAGTCAACACATGCACAGGCAGGCACACCCACACGCATGCATATGTGTGTATACCTCCACCCCATGCACATATGCTCAAAAAACACCAACAGCTAGGGCTGGAGCGATTGCTGTGAAACCCTGAGGACCAGAGTTCAAATCCCAGCACCCACAAAGTAAGCCTGGCACCCTGCACAGGAATAGGTCGACAGTGATAAAGGACATCACCAGACACAACCACTTCCTGCCTCCACAAACAGCAGTGGGGCATACATCCACCTACAAAGTACCTAGACACTCACATCAACTTCAAAAAGGAAATAAAGATACTGTGTTTTCCTTCCTTCCCCTCTTCCTATGCATAGGCTCCCTATAACCACAGATTTGGGAGCTCATAAAAAGAAAAGGGGGAGAAAAGGGAAGACTCACCAAGAGAAACAATGATTTTGAAAAGTATCATAAAAAATAAAAGCCTACCGAAGCTCGTTTATTTTATTTTATTTTTTTCCTTTTCTTTTCTTTTTTGATTTTAGAGGCAGAGTTTCTCTGCTTTGGAGCCTGTCCTCCAAACTCACTCTGTAGACCAGGCTGGCCTTGAACTCACAGAGATCTGCCTACCTCTGCCTCCCAAGTGCTGGGATTAAAAGCATGTGCCACCAACACCTGGCGGAAGCTCATTACCTTTGTGATGTATGTCAGAAACTGGAATAAGACGTCCGATGCACAGAGGACGATTTCCATACGGATCCCGCACTGCATAAATGACGTCCCTGTGCATTATAAGCAAGGAGTAAGCTGTGGGCGCTTCCTTCATTAAGTTCTTAATTCTGGAATTACAAGAAGCAAAAATCAATCTCTGGCTAAAAACACACTGGACAAGTAAAGCTCTCACAGCTGGAGCAGTGACCATAGCCTACCCACACAATTACCTTGCCACCCAGTCTGGGGTATCATCTCGTTCCTGAGGAGGGGTGTATGCAAGTAACTGGGTAATCATTTCACTATCGGAGGATGTGGAAAGCCCAATACCGTGGCGCAGAAGCTATAGGAGAGAAAAGTTTCATCATTAGATCACTAGATGCTCCACCTCTTGTCCAACAGCACACAGTAATTAATAGTAACCAGGCATTCTACAGATATTAAGTTACAACCCAGTAACTTCGTGTGTACACTTATGACGGGAGACTACTGCTGGGAACATTGGGAAGCCTCCAAAGGTAGGCAGGGAGAAGTACTTTAACAGGTACCGAGCAATAAAGCCTGAGTGAAGTAAAAGAGCAAAGGGCTTGAACTGTGTGCAGCCTTTTCTACCCTCCATAATACTGATAGAGCATACCCCTTCCTAAAAAGCAGCGAACTGCACCAATGACTCTCAAACCACATGTGTTGGTGGCAGAAATGAATATCTATCTGTACTTCTGACCATTGACAGAGAACAGGAATCAACATTTGGAATGATGGAATGTAGGAGATAGTTAATAAACATTGGTTGAGTATACCTTATCATCACAGTTCTGAATAGGACTGACAAGAGGCTATACCACAAACACTTTTGTACAGATTAACTTAGGTGGACGCTAAAACACATTTTTTCAATAAATAGCTACATGTTTAATATAAAGTCTAATACCTGGATAAGAGGCTAGGTCTGGAAACAATGAGCTATATATTGCTTAGAATTGCATTCTTGGGGGTTGGAGAGGTAGCTCACATTAAAAGCAGATGGTTCCAGTATAAGACAATAAATAATCCAAGATTCCTTCTAGCATTATATATTGATTTGAAGTAGACAGACCATAAGTCATAAAGGAAAAAAAAAAAAAAATCACTGCAGAAATAAGGTTAGTTAGGCAAAAGATATGAACTGGCAATTCATAAAAAAACAAGGATATAGTATTAAATGCACTGAAAAGTCAGACACAGCCAAAAAAATACACTTTAAAAACTAAGACAAGGAGGTAGCAAGATGGCTCGGTGATTAAAGTGCTTGCTATGCAAACATGAGGGTCTGAGTTTGGATCCCAGCCGAGCATGCCAGCAGTCACCTGTAACCCCACCTGTGGGGGAGACCCACAGACCTCACTGGCCAGTCACCCTAGCTGAAAACAGTGAGCTCCAGTTTCAGGGAGTTGCTGTCTCAAAAAGAATACTGACTGCTCTTTCAGATCTCCTGAGTTCAATTTCCAACTCCTGGCAGCCACATGATGGCTCACAACCATCTACAATGATATGATGCCCTCTGCTGGGATGCAGGCATTCAATTGGACAGACACTGTATACATAATAAACAAATAATCTTTTTTTTAAAGTAAAACATGGAATCCCCAAGGTTCCTGCCCTTACTGAGTCTGCCTGAACAGTAAGTTCATTGTAATTACTTCCAATTATCTCTTTCTCATGACTGACAGCTGTCAGACATTCCTAAGACTGGCCAGTGTAGCAGTTACCAAAGAGCTACCTTGTATTTGCCCAAGGACAGCAGAATCAGAAGCCAGAAACCAGCTACAAAACTGCTGCTGTTATCTTGGTGGCCCCCAGATACGGCAGGGCTGCTTGGAACACTGTTGTGTCACCTGATATGCAGTGCCTGGTGTTTCCTGGGGAAGATGACAGCCACAACTTCAGCTTTTATCATTTTCAGGGAAATCCTGAGAGCTGTCAAATAAATGGGCCAGGACAACTGCAGGGAGACTCGGGCCAACAGTGGACCCCACAGAGACTTAGTTCAGTGGGGGAAGAGGGTGCACCCCAATTATCAAGAACCCTCAAAAGTTACTATGGCCATGACAGCTTCAGATAACCTTTACACAATCCAGTCTGCATGCAGCCCACATCCCCCAGCCATCCAGATAATCTCCAGATCTATTCACAGTTGTCGTCATCGCCACAGAGGCAGTAAATCTCTGAACCAAGTCAGCTAGTCCACATACATAAGCAAGGCTCCTCCCAGCTCCTGGACATCTGCCTGGGATACTTCCTTCCTGTCCACTGCCTCCATGCTGTAGCATTAGTTAGCTCATTTAATTAGTTTTACTGCCTACTTAGGGTCTTTCATTATGGAGCCAGTAGGCTGAGCGGGCTGTGCAAGGGAACAGGTGGTTCATGGCTTCCTTATCCCAGGAACACCCAGTAACAGCTAGAAGAAGGCTAAGGAGTTTAAGAGGTGGACAGGGCCACAGGTTATACAAAGACTCCAGAGAATTATAAAGAACTGTGAGAAAGGGCTGGAGAGACGGCTTGCCTAAACTCCAGCACCTAGGCGGTGATGCACTCTTCTGGTCTCCAGACAGAGACCGTCATGTATGTACACGGCACAAAACATACATTCAGACCAACAGATACACACAAAACAAAAACAACTGGAAAGCACTTCGAGGGTGAGAGACAGCAGAGAGCTGTGAAGTGCCGGATGACTAACTGCTGGAAGGGTTCCAAAATCCTGCCAAAAAAAGTCACCCGCTCTGCTACCCAACACCCTGAGCTCAGGGCTGTAACTCTAGATGCTGGGTCACTGGAATGTAAAGTCCAGAGTGGTAACACTGACAGCAGAGGGCCATGACACCAAAGGCTCCGCACTGTTAACACTAAGGAAGCTGTACTTTGTATCTTCATGTCTGAATTCTACATGAATAGAACAGAGGAACCCTCAGCTTAAACAAAACCAACAGTGTTTAATTTGTAGCATGAAATGCAAACTTCATGCAGACCTGGTTGCACCTCATTACCTGCAAACACTACAGAATCTGAAAGACTGTAACCTAGGCATTCTGTCAGAGTCTAAACTCCAATTTCTTCGAGCACTTTCATGATACTGCTCAGATAGGGAAAAAGCTCGCAAAACCAAACTCTGCAGGTGCTGCTTAGCTCCCTTAAAAACACTGGTGCAGGACTGAAGACACAGCTCAGTGACATAGTATTTGCCCAGCACACGTAGGGTCTTGGGTTCAACCATAAACAAACAAAAGCCACTTAAAATCCTCTTTCTAGTCTTACAGTAACAAACACAATGTAAACTATTGACAGGTTCTTTGAGGACTAACAAGGATGAAGGTTATACATGTTCACAACAGGCATTTTCTTTTTACTCTAAATATCTTTTATCTACACTTGAGAGCCAAAAAGCCAAATGCACATTGATTTCAGCCTAATCTTTCCTGCACACAATCCCAAACTGCCTGACCGCCAAAGTAAATACATTTTGCACAATAATAATATAATGACATGTCTGGCAGTTAGATACTCCTTGACAACTTCAGCATATAGGGTAGCTACTATGGAAACCAATGATGTGATTAGAGGGCCACATTCAGTCTTAGACCAGACCTCCATGGAGGGAACAGATGTAGAAGGTCAGGTTGACCTCCAAGGCCATTCCACAAAAACTAAAAGGACTTCTGGTTGGCTGAGTACAAACAGAAGTGCCTGGAGAGTGGTTTCCAGAAAGCAATAAGGCCCCATGCCTCCTCCCACAAATCCTGCTATCCTCACCTCTTCCCCTGTCCAGTATCCTTCATAATGTCTCTTAAAATAAATCAATATTTTAATCATAAATTAAGCATTTTTTTTGAGGTCCATGAGTCACTCCTTTACCAAATGGAATCAAGGAGGGGATTGGGAACTCTGTTTACAGCCTGTAGGACCTAAGTGCTCAGGACCTAGACTTGGAGCAGGCATCTGAACTGAGAGAGTCTCATGAGGATGATCCCTTAACATATGGGGACCTACAGGCCACCAACTGGCTGGTTTGAGAAAACCCCACATTCGGTCATGACAATATGCTGTGCTGAATTTGGACACAGGGCGCAATGGCTCGGTTTTCCCCTCTCACAAACTTTGAACATAGGACAAAGCTATAAGGGGATGTTATAGTAATTCCTCATGCTGCTCACATCAACCATAAATCAACATTCCAAACCACAGCACTGAAGTGGCCTTGCTTCCAGTGCCTGGGGAGTACAAGAATCTGGATTTAGAGCAAGCACGCCAGGCAATTCTGATGCAAAGGCTTCTCGAACCAAGGTAACAAGTGGCAATAATTAGAAGATGCCCTTTTGTTGGGTGTTAATGAGCGGGGTGGGGGAGGGCGCACCCCAACTCACCTTTTTCCTTAGGCGAGCTGCGTTTACCAGTTCACCATTATGTGCCACAGCTATTTTCCCATGAAGAGTTTCAACAACAAATGGCTGGCAGTTTTCCAGCTCACACTTTCCCGTCGTGGCGTATCTCGTATGCCCAATTCCAAGATTTGAGACATATAATTTCTTCAAATTGTCTTCAGTAAAAACATGATTTACAAGACCCATTCCCTTGGGAAGTCAAAGTAAAAGTAGTCGTTAGGAAAAACTAGTAGTGCTAGTAACAAGACTATGTTCAGGCAATCCAAACTAGACAGTGTTTCATGTTCTTCTCTGTGTGCCAGAAACTGGATGAACTTAATTTTTAAACCAGACGCTGGATTTCCACATTGAATTCATTTTGAAGTGAGCAATAGTGTTTGGATTGCCGCAGCATTGAGATACTTCTTAATTAGGAAATGTAAGGACACATAGTCAGCAATAGGATTTTATTACTAGGCAATGATAGCTGTCAAATATTAACTGAAATTAGCATTAGAAAAAGTTATTTCTAAAAATATTTAAATAGATGACACGCCCCCATCCGCCCCCCCCACCCCCCCACCCCCCACCCCCGCTTGAATGATCAGGTCTAGCAAAAAAGATCACTGGGAAAGAAATATATCCTAAATTGACAAATATGAGGACACAAGGTTGGAGTAGCCTGATCCAATTGCTTCCAGTTGTAATTTTATTCAAATCCCCACACTTTATTTATTTACTTACTAACAAGACCATACTGTGTAACTCAGTCTGTCCTGAAACTCGATATGTACAAAAAAAAAACTGGCCTCAAACTCAGAGATCCACCTGCTTCTGCATCTCAAGTGCTGGTGTTAAAGATATGCACCACTGTGCCTAGCCCCCACCCCAGATAATAATGACCAGATGGCAAAGGTTACCTCTAATATCATCAGTGTTTTTAATGCTCAGTCTTACCTTATGCACCTTGAATGTAGGCACTGAACTCCCATCACTGGTGACAATACCAGCACTTTCCTGACCCCTGTAAAGACATAAATGGATCATCTGTTAAATCAGTCAGCTTAATGGGATAACAGGTGCTGTCAGTACACATAGCACGCCTCCAAAATACAGGTGTGCATTTTGTCATTTGTTTTTCACATTTTCCGAACTTTCTCCAACCAGTACCCTCCTTCCCCCATTTGTTTGGCAACAGGATCTCTCTATGTAGTCCTGGCTGTTCTGGAGCTTGCTATGTATGCCAGGGTGGCCTCTAACTAAGAGAGTGAATGAATACTGAATTAAAGGTGCCTACCATCACCCCAACATGAAACAATGGTCTCTAAGTTAGTATTACAGTAAAAATGTAACTTATTTTTATTTTCTATGAATGGATGTTTTGCCTGCATCTATGTGTGTGTACCACATGGATGTCTGGTGTGCCCCCCCCCCCAGGCTAGAAGAGGGTGTCAGATCCCCTGGAACTGGAGCCACAGGCATTTGTGAGCTGAAATGTGGATGCTGGGAAGAGAACCTGGGTCTTTCCCTTGCAACAAGTGTCCTTAACCAATAAGCTATCACTTCAGCACAAAATGTAATGCTTTTAAAATGTATAGTTATTAGTATTAACTACAAACCTTAAAAAAAAAAGCAAAATTGCTGCCAACCATTTAGGTAATTTAAAAAAACAAAACAACAACAAAAACACTTTTAGTGAAGCCAAAAATTATATAAGGAAAGAAATACATCAAAAATAGTTTTCATTCCCTTTGCCAAGGATAAGTTTCCCCTAAAGCCCAAACAGTAAGATTAGCAATCATTTAGGTCCAGGGTTCTTTAACCAGCAAGCATGCTTATTTGGCAGATACTCAAGTTACTCCCTTAAGCAGCTTGAACCAGTTAAACTACATCCTTTCCCGCTCTCAGGAGCTTATTGACAACCAGCCCTCTGGTTTCCTAGGAAACAAAATGTTAGCTAGAAACAGCGAATCATTTCATCACTTTCAGCATGGAGCTGGAAAGCACTGGACTGAGGAGTTTAAAGCTTTACTCAATGTCTAGGCAGACAGAAATATATGATAACAACTTTATGGAACCTTGAGAAATAAAGAAATATTTATTTACAATGCCAAAAGGCTGCATGCAGTCGCTAGGAGTATACAGAGATTGGAAACAGTGTCCTGCAAACTATAAAACTTTCAAGTATGACTACAGAACAATTAAGTATGCCCACAACTTAGGAGACAGCTCTAGAACTGTGAAATTCTCCATGATTTGGATGCAATCCTGCAGTATGAGCCTATCATGCAATAAACAGAGAAGGATGGCAACAGCAGGTACCTGGCAACCCTGAGCTCAAGCACTGCCCCAGAGATCACTGAAGGTAAAAAGAAAAATGCTATTCTTTTGTCTTTCACTTCATTTACAATTTCTGAGTACATGTGATAAATATAACCCGAAATATCAAGTTAAAAAAAAGTTCAAAATACCATTTTGCACAAGGTAATGAATTTCAAAAGAAGGTTCAATACCATCACTTCTTCACATTAGAATGGAACTAATTGTTGTGCCAACTGTGATTGACGTGGCTCTGAAGTATGGATAGGTTTGAAAGATACTTTCCGACTTCAAAAATGCAGTCCAGTTAGGCAGGCGTTGGTGGTGCACGCCTTTAAACCTAGCACTTGGGAGGCGTAGGCAGAGGCAGGCTGATCTCTGAGTTCAAGGTCTACAGGACAAGCTCCAAACAAGACAGAAAATCTTAATAATACTCCCACCTTCCTAAGTATATAAAAATGAAGGCACTATAGATCCCCCAGGAATGAGGGTTCCTCCAGAAAACTGAATGCTAGGAATGAAAACAGGTTGGCTGCAGGAGCCTTGGACACCAGAATACACCCACCTACTGGGACAAAGGTAACGTAAGTTTATTTCACTTTTCAATCAGTTGAGTCAGTGCTGCAGGAAGAAGGGTCAAAAGTCTGAAATTTCTCTCTAGCTTTGGTCAAAACTTAACTCAGCTGCTTCCCATTTCTCTGGGTACTATGTCAGGACAAGCATCTGCACGTATGGTCAGGCTCTATGGCTAGAGATCCAGTAGTAGAACTTGGTGAACCAGGAAGGGATGGGATCTGGTGCCACCTCTCAGATAGGATGTTTCTAGAAGCTGCTATGAAATTTCATCTTTTCCCCATTAGCCAGTGTCAGTAGCCCTTTGCCACCTGTTTAAGGAAAAACTAACTTCTAAAACCTATCAACTCCAATTTACCTCTCTCCGTCTCCACGGCTCCCACACTTACCTACCTACTCACCTTATGCACTTCTGAGGAATGAAAGCCTTGGACTTGCTGGGCAAGCGCTACCACTGAGCTACATCCTTACTCACACCTCTAGTCCTTTCCCAGTTAAACTTTTGCCAGTGGGACACACTTACTTATAATATGAAACAATTCCTCTCACCCCATGCTAAGAATTGAAGGCTTCACCCCTAACCCTACAGCTGATACTTTTATACTTAATTACTAGCTAGCAGTGTGCAACATCTTTAGATTTACTCCTATAAATTGCCTGCTCATGTCAGTGACATCTCACAAAGCCTCGTGTTCTCATAACTGAAATCAGTCTGGACCATATTCCAACAGTGGCCAAGAGTCCACTAGCCTCTTTCTGTCCTCTGATTGATTGATCCTTTTTTTTTTTTTTTTTTTTTTTTGAGACGGTTTTTTCTATGTAGTCCTAGCCATCCTAGAACTTGCAAACTTGCTCTCTAGACCAGGATGGCCTTGAACTCAGATCCCCCTTGCACCTGCTACCACTACCTGGCCCTAAAGCACAATTTTACATCTAAATCTGGAATATTCCTTACCTGCAACATAGCCTCAATTATTCAAGAAACCTAATTTTAAAGTTTTAGTGCTGAAAGTTTAAATGTGGAGATACTGGTTTTTCTCCTTCTACCTCGTGGGTCTGGAGCATCAAGCTGTCATCAGGCTTGGTGGCAAATGTCTTTCTTTACCCTCTGGGCCATCTTACCAGCCCTTATGCGCATGACTATTATGTGCTAAAATGTTTCCAAATCTACAGGAATTATCAGTTCTCTCCTCCTTAGCTCAGCAGGGAGGAACCGGCTCCCTTCTAAGCAAAACTGTTGGTGCCATCAGAACACAGGGACGATATCTCATGGCTCTGGCTGAACATCTCTTGTATCAGACAGACTGGACTAGGTATGGAACAACAGGCCAAAGCATAATGAAACCCATCTACTTTCAGATTTTTTTTTCTCTTGATAGAGACTTAGGATTAATGATTTCTCCCTCTTTTACTCACCTAAACTGAAAAAAGAATCATTTTAAGTCACTCGATTCATAAAACACAGGTTTCCTAGAAATTCTGCTTTGTGGGTTCCAAGCTCTACTCTTTAAATCAGGAGATAAATGTCAGAGCTAAGCTTATACACAATAATGAACAAGCCCATAGCTCTCTGGGGGTCTAATGAGACAAATGTACACCTGAAAGGAAATCCACAGTACAGCCATGGATCTTTTAATGAATTTCAGTCCTCTGTATCTTAAAAGATCAGCTAATATGTATTATCCCATCCCATGCGGGAAAGTGACTTAATACTGTATCTGCTTATGTATCTTGTCTGATGTATGCAATCCATGTATGTTCTCTCTCCAGCAGATGCAGGTATCTGCACATCAATAATAGATGCCCCCAGTTATTCAACTTTTATCCTAATGATATCAAATGAAGGAAGAAAACACTGGACTACATACAGCAGAAGTCAGGGTTCTAATAGGCCTCTGGTCAGAAAATAATAATAATAATAACTACGGGGAACCGTGACAAATAAAAAGATATTTGAACAAAGCCCAAAAATCTAAAACATGAATATAAGACTGTAAGGCATGACTAAGAATGTGAGATTTTTCATTGAGCTGAGTCCTGTTCTGGGAAATAACGGTACCTTTAACATTTTGTCACATGATCAAGGGAGCCAGCTGCATAAGATGATGACAGCCTGAGTTAATGGGTTCATTAAATTGTATTGATTTAAATTATTATTCTGTGTATACAATGCATGGGTTATAATGCACAGGTGGATGTCAGACAACAGTTCTAAGGAATCTGCATTCTCTTTCCATCTTTACAAGGGTGCCAGAAGGTGAATTTAGGTTGCCAGGCTTACATACCACTCACCCACTGAACCATGTCATTATTTAATTAACTAGTTGCTGAGTTGATAATGAAATGGAGTTAATGCATAGTTGTTCTCCTCTAAAGTGGGAAAAAAAAATCACATAAACAAAGTAGGAATTTTCAGAACAAATCTTAAAATCTATAAAAATTTTCAAAAAGTCTATATAAAATTTCAGATCATAAAAGTTAAGGTAAGCTTTCATACCAACTGCATAACACAGCAAATCTAAAAATGGCACTGAAGGAATCCTTGGAGGTGGGCAAGTCTTCTGCAAAATATAAATTCAGCCCTTTAAAAATCAATGTAGCTAAAAAGACAGAGCCACAGTGCACACACAGGTAGCACAAGATGGCCTGGATGAGTCCTGCACTAGCAATCAGGAAGCCAACTTTTAAGTCAGTCTCTTAGAAGATGGTTGGAACCCGAAGCAGTCAAGTTTAGACTGTTGCCTAAAATGGGAGGCTTGAGTAAGGTGGTCCTGAAGACCTCTACTGTGAGACAGAAACGATGCAACCCTAACTGTGTGGAAAAGCAGTTAAGACTGGAACTTTCAAGGAAGTAGAAAACAAACATAGTATGTTAGCTATTTATGCAGCTATTCACATTAAAAAGAAGATGTTTACTGACAAGTTTGACCACAGGCAGTATAGTGATAATGTCATTGCTGAAAGGGGCAGACGGAGACTATGTCAGAAGACTTAGAAATTTACACATAATCAATATCTACTAATAACCTTAGGCAAAATGATGCTTCAAGGTGAGGAACCTAAAAGCAAACTATCACATTGATTATAGAAATTATGAAAGGCAATAAAGAAATAAAACACTACATATCTCCTTATGTTCCTACAGTTGCTGCTGCTACTAAAGTCACTAAGGATAACCCAGTAAGCAACAAATTACAAAACAGCTTTGTAAAACAAAGTCCTGACTTTTGAAGGTAAAGTGATGCTTTGCTTTCACGTGTAAGACAAACTATTACTACAGGGTACTGCTATGAATAAACTTAATTATGCCTCTCCCAGTTCCCAGGAAATTCATGTATTGAAGCCCTAACTGGCAGAGTGATGGTATTTGTAGGAATAGCTTTGGGGACTGTGTTAAGATGAGGAATTAAGAAGGTTGAGAACCACTGAATTTTAGCAGGTTACAATGAGTCAGCACCTACATTCTTAACCCTCCTTAAGCACAGTGGACGTTGGGAATCACAGTGAGGTTGTCATACTCAGAGAATATGACCAGCAGAAGACCAAGGAGCATAGCACACAAACGCCGATTAGATTCCACTTGGAGAAGACAAATGAGCTGATTCCAGTATGTTATTGCTTAAAAGCACGTGGCTAATGCAGTGGGGGAAACAACTTGCAGTTCCCTCCTGTTACACTAAGTAAAATGGAATGGCCGTAACAATTACCATTTCTTTGGATCTAAATGATTTGGTTTTCTTCTTGGGTTTGAAGCAGACAAGAGAGAGGAAACAAAACAGATTCAGCTGTCATTGTGTTCTTTCAAGCCACGGCTATTTAGTCACAGGTCAATTCTGAGTTGGAGGGATGGAATCAGGTACACTAAATAGGTGCTAAATGAGTAAAATGGACCTGTCTGAAATCACAAATGAAAGCCATGTTGTTCACTGAAAATAACCCTAAAACTTTTGGCTGAACTAATGCCCATTGAAATTAAAAATGTCACTAACCTCTGACTAAAATTAGCACTGAGGGGGCTGGAGAGATGGCTTAGCAGTTAACATTACTTGCTGATCTTCCAGAGGTCCTGAGTTCAATTTCCAGCAACCACATGGTGGCTCACAACCATCTGTAATGAGATCTGGTGCCCTCTTCTGGCCTGCAGGCATACATGCAGGCAGAGCACTGTATACATAATAAATCTCAAAAAAAAAAAAAAAAATACTGAGATGACCAGCAAAGGACATATCTGTTGTTACTCTGGCAGAACATATTTCATTTCTACTTTCAGAACAACCTGACCAGCCCTCCAAAAACATATCTGTTAGACTGCCTGGAAGGTCCTCTGCAGTCTCTAGCAACTGCAGATTTGGTCATGCTAGAAATGTCACATAAATGGTATCATACTATGTAGCCTTTTGTGCCTGGCTTCTTTAACTTGGAATCATGTCTTCCAATTTCATTTATTCTACAAACAGATCAATATCTCAATTTTCCTTTGTGATTGAACAATACTGTTTTACGCAAATACTAATTTTTCATTCATTGGTTGATGGATATCTGAGTTGTTTCTGTTTTGGTTCTTATGAGTACTGCTGTTTTGGTAAAAGTGTTTTCCACCATTGTGGAAAAATACCCCAAATGCAAAAACCATTTTAATTACAGCCAGTAGCATTAGCATATTCAAGCTGCCATGCAACCGTCCATTCTAGCTCCAGAACCTTTTTCCATCTCTGACTGAAATATCTGTATCCATGAAGAGATGCTCCATTTTCCTTTCTGCCATAGCACTGTCCTTTGTTTTCATTGACAGAATTATTCATATATGCAGTATTGCACAATGACTTATCTTTCTTCATTTAGCATAATGTTGAAGGATAAATCTGTGCCACAATCTGCATAATCACCTCTCAAAGATCATTTGAGTTCTTTCTGCCTCTGGGCTATTTTAGAAAATGCTGCTATGAACAAGAGTACACAAATACCTGGGTTCCTTCTTCTGATTCTTGTGGGGGGGGTTACAGAATATAACTGCTAGGTCATACAGTAATGTGATTCAGTTTTGTAAAGGAGCTTGCACACTGTTTATCCTCAGCAAGTATCTGACTTTATGTTGAACCTGTTTCCAATTCTCAGGGGTATAAATGTTTTCAAGTGACAGAACCATTTTACCTTCCCAACAGAATCTTTAAAAACTTACCCAGTCACAGTGATTTAAACAGATGCCCAAATTACCATGATGTCTGGAAATTATTTGGCACTAAAACTGAGCAAATGATGAGGTGAGGACTCATTACTAAGCATTGCTGAGTAACCCTTCTCCTCCTATACCCCGTGGGCTGCTGCACACCAGCATTTAAGCTACTGGTTTACCAAGATAACCCCCAGCAATTGCTTTCATTAAATATCCCAGAATAATTATTTTCTTTCTTGTCTTTATACATAAGAAAAATGTAAAACTTTAGTTTTTCATCAATGGGAAAAGATGGTTATTGTTCTTCAAAGCCCTGGCATAGTAACCAGGTACAGTTGATCATTAATTAGTACATACTGCAATAGGAAAATCAGCTCTTGAGGTTATTTTCAAGGATCATTTGCTATATGCAGTATCCTGACACAGGCATTCCCAGTTATGTCAGAAAAGGATAACAACGCAAGACCTTACCTTTATTTTAGCTATCACAGCGCAAACAAGAGTTGCTGTGGGGTTTTTTCTTTTGTTTTGTTTTAAATTCCAAGCTTTGGTGATTGTATTCTCACACTGAAAAAATGAACACCCACATACATATGCACAGAGAATTCCTTCCTCAAATTGTTTCTTTCCAGGAGTATTCACAGAATAAAAATAAAATGCCACGGATCTAAGCTGGAAAAACATTAATAAAAAACTGAAATATCCTTGAAGTCAATGTAGTTTATAAGTTATGCTCTTGAGGTAAGTTTACTTCATTAACACTTGAAAAACAAGTATATTTTCCAGTGTACAGTTCTAATAAATTGTGTTTGCTTATTTATAGAGGGTTTCATTGGCACAGACTGGCCTCTACTTCCCTATGTAGCTAAGGATGACTTTGGACTTCTGATTCATCTGCTGCCACAAAAGCGCCATGTTTTTCCACATTTTTGTTCACTTGGAGGTGACTTTTATTTGAACAACAACTTTTATCTAAGTGTTGTGCTGCCATGCTATCTAGAACTTCTAAGGGTTAGGAATGTTGCTGAACCTTAGGGAGAAAAGACATTGGATAACCTTCATTGGAGCGTGACTTACTCACTGTTGACAGTAAATCCAATGTTCACGAATCCATTAAATTAAGCAGAAACATACTTAAAGTGTTATACACTGATCTACAGCAAAAAAATATCTTAACCAGAGGCTTAGAGAATTCTAAACCTATATATATATTCACTAGGGGCAATGGTTCAGTACTTGTGTCAATTTCACATGTAATTATTAAGAATGACAATTGCAGGGTGTAGTGGCACATGCTTTTATTCCTAGCACCTGAGAGTCAAAGATAGGTGGATCTCTAAGTTTGAAACCAGCCTGATTAACACAGCAAGTTCCAAGCCAGCCAGGGCTACATAGGCAGACCCCATGTCAAAGATACTGTATCTTACTTAGTGGCTCCACATGACTCCAGAACCCAGCCTATCATTTGAGGTCTTGATGTACCCACAATCTAAACTTCATCTTGGTCTCACTGTGCAAATAATGCCTTTAAGAAGAAGCTCTGGGCTCTTGTCTGAGGTAGTTCTCCTCAGACCTTCTATTACATATACTTACAGGAGGCCTCCTAAGTGCATCTTGCCTCACTGGCTTATTAATGCAAATCATTTTTTAGTTTAAAAATCATTACAGGTGTGGTGGCTCACGCCTTAAACCCATCTCTCTGGAAGCAGAGGCAGGTGAATCTCTGTAAGTTTGAGTGATGGGATTAAAGGCGTGGACCATCACACAACTAAATATAGAGTTCTACAAAAGAAAAATGTTAACCCTCAAAGAAAAGTGAGACCCAAAGAAGCAGGACTTCTAGAACATGGCAAGCTTGGCGATGACTTTAGCAAAAACTGTAAGATCGTCCTTTTTTGCACTTATCAAGAAAAAAAAAGTCTAAAATTAAAATTCATACACCATTATTATTTACTAAACTGACTATGATTATTATTAGAAAAATACAGTTCTAACTTCAATTCTCTCTAAAATACTAATCAGTCAACATCCTTAATTTCTCTAATCACTTAAATATTCATTCCTAGTTTGGTATACTTGAAAACTAACATACACCATGCCACATATTAATTCTCTTATGTTTGTTTTAGAATTATCTGAAGGTCATTTTGAAAGCCAAGGAACTGTAACAACAGACAAGCACATTAAGACGGTAAGAGCCTGAGAAAAGCCTTTGTTGCTTTTTTCCTGATAACAGATATTCAGCCCTGTCCCTGAAAATTAGACTAAATACATTGTGAATTATTTGAGAGCAGTGAATGCTGGGAAATTAGTTCCCAGCTCATTAAGAGAAACTCTAAAAAGTAACTGGACACATTCCTAGTCAGGTAACAGCACCCCTTTAAATTACACTTACTTATATAAAAGGTTTTGTTGTAATTTAAAATAGGAGCTTGGGTGGCAGCATTTTTTATTGGGGGAAAGTAAATGGGAATAGGGTGGAGGGGAGACCAGCCTCTGGGGACAGGACAGCACAGGAAACAGCAGGAGACAGAGGAGAGGACCAGAGACACAGGAAGGGAGGGGAGGGGAGGGAGGGAAGAGAGGGGAAGGGAGGGAAGGACCCTTTTAAAAGGGAATGTAGTGAATATGCACAGGTGGTGCTCTTAGTGCCTGCAGCTGAGGGTGTATCCTGTCAGAACCCTAAGGACAGGCCAGTACAGATGCCTGAATACTAACAGGCTTTCTCTAAAGATAGGCAATAATAGGTACACTGCTTAAATAAGTCTGAAGATAGGCCCAACTCGGAAGCCTTTTTTGAATTATGCAAATTAAAATTATAAAATGAACCGGCAAACAGGATGTGACAACTTACTCCCTTGTAAGCCCAGTACTTGGGAGGCTAAGGGAAGCCTGGTATGGGATGAAGTAGAGTTCCAGGTCAGCCTGGGACAGAGTGACACCGTCTTGCCTTAGAAAGCAAAAAAGACATGAGCCAACTAGAAAAGATCATTCGATGCAACATAGAAAAGAAACCCAAATATGCAGATATTCAAGTTCCTTACATAAAAAAGTATGAAATTTGTATATTAGCTACACATATCCTATTATTTTAAACCAACTTTTGATTTCTGATAATATCAAAACAAGGTAATTGCTAGGAAATAGTTACACTGTATACAAGAAAAAAACCTTTTTATTATTCAGTAGAGTCTCCCCCCACCAAAAAATACAGTATTTATGGGTAGAAACCATGAATATAGAACACATGTAGACAGATGGCTGACTATATACAGGAAAGTCCATAGGACTGAAGATCAGAAAAGCTGAGTTCTAGTCTCTCTCTGCTCCTAATTAGACAGCATATTCATGTGACCAAGTCAAAATATAGCCTACTAGTAGGCCAGTACTCAGGAAGCTACGGTAGAAGTATCATAAGCACAAGTTCAAGGCCAGCCTGGGCTAGATAGCAAAAAAAGAATGTAAAACAAAATATAAAATACCAGACCAACAAAGCAAAGAATACTAGCCCCCTAAAGCCTGCTAGCTCCACCCCATAAAGACTATTACTAATCAATCAATCTCTCATAATAGATTAGCTTAAGATTTGTGCCCCTCCCCCATTCTTAGTGTGAACTTTTAAATGTCAAGTTTTTCTCATGAAGCAATGTCCCTGAGATGCTTCCCTTATTGTGTTCAGGCTAATTTTTCTGTGTATTACTCTGGAATGGCTTACTGTACAACTATGCACTCCATCACTTCTCCCACTCCATTCCACTGTAATATTCCAGTTTTCTTCTTCAGATTAAGACCATTATGAGAAATTGTATATCTGTCATCTCCGTTGAGTGCAAACCCAAGTGTGGGGCAGTCATCGGACATACTTATATCCAGGTACTATTCTAAACAGTTTATATATGTAAGAATTTAGTTTACACCAATTATGAGATAGGGGTAATCAATATGGTCAATTTAAAAATGGGGCCTGTGTTTCTGAACTGGTGAATTACAGGCCTCTGTGAGAACAGAAGCAACACTTACCCTGTGCCTTGTATGTATACAGCAGAAGCTCAACAAAGTACAGCCCTATACTGCGTGACATTTTGGTAGGAGATGAATGGTATATACTAGAGTGATTCTGTAGAACTACAAAGGAGCTAATAACTACCACTTAGCAATATCCACCATAAAGCACCAGGGGACAAAGCAGCACATATTTGGTCATGTTGGTGACAAAAAAAGCCACACTGCCCGTCATTTGAAAGTACAGCACAATCACCAAGCATATAACACTGGATAATGATAATGGCAGCAGACAACGTTACTAGTCTCTGTGTTTGCCAGACTGTACTTTTCATCATCATTTTAGTGCACTGCTATCTATAAAAAGGCTCCTGTGATGGAAAACATGTTACCCTGGCAACAGCCTCTTTCATCTAATGTTTACTAAGTTGGATGGAGACAATCTGTTGAATGACTGACCTGAACAAGCTTGTACACTAAGAGCTATGATGAGCATAGCAACAAAATGACCTAATGACAAATTTCTTGGACTACATATCCCCTGGCTTAAGTGACATGAAACAGTACTGGAGGATGGAGGAAACTCCAGCCCCACTTCCCAACTCCTTTAACTCAAGTGAGGTGAAAATCCTATATTACCCCTTTCTTTCTTTAAAAGGTAGGTCAGATGAATTGTTCCACCTTTAATTCAGTTTCCTCAAAGCTTAACAGAACAGGAAGATTCTATAGAATGATTCTTCCCACAATGACCCTCTACTTCACAGGTACATTTCACAAATGTTTAGAAGTCTAAAAATATCTATTAGTTATTGGCTTTGATTCCTGTCCTGGGACCTTGATAACTCACTGACAGAGAGCACACTTATCGCCTATTAAACAAAATTCATTATCTATTTTCAGTTACATACATACATACACACACACACACACACACATACATATATACATACATACATACATCAGGAAGGTACTTTGTACATTTTTTGGTTTTGGTTTTCTGAGACAGGGTTTCTCTGTGTAGCCTTTCCTGTCCTGGAACTCACTCTGCAGGCCAATTAGATCTCTTGAACTCAAGAGATCCACTTGCCTCTACCTCCACCTCAAGTGCTGGGATTAAAGGCATGGGCAACCATGCCCAGTCTAAGTACTTTGGTTCTTTTAAATGGTTATTTTGGGAGGCTGAAAGTTCACATTCAGTTAAGTCCATCAGTTTAGCTTCTAGTGAGGACCTCGGTGTGAGTGACTCCATGGTAAGGGTCTAGTGTAACTTGGAGAAAGAGAGGGAAAGCATAGTTGGACAGAATGCCAAAAGCATTTAAGGGTCACTCTTATGATAACAACTTGACCTCAGAGAATTAACTCTGGGAGACTACCAGGGGGAATTCCAGGATAGTCAGGGCTACACAGTATCTGGTAATTATATAAATCTTATATGACTATATCTTTGTGTCATAAGTAAAATCGGAGGCTCCTACAATAAACTATCCCTCTTATGAAGAAACAGTATCTATAATCCTATTATACATTCACCTTGGGTCACCTTTCTAGGTTTCAGATTGTAATATTCCCATGTTCAATGCCACATACACACATTAGTTCTTAGGCTAGGTGTGTAACTTGGTGGCACAGTGTGTGCTTAGCCAATGTGAGGTCCTTGCACAATCCTGAGCACATCCTACCTCAAAATGTGTTCTTAATTTTCTTTGACCTTGATCTGCTAGTTTAGGACAGTAGGCATTTTTTTTTTTTTTTTTTTTAAAGACAGGATTTTTCTGTGTAGCCTTGGCTGTCCTGGACTCCCTCTGTAGAGGCTGGCCTGAGAGATCTACCTGCCTCTGCCTCCCAAAGTACTGGGATTAAAGGTGTGCCCCACAACTGCCCAGCTATATATCTTCTAAACACTGATTTTCCAATTTAAAAAAAAAAAAAAAAAAAAAAAATCAATCCTACCAAAGGATCTTTCTTTAATTTAAAATTTTGCTTTGCCTAGGATTTGCATGAGAACTAGATAAACTTACTGATGCCAATCTTATTCAAGAAAATAGTGTCGTTTTTTAGTATGTTTAATTCCAAGAAACTAGCTTATCACTGGTGTATAAAAGAACAAGAAATAGGTCAGTCCTATTTTCAACACTAGTTGAACACAAAGACTTGCTTAGTTTAGTTAAATAGCCATCCTAATAAAGCAATTCCTCCCTCCCTTCGTACAGAGGCTTGCTATGCGCTTTGCCAATGCTGAGATGACACACTCCACTACATAATACAATCCACTGATACCAATAACACATCTTTATTGTCCTTATATTATCTAATCTCACAGCCCCTTCATATAAGAGCAACTATAGGAAACAACACAGGATATGTAACTAGAAATAAAGCTATATTTTATTTACTGAAAGAGAGTCTCACTGTGTAGATCTAGCATTATCTGGCCTCAAACTCAAGAGATCTGTTTGCCTCTGACCCTCCAATACTGGGGGATTAGAGGTGTGTGCCACCACATTTGGCAAATTGTAATTAATTTATAAAGAAAAACACCAGCCAGATGATGGCAGCACACAACTGTAATCCCAGCACTCAGGAGGCAGAGGTAGGTGAATCTCTGTGAGTTCGAGGCCAGCCTGGTCTACACAGAGAAACCCTGCCCCGGAAAAATAAATGAATGAATGAATGAATAAATAAATAAATAAATGGGGTAGCTTCCATCTGGTCTCTAGAATTCTCTAGACCCATTCCCACTGCTCCTAATGGGATATTCAAAATAACATAACATCTAAGGTTGTTGTAGACTACTGCTCTTCAAATCATAAAATCGAATCTAAATTTCTCTCTGGATTAAATAACCTTTTGAATACGCCTCCCACCCTTTTTTAAAATACTAAAGACTGAGCCTAGTGCTCCCACCAATAGAGGCAAGTGTTCTACCACTGAACACATTCTCAGCTCTCAATAATTTTTAAGATTAAAATATAATTACATCATTTCCCCCTTTCCCTTCTACCCACCAAATCTGCCCACACACCCCTCCTTTTTCATTCATTGTTGTTACATGGGTGTGTGTGTATTTCTAAATATATAAATTGAACATGCTCAGTTTATACATTTTAAAAATGAGACTTCTATTACAGATCAACTCATAATTATTCAAGACAGCTACTCAAGTTTTAAAAAGATTGTGTTGATTCATTCCAGATGCTTTTTTGTTTTGTTTTGAGACAGGGTTTCTCTGTGTGGCTGTTCTGGAACCTGCTCAGTGGACCAGGACAGCCTTGAACTCAGAGATCTGCCTGCCTCTGCCTCCAGAGGGCTGGGATTAAAGACGTGTGCCACCAAGCTTGGCTCCCAGACGCTTTTTAACAAACAAGTAGTATACAGAATATGAAATTCAAATACAAAGATTTGGGACTGTGAAAAAGCAAAAGGATTACTTCTACATTGTTTGGGAAGGGAAAGGTAATACATGTGGCACGGGCATTGCCGATAAATGTGATAAATGTTATTGCGCAGCTCTAGAAGTTGTCACTACTGTATTGTCTTCTGAAACTTTGTGATACTTTGGGGGGAGATATGCCATTCCTAGTTTGTATTATTTCCTTCAACGGATTTATACCTACTGCCAGTTAAGTCTGGTGGAAAGAAACCGAAAAATTATGGAAGCAAAGTTGTTTTTGTTTTGTTTACCTCGAAGACATCTCCCAGTTTTTGCCATCCAGCACTACCTCTGCCCTTTAAAGAAGAGGGTTCCCCTATTGGATCTTACTGTTTTCATTTATTATTTAAAACTTTACCAATCAGTCTTCCCCCAGTGACTTAAGTTAATGTATATGAAATCTACTACTGTGACTCGTTTTGAATACCAACTATTCCTTTTTCCCTGTCTGAGTCTGAATTCTAGATTCCCTAAGTCCCTAAGTAACTACTTTCAAGCCCACAATCCCCAAACCTGTAACTTTCTGGCTGACAATCTGCTCAATAGTTCTGCCCTTACAAACAAAGATTCTGCGAGCTGGAGGCCACGCGCAAGAAAAAAACTACAAGTGTTGGAGGACCTTCACCAGCCACCACCTTACAGAAGCTTATCTCAAGAACAAGTCTAGGTTCAAGGAGATCTGAAAGATTCCTTCCCAACCTGGCTAGTATAAGCAAACTCGAGCCTAACATACCCGCAACATTCTTGGAGTTAACCAGTAAAAAGCATTAGGAAGGAATGCGACTGACTAGGTTAATGTCTATGAGGCAAGGCGTACCCCACCCCCACTTGATCAATGCCCGGGGCTGGTACTGGTCCTGATTCCTGACATCCACCTCTCAGTCCCGCGGTCTCCATAGATCGCCAGAGCTGGGAAGCGGCTCGCGGAACTGTGCAAATACTTGCCACTCCACCCCCACACCTCATCCTGTTGCTCACCGGTGCTGCAGCCCCACGAGTCCCAGAGTGATCACATGCGGCACATCTAGCTGCGTGGGCCACTCTCCAGAAGCGATGCACCCGAATACGCCACATTCCTCACGGATCCCCGACTCCTCCAGTTCCATGGCGCCGCTGAAAGCACGTGGAGGGACCTGCTGCCGCGGCTTGGTCCAAGCGCCAACCAGCTGTCCGCTCTGCTACAGAACGCTTCTGAAGCTCACGCTAAAGACTGCCTACTCCTTCCCCGCCGGCTAGGTTCTCGCTACTGCGGCGGCGCGCGCTTTCCCAGAGGGGGCGTGGCCAGCTCGGCCTCCAGCGTCCCGCCAATCAGTTCCGGCACAGAACGGGGGCGGAGCTATGGAGTCAAGTGGGTGGGGCCAGTTCTCCGCGGGAGAGGTCAGCGGCGCTGGTGTTCCCGCACGTGGCAGTCTCCGTTATTTTCCCGCTCCCTAGACTTAAAGAGGTAACGGGAGCGCAGTTAGTGTTGCTTATCCCTTGGATTTCGGCTGTGCGTGCCCAGGCCGCACGCCTTCCCCCGGCAGTCAGGACTTGGTATGCTCCAACCCAGAACCCTCTCTCGGGCAGTGGGGGCCGCAGCCTGCGCGCCACTTTTCGTGCAAGGAACTGCGGCGCGGGGCCGCCCGGAAGCGGGGTCGCGTTAGCGCGCCTGCGCGGCTGGAAGCCCGGGGACGCAATGCAGACCCGGCCAGCCCAGTATTTAGCGGTCGCCGATGAGTAGGAAGAACGGGCCCGGAATAGCTGCTCTGCCAAGGCGGAGTCTGCGTTGCACCGCCCTTCCCCGCCCTACTAAGCCTCTCTGATTGCTCTTGTTTTCCAGGGCGCTGCTTCTCTTTCCCGCGCGGTCTACACCTCCATCCCACGTGGGATAATGGCGGCAGCTGAGGGTGAGTAGCCGGCTTGAGTACCCCCAACCCTCCAGCATGGAGTTAGCATGCTAGGCGCGCTCTCACGGGCAGCCCCCGGGTCGGATTACAGTGCTCCTGGTACATTGCCCGGCTCGCTTCCCCACGATGGCGTCTGGGTCCCGGATCTTTCACACGTGGTCCAAGCGCCCGGAGACGTGCATTGGATACTAAACACCTGGGTCCCCCAGAAATGGCCCCGGGACTGCAGGAAAGTAACAGAGTGCGAAGGTACTCCGGAGGAGAAATGGCCAGAAACTAACGAAATGCCTAGGAACTGATAGATATACGATCAGGAAAACCTAGCAGAATTTTTCAACTCAAAGTCCTGTTTATTCTGTCAAGTTTAATACGCCAGTAGTCTTTTGCCGTAAGGTTAATAATTTAATACTATGAATATAGGTTCAGACTTTTTTGGTCAAGTGCTAGCTTTGTAGTCCAGGCTTGCCTGGAATTTCGGGTTATGGGTAATGATCAGTACTGGCTGGTAGTCTTTGATGTCTTGATAACTTTGGAGAGCGCCAAAATCGAAGGGAAACGTTTCCTTATCACTTTTTGTTTGATAGACTATAGTTACGCTACCATTTTGTTCCTGTATAGTAAGAGCCTCAGGAAAGGTGGTTTATAGTTTTTATGCTAATTAAACGCTGTCTTGAACCACAACAAAAGTTTCTAGATAATGAAGTAAATCGTGTGGGCGCCCAGCACATTTTTTCCTACTTATAAAAAGCAAAAAAAAAAAAAAAAAAAAAAAAAGGTGTCACGGCTTCATAAATTGGGACTTTTACCCAGAATGTTTCTGAGATTAGGGTGCCTGTCCTTCTAAGCTGGTAAAATCTGTAGAATCTTCCCTGTTAGGTTCCATGCCCCCTCTCCCTTTTATGTGGGTGGATGCTATATTTGAGCATGCTTGAGAAGTCTGGAGGGTGTCTGGTTACCTGGAACTGGAGTTAAAGGCCCTTTTAACAGATGTGGATTTTGTGCTTTCTAAAAGGCCTTTTGTACTCAAAGTGTTGCTATGTGAATCCTTACTGGGCAGCACAGTTCTAGCATGTTTGTGTTTGTTTTTAAGACTTGAAAAGTCATGAAACATCTCAGACCTCATCTATCTTTGCTTGAATTCACCTATTTTTTGGGGTGTATGTTGGTATTCAAACAGGGTCTCTGTACAGCCTTAACTGGCCTGGAACTCAATAGTGTGAGATTAAAGGCATACACATTTTAAAAAGCATTTTGAAGCATATACTTCCTACATATTTTTCAAGTGTTTTGGTTTGGTTCAAGTTTTTAATTTCCTTCCTCACACACTCCCAGACACCCTTTAACTCTCTCCTTAAATTTATGGCCTTTTTGTTAACTGTTATTGTGTGCATGGTTATCTACATGCACATATATTAAATGTAACTACTTGGCCCTTATGTTATTTGTATGTCCATTTTTTGAGGCTGGCCATCTTGAACTGGGCAACCCATTGGTGCTGGAGAAGACCACCTATCCAGTCCCAGCTTTCCTCAGTTGCCTACAGCTCTTTGTGTAGGGTTGAAGCCGTAGCTTTTCTCCATTCACTTCTGGCATAGCCATTGGTAACCTCTCCTTGTTCAGCTCACATTTGGACAGTGCGCGCTGGTAAGGCTTTATGGGTGAAGCTTCTGATGTTACTGGGAGACACAATCGCAGCAAACTTCATTCCTCTGGCTCTTACAATCTTTCAACCCCTTCTTCCCGATGTTCTCAGAGCCTTCCATACAGGAGGGTTTTTTTTGTTTTGTTTTTTGTTTGTTTGTTTGTTTTGCTTTTTTTTTTTTTTTTTTTTTTTTTTAAGATGTATCTGGGCTCCACACCTATTTTTATGCCCATTATTTAAAATCACTAATGACTAGGGGGTGAATATAGATTTGGGTAAGTTTTAGAACAATAGGTAGAAACCTTTAGTTTTCTCATTTTATTTTAGCCTTCTTTTGTATTTGAGATTCGGCTCAGGTCTGTATGTGTACCACATGTGCCGTGTGTCCCTCATGCTGTCAAGGATCAGAAGAAGGTGTTCAAATCCCTTGAAACCGGAGTTTAGGATGATTCTAAGAGAGCCACTTTGTGGGTATAGGAAAGTGAACCTGGGCTGTGCTCTTAACTGAATACCAGTGCTCATGGTGAATGAATGTGAGCCAACCCAGTGTGTCTGCTGGGAATTGAAGTTGTACTCTTAACTGTAGAAACATCTTTCCAATCTCTTATTTTTTTTTAATGTGAATCTAGACTAAAGCCCCTTTGTCTTACATATGAAATCAGTTCTTTTAAATATATTGAGTCTTCTGCTCTTTCATACTTACAACAACCCCCTGGTTCTTGGGTTACATTTAAACTCAACATAGCCAATGAAGAATGAGTAGTGAATTAGATGGAATGCAACGGTGTGTCAGGCCTGCCATGGAGGTTAAGACCTGGGAAGAGGTCACAAAAATTAAAGTTGAAGTTATAGAAAGGAAATAGAGAAATAAATTTAGAGTTCAGAACTGATGCTATAGCCTTCAGGGCATTTAAACTTTGTTAATCTTTCTGAACATTAGATTAATATGCCACAGTGGAAACTTAATCAAATTATTTATCACCAGTGTCATCCCAGAATTAAATTTAGCTTGGTTGGAAAAAATATACGTTTATTTATCAATGATTAGGATTGTAATCCCAGATACCCTGAGGCAAGTAACTAAAAAACATATTCAGATTTTACAAGATGACCTCTTTACAGTTTTTGTTGGGGTGGGGTTTTTTGTTTGTTTGTTTTGGTTTTGGTTTTGGTTTGGTTTGTTTTGAGCTAGCTCTGGACCAGGCTGGTCTCAAAGTCACAGATCATCCTGCCTCTGCCTCCCAAGCACTGGGATTAAAGGCATTGCCAGCACCACCCATCCATCTTTACAGTTTTAAATCACAAGAAAGGTTGGAAGTAGATCAGTTAGAGGAATATGGTTGAAGAAAGAGTCAGTACCTGTGTAGGTAACAGGTTGTAAAACTAATGTTTCAGAAACCTAGTTTAGTCTAGTCCAAAGATCAGCTCACACGGTTTGACCAAGTTGTGACATTAATTTTAAGAACACTGAACCAAGGTTAGGCCATTGATTTTCTTCTTGGGCGCTTAATTGTTTTCCTGTGCCAGCTGGTGGTCTCAGTGTATCTGAATGTCCTGGAGTTACCCACACAGAACAGGCTGACCTCCCCAACTGTCTCTTCTACTTTCCTTCCTGCCGTTCTGCCTACTAACTGCTCTAACCACTTCCAGTCTACACATTAATAGAGCACAAAGTGCTCAGCTGTGTTGACTGACCTCTGCACTTGGACTACTTGGCCTTGCCACTTTTAATTACCCTTGTTAAGTTTTGATCATTTTCAGGTCTCCATGCAGCTTTGTTCTAGACTTCTCAGATGTAGACTTCCCTGCTGTGAATAGCCTCTACTTTGTATTATTTTATTAGGATTTCTTATTTATTGCCAGCTTCCTTCAAGACTTACCAGGTCCCTTGAGAACAGAGACTGGATTTCATTTGCTGTTACGCCCATAGTCCTGGCACACAGCTACACTGGAAAAATACTGAGGATAAATGTGTTGTGGAATAAAATGAGATGCTTTTGCCTGGTGTGGTGATGCACATCTTTAGTCACAGAGGCAGATATATCTCTGTGTTTGAGGTTTGCCTGGTTTATATACAAAGGGCATTCCAGTCTAACCAGGGCTATGAGGTGAGACCCTGTCTCAGAAAAAGAAGATGCTTTTTCATTCATTTCCTAGTACTCTCCTACATCCTCAGTGGAGAGGCTGCTTATTGGTAGCAGAGGATTGAGAAACTGTGCTCTTCCAGAAGGGCTAACTCAAATGTAAACAGAGGAAAGCCTGCTGTTGTCTCATGGGGTGGTGTGGCTGGCTTCAGAACAACGTCATTAAAATGTCTTTTGGTCTGGAATTTGTTTTTCCTTTGGTACTAGACTTTCAACCTAGACCCTTTACGTGTTATGCAAACTCTGTTTTTACTACCTCTGCCACCTACCAGATTATTTAGATGAGTGGTGGAGCCTCTTACACGTTAATTTGAAATCAAGAAATTGTTCTGAATTTTCCCATTTATCTTGTTATGAAAAGTCAGGGGAAAAAAAACATTTTTCTCCTGTAAATCAAAGACAAGCTTATTACAGTAGAGCAGGTACGATGTTGATATAGAAGATTTGGGGTTATTTCTGGTTCTCCATTTACTAAATGTGTGGCCTCAATTTTGTGAACCTTGTTTTCTAATCTGTAGTTAATATAATTAAACGAAGTTATGTGGTGGTGCATAAGAAATGTTTTTTACTTTTATTTATGTTAATCACTGCCTATACAGTGATTCACCATTTTAGCTGGTTCTTTGTTTTGTTTTGGAGTCTGTCCTGGAGCTTGCTTTGTAGAACAGGCTGGCCTTGAACTCATAGAGATCCATGTGCTGCTGCCACCCATAGCTGGTTCTTTAATATTTGGTAAATCTTCCTGAATTTAATAGAATTTTGTTTTATTTACACAGTACTGAACATTGGGAGAAAACTCTATGAGGGTAAGACAAAAGAAGTCTATGAATTGTCAGATAATCCAGGAAGAGTCCTCCTGCAGTCCAAGGACCAGATTACAGCAGGAAATGCAGCTAGAAAGAACCATATGGAGGGCAAAGCTGCAATCTCCAATAAGATTACCAGCTGTATTTTCCAGCTGTTACAGGAGGCCGGTGAGTGCCTCCCCTTTCATTTTCATTGGGAGAAATTATTTGGGTCAAGAACATGTTATACTTACCAGTATATTTTATCAAATGCGACTAACTGGCTATATTTGAGTTAATCTTTGGGAATGGCTCACAGGCTAAGTTACATACTCTAAAATCAAGTCAAGAGCCTTTAAGGTTTACTGTAACAGTTTACTAGTCTGGAAGTAATGGTGTTTGAGTTCAAAGAAACCTTAAACTTGGGATGACTCTGATAGGAGTACTTGATTAGCATGCAATCTCCAGTATTGCCCAGTCTTAGTTACTTTTCTGTTACCGTGACTGGGGCAACTTAAAAAAGAAAGTACTTTTTTGGGGGCTTTCAGTTCCAGGAAGTAGAGTCCATGACCATCATGGCAGGATGGTGGCTGCAGACTGGGCACCAGAGCAGTAGCTGAGAGCTTACACTACAAATAGGCAGAGAGAGCTAACTGGGAATAGCTTGGGCTTTTGAAACATCCAAGCTCTTTAGAGAAAAATTCATTGCTTTTCCCCCCTTTTATCATCAATATGTAGGTATCAAAACTGCTTTCACCAAGAAATATGGGGAGACTGCTTTCATTGCCCCCCAGTGTGAAATGATTCCAATTGAATGGGTGTGCCGAAGAATAGCAACTGGCTCTTTTCTCAAAAGGAACCCTGGTGTAAAGGAGGGGCATAAGTTTTACCCACCAAAAGTAGAGATGTTCTTCAAGGTAACTGGTTTTGTCACTTAAATCACAAATTCAGAATGTTAAACATTGAAACATCTGATGCTTCATTGTGTCATACTAGAAATTTATGTCATAATGTGTGTTTACATTAGTAATGAAGAATCGGGTTTTTTGTTGGGGGGAGAATCTGTGAAAATACTTTTTCACATTCTGAAAAGGATTTAGTGGCATGGTAGGCCTGGTGGTCTACACCTGTATTCTTCCCCAATATTTGAGCAATGGCGGGGGTGGGGGGTGTTTGGAAAGATGGTGCAGCCTTTGTACTGGCTAGTCTTCCAGAGGATCCAGGTTTGATCTCAACACTTACATGCTTACAACTATTTAACTCCAGTTCCAGGGAGTCTGATGGTCTCATCTGGTATGCAGGTCAAACATGCAAAACAGCCATTCTTACTTCAAAATAAAATTTAAAGGAAAGAAGGGTGGTAGAAGAATGACTAGTTCAAGGCCAGCCTGGGGGCTGCGTAATGAGACACTGTTGTCCATGGGGGTTTTGTTTTGTTTATTTTCCAGACAAGGTTTCTCTGTGTGGCCTTGCCTGGCTATCCTGGAACACACTGTAGACCAGGCTGGCCTAGAACTCAACGATCAGCCTGCCTCTGCCTCCCAAGTGCTGGGAGTTTAATAATTTTAATCATAATATGAACATGCCATACAATTAACTACTTAAAAATGGAAAATTGACCATTGTTTTCAAAGTAGATATACAAATATGCATAAAAACATATGTACACATAAAAATTGCTTTACAGGGAAAGGGCAGATTTGGTTTAAGTATTTCAAAAATAACTCATCTAAATAGCTTAAAAGAACTATAAAAGTAACACATTAGGGGGCTGGAGAGGTGGCTCACTTAAGATTCAAGGACTAGCACATACGTGGCTGCTCACATCTGCCTGTAACTCTAGCTCCAGGGTATATGGTTCCCTCTCCTGGCCTCCTTGGGCACCAAACATACATATGGTGAACAAATGGCATATTGTGTGCAGGTAAAACACATGTAGACCTAAAAAGAAAATAATCTTTTTTTTTAAGTAGTCAAGTTAGGGCCTGAATGGTAACTCAGCACTTGCTACTCTTTCAGAGAGCCAGAATTTGATCTCATTTGCATACATGTAGCACAACACATAAATAAAAATAAAAAAATTTAAGTAGACAAACTTACAAATAATTGCTTGAATTATAGGTTATCTGGGAGAATGTTAGATTGAAAATACCAATCCTTTTTTTGTCTTCTTCAAGACAGGGTTTCTCTGTAGCCCTGGCTGTCCTGGAACTTGCTTTGTAGAGCAGGCTGGCCTCGAACACATGGAGATCTGCCTGCCACTGCCCTCCTGAGTTCTGGGATTAAAAGTATGCACCGCCATTGCCCGAAAAATATTTCAGTTCTTAGGAATACATTCAAGGAAAAAGGACTTTAAAATGTCCGTGTGTATTGGGAAGTTGGAAATTCTGCGATTTAAATGAACTGCGCTGCTGTGTTTTACTCTCAGGATGATGCCAATAATGACCCGCAGTGGTCTGAGGAGCAGCTCATTGCTGCAAAGTTCTGCTTTGCTGGACTTGTTATAGGCCAGACTGAAGTGGACATCATGAGTCATGCTACCCAAGCTATATTTGAAATACTGGAGAAGTCCTGGCTGCCCCTGAACTGTACACTGGTCGATATGAAGGTACTGATAAAATAAGGAAATTTAAAAATGAGGGTTGTAATTAAGGAATGTCTTTAGTAGCTTTTTTGTTTTTCACATCATGTTCTTGGTGACATGCTGCTTCTAGATTGAATTTGGTGTTGATGTAACCACCAAAGAGATTATTCTCGCTGATGTTATTGATAATGATTCCTGGAGACTCTGGCCATCAGGAGATCGGAGCCAGCAGAAAGACAAACAGGTATGTAGTGCTCTGAGCTTACTGTCTATTGTAAGATCAAGTCCTGGTAGTGATGAGAGAATATTGGTCTGGTTTATTGTTAACTGTTTGCCTTTAAAATCACTTCTCTCTGCTGGAGAGACAGCACAAAGGTAGGGCACCTGCTTAGCATAGACCAGGCCCTGGAGTCAAACTTAAGTACCCAAAAGTAAAAGTGAACAGAACTCTCCTGTGGTGGTAAGGAATATTTTTAACCTACAAAGCAGGCGTTTGTATTTGTCACCTTCGGATTCTTAAACAGCAAAGGGACAACTGTCCTTATTTATCTATTAAGTATCTTCACAGTACCAAGACTAAGTGACAGACCTGGGATATTCTACACACAAAGTCTTAAGACCTTTACCCAGTTACTTGTAATTGCTAACAAAGAAAGCATTTGGCCTTAAATGAAAGGTTAATTTTACTTTCCTGCTAAACTTTTTCATTGAAGACATTTGTCCATCAAGGTGCATTTTCAGATATATCTCATTATGCAAACTTGTCGTAAGCTCTACTTAAAAGAGGCAAGTGTTTTTAAGATAGCAAGAGAAAATTATTTTCTAAACTTTGTAACTTACTTGCTAGTCTTACCGTGACCTCAAGGAAGTAACTCCGGAAGGACTGCAGATGGTGAAGAAGAACTTTGAGTGGGTTGCAGATCGAGTAGAGGTAATTCTTCTCTGCTACAATTGCATTAAAATGTTATACTTTTGATATTATAACATAATTGGGCTGAGTATCATGGTAGAATGCTTGCCTGCTTTGGCCTGTTCAGAAGGAAAATGCCAACTCTGCATTGTGGCACAGTTTTATTCCTAGCACTTGGAAGGGAAAATAGGGCATGTCTCTCTGAGATTGAGACTAGCTTGTTCTACATAATGAGACCTGTGTCAGCAAACAAAACAAAAAAACACATGTACTGAGGATGCGGGTCAGTTTACAGGTGCTTGCTTGGCATGCATGAAGTCCTGAGTTTGTCCCCAGGACTAAATAAACCAAATGTTTTGGTATACACCTGTGATCCATCCTTAGTTACCTATGAGTACATACCTGTGATCATCCTTAGTTACCTATGAGTCAGTCCTGGGTCATCCAGGCATACACAAGACCCTTTCAGAAAGAAGGGAAGGAAAAATAGAGAAGCCAGCTATTAGCTGGCTCAACACACACACACACACACACACACACACACACACACACACACACACACACACACGAAGATACTCTGTTACATTGACTGCCTGTGACACCCATTTTTGTCTTTTTCATGTCCTTCTCCAGTTACTTCTGAAGTCAGACAGTCAGTGTAGGGTTGTAGTGTTGATGGGTTCCACATCTGACCTTGGCCACTGTGAGAAAATTAAAAAGGCTTGTGGAAACTTCGGGATTCCCTGTGAACTCCGAGTCACATCTGCCCATAAAGGACCCGATGAAACTTTGAGGATTAAAGCAGAGTATGAAGGTAAACTTTATAGCTAAATGGAGAACTGTGGATATTTCTGATTTTGGTAAAATATTTTTAAATACATGTTTTGGATAATCATGTTTTAAAAAGGCTTTCCATATTTCCAAGGAAAGTCATGTGAAATGCCTATACTTTTACACATATCCCCAGGGATGGTGTCTCATATCCTATGGCCTCTTTGGGCACCTGCATGCATGTGATGCCCATAAACTCATGCAGGCACACATACTCAAATTTTTTTTTTTAAGTTTTAAAAAATGGCTCATTGATTAAGAGCACTCAAACCATCTAGGTCCAGTCCAGGGGAATCCATCGCCCTCTTCTGGCCTCCAGGAGCACTGCACACATGTGCATAGACTGGAGGCAAAACAGCCATATGCTGATACTGTAAATGATGAGCCTGTAGACAAGCATCCTAAGCACTATAACTGGGGGTTCTTTACTACATGTACCCCAGCACCCAGATACTGAATATTCATGAAGTAGCCACAAGAATTTTAATCATAAATAAGTCAACTGGCACCCTGTGGAAGGACAACTCAACATAAAAGCTATTCAGCTGGTGAGGTTCTTCATGTTGCTGAGTCTAAGCAGCAATAGCAGAGGGAAGCTATGAGCCAGCTATTCTCTCGCCTACTTCAGGACATTCTCTTTATACTATAGATCTCAAAAATGGCCACGCCTACGCTGCTTAGGTTATTATTAACCGTGATCTATGTTCATTTTGTATTCTACATTTTTATAGTATTAGTGGAGGTTAGAGAACAGCTTGCAGGAGTCAGTTCTTTGCTACTATATGGGTTCCAGAGGTCAAACATAGGTCACCAGACTTAGCAGCAATCCCCCTTATCCACTGAGCCATCTCACCTGCCCCTCTTTTTTTTTTTTTTTTTTTTTTTTTTTTTGGTTCATGCTGTTGTTATTGTCAACAAGGACCTGATTTATCTTGTAATTTCCTAGGGGATGGCATACCTACTGTATTTGTCGCAGTGGCTGGCAGAAGCAATGGTTTGGGCCCAGTGATGTCTGGTAATACTGCATATCCAGTTATCAGCTGTCCCCCCATCACACCAGACTGGGGTGCTCAGGATGTGTGGTCATCCCTTCGACTGCCCAGTGGTAAGACCTTGAAATTTTTCAGTACTGTGTGTATACCCAAAAAATTCAAAATGCAATCTCAAAGTCTCTACCTAGTTTACTAATATTGGCCACAGCCTACTAATTTTAAATCAGATTTAAAATTTTTGAAGTATTCTTTATTTTTATGCTTAATATGCATCTCTTAAGAAGTTAGAACTTGGGTTTACTATCTTTTGTTTTTTTATTTATTTATTTATTTTTAAGCTACCAACTCATTTATATTTCCTTTCTGAACCTATAGGTCTTGGCTGTTCAACTATACTTTCTCCAGAAGGATCTGCCCAGTTTGCTGCTCAGATATTTGGGTTAAACAATCATTTGGTGTGGGCCAAACTTCGAGCAAGCATTTTGAACACTTGGATATCTTTAAAGCAAGCTGACAAGAAAATCAGAGAATGCAATTTATAAATTTTTTTAAAATAATTTTTAGGAGAAAAATTACACATTCCTAGTTTGTATTAAAAAGAGAAGAATTCAAGCAAAAGGATTTCACATCAGAGAAAACAATTGAATTTACTGCTAAATAAATGGTCCTTTATAGTTACTAAAATTAGTATGACACTGTTCAATTATGTATGGTTATTGGTAGGCAGTTACATACATTAGCAAAGAAATGTCTTTTATGGAGCTGGAGCTATGTCTGTGGTTTAGGAACTTTCTTGCAGAGGACCAGAGAGTTTGGTTCCCATCATCCATGTAGACTCATAATCACTTGTAACTTCTAAATGCTAATAATGACTTTATAAATCAGTAGCTACTGGTTGGTCTTCTGTAGCTCATGATTTGAAAATTAAAGTATTCTATTGTTTATGTTAATAGCTATTCTCACTGCCTGGTCTATACATTCCAGGTCATTATCTAAGAAAGTGCATAGCTACATGAATCTCCAGGTAAGGTGTGTTTGTGCTTGGTTGAGTTTGTTTTTATGGTGTGGGGAAACCCGGGGCCTTGCAAATAGATGGTAGGCAGGCACTACCTCTGAGTTACATCTTTACCCATGTTTGCTTGAGGGTCTTTTTTGTTTAAAGAAATTGAGAATAGGGATAGAAGAAACACATAAAGTAGAAGTGATGGGAAGGGCTCTTTCCTGGGGTCTTTGTGTATTAGGACAATTCCTTGGGGAAAAGTAGTCGTCTCACCATTCCAATAAAAGACTTCTTCATAAATTGTGGCTTAGCCATTTAACTAGGTTTGGGCCATAAACTTTGATTCTCTGTAAAATGTTTTAGCCACACCTGCAGTCAAGGGAGTGGATAGGTGAGTGGATGTGGTGGCTAGTTCATTTTGTTACTGTATAATTGGACAATGGGCCTAGCCACATTCACTTCTGTAACATCTGACGTTACTGAGAAGTCAAATATTGCATTTCATGAAGCTTGGCTGTGGATTCCATCACAGTGTTTCCCATCCTTTGCCATGTTCATTACATGTGTATTTTAGGCAAGTGACTAATGCACTGTGCTAATTAGCTCTTCTGTTTACTTCTCTCTGCTGGCGTCTGTACCTTAAGTCTCAAGTCTTGAACACAATTACTATGCCTAGCTTGAAATTCTGTGCTGCCTTTCAGTGCCAGCTATCATGGCAGCGAGTTTGTTACAAATATACAAAGTCTGGGCAGGGCAGAATTGTAAATTAATTCTTTATATGGATGAACTCACTGAAAATTTTTTTTTCCTTGTTAAGCAGCAGGGAAGATTTTATTGTAGTTTATCTTAAACCCATAATTCATTGTTTAGAAATCACTGCTACATTGTTCAGCACTGATTTTCCTGTGGGTCACTCATTACCCTATAAACTAAGCAGCCACGAGTCTTCAGATAAATTTACTTGTGTGTGTGAGAGAGAGAGATACAGGGTTTATCTGTAGCTTTGGAGCCTGTCCTGGAATTCAACTTACAGACCAGGTTGGCCTTGAATTTATAGACATCTGCCTACCTCCCAAGTGCTAGGTTTAAAGGCGTGTGCCCACCCCACCACCTGGCTTATTGTTCATTTTTATGAGAAGTGAGTTTAGCTTGCTAAGGAGCTGTCACAGAGGAAATGGTGGCAAACCCACACCAGTCTGTATGTTTCACCTTTCACCTATTCAGGTGCTACCTCTTAAGAACTACTTGCTTGGTCCCTGTAGGATGTAACTAACTAACCACTCCTTCAGCTAGATATCAAGATAATTAAAACTTAATTTTTTTCTCACCATTTTTCTTGGGTATTGGTACCTTCTACTTTAAATTTTTTAGCAGTATCAGTAACACTTCAGGATAACTGATTGCCAGCTCTGTACTCCTAGATTTGTTATGTTTGGCCAGTTTTATTGGCCTGTCTGTCTCATAAAAACCATAGTGCTTCAGGCTGCTGCATCCACTACCTGCCAAGTCTTGCCCATTGTACCTTCTGACTAGGCCTTGAAAAAACTCTGTCCTCCTATCTTCTATATAAATGGGAGTTGAGATTTTCCATTTGCCTGATGACTAGAAGGCCCCCATTTTCCACTGAACCTTTGATTGCCCTAAGGCTAATACAAACTTCTTATTTTTGCCATGTAGGTTTGGAAAATGTCTCTTTTTATAGAAAAAAAAAAAATCATAGATTGAGGCAGGTGTGATGGGACATACTTTTAAAAGTCAGCACTCTTTAGAGTAAGGTGGCTCTGAGTTCAAGGCCAGCCAGGGCTGCCCAGAGTAATCTGCCTTTAAAAAAAAAAAAATCCATAAACAAAACTTACTGTTGGGTTACACAGGTTCTTTCTCTATTTGAACGCCCATTTGTTGGCAAGAGGTTAAAAGGTCACTGGTATAAGCAAGGCCTGACAAACTGATTCCCAGCTACTTTAAAATTCTGACAGGTTCAAGGCCAGCCAGGGCCATGAGATATAGCCTCTTGTAAAGGTGCTGGAGCCATAGTCTAGTGGTAGAGCACTTCTGGCATGCACAAGATACTGGGAGGAGAAATCACTAATTTCCCCAGGGAAACAACTACCCCCCCCCCAAAAATAATGTTGATTATTTGGGTTTCAACTTCATTTTCCATAAAATATAACCATGGTGGCTATGCTAGTTTTCTGCTGGGTTGTAAACTTAGAGAAATACTGCATATTTTGTTTCCTTCCTCTGTGTTAGTTATACCTGAGCATAGCCACTTAAAAAAGGGTGGGTTTATTTTGGCTCATGATGGGGAAGGTATGCTGGCAGAGGTCCCTCCTGTGTTCCCAGGGCCAGGAAGCAGAAAGGTGAATGAAGGTTAGTGCTTGGCTCATTTTCTGCTTTTCACTCTGTCCACAGCCATGCCCATAGGACATTAAAGATAGTCATCCTGGCTCAGTTAGGCTTTTCTGGAAACACCCTCACCAACATGCAACAATGTTTCCATGGTGATTCTACAGTGAAGATTAACCATCACAGTTTGACTCTGCTAGACCTAGGTATCTACTAGAAATTAGTTTTGTGTTTTAAACATCTAGATGGGCTTACTGTTGCAGCTGTTAATTCCTGCTCTATTACTGCCCCTCTGTGGAAGACCCCACCTAACTGGCATATGAAAATTATTTTTAAGCATGGGTAGACTGGTTGATAGGATCATCCATTAACAGTGGTCATCAGTGCCCTCAGACCAGGGGTGTCCATTTTCCTAGCGCTAGAGTTACCGCTTGATACAATGACAGGAATCATGTAGGTCATCTTTGGAACAGTATGTTCTCTTAACATCTAAGCCATCTCGCCAGTCCCCATAAGTTTCTTTTAATAATGCAGTATAAGTCTTCAGTATAATCATTGCTGTATGTCTGGAAGTATGCATGTGCAGGTATAGTTTTTATCAAGACACTGGTGTGTAGCCTGTGTTTACCCCACACTTGTTCTATAGCCAAGGGTACCCTTGAATTCCTGATCCTTTTACCACTACCACCTGCTTTTCTGTGGTGCTGGGAATGGACCCAGACCTTTGGATGCTAGGCAAGCACTCTGCCATCTGAGCTACATCCCCAGCCTGCTTTTTACATTTTTGTAGTAAATCTTGAGGTTTTTGTTGCTTCAATAAATAACCTAAAATCAAGTGAGATAATATATTTAACAACTTTTATGGGAAATAAAATTCTAACTCACTGTGAAAACCACCCTGACATAGGGCTTCAGCTAGGTTTTCTGTGCTGTAGAGCTTCCCAACTGCCATTATTTAGCACAGTAATCCCTGGAGCAAGTTAACTTGTGGGCCTTGCATAAGAAAGGCAGTTCAGGATGATATGGGGCTAGATAGCACTTGTCTCACAGAGTAGTTTGTATAAAAGAATATGTGGGAGCTTCCCAGGAGTCATCTAAAGTGAGTGCCTATGTAATGACTAATGAATTTGACTGGGCTAAGAGATGCCCAGGTAGCTGATAACAATTATTTCTGCCCATGTTTCTGGAAGGAAATAGCAATGAATATAGTAAAATTCTATTGAAGGACAAACTAGAACAAAAAGGTAGTGTAAGTTTGCTGTTTGAGATGGGAAATAGTCTCTTGGCCTTAGACATCATTGTTTCTGGCTCAGGCAAATGTTTGACCTGGAATTATTGTCACTATCATGTATACTCACCATTGTTTCTCTGGAGACCTCCCATGAATGCTATCTATAACATGTATAAGGTTCTGAGGATGCAAAGTAAAGGTGAATTTCTGCTCTTAGTAAATCCTTGTTACAGTGGTGGTGCTACACACTTTTAGTCCCTACACTCTAGTTAGAGGCAGGTGGATCTCTGTGAGTTCAAAGCTGGTAGTCTACAGAGCGAGTGCCAGGACAAGCTCCAAAGAGAAACTCTGTCTGGGAAAAACAACAAAAAAGTAACAGTCCAAACTGTTTGGAGATTTTGGTCGTTTTGTTTGTGTGTTGGGGATTGGGTTGTTTGTTGGGTTTTAATTACTGATTTTTTTTTTTCTTTTGTGGGATCACCCACCCCGAGGAGGGGTTTGAACTCAGTGGCTGGGCAAATGATTGTTACCACTGAGAGCTTTCTTATTTTAAATGATCCTAATACAGAGTAGTGACAGGGTACTTTTGATAGACTTTCTGATCTCTAGAGAAAAAAATACAGAGAACAAAAGAGGTATTATTATATCCTTACCTCAGCAGCTGTAAATCTGTAGAGCAGGCATGTGTGTGGCACTGAAATACTTGAATTAAAAATGCAAATTCTCAAAGATAGGGACACAGAACTAGTGCTGTCTAGCAACTGTCCTCCGAAGAGGAGGTTTGAACTGGGACTTCTCTAAGTGAGCCCTTTGGCCGACTACCACAATGCTCTTCCTCCTCACCAAGGTTTAAACGACAAAGCCAACCTGCCGTGGGCTGAAATTTGTGAAAGAATGATGCAAAATAATTTTTCCTCATAAGTTCAGTATGATGTACCAAAACTGAGCGCAGAGTTGGCAGGCACCATATGACCACTGGCTAGACAGTTTCAGCCCTTGACTCAGACAAGAAATAGGAAGTAAATATTTGTTTAAAAGCTGAGTAACAGCCGGGCAATGGTGATGTACACCTTTAATCCCAGGCACAGCCAGCCAGCTTGGTCTACCAGTTGAGCTCCAGGGCAGCCAAAACTGTTACAGAAACCCTGTCTTGGAGGGGGGAGAAGAGAAAACTGAATAACAACCGCATTAGGAGAGCCTGGGGTAAGTGAAGATTGGTTTAGCACAGGTCTCCCCTGTAGCCATAAAGGCCAGTGATAGCAAGCAAACTAATGTCTCGGGGTCATTCAGTGCTCAAAGGTACGGTCTTGTGTAGCTGATGGTAAGAGCACTTGCTTACCATGCGGGGGACTGCTCTCCAGCGCCACACAAGGAAGTAGACCCTTGGGACCCGAATGTAGTCTAGCTACATGAACAGATTTCCTTAGTCTACATAAGTCGTAGCATTCAGTTCAGAACAAGTACATTCTAGCTGACTAGGCTTCCCAGTCTACATCTCAGAAATCAACAGCAGTACCTTTGACTACATTTGCGTCACTACCAGACCTTCACACACACACAGCCCCGGGCTCTGACCAATCTTCAAGTCTTGAAGTGGCAATTCCGAAACACGCCTGAGAAGTTGTGCCTCCACCAGCCTCCTTCAAGCGACTCCCTGTGGTTTCTTAGATTAATTAGCATTTACACCGACGCCCCGCCGCAGCCTGACCACAATGCCCACGGCTGAGTCCTACGCCTCCTTTCTCCAGCCCCCCCTTCCATCCGGGATAGGGGGGCTAGTGCCTTACTGCCGCAAGACCGAAAGAAGACCGGTTTCCGACGCCAGCTCTGGGACCTGCAAGCTCCCTACTCCGGGTCGCCTAGCAACCACCCACTTCCTCCTCCGCCAGGCCAACTTGGAGATTCTCTTCCGGGCCAGAGGTCGTCCCTCTCCTCTCCTCATCTCCTCCAAGATGGCGAGCGGCGGCAGCGGCGGAGTGTCGGTGCCTGCGCTGTGGAGCGAGGTGAACCGTTATGGCCAGAACGGCGACTTCACGCGTGCCCTCAAGACCGTCAACAAGAGTGAGTGTCGGGGCGTCCCGGGCTGTCCGGAGGACGCCGCCGCCCGGCACAGAGCAGCGGGCATGGCCGCGATCTCCGCCTCAGCCCCGAGCCCGGGGGCGGGTCGCAGCCCCACGGCCACCGGCGGCCCGAGCTCGGCAGCTGAGGGCCACGTGTACTTCCCTCAGCACCCGCGGGATCCGACGCGAGCGGGAGGGGGCACTTAAAGGGACCGCGGCGGCCCGAGCTGCTGCCAAAGGGTTCTAGGTTTTTCGTCCGCTGCCGGCTTTTGCAGAGATGTCAGGTTGACTTTTCTTCCCTCGTTGTCCTGAGGGAAGTGATCCAGACGTTGTCGCGGAGGGAACTTGTTGGCTGGGGCTGGGGCTGGGGCAGGAGAAGGGAACCTTCCTGGACACGTAACATCCATGTTGCAGACAAGGTGCAAGTGTTGCCGACTCCAAAGGGAAGAGAAGAGGCGTGCATGTCATTTATTCATTTCCACGTACAAAGTCTCCCCCTGTGGTGTTTAGCCTGAGAGTGAGTGAGTGTGTGCGTGTGTCCGCCCGTGTGTGCGTGTGTCCGCCCGTGTGTGCGTGTGTCCGCCCGTGTGAGTGCTCCAACATTTAAAATAACATGGGAAGAAAAGTTTGATCTGTGTTTTCACCCCCCTATGAGTGGTAATTTCTAATTTTAATTGTCTTCAATGTGAAATTCCACACGTTATTCTAAACTATATGCCTGTAATAATGGCCATACTATATTCTGCACAGGAGATAGATTTGTGTATGTTAGGCTTTGTAATCAACTACCAGATGGTTTAGCTGTTCAAAGCACTAGTTATGTAAAAGTTATAGCGTTAACATAGACTTTACAAATTTGGATTTTTGAGTTACTGTGAAAATAGTGATGGTGGCCATGTGCCTTGAGGAAAATAGCTCCTAATTAGAATCTTTGGTACTCAAACTTACTTGAATTAACAGTAACCCTTAACTGGGCTCCCACCAATACTTAGCATTGTAACAAATCAGCCAAGATTGTCACTTCAGCAGTATATATTAATAATTTCTAGGGATCCCCTTGGTTCCTAAATGGAGAATTGAGCTCCTGTAGTTGGCCAGGAGCAAGGGCAGCTATGATCCTAGTCATTTTGAACTGACCTGCTGTTAGCATTGAACCTTGGCCACCTGAGTTTGTACATCTCTTTGATCTCCTTATGCAAGAGACACATTTCCTCAAGGTAAATTGTGTCTACATTGTACCTTTTGTTTTGCAGTGCTGGAAATTGGACTTAGGGCCTCACACATGTTAGGCAAGCTATCTTCCCATTTTTATTTATTTAGGAATGGATTTTAAAATGGCTTCCTAAAATTGTTCTCTAGTATTGCAGATTAACAAGGATGATGTAACTGCCCTGCACTGTAAAGTTGTTTGCCTTATCCAGAATGGAAGTTTCAAAGAAGCCTTGAATGTCATCAATACTCACACCAAAGTGTTAGCCAAGTAAGTTACTAGGAATACATTTGTTAGAGTTGCGTAGCCTCTCCCATTGTTTTCTTCCACTAGTCACTTTTTACCTACTTTTCTTTCCCCTTTGTTTTGTTTTTGTTTGTCATCAGTCTTTCTGAAATTGGAAGAAGCACTAGTAACCTTTGTTCTGTTCTGCTGTGCTATTGGTAGCATTTCTTAGGTTTTTATTATTTGGAGGGATTTTTTGTTTTGTTGTTTGTTTTTCCTGGGTTTTCATTGTTTTGTGTTTGTTCTGGGTCTAACACTGGCTACCCTGGAACTCACAATGTAGCCCAAGCTGGTCTCAAGCTTAAATCCTATTTCAGCCTCAGTCCCCAGCTGTCCTTCTCTTGAACTGCTAAGAAGGGCAAACCATAAAGGAATGCAGAACATAAAAGTGAAAAGAACCGGGTATACAATTTATGCTTGTAATCCTGCACTCAGGAAGCTGAGGGGAATGCCTAGTTTGAGGCCATCTTGGACTATATACTAAGACTCTGTTTCCAAAGGAGGGGTTCAGTGAAGGGGCGAGTAATAGTTCATGGAGGGAGGAGATTGGGAGATATATGTAGGTAGGTTGGTACGTACGTACGTACGTACCATACATACATACAGATATATAAAAACTTAGAGTATAGAAACATCTAAATTGATAGAAGTCTTCAGATAATGTGGTAAGCTTAGTCTGACCTCTGGCCCTAGCTCTATTAATTGTTTAGGTCAAGACCTTTCAGTTATTTGTTTTCAATTTTTAGTGGGGTTTTTCATATCATTTATTGTTTCACAGAACATGAATTTCCTGAATGGTTACTTTTTTACATTTGCTGTGATAAATTTTTTTCTGGGTGGCAGATTTTAGGTGAAACTTCAAAATAAACTTCAGATATATTCATGTAGCTGAGTTTTAAATCTGGGTATTTAAATGATACCTGTTTGCTTGTATCTTTACTAGTTACTTAATTATAAATATAGCATTTTACTTCTGATTATTTTGTTCTATGATAATTATTTGCTTTGTGAGCAAAAAACAGAAGCATCATATAGCTTGTTTTATTAGGTAGATTTAAGAAACTGTTTTCTTTGGAGATGAAGTCTCATGTCTCCCGGACTGGCCTCGAACTCTTGAGGTAGCTGAGGAATAGCTTAAGTTTCTGATCTTTACCTGTACTTCGAAGTGCTGAGATAACAGGCGTTTACCACACCGAGCTGTGGGTTACTGGGCATAGAGCCAGGGCTTTGTATATCCTAGACAAGCACTCTCTCAACTGAGTTACATCTTCAGTGTCAGTGTGTACCATTTGAGCATACAAGAAGTGGACACAGTACTTTTGTGTCGTTTTAAGAGTCAGTGTGATTTGGGAGGCAAGTCACAAGCTTTGTTATGACTATTAAATAGATTAACACGTATCAAGTGCTTAGAGCAGTGGTTCTCAGCCTTCCTAATGCTGTGACCCTTTAATACAGTCCATCATGTTGTAGTGATTTCAACCATGAAATTATTTCATTGCTACTTCGTAACTGTTATTTTGCTACTGTTATGACCTGAATGTAAATATCTGTGTTTTCTGATGGTCTTTGGAGGTTTGGACCCATAGATTGAGAACCACTGGCTTAGAGCAATCTGACATATTCAGAATCTTACATTATTAGATAATAATCAGATGCTGTTTTGTTTTGTTTTGTTTTTCTTCAGTAACTCTCTCTCCTTTGAGAAAGCATATTGTGAGTACAGGCTGAACAGAATTGAAAATGCCTTGAAGACAATAGAAAGTGCCAACCAGCAGACAGATAAACTAAAGGAGCTTTATGGACAAGTGGTAATTATTGCTTAAAATACCTGCTGACAGTCACTCCATGTAAGCCTGGCCATACCCCTACCATGGAACAGGGATGAGGAAATCCAGCCCATCCTGATGCCTGACAAAATTAGTCACCAAACCAGATCTTGGGGTTTGGACACATTCCCTGTTCTTGCTCTTCACTAGAAGTGTTGTATGTATGGTGTTGTATAAGCTAAGGGTCATTGTATGAAATTTAGACTTCCGGTTAGAATGGTAAAGGCCAGTGGGCTATGAACATAGGTGAGACAGCATTTCTAATATTCTGAAGGATAGGGATTTGGGGGACTTTTTCTGCAACATATGTATTTTATTTACAAACCTATGCCATATGAAAATGTTCATTTTTTACATTTTTAAAAATTAGATTTATTCATTTTATATGTGTGTGAGTACATGTACCACATGCTTGCTTTGTGCCCATGGAAGTCAGAAAACAGTATCAGATGCTTAGGAACTAGAATTGTGAACCACCATGTAGGTGCTAGGAATCAAAGCCGGGTCCTTGGAAAGAGCAAGTACTCTTAACCACAGAGCTGTCTCTTTAGCCCCTGAAAATATTCTTAAAGGATTTGAGACAAAATTAAGCCTGATCTGAAAGTGCTATTAATGATGAGAGGACAGAGATGTAAACTGGGTAATTATAGGGAAATTCCAGGGCTCAATGAAGAAAACCAGTCTTTGTCACACTTAGGGGACTAATTGATCCAAAGTAGCAGCTGTTACTGCCCTTTTTGTTTGATTATATAGTTCTTTCTTACTATATAGCACTGACTGGCCTGAAACTTGCTGTGTAGACTAGGTTGGCCTTGAACTCACAGAGATCCGCCTGCTTCTGCTTCTTGAATGCTGAGATTAGGAGCATGTGCCACCATGCCAGCCCTGTTACTGTCATTTAAGAACAGCTTGACTGAAGCAAGGCTTATGTTGTATGTACCTGGTGTTAATATTCAGGCATCTGTACTGGCCTGTTCTTGGGGTTCTGACAGAATACAACCTCAGCTGCAGCCACTAAGAGCACCACCTGTGCACATTCACTGTTTCCTTTTAAAAGAGCCCTGCCTACCCGCCCATCCTCCTTTCCTATTTTCCCATCCCCCTTCCCTCCCTCCCTGCCTCTACCCTCTCTGCTGCTGCTCCTGTCCCTGGAGGCCTGTCTCTCTTCCCTAATAGAAAACCCCTCTGCTTGAACCCTGTCACATGGTCTCTGTCTGTCTGTCTCTTCCCCCCTCCCCCCAACCCTCACCATTGTTTTTAAATTACAACACCTGGTACTATTGCATTCGATAACTGATTTCTGAGAAAGGTTGTATATAGTAAACTTTTAGGAAATTTTATTTTTAGATTTTAGATAGCATTTTATTTTTCTTCTGTTTACTGACCCATGGATCATTTTGTGTGATCCCCCTGTTTTTTTGTTTTGTTTTTTTTTTTTTTTTTTTGTTTTTTTTTGGTTTTTGGTTTTTTTTTTTTTTTTTTTTTTGTAATTCAGGTAACATAGATTTCTATGGAAAGATTTCCTTTCACAACCTTTAGCCATTTAGCTATGATAAAGAACTTGCTTTTCTAAATACTAGCCAAACCTACAAATGTGTGTTACAGTAAAGATTCATCACAAGTAATTTTTGAAAGTATTAGCACACAAAACTAGTTAAAGATAGATAAACCCTCATTTTGCCCATATTGTATTTAAGTTCCTTCCTTCCTGGTTCCTGAAAGCACTAGTGTGTTCTAAAACCCAGACTATTAGTCACATCTGGCTTCTGTGCTTTGGCCCTCAGCTGTACCGCTTGGAACGCTACGACGAGTGCTTGGCGGTGTACAGAGATCTTGTCCGGAACTCCCAGGATGACTATGATGAGGAGAGGAAAACAAACCTTTCTGCAGTTGTTGCAGCGCAAAGCAATTGGGAGAAAGTGGTTCCAGTGAGTGTCCTTTTGACCCATACAGCTGTGGGAAATACTCCTATTTGCTGTTTGACTGACCTTTTTCTCTGTAACAGGAGAACTTGGGTCTCCAGGAAGGCACACATGAACTCTGTTACAATGCTGCCTGTGCACTGATAGGGCAAGGTCAGCTGAACCAGGCCATGAAAATCCTACAAAAGGCTGAAGGTAGGGACTTTTACATAAAGCTTTCTGTAACTACAGTTTGGGATGTGTAACTTCAGTCTCTAAAAATTATATTTAATATTTGTGAAATTATCAAGTGGAAGTTACTGGGACAATGAGAATTTTTGGAAGTTTGTTTAACCTGTCCCTCATTGGCCATCTCTATTTCTGTTTAAGAATTTAAGTAGTTTCTAAAGTTTAAATTTTGAAGAGTAGGTGTTTGAGAGGGTTATTATGAGCACTAAATGTAAATTAATTGGCTTACGACAAAACAATATTAATAAAATGATTCCTGGACCAGTGATAGACCAGAGAAATGGCTCAGCAAGCAAGGGCGCTTACCACTAACCCTGATAAACTGAGCTCAGTCCCTGGTATCCACATGGTAGAAGGAGAAGACTGACTGCTGCAGGTTGTCCTCTGACCTCCACATGACATGATGTGCAAACACATGAACATGTGTGTACTCACACAAAATAAAATTGACAAATGTATATTTAAATTTTCTAAAGAAAATCATTCCATAAATATCAGTTACTATTATTATATTATTTCTACTCAATGCATAGTTTGTGTACATGTGCACATATAAGCTGTATATTTGTAGTACCTTTTTTATATGTTTCTACATATATTTCATGCTTTAAAGCCTTTAATTTAAGAACAGGGTGCTAGGGGTATAGTTAGCATGCTAGATAGTTTTAGGTTCAGTCTCCAGCATCAACATAGAAAAGAAGTAGAGGAATGGGAGCAGAGAGAAGGCTTGGGTGATGTGTAGCAGACTTAAAATTTGGCTCAGAACCATGTATAACTGCGAGTCTAGGGATCTGTCACCCGCTTCTGACCTCCACAGGCACCAGGCACACACATAGAATTCTAGAATTCTATTCTAGAATTTAAATATATATACATATATATTTAGGTGTGATTCACATATATGTTTGCTTAGAGATCAATTGAACTGGTGTTTAGGAGAATGAGTTTATAAACAGCATGAGTTTCTATGTTGTTAAAGATTGGTCGTGGGGGCTGGAGGGAAGAGTGTAGAGGGAAGAGTGTAGTCAGTAAAGTACTTGTTTGCAAGGAATGGATTCATTTCTAGTCCAGTCCTCACATAGGAACGCTGGGGGAGGGCTGGAGTTCAGAGCCCTGGCTGCTCTTCCAGAGAACCCAGGTTTGGTTCCCAGAACTCACACAGAATCATATGTGACTCCAATCCTAGGGAACAAGATGCCGTCTTTTAGCCTCCATGGGCACCAGGCACACACATAATACACATACATACACACTGGCAAACATATATCTAAATAAAAAGGTCAAGCAAAAACCCTAGGCCTGAGAATGTATCTCAGTTGGTAGACTGCTTGAAATCTGCTCAGAAATTAGTTTTTGCTATTTAAACTGTGAAAAGAATAGAAAGTGCCCAGTGATAATTTTAAAACCATTTACCATTTTTCTCCTATAGAGCTTTGTCGCCGTTCATTTTCAGAAGATTCTGTAAGTATTCAATAAAACCAAATTTTATACTTTTGACTAATAGTGGGAGGTTTCATAGCAGTGATTAACTTTGTTGGTTCTTCTCTAATCATAGTAATTTTCTTTAGGAACTTACCTTCAGCAAATTTTTCTGAGCATTCTATGTGATTTGTATTGAGACAAGCATCTTTTTTTCACGTATTTTTCTTTTACTATAATGCTTAGTTTTAACATTTTTCTTATCAAATACAAATGGAATCATGTGTTTGGGAATCTAGCCCAGTGTACTTTCACCAGCTTTGTTCATTCTAGGTTAATAGAAAAGAGTACTGGGTGCTGGGGAGATGGCTTACTATGAAGTGCTTGCTGTGTGTGTTGATAATATGAGTTTGATTTGCTGGGCTGATGGGCATGATAAATTTATTGTGGCTTGCACTTGTAATGCCAGCCCTCCAGAGGTGGAGTCTACCCTGATCAGCATATTCCGAGAAAGTGAGAGACTCTGTCTCAAATAAGGAAGTAGATGGAAAGATGGTGCAGATTTTAAAGAGCAGTTGCTGCTCTTTCAGAGGATCCAGACACAGTTCCCAGTATGCAGGTCAGATGGCTTACAGCCGCCTGTAATTCTAGTTCCAGGGGATCTGACATCCTCTTCTGGCCTTTGCAAGCACCTGATGGGCACAGCATGTACTCCCACAGACACATGAATAAAAATAAAATCTTTTTAAAAGTAAAATTAGGTGGCATCCACCAAACATCATTCAAGGTTGTCTTCTGGCCTCCACATGTAACATTAGCTTAATGTGGGGCATAAGTAAGCCATTTACATCTACTTTTTAGGTATCAGGGATTGAACTGAGGACCCTCACAAATGCTAGGAAGCATTCTACCACATGCCTTTTTTTTTTTTTTTATAAGATTTATTTTGCTTTTAATTATGTGTGTGAGTACAGGTGACCAACAAGTCCAGAAGAAAGCTTTGGATTCCCCAGAGATGTTACAGGCAATTGTGAGCTGCTAGATCTAAGTGCTGGGAACTGAACCAAGTCGTCTACGAGAGCAGTGTGTGCTCTTAACACCTAGCTATCAAGTCCTGAGAAGCTTTTTTTAAATGTGTTTGCAAAAAAATTGTTTTTAAGAATTTGGGGAGATGTTAAAAAACGTGTAACTTTTTTATAATACATTTAGTGATTAATCCCTTGCATTCCTGCATCTGTGACCATGTTCGTTCAAGGCCTCCTTTCCATTTTACCTTAAATAGTTCTCTTTAGTGGCAATTCTGAATTTCAAAGCTGATTTTCAGGGAAGATTCCTGAAGTTACGTGACTATAAGGTTGTATATATTTCAAATGTCTGGATCACTTCATAAAAATATGTAGATGTTTCTTTTTCTGCTTAGGATGGGACTGAGGAAGACCCACAGGCAGAACTGGCCATCATTCATGGTCAAATGGCGTACATCCTGCAGCTTCAGGGTCGTACGGAGGAAGCTCTGCAGCTTTATAATCAGATAATCAAACTGAAGTGAGTTGTTAAAGTGAGGCAGCCTTTCGGGGATGAGGCTTACTCGCTGTTTGAAGTGTATCTGGTATTAACTGTCGCTTGTCCACAGGCCAACAGATGTGGCACTGCTTGCTGTAATCGCAAATAACATCATTACCATTAATAAGGTATGAATCTGTGGTTTTTCTACATGTGTCTTATGGAATATATCATCCCAGCTTTTTGTAGGATGTGTTCTTTTTTCGACGACAGAAAGAAATTCAAGTGTAACAAAATCATAATGGAGAGTATTTTTAACTCATGGTATTATTGGTTTTGCCTGTTTATTCAAACAGGCAAAAAAGTAAAACTTTTTGGTAGTTGTAGACCTTGGATTTTAATAAAATATTTCCTGTCCAGTTTAAGGACCTTTAAGTCCATGGGTGTTTTATATTCCTTTTCTGAGTCTAAATTTGTAGGGAGCAGTTAAGGGGGATAAGATATGGGCAGGTGGTTTGTACTACCTGCCTACCCTTTGTAAAATATTACAGGAGAGTGGCTATAGGTACTTCTAACTTAAGAGTACTATGCTAATCAAATTAATTAACATGTGGTACATTGTTTAAATGGAAAAATAACTCAAGTTGAGATTTTAAATCCAAGTCAGTAGAAAATAAGAGAAGCAGCTGTTGGATGTATTTGCTGTTCTTATCTTCAGTGTGTAGGAGACAGAAAGAAGCCTTTGTGTGAAGTCCCTCAGGAAGATTAGAGCATAGCTTCAGATAGCAGTGTCTGACTCCAATGTACTTCATTGTACCTCTGTCTTGTGACAGAGGTCTCCAGATGTGGGATAGTGGTTCAGGAACAGTATTCGTACATGTGAAGAAATATGTATGATTTAGGAGTAAGGGATGAGAAAGTAGATATGGTAGGTAGCAAAAAAAAAAAAAAAAAGATTACATTAAATGATACTAACATGGAAGGTTTTGAAGACAGTTTTCTTGATAAAGTGTTATGGCAAAGTTTAAGCAAAGTCTCAAATTGGCATGCATAATTAAATTATAAAAACAGTAATCAGTTCCTGAGCATTAACTAGGAAATACCTCTTTTTGTCAGGATCCTACTCTGTTAACCCAGGCTGCCCATGAGCTTTAGGGCTGGAGGGTCCTCCCTACAGCTCCTGTCTGTCAGGGACTACAGGGGCACACCATTGCTTCTGGCTTCAAAGTGATCTGAGGCATCACATTTTAAAACAAGTGGGATTCATTTTTGAGTTTTAGTCTTTAAATCAGTTAAAGACTTAATTCAAAAGCATGAGTATTTGGGATTAGTGGCTGATCTTGTGATCCAGCACTTGGGACGTAGAGTTGGGAAGGTCAGGAATTCAAGATCATCTTCAGCTGCATGCTGAGTTCAAGGCCAGCTACTGCTATCTAAAAATGTCTCAAAAATAAAAATGAAAATAAGAACCTGCTTACAAGTAAATGAGTTGCTTTATAAAAGTGCTTTGAAAAAGAAACTGTCCTCAGAATGCCTTATGGCTTAGTTGTCATACTTTCTTAATAGTTTTCTTTTCTACCCCTGTCACCCCATTTTGAAGAGCTGGAGACTAAATTCAGATCCTCAGTGCTAAATGCATGGTTTCCCTGCAAGAAGTTTTAGAAATTGATTCTTCATGTGTCTGCCTAGCTGTGGAGGATCTTAGAAAAGGAAAATAGTGGCTGTACTATATTCATGTTGTCTGCTAACAGTAGAGACCATAGTGGAATGTCTATTTCAGAAACTTAGCCACAGTTCAAACAGGATTGTTACCTTCTTCACTTTTCACCTAAATTCTAAATGGCATGGTTTATAGACACTGCAGGTACATGTCTTTGTAGTCTTAAGTGACTAGAGTTTGTATTGTCCAGATTTATTACTTAAAAGGCACAAAACAGGCATGGTGGTTCACTCCTGCTGTGAATTCCAGGGCTATAGAGTGATTCCCTGTCTGAAAACCAAAAACTAAAACCAAAAGGTCTCAAAACTAGCAGTCAACAATGGGAAAATAAAACAAAAATCTTGTTGTTCCCCGAAGAATCTTATTTCAGCCTTTTCATAGTTATAAGTAGACTGGGAGAAATATGTATCTAGTATATTTGAATTGCAGAGATTATGTTTACATCTATGAGCCAAAAACCAAGGCAAATATATATCCATCTTGTTAGTCTAGGCAGCGCAGCCCATAGATGGATCCAAGCGTTGTTGTGTTTGTGTGAAACAAATGAATGGGAAGGGAAGGCTTTCTAGAGTTACAGAAGTCAAAGTGGGAGTTTCTGCTAACGGTGGGCAAACTTTTCTTTGTCAGGACCAAAATGTCTTTGACTCCAAGAAGAAAGTGAAATTAACCAATGCAGAAGGAGTAGAGTTCAAGCTTTCAAAGAGACAACTGCAAGCCATAGAGTTTAACAAAGCTTTACTGGCTATGTATACAAACCAGGTAAGTATTAAGTCTGTCCCAGGCTGACTTTATACTACTTGTGCTTAGGAGGCACAATGGTTATTTATATGATCTCTTTATATTCTGTCTTCTTTCCTTCTTTACTTTTATAAGCTTTAATGATTTTCCTAAACTTCTCTAAGCATATGGGCCTAACTGTAGAGAAAGGTAGCACCTTGAAGGGAGGGTTTGGTCTCATTTTCCTGTTTATCTGCTTGTGATTGACTTGTACATACCACTGAGCTATGTGCCCAGTCCTTTCATTACTTTCATTGCTAATTTTTCTGAATTAAAATAGAATCATTAAAGACATCAGCTAGAGCTAAGATCCAACTTTCATTGTACTGAACATAACACAAATTATAAATGTTAAGGGGTACAATTCTTTTTTTAAAAAAAAATAAGCATTTTTTATTATGTTTATGTTATTATTTTATGTGTCTTGTCTGCATTTATGTATGGCACCACATGTTTGCTGGTGTTAGATCTCCTAGAACTGGAGTTTGGATGATCATGAGCCACCATGTGAGTGCTGGGAATCAAACCCAGATCTCTGGAAGCACAGCCAGTGCTCTTAATTGCTAAGTCATCTCTCCAGCCCCCAAGGGATTCAGTTCTTTATCTGTATCCTAATTAAATTTGGATTCATACTGTAGAACACAAGACTTTAGTTCAGAAATGTGAAAAGCAATAATATTTTTATATCTAGAGCTGAGTCTAAGTTTTCTTGATGTTTCAACAAGAAATATATTTCTGTGGCTTTTTTGTTCCTTGTGTTGCTTTAAATTAGAAATTCTAAATTTCATTTACCTGGAATTCAGGTATTCAGATGATCATTTTGTCTAGTGGTTCTCAACCTTCTTAATGCTGTAACCCTGTAATACAATTCCTCTGTTGTAGTGACCCCCCAACCATAAAAAAATTATTTTTTGCTGCTACTTTATAAATGTAAGTTTACTTCTATTATAAATAGTAATGTAAATATCTGTTTTCCAACAGTCTTAGGACACCCCTGTGAAAGGGGCATTTGACCCCCAAAGGGGTCATGACCCACAGGTTGAGAACTGCTGATTTAGAACTTGCCTTTTGCTTACTGCTTTTTGGAATATCTTAAATTTAGTAACTAGAAGTCTTGTCCTTATTTTAAAAAAAAAAAAAAAAAGATGGATGCTATAAACTGATTTGCTTAACCCTACATATTTTTTTTACCTGTTTTAATTCTAACTTATTATCCTATCCCTTTATTTTGAATTATTTAATATTTAAGCTTATTAATACACTTATTAATAAAGGGGGCATCTTTTAGGCAGAACAATGCCGAAAAATATCTGCCAGCTTGCAGTCCCAGAGCCCTGAGCACCTCTTGCCTGTGTTAATCCAAGCTGCCCAACTCTGCCGTGAAAAGCAACATACAAAAGCAATAGAGCTGCTTCAGGTAAAGACACCAAACTTGAATGCTTAGTGAGTGTCAGGTAGTTGAAGCTGTTTCATTACACTATAGTATACAAGCTCATGCATCATACAGTAACAGCCTACAAACTGATAGATAATGCACCACTAAGTTCCAGCATCGATTTAGTTGACTTTTAAGTTATTACTTTTTTCATATGTTGTATTATGTAAATATTTGTGTAAACTCCAAAGACTGCTTTTTTATTTGGAGAACCATTCAGCATGAATTCAGGGGTTGAACTTTAGGCTTGCAGTACCATACCATGCCTGACCCAATTTCAGTGATGTATTAATGCCTCAATGGGCCCTACTCCACACTATTAGGAAGATACTCACTTGGTTTTATCATCCCAAACCAGTTGCCTTATCACATCAATGTTATATGAGTTTCATGAGTGTAAATAGTTGAGAAAATGGTCAGGATAAAATTAAGACCATCCAGAGAGAAAGTTGCTTAGCAAAGACCCCAGTGAGGAGGATAGTTGAGTGTCTTTAAAACAAGTAAATCAAGACTGTATAGCGTCTTCATTTTTCTTTGTTAGTGGCTTTCAGGGAACTTGGCATCACTGAGCCTACTTACAGAGCTTGCTATAAAGCACGGGTGTTGAATAAAATTTTTGTCAGTATAAGATTTTGACCAGAGCCAGGTGTGATGGCTCTCTCTTTTAGTCCCAGCACTTGGGAGGTAGAGGCCAGCCTGGTCTATAGATCAAGTTCCAGAACAGCCAGGGCTACAGAGAAATCCTATCTTTAAATATTTTTTTTTTTTTTTTTTACTTTAAGCTGAACTTTGAAATCTTATATAACTGAGATAAGTAATTGTAATGTCTTACAGTTATATAAATTAAATGTTTATTTTTAATTCACAACTAAAAAATATTTTAGGAATTTTCTGATCAACATCCAGAAAATGCAGCTGAAATCAAGCTTACCATGGCACAATTGAAAATTTCCCAAGGTACTAATATTTGACTTTAAGTTCTTTGTTCAGTGATAAAAGTTTAACTGCTATTTCAGACATACTAAGACTATGTGATCTCCAGCAGATTGAGTAGTGGAAGGCTGAGGAAGTCAGCCTTTACTTGGGTGTTTCCTGTACTTTTAGAATGATCTCAAGTCTTAAAGGTCCACACAAGCATGGGATCCCTTTGTTACACAGCAGTGCGCTATGTTTCCTAGGAGGCCACGGGTAGAGAAGCCTGCCTGCCTCTGAGATTGTATGGAGTAATAAAGGAGCTCTTTTGTTTTGTACTTTTCAGTAGTTCATAAAAAGTTATGAAATCACATATATTTGATACCCATCAGAAAACTTCATGGTTTGATTGTTTTTAATTAAACTTGGTTATATAGAATTGAGTTGTCTAGTGTCCTAGCTGCTATCTTCATGTAGCTATTTGAATTAACTAATCAGAATTGAATGAAATTTACAGCTAGGCACAGAGCACCTGCCTACAATCCCTGCTCTCTGAAGACTGAGGCAGGAGGATTGTGAGTTCAAAGCTAACCTGGGCTGTCAGAAACATGACTTGTTAATAGTAGTCACATAAAACTAACGGTGCTTGTGTGGGACAACACAGATGCATGGACCTTGACATTATAGCAATAAATACCAGACAGCTTAAGTTCTCAGTGGGCAGTAGCAAATGGCCCAGAAAATTTTAGCTAGCCACAGTGGCTGAAATGAATGTTTCATGGGTTGGGGAAAACAATGGCATTTAGGAAAAAGTGTAAAAATAGAAAAAGAAAGAAAAAAGCTTAGTGAGGCAGTAAGAGAAACAGGATTGAGGATCGGTTGAGAATTAAAGATGAATTGGGTTATTAATATAAAGATGGGTTGTTGAGATTTACAGTGAGCAGAAAAGCAGAGTTTTAGTACCACCAATTTTAGTACCACTCTAGTCTGTAGTAATATATTTCAAGACCCTTTAGGAAAGCCCCCCAACCCCTTCAAGTTCCAGTCTAAAAAAGATCTGTCTAGTGAGTCTGAGTTTTAGGAAGATAGTGTAGGGCCTGAGAGCTCCTGCTGTGCTGCATGAGGAGCTGAGTTCAAGTCCCCAGCCCTCACATAAAACGCTGAGCATGACTGTGCATGCCTGAGACTCATCCACCCTTAGAAACAGGAGGACCCAGGAGGCTGCTCATTTGCACAGCTTGCCAATCAGCAGGCTGACTTGATAGGAGACCCTGTCTCTCTGCTGAAAACTACGAGGATTACAGCCAACATCCCCTTCTCCATGTTTGTGTACATAGTCCATTGCCACACACCCACTCAACACATGCACCACACTCACAGCACACAAAGCAGAGCCAAAAAAGATGGTTTTTACAAGTCAGTTTCCTTAAGAAATGAGCAGTTGGAGTACTTCGAAAAACAATTGATCTCTGCCCCAGAGAATGATGAAAGTTATATTTTTTCCACAGTGTGCTTTATTCACTGTGGCGATGATTTTGTTTTTAATCTCCTTAGGTAATATTTCCAAAGCTTGTCTAATATTGAGAAGCATAGAGGAGTTAAAGCATAAACCAGGCATGGTAAGTTTCTAAGTGACTCTTAGAAGGTGATGAAAGTGATACTGTTTGCATGTCTGTGCTTTGTGTTCTCCTACATTTCTCCTATTTCCTATTGCGTTAATACGGCAGGACTAGCATTTAGAATAACAAGAGTTACTTGTCTGAGATACGTTTCATCCTGACCTCTGGTAGGCAAATGTATTAGTCTTGTTGAAGCCCCACATTACCCATAAGGCCAGCCTCAATGTCAGATCTGTGTATGGATGTTTTTTTCTTGTTGTAATTTTTTTTTTTTTTTAATTGTTTCTGTTAAAATAACTTAAAAGTATGGTCAGAAAATTTTAAATTTTAGTTCTTTTCAAATATTAACGGTTTAAGCCTTTATTTCCAACACTCAGGAGGCAGAGATGGGAGGATTTGAGTTTGAGGCCAGCTAGGACTACAAAGTGACCCTGTCTCAAAGAGCCAAGTTTATAAAGCTCAAAATGCTGCAGTTTCATCTAGCTGCAAAGGTGTCCTTTTACAGTCCACACTGATTGGGGGTGACGGCACATGCATCTGTTGACAAGGACTGGTCTGTTCCTGTGTCTGTCCCCTAGCACAACTTGCTCACAGCACTGATGAACGTGTGCTGTCTTCACAGTTTAAGGCTTGTGCTGTAGTTATTTTCATTAGAATTGTACCATTGTATGACTGAAAGATTTGGTTCTTTGCTATAAGGAATTTATCCATCTCATCTGAGCTGCTGGACTTATTGCCATAGAGGCTGTGCAAATACTCCATTGTCATTCACTGGTTTCTCCCTGGTGCTGGTTACTTGACCTAGTCAGTTTCCTGTTGCTGTGGTAAAGTATTGATCAAAACCACTTTGGGGAGGAAGAATCCATTCATCTGACCTCCAGGCTACAGTAACCAAATGAATAAATAAGCTGGGGGAAGTCTGGAGGCAGGGACTGCAGCTGGGGCAGTGGGGCAACACAATCTGGTTTGCTCCGAGCTCACATCTGGCTACATTTTCACATTGTCCAGGATCATTTGCCCAGGGATGGCACCGCCCACATCAATCATCAGTTTAAAAAAATGCCACACAAACATGGCCAGAGGCTAGTCTGATGGAGGCAAATTCTTCAGTTGAGGTTCCTGCTTGCAAAGTGTGTCAAACTGATGTCCAGTATTAGCCGTCACACTTGTGTTGTCTCTCTCTCTCTGACCATTGTGGCCAGACTCTGCCAGTTTTACCAAAGTTTCTTTAAAATGTAACTTCTTTCTGTTCCTCGTACTTTACTGTCCCTTCAAAAGTACACAAGCACATACTCATGCACACACAGATAGTGTGGGTCTCCTTGCTGCCCCACAAGCTCACTCGGTGAGCTCATTACAGCTTAGGCCATGTGCATCTCATTACGGTTCGGCCATTCTGGAAGCTCCCTAATCACACACTTGAATATCCAGCAAGATAGTTTATGTAGATAGTTCAGAATGCTTATTTTTTCATGTTCTGATCTTATAAAACTTGACACTTTAGAAGAAGTCCATTTTACAAATAAATGTCTTCATATTTGGAAAAGAGCATATTTTCCTAAGTATTCCTAGGAATTAAGTTCTATAAAAAGAGTAATGTTAATGGTGAATTAGGTACTATAAGAGATTCCATCTGTATTCATATATAAATATATATGTATATATGTATGTATGTATAGCTTTTTAGCATTTTTTAATTTTTAATTAATTAATCCCCAACTGTAAAGGCATGTACCATATTTTTAATTTTTAAAAGCTATGTTCTAAGAGTGAATGACAAGTTTTTGAATGGTATGTTTTGTCCATTAACTTAATTCTTTGCTGGATAGGTATCTGCATTAGTGACCATGTACAGCCACGAAGAAGACATTGATAGTGCCATTGAAGTCTTCACACAAGCTATCCAGTGGTATCAGAGCCATCAGGTAAAGAAATGGAGTGAAGTACTATATGGGCATAATTTTTCCATAAATAATAAAATATGCTACTGAGCCACAAATTTCAGAACTAAAATATTCTGAGTCACTATTTTAAAAATGGAAGGCTACTAAACTATCATTAATTTTTGTAAAGTATGTCAGGTCCAAATAAAATTGTTAGACATAAGGAACAGGTGCATGATGAAGCAAAACGGTTCGTTTGTGTTTTTAGGAGTTCTTTCCTGTGTATATCCAGACTATATATACACTTAAAACATCATGGTATTATTGTACATTATAAGGAGCTAGGAGTCCATGGGTGGCTGGTTATTAGACCAGCAGTATATGGAATGATTATTTATCATGCTTCATCTAATAGGAACATCTTCATTTTTTCCTGTATCAACCTCTGCATAGGTAGTATCAACTTACTACCATACACGTACATACAAGTTGCATTTACACAGTTATTAACTGTTAGTGGTGGGAGGGAACCAGTGTTTTGGAATGTACTATGTTGAATTAATGTTTGAGAATGTGCCATATCTTTTATGATTTGATTTTAGGAGCATATTGTTTTGTTTAGGTGAGTTTTTTCTGCGGTGCTAGAGGTGGACCACATACTAGACATCCTAGGCAAGTGCACTCACTACCAGACCTACATTCCCAGCTTGTTTATTTCTGTAGGTGACCAAAATAGAAATGGATTATGTTCTAGTTTCATAAATTGATTACTTGTTCTTTCACATACTTAGTAAATCTTAAGATGAGGAATTTAGCAAGCCAGTCCATTTTAAAGGGTTGATAAATAGGATTTCACTGACTGGCTAGATATTTCACTTAAGACTTTGTTTTGTTTTGTTAAACCTGTAGCCCAAATCCCCTGCTCATTTGTCATTGATAAGAGAAGCTGCAAACTTCAAGCTCAAGTATGGACGGAAGAAGGAGGCAATTAGTGACCTCGAACAGCTATGGAAGTAAGCCCTGAAAAGTGGAGGGAAACCACACTTTGTTCACGTAAAGGGGTGTGCTCTGTGTTTAATGTAGTGTCAATTTTATGAACTGTTTATTAACCTTATTTCTTCTTGTAGGCAAAATTCAAAAGATATTCACACCCTCGCCCAGCTTATTTCTGCTTACTCGCTCGTGGATCCAGAGAAAGCCAAGGCGTATCCTCCATTGCAGGACTCTCCAGGGACCACCAGAGCTCTGCTAATACTTGTGTTTCACACAGATGTTTTTCTGTTAGGAATTTCAACTCATAGGCTTGCTTCTGCCTAGTGAAAGCAAAATTTTGAGTATGTGTCATTATGATTGAAAAATAGTAATGAAGTGGGGGACAGGGTTGCATGCTCATCACCAACAATGTTGGTAAAATGATTTAGAGTCAAGGCATGGTAGTGTGTTCCTAGTACTTGGGAGGCAGAAGCAGGAGAATCAGGTTATCCTTGCCGTATGGTGAGTTCAAGACTAACCTGAGCTTGGGGGGAAAAAAAGAAAGAAAAGAAAATTCACTGTACTGATTGGTCAGTTTTGGCTTCTGAATCTACTCTGATAAGGCTGTTCTCCAAAACTGAATTGCATATCAGATGCTAAGAAGCTACTAGTCACAGCCTCTGTACTGAGACACCCTATGCATTTGGAAGCTTGGGAATCCTTGAACTGCATCACTACATGAGTTAAGGATTACATAATTAATTTTCCTTTCAGAATACATACTGTATTTGATGAAACTTGGTTTACTTTAGAAGATTTAAGGTGCTTTTGATAAAGGCCATCAGGAAAACACAGTATCTGTTAACAAAGATGTGTTGACAGACTTAAATGTGTGTGTGTGTTGTGTTCCTGAACACCTGTCCTACTCCAGTCTTAGTAAACACTTGCCCTCATCAGATAGCATGTCTCTAAAAGTGGACGTTGAGGCTCTTGAAAATTCTCCTGGTGCTACATATATTCGGAAGAAGGGTGGAAAAGTTACTGGAGATAATCAACCAAAGGAACAAGGGTAATGTTTTCCTAATTCAAAATGTTTTTAAACATTTGCTCAGGCTGATTTAAAATTATGTAAGAGAATTTGAGGGGGTTGGAAGATGGCTTAGTGGGTGAAGTGCCTGCCTAGCACGCGGGAGGCTCTAGGTTAAGTTCCTATTCATCCCTAGAATCATATAAACTGGAGTAGGGACGCCCAGTCCTGGAACATCAAGAGGATCAAAGTTCTAAGTCACCCTTAGCCTCAGCCAGTTTCTCCATCTGGAGCTGAATGAGACCCTGTCTGAAGACAAAAAAACGAAATTTCATTAGAAATAAAAAAACTTGTGTGTTCTGTGCATGTGTGTGCAGAGGCTGGAGGCTAATATCTATCACTTTCCACATTTTCAGAGACCAGGTGTCCCACTGGAGCTTACCTGTTCAGCTCACCTATTCACTGTAGCTTGGTTGGCTGGCTAGCCCTGAAGATCCTCTTGCCTCCACACCCCCAGCCTGTAGGGTTACAGAGGAGTTTGCCATTGACCCAAGCCTCTTTGTGGGTTTTAAGGAACCTCAGGTCTCATGTTTGTGCAGTTAACAGTTTACCAACTGAGCCATCTCCCCAGCCCAAAATACCTCTTGATAAAAATCCCGTGTCAATGAAATTGTCTTGTTTCTTCTTCTCTTTTGCTGTTTCCTCCTTTTCCTCATTCCCATCTGTCCTGTCATGTCAGAACTAACCTGATAGTATCAATACCTTTTCAGATCTTGTCTCCCAGTTTACACATACACAAAAAGTTTACTTTTTTTCTTGAAGCAGCATCTCGTTCTATAGCCTACAATGGCCTCAATTTTGTAGCAATCCACCTACCTCAAAAGCATCCAAATGCTAAGGTTGCAGATATTAGCCACTACAGCCAGCCTTTAATTCAATTCTTCTTACGCAAAATAGGGAATTAAGGGCCACCGAGAGGACACAGCAGTTATTGGGCTGTGTGCTCTTCCAGGCCACCTGGGTTGGGTTCCCAGCACCTGTGTTGAGCTGCTCACAACCACTTGTAGCTCCAGCTCTGTGGGATCTGAGACCCTCTTTTGGATTCCAAAGTCACTGACAGGCGTGTGGCACATCCATATACATACACCATATACATACGTATGTACGTATGTACAATCTGACACCCTCTTTTGAATTTCAAAGTCACTGACAGGCTTGTGATACACCCATATACATACGTACATACACACACACACACACACACACACACACACACACCGGGGGGGGGCGCTCCTCACTGTGTTGCCCTGGCTGACCTGGACCTCACTATGTAGACCACATTGGCCTTGAACTCTCAGAGATCTACCTGTCTCCTGAGTGCTGGGATTAAAGATGGGTGTTACCATGCCCAGCAATAAAAAATGTTTTCTTAATGTTTAAGATTTTTGTTTTGGTTCAGATTGAACAGAACATGGAATACCAAATGTTTCTTTTATAATTTTTCATCCTTGGTTTTTGTTTTGTTGGTTGGGTTTTTGTTTTGTATGTTCATTGGTGTTTTGCCTGCATGTATGTTTGTGTGAGGGTATCAGATCCCCTAGAGATGGAACTATAGACAGTTGTGAGCTGCCATTTGGGTGCCGGGAATTGAACTCAGGTCCTCTGGAAGAGCAGCCAATGCTCTTAACCTCTGAGCCATCTCACCAAACCTTATTTTCATATTTTTAAAAAATCTTTTAGAAGAAGCCTCCAATGTTACAGTGTTTCAGATTTCCTCATTTCAACTGATTAAAATTTCAAGCTTTTGGAGATCCCTCCAGAAGCCACACAGAGGGGGAAGAAGAGAGCCAACTCTACAAAGTCTTCTCACCTCTAAACATGTGCCTTGGCATGAGAACACACACATACACACACAGTGCACATATAATCATAAGTGATTTTTTTTTCTTAAGAGAAAAGTTTGCACTGTGATTGAACTTGAATTAATATTCCAGCTAATTTGTTGAGTTTATAAGCTGGTACCAAGTCTTATATACATATTTATGTAAACATACCCAGCTTATTCTTTTGTGCATATGTAATGAGCTATGTTTTATCACAGATGAATGATTCTTGATTTCTTTTTAGACAAGGAGATTTGAAAAAAAAGAAGAAAAAAAAGAAAGGTAAGCTTTAAGGAAAAAATACATTCAGATTTCTGTAGTTTGAGATAGATTTTTCGAACCCTAGTTAAATGAATTACCTAAGATCCATATGTTTCCCAAGTTTTAAATGTGTATTATTGCTATTTTAGTGGAGTTCACAGGAATTATACAAACTAATATTTACATTAGTCCATTTTCTTCAAAAGTCTCGTTTATTCTTTATTTCTTGCCCTAGTACTTGACTATCAGCTTACTCTTACCTAGTATGTAGACATGGTTTCAGTAGTCCATGCTATATTAATGCCTATATTAATGCCTCATTTTTTTCTTTAAAATGTATCATGTTATTAGATAAAAATGTATCATTTTTATAAAGTTATATCTGGAAAGTGTGGCTCAAGCCTTTAATTCTAGCACTAGGGAGGCAAGTCTTTGTGAGTTCAAGGTCAGCCAGGGCTACAGAGTCAAATCAAAAACAAGACAAACAAAAAGGCTTTCTCAGACAAATTTCAGTTGTGTTATTTATTCCAAGTCATGAATACATTCTTTAAACAAAACAAACTTGAAACTATTCAAGGTGTATTTCTCATTTACCAATCATTACCAGGAAAACTGCCTAAGAATTATGACCCAAAAGTTACTCCGGATCCAGAAAGATGGCTACCTATGCGAGAACGTTCTTATTATAGAGGAAGAAAGAAGGGTAAAAAGAAGGACCAGATTGGGAAAGGGACACAGGGAGCAACTGCAGGAGCCTCCTCCGAACTGTAAGTTGTGGCTACAGAACAGGGTCCCTCAGAATGTAGTTCATCTTGGAGGTTGACTCAAGTATCATGTGGTATGAGACATACAGTCCTACCACCTTAATAAGTATTTGTGGTATGTGAAAGAAAGAAAATAGACTGTTTGATTTTATTTCAAATACTAAAACTATGTGATTGTATTGCTAAAAACTAAATATTCTAGGAGCCGTGAAAATGACCCAGGAATGGAACCCATGCCTAGCATGTGTAAGGTCCTGGGTCTAACCCCTAGTACTACAAACCACAGAACAGCCTGTGATTACATTTAGTTCTGAAACTAAAGATAATAAATCATTTAACTGTGTGGTAAATGGGTAATATTTAGAAAGAAGAATTTAAAATGTGAATTATTTCTACATAGAATTATGTTATTGAAAGTTGATTTTCTAAACTTACCAAATTAGGCATATACCATATATTACATTTTCTTTAGTTATGAGATGGTTAAAAATATTCAAAAGGAGTGGACACAGATATGGTGCACTCATCCTTATAGTGCATGGGAAATTATTGGGTGTGAAAAGTGACATCCATGCACATACATGCTTATACCTTTTCCTGTATTTCTAAATGTCTAAAAACCTTTCAGGGACGCCAGTAAAACTGTGAGCAGTCCACCCACCTCCCCAAGACCTGGCAGTGCAGCAACGATATCTTCCTCTACAAGTAACATTGTGCCCCCAAGACACCAGAAACCCGCAGGGGCCCCAGCAACGAAAAAGAAACAGCAACAGAAGAAGAAGAAAGGAGGCAAAAGTGGCTGGTGAAGACAGTGTACTCATTGCAGGCTGTTCTTACCCCGTGTCAATGACATTTGGAACATAATGTAACACAGCAAGAGGCACAGAGCTCCCTCCTCCATCCCTATAGTCCAAAAATGGTTCCTTATACTTCAGATGGGAAAACGTCCTCCTCAAACTGCCTAATCAGATTTGGCCTACTTGTACCAAATAGCTTTATGGAAGACTGAAGATGACTGAGTGTAAGGCACGTTATCTAAGGTTTCCCACCATTTAAATGGGAAGTGTTTCTCCTGTTTCAACTAGTGAAGATATATGTTCCTATTCAAGTCTCACCTTAAATTATGTCTTACGAGGCTAAAGGTGGTACCTTCTGAGCATTCCACGTATTTGTTTAGAACTATCATGTGATGAAAAGGGATCTTAGTAAATGAGTGGCCAGAACAACTTTCACCATAATTCTCTGTCCTGCAATGCTGGAATTGGGACTCCTTCACGTGTATGTATACGTGGACACATCTGACTACTTTGTACCCTTGTCACTTTCTTTCTCAGATTATGTTAACATGCTGATTTAGTTCCACTGAAGACCATCATTGTTACAAGTAGTTGACGCTTAGACCCAGTGTTCGGAGGGCAAATGGGTTTGGGCTTCTTAATCAGAACACTTAATGGCCACCATCAAGAGCATAAACTCTGACTTCTTTATTTTAAGAGGGAACAGTACCAGGCGGTATTGAAATTCACAAGAGCATTTGCCCCAGTTAGCGCTCAGATGGCGCCCTTTTCTGGTTATGGGACATGACCTTCCATTACTTTTTTCAAAGTAATGTGGTTTGCAGTCACTTTGTGATATAAATGTTGCTCTTGTCTTTCATTGCTAGCAGGCCACTTTCCTACTCAAACTGTTTTGGGACACCTGGGGTGTCTCCCCATGTTTAATATTCATTTATGTCACCTGAGCTATCATTTATTTCACACTTCTCTTTCCTAGTGATCAGATTACTCTGCCCTTGTTAATAAAAGTGCTGCTGTGTTTGAGCATTATGTATTGAAACTTTTTCCATGAGTCTTTACAAGGCTTTCCTGCTCTGGGATTACAAATGGGGGCTGCCTCAGTGGCATCTAAGAACCATTTACACTGCTCTCCAGAGAATAGTCTTGATGAGACTGAATATCCTATTACAGGAGTGATTGTTATTTAGGGTTCCATTACATCTCCTATGGTTAAAGGTAATTTTCTCAAGTTTACCAACAGAATCTTCATGAGATTTACTGAACTTTGAGATTTTTGACCCAAGACACCTTGGTGAAATACATATACAGTATACTTGGCATTATTAGCAGCAGTTTGTATTGTCATTGCTAAGTCACAGAAACCTCATTTCAAATAAGTCGTTTAAGTCTAAACTTCACCTATATTAACATTCCAGTAACTATTGGGTGTGTGTGTGTGTGTGTGTGTGTGTGTGTGTGTGTGTGTGTACACTTATAAAAACCAATATGGAGCCAAGCAGTGATAGGCATGCCTTTAGTCTCACCTCTTGGGAGTCAGAGGCAGTCGGATCTCAGTGAGTTTGAGGCCAACCTGGTCTACAAAGGGAATTCCAGGACAGTCACACAGAGAAACCCTGACTCAAAAAACAAAACCAAAAAAAAAAAAAAAAAAAAAAAAAAAACCTAATATTGAAAACATCCATTCTCTGGGTCACATTTTAAAATAAATTCTAGCAATGAGTGTGAATAAAGATGTTTCAAGTGGCATTTTATGGAGGATTTACTTATTGACCCTCCCAGCAAAACTAAAAATCTGGTGGGATTGAGAGAATTCTGTTTAAAAATGGCCATTCAGAGGCTGGAGAGATAGCTCAGCAATTAAAATTAGCACCAGCTGCTACATTTGTTATATAAAAGCACAACATGCAAGAAAAATAACCATAAACATAAAGCAATAAATCTTTTTTAAAAATCCATACTATTGGTATGTGAATCAAAGAACAGAAGCAAACATTTTTGTAAAGTGTTGAGCCTAGTAGCCTTTTCTTTTTATTTATTTATTAACATTTTTAAACATTTTTAAAAATAATTTGTTTATTCTTATTTTATGTGCATTGGTGTTTGGCCTGTATGTATGTCTGAGGGTGTCAGATCCCCTGCAACTGGAATTGCATGCACTTGTGAGCTGCCATGAGGGTGCTGGAAATAGAACCCGGTTCCTCTGGAAAAGCAGCCTGTGCTCTTAATCACTGAGCTCTCTCCAGCTTCTAGCCTAGTATTTTCAAGACAACTGAAGATAGCTAACCAACTAACTGTCCCATCACTCAAGCCTTCTGGAACTTGCTATTCCTTACCAGCTTATTTGAAACATCTGATTAAAGAAAATCAATTTCACTTAAAAACTAAATTCTTCCAGGTGGTGGGGGAAGAGCAAGGTCTCAACATGCTAGCCTGGCATTAAAACTGGGTAGCTTCATTATGGCTTAAACTCAAGCAGTCCTGCCCCAGCTTCCCTAGGGAGGCACCCAGCACCTGTGTCCTGGTATTACTGAGCAGGAACCCAGGGCCTTGGCTCAGCAAGCACTCCATCACCACTTACACCCCATCCCTAAAAACCAACGTTGGCAAATTGTGAAATATCCCAAGTCCAGCTAGAAAATAAGAACCATGAGTTCCTCAGCTAAAGAAACATGCCAGCTTACTATAACTGCCCTGGCTAGGACCCGAAATCTCTGTCCTTGGCTGAGAATCCTGAACAGCAGCCTTTTGTTCCAATGGAATTCACATGGGATTGGGGAAGAGAGATGTGTAACCTGCTTTTTGGGGAAAGGAGGGGAGTCTTCTAGGACTTCTGGTGCCTTAGACATTCTTAAGTTAGGGGTACAGACTGGCAGAGCAAGTCGGGAGTTGAAGCTGGATAGCTGAAACTCCATTTCTCCAACCCTGCCAAATCGTGCCTTTGTGCCCTCTGGAACAAGAGGTGCCTATGGACCTCTAGCAAAAGCAGTCCACCTCTCCTGTTTCTCCCAGTTCTCTGCCGAGGATCACCAGGTTCCCCTAGAATGGGCTCCATTCATGCGCTAGCATCCTCACCTTTACCTCTTTGACCGGTCACTCCTTCAGCCTCAAAGTCGATGGCGAATCAGCTGCCAGCTCTTGGCAGACAAGGTAAAGCAAAATGCCAGATCGACAGCTGTACTCACCCGCGCGGTCTGCGACCCTGTGACCGCGGGTGTGGCCTACGCCTTCTGGACCTACGTCTCCACCTTGAGCCCCACACCAGGGCCACACCTGCCAGGATCCAGGGCCGCGGCTCCGGCGCGCTCGCGCGCCGGGGAGAGAAGAACTGTGGTGGTGGCGATGGAGAGGGGGAAGGCGAAGAGGGAGAAGGAAAGCTTTTCTTCTTCGAGCAGTAGGGAAACGGTAAAGATAGAGAAGGAAAAAAGGAAAGAAGGGGAAGTAAAAAACAAGGGGAAAGAGAGAGGGAAGGAAGAGGAGAAGAGGAAGTCTGTAGAGGTGAAAAGCAAGAAGGGGAAAGAGGCAGGGAAGGAAGAGGAGAAAAGGAAGGATGTAGAGCAGAAAGGCGACAATGGGAAAGAGAAAGGGAAGGAAGAGGAGAAAAGGAAGAGTGTGGACATGAAAACCAAAGAGAACGGGAAAGGAAGGGGAGAGGAGAAAAGGAAGAGTGTGGACGCGAAAATCAAAGAGAACGGGAAAGGGAAGGGGAAGGAAGAGGAGAAAAGGAAGAGTGTGGACGTGAAAACCCAAGGGAATGGGAAAGAGAAAGGGAAGGAAGAAAAAAAGAAAAATGTGGACGTGAAAAACAAGAATGGGAAAGTGAAGGAAGTCAAGGAGGAACAAGGGACGAAGAAAGAGAGTGAGGAGGAACAGGTCACAGAACAGGTCAAAGAGAACAGCAGCACCTCGATTAAAATCCTGTACCCGCCACCGCCACCACCTCCGCCACCGCCGCCGCCACCGCCGCCGCCGGTAAGAGACCTGGGACCGGGACCCTCGCCTCCGAGGCCATTGTGGGCATCCAGACCCGCCGGCTCTGTTACGTCGCCCCCCAAGTACGCAGAGAACCGGGTCTTGTCCGAGAGCTTCTGTCTGTGGATGGGGGGAGGTGCCAAGGTTCGAACGCACCCCCCTGCCCCCAACTTCACCGCTTCCAGTATCCCCAGGTCCTACCTAGGGATCTTAATTGGTCCTAGCTAAACGCATTGGTCCCCGCATTTCTATGTGAGGACCACAGACAATGCTGAAAACAGCCCCGAACTCTTCCTCGCACTTGTAGTGAAGATCTTCGTTGGAATACATAAGGTTCCTTGGTACATGCATGAGAAATACATAATGTGTTTAGGAACTTTCGATTATTTCCGTGGGCTCTGTAGTTTGCATAGCTTTCAGAACATCTACCGTAGAAGAGGAGGGTCAGGTAGCCCACTTAACTAGTCTCAGAACCCCAGGTATTTTGGTCAGAAACAACACTGTCATTTAGTGTTCCCAGCTCCTGGGCTGGTTCCTGGGCTCAGAGCTGCTTTCTAATTCTGAACAGTTGGAATTATTATCAGAAACTTGATCCCTGGGGAAAACAGACTCCACAGACCCACGGATGATGAAAGAAATAATTATTGACAAAGAGCAGTGATATTCAGAATGAGATTTGAGTACTTACCTGGCAGAGTGGTTGCACTCTAGGAATATAGGCCCTGCGATTTCCCCTAGTTCGAGAAACTATAGTTTCTGGTAGTTGTGGTCTGGGACTAGATAAATGTGACGGATCCTGTGGTTTTGTTTGGCGTGGCTTATAGAACTAGCATTAGAACCCAGAGTGTCAGCAATAAACTCTACCATTGAGCTACACCACCTCACCTCAAAAGTATAAAGAAAATGTCAACCATGAGTGCTTGTGGAATTTCTAGGGGAGATAGACCTGGGAACAACAATGTGGTTAGGAGTAGGGGAACACCATTATTTTCTAAGACTTCGGATACAAGATTGCCAATCAAAATATGACCAGCCAGTATAAAATACCCTAATTTAGCAGTGGAGGTAGTCATCTTGGAATTAACGGAGTATGTTAGTTGTCTGGGTAGGACTCACAGTGGGAATTGTAGGGGGACACAGTCAAACCCTGCAGCCATTTCTTGGTGCCTCTGTTGCTTTAAAGTGTGCAGTTTCTTGTTTTCTGGTTTTTTTTTTTTTTGTCTGTTTGTTTGTTTTTAACTTTCAATGTTGTATTCCTTACTGTAGTGTATTCTCAGAATGGTACCATAATACTTAGAACTCTAAGACCTTAGCCAGGTAGCAGTGGTATATATATGCCTTTAATTCCAGCACTCGGGAGGCAGAGGCAGGTGGATGTCTGTGAGTTTGAGGCCAGCCTGGTCTACAGAGTGAGTTTCAGGACAGCCAGGGTTATTATACAGAGAAACCCAATCTTGAGGAAAAAACAAAACAAAAACAAACAAACAAAAAACAAAACTCTGAGACCATCATAAATCATGCTTTCTAGATTGTCCCTGTTAGGGGCAAAACATCTTCTTCCTCCCTCCCTGCTGGAGCTGAGGACCTGCCTTGTGCTTCCTAGGTAAGCGCTCTACCACTGAGCTAAATCCCCAACCCCTTAAAACATCTTTCTTTCACACTGATTCTCTTATTGTTTTAAAGCAAATGAGAGTGTTTCAATTCCAGTACAAGGGGATCCAGTCCACTCTGAGCTATAAAAGAAGACTCAAGGAAACAACAATCAACACACAAAAGAGCTGAGCTAGAGATTCTAAGACTATTTCAGATTGCCTTTTGAACCAGGTGTTGTGGTTTGCATCTTTAATTCTCTGAGGCAAAGGCAGGTAGATTCATAAGTTCAAGGCCAAGGCCAGCCTGATGAGTTCCAGGACAGCCAGGGCATTAAACAAAAAGTGCTAATGTTTTAGTATTTGTTTTTGTTGTTGTTGTTGTTGTTTTGTTATTAGATAATTACTGTTCAAATTATATAAACCATGTCTCTAAGCACCCTGAACTATTTCTGTGTTCATGCTGGACCTTCCTTTCTGATAATTTTTGTTTGTTATTTTTCCAGACAGGGTCTCACTATTGTAGCTCTGGCTGCCATGGAACTCACTATGTAGACCAGGCTAGCTTCAAACTTGCAGAGTTCTACCTCTGCCTTCTGAGCACTGGAATTAAAGGCCTGAGCTCCTTTCTGATCATTTGTGATAAAAATTTCTAAGGCTAGAATGTTAGAAGAAAGCTGCTTTTGAAGTTTCCTTCCAAGTCCCTAGGTTTAATGTTAGACTTTATAACAAATACTCTTTTGTTATTGAGACAGGTTTGACAATTTCTATAGCCTTAGCCTTCCTGCTTAATCATGATACTTGCATCAAAACATAAGAGAGAACTAGGTGACAGTGGCTCAAGCCTTTAATCTTAATACTCAGGAGGTAGAGGTAGTCAGAGCTCTATGAGTTTGAGTCCAGCCTGGTCTACAAAGTGAGTTCTGGGTCAGCAGGGTTATATAGTGAGACCCTGTCTCAGAAAAAAATAGTATTTTGTTTGTTTTATAGACAGATTATCCAACTGCTAATACAAGACAAATAATGAGACCTTAATGCTTCCATTTTGGGTGGAGACAAACCATTCTCGTGTACTTGCCAATAGATGATAATTCAAGATGAAAATGGGGTTCTGGGATGGCTCAGCAGGTAGAGTGGTTGCTTTAGGGCCTGATAACCTGAATTTGATCCCCAGGACTCACAAGGTAGAAGGAGAAAACCAGCTAATGAGAGCTGACCTCTGACCTCCATATGCATGTACACACACACACACACAGTGAAAAGGGAAGAAAATATGTAGAAATTAGTCCTGATATTCATAGATCTGTGACACTGCACAACACAAAGATTCTAATATGTTTGTATGCATGTGGGAGTGTGTGTGTGTGTGTGTGTGTGTGTGTGTGTGTGTGTTCATAGTTAGGATTTTGATCTGGTTAGCAATTCCACGGTTCTGATTAGATGCTAACAGTCAGACACGCTGTCAGGAGCCACACACAGCCCCAACAGCATGAGTTTACGAACTTATTTTTTTTATTTCACAGAACAGCAAGCAGATCCTAGTACTGGGCTTGGATGGAGCAGGGAAGACCAGTGTCCTCCACTCGCTGGCTTCCAACAGAGTGCAGCACAGCCTGGCACCTACCCAAGGTTTTAATGAAGTTTTCATCCACACTGAAGACAGGCAGATGGAGTTCCTAGAGAGTAGGTTCTGTTTCTTATTAGCATCCATCTTAAACCAGAAGCAGTATTCTCTATTGACATTGTAATCCTCAGAGAAATGACACAGGATGGGATTCTTCTACACTTTAGGATGATGTGTAGTTTAATAACCAGGTGCTCGGGATGGAGGCTGGGGAGTCCCTTTCTGCAATTACTCACACTGTCCACCTATTTCCTCAGTGACATTACTCTGGCCACTCACAGCTGCAGCCTAACTTGGTGGCATTTATCAGAGCTCCTCCACCAGTGGATCTTATAGGCCCCCTTGATGGATATGCCTGTGATTTGAATTAATGAATTAATTAATGTGTGACTTCTTCCTCTCCACAGTTGGTGGCAGTGAGCAATTCCGCTCCTACTGGGATATGTACCTGCCCAAGGGATGGCTGCTGATCTTTGTGGTGGATTCGGCTGACCACAAACGGTTACCAGAAGCCAAGAAATACCTTCATCAGCTAATTGAACCAAACCCAGCACTCCCTCTGGTCGTGTTTGCCAACAAACAGGTAAAAACCTGTTTAGATGTGGCTTTGTGGTAGAGTATCTTATCTAGCTTTCAGGATTACCTCTGCCAAAACTGTTAATGTAAGCTCCACGAGATAGTTTCATTATTAGCACAGTCTGATTTTATTAGGTAGATAATCAAAAATATACTGTCTATTCGATTTATTAGGTCTCCTGGATTATACACGCTCTCAATGGAAATACAATTATCTTCTGTCCTTTAACTACTTGAATTGTCTGGTCTGTTGCCTCATGGAGAAATGGAATTGAATCATGTGCATTGAGCTTATTTCGATAAACTAATAGTGATTGTTGATTTAATTCAACACAATATTTTAGTGGCTTCTATGTATAAAGAAAGAGTTTTGTGTTAGATCAGTTACAGTTGACTGAATTTATTTGGTGCTTGCATTTAAAGCAATAAACATCCATGGAGAAACTGTCCTTGGAAGTGTAAGCTACTATGAAAAAAACAGAAAGAAAGAAAAAGAAAGGAAAGAAAACAAAAGAAAAGAAAAACAGAATTCCTGTATAATGCAGCAATTATACTTTTTTTTAAAAAAAATAATACTCCAAATAATGAAATCAGGGAGCCAATCTGTTTTTATACACTGACGTTCATGGCAGCAGTATTATTACAATAGCCATGGGTTAGAAGTCACCAACCTGTCTGCCTGCTGAGTGCATAAGAAAATGTGTTGTGTCCATACAGCATGTCACTTTAGTTTTCAGAGGGAAGGAAGGTCTACCGTATGCAACCACATGGATGAACCTTACTACGGACACTATCCCAAATGAATAAGCTAGCCACAGAAGGACAGATGCTATGTGTGATTCAGTGTATCGAGCTTCTACCCAGAGTTGTCAAATCTGCAGAGGTTCAAGTGGAACTGTGGCTGTCCAGGGTTACAGGAGGGGGGAAAGAGGAGTTGGTTTAGCACAGATAGAACTCATTCTAGCAAGAGTTTGCACTGTGAATGTATTTAATTTTACTGAATTGTACACTAAAATGGTAAATTTTGTTATGTGTACTATTATGATGACGACGACAATGATGATGACCACACACACACACACACACACACACACACTTTAGGTTTTCAAACATTGTAACACTAATTCTCTCAATTTCTGGGTTTGTCAACCAAGAAGAGCTCAATGCCTGCCTTTCCCTTCTGTCTCCTGTGGGAGGGATGTTCACAGAAGCAGACAATTATGATTGATCTTACTTTGTCAGGAACCTAGGTTGGCACCCAGGATAGAGGTTGGTCTAACACATTTTGACATTGTGTTGGCATTTTAAAAAGAAAGGTTAATGATTGTTTTTCTTTTCCTTTTTAAGACTTATTTATTATGTATACAGTGTTCTGCCTGCGAGCCTGAATTACAGGCTAGAAGAAGGAATCAGAACACATTATAGATGACTGGATATGGTTGCTGGGAATTGAACTCAGGACCTCTGGAAGAATAGTCAGTGTTCTTAACCTTTGAGCCATCTCTCCAGCCCCTGGGTTTTGTTTCAAAGTGAAGTAACTTAAAACTACAAAGACTCAAGGCCTGAGAGATGTGGCTTAACAATAGTGACTATGCTTAGCATGTGAGCGGTCCCAGGTTCAGCACCTACCAGGGAGTGAGGGAACTGTAAAAGATTTAGAGCTCCTATACACACATTTGAACTGTGTAGCATTCTGATGGACTGGAACCTGGCCATTCTCTTGTTGCTGGCCATTTTTAGTATTCCCAATTGTTTACTCTTAAGTGTTGCCATGAGCTTCCAAATGTGTGTGCCTTGTACATGTGGATGCACTTTTCTCAAGTGCGATGGATTTTGGGATTTGCAAATAGTTTTATTAGATACTCCTAAATTGCTTTCCACGGTTGCACTAGTTTATTCTTCCACCAGGGGGCGACACTTTCTGAAGCTCCACTTCCTCCTCAGGACTTGCTAGTGTCAAAAATGTCCCGTTTGCTAGTGTGGTGAGACTAAAGTTGATTTTTATTATCCTTATGAATTTTGAAGGTGTTTATTGCTGATTGAGCCCTAAGTCTGTGGGTATTCTGTTTCCTCTTATTTCCTCACCTCTAATTCTCAGTGTTGGGAATCAGACCCAGAGTCCTTTGTGCAAGGCATACTGTTTACCACAAAAATGGGCCCAAGGCCTCTACCTTTCTTTGTTTGAGGTATGAGGGCAATTAATATCTTTTGCAAAATCCACTGTGTTAGTTATATACATCATTAACATCTTCTTCAGTATCTCAGTGATTATCATTTTGCTTTGCTCATGGTTTCTATTTTTATGTTGGAGATTACCCTCCCCTTTTTTGAGACATAGTTCTACATAGTCCTCTCTGTATAGCTCTGTATAGTCCTGGGAGTCACTCTGTAGACCAGGCTGGTCTTGAACTCATAGAGATCTGCCTGTGTCTGCCTCCTGAGTGTTCAGTATGTTTCTATACCCAGTTAAATTGAAAACATTTGCTTTAATGATAAAAGGCTTAGATATTTTTTAAATTAAATTTATTCATTTATTTTATACCCCAACCAAAGTTTCCCTTCCCTGCCCTCCTCCCATTCCCTCTCCCCACTCACTCCGCTCCCCAATCCACTCCACTTATGTTCAGAAAGGGGCAGGCCTCCCATGGGTGTCTTCAAAGCTTGGCTGAGGTGGGGCCAAGCTCCTCTCCTCGTACTAAAGCTGGGCAAGGTAACCCAGTATGAGGAATAGGTTCCTGCAAGTCAGCCAAAGCGTTAGGGACAGCCCTGCTTCCACCCTTAGGAGTCCCACCAGTAGATCAAGCTACTGTCAGACATATGCAGAAGGCCTAGGTCAGTCCCATGCAGGCTCCCTAGCCATTGGTCCAGAGTCTGTGAGCTCCTGTGAGCCCAGGTCGGCTGTCTCTGTGGGTTCCCCCATGATGACCTTGAAAAACTTTCCCTCACCCTCCCATACCTCCACCCCATTCTTGGCTCCTGTAATCCTCCCTCCCTCTCTTCAAGGATTCCTAGAGCTCTGCATCTGTTTTCATCAGTCACTGGATGAAGGCTCTTTGATGACAATTGGGGTAGTTACCAATCTGATTACAGAAGATGGCCAGTTCAGGTTACCCATCCACCTTTGCTAGGAGTCTTAGAGTCATCCCTGGGAGTTTCCCTTGTACCAGGCTTCTACCTGACCCCAAAATGCCACCCCCCCCCCATCAAGATGTCTCTTTCGTTACTTGCCCTCCATCTTTCCCTCTAACCCAAACCCTCATGTTCCCATCGCCACTGCCACCCTTCCATCCACCCAGGAGATCTCTTCTATTTCCCCCTCCTAGGGAAATCCATGTGTGCCCACCTCTCTTTGGGCCCCCGTTACCGAGCCTCTCTAGGGCTGTGGATTGTAGCCTGTTTATCCTTTACGTTACAGCTAATACCCATTTAGGAATGAGTAGATACCATGTTTTCTTTCAGTGTCTGGATTACCTCATTCAGGATGATTTTTTTTCTAGTTTCATCCATTTGCCTTCAAATTTCCTGATGTATTTAACAGCTTAGTAGTACTCCAGTGTATAAATGTGCCACATTTTCTTTGATTGAGGGGCATCTAGGTTGTTTCCAGGTTCTGGCTATTATAAATAATGCTGCTATAGACATAGTTGATCAAGTGTCCTTGTGGAATGATTGAGCATCCTTTGGTTCTATAAGGCTTAACTATTCTAATTTAATACATACTTGTTTATATCCTTTTGTCAAAGTATTTAGTCTGTGCTTTTAGATCAATCACTAGGTCAATATCAGGGTTTTCAAAAAGTTATCTTAGTTGGGCATGGAGGCTCATGCCTGTAATCTCAGCAGGGAAGCAGAGGCAGAAGGATTGCAAGTATAAGGCAAACCTGTGCTAAATAGGGGAAAACCTATATATAAAAAAAAAAACATTGTCTTATTAGCTTTATCCTTTGGTTATAACCTTGATTTCTACCCATACTGTCTCTTCCCTACATTTTCCTTTACAATTTCTTCAGTGGATTTATTAACCTGAGACATCATCTATATATTGCTGTATCCTTTATTACAGACGTCAGTAAGGGCTCCATGACTAAATGAATTCAGGTTTCAAATAGGAAACATATTGTGATTACCAACACCTAGTTATCATACATGGCCCAACAGGGAAAGCCTCACAGACTTCTAGGGCTGTGGAGCTAAGATGACACATGTGGACCTCCATACACCCCACAAGTTTGATATAAATTTTTGATCAGAATAAATAATGATAGCAACAAAGAACTCCCAGTGATAAGTGTGAAAATCAGTAAAATATGATATGGACAAAAAGTAATCGGTAAGTAGCTGGCATACCCTTATAATGCCAGCACTTGTGTGGCTAAGGCAGAAGGATCGAAAGTTTAAGGTCAGCCTAAGTTTCATGGTATGACGACTCTTTAAGAAAGCCAACAAACTCCTCCTACTAAGGTTCAGGGAACAAAACAGGCAAGGTGGAAGAGATGACTAAGAGCCAGAGACCAGAGAGGACCAAACTAAACAGTGTCTTCTGGACATGAGAGGAAGCTGTACTTGTGTAATCATGGCAGCTGTGGTGGCCTGTATAAGACATGTACAAGATCAAGCAGCCAACATTTCAACATGGAGCAGGTAAGGGTTCATGAGCTCCCACCCCTACTGAGGAGCCATGGATGACTTCTGGGCTAGGGAAAGTCAGTTTTCTTTAAAGATGCGGCCTATGTAGGTTGACCATCCTCCATTGAATGGCCTCATTCATACCCAAGAGCATACAGGCAACACAAATTGGATTCAGTGAGTTATAAAAAGAAAAAGCAACATATAATTGAGGGGGACACAGGGCTGAGGATGGGTAGAGAGGAACTGGGGAAGAGTAAGGAGGGAATATGATCAAAACACATTGTATGCATGTATGAATTTCTCAAAGTAGTGCACTAAAAGCAATCAAATGCATGATGGTGCAAGCCTTTACTCCCAGCCCTCAGAGGCAGAGGCAGGTGAATCTCTGTGAGCTTAAGGCCAGCCTGATCTACAAAGCAAGTTCCAGGACAGCTAGGACTGTTACACAGAGAAACCCCATCTCAAAAAACAAAACAAAACAAAAAGAAAGGAAGGAAGGAAGGAATGATAGAAAAGAAAAATTAAGATCTTTTGGCAGGGGGCAGAAAACACTTTTTTAATATCTGAAACACTGGCTAATTCTGATAAAAATACTATTCATATCAACACTGGGGTCATAAAAACGAAGTCTCAATATTTTCTGTATTAAAATGGTGAAAGTATTTGTATTCAAGAAAATTGCAGACTAACCAACATGTCCTATTCTTTTTCCACTGTGGGTGAAGGACCTTGAAGACGCCTATCACATTACAGATATCCACGATGCTTTGGCACTGTCTGAAGTGGGGAATGACCGGAAGTTGTTCTTGTTTGGAACTCAGGTGACTGAGAACGGCTCAGAGATCCCCTCCACCATGCAAGATGCCAGAGACCTGATTGCACATCTGGCCGCAAATATGTAGAAGTGACTAGGACCTGGCCCAGGACTCAAGTCACCATCAAACCGTCATCAAAGAGGGCTGAATGGCAGGCGTATGCCAAAGGTTTCCACTTTCAATAAAAAATAAACCATTTCCTATTCTCTCAATGCAAATTGTATATACGAAGACAATGCTAACTCATTAAGATTGCTTTTTCAATTTTTAGATTTTTTTTTTTTTTTTTTTTTTACAGTATCACCAGCTTTAAACTATGGTCTAGGATTCACCAGATGAACCCAGATACAAATGCCTGAAATGAACTCTTGGCCACTTACTTGACCCAAAAGAACCACTCTTCTGGTTGCCCTTGAATACTTGAGGCACAACTTCCTACCAGTTAAACAAGACAGACACTATATATCCAAAATGTGTTTATTGGGACGGTTCCCACTCAGCTTGAATCAGGTGCAGTTCAGTGCTGCTTCCTCCTGAAGGAGCATCCTTCTGTCAGCCGCGCTTTTCCGCCTGTGGGCTGACAGAGGACAGTGGAGCAGCCAACACGCAAGACTACCGTTTGTGCATGGCTAAAGACCGTGGTGATTTTATAGCATCCTGGGCATTTCACATCCATAAAGTGGGAACTGGGGCTCTGCACCAGGCGCTTTTTCTTGTGTTTCCTCTTTTCCTCTTCTGGAGAGGGATGAAGGAGATCCTTTGTGAGAGGCATGTTCTCGTAGGGAGGTCGTCACCGCCGGAAAGGCCAATTTTTAGATTTTTAACTTCAAATTTTTTAATCATTTTGTGCAAGAGAAGTGTGGATTTTTGTCTGTTGTTGGGGTGCTGAGAGTTGAATCCTGGGCCTCACATATATTAAGCACACCATCTACCATGGTGCTCTACCCACACACTTGAATGAGGATTTTAACTCAAAAGTAAAGTTTGTATTAGCAAGCCTTCATCCCACCCGTGGCTTCTCTTTTTTTGTGTGTGTATGTTCGTGTGTGCACATGCAAGGTCAGAAAGGTGTCCTCTCTCAGGAGCCATAAATCGCATATGCTCCTTTGTTTTTTGTGGTTTCCATGGATCAGACCCACATACTTGTGCTTACACAGCAAGTCTCCTGTACCCCATCCCACCCCCGAAGTCCAAGTGTGGTTCATCAATAGCAATAAATTTATATTAAGCCATTTAAAAAAATAATTTATTTGACTTTATGTGCCAGTGAGACACTGAGGAAGTCAGATGTACAGAATGGAGGAGAGGTAAAGAGCCATGTGGCAGAACACAGATTAACAGAAGCAGGTTAATTTAAGTTGTAAGAGCTAGTTGGGAACAAGCAGAAGCTAAAGGCCAAGCTTTCATAATTAAAAGTCTCCATGTCATTAATTGGGAGCTGGCAATCCCACAAGAAAGTCCAACTGCATTTGGTGGTCAGTGTATAGATGTAAATCCACATAGGGCCTGAGAAAGCTGAACACCTTACAGTATAATGTTGGAGCCTTCCTAAAGACTCTGGGTACCACATTTGGATGTGGGCAGAGGCAGAAGCAGAACACTAGTCAGGAGAACATTGGAGTTGATATCTTGTACCAGGATGGTGATTGGCTATCAAAAGGACAAGGCCATTGGTAGTGTGCCTGTTTAATATGTGTAAATCTCAGAGTTTGATTTTCAGTACATAACCAGGTGTGGGGTTCATACCTGTGTTCTCAAGACAAATGGAGACAGGAGGATTAGAAGTTCAAGGCTGGAGAGATGGCTCAGTGGTTAAGGGCACTGACTGCTTTTTCAGAGTACCTGGGTTCAATTCCAGCACCCACGTGGCAGCTCACAACTGTAATCCCAGTTCCTGGCGACCTGACACCCATGGCAAAGCAACAATGCATATAAAATAAAAATTTAAAAAGTTCAAGGTCATCCTTTGCTACATAGACTGTATTCAACTTGGGATACATGAGACCCTGTCTCAAAAAAAAAAAAAAAAAAAAAAAAAAGTAGTTGGGGGCAGGTGTGGTGGTGGCTGCATATATCTTTAATCCCAATGCTCAGGAGTCAGAGGCAGGCAGATCTCTGTGAGTCCCAGGATAGCCAGGGCTATGTAGAGAGGCCCTGTCTCAAAAAGCAAAAACAAAATAATACAAAAGATAGTTGGATGTAAAGACTCATGTCTATAATCTCAGCAGTCTGGAAGCAGAGGCAGGAGAATTTCAAGTTTGAGGTCAACCTGGGCTACATAGCCATAAAGAATGAATATATATACATATATATATATATTCAAGAGTTAACTGGAATTTTTGATGTATTGGAAGGAGGGAGAATATAAAAAAATGGGTAAAAAAATTAATTTTCCTCGGGAGAGCCAGAATCAGATCCATGGGGTCAATGCATAGAAATCATTGCCAATATGTGACTATGATAGGGCCAGAGTTAATTTTGTGCATGTCATTACTATTCTCTTTCTGTGAACAGATTCTCCTGGAAGCTGCCACATGCCAGAGTTATCTGTTGAGCATGTATCTCTGGAGGTATAGTAGTACCTAGTCACATATCCACATTCAGAGGATCTTAAGACCAGGGTAGAATAGTTGTAGTCTTCTGTAATAGACCCTCTATCCTCTGTTTTTTGTTTGTTTGTTTTTGTTTTGTTTTTTCAGGGGAGTATGGAGGGAGGGTAGAGTGTTGAGAATGAACCCAGGGCCTCTTGTATGAGCTTACCCTCTGTCACGGACACCCGCACTGCAAACCCTCTTGCAGTCTTGTACAGCCCTTGGGGCTTCCCTTCTGTGATGTGATCTCTGTACTTAAAAGCAATTCACTTAGTGGTGAACTGTTTTTGCTGATGTAGGGAACACCTTGCCTCTCAGTTTTACTTCTTAATTTCTATCTTGTCTCCTGAGTTTACCTAACTCTTCCTGATTGCGTTGATTTAAGTTTTTTAAAAAAAATTAAATCAAATATTTTGCCTATATAATTTAAAATTACTTTATGTGTATGGCAAGTATATCTGTGCACCATGTGAGTGCAGTGCCTAGAAGAGGGGGTCAGATCCCTTGGAACTAGAGTTACAGACAGTTGTGAGCAGCCAGGTGGGTGCTGGGAATCAAATCCCAGGCCTCCAGAAGAGCAGGCAGTTGCTTTTAACCACAGAGTCAATCCCTCCAGGCCCAGGCTGAGTTTTTAAAAATGCCTAAAAGTAGCTTTGTTTTTCCTTTTCTAAAAGTTTTGGAAGCCCTTGAAAAGTCATTGCACAATACTGCATGTTCATACTAAAATGAGTTTGGAGCTGTTGGGACGTCTCAAGACAGCCTGATTTCCATCCCTAGGACTCACACGGTGGAAGGTAGGATGTCCCCAAGGCATCCTCTGACCTCCACATGTGTGGCAGCTACCCATGCACACACAGTACATAAATAAAAATGTAATCAAATCTTTATGTGTTGAATGTTTTCTCTGCTTGTACGTGCACCTAGTTCCTGCAGAGGCCACAAGAGGGTGCCAGATTCACTGGAACTGGAGCATAATCTGCTGTGAGCTACCGTGTGAGTTCTCTGCAAGGGCAGCAAGTGGTCTTTAAGAAATCTTTATGTATGTGTGTGTATGCTTGGGTGTGGTATGCATTCCATATGTATGCAGGAGGTCTGAAGTGTTGAATCCCGTGGAAATTGAATTATGGATAGTGGTAAGCCACCATATAAGTGCTGGGAACCAAAACCAGGTTGTCTGCAAGTACAGTAAATGCTCTTACGCACTGAACTGTCTTTGCAGGGCCATGTGTGGCCAAAAGTACTACATTATCTACTCCAGCCCCACACATGTAATCAGATCTTTAAAACTGAGGTGGAGGCTGGGCAGTGGTGGCGCACACCTTTAATACAAGCACTAGGGAGGCAGAGACAGGTGGATCTCTCTGAGAGGCCAGCCTGCCTGGTCTACAGAGTGAGTCTCAGGCCAGGCTCAAAAGCAACAGAGAAACCCTGTCTCTAAAAAAACAAAATAAAAGAAAACAATGAGTTTGAGGCTGGGCAGTGGTGGCTCTCACCTTTAATCCCAGCACTCGGGAGGAAGAGACAGGTGGATCTTTGCAAGTTTGAGGCCAGCCTGGTCTACAGAGAGAGAGAGAGTTCCAGGATAGGCTCCAAAGCTATCCTGCACATCTTAGAATGAGTCTCCTAGTTCTATTCCAGATATTTTCCACAAAAACGTTTTATTTTTTCTATAGGACAGTAAATTTAAGTACCCACCCCCAGTATTGTGTAAAAGATGTCTTTAACTGTACAGTTGACAGAAGATTTATTCCTTAACATTTTAGTTCCTTCCCTTGAAGATAAATACAAGACTGAGACTCCACCAATTCTGCCCTTCTTTTCCATACTATTATGGATGCCACAAAAATGAGATGAGCACTTTCCAGGCTTACACACACACACACACACACACACACACAGAGAGAGAGAGAGAGAGAGAGAGAGAGATGGCACTGAAAAGCTGGCTCATCACTTAGAGGGGTACTGCTCTTACAGGCAGCTGCTAACTGCCTATGATTCTAGCTCAAGGAAATTTTTTTTTTTTTTTTCAAAAACAGGGTTTCTCTGTATTGTTTTGGAGCCTGTCCTGGAATTAGCTCTGTAGCCCAAGCTGGTCTTGAACTCACAGAGATCCGCCTGCCTCTGCCTCCTGAGTGCTGGGACTAAAGGCGTGTGCCAACAACACACCTATAACCTATGTCTTCAGAGACTGTGGCAAGAGAATCTTCACAAGTACAAGAGTTTGAGACTAACCTGGACTAAATAGTTACAGACCAGCTTGAACTGCAGAGTGAACTTGTTTCAAGAACAAAAGAAGTTGGAGGAAGGGTTAAGAGGAGGGGGTGAAAGACACAAACAAGGCTACAAAGTATTTGGTATGTATCAGAAATATCACTATGAATAAGTCGATGTTCACAATCGTGCTGCTCACAAGACTATATGATTAATAACATTTGTGGTGATACAGGCTAGGGGTTTTGAAATGATACAATCTAGGGTCCTTGGTTGTTTTCGCTGCCAGTTAAATTAAAAGGCAGGAAAACCTGCAGCGCAGTAGATAGCAGCAGAATCGTCAGTTGAACGACAGCGTTTATTGGGGATGAGAAAACACACATGCGCAGACATACAAGGAAAAGACCCTCTGCAAAGCAGAGGAAGCAGACAGTCCAGTCTCTTCGTGAGAGGTGGGGTTTCAAAGTCTCTGAAGAGTTGTCCTCCCTTAATTTAGGGTTGGTCAGTTGGAAGAAAGTGGGGATGGTTGACTGGCATGTCTTGAGCAGGATTTAAGCCAGTGGTCCACCAGCAGGGGCCTGCAAGTGGAAGACAAGTCTACAAAGCCTTTAAGTTACACAGCTTTTGTCTCAGGTCAGGGGGGTGAGGAAGCTGGCCAACTTAGAAGTTTGCCACCTTTGTTAGCTAATCACATCCCCTCTGTCTGCTAGCAGTCTAACTCCTAGTCTCACTTTTTGATAGTGAAGCCCATAATGATACACAAGATGTCCTTGAATACAGGTCTTTAGAAGTGTTTCGTCCAAGTGTTTCATTGTGACGGTGTGCAGAGTTTCAGGTAAAGGAAAGGTTAGTGATCTAAACTATTCTGATGAATATTAAGCTCGTAATGTTCGCCCCATTCTCAGCCTTCATTCTGACTGCTGAACTTTTACTAGAAACCGATAACTGATTGCCTTAGCAGGGAGATTGGGGGGAGGGGGATCTTAAAAATCTATCCATTCCCAGGCTTTGTAAAGAGTATGGGGGAAACCTCGGAAACCTAAGCAGTCAAGAAGCAGGCAGGTTCAGTGAGTTGTTTTAAGTCTTCTCCCTTCACACCGGAAGCAGGGGAAGACACCCTCTCTCCAGGTGCTCTGTCTTCTGTGCTGCGCCTAACAGAGCCCCACCCTAGGAGAGCAATGCGTCTCCATAGCAACCGTACAGCGTAGGCACTGAGATGATGGGCGGGGCGGGGCTAGACGGCTCGTGGGTGGAGCTGAGTCTGTCCGGGGCGGGGCGCGGGCGGCCCCAATCTGTGCACGCAGCGAACTGCGCTTGGGCGGCAGGCGGAGAGTTCACACCCTGGGTTCCCGGAGCTTCTAACTGGAATGGAGGAAGGAGACTTCTTGGGTTCACCCGTGTTGTCTGGGGTGACTGGTGGGCAAGACACGACAGAAACACACACAAACTCTGAACTCCACCCGAAACCCCTTGTGCTCAGGCTCCTGGAGGTGAAGAACGAGCTTGGGAGTGAAGAGGTCAAAGGGGATGAGGAGGAAGAAAGACAAGAAGAGGACAATGAGTATGAAGTGTTCGCTGAGTCCAGTAAACACTCTAAGACTCACAAATCCCATGAGGCCTCCACATCCTCCAAGTCCCGCAAGGGCAGTGAATCCCTCCAATCTCGAAAGAGCAGCGATCCTCCCCAGTCCCGCAGCACCAGCTATCCTCTCCAATCCCGCAGCTCCAGCGATCCTCCCCAGTCCCGCAAGACCAGCGATCCTCCCCAGTCCCGCAAGACCAGCGATTCCCTCCAGCCCCACAAGGGCAACGATTCCCCCCAGTCCCGCAAGGGCAGTGAGCCATTCCACGCCCGCAAGGGCGGTGAGCCACTCCAGTCACTTCAGGTACACGCAGATGAAAGAGCCGATTTGCTTCCCAACGCGGTGATTACGACCTCCCCATCTTTGATGGCCAGATACATACCGCACCTCCAGATGGCTTCATTGAGCGGTAGGTTTCGCCCCCACCCTGCTGAATTCTATCCACCCAGAACTCAGAAATCCAAGAAAGGAACTTGACTCTTTTGTCTACCTGCTGCTTTGCAGCCAGCTCTTTACAAGGAACTTCAATGGGAAATTGACACTCTAATAGTGACAGAAACCACCTCATCATTTTCAGGATTGAACCTGGTGCCTCACTAGGCAAGCACCCTAGCACCGAAAGCCCTTCCAAATCCTTCAATTCAGCACACCAGTCTATCCTGCTAGGCTGCACCTCGATTAGTCATTATTTGCAGTTGATTTTGTTGTTATATAATTTGTCTTACTCTGCAACGACAGATCCTCGAAGGGAGGATGTTTTGCTAGCTTTTGGGGCTTGGGCCCAGGGGAAATGAAACAAACATTCAGGGGACATACAAGAACTGAAGGAGTTCATCATCCGGTCAGTCCTCCTCTAACTTACAAGGTAGCAAGGCTGGTTGGTGGAACTTTAACGGAAACACACTTGCTTTTTACCACTTAAACTCACTTCCAAGCTCTCCTTGGAGACTGTTTGCATTGGGCCTGTGATCCCATGTCACCCTTTTACCACATACATATCCTACCACCTCCCTAGCTCTGGCCAGCCACTATTCTCCTGACATATCTCCAACCCAGCTAAATGCCAGCAGTCTATATACCCCTCGTAGTTGACTCTTTCTATACAAAATTGCATTATTGTACTGATTGGTTTTATTTCAATCTCATTACTACAAATTTTAATTGGAGCTGGGTATTTTCTGGCAGACTTGTATTCACTGGGTAAGTTGGTTTCCTCAGGCTCTGATGTGACTAAATGCATTCCTTCTTCTCCTTCAACTTACACACTTTCATACTTCACCCAATGGGAGACATTACCTCCTATTTTATCAAGAATAGAACTATTGATCACAAACTCACTTACTTTCTTAGCACCGGGTTATTGGCCTCCCAAGACTGGTTACTCTGTCTGCCTTTTCTCAGCTTCCAGGAGAGAATTGTGCTTGTGTTGATGAAAGCCACCTTCTCCTCACATGCCTCAGATTGCACTTGTCCTCTGAAGAACTCTCCTTTCATCTGTCTCCACTCCTCTACAACATCCATTTCTCCTTTTCTAATGAATCACTCCCATGAGCCAACAGACTCTGAGTGCTGTGATTAAAGGCATGCACCACCACCGCCCAGCATCCTTTACTTCCGTAGGTCTCTTCTCCATTAGAACTGCTCCAGTGTGCCAGGCAATGTCAGTGCACACCTTCAATCACAGCCCTCAGGAGGCAAAGATAGGCAGATCTCTCAGTTCAAGGCCAGCCTGGTCTAAAGAGCAAGTTCCAGGACCGCTAAGACTACACAAGGAAACCCTGCCTCAAACAAATAAACAAACAAGCAAAAAACAAACAAAAAAAACAAAAAAAAAAAAACAAAAAAACAAAACCTTCTCTAGTGTACCCCATCCTGGTCCTGTGTGTGTGTGTGGGGGGGGGTGTCTCAGCATCTCTAGTTGTGAGCCACTGAACTTCTCATTCTGATAGCCTCATTGGGAAGATTTTGGCTTTCACCCCATCTGGGACTCTCCCTCCCCCTAGCTCCCCTCAATTGCTGTGCCATTTTGGAATCATTTTTTTTAAGTACGCTTTCCAGCTAAGCCCAATATTTTGAACTCAACTCTGTGCCTCCTTTTTACCAAAATTCACCTCAGAAAGCACCTTTAGCCCACTGATTCGATGGAACTTTGACAATATGCCACCACACCTTCATGTTCTTTCTCTTCTTACCTTATCTTCTGTGACCCACTGTTGCCACTATGCCATATTTTAATGATGTGCTTGCTCTCTGAAAGTCCCAGGCTGGCCTTGACTAGGATCCTTTTGAATCCTCTTAGTACTGGGATTACAGGTATATGCTGTCATGCTTACCCAATTCTCTCTGGTGGTAGACAGATGTTACAAGAGGAAGGTAGACAACTATGGGGATTGGTCTCTAAATTCATGACCTTTGAACTTTAAGTGGCCTCCCCATTCTGCTTAGCAGTATCAAACTACATTTCTAAATGCTTCAGAAATCATTGTCCATTCCCTTATTTCCCTATATCGCCTTCAACATCACCTAAGCAAAAAAGCATACAACTGAGATTGGAGAGTGGGTAAGAGGGTTTGTTATGTGAACATGGGGACCTGAGTTCAGATCTCAGCACTCTGTCATGAGTGTGGCTGTAACTTCTTGTAAACCCCACCCAGCACAGGGAGCAGGAGGAGGAAACAGACAAAGGCTCCCCCTCTCAGAGGAATAAGGTGGAGAATGGTAAAACAGGACACCCAGCTATCCTGATCTGCCCTCCTTGAGCACACATGTGTACACTCACACAACACTCATATGCACTCTGAAGTCTACCACAATGCAGCACCTATAAATAACCCCTCTCTCCAGTTACTGTCTTTGACATCTATTAATGGCCATTCTGCCTTCTATCTGTTGGATCTCGTCTAACTTTAACATTTAAAAAAATTAGTATGTGTGTATGCTAATGATGCTTACATGTGGGTGTGCATGTGTGCCATGGTGCTAGAGTTGACTCAAAGGACAACTTTATAGGGTCTACTTTTCTGTGAGTTCTGGGAATTGAATTTGGATTTGGTTATCAGGCTTATGCAACAGTCACTTTACATGCTGGACCATCTCACCAGCCCCCATCTACCCTCTCTGCTGCACCATGTGGTCTTGGACTTTTCCCAGTGATACAGAAACATTACATGATTACTCCACCTGAAAATGATCACAAGTCTTCCCTAGCCCCATGCCTCTTGCCTTCCAGGCACCACTAATTTTTCTGCTTGCCTTAAAGAGGACAAAAAAAAAAAATCTTCAAAATAGTTGTCTAAAAGTCGATGATTTCAGTGTCCTCCTTTTCTCTCCTCTTGAGAACTAGTTAAATTAAGAGTTCGTTCTGTCACCTTAGCTGAAGCACTTTTGTTGAGGTCACAATGATCTCTGTCCTGCCCACAGCAATGGCAAACCCTTCATTGAACACATTTCCTTCTGTCTTATGGATCTTTCTTGTTTCCTGGAATACTAGTAACTCTGTTGTCTTACCTTGTAGATTCTTCCTGACATTTCCTTTGCTTGGAGCCTTCTTTTCCCAGCCTTTAGGTTGAAGCTACTGATATCTTAGTCCTCTCAGATGCTTCTAGAACTCCCTTTATTCTCTGGATGATGTCATCAGTTCTGTGGCTTAATTGCCAGTAGCTTCTCAAATTATTTAAAGCTGTTACTTCTCCCCAGAACTCAATTACCAAGCCTTACTGCTTGACTATCCACCTTGACATCTTTTAAACCATTAACAAATCCTAACTTTGAGTGATATTCTTAGCATCAAAATTATCATTGTATGCTTTTTTTTTTTTTTTTTTTTTTTTTTTAATCTCTTGTCTTGTTCAGCACAATAGCCTCCAGGTGGCCACCTGCCTTGGCTCTTAGCCCTACCCTCTCCAATTCATTGTTCACATCGGAGTCAGGAGAGTCTTCTAGAATATATATAATATATATTTCAAGCATATTTTCAACTCTCAACCACCCCAGAGGTAGTCCCCATCGTATGTGGCATGTAATCTAAAGGGCTAACAAAGCCTCACTTGATCATTATCATTAACCTGAGCTTTGTTTTTAAGATAAATTTTCATGTAGTCCAAACTGGCTTCAAACTCATAAAGCAGAGAGCTACTTTAAACTTCGAATCCTCATGCCTTCACTTCTACAGTGCTTGGCATTACATGCATGGACCACTGTGCATGGCTTATGCTGGGCAGGGATCGAACCCACAGTTTTGTGTAGGATAGAGAGGCACTCTCTCTCTCTCTCTCTCTCAATGGAGGTACAGCTCCAATTCACTGTCCTAATCTTGAACTTGACCTGGCATGTCCCTAACTTTAGCACTTCCATTCTCCTCATCATTCTTTGCTCTCAAGACACATGGGCACCCTCTCCTACCTCAGAATCACTCACTTCTTCTGCTAGGAGACTCTCAATTCAAGTATTTGTTCCCCCTCCCCATACCAAAAATAGGTCTTTGACCTGATAATTTTCTTTAAAACACATATCCAACTCTAATATGTCTCTGTGTTTAGTTCTGTGTATCACACTCACATGAAGGCCAAACTTAGTAATTTTTGTTGGTGAAAGAAACTATTGACTTCTGTGTCATGAAATCCAATGGGTCCATTTGTGTCCTGAGTGATGTAAAAAGATTCAGAGTTAATAATACCCATGAGGGATGTAGAACAGATTTTACATAATTGTCTGGTGTGTCTGATAAGTTCTCAAACCTGGTTTGTTTTTTTTTTTTTTTTTCTGACATGCTTAGTTGGTTTTTTGTTTTTTGTTTTCTTTAAGATAAATTTTCATGTAGTTCAAGCTGGCTTTAAACTCCTTATGCAACAGAGGGTGACCTTAAACTTCTTTTTTGTTTGTTTTTTGTTCTCTGAGACAGGGTTTCTCTGTATAACAGTCCTGGCTGTTATGGAACTCACTTTGTAGACCAGGTTGGCCTTGAACTCACTGAGATAAGCATGCCTCTGCCTCCCAAGTGCTGGGATTAATGGCATGCACCATCTCCGCCTGGCTCTGACATGGTTTACCGCACCCTGTTCATGCGTTCCCAGTCTACTTTGGAAAGTTTACAGGCAGCTGCCTTTCTACTTTAAGAACCACTTATTACTCTGTACCTCACGGTCGTGCTGGACAGGTGGTGTCTGGGTGTACAGTGAGATACAGAGCCATTTGCTTTTGCCTCTGCACTCAACATGGAACCAAATTCTGCTTGTAAAATAGTTACCTGAGCAACATACAGCCTGAAAGCCATTGTTTTTACATAGTGCAGAGTAACTTAGAGCCATGCATAGCTTAATCCCAGCAGTCTTCAAGCATAGTAGACAGGCTCTCTCCTGATGAGTGGCATCCCTATGTCCCCTTCCACCTTTATGTGGGTTCCTTGAAACAAACTCAGGTCATCAGGCTTGCTTCAGGTGGTAGGTGAGCCATCTTGCCAGCTCTGTAATGTATCCATTCCTGTTCTTCCTTCTGTCTTTTATATGAAAGAAAATAACATCCAGTTACTCACACTAAAACAATCCATTCTTCCTAGATTTCTTTGTTTTTCGAGGCAGGGTTTCTCTGTATAGCTTTGTAGACCAGACTGGCCTCGAACTCACAGAGATCCACCTGTCTCTGCTTCCCAAGTGCTGGGATTAAAGGTGTGTGCCATCACCAGGCCCTAGGTTCCTTTTTTCTCATTCTCAAACCCAATTCAACCAACAAGTTTGATCTAACTGTCCCTGAAATCATTCATGTCACCTGCTAACACCCACTTGGCTATGGTTATTCCTCACCTGGATTTCTACTTTGGCTTCTGGATTAGTCTTCCTGTTTTCATTCGCATGCCCTGAAGGCCTGTTGTTACCCCAGTGACAACAGGTATTAGAAAACCCAAGTGTCAGGGCTCAGAGGTTAAGAATGCTGACTGCTCTTCCAGGGGACCCATACAGAGGCCATTTAGTGCCAAATGTGGCTCTAGAACTCTCAGAAGATTGCTGGGGAGTGCAATTAGCAATTAAGAAGATGTGCGGCAAGCACACCCAAAGGCCTGTCTGATGGAGTCCATTGTTATAGTGTGGTTCCTCTTCCCAGGTGACTCGGTGTGTGTCTAGTTGACTGCTGAGGCTAATTGTGAACGCGTGCTTATTTCTATTCCCATCGATTCATGTGCTTATGCCTTCCACTCGTTTGAGGTTGCTTATATGAATACACACAGGAATATGCTACAAAGAAGTGCATCTGTTTTAGGAAGAACAATTAATTCAGGGAGGGAGGTGAACACTAGTGGAGGAGGAAGGAAAACAAAACAAGAGAATAAATAGTAAAGTCCAGTGCAGTTTAATTCTGCCACCGCAAGCACACGCACTAGCTTTTCTTAATACAGTTAGTAATCCCCTCTAGTCCCAGCACTTAGCACTCTTCTTGGTAGAGTTCTTCCTTATCTTGTTCTCACAGGTCAACTTTATCTCACTGGTACTCAGGCATGGACTTCTCAGGAGGCAAGCAGGGGCAGAAGGAGATTTCTTCTGTGTTGATATTTTATCCTCATCAGAAGGGCTCATCATCTGAGCATGACTGGGTCCCAAGTGTGTGTGTGCTTGGGAGCATCCCTCCAGAAGGTGGCGGCCTTGTCCAATGCCTCAAAGCCCTGAGCTGTCAGCCTGTATGTTGGTTGTCTGGCAGCTGTGCTAGAAGCAGTGGGGTTCGGCACTATGGTGTAAAATTGAAACACTGGAAATGGAGTGAGAGAGCTAGAATGTTCTGATGGCCTCTGGGAGAAACATGTGTTCAGCCATCTTGCTCCAGACCCTTCAGCTGCTCTTGGCCAGATCCCACAGAGCAGAAGCAGAATCCCTCCAGGGTTGGAGGTCATCTGACCCAACCACTGTCCTTCCTCCTTGCTGTGTTCAGCCACCCTGGTCCACAACGTTGCTGTGCCTCTGAGCTAGTTCCTCCTCAGGGCTCTCACACCCACCACTTCCTCTCCTATAATACTGTCTTCAAATTCATCTTCTTCTATGTCAGTGGACATGTGGTACCTTCTTATCCTCTCTCTTCCATCCCCCAGTTCAAGTATCAATTCCTCTAAAAAGTGCTTCCCAAATTATTCTCCCTAAAGTAGGCAATGTCTTCTGAATACTGTGTTCTGAATACTGAATACTATGAGCTATTGATTTGATTCTTGTCCATCGTTTTGTCTATTATGTTAAGCTACCTGAGGATAGGACAGAGACTTTAGACTGTTGGTGTTTTCTATACTTCAGCAGGTGGATGAAGGAGTCTTCTATATGGACACTTGTGAAATCCTCTAGGTTCACTTGGTAGCTAGCTACTGAGCTCAAATAACATATGTCCATTGAGTGTTCTAAATATTTGAGAGCACTTTGTTGTATCCCTAGCTGTAGTGTAAGCACTAGCTGTATCCCTATTTTACTGATGAGCTAATTGGGACACAGAGGAGTCAAATGACTAACTAGAAGTCGTGCACACAGTGATAGTAAATACTGAACTGGGTGATAAGACCCCATAGTCTTCTCTTCATCATTACCCTATTGTCTTCCTCACTGCATGGGGGAAGTCCTGTTATAGTGCTAGGAGTGACCTAAGGGCAATGATGAGAATGAACAGAAAGAGCTTGGCATGATGTTTGGTCACTGTAAATGTTCAATGTTGTGGTTAGCAATGGTGAATCATGCCTAGTACTTGTTTACAGAAGTAAGACTTCTTGACTGTGCACATTGTGTGGTATAAGGAATATCAAGTTGAGCAGGGTATTCTCTAAGACATTTACTGCTGCTGGAAGGCCGGTTTTCAGCAGTGTTGGAGAAACTGGTAAGGAGGTGTGTCCGCAGAGCTGCATGAATGCAGAGGGGACTCTTTTCCTGAGGGCCAAAGCTTAATTCATTTTATTTTCCTCTCTTCTGGATGTTCTTTGCTTTTTCTGTTCTGTTCTTCCTGATGTTTCCTTCCTTCTTTCTTTCTTTGTCTTCTTTTTTCCCAGTTGTTCTCCTTCTAGATCTTTTCTGAAGTTATCCTTTTACTTCTTCCCTGATGGCTCCCTTCTGTTTCTTTCCTGATGTTTTCCCCCTACATCTCCCCCTTTCCTTCCTCCTATCTTTCCGTATCCCCTTTATACCCACTAATACAAAGATTTCTAAGCAAGAAAAGATTACCTCATAGCCACAAGTTACGTTTTCCAAAAGCAAATGTAAATCTTTTCATAAGAAGAAATCACATTAAGATCACAAGTTACATGTTTTCCTTAGAAGCTCACAAGTAGTTAAACATTTTTCTTTGTATTAATTTTCCCATCATAACATCTTAACCCCAAAGAGACAATTCTTCTATAATTGATTAACAAAGCTTCATGAAATCTAAGTAGATTTTAGCCAGCTCCTTTTGTTCTGACAGGAAGCTGTTTGCAGTTTCAGTGTAGCAGATTCCTACAAAACTTCATGCAAGTGGTCAGCTAACCATCTATTTTTCTTTCCACACAATAGGGTCATTTAATTTCCTTTTACAGCTTTGTGTGCATACTGGTGATTAATTCTGTAAGCTACATGACCAAGGACTCAGACCTAACCTTGGGTGTAGGGACATAATTGTTTTCTTTAATTGTCAGCCTGTTCTTTCACAAGCAAAATTCACGGGTCTATAATGCATGAAACCTCCTTGTTTTTGTTTTCCATCCTCTTTAAATGTCATATCTAACAAAGGGGAAGGTGACTTTTAGCCTATATTTGTCTTTTTGTGTCTCTTATTGGAGCAACTGGCAGAATAACCTAAACCATTTCCCTAATCATCTTTACTGTCTTAACCATTGGTATCTTTTAGGCTAATTCAGAAAGTCCATTTAAATCATAGTTCTAACTAATCATCATTGCTCTTATACGAATTATCTTCATCGTGATCTGAAAGTAAATTGCCCAGTGATGAGTGGGATTTTCCCAAGAACCAACCACACTGTACAAGATACAGTGGGATCCTTTCATATGGTAATCACACCATGCCAAATACAGCAGGAACATGGCAGCAGAAAACCAAAGGAGTACAGCAGAAGCAAGGGGCACGCTGGAGACAATCCTCCTGGGGCTTTGCCTCTCCAGGATGTATCCAGAGTAGCTTTGTTACCCATAAGCACCATTGTTGACTGCAGCTCCTCTGACATGGACACAGCAGTTTACAGGACAAGAGAAATAAAATGCACATAGCTGTAACAGACTACAGAGTCCAGATGAGTGTCATGGACATTCCACTTCATCACAATCAGATCCTCTCTCTCTCTTCCTCTTCCTCCCTCCCTCCTTCCTTCCCATCTTCTGTTCCTCCCTCCCTCTCTTTCTGTCCTCAAAATATTGTGGGCATCCTTCAGGACAAATTTTTTTAAAGACAATTATGGACTCCATGTCATTTTACTCATAAATTGCTTAGGATTTAAAACTTAACAATAACTATGCCATTATTATGCCAATCAAAATTCAGTAATTTTTCTAATGCTAATATCCACAATCAATAGTCAAGCTTCCTAATTTTCTCAAAAAAAAAAAAAAAGCTTTTATTTTAAAAAGTCATGCATGCCTACCTACAATTGCATCACTCAAGAGGCAGAGGCAGACGGATTGCAAGTTCAGCAAGTTCAGGTCTAGCCTGCCCTACCTAGGCAGTTCTAGGCTAGACTATATATATATATATATATATATATATATATATATATATATATATCTTAAACAAATTTTTAAAGAGTATTTTTATCCTAAGATGGGCAATGGTGGCACACACTTTTAATCCCAGCATTCGGGATGCAGAGGCAGAGGCAGGTGGATCTCTGGCAAATCTCTGTGAGTTTGAGGCCACCCTGATCTACAAGAGCTAGTTCCAGGACAGCTTCAAAAGCCACAGAGAAACCCTGTCTCGAAAAATAACCCCCCCAAAAGAGTATTTTTATCCTTTAATTGTTCCAATTAGGACACATATGGGGTCACACCTTAGGGGGACCATTACTAACACTGCTCTGTCTTTCTGAAACCTCATTTCTTCATTAAAAATACTGGATGAAATAGCCCACCTTGTAGATTTCTTTACATATTTGGTAGAATCTTAACTTGTTCTGCTGGCTGCCGTGTTTCGTGCACACAGCACTTAACAGACTAAGAGGACTGTTTCATGCAGAACAAATTCCTTTTGGCACTGTGTGCTTCCTTGGGACTCACACTTCAGGTGTCACATTGGATGTCCAACTCTTCCATTAGTGGGGTATCTAGGCTCGATAAGGAGAGCTAGCCATGACCACTCTATTAGCTGCTCAGGAACACTTTCCCTAATGGTTTTAGCTACCAGTCTTTTTCATTGTCTACATCCCATTGTGTTGCTGAGTAAGATGGGGTACTTGTGACTCTGCTCTTGAGGCTGCCACTGGAAATTATGCCACAAACCATTGGAAGTCATTCGTGTGACAAATGAATTCTCTTTTCCTCACTCTACAATCTTACATGTTTTGTTTTGCTCTATGTTGATGTTTTGAAAATAAATTTAAACCCAAGCCTTATGGCACATTCTAATCCCAGCACTCTGGAGGCAAGAGGCAGGTGGATCTCTGTGAGTTTGAGTAATTTTCTAAAGCTGTTTTAAATTTCTTCTCCCATTTTTAAATGATGATTTTGGTAGGGGGGTACTCTGTAATCCCGTTCTTGTATTTATTCAAGCTTTTCCATTTTCCTTGGACGGTGTTTATTGGCACAAAAGTCATTTAGAAGAAGCTGATTAATAGATAGGGCCTTACCAGGACTTCTATGCAAGGAAACCTGTTTTACAAATACATCCTGGTCGTACCTTGCTGGGAAGTTCCTCAGTGTTCTGAGTTTGATTTCATTTCGGTCGTACCTTGCTGGGAAGTTCCTCAGTGTTCTGAGTTTGATTTCATTTCATCAACGAATCAAGAGTAACCTCTGGGAGCAGGAGCGATAATGGCTCAGGGATTAAGAGCACTTGCTGCTCTTTCAGAGAGCAGGAGTTGAGATCTCAGGGCCCAGCACCCAGGCCAGCCCGCTTTCAAGCTGTGACTTGATCCAGGGCATCCCACAACCACTTCTGGCCTCTCTCTTGTCCCATTTACGTAATTTAAAGAAAAATAAACCTTTCTAAAAAGTAAACTTTGAAGAAGAAACAAGAAGAAATTCTGTTCACCTTTCCACGGTTACCACTACCTTAATCTGTGCCTTGCTCGACGCCTTTAAAGATCTCATAGGACAAATTTTACGATGTCAATATTTGACGCAGCGTCCCGCACAGGGCACCGCCCAAACAAGTCCTGCCGTGCTCCAGCCACTACCCGGCTCCCCCCGCCCCGGGGCCTTTTCCCACCTCCGCCCATGAAGCCGCTGCGGGCGTCCCCTACAGGACGAGCGCCACCACCTCGCGCTGCCACCAGAGATCGCAAAGCTCCATTGCCCACCGCTCCTGGACGCCCACCGCCACGCACCTCGGATGCTCAGCAGTGCCAGCCTTCTCCACGGGAGGGGCGTTCCCAAACTGTGCCAGCGCATCTCAGAAAGGGGGAACGCCAGCGTGCCCAAGGTCACAGAGCCTCTCCTGTGTGCACCAGAGGAAAACGTGGAGGACCAGGGCATTGTTCACCCAGACCTGCACAGCGCTGTCCGCAAACCGGTACAACCCTTGAACATGCTCCCGATGTTTGAACTCCGATATCTAGGAGATGGGGTGGGTGGGCATCCACGAGGAGTTAGGGCGGGGAGTGGGATGAGTATGGTAGAAATACACTGTATGCATGTTCATAATTCTCAAGACTAATAAAATATATTATGAAAAATCTGTCTATGAGAGACTAAAACAAAGAAATAAGAGTGATGAAGCTCTTGCTACCCTCCAAAAGACACCCCATTTTAATGCAGTAGTCTCCCTCCTGTCCACTGGGAAGACTTTCTAAGGCATTCTCCAAATGACTGAAACTACCCATTATACTCAGCTCATGTACAGTATGTTTTTTTAATGTATGAATACCTGCGATAAAGCTTAACTTATAAATTAGATTTTATAAGAGAAAACAAGAGTCTTATTAAACAATGGTAACATGTTATAAGGAAAGTTGTTTAAAACGTATAAATTATTGACTTCTAGAAGTTTCTATTTAATATTTCTAAGCTTCAGTTGACTGGAAACCACCAAAAATGAAATCAGAAATAGATAGGATTTCTGTGTTAAGAAAAGCTAAGGAGTGTACTGGCCGTGGCCAAATGTTCCAGATGATACTGTGCTGGGCTTTACTATATAATCTCTTGTTTCGTTTTATTTTACTTCCTCCTTCACTAGTATTTTGCTCCCTCCCTGAAGTAACTGTTCATCTTAAAACAGATGTGCCTCTTTGTAGCATGTTCCTGCGTGTATCCGTATGCTTAACCTCAAATGAGTGGAAGGCTTAAGCTTGTAAACTGATGGAAATAGATAAAAATAAGGGCATTTTCACAATTCTGTTTATCTTGCATTCTTAACCTTTTTATCCTTAGAAATTTAAACAGCATCTTGATTGAGACATTTCGGGAATAAATAATGGCTTCCATTGCTAGATACTTAATATTTGGGCACTGTACAGTATTTAATGCCCACAGCCTTATTTAACTTTCAAATACTTTGTGGACCCATTTCATACACCACACCAGCAAGATACAGAGAGCAGGAGTATACATGCCCAAGGTCAGAGTTTAGTCAGGATTTGGCTTTAGGCAGTCTGACTCTCGAGCCATTACTCTAAGCCATTAAACAAATTGTAAGAAGATCCAGATGTATATATACCTCTTTTAAAAATAGTGACGGATGTGTCCTACCTCCAGAGACTGGGATTTATGTAATCTGGGATGTGGACTGAGCCCTGGAATTTTAAAATTCCAGATGAGTCTGACCCAAGAGCACTTTAGGAATGACATAGCATTGTTTTAAGTGGGACATTACCTGATGCTGGCAAGCTACTCCATCCTGCCAGTGATGAAGTAACCTCAGAGTGTCTTTCATGAAAAATGGTGCTCGTTGGGAGACATAGCATGAAAGAGTAATAGTTTTGTTACTTGTTCCTGTTACCTGTACCTACAGATGGTCCATTAGGACTGGCTCAGCATTATAGTGACACTGACCCCGTGGATGTGAGGCTGAAAACCCACGTTAGTAGTATAGGAAAAGCCCATAGAATAAAGCTTTGACTTTGTAGATGACAGCCCAACAGAGTCATAAGCTACTCTCCCCCTTTCCATGGATCAGAACGAGTTCAGCCTTTAAAAGAACAACTAGAAATGGCTGAGGCCAATCCTTTTTTCCATCAGGTGGCCACCTCCACTTCTGCCTCCTCTGTGTTCTCTCATAGGAGCCAAGTCTGCAGCTGACTGGATTTTTATTTTTAACAGTGAACTAATAAAACCATGGGTACACTGAAGTTGTAAGTCATAATTCCAACTACCATTCATATATACAAGGTGCCTTAAATGCACACACACGAGTGAGTTATCATCTATCTATCTATCTATCTATCTATCTATCTTTGATCTTCACACAGATCTATTGTCAAACTGAATCTCACAGAGCTTAATCTGACTGTCAAAGATCATGTAGCAGATAAAGCAACAAAGCTGTTGTTTGAGCTGTCTCGCTGGTGCCAGCTCGGCCCGTTCTCCTTTCCAGAACACACCCCTGAGTGCGGAATGCACTCTTCCAGAGCCTTCAGATTGTGGTTAAAAACTCCCACAAAGAGATTCTGTCTGGAGCAGTCTGTCATTATGATGCCTATTTTGACAGGTCTCTGGACACAGTGACCTTATAATCAACTGCATTTTTCTACCAGAAACATGAATTTCTGTGCATGCATTTTCATTTGCATAATCATATCTCCTGGTATGGTACTGATATCTCAGATTTACCAATTTCTACCTGTCAAAGACACCACACTGAACATTTTTATGTATATGTCTTTGCCTGAATTTGAAACAATTTCCTTAGGGTACATTTCTAGAAACGAAATTGGGTTTCTATGTACCAACATTGCTAACTCACAGTCCCAACTTACTCTCTATGGTGCATGAACTTAAACATTTGTCAGCTATGCATGGGATGTACTTGCCATTCACCCTCTAGCACCTTATCCTCTGTTAAAAAAAAAAAGTTGCTAATTTAATAGCTTAAAGGAATCTCAGTTTTTATTTGCACTGTTTTGATTGTAAGTTTGATAAGAAAATAATAAAGTTGATTTTTAAGTGTTTTTGGAGTTTCATGGATTTTCGTATTTGAATTTAACTCATATTCTTAGCTTATTTTATTCTTGGCACATATTTTAGTATTTTTCCTGTTGTACTTTGGTATTCTTCAAATATTAACACTATTAAGTGTTTATCCTATTTGCTGTCTGATACTTACTGACCGTTTTGTTTCTTCTATAGATTTAAACTTTTTACACAGCTAAAAGTTTTTGAAGTTAACATACAAAACAGTAGGCTTCATTATTGCATTTTCATACATTATTTTTGTTGACCTTCCTCTTCCCCATTCTCCTTTCTCCCCAAATTCACTTTCAGGTTACATATAGACTATCACCTTCTTTATCCTTCCTTAGACTTCCCACCCCCGCCATGTTCCCCTTTCTAGTTTTGTGGCATGTCCTATAGACATCTATAAAACTTAAATTTTAGTATGAGAGAAAAGGTGATCTTTGTCATTCTGATTTTGTGGCTTGTTTTATGAAATACAATTCTAGTTTCACTTCGTTTTCCTGCAAATATGATTTTGTTTTTCTTTACAGAAAATAATTTTTCTTTACAAAAATGTCCTTTTGGATACACAGAAGTTTAAGTTCTAAATATTTTCATCTTTTTGGCCAATTTTAATCCTAGGAGATTAAAACCTGGTGATTAAATGTTCTATTTTCTTTCCAGTCCAGCTTTAAAAAACTTGAAGCTCTTGATTTGTGTGTGTGTGTTTTAGTACATGGCATGATATATTTAACTTCAATATTATTCCCCAATAGTTACTTTTTTATGACCTCTTTTGATTTGTGATGTTATCCTGGTATCTTTAATTCCTGTCAAATCTAATTTTTGCTTTTATTTTCTTTTAGCATATCCTGTTTCCTGTGACTATGTAAGGAAATGGTAAGACCAAGGATAATACCATTCTCACACCTGAAATGGTGACCAGCAAAGCTAGAGGCGATTCTTCAGGAGAATTTGAGAGAAAGCCTGTCCTGGGGCATCTAAGGAGTCTCCATGCTTTCCCTTTGTGATAGGCCTTTTTAGAATCAGCATTTCTATGGGAAGAAAGGAGAGCTGGGGGTGTAGCTTGATAGTTGAGATTTGTTTAAAACCAAACCACCACCAAAATAAAGAAATAGCACAGGCATAAGTAAGAAAGGGGCTGGAGAGATGGCTCAATGCTTAAGAGGACTGGCTGCTCTTCCACAGGATCCAAGTTTGATTCCAACACCCACAGGGCAGCTTACAGTAACTGTAACTCCTGTTCCAAGGAATCCAGCACCTTTTTCTGCTTCTGCAGTTACTACATGCCCATGTGTACAGACATACAAGCAGGGAAAACACTCATACGCATAAAATTTAAAAATGACCCAACAATAAGGAGGGAAGAAGAAAGACACAGCAAAAGGTGCCCGGGATACTCGTGTTTGGTGCATTTCATAGTAGACCTACACTTTCCAGGTCTTAGGAGTCTGCACTGACAATCTCATGTCATAGACTGCATGAAGCTCTAGGTGAATATATATCAATCCTTGCGTCTAAGTAAGATATAGTAGCTAATGACATAAACAAGTGCCTTTGGTGAAAAAGGGTGTGCATATGAGCATGAAAACAGATGCTGCCTCCTGCTTTGACCAGGGCTTGAGAGACCGAGAATGCAGATGAGTTAATTGTAATAATGGGGACAACTACGGGAATCTAGAACATGGGATGTAGGCGAGAAGGGCCCTGAGTGGTGTAAGTGGAAGGAAGTCACATCCTTCTTGCTGCCCTGTAACCTGTATTTGATCTAGCAACTTTCTTGAGTGACAGCAAATTTAAAGTGTATCATCACTGGATTTATTGATAGCCCCATGCTTTTGCTTGTAGAATGCTTAACTAAGTCTATATTTTAAACAATTAAATACCTGTTCAGTCAGCACTTACTGAATACAAGGTTGCCAGTGAGAAAGGAAAAAGGTACATGTACTGAGTATTCCGGGCACATAGCATTTTGGGATGGATCAATTCATCTCTTCTAATTATTTTTATTCTGGCTTCCTATTTGCTTTCAGGACTGTTGAAATTATTGTTTCCTCTGAAATGGAATGATGATCAGTCTGAAAAAATGTGCACAATTATCCATTGTTCAGATGCAACTTAGCAGCATTGGCTCTGACCAACCTACTGAAGGCTCAAACTCCTCATCAGACGCCTATTCCCTTCATTTACTTAAAAACTAGTTTATCACTTTTATTTACCTGTGGGTGAGGACATGCATGCCATGGTGTGTGTGTATGGAGATCAAAGGGCAACCTGTCAGAACTGGTTCTTTCTTTCCTACACATGGGTCCCAGGGATTGAACTCATGTCATCAGGCTTGCCTGCAAGCTATTTTACTCTGAGCAATCTTGCTGGTCACTTTTTTTTTTTTATTCCATTTCATGCCAACTAACTTTTTTTTTTCAAGACAGGGTTTTTCTGTGTAGTTTTGAAGACTGTCCTGGAACTAGCTGGGTAGACCAGGCTGGCCTTGAACTCATGGATATCTGCCTGCCTCTACCTCCCGAGTGCTGGGATTAAAGACATGTGCCACCACCTCCTGGCTGCCTACTAGCATATTATATGCTTATATTGTTTCATTTATTGCCTTTGTGCCCTGGCTCAAGTCTGTTTTCAGCACCAGTGAGTAACCTAATCCAAGGATACTCCTAATTTATAGAAAGTATGGAATAACCATGCATTTGATAAAGCCAGGCATTGTGGAACTTACACCTGTAATACCACCTCTTAAGAGATAAAACAGGAGGATTGCTTTGAGTTAGAGGCCAGTCTTGGCTACATAGAAAGACCTTGTCTCAAAAAACTCAAACAAATAAAAAAGTTACTAAATGGATGAACTAAGTTCATTGGTAACAAGAGACACCAGAGCAGGTCGGCAAGATGGCTCAGTGGGTACAGGCACTTGCTACCACAGCCAGCCTCCTGGGCTCAAGCACGGGGATCCACTTGTTGGAAGGAAAGAAATCACACCTTAAAGCTATCCTCTGACCTCCACACACATATTGTGGGTCACATACTTCTCCGTGCCTGTGTTCATGCTCACACAATGAATAGAGGAGTAAGTACATGCAAAAAATTTAAAGAGACCCCAAAACACAGAACAGAGAAATTCACAGTAGGATAATTATTGGTTTAGAAAAACCTGTATATTTCAAAAGGATTAGAAGAACAAAGCTCTCAACACACAAAAAATAAGTAGAAATGCCCACTAACCTGCTACATTACATACTACCGATTCACTGTAACTACCACATAAAGATGTAAAAATATTATATCTCAATAAAAATTAGTACAAGGATAGTGGGCTTCATTTAAAAAGAGTAAATCCCAGATTCCCCAAGGTGTTTGAGTAATAACCTCTTAGGTGGGCAGGTTGTGTTTCAACCCCGTGTCCCTGAGGCTTTTCCTGAAAGCAATGCTGGTATCTGGGGTACAGTTGCACTGTTTATTTTATGGTCTGGTTGTGCATGTCAAGTCACCATAGCTACCGTGAGATCATGAGTGCAACAGTGAAGTCATGTCCAGAAAAGAGTCTAGTTCTATGCATGGATTAGAAAGCTCATTGTGTACAGTGTGGGGAACAGGTGGGCGGAGGCCATGTGTAGAGATGGGACATGGAGACCAGTGCATCGGTGACTAGGGTGAGGATGATACAAAGGAACTGAAGTTTGGTCTGTTTTTATCATTAAGTGTATGTATTGGCATGTGCGTGTGAGTACAGGTACCTGTAGTGGTATCTTGTTTATATTCTAACAAATAGAGCATGCCTTAAGATCAGAGGGCAGAGCCAGCCACTAGTTAACCATAGAGGTCTGGAGGTCTGTACAGACAGACAGGAAGTGATATGGCTGGGCTGAGAGAGGGATGTAAGGCTGGAGGAGACAGTCACTTGCTCTCTTTTTGGCTGGGAAGTTGAGAAGGCTGTGGCTTTTCTCTCTCTGATCTTTCAGCATTTGCCCTGATATCTGGCTGTGGGATTTTATTATTAAGATCAGTTAGAACTCACGTTGTAGGTACCCTTGGAGGCTCAGGTTCTCTGGAGCTGGATTCCCTAAAACTGAAGTTATAGGCAGTTGTGAACCACACAACCTAAATGCTGGTAACTGAACCCAGGCACTCAGCAAGAGCAAGACATACTCTTAGCCACTCCATTGAGTCATCTCTTCGCCCCCCCCAGCAGTCTAAGTCACCCCAAATATTCACTGTCCCCCTTACCCCTCCCCAGATAGAATCTTTTTGACAAGGGGTCATCTGTTGTAAAAATATTTCTAAGAATGCTCTGAATTAATTAGCTGGTATTTGTTAGTTTTTTTTCTAGAAAGAGAATTGAAGATCTTTCTAGACCGAAAAAGCAATGGGGAACTCCGGATAGGTAAGGCAGTAGTTTACAGTCTTGTTTGCAATGACTGTGTTTGCTACATCAATACATAAGTAGTATTCTCAGTTAACCATTACATCTGCATCTCAGGTGTAGCCACCATTTTATTTATCTGGGTTCACTTTGTCAGTATTGTTACCTCAGGGGACTGAACACATGGAAGGTTCAGTGTTCAATGTGTTCAGGACATGAACACATTAGTAGGTGGTTCCAAAATTTGTCTGCACATTAGGATCATGGAGGGAGCTTTGATACTGATCAAACACTGAATGCCGTACCCAGAAATCTGATTTAATTAGTTTAGGGGTGCAGCTTTGGGAGAGTTTAGAAGCTCCCCAGGTGCTTCTAATAAAGTTTTGAGAAGCATCTCTCCAGTTGGACTCCACACTCTTTTGAAACTCTTGGGTCCATTCTGCAAGACCCCTTTGCAGCCTCTTGGCATAGTGTCCTTCAGCCTCTGAGACTTTGCCCAGGACCTTTCTGTTCTCTGGGTCTCCAGCCGCCCAGCCCCCAGTCTTCCCTGCTGTAGGATTTCTCTTTTTCTTCTTTGGCTCGTGAATAAAGTCTGGTAGTTTTTGGAGTTTTAGACTTACAGAAAATCATTGTTTGCTTTATTGTGGTATTGTTATAACAGAGGAGCTAACATTTCATGCATTCCTGGAGTTTGCCTTTAATGTCTTGTGGTTCCATGGGGTTTGACAAGTGTATGATGGGGTACAGAATAGTTCACTGCCCTAAATTCCACTTTGTCCTCCATTCATTTCCTCCCTTCCCACTCTCAGAACCTCTGGCAACCACTGATCTGTTCATTGATTCTAAAGTGTTGTCTTTTCTGGGATGTCATAGCATTGGAATCATGCAGCACAACTCCAGAGGGGCTGGTTTCACTTGCTAATAGGCATTCTATGTATCTCTGTTTATGTTCATGTTTTGATATCATTTCCTTTCGACATATTCCATTGGACCCACTAATATTTCACTGTATATCCACACACTTATATGAGGATTGTTGCTAATAGTTGGCAATTATGAACAAAGCTGTCATAGCATTTAGGTACAGGTTTTGGTGTCTGGGATCTGACTCTCTTCCAGTGTATCTGGGTCATTTTCTGTTCTTGTTTCCAATGGGTGACAGTCCCTGCTGTCTCTCATCTCCCTGCCAGCCTTTGGTGTTATCAGTGTTTTAGCCTTCAGCCATTATCATAGGCATGTAGGAGTAGCTCACTGTGGGAATGTGCAGGTCCCTTACGGCATGATCTGCACGTTTTATGGCCTTCTTTGCATATTTCCTTTATTTGAGGTATCTGGTTAGACCTCTTGACAAGTTTTAATTGGACTCCCTGTCTTCTTGCTGTTAATCTCAAGTGTTGTATTTTTTGGGAACCAGTGTTTCATCAGGTAAACACTGTCTTCTGGTCTGAGTTTGTCTTTTTGTTTTCTTAGTGGTGTCTTTCACAAAGCGAAACTTTGATTTCAGTTAGAGTCAGTTTCCTGTTATAAATTCTTGTATCTGCAGCTTCATTGGCAACATTACTTGGATTTTCTCTTGCTATTTAGAGACAGTATTTCAAGTACCTTAGATTGACTTTAAATTTCCTATGCAGCCCAGGATGATTTTGAAGTCTGGATCCTACTGCCTTCATCTCCCAGCATACCCTTCCGCTCTGACCCAAACCTGCCTAGTTCAGGAAACGATCGTCCCCAATCCCCATCCGACCTCAGCACGCTGTGGGCTTCAATTCCAGCTGTCTGGACTTTTCACCTCCTTCTGTGGAACCTTCTCAGGGAAGCCTGTACTGATTTCCCCTTTCTCCCTCAGCCTGGCACAGCAGGCATACTGTTTCACTGGGCTATTGGGACTAAATGCCATGATGTCTTCAAACCACTTATCATGGTGCCTAGTACATAGTAAATGTTCCACAAATGGTTGCGATTGATGCTATCCTGTTACTGTCTTATTTTATGACCACCTGGTACAGGGGTTCACCCAAAAAGGGAGCACTGTGTAGACTTTGGCTTATCTGCTTTATGCCATTCTGACTACAAATTACACTGCTAACTCCATGAAGGCAAAACTGATCTATCTTGTCCTTAATAGGTTCCTTTTAAGTCACCATCAATTTTTATCATAGTCTCCTCTCTCTCTCTTCTCCCCCACCTGTTGTGGTGTGTGTGTGTGTGTGTGTGTGTGTGTGTGTGTGTGTTGTGTTGTATTGGTGGTCAGAGGACAACCCTTGGGAATCAGGTCTGTCCTTTCACTGTGGGATCTGAGATTCGAACTCAGATTGCCAGTCTTGTGCAACAAGTGCCTTTTTAACCAGCTGAGCCATCTCACTGGCCCTTACCATTTGTTCTTTTTTTTTTTTTTTTTTTTTTTTTCCTTTCAAACCTTCTTTTCTTAAATGCAGTAGACAAGGTAGTCTTGTTATATTTCTATTTTAATGTTCATAGCTTATTTCTTTCTGGTTTCTGGAAATCATAAAATCCTATGAGAGATGAGGATAGTGAGATGGGTCAGCAGGTGAGCCACCTGATGACCTCAGTCTGACCCCTGGAATCCATACAGTGGAAGGAAACAGCCAATACTGCAGTTGCCCTCAATTTCACACACACACCATAGCATGTGTGTCAGCACACTAAACAAAATGTAAAACACAGTTATAAAAGAGAGCGAGTTCTTGAAGGCTAACCCACATAGACAATGAGATACCTTTGAAGTGCTTATTACAGGATTTTATTTTAAAACCATGGTTTACTTTTCTGTTTCGTTAACAGAAGGTTGTTTTGGGGAAATCAAGATCCTATTCGCCCTGTTTCTGAGGCTGCTTTAAAAGCTCAGCTGACCAGGAGACTTGAGGACCTCGCTCAGCCCAAGCTGGTCTCCCGACACTATGTCCCTAACAGGTTGGTGCTGACATGTCATCAGGTTGCTTTGTCAGGACCCACAGGGAAAACAGAGAGCCCAGCTCTCTCACTGACTGTAAACTATTGTATTCAGAATCCAAGCTTACAGAGTTTAGCTCCATTCCACTTCCTGGAGCTCTTTCTCTCCTCAAAATTTACATTTGTAATTTACCCTGCTCAGCTTGCTCCTTCCTTTTCATTATAAATCATTAGAGTTTACCACTAATATCCACACTACAGAGACTATACTAGGCTGTTCTGAGATTTCCTCTGCCAACAGAATTAATCCAAAACTCTTCACTTTAGTCTCTGGCAGAGTTTTCAGACAAGAGCTAAAAGCAGCCTCTTTCTTCACCAAAATATCACAAGAATGACCTCTAGGCAACATTTTAATGTTCTCCTCGATAACCTCTTGATCCAGCCCTCCACAGTTATCAGATCACGTGCAGCAGCACTGTCTTCCATGCTCCTACTTGGATGGCCCATTAAGCATCACTTAAAGCATTCCACTGCTTTCCTAATCCAAAGTACCAAAGTCCAAATTCCTCCAAACAGAAATATAGGCCTATCACAGCAATACCCCAGTCCCTGGCACGAACTTCTGTCTTAGTTAGGGTTTCTATTGCTGTGAAGAGGCACTATGACCATGGCAACTCTTATAAAGAAAACATTTAATTGGGCTTGCTTCTAGTTTCGGAGGTTCAGTCCATTATCATCATGGCAGAGACCATGCTGGTAGAAGGCAGGTAAACATGGTACTGGACAAGTAGATGAGAGTCATACACCTTGCAGGCAAGAAGAAATCAACTAAGACACTGGGTAGGAGGCAGTATCCCAAGCACAAGAAACCTCAAAGTCTGTCCCTACGGTGACACACTTCCTCCAACAAGGCCATACCCACTCCAACAAAACCACACCTCCAAATAGTGTCACTCCCTATGAGATTATGGGAGCCAGTTACATTCAAACTACAATAGTACCTTAGTGTGGTTTCCGATCTCATACTGTATGAAATGGCAAATATGAGTCTTTTCTATAAAATAATATAAACTTGTATTTTTTTGTCTCTCCCACCTTGTAAGATTTGCAAATGTCTTCACACCTTGTAAAAGCTTAGTTTACTTAGTGACTCCTTTCCCTCCTTGACTTTCCTTACCATCGTTCTTTTCAGACTAGCCAATTGAATGAGACCGAGGTTGGACACCAGCCAATAGGGAAAAGACACAGCCACCACCTTAGAATAAAATCCAATTACACTTCCTGTCCCTGGACACACCTTCTTGATCAAGAGCAATGTTGCCTAGTCAGACAGTCAGACACTTCAGTTGGAACAACTCCAACCTTATTTCTAACAGTACCACTGGATCAAGATCAGTTCTAAGACTAGCCTTGAAGATTTGTATCCTATTTCCTAATGCTTTGGCCTATGTAGGCTTTTTTTTTTTTTTTTAAGGGGATTTTAAAGTGTGTATGTGTGTGTATAACTGGGTCTGTTACTGAACTTGAGGCTAGGTTGGTGGCCAGCAAGAGCAAACCCCAGGATCCTCCTGTCTCTGCCCACACTGGGATAATAGGCCGGGTGCATAACCATTCTTCCCTCCTCCCCTTCCACTCTACCCTCTCCCAATTTACTTAGGAGATCTTGTCTTGTTCCCTTTCCTAGGTGGATCCATGTGTGTCTCTCTTAGAGTCTTTATTCATTCTTGCCTTCTTATGTGGGCACAAAATTCAAACTCAGGTCCTCATACTTGCACAACACATCTTACCTTACCCTTAAAGAGTTTTCTTTTTCAGGGTTGGAGAGGTGGCTCAGCATTTAAGAGCACTTGCTGCTCTGGCAAAAGACCTGGGTTCAGTTCCCGGCACCCATACAGTAACTCACAACCATCCTAAACTTAAGTTCCAGGGTACCTTACAATCCCTTCTGACCTCTGTGGGCACCAGGCATATGCATGGTACACATCATGCATGAAGGAAAAATACTTATATACACAAAGCAAACAACAGAAAAAATAGCCCTGAAGTTTTGGGGATTTGTTTGGTTGGTTGGTTTGGTGTTTTGTTTTGGTTTTTTTTTTTTTTTGTTTGTTTGTTTTGTTTTTTTGTCTTTTGTTTTTTCCTCTTTATAGTTAAAAAAAATCATCTCAAGCTATCTGTCTGGAATTCTTACAGAAGCCCTTAATATTTCAAGCCTAGGCCTCAAAAAAAAAAAAAAAAAAAAAAAAAAAAAGAAAGCAAGAAAAAGAAAAAAGAAAAAGAAAACCTTTTATCTTTTTGAGATCATAATAGAATTACATCATTTCCCTTTCTTTTTCCTCCCTCCAAACCCTTCCATATACCCCTCCTTGCTCTGTTTAAAATTCTTGGTCTCTCAAGAACACAACAATAGACATGCTAAAGTGTATGGGAATGAGGGTGTGGGGGGACTTGAGGTCTCAAATCTGCACAAAGAGCTACAAGCGTGTAAGGAGTACCGAGCAGGAGAAACAGTCTTCCCCAGGCAAACATTCATCCAAACTGTTTTAATGGGAGACATTTTAGATGTTATGGGAAATCTGTTTGGATTCCCTCAGAGGACTGGCCACACCCTTCCTCTCAGTTCTCAGGGGGTCTTAGATCTTTTCTGTCCATATTTCCATCTGGTCTGCCATGCCAGGCCCTCTCAACTGACTGTGGTTTCCTCCACAGTGTCCTTCCCTAAGTGCATCCTGTCCTAAGGGTTTGTTTCCTATGATTAAGGTCTCCAAATTTTTTCTCTCTCCTTATCTCAGGTTGCGGGTTGCCACACAAAACTCTCCAGCACCACAGGGCTCCTTCCTAATCCAATGCTGGTTGAATTGAACTTTTGTTTCAGAATGACATCATGTAGGCTCTACTCATTGATGTATTTGTTTTTTAAAGTTTTTTTAAACAGTTTTTTCAGAATCCTTAAAGGAAATCACCTCATTTGTCTCAACAAGAGAATGCCAGTTATACATGGTTAATTTCACCATCTCTCCCAATGATTGTGAATGATCTTGTCGAGTTTACTGGCATTTTCCCATCATGTTTGTTTAACAATATCACTAAGTACACATCTACAAACACATTGTGATAAGTGTTGAAGGGACACAGCCAGATAAGACATAATGACCATGCTTAGAGGGTTTAGTATTTACTAGAGACATATTCAAGGTAAAATAACAGGAAACCTGTTGCCTGTCTGGAGGTCCAAAGCAAAGAAAATATATTTACCTGTGATGGCTTGAAGGGGAGACAAAGGAAAGTTTAATCATTCTATCCCCAGGCCTCCTTAGTCTACTGTCTTCACAAGATGCCATGTTTGTGCACCAGTAAATTATCTAGTATGAGCCAGGTGTGTGGCAGATGCCTTTAATCCAGGCATTGGGAGACAGAGGCAGGCAGGTTTGTATGAGTTTGAAGCTAGCTTGGCCTCCATAGTGAGTTCCAGGCCACTCTAGGCTATGTAGTGAGACTGTCTCAAAAAGCAATAAAACAAAACAAAACAAAAAAAACAAAACAAGTCTTTTTTTAAATATTTAAACTTAAATGTACATATGTGTACTGAAACCCTTAGAAGACTAACTACTTCCTCTTCCAAATTCACTGAGTTCACTTACATGTCCCATGTCTGTCTCCCACCCTCGAATGTATGACCTCATATTTATGTATGGAACAAGAAACATAGATAAATACAGCTTGTTGTTCACATGCGTGTATGTGTTTAGGGATGACTGCTTGGGGTTCAATAAACTATCAGGACCCTCATCCCTAGAGAGACTGAATCTCTCTGTCACCATTAATGTCCTGTAGCTCTTCATTTAGGGCCAGGGCCTTGTGAGATTTCCCCGTGTGCACTGGCATGTGAAAAGGTGTTGTCATCGTGCACCTCTTGTTTAGGTGACTATATTTTTTGAGATGTCTCAGGCATAGCTTCCCTGTCGTACATAGAAGACACAGTCTCACAGCAGACATTGTAGCCCTCTGGCTTTTACAGTCTTACACTCCCTCCCCTCCACCCCAATGTTCCTTGAGCTTCAAGCATCAGGGTTGCATTGTAGATGTATCAATTGGGCTTGCCTCTGACCAGTTGTGGACTTCTGTGATGATCTCTATCGGCTGCAAAAGGAAGCTTCCTGGATGAGGACTGAGCTGCGCTTATCTTCTGGTGTAAAAATAAGTAGAATGCATTTCATTTTTGCTTTTTTTGTTTGCTTGTTTGTTTATTTTCAGACAGGGTTTCTCTGTGTAGCCTTGGCTGTCCTAGAACTCACTCTGTAGACCAGGCTGGCCTTGAACTCACAGAGATCCACCTGCCTGTCTCTGGAGTTAAGGTGTGCACCGCCACCCGGCTCATTTCTGCTTTTTTAACCAGGCCTTGTGCAAAGCATTCTTTGAGTTTTCATAGTCAACACCTCTGGTCCATCTGGATAAGAGATCGTGTGTCCTCTGTGTTGAGCATGTAGGACTCTATGAACTCTGTCAGTTTTAAATCTTCATCTGATGAGACTCGGACCCCCTGCTCCCCTAACATTCTCTGATAGCTATGCTCCCTCGGTGGTCCTCTAAACCACCTATGCAAGCAGGCTGCAGTGACAGTATGGTCATCAGCAACATTGTGGTGAAATCAAGTCCTTCTGTCCTCTTCAGCTCAGGAATCCTTCATCCCACTGTAGCAGATAGGGGAGTTGTTTTCCCAGTCAAAGAAACCACCCCCTCCCTAACTCCAGATGGAGGACTTCATCAGCTCTCTGCACCACACTTCTTAAAAAGCTGCCAAGCATCTTCGATGTTTTCCCATCTACTGCTTAGCTTCTGCTCACACTCCAGAAAACCACAAAAGTCAGTTTAACTGAGAACAGGGTGAGAAGAAAGCCGCTGATTAAAGACTTCATGGGAGCACACAGCTTCCAGTGCTTGCTTCATCTCTGCAACTTCTCTCTCAATGGTAGAGCCTGCCGCTTCTGTCATTTGCATCTTCTCGTGAGAGTCAGTCATCAAAGTCTCACCCTGTAGGAGCAAGAGGGATAATAAACTCAGCATACGCTATTGTTTCAGTTAGCATATGGTACAGTCACACAGTGCCTTCACGCTGTCCTGTGACGGAAAACTCTGACATGTGTAGTGTGGCTTTGGTGTAGGCTGTAAATTTGACCTTTTCTCTCTCATTGAGTACACCGGGTGTGCTCATCTGAAGTAAAGGATTACATTCAGGTCTACAATCAGCGATCTCAGCCTGGCTCCTACTATGCAGACACCACCACTGCAGGGTTGAGACAGGGACATGGGGCCAGAAAACCTACCTGCCTTCCTTTCTTCCCTCCCTCCTTCTTTCCTTCCCTTTCCCTTCTTTCCTTGCTTTTTTTTTTTTTTTTTTTTTTTTTTTTTGAGATGATGTGTTTGTGTGTGTATATCTTGCCCAGATTGGCCTCAAATGGAATCCTCCTGCCTCAGCCTGGTGAGCGCAGGATTACAGGTGTGCACCATCACTCCTAGAAGAATTTGGCTTAAAAACAGCTAATCCTAGCTAGGTGTTGGTGGCTCATGCCTTTAATCCCAGTACTCGGGAGACAGAGGCAAGTGGATCTCTGTGAGTTCGAGTCCAGCCTGGTCTACAGAGGTAGTGCCAGTGCTAGGACAGAATCCAAAGCTACAGGGAAACAGTATCTTGAAAAACCAAAAAAAAAAAAACCACGTTGGGCGCCATTTTGTTACAAGCAGGGTTTCCCGCCATCTTGATCCCACAGCCATGCCAGCCCCAAATAACACACAGAGACGCTGTATTAATTATAATGTTGTTGGCCTGTTATTAGCATTACTTATTGGCTAGCTCTGTCTTAAATATTAACCCATTTCTATTAATCTAAGTATTTCCACATAGTCTTATCTTATGGAAGAGAGGGCCCAGCCCTCTGTTCTCTTGATCTTACTCTGCTCCTCCCTCTCCCCTAAATCTCCTTGTCTCCTAGTCCCACCTATCTTTCTTTACTATTGGCCAACAGTGCTTTATTCATTAACCAATAAGAGAAATATATTTACAGAATGACATCTCCCATCACCCAGCTAATCTTCTCCTCTCCACCCATTTGGAAGATACACATTGTTTAGTAAAGAAAACTACCTGTTTTAGATTAAGATAATTGAAAACATAAGCTGTAACCATTTATAAAAAAACTGACTTCTCCCAGTGTGGGAAATAGCTCTGTAGCACACACATAAGCTTTCTGCTTGCTACCTAAGGCTGTGAGTCAATGCTGCAGGATACTGCAATAATCTGAATTCTTTTCTCTATGCAACCTGCAGGGCTCAGTATTACTACAGCTGTGGCAGAGAGTCTGTAATTTGGGAGATCCCTCCTCCTGCACTGTTTACCCGACCTTCTAAACGGATCCAGAAGCTGGCAAAACCCAACAGATTCAAAACACAGTTTCTACTACATAGGTAGAGTATCTTAAACTCCCCAGAAACCCTGATCTAGCTTGCTTATGTTTTACAACATCGTAGCTCCAGCTTTGATCTGAGTGAAAAGGCTGTTTATGTTTAAACATCTTGGATAAAACTTGAATTATCTGCAGCAGGTGAGGGACCATCAACTATTACATTTGACTGGGAATTCTGGGGCAGAAATTCACAGTAAACCTCCTCACTCTCACACAGTAAAAGGAATCTCTCAGCCTGGTATGATGGTTCCTGCTTGTAATCTACAGCACCCAGAAAAAATCCATTACAACATGTAAAAGCTGCTAACTGCTCTCTCCTACAAATATCCATATTCATGCATACATGTGTCCACACCAGAATGCTAGCAAATCAAATCCAGACATACAAGCAACAGTTCATATGCTTGTCAAAAACCAAAGGACCACAAATGCAAACTTTTATTTCTGGATTGGCAGTCCCACTCCATGTACTAATGCTTGTCTTTATGCAACAATACACAATTTTGATATCACAGCTTTTTAGCAGATTTTGAAACTATAAACTGCCTTTGAACTTCGTTCTTCATATTCATGACCATTTTAGATTATTCTGGGTCTTTGTATAACCATATGAGTTTTGTTTTTTGGGTTGATGAAAATGCTCTCAAATAAATGCTGGTGGTCTAGAAACCACTTAGTTGTAGATGCTGAAAGGGTAAATTTTATGTATGTTAATTGTATCTTAATAGTAATAACAAAACCTAGAGCTGCCCACCCTTAGAAAGTCATCACATATTTGAGAAAACCTTTTTCCATGCCAAGTTTGTAGGTTTGTTGATTGACTGGTAGATTTTTGATCAGAGGAAAAAGTATGTGGTATACATTATAATAACTGGCCAAGTGACTGAGAGTTAAGACAAGGATTATTTCACACTGCACAGCAAAAAAGAATGATCCACAGGTAGTCCTCCATGATGACTGAGGGAACTAAGTATTTCAGGAAGTATTATGAGGTTTCGGTAGGAAGTGAGGTATTTTTCAGACTGTAGGTCAGAACCCATCCAAAATGGAACATAAAATTCTAAGTTTTCTTTCTATTTTTAAGATTTGTTTATTTTATATTTAATATACACTAAGGTTTTGCCTGCATGTATGTATGAGGGTGTCAGATCCCCTGGAACAGTAGTTGCAGAGAGCTGTGAACTACCATGTGGGTGCTAGGAATTGAACCCATGTCCTTTGGAAGAACAGCCAGTGCTTTTAACTGCTGAGCCATCTCTCCAGCCCCCTTCCTTTTTCTAATTAAATAAAACTTTTTAAAAAATTAGGGAGGGAGAGGGAACTGGGATATGTAAAATAAATTATATAATAAAAATGTTTAATGTAATGTAAATTAAACGCAAAAAGGCCAATTTCTAGATTTGCCAAGATTACAAGGGCAAGGTAATAAAATAAAGCCCAAACTGGTTTAAAAAAAAATTTTTTTTAGATCAGATTGTATGGTGTAGAAGCAGTGTCTTGAGAATTTTGCTCCCTATGTACAAGTATATTTACATACACTGTGACACATTGTGGCTTAATGAGAAACAGCAATCTGTCTAAAGAACTCTGGTGCGTGTGAGAAAAGATGTTCCTGCTTTCAGAGCGTGTGCATAGCTGCAGTTGGTTTTAGCCATGAACTGTTTGTTCCTCCTTCTGAAGTAGTATTTTATTTCCATTTGCATGTCGCCCCCAGCAATGATAACTTAGCCCCAGAGGCTGTCCGTTTCTCCGATCCTTCTCCCCGGATTCTGCAGCTCTCCGTAGCCAAAGGCACAGATCCCAGCTATGTTCCTCCAAAAAGCGTAAGTGGCGCCGGCCTGTGTCATGCCACACTCTGTGTGCCAGTTACTTCCTGTGTGGCAAGTACATGGCCAGAAGCAGCTTGAGGGAGAAGGGTTAGCTTGGGCTCACAGTTTGAAGCATTCAGTCCATCGCGGAGGGGAGGTAGGACAATTGGTGACTCCATGGTGGCAGCAGAAGATAGGTGGGACTGTGGACAGAAGAGGAAGCCGAAAGCAGACTGGAAGTGTGGGCAGGTACACTTCAACGCCTAGTGTGACCCACTTCCTCCTCCCAAGCACCGCTTCACAGAGATTATTCAACCCTCTAAAATAGCAATGCCCATTGGATGAGACCAAGCGTTCACACATACGACACTAAGGAACACATTTCACTTTCAAACCACAACTCCTTTCCTCTTTTTCTTTGTGGGTTTTCCTCTCTTACAAAATCTGTCAGGAATAGATCATAAAAGTGGAAACATGTCTGATATAGAACAAGGGATTTATTACATATATTAGCCCTTGAATAATTTCAGAACCGGATGAAGTCTATAGCAGGCTGGTACACAGTGGAGAGGTCATAGGAATAAGTGGGAAGTTACTCAGAAGGTATCCTGGGTATGTGGAGTCTAGCGCCTATCCAGGTGGAGAGGCTGGTAAGGAAATTAGTATTTAAGGTTTAGAATGTTGTGCCCAGACTCTAACCCCCCCCCACCCCACCCCCCACCCCCCACGCCACCAAAGCATCAAAAGAACAGATCCGATGCAAAAGCAAAAAGTCTTTTTAATTTACTAGTTAACTCAGGTCCTCCGTCCATCCCACACAGCGGGTGGAGTAGGAGGGACCCCGAGCAGCAGAGGGGCAGGGCATATTCTGGGGGTGGAGCAAGGTGGGGGTCGGGGCCTACTAGTTGCACCTCCGGGCTGGGAAACCTCTCCTGAGTTGGTCAGCTGCAGCTGCAACTGCAGCTGCAGAAAAGTTGCTATGCCTGGAGGCTATCTGAGGGCTGTTGCTACCTACTGCATTCCATTATTATCAGCAAAGCTCACCCAGAGCAGCCAGCTAGCTTCTGATTGGTTCCTTACCACTTGGAAGGTATCTGGTGGTTTATTCCCAGTAATTAGGGCAAGGGGGGCGGGGGATAGGCTCCACACATCCTGCTGAGTCAAGGGCCTACATCTTGCAGCCTGCCACAGCAGAGGGCTGGGTGAGGGTCTGGGCCCTTCAAGAGTACTCACTTTATTGGAAACTCAGGGTTTAGGGTCTCCTGTTTTATTGGAATCTGCCCATATATCACCATCCCAATTCTCAAGGCACCAGTGTTTCCCAACCATTGCCCTAACTTTAACATTAGTGACTGGACAAATTTGAAGTCAGATTTTATTGTAACCTACCCACCCACAAAATTAGATTGTGCTTTTCAGATTCCAGCCCTGTGACAGTAGAAGATAACGGTTTCTCTTGATAGAAGTCATTTCTGACCCTTTATTTGGATTCTAAGCTGGAAATGTCACTGGGTTTTTATACTTCCTGCTCCATTTAACAACCAGAGAAGATTGTTTTGTTTTGTTTTGTTTTTCCTCAAGCCCTTCAGCATCCTTACCAGCAAAGAGCCCACTGTACAGATCATCTTTATTTCATTGACATGTTCTTGGCATTGACTGTTGTTTGTAACAAAGCCCTTCAAACAATTTAAAACTCTATAAGTTTATTCTATTTGATTCATTTGTAAGTGACTTTGTCACCTACATCAGCAAATAAAACCTGAAATATTAGATTGCTATCTTAAAATGTAATATATTAAGCTTACAAATAAGGTGCAAATAATTTTCAATTTTTTTAAAAAAATTTTATGTGCATGGGTTTTTTTTTTTTTTTTTTTTTTTTTGCTCCCCTGGGCCTGGAGTTACAGGCCATCCTGGAGTTACAGGTGCTGGAAACTGAACCCAAGCTCTGAGCTATCTCTCCATGTCCAAATGAAAAAAATGTTATAAATGTTCCAAGAATAAACACAAAAGCTGTATTCTAACTCAATTCCTTAGTTACACATGGAATAAACAAAATTCTCTTAAATACACTTAAGTATGCATATAGTTTTTATATTATTAGTTTAAAATTTACTATAACTTATGAAATTATCATTTTATTCCTTCTGCATGTATGTGTAGTGCTCTCAGAATAACTTCTGAGAGTAAACTAGATCTATTCCCCCACAAAATTCTTTCTTGTTAATTACCAAGACAATGACTTCTTTAATAAACCACAGAAATATTGTTATCAAAATCAGAAAGTGTAAGACTAACACTATCGCGGTAAATAAGGATCAGGATAAACAAATAGGCCGAATAGATGTTTATTCAGGGAGAAATAACTTACAACCTAGACAGATGAAAACCAGGAAATTCAACCCGATCCTCTCCTGTCCGAGTCACACCAGAAAGAGAGCGCCTTTCCTGGCCCCCTCCAACCTCCTTCCACAGGTCACTTCTGCCCATGGCTCCACCCCCAATGGGCGTGGTCAGTGCCACAGAACTATCTCACTACATAATACAATAGTACTTTATCTGCCCTATGGTCTGTGTTCAGATTACATTGTTGTTGCAGTATCCTCAACACAAATGATTAATTTGTGTGATCAATTAATGGTTAATTCTATTATCAGTTCCTTACAGTTAATTATAAATATACCTCAAGTTTAACAGTTGCTCTTGCCCTCAAAGGAAGCTAAGGTCCTCTGTTGGGTTGGGTACCTGACATCATTTTGGATGGATGAACTAAAGGAAGCCTTTAACTGGCTGTCATTCTGAGTCCCCTTTTTCAGGAACTTTGTCACAGTTTACAAAACTGAAAAATGTTTCATCTCACGACTCACCTAGCATCTATCCTCTGTTCTCTGTCCACTTAGCTACATTCCCTATTTCTACCCAGATGAACCAACCCACAGATAAACCAACCCAATTGGATTCAAACACTTGTTGGCTTTTAAGAGACCAAGAGTTGTACATGTGAATTCTGCAGATCTCACACAGCATTGCTCCACTTGCTGTCCTGATTTATAAGGTTTTATTTCTGAGAATAAAAATTCTGAGAATAAAAATTCTGAAAGTAACTGGGCAGTGGTGGGGTACACCTTTAATCCCAGCACTCAGGAGGCAGAGGCAGGATGGTCTCTGTGACTCTGAGGCCAACCTGTTCTTGTAAGATATCCTATATTTTCTTCTAGATGCTTTCTAATTTTTACATTTGTAATAGTATGGTCTACTTTGAAGTTTTGTTTTTTGGGTTTTTTTTTTTTTTTTTTTTTTTTTTTTTTTTGGCACATGCTGGGAAGAGATTGAGGTTTCTTTAGTTCCACACAGATATTCATATAATTTGATTATTCCTTTTCTCTGTTAAATTATCTTGGGTCTTTATGGACTCTGAAATCTGTTATAACTATTTACTTGTCTATTTTTACATAGGTACTATACTGTCTAGACTATTATGGTTTTACAATAAATGTTTATTCTAACCTGGAGAGAAATAAAGTAAGACCTCTAGTTTTGTTCACATTTTCACTTAGGTTTTGGCTGTGGTAGCCTTCTGCGTTTCCACACAGCTCAGACTCCATTGTGTTTTGTTGCTCTTTGTTGTGTTGCTTTATAGAATTGATTGATTGTTTTATTCCCCTTTTGATTGAAAGGCTTAATTAAAGGCAGTGGTTGGCTTATTCTTTCAGGTCGCCTAGAGCCCTGAAGCAGACAATGCTTTATTCATAAGAAGCACTTTAAACACTTAATTAGTTCTTTGTGGTGTTGAGACATGTACGGTCCTCAGTTTGAATCCCAGCTTTGCCATTTCCCAGTTATATAAATTTATACCATTGAGAACCTCCAGGGCTTGGTGCTGAGATAGGAATGGAAACGATAACCCGGCAAGGAATGAATTATCTAATGCACATGAAATGCTGTCACCGGTGACTCACCAATGTCATCTTCATTCAAACAGCACAAGGACAAATTTGGAAAACAATTTACTATTTCCTCTTCTGCCTGCAATTAAAGGCCTATTCTGTTGCCATTGATTGACACACATCCTCCCTTCAAAATCTTTTTTTTTTTTCAATTTAATTTTAGATTAATTCTATGTGAATTTTGCCTGCATGTCTACATATGCATCACTTGTATGACTGATGCCAGCAGCGGAGGTCAGCAAAGGACAACAGACATCCTAGAACAATTGGTTGTAAACTAGGTGTGGGTGCTGGGAATGGAACCCTGGGCCTTCATAAGAGCAGCAAGTGCTTTTGGCCATTGAGCCAGCCCATATCTAACTAGCTCCCTGGCAGAGGTGTGTGTTTCTGTTTTCTTCTGGCTTTGCTGCTTTTCTTACTTGTTCCAATTAGAAGAGAGCCACTTAGGTAAATGTTCTTACTGTGGTGATCTGTGATGCTGAGGCTCTTTTCCCCAAAGGGTTAAAAGTCTTCTCTTTTGGGTGTTCTCATATGATAAAGCATACCTTCTCTTGGCCGACTTCATATTTTGCTATTATTTTTTTTAATCACAGTTATTTAATGTGGTGTGTGTGTGTGTGTGTGTGTGTGTGTGTGTGTGTCTGTGTGTACCAGTGCACGGGCAACCATGCCATGGTATACTTATGCAGATGAGAGAGGACAGCCCGGTGGTGCTGGCCCTCTCCTTCTACCTTGATGTGGGTTCTGGGGACTGAACACATGTTGTCATGCTCACATGGTGATCACTTGACCTGCTGAGCCATCTCACTAGACCTTGGCTGACTCTCTTAGTCCATAAGTCAGCATTGTAGTCTATTTCTGAATTTTTATGTGGCATCAGTGGCTGTCTCTCCCACTCTGCCATAAAAACTGAACCTGTGGAAAGCTGGCTTGGTACCCATACAGTCCAGTTTGAGTGAGATAGAATTGATTCTGCTGAGGATTACTGTGGGATTCCCATCCTATTGGCTGAATTGTTGTGAAGCCTAGTGGCTCTGAGCTCAGATCCTAATTGTATAGTGCTGAGCAGGACCCACACTCATGTACTGTTTTCTTTTTCCCTCATAGATTGAAACTAAGATTTCCTTCTCTACCTTGAGTGCTGTTGCAAGCCCAAGGATTGTAGATCTTGCCCACCCAAGGATCAAGATAGAAGGTCTATGCTATGAGAGAGTAAAGAGTGAATTGCCCATCCGTCCCGTAAGCCATCCTTGCCTCATCCATGTCTTTCTGACTGCCTCAACAAGGCATACTCCAAAATCATCAGAAAAGATGATTTTGTAGTGGGAAGGGAGGCTTACAGATATGATAAGGGGAAAGGCAGAACATGGGCTGGTGTGAGTCTTTTTTCAAGACAGGGTTTCTCTGTATTGCCTTGGAGCCTATCCTGGAAATAGCCCTGTAGACCAGGCTGGCCTCAAACTCACAAAGCTGGTGTGAGTCTTTGCAATGAGCTCTCCACAGTGAGGACCGGCTGTTACACACCACTCTCCTTACTTTACCGATAAAGTAACAGTAAAGAGACAACACGGCAGACATGCCTTTCAAAGCAAAATAAGAAGACAATAGTCAGGTGTCATGTATTCATGTGGCACCTATTAGGTACTAGAGCCTGAATTAGCATCTGGCAGATAGTCTTTCCTGAGCAGTTCATGTTGTAATGGAAAAATCAGATGATGGACAGGCAGATGAGTTTACACTGTACATACATGCTATAAGGAAGATTAAATGGGCCAGGTACAATGGTACACACATGTGTTCTCTCAGTGTTTAGGAGTCTGAGGCAGGAGGAGCTCAGATTTGAGGCAGAGTTGAGTTGAATAGCATGAGCTAGGCACCGGGGCTTTAGGATTATCTCAAACAAGCAAAGGGACAAGCAGTAAGATTAACTAAGTACTGTAGTGAAGGCCTGTCAGAAAGGGCCATCTGTTCCTGCAGGTCGGGAAGCCCTCCTTAGGGTCTGATGAGTCTGATCTAGGTACAAATTGGGGGGGGGGGGTATCTCAGCCAAGACTGAGGAAAGACATCTTAAGTAGAGTAGTAAGTGCAGAGGTCCCGAGGCCAAAAGAGTCAGGACGAATGAGGCCTTGTGTGGCTGCCAAGAGTCACAGTGTCCCTGATGGCGGGGGAGAACAAGAGGTTAGAGAAATGGGGTGGCCTCTGCAGATACAGGAACCAGCCAATCCACTCTACCAAGAAGGGGTTAGTACCTGGGGGTGGTGTGCTCCTTAACTTTAGGAAGTGCTTGTCTGGCGGAGTGTTGTGATGATGACATGGGAATGGCAGAGGCAAGCCACTCAGAGCTGACCTGCAGTAGCCATCAGGGGAAGGCTGGATTGCTCAGGCTAGGAGGGAAGGCAAAGAGATCGGCAGGGAGTTCTGCAGACTATTACGTATTTTAGGAGAGGAACGGGAGGGAGGTAGGCATGGGAATCCTGGGATGGAGAGTTGTATCTCTGTTTTTGCTACAGGTAGCCCCTGCTGCCCTGCTTGCCAAACCTACTGCCCGAACCATAACTCTAGCAAAGTCCAAACCTGTTCATGTAGATTATCTCCCTGCCCGAGATGCCCGATGGCCTGTATCTTATGCTGCTGCCCACTCTCAGGTGTCTAGTAGAGTCCAGGAGCTGGCTAATCCACCCACAAGGTATGACAATTTAAGACTAAAGTGGGGCAGGAAGGGTTAGGGTCTGGAGAAAGGGAGAAGGTTGATCTAAAGTTAAAAATCAGCAACAAAAAGGGCAAATTTTGGGGGGCATGGAAAAGAGCAAAGCCTCTGGAATCTGACAGCGTGAGGACCCTAGATCATGCTTATAGTATCTTGAGTCTTCATTTCCTCACCTGTATAATGGAGACCATGAAATCCCTACTGGACTATAATACCCTAGTGCTTATCATGGGGGTGAGGTGTGCTTAGGAAATAGAAGTTCCTTTTTTTCTTCTCCTTAGTCTGAATGCTTTCTTTTCCTACTATTCCAGGGCTTCAGTGCATATTGTATACTACGACCCAGACGTCTTTAAAGTCAAACCTTCTGCTTTGAAAGCACAATGTTCTCCCAGGGTCAAGGAGCTGGCAGAACCCATTGTGCGCTAACTTCAGCAAGCTACCAGAGGCTGACATGGGTATCCAGAACATGCAGCTGATGACTCTGTTCCCTGCCTTGGTGTTTACATCTTACCAGTCTCCTCCCAAATGTGAGCCTTCCAGGGAATACCACCATGAGCATCAGATAGGCACTGTCTGTGATCCTATCTTTACCGAGTCTGGGGACTTCCAACCCTGTAATAAAGGGGAAATCAATACCTGTTTCAAAATCCCTCCCACTCACCCTGGCAGGCATCTTGGCTGCTCCCTCACAGTGCTGTGAGGAATGACTCACTTTCTAACAGTTGAGCACTCTGCTGCTCCCACCCCCATCCCCAGCCAACTGTCTCCAGACCTTCTCCACAAAGTCCTGGGAATTGAGGTCACCCTTCATGTTGCCGCGTCAATCTCCCTTCATCATCTGCAAAAAAAAAAACCATCACAGAAGAGCTTCTTTGGATGAGATGAAATGGCTTTCATAGTCTCTTTTAGGGAACTGCTTGCATACTTAAATTTACCTCTTCACCAGTCTCCACTGCCTGCGCAGCCACCCTCCATAAAGGACAGAAAAGAGATACCCACACGGTGAAGCAAGTATGCACTCATAATCCCATATAGGAAGGGAGCCCAAGAGCTCAGGAGCAGTGGGCAGCAGTGACATCCCACCTCAAAAAGATAAACACAGTTTTAAGAGGAAAAGGCTTGGTGATGTGGTCCATGTCTGTAATCCCAGAACTTCAGAAATTGGGAGACAGAAGCAATAGGATCTACCACATAAAAAGTTCCTGTCTTGGAGTGTGTGTGTGTGGGGGGGGGCCAAGATATTAGTTTTAATGGCAAGCATGAAAAATATTCTATCATATTGTATCTGCTTAGAGTTTTTTAATTTAGTCCTCTCCATGTACCACTATTTCAAAAATTTAATTTTTATGGGACATGCCTAGATTGGCATGAGTATGAGTTTACTTGAAGTCTTATTTTACAATTTAAGAGCTACATCTAGAAGGATTTTGGAAGGCAGTATTATATAATAGGTTTTTTGTTGTTGTTGTTGTTTGTTTGTTTGTTTTGTTTTCCTGTGAGCTTGGAGTTAGACAAATCTGGGTTTGCAGCTCTCCTGGACAATTTACTGGGCGTTTGAACTTGAACCAATTGCTTTATGCCCTATGCCTCTGTTTCCTTATATATAAAGAAGGCTCTCCCCACAATGTTGAAAAGATTAAATGAAAAAAAAAATACATGTAATAAAGTGTGAATATGAATTGAAATTTGTTTTTAAAATTCACTGTGTTTTCTGGGAGGGAGAAATGGCATACTTTATATCAATGAGAAAAACATGGCTTGATTTTTTTTCCCCATGAAGTGCATGTTTGTTGACTACTTTTGTAGGTACTGTGCAAGGAACTGGAGGTACAGTACAGTGAGCCAATCAGACGCTAGTTCTGTCCTCACAGCCTGTTCATCTCCATGACATCCCCTTAAAGAAGTGTAAAATGGCCACAGCAGTAGTAATATGAAGCAGTGTTGTGAAATTACAGAACAGAGAGCCCCAATCCCTTAGGAAAGGTGGGGAAGGTTTTCTTCAATGGAGAGACAGTTGAACTGGAACCCTGGAACCTGAATATTGAGTAGGAGAAACTTAACTTCAGAGTGGACAGTAAGGCATTCCAGAGAGCGGAAATATATGTTTCTGGGATGTATTTGAGCTTCGGGTTATCTTGGAGCGATTCTTCCTCCCTTTGCAGAGCATCTTCAGTTTCCTTTCCAGGAGTTACCTTCTACTCACCCAAGCTTTACACAGGCGGGTGGGCACATAGCTAAGGATTGGGACAGTGCTTGTCTAATGCACAAGACCCCAATTACAACCCCCAGTATCTACATTGTAAATAGATAAGTAAGGGGGCTGGAGAGATGGCTCAGTGGTTAGGAGCACTTGCTGTGCTCACAGAGTGTTGTGCCTAAAGAAGCCTGGGTGTGAGGTCTAGTAGAACTTCCTGAGCCTGGCTAAAGTTTGACAACCTGTCTTTGGCCTGTAACCTTTGCATGGGAGTGACTCAGCAAGGTCTGATATAAGACTGTAAGACCCTCAGAATAAGAAGTCTCCCAGTTTCAGTCGGTACCCCCAAGAACTCAATGTCCAGTCCAGTTGCTGCAACACGCAAGAGACTTTAATGAATAGGAATCGTTTGCGCAAATGGGCTCCCTCAGCATGCAGGCCAGAAAGAAGCCCCATTCCCCTGGCACAGGTGTTTTTAAAGGCAAAACTCACAAGCTTAGGGAAGGGGTGTGACCCTCTGTCCACTGAGTACGTGACCCTTGTGAGGGGAAGTTAGCAAATTCCAGGTCAGACTGTCCTTTATTTCAAATGGTGGTAGTGGTGGTGGGGTTCCTTAACTTTACTTTTTTGTCTTTCATTCCCCCCCTTTTTTTTTGTCAATAGTTCTAATCTTAGAATTAGGGAAATTAAGAGGCAGCCTCCTCTTGGCTTGAAAGACTTAAACTAGCAAAGAAATGAAATGAAGCCCAAATAATTGGAATGCTGGGTGGAATTTGCTAACCACCAGCCCTGAGATAGTAGGATACCAAGAATTCACACTGCCTCTCCTTTCCGTGAGTCAGCAGGTGATGAATAGGGTCCTTAAGAAACAAAGAGATAACTGTACCTCCGGTTTTCCCAGACAAGATTAATTAGCACACCCCAAGGTCCTAAGGTCTGTTGACCCTAACAGTGAGACCATCCGGCCTCAAAGGGTCACATATTCAATGGACAGAGGGTCACACCCCTTCCCTAAGCTTGTAGGTTTTGCCTTTAAAAACACCTGTGACCAGGGATTTCTGAATCTTCTTCGAATCCCCCATGACAGAGCCCCTTACCAGCAGGAAGTAGTTTGGAAAGAACAACGCCAAATTCCCAAATATTGTCTATAAATGTTTGTTTTCATTTAAATGGACTTTGTTATATAAAATAAATTTTTAAAAAAATTAAAAAAAAAAAAAACCCACCTGTGACCAGGGAAGGGGGCTTCTCTCTGGCCTGCGCACTGAGGGAGCCCGTTTGCACAAATGACTCCTGTTCATTAAAGCCTCTTACGTGTTGCAGCAACTGGACTGGGGGTACTGACCGAAACTGGGAGACTCCTCATTCTGAGGGTCTTACATGCTCGGGAGGTTCCTGTACTGTTATCTAAGTATTATAATCTGGACCACACTCATTTATTTTTTTTTAACATAAGTAACAATTTTTTCAACAGTAAGCAACAAGCAATAAAAATGAGCAGTTGTAAGAGGCTGTCCCTGGGTCCTATAACCTCGAGTGGCATGGGGGTGGGTCCAGAGGAGGAGGACATATTCGGGACCGGCTGCAAAGTGGGCCTTTTCACTGAGTCTCAAGGTTTCCTGTGCAGTGACATCTAATGTAAGCTGGATCTCCAACTTGGAAGTGATGTGGGACTTCCAAGTCTCCCACCAAGTAGGCCTCCCGGAGCTGCTTCCACGATCGCTGTCTCACCCACTCGAGCACCTTAAGCCTAGCAAACAGAGGCTGGGAGAACAACACATCAGCACTATGTACAGAGGCAATTTCCACCAGTGGAGCCCCCCCCCACACTGCTAGAGCCATTTATAGGTGTTCAGCCCAAACTTTTTTGTCTTTCAAGATGACCCCCTTCCTAGCTAACCGCTAGCTTGGTGGAATATTATTGGCCCTTTCTCTTCACATCACCTTACCCCATCCTAAGATTCCCACTCCCTACCCCAACCCTATATAAGTCCCTTCTTGATGCAATAAACTGAGTTCCTGCCCCTGACTAGGCTCCCTGTCACATCTGATTGTCCTTGCTGTGGGCAAGGGCTGGGGAACAGGCGGACAGCATGCTCACCTTTCCTCAGTCCTCTCCTCTGAGGGAGGAACTGTGGAGGGATGACCCGGCAACAGAGGACCCAGGTTCAGTTCTCAGCGCTCACATGGCAGCTCACAACTACCTGTAATTCCAGTTCTTGGCTATCTGAGGCCCTCTTCTGGCCTCCTCAGACAATGCATGCACATGGTACAGTTACATATATACTGGCAAAGCATTCATACATGTAAAAGTAAAATCTTCAAAGGAAAAAGCACTTGGGAGGTAGAGGCAGGAGGATCTCTCTGAGTTTGAAGTCAACCTGGTCTAAATATCAAGATCCAGTTTATCAGGGTTATACAAGAGACTCTTTTTAAAAAAAATTATGGTGACTTTTCTTCAGAGCAGCCTAGTGAAAGGATGGACCCTTGTTTAAGGCGCCCAGGCCTGATGGTCATTGTCTGAAACTCTGGGTCTTGAGAAGAATGATACCAGGGTGTGAGTGGCATCTGCTCTAGGTCTTCTGATGCTTTCCCACCTGTGACCTGGGACTCTTCTCAGTCCCCTGCCCTCAACTACTCCTTTTATTTAGGAACTGCCCATAACCTTCTAGTGAATCCTTTGCAGCAGCTGGGAGAGCACATCATAGGCTGAAAGAATGTTGGTGTGGCTCCAAAAGAGAAGTCTGCAAGACACCAAAGGAAGCTGGAGGAAGGGAGCCAGGCACTTGGGGCACTGGAGGTCAAGTTGTGCATTTTAGTCTCCATCCTAAAGACAATGGAAAGCTACTGAGTTAAGTACATTGAGTAGAAGAGGGTGTAGAATATCCCCGGTCCTTAGAAAGTGTGTCTGGACTTTGGACAGAGAGCAGAAAGCTTTCTTGCATTGCCTCTTAGTTTCAGCTCAACAAGTTTGTTATCACAGTAACCCCACTGTCCTTGGGTGAGATGTTCCAAGTCTTTTGTGGACATTTGAAACTGAAGAGACTGCCAAGCCATTTATACTTTTTCTACATGTGAATGGATATGAGGACATTTCATTTATTATCACTATTATTATCTTGGCTTTTTTTTTCTTTCATACAGGGTCTCTTTATGTAGCCTCAAACTCATAGAGATCTGCCTGCCTCTGCCTCTTGAGTGTTGGGATTAAAGATGTGCACCACCCAGGCCATAAGAAAGTTTAGTTTATGCCAGGCAGTGGCAGGTGGAAGTGCATGCCTGAGAGGCAGAGGCAGGCAGATCTCTGAGTTCAAGGCCAGCTTGGTCTACAGAGCAAGTTCTAGGACAGCCAGGGCTACATAAAGAAACTCTGTCTCAAAAAGCTAAAATTAAAAAAAAAGTAGTTTATGGAGTAGACATCATAAGTGATAACAATAGCTAATATTACTACAGAACATTATAACACGCTTATTAGTGTGATCCTTCCCTCTCAAAATATCTTCGTATGCAGTCACCCTTGTGATGATGTGAGATGGTCCAGGGCCTTCATGATGAGATGAAGCTGAGAGAATGACAGGCATGTGGTTCAGCACTAGGCTATTATTGGTCTTCTGATATGTCAGGCATCAACTACTGTAGATCACCCAGATGCATTTTATTCCCTATTTAGTTAGAAACATTTACCTTGTAACATAAAGGAAGCATGTTACATATTCTCTTTAGCACATTTAAATTACCCATGTCACTCTTCTTATACTTTGGGGGACATGACTGAGTAAAATAAGGATTACCTGAAGACAAATATTCTGATACCACAAGGACAATCTGGTAACCCAAGAGATGGGTATTAAGTGACTAACATACGTGTAGCAAAAATGATGCTGATACACTGTATATATACAAAAGTAAATCATGTCCCAGGTAGGAGGAGCTGGGGGTTATGGGGATAGGGGGTTATGAGAGGCTATTTCAATACTCAGAATAGCAAACAGTAAGAAACCTACAAGCTGTACCACTGGGGTTCTCTATTTAATAACTTTACAAAATGAAATCACAGATTATTGAGCAAGAATAAACTAATGGAAGGGAAGCCTGCAGACTAGCCTTGGCTCACAAAATGGAGAAAGAGGAGTGGTTTTGCCAGCTGTTGTCTGCTGTCCACAGGCTTGTGGGCCAAGGTTTTGCTTTGGTAGAAGGAGCAGGTAACACTTCATTCAGCTCCCTTCCGGTTTTTATTTTTATATCCATCCAGGGTTGGCCAATAAGAGCCTGCATGTTTGGAGTAGAGTACTGTGTTTGTTTTTTTTTTTTTTTTTTTTTTTGTTTTTTTTTTTTGTTTGTTTTTTTTTTTTTTGTTTTTTTGTTTTTTTTTAAATAGGGTCTTACTCTATAGCTCTGGCTGTCCTGGAACTCACTCTGTAGACCAGGCTGAACTCACAGAGATCTACCTGCCTCTGCCTCCCTAGTGCTCTGATTAAAGTCATTCTCCACCATGTCCAACAGGCTATGAGCTCTAAAGGACCTGTCTGAGGAGGTCCTGGCCCATGGTAGCTTTGGCAACAGCTATGCTGAAGGCCATGAATGCCTGGAGATGTTCTTTCTTTCAGACTAGGTGTGAATTTTTCTTTTCTATCTGGGAAATGTTCCCAGATTAAAGAATGTTCCCACCCACTGTAGCATGCATCTGCCTGCCTGTCTGGTTCCTATAGCGGAGGTGTGTCCTGCTAAGACTTCCCGGATGATGGGCATCCTGGGAGGGATTGCAAGATTAGGGTAGGCATCTAGCCAGGGATAGGGAGTAGAGATCGGAAAGCAGAAGCTTTAAGAGTGAGTGGGTTGTGAGCCACACCCAGATGCCAGGAATATAGTGGTCATGGCTAGGCAGCTTCATGGAATGAACTGTAATGTCTAAGCTTGCATACATTCCTTGGGACTTGAAGAGTTTGAAAGTGCCACCCTCTTGACTTTAGCATATTTAAACATGGCCAATGCCAGGGAGCCATTATAAATTCAGGCTTCTTTGGGATGATTAGCACATGGTTGGCTATTTATAGAGGAAAAAACAATGTATCATGTAAGTTCAAATGTTACATGGAAGCAGTATAGATCTATGATGAAAACTGCATTATGGGCACTGTGTCCAACCTCTCCGGGCCTCCATTTTTATCACCAATAAAATGGATGCAAAAAGGGGCTGGAGAGATGGCTTTGTGGTTTAAAACACTAGCTGTTCTTCCAGAGGACCCAAGTTCAATTCCCAGCAACTACATAGTGGCTCACAACCATCTATGAGATCTAGTGCCCTCTCCTAGCCTGCAGGTGTACATGCAGGCAGAACACTGCATACATAATAAATAAAACTTTTTAAAAAATGAAAGCAAAAATACTATTATTAAATTCTGGCTCCCAAAGGCCATCATGTAGCTTTGGAACAAAGCAAAGTAGAGCTAATAAGTTGCCAAGGGGCAGTGCATCAAGGCAGCATTAAAGAATGCAAAGATTTCCCCTCTTGGAATAGTTTAGACCAAGGATGAGCCCAAATTCGAATTCGCTACTTCTTTCACTATGCCTTTTGTCTGTTGTGTTGTCTGTTTCCTGTTGTTGTCTGTCATCTGTTCGTTGTGTGTGTCTGGTGTCAGTGTTGCTGTGAATTGATTTCATGACCACGCCAGCTCTTATAAAGGGAAACATTTACTTGGGGCTGGCTTATAGGCTCAACGGTTCAGTAGTCCATTACTGTCCTTGTGGGAAGCATGGTGGCATGCAGGGGGACATGGTCCCGAAAAAGTAGCTAAGAGTTCTATATCCGAATAGGCAAAACGCAGGAAGAGAGGGCGACACTGGGCCTGGCTTGAGCGTTTGAAACCTCAAAGCCTGTGACACATTTCCTCTAACAAGGCCACTCTCACTCCGAGGCCACTCCTTATGAGTTTACGGGGGATTTTCATTCAAACCACAACAGATACTTGCTGCTTGGTTTTTAGTATTTATTTATTTTTTATTTATTTATTCATTTATTTTGGAGACTGGGTCTCTGGGTAGCTCTGGAAATCACCATGTAGACCAGGCTGATCTTGAACTTGGAGATCCCTCTCCCTCTGCCTCCTGAATATTGGGATTAAGGGCAAGTGCCACTACTCTCAAAAAGGGATAGTTTTTCTGCAGAACTCTTACCACAGTTTTACAAGGAAAGACTGACCCCACCTAACCCACTATAACACAGGCTAGTAAACAGGCTGAGTAGCAGTAGGAAAACAGATAGGTTGTTTTGTTTTAAGATTTATTATGTACATTGTGTTCTGCCTGCATGTATGCCTTCAGACCAGAAGAGGGCACCAGATCGCATAGATGGTTGTGAGCCACCATATGCTTGCTGGGAATTGAACTCAGGAACTCTGGAAGAGAAGCCAGTGTTCTTAACCACTGAGCTATCTCTCCAGCCTCTAGAGTAGTTTTTTAATGTAATATTTTTATTGATTATTTTGGAATTTCACATATTGCAACCTGATCATACTTCCTAGTCCTCCCACATCTACTCCCCACAACTCTTGTGATACCCCCCCCCCCAAAAAAAAAGACCAAACCCCACAGCAATTTGTGTTGCTCATATACTCACTGGAGCATGATCAAACTCCCAGTGGCCCTTTATAGAAAACTGAGTCTTTCCCCACCTGCATCCCTGCCAGCATCCTTAGCACATTTTTATTTTTTATTTATTTATTTGGCTTTTCAAGAGACAAGATTCTCTGTGTAGCTTTGGAGCCTGTCCTGGTACTCACTCTGTAGACCAGGCTGTAGAACAGGTTGGCTTCCAACTCACAGAGATCTACCTGTCTCTGCCTCCCGAGTGCTGGGATTAAAGGTGTGCGCCACCAATGCCCGGCCCTTATCACATTTTTTAAGAGTTCCAGATTGAGTAGTTTAAAGTGGTCTCAAAGCACAGATACTGCAAGGCAGGGACTGCCAATTGGAAAGCTGGCGAGGCTAATGAGAGCTTTTTAGGACAGCAACAATAAAGGTTATTGACACTTTCATCTTTGTGGGCAGACTTCCCCAAGTCATATTCCGGAAGGCAGGAGTGAAAACTGTGCTCACAGAGACAGTAAACAATGTGGGTGTAAGTGCTTTGAGCTCAGTTCTTTCCATTTACCTTCAGCATAGCAGTAAAGATGAAGTGAGACAAAGAAAGAGATGCTCTGGCCCAGTGTGTGTACATGGAAAATTCTCAGATTGTCTCCATTCATATTGTTATCGTCTTATCCTAGTTCCATCCCTCTTACCAGCTTGCTAATGGGTAAAACTCTACCTCCAGAATTATTTTCCCATGACCTAAGGATTTAGGTCTTTCAAGAATGCAAACACATTCAGAAAAAGACATCTCATGACATGTTAAAAGCATTTACACCTCAACTGTTTATAAAATCCCAAATGGAGAGACTAGAAGCTTGAAATAGGAGCCTTCCTAAGCCATTAGGAGAGAATGCATCAGCGGTCCTCAAGCCATCCTGGAGGAGTCTTTCCCATGCCCACTTCCAAGCAAGACAGACAGTAGCACCAGACCCAGAGCCTCTGACTTGTTGTTTTAAGATTAATTTCTATTGGGGATGGTGAGATGGCTAATCAGTTAAGAACACTTGCTGCTTTTGCAGAGGACCCAGATTCAATTCCCAGCACCTATATGGCAGCTTACAACTCAAGTTCCAGAGGATCCAGCATCCTCTTCAGGCTTTCACAGGCACTGTACACATATGGTGATCAGACACACGTGCAGATAAAATACCCACATGCATAAAATACAAACTGTAAAAAAAAATTGTTTAAGATTTGTTTTTAATGGTGTGGTATATTATGTATGTATACCGAAGTGTGGTAGTTTGAATAAGAATGGCCCCCATAGGTTCAACAGGGAGTGGCACTATTTGAGAAGGATTAGGAGGCGTGGCCTCATTGGAGGAAGTGTGTCACTAGGGGTGGGCTTTGGGGTTTGAAAAGCCCATGCCAGGTCCTGTCAAGCGCTATCGCCTTGCCTGCAAGAACGACGCTCAACAACGACGCTCAACAACAGGATTCTTCTGCAGCTATGTTTATTGCGCAGCTCATTACAGCAAGTTGAGGGAAGACCCCCCAGGAGGAAAATGGGCTCTGCTTATATATGCTCATAGGAGTCGTGTCCGTTACTGACAGTTGCAGCCCGTTACTGACAGTTGCAGCCCGCAACTCTCGTAACGGTCACCCCATGACGTGGATTGCGCATCTGCGCCTTGCTGGCTTATGGACAGGAAACCTGCGCCATCTTCAGGAATGGCACCGGTGGCTCTCTACAAGGTCCAGTCTCTTTCTGCTTGTGGGTCAGGATGAAGAACTCTAAGCTATTTCTTCAGCACCATGCTGCCTGTTTGGCACATGCCACCACCATGATGGTTATGGTAAAACTCTGAAACTGTAAGCCAACTCACAGTTAAATGCTTTCCTTTATAAGAGTTGCTATGGTCATGGTGTCTCTTCACAGCAAGCTAGGACTCAAGTATGCAGTTATTCACAGAGACTAGAAGTGGGCATCAGAATTCCTGGAGCTGGGATTATAGAGGATTGTGAACCACCTGGTATGCATGTTGGGAATAGAATCCCTGTTCTCTGCAAGATTAGCAAGTGTTCTTAGCCACACAGTGACATTTCTCTATCCCTGAGGCTCTGACTCCTAGCCTGGTGTGTCAGGCTTTCTGGTTCACTCAAATGTGTCAAGTCCTTGATAATAGGGTGGCCTCTGTCACATAAGGGAGCTAGATATGACAGTGGCAGAAGAGATGCTCTGTTATCTCTACAGGATAGATCAGGGTTGGTCTTTGTCTTAGTTATTGCTGTAAAGAGACACATGACCATGGCAATTCTTATAAAGGAAAACATTTAATGTGGTGTGGCTCACTTATAGTTCAAAGGTTCAGTCCATTATCATTATGGTAAGAAGCATGGCAGTGTGCAGGCAGACATGGTGCTGGCTACATCTTGATCAGAAGGCTACAGAAAGTCAACTGGGACATTGGAAGTGACTTTAGCATAAGAGAATCCAAAGCCCATCCCTGATGGGAGATTTCATTCTGTAAATATGTTTCTCTTATTGGCTGCACCTTGGAGCCAGCAGGACACCTCTCAAATAATACTGAAGCTGGATACACCCTTGTTACCTTCCAGCATGTACCTCTTGGCCAACTGAGTCAAAATGTCAAGGTGGACCCTGGGGATACTTGTTTTCAGAAATTGCCTAGGTGATCTTAACACTTGGCCTGCTGAGAAGCTATGCTGTGGATCAGCTTTGCCCAAACTCCTGAGAGGAACTGCTAACACAGATCCAGTCAGGGCTTTCTGCTCCAAGAGGTGCTGGTCACATGGGTCTAAGCAGAGGCTCAAGAGTAAGCATGTCAAAGGCAATTCCCAGGGATGCAGATGTGGTGTCACAGGCCAGGGAGACATCTACCACAGCCCTGTGGCTAGCTGGCTCCTAGTTCTCGAGGCTGTGGCTTCTGAAGTTGAGGTGCTGGCTAGCTGTTTTCTTTTGCGTTTTGGCTTGAAAATCTGTGTGCTCATGTGGTCTGCCTTGTGAGCCCACCTGAGTCTTTATTTCCTTTTCTTTTGGGATACTAGTCAGTTTGGACACATTAATGACCTCACTTGAACTTAATTACCTCTTTGATACACATTGCCATTTTTTTTCCCTCATCTTGGCTATATGATATAAAAAACATAGGCAATAAAACCAAAGAATAATCAGGAAGACTACATTAAATTTAAAACTTATGCATAGCAAAGGAGGCAATCAGCAAGGTTAAAAAAGAAACCATTGTGAATGGGAGACAATGTCCTTAAGGATTGGTTCTAGGCTCCCATCCTCCCACTGCACCCGCATCTCTTGGATATCAAATCTCATAGATGTTGAGGTTCCTTAAATAAAATGGTGTGGTGTTTGCATGTAGCCTGTGAAACTCCCGAAGACTTTAACCATTACTAAATTACATACCATACAACACACAATGTGAATGCTGTAGGAATGGTTTTATAGTGTGCATGTTATTTTGGGAATCATACAACCTGTACCATCTTCAGAAAAGACATTTTTTCCTCAAATATTTTCAGTCTGTGGTCGGTTGAACACATGGCTAGGGGGTCCAGGACACTAAGGACTGACTATTTTAGCAAACCACATAAGTGGTAAGGTGATGATGACCTCTGAGCTATGCAAGGAACTCCTGTAACTCCCTTGTAAAAACAAAATGGCCAGTCTCACAGCCTTGGTGTCTAGGAAGTGGCTGCTGCAGGAGTCCAATGAAGAAAATTGTTCACAATCCTAGTAGGCTCTGCGAGTCACGGTGCAGACTTTCAGCATCCTGTCTGTGCTGTGACCCTGCAGAGCCCAAAGGCTGTCAGTCCTACAAGGGAAGTGGCTGGCAGGGCCTCAACACTGCCAACCATCTATGCAAAAGGAAATCCCTCCAAACAAGGATATAGGAACCCAGGAATCAGGCCGACTCTTGAACAGTTCAGAGGGAAACCTCTTTTAACTAATGGTTGTTGCCCAACTCCTTAGACTCTTTCCATAAAGGGTGAGGGAGAGAAAACTTTGAGCTTACATTCCAAAGAAGATTTTTTAAAAATTGTAGGATAAAGTCAGTTGTAACTTAAAGGTACAAAACATTCTGGAAGCGTTTTTTGTTTTGTTTTTTAATCTCTCAGTGTCTTTAATGTATGTGCAGTTCAGGGGGCTGCTGGCTGGGGTCTTCCATCTGCTGTAGAGACACATTCTAAGCAAATATGACTTGCTCATTTAAAGTAGAGTGGTACAAAAACATCGTCTTGCAGTGCAAGGACCCATTCATGCTGGCTCCCGAGAGGCCCCTTCAGCTTGCAAACTGTGACATTGTACAGGCTCTTGGTCAGGACTCTGATAATTGAAAAGGCCTGAAATTGTCTTAGGTTAGTGTTCACTACATTGTCATTCTACGACTATTACTCAGTTGGAAAAACTATAAATCCTATAAAAAGTAACACTCAAGTGATGATGTTCTGAAAACTTTTGATGAACAATGGAACTGTGGACTCAAAACAATTCCAGAGTAAAAGTTGGATGTAATAAAATTCTCTGCACAGGCAAGCTAATACCATGTCCCGACTCAGGAGACAGCCCTGTGAGAAAGCTCTAAACATGCTCTAAACAACAAAAGCAACACTAAACCAAAGTCATGTTCCCTTTACATTCAAGAAATAGTTCCCGTAGTCTCTATTTCCTATGGGAAAAATCAGAACTTAATCACGAGAGATTACCAAAACCTGTTGATTTAATAGAATAGGACTCTTTGAGGAGGTGGACCAAATCCAGACATTTAGTTCACAAGTGGAAAAAAAAAAAAAAAAAAAAAAAAAAGATCAAGCTGTGTTCCAGTGTTGGTTGCTTTTGTTGAAGAGTTAGATAATTCATACTGTGGGGATTCCTTACACATCATGGGAGAGCACATGCACGGAACCTGGAAATAGGGCTATGATGTAATGCTGACTGGGAGCCATCAAAGGCTGGAGATGCATACCCTTGGCTGATGATGAAGACTGGAACAGGATTCCAAGTGATGTGGTGAAAGACTCAGGTGCAGAGTTGGCCCCCAGGACGTGGTTTAGTGAAACCAACGCACACTATAAATGGCACTTGACTGACATCATTGGATTCCCGTGATCTCTGGAGTGGTGTGATGAGTGAAAACAAACTGGATGTTTCCAGGGCTGGTGGATGTTTCCAGGGCTGGAGGGATGGGGAGTGAGGAGGAGTAGGGGGAGCACAAAGGACTTCTAGGACAATGATCACTCTCCATGATTCTGTTGGACACTAGCCATTGCATATTTATGCAAGCTCAATGTGGAGCACCAGAGTGAACCTAGTAGTGAGTATGAATGTTGATTAAGAATAAACTATCCAGGTGGATCTCTGTAAGTTCAAGGCCAGCTTGGTCTACAGAGCGAGTTCCAGGTCAGGCTCCAAAGCCACACAGAGAAACCCTGTCTCAAAAAACAAACAAAATCCATTTTGGCTCATCAATTATCAACTGTATTCCACTAATGCAAGATACTGTAAGTTTTGTTCATTTCCTACCTGTAAACTTAAAACTCCAAAAATTCAATCTAGGTTTTTGTTTGTTTGTTTGTTTGTTTTTAAGTAAATGGGTGGCAGAGAGCATCAGCTGCATTACCACATTCCTGGGGAAATCCTGAATCATCCAGTCAGGCTGAAACATGCTTATTTGCAAGGCACGGAAATTAAGAACTAAATGAGAGAAAGACCTTGTATCCATTGCCCAAAAAAGTGTTCTCTCTTAAATGACTCCCCTGAGCATCCCCTCCACATACTCAGATGAATCAATTTTATCTTTTAGGAAAAGTTTCAAATCTCGATGAGCTTGTTTGTTAAGTAACACCATGTTAATAATTCTAACCTTAGGATTCATCCCACCAACAAAAATACATTAAGGTTTTCAACAAGCTGCTTTAAGTAGTGGTGATTCTAAGGTGACTTATGCTTTTTAAAAGCAACATCAAGATTAGCATCGAGAAATATGCATCTTTTTGATCCAAAGCTACACATTGCTTTGCTGGAAAACATAGCTTTTGCTTAGGCAGAGAAATGAATACAACTTTGAGTTTTTCTCTGTCGTGGTAGTGTGGACAAGCTAGGAGACTTCAGACTGGCTGGCTCTGCACAATCAGATATCAACCTCCTCCAGCACTGAGGCCACCTGCTTCCTTCTCTCCCATGACACTAGCCAACTTTTGGGTAGCAAAACCTGAGCACAAACTTAGATGTATGAAAAACAGGACTTCGTAATTCTCATTGCTTTCTGATGTTAAGCCTTTTCCCACCCAGATAGTGGGAAAACAGTTTCGTATTTTGGGGGGGATTCCCAAAGATTCCTCAATGCCACGATATGAGGAGAATGGGGACAATCGCATGGGATCAGGAAGATCTTTGGGTCCTCCTGGTCCACTCTGGTTACTGCTGAGACATGCTCTCCCCTCCCAGTGTTCTTGTCATGTCCTCTAGCTTCCTAGAGTTCTCTGCCCTGCCTGAGTTTTCGGATGATGTGTGCCAGGCTGCTGCCAATGCTACTGGCTTACACACAGCTGTTTCTCTAGGGTTTTCTTTCCTTTCTGGTGACTGTGTAACCAGACACTATCATTTCTGCTCTGAGAACTCACCCCCCCCACACACACACACTTTATTCTCCCCTATGGACGTCTCTTCCTGAGCCAGAGACAACACAAATTCTCTTCCTTTAGTCTCCTTCACAATACCTTCATCCTAGAATACTCCAAACAGCTTTAGGAAACCGACAAAATCACTTCCAAACTATACCCATTTTCTCTCATGCTATGTTCTTTCCCTGAGGCAATGAGACCAGAGCCCGGTGGAAACAGAAGAAATGGAGAAGAGTCCTCAGGGACAAAAGGAAGAAACTTCTATATTGCTTGGTCATATATTTTATAGTTGGCTCCTCTATATTTTGTAGGGTTTTTTTTTTTTTAATGTTAACTTTGTAGGTTCTGTAACTACAACTTCAGCCAAAACAGATAAAAACATATAGTAAAGCCTGTAACCTTTATGCATATCTAATATCTGTGTCTATAATGGACATGTACAGTCCCCTTTTGTGACTATTCCCTAAACAACTATTTATAGAGCATTTCCACTGTAATGAGTGTTGTAATCTAGAGGAGGTTTCAAAATAAGGGAGGATGTGTATAGGTTATATGCAAATATCTCAAGCATCTATTAGCTTGGGATTTCCTCATGGGATTATGAAGCCCCATGGAAATTGAGGGGCAACTGCAATGATCTTGTCTTTGTCCCCTGGTATATTTTAAGCTGTCTCACAGCAGGGTTTTTGTTTTATTGTTTTTTTTTTGTTTTGTTTTGTTTTGGGTTTTTGTTTTCCTCAGCAGGGTAGAGTCTGAGGTATGCTGAGAGTCTCTGTGTGGCCCTCCCTGAAGCCCTGGTCAGTCCTGGGATTATCATGTGGGTCCTAAGAGCCACACACCTGCTGCTAAGTCACAAGACTTTCCATTCCAGTCTTTCCCCTCTCCTCTGAAGACTCTGAATACCTCCGAACAAAAAAAAGTCCACCAGACTGCATGGAATTTTAAAATTGTTTTTTACAAAACAGAAAGACTCCAGTCCAAGTTACTAAAAAGGATGGCAGATATTAACAATCACAGTGCTGCGAGGAGGAATTCCAGAATTCACATAGCAGGCACAAAAGGCTCATTTTAAAGCCTGAGTGAGTGCTTTGCTGAAGTCCTTTTATAAACTTGGGGGTTACTACACAAGTGAAAACCCCTGAAAGGATGATACAGAGAACAGACAAGTTTTAATGGAGGGAGTGGGAAGAAGGGAAGAAAAGGCCATAGATTCTCAGGGTGGGAATGGAATATGATTCTCAGACACTAATCCTAAATTCAACTTCGCCCAGGCTTAGCCTTGCTTCTGCAGAAAAGCAATGCTCTTGAAGCCACTGCATTCCTTTTGAGAGTTGTCCCAGGAGAGCATTCGTCATTCCCAGCTGGGCATGGAGCCCAAGGCTGCATATTTATCCTGGCACGCAGTTCCCTGGGGTTTCTGCTCACTCTGTGGGATAGAATCCCAGGGTCTAGGCTGTGGCCCATGGCTGGAAGGAAAGGCAATCTGCTCTTTGCCCAGTATCTCCACCACTGCCCACACAGGGCTGCTGGTGTCCTCCAGCCCTTCAGCAGTAAAGCCTTCATTACTGCTTTCCTTCTAAACCTCCAAGGAAAGCATGACATACATAAAGTCTTAACTTCACCTAGACGAACTTTGCCTGCTGGCAATGGGAAACAGAACAGTTGTGTCATGGTCGTGACCCTTAAACGTCCTATTTAAGAGGCTCTGGAGTGTGTGGTGAGAACTGCCCGGGAAACTCTGCAGGGACATCTCAGAATAAGTGAGGTGGTGCTTTTCTGTCTTACATTTCATCCAGAAAGGCTGAGGTCCTGACTCAGCCTTGGTCTCTAATCTCTGTCCCATTCTGAAGGTACATGCACACCATCCCCTCACATAGGAGGCTAGGGTTTCAACACATTGGGATCAGGAGGACACAAATATCCCATGGGGGTGATGAAATGCCCTGGAAGTAGACAGCAGTGATTGACATTCATGAACAGTAGAAGAGAAGCCACTAAAGTATGATCTTGAGAGGTGAGCTTTATACGAGTTACATCTCGGTTAAAATTGTAAATTACTATTGCATGTGCAACACATACTTGTGCCTGCTTAGTAGCTTGCTGAATACACTTCTGAATCTAGCTTCTAGAATCAAGAGCTATAGTCCTTAACTTCCTTTACATGTTAAAAATCACAAGTTAGCTTAAAAATATTGTGATGCTCAGACCACATCTCAGACCAGTGAAACTAGACTCTCTACAGCAGGGTCCAGACCAAAAGTGGCTTTGAAAGCATCCTATGTGAGTGTGTTTTGCAGCCAAGTTGACAGTAGATGTGTGATTAGAATAAAAAAGGCCCCCATAGGTCCATAGGCAGTGGCCCTATTAGGAGGTGTGGCCTTGGAGTAGGTGTGGCCTTTTTGGAGGGAGTATGATTCATTCTCTCCTTGCTGCCTGCAGCAGGAAGATGTGATCTAGAACTCTGAGCTACCTCTCCAGCACTATGTCTGCCTGCACTCCACCATGCTTTCTGCCTTGATGATTAGGACTAAACCTCTGAACTGTAAGCCACCCCCAAGTAAATGTTTTCCTTTAGAAGAGCTGCCATGGTTATGGTGCACCTTCACAGCAACAGAAACCCTGACTAAGACAGTCACAGACCTGGAGCATCACAGCCTGCAGAGAAGTGTTTCTCTTTTTTGTTTGTTTTAGGGTTATTATGGATCAGGGTCATTATATATCCAGAGCTGGTCTTAACTTTCCTACATAGCCTAGGCTGCACTCAAATGTGTGAGCCTCCTGACCAATTGTAAGTTGCAATTACAGGTGTGTGCTATTGCACCTGGTGAGGTGACCGATCTTGCTTCCTGTCCACTCACAGCTGAAAGTCAGAACGGTCCCTTCACCCTTGCTAATTCTTTTTGTTTTGTTTTGTTTGTTTTAACTTTTGTGGGGACTTAGTGTTATAACTCAGGCGAACCTGCCCCTGCCCCTTGGGGACCTAGCAAAATGTGCCACCTTTGAGCATGGCAAGCAGTACCCTGGCTCTATATGTAGATTCGAAGGTTCCTTTAATAGGCAAACTCTGCCCACTTCTGCTCTCTCTTTCTGCTGTTTTTTAGGAGGCAGATCAATGTCTCCCTATCTCTCTGTCTCTATCTTTCTCTCTTTTCTCTTTCCTTCCCTTATCCCCTATCTTCCTCCAATAAACTTTCCGCTTTAGTTTTGTCAGCAGATCTCTGTCTCTCACCTGCCATTTGTTCCTCACCCACCATGAAATCTGACAAAGGCCACCCCTCTCTAACTTGGGATGTTCACTATTTTGGAGGAGTTGAATTTTAGGCTTTTCCTTTCCTCTTTGGATTTGGTTACTGTGATTCAACTGCGAGCTGACATGCATTTGTTCCACGTTAGAGGAAAAGTTGGAGTCCATCCAAGTGTGCTGGCACCTCTGCTTGGAAAACCCTAGGTTTTATAGTTAGTGAAATTCTAGGCAGAAACTCAAGATCTAAAGAGCCAGGAACATGCAAGTGTAAACACATGCCTGTGCACCCTCTTTAATGATCTGACTCAAACGCCTTGGTTTGTTTTATAAGACCTAACCTTGGCCTCTGTGGCCTTGGCCTCCAGCGTGCTCTGTCCTCCCTTGCTAACTGTTCACTAAGCCCCTTGGCTGCCATGTTCATCCATAGTTTGGCAAATGTGTCTGGGATGGTATTCCAAACCACAGGGGCCTTAATCAAATCCACCCATTAAAGACCAAGAAACTTTCCTTATTCATTCTTCCCCAGAAGCTGGAGCCAATGGGTTGGAAAGATTTGACTAAGTAAAGATAAGAATGGTAAGGACTAGCATGGGGAACAGAACAGGGGTGGCTTCTACTTTGAGAAGGTTTTCATTTTAACAGGAAACTATGCTCACTGACATCGGAGGACTGCTGTAACAATGAACATGACTCTCGGTGACTTACACAAAGAAAAACACTCATCATACATTTCATCTCAGTTGGGTTTGGACTGCTGAGAGAAGATGCTCTGTTCATGTGATCATCCTGGGTGCCAGGCTCCTTTGGCTGTGTCTTCTAGAGCCACAGCATCTCCATTAAGCTAGCAGACTGGAGACAGCCAGGAGACTGCATGTGTAGTCTCTATAGCAGGAGTAGGTAGCAGGGTTTGGTGAGCATTTTATGCCTCAGTCTCTGGGGTGAATGAACAAGGATGGATAAGCCAGAGTGGTAAATACTGTAATACTTGGAGGAAGGGCTCACTGATAATACAGAAAAGGTTTCTACCCACACACAGGCAGGTAAATCCTGAAGAGATGGATGTCTACACTGGGGTGACATTCATTATATCTCTTCATGATCCTGTTTACTAATGGGATTCTCTCGCATGAACAGTTTGTTCAACCTTTGGTTATTTTAGGTTTATTTTATTATTTTATGTATGTTGGTGTTTTAGGGATATTGGCCACCTTGTAGCATGGGAATTGAGCCTATGTCCCCTGGAAATACAGCCAGTGATCTTGACTGCTGAGACATCTCTGTAGGCCTTCCTTGGGAACCTTAAAACCTATTATTAGCTATTAAGAAGCAATAGCCTTTTCCCTGAGCCATTCCCTGCTTTAAGAAGCAACAATGTGACCAACACTGTTGCAAATGACTGCTTGCTGAGTTCTTTTATTTTTCCTTAGTAAGAAAAAGCCAGTTCTCTTCAGGTATCAAGCAGCAGCCTGTCCCAGGAAGATGGGCCCCAGGAATGTGCTATGAGTGGCCTAAGCCAATCATGGCAGTCTTACTCACCTTTTGTCCATTTATCAAATACTTATTTAATAAGCTTGTGCTATTAACACCAGTGGTTCTGATATATCACAGGCACACGTGCGTGCGTGTGTGCATGTGTGTGTCTGGATGCCTAATGAAGAGAAGGAAGGACAAGAATGATGGGGAGATGCTGGGAGCTTTCCTTCTCTGATAAAATAAGTGAAGAGGTACCTAAAGAAGAAGATGGGCTTTTTCCTTCAGCCTTTGGGAGAGAGTCCTAGGAATGGAGAGTGAGTGAGGGAGAGGCCTGGCCTAGCTGCCTAACCAAATCTGGACCCACCGAATTCTGCTGTGCAGGAAGTAGGGATTAGACTCACCATTCTCAACTAAATACTCAGTCATTGTAGCCAAAAGCAGCCTAAAAGACACATACTATCCACCACCACCCCCCACACCCCCATTATCTCTTTTGGGTAAGAATGAATAAAAACATCATTAAAAGGACAGAAAATTTGACATTTGTTTTGTTTTCCATCATAGCATTACTGTTTGATCATAGATCTCTGTTCCAAGATAGATTTGTGAACAAAATCATGTCTGAATTATATTCTTTGTGGCTACGATGGCTGGTTTTGACTGTTCATTTGACACAATGCAGAATTCCCCGGGAAGGGAGTCTCCATGAGGGATTATCTGGATTAGGTTGGCCTGTGAGGGATGTCTTGTTACATTAATGGAGGAGAGAGGATCCCCTCACCATGGGTGGCCCCATTCTCCAGGCATGGGATTCTAGACTGTGTGAAAATGGAGGAGAAAGCTGAGCACCAGATGGCATGAGTCCATTCTGTCTCTCTGCTCTTGACTGTGGATGTGACCAGTGGCTTCAAGTTCCTGCCTTGACTTCCCTAAAATGAGTTGTAACTTGGAATTATAATTGAATAAACCTTTCTGTAGTAAGCTTTCTTGTCAGACTATCTTTGGACCACTAGTCTGCAAATAATGACCCAAAGATTTAATACTAATTATGAAAACTTGGACTTTGCTTAGGCTTTTTCCCAACTAGGTCTTATAACTTAACCCAGTTTTTTTTTTTTGTTTTTGTTTTGTTTTGTTTTTTTTTTTGTTTTTTGTTTTTTTAAATCTACTTTCTGCCACATGGCTCAGTTATGTCATCTTAATTCAGCACATCCAACTTGTTCAGAGTCTACTAGCAAAATTATGCACCTAGATTCCTCCTTCCAGTTTCTCTCTCTCTGCCTGGAAGTCCTGCCTATTTTTTCCTCCCTGGCTATTGGCCATTTAGCTCCTTATTAAACCAATCAGAAGGTGCCTTAGGCAGAGACACATCTTTACAGTATAAACAAATATTTCATAACACCTTTGTCCTTAAAGTTTCTTCACCTGAGTATTTTATCACAGTAATGGCAATTTTTGGAAGTCTCCCCAAACTTTGCCCAAATAGCAATTTAGAAGACACCCTATTCTCACTCAAAACTTCTGGCTGAACTCAATGGAACCCTAGCTAAGGAGTCAAGTTGATAAGCCAATGATTGTAGACAAAAGATATTTGAATGAATGATGGTGAGATCTGAAAGTAAGATTTAATTTTTGAATTAGTAGATAAAAAAACAGTTTAATGGAAGACTTGGCTGAAAGCTATGGCTATTTCAGATGTTACTTGTTTTGATGGTGATAATAAAGGGAATATCTTTCTAATACACTGCATGATTGAAGTGAAAATGCATGTTTTCCCTGATTATTACATGATTGATCCAAAAGATTTTCATGTCTGCCCATTTCTTGTATAACTGATTGTTTTAACTAGCAGCTACCATTTAAGGGATAAGGGTTATGTCAGGATAGGCATCAAGTGAAAGTATATGGCAGATACAACTGAAAACAATTTAATGAAGGGATGATACAAAGATATGAAGACAATTAAAGGAAACCAACAAGGATTGGTGTAGCATGGGGCTGACAACAGTTATCACTTGTAGCTTAGAATGGGCCAAGGAGGGAAATGTTACTGGAAGATGGAGAGATGGAGGTGTGACAATGGTCTCTTTTGGGCACAACTTAGTGACTATCAAGCCATAATTCTGGGTGTACAGAGGCAGGTAAAATCTTCTTCTGTGACCTCCCATTAGTGCCTCTCGTTGGCCTAACCTAATGTCAGAAAGCAAGGGACCCTGGTTGAGACAATTGTGTCACCTTCCTTGTCCACAAAGTAGGTTGGAAAAGAATGGCTAGTAGATCTGGAAGGGCAAGTAGACACTCTCCAATTGGGTAACCCGTCTTTATTTGTCAATGACTTCAGAATCAGATAGTAGGCAGGCAGCATTTTGGTCTATTCTTTGATAATTATATGCTTTTATTGTTTAGGACACAGGTTGGAGTCAATAATAAGATAGACATTTGTTTCTCATCCAGGGACTTTGTCGTATAAAAGTCTGGGACAGGAATGTTGGCTTGATGATAATGTTGAGTTCCTTGGAACCTATTCTTGCTGCTGAGGTATTTCCAATTTTTTTTTTTTCCTCTTGAAATGAGAGTGCTGTACATCTCTGCCCCCTTGGGGTTAGATACGGCCATGCACCTCACTTTGACCAATGAGATGTTGAGTCCAGCAGGTGTGTCATGAAAATAACCAGTTGCCTGTGCAGGTCTCTCACTTTTTCTCTTCCAGGGAATTTTGTAAAAATACTTCAATGTGGAGAGAAGCTATACCTTAACCAAGCTAAGGGAAAAATATTTGGGGGAGCAGGAAATATACCACTGTGTTTCAGTCACTAAGAATCAAGGTTGAGTGTTATTCACTAAGCCTGGTGTTTCCTGACTAATATGGAACCTGAGCTCTTTCTGAATGGTTGTCTTCCAAGCCTAAGGTGTTGCTGTCACCCACGTGATCTAAGATGACTCAGTATGACTTAGGATAACTGCATTATAGCTTAGGACATAGGAAGGCAAAGCAAGAGTACATTCTTGACCAAGTGTGAGAACAGTGCCTCTATAATCCCAGCACTTGAGAGGCTGAGACTCCCTGATTACAGGCCAACCTGGGCTACTTGGGAGGACCCTTTCTAAGATTGATAAGTGGCACAGAGCAATTCCTTGGCATGCTGGGTGTTTTGGTTATCTATTACCTCATAGAGCGTTATTCCAAAGCTTAGCATATTAAAGCAACAAATGTTAAGTAGATCAAACAATTGTGAGGGTGGCCTAGGTGCATAGTAGCCATCAAAAAAAGGCTACCATGACCTGACTCTGGCAGGAGAGTGTCCTCCAAGGACAGGAGGATGTCTCACCAAGATCACACACATAGCTGCTGGCTGTTATCTGGATGCCTCTGTTCCTTGCTAGCTGGGCCCTACTAAAAGCGTTTCAGGAGATCGGCCATTTTCTCATAGAGTGAGGAGTCACAGAGGAAGAGATGGCAGCCATTGTCTTTTAGAACCTAATCAGGAGTGACTCCTTCCATAACTTTTGCTGTGTTTTATGAATAACACCAACTGCTATGGTATATTGTCGCTGAAACTTACAAGTTACAAGAAGCTGCTATGGAGGGGTTGGAGTTGGGTCTTTAAGCAGTGACTGGGTTAACAAAAGAGATTAGTACCCTCCTTTGGAAAGTGGGGTGGGACTTGGGCTACAAGAATAGGTTTTGTGAGCAGGGCAGCTCCCATATTCCATTTCTATAATCACTCCTGTCCCCCTCCCCCCCCCTTTTTTATTACTTTCTCCATGTTTTGAAGGGAATCAAGACCCTTACAGATTGGCTGTTCAATCCTGAACAACTCGCCTTCCAGAACCACAAGACTAAGAAAGCTCCCTCCTTTAAAAGTTACTCAGGCTCAACTATTACCCACAGAAATAGTAAATGAAGACACAGAGGAAGATGTGTTCTATTTTGCTACTCTGTTTTGGTGATAAAATACTGACTAAAACCAACACGGGGAATTAAAGGCTTATTTCATCTTACAGCCCATCATCAAGGGAGCTAAGGCAGAAACTCAAGTCAAGACCCTGGAGCTGGGGACTGAAGCAGAGACAGACTCTGGGGGAAAGCTGTTTCCTGGCTTGCTCAGCCTGCTTTCTCATACAATCCAGGACCACCTTCCCAGGAGAGGCACTGCCCACCATCATTAGTCAAGACAACACCTCACAGACATGCCCACAGGACAGTCTAATGGTGGCGATTCCTCAATGGAGATTCCCTCTTCCCAGATGACTCTAGTTTGTGTTGAGTTAATAAACAAACAAATAAAAATAAAATTAACAAATATAGCTCAGTACAACTTGAGAGGCAACTCAGTGAAAGTGTGACTATCGGGAAGCAGATGTTATTAGAGGCATCTTGGGGCTGTTAAAACCCCTAATGGAATAGAGTATGAACACACCATCTCCTGTTGGGCAGCCAACTCCTAAGCAAAACTCAAGATGGGAGAAGGGCCAATGGGGCAACCAGAACTCTCTGCCTCAACTTCTGTTTGGTATGTAAAGATTTCTCATATATTATATATTTTGATTTCTGGATTATAGTACCTACACCCCCAAAGATTCTTCTTTTTATGGAAAATTCTCACATAGAAAGCTTCTTAAAAACTGGGCATGAAAGCCTGGCAGTGGTGGCACACACCTTTAATCTTCTACTTGCAAGGCAGAAGCAGGTGGATCTTCATGAGTTTGAGGCCAGCCTGGTTCACAGAGTTCCAGGACAGGCAGGACTGTTACACAGGGAAACCCTGTCTCTAAAAACAAAAAACAAAAACAAATAAAAACCCAGGTGGAGGAAGGGAGCTTCCATTTGGAAGAAGAAGAAAGACTCTTTCTGCATTGCTGAATTCTATGGATGATTCACACAAACTGTGAGTCAGCTCATCGCTGTCGACGTACTTACATGTGTTAGCTAAACTGAGATTCAAATCTTCTTATGCTTTCCAAAGCTTGAGCAGCAAACTCTCACAAAAAGCCACAGATGCCATGGGCCTAGAAGAGCAGCTCTTCAGGCAGAACTCTCTACATTTGGTGTGACCCAGATAGTAAAAGGAGGGAGTGGGTCTTTGGAATGTGGCATCTTTGTCCCCATGCTTGCTTATAGGGAACAACAACACATCAAAGCTCCAGGCAGAGTGGCACCTCTTTGGCCAATATGAGCAGTGACTTCTCTCCTAAATCCTGGCCTGTTGTGTACCCAGGTCATTCCTCTTAGCTCTCTGTATAGGCAGAAAATGCAAGGTTTCCATATATTTTTATTATTCTCATAGTTGCCAGTCATTTTGAAATTGAGTTTAGGCCAGGGTACATGTGAAAAAGTTGGTTTGAGATTTTCATTTTTATTTTTTAAGGATTTATTTGTTCATTTTTATTTATGTGTATGTGTGTGCCTGCATGAGTTTTTATGGAGGTCAGAGGTCATTGGATCTCCAGAAACTGGACTTACAGGTGGGTGTGAGATACTTGTTACAGTGTTGGGAATTGAACTCTAGTCCTCTGGAGGGGACATATATAAGTGTGTGTGTGTGTGTGTGTGTGTGTGTGTACCCCTAAATATATAAATACAACCTGCTCAGTCCCTATAATGTTACTTGTATGTGTTTAATTTCAGAGTTGACTGATTGACATTGAATAATCAACTGGAGTGCTCTTCCGTGGGGAAGACTATTTGTGCTGCTGTCTGCAGTCTTTAGTTGCCTATAGTTCCTTGTCTTGTGTTGAGACCTGGTGAGATTTCCCCCTGACATGTTAGCATGTCTCTTGGTGGAGTCCTTGTTCAGGTCTTGTTTAGGCATCAGTGTTGTTGAGACTTCATGGCTGTAGCTTCCCTAATATTTCTCAGAAACAAAATCTCTCAGCAGATTTCCTGTTCCTCTGGTTCTTAAGAACTTTCTGGCCCCTCTGCCTTAAGCTTTATGTGTTCCCTGGGCCTTGGGTTCAGGGAAACAAAGTACCTGTTTAGATGAATCAGTTGGGGCTCTTACTGGGAACTCTTGAGGTAAGAGGAGTTCTTAAAGTCTAATGGATGCTGATACCAAATCAGGCAGAGAGGAGCAGTGTGAAGCCCCTGGACCCAGGACTCCTAAGTACTCATGGGTTCCCTTTCAGCCAGCTGACAATTTACCGTAGTAGGCTAATTAGGTTTCAAACCTGGGACAAATGGCAGAGCTGCCTATTTAGCATATCAAATGGACCTGGCCATGAGGTTCTCCCAGCATCCCTCAGTCCCTACCTGTTTCAAGACCCTCCTGGCTGGCATACCCACCCCTACCCTGAACTCTCCAGCCCAGAAGGCTGGGTTGCTTCCCACAGCTGCCTTTCCCTATATAATCCAACCATTTTGGTTACCGGGACTTTTCATTTACTCTTTTTTGCACCTTCTTGTAAGGAGTAAGGTTTTTCCTCCCGCCGCTGGTCTTGTCCTGCTGCCGCGCCAGCACCAAATAATACACAGAGACTCTGTATTTAATATAATGCTGTTAGCCAGGTACTAGTTTCTTATCGGCTAGCTCTGTCTTAAGTATTAGCCCATTTCTGTTAATCTAATATTTCCATGTGCATTCATCTTACCGGGGAATGGGCTGACATTGTGCTCTCCCCGTTCTCTCCATCTTGACTCCTCCTTACTACTTCCTATTTCCTCCTTGTCTCCTAGTCCCTCCTCTCTTGCTTTCCTATTGGCCAACAGTGCTTTATTCATTAACCAGTATGAGAAACATATTTACAGAATGACATCTCCCATCATCTCCTCTTTTCTGTCTAAATAAAAAGAAGGGTTTTAACTTTAACATAGCAGAATATATCACACAACAGTTATCAAATAAGAATCACAGTTAGCAATATTTAGTCCATTAACATTTAGTAAGATTTAAGAAAATATTCCATCATCTATTCTATCTTTGTGAGTCTAAAGTCCTGTATTCACTTATCTTTAATCCTAACTAAGGAAAACTATAACCATAACTATCTGTCTTCAACTCCTTCAAAGACCACAGAAGGGTAATATATAAACTCTAGAAATGACAGAGACATCTTGCCTTGTCAGTCACCTGAAGTTCTTCTGTAATCTTCCATCTTCAGCCCATAGGCCATAGTGTGTCTGGCAGACTCTTCAGCAAAGCAGGAAACTTTAAACTGTCTTCTTGTATTGGCAGTTTGTCAGTCACTTTCCTCTGTGTCCTGTAGACTGTCTGGCAGACTCTTCTATGAAGCAGGAACTCTGTAGCAATGTCCATCTTGAATCAGCAGTCACTTTTCTGTGGGTCCTACATGTCCAGTTTATACAGCATAAAATCAAACAGTCCAGACAAGAGCAGTATCTTATCCAAATGGCTAGTCTTGACATATTGAAAATAAATTCCATAATGTGTTTTTTCAATGTTCATCTTCCTTTCTGACGCAGGTGGTGTTGCCAGGAGCATTTATGTCTCACTACCAAGAAAAACCCTAAACCATTTTACATGCCATATTCTGTAGGTCTTTGAAAGGTTTGAAGAAGGCCTATTTGTCTGAAATACATCTCTGTATATCTAGAAATCCTAAGTAACTATAAGTTTTGACTCTTATAGGTAACGATCTAAAATCTGTACTCAGTTATACATTTTAAAATGAGCTATATAAACACAATACCTAAACAAAAGGAGAAATATACATATTACAAAATTGACCTTAAATTTGTATCAATAAATGAAAATCCATTCCAAAACCAAGTTTCATATCTATACCATAATCCCCTTTTTACCTTTAAAAAGAATTGGCTGTGATCATTAACCATTTACCTCCTGGCTGCTGCATGGGGTCCCCTCTCTCCCTTCTCCTCCCCTTCCTCTTCATGGCCCAGCTCAGTCTGACCATGTCCAGTCTGGATTCTCCCAGATGTCTCTGTCTCTGACTATCCTTTCCCACATATCTATAATAAACTTTCTTCTTCACCACACCTAGGAGCAGTCATGTTTCCTTTCCTTATTTCTTTTGTTCATTCATGGCTCTCCCTCACTTCTGACTCTTGTCTTTCTTAAAATGCCCAAGTAGCCTCTTATCTAAACTTCCCGGGATGTACACTGGATTTACTGCAGCCACTCAATGGCTTCCTCTCTTCTTCTCCCTCCTCAGTCCTTCCTCTCCCCACAGTTCCCCAAACACATCAGGATGCATTCCTAAACAAGAATGCATTCCCCCCTCCCCCCTTAGGTAGACTTTTTATTCTCTAGGGACAAAGGAAGGACTTGAACTGCATAGCTTCTAATATGGCTCCAGGTACATTGTAACCCTCACTACGGTGCACTAGAACGCTGAGGTTAATGAGAGGGTGATGGACTCCTGGGTAATTTTTATGGGTTTTATTGTTTCTTTTTGTTTTCTTTTTTCTTTTCTTTTTTTGCTATCTTTGTTTCTGAAGTCAATGTTACTAGTTCAAGGCAAAGGGCAGTGTCTGCTATGTGTGTATCTTTTAATCAAGAAATGCAAAATTGCACCTTTAAGCATTACCCCCCAGCACACTAACTTCTCATTAAGCCTTGTGCAGCAAAATGAGCTGCCCAGTCTTCTCTAGTACTTGTGAGGAATAGTGCTCATTTACAAAACTTTAATAAAAATTGCTGTCCTTGTTTTATAATTAAAAAAAAAAAAAAAGGCAACTCAAGTTGATTAGAACTTGCAACAAATGCACATCTGAAAGGATTCCTGTTACCTCCCAGCGTGTGTTATTCAAAGGTGCTGGATGGTTGGGTATCAGAAGTAGTCTTTCGATCTAGTAAGATATGCTTTGATTAACCTTTCTTGTCCTCAATTGTTCTTGCTTGCTGAATGGCTCAGGCACACTTGAAGGATGTCTAGCCTTGGGCCAGTGAGACAGCTTAACAAGTAGAGGTCTTGGCCTCCAAATCCAACAACCTGAGTTCATTCTCATGGTGGAAGGAGAGAACCATCTCCTGAAAGTTGTCTTCTGAAGTTCACAACAGGAGTGACACCCCCCCCAATACCCCAGTACTTAAGTGTAAAATGGCTTCTGACCCAGTCTTAGACGTTGCTTGGCATCCCTCACTGCCCTCACTGTGCAATGTCTGTTTCCCCAGTCATCCAGGCCACTCTCTCCTCCCTCTATGCATAGATGGTATCAAGAGAATGCTTAGAGAAAGAAAAATGACTCCCTCTGTGCTCTCCGTCACTGTATGTCCACATCCCTGCTTTGTCCCCACCTTTGTCCTTCTTCTTGTCCAGAAGGTCAAAGAATTTAGCCTGGGTACGGACGGCTACTCAGATCAGGAATTAGGTTACAGGGCAGTGTGCCAGACACCAGACCATCCTGCTCAGCTCCAGTTCATCGTGTATTTGTTTGCAAAACTGTTTTAAGGTAGAGAGGGAGGAAGCTGACCGAGGATGTTTAATAGGATCTTGTAAACATTTGTATTAGTGATGATTCTTAGTGTTCTCATGGCTCTATTTTAAAGACCAAGCCAGCAGAGTAGGTAATCAGAAATGTGCCTAGCATCACTCTTGAACGGCCTAGCATGGATTTTAAATGCCCTTTCCAATCTCCATCCTTTCTTACCTTCACAACCTTGATTTTGCTGGTCATATGACCCACTCTGGCCAATGAGATATAATTGGAAGCTGCTCCTCTGGCCAATGAGATATAGTTGGAAGCTGTTAGGCTGGGGCTTCCAGGAACCCCCCTCCACACACACACCTCTTTTTTGGCAAGGTAGGAAACCTTTCTAAATGGAAAGTCTTCGCTGTTTGGCCTTTGCTTGGTGCACTAGTTCCAACGCCCTCCTACCTCCCTATGAAATGCATACATCCCAGTATCTCGGCATCCATCAGCTTCATAGCCAGCTAGGCACTGAAGATTTTGAAGTAGAGTTGCTGCCCACCTGAAATCCCAGCCCTAGGATGAGGAAGAGGACCTTGGTTGAAGGCCAACCAGGACTACACAGTGACTTTGTTTCAAAAATCAATCAATAATCAACCAATAAATAGTAAAGCGTGAAGACTTTAGGCAGTTACTCTAACAGCCCAAAATTACCTAAGAATTGATGAGCTGATGCCTTTGTTCATTCATCATGTGAACATGCCATTGTTCACAGGGTTTCTCTGTGTAGCCTTAGCTGTCTTAGAACTCAATCTGTAGACCAGGCTGGTCTTGAACTCAGAGATCCACCTGCCTCTGCTTCCCAAGTGCTGGGACTAAAGGCTTGGGCCACTACACTGGGCTCAGCTGATGCATCGTAAAAGACCAAGCAAGCAAACATCCCCTATGAATTTAATCCATTGTAAACAAGTGACTCTTCTGTGATGAGATATATTGTCACCTGAGATGCTCTTAAGGCATTTACACACTGAGACAGTGAGTGGGTGCAAAGGGCTCGAGGCCCCTTGAAACAGTGCAGCTCATTTGGGGGACATTGTGGGAAAGGCAGATTCTGAGTCTGTGGGTCAGGCCTGTGGCCTGAGATTCTGTGTGTCTCACAAGCTTGTAGCTAAATACTGAGTAGATCCTGGACCACGCAAAGAGCAAAGATTTGGAAAATGGAGGCCCTGTTAGTGATTGCCTCTTTGTGGGCTTCCTATCCAGCTTAAAAAAAGAAAAGCTCCATGAATTTCAATTTCAACAAAAAGTCTTTTATTTAGGATATCATTTTTGAGACAAAAAGCAGTTCATTTTACTCAGCAAAATAAACTTAACAAATGCATTTAAATAAAGTAAATTCCAGACTCTGTAAATTTTTTTTCTTAGCTACTTGCTTTTCTGTTTTATATAAAATTTGAATAACTCAAATGCACCCGTGTTCTCATTCAACCACCAGTGAAATTAAATGAAACAGGAAAAGGAACACGGGGAAGAGGATTCAGGAGATGTTTTCCCTGCTGCTCTGATATCTTTTCAGTGGAAGCCTGGAGGCTCTGAAATGGATGATGGTACGTGTGAATTGCTACTGGAAGGTGATGACCAAAGGCAAACAAAAAAAATTTCCACATCATCTTTCATTAAAATCCAAAGGGAAAAGCAAGCCACGCCCCTTTCCTAGCCAAGCCGTTGCTTTACACAGAACTGCATTTAGCTTCCTGTTTTCTGTTTTAGTTATATACATTTAAAAAACACATTGTATTAAATAGCAGGACAGCAAACAATGGGACATTCAGCACTGCACTGAAACATCAAAACAGCCTGGGTAAGCTGAGTCCAGGAGGAGCAGGTGGAGTTCATCCCGTGAGCGAGCGAGGTTGCAGCTGCCCGGCTCCCTAGTCTGTAACAGACCTGCATTCAGAGGGCAAGCCTTCGGAGCGCCGCCACTGCGCCAGGCGCTGCTTAAACCATTTCTGAAAGAGAGAAATGTGAAAAATTACCTGTCACACACTGAAAAACTGAAATGTCTATTTCATTTCTAAGAGTACTCTGTGTGGCCCAATCGGGAAGGAAAGAAAGGGATGTGGGAATGCTTCTGTCACCACGATGCCAACCTTCCTTGCCTCAGGAACTCTGTGAGTACCACATATTTGTCATCAGATTCTCTCTCTCTCTCTCTCTCTCTCTCTCTCTCTCTCTCTCTCTCTCTCCCTCTCTCCCTCTCTCCCTCTCTCCTTTAGGTCTCAGCTTAAACAAGACCACTCTGTTAAAAGTAGATCCCCTTATTTTCTGTTTTACTATTTTGTTAACTTCATAGGACTTTCACTATCTATCATTAATTGCTTTCATACACACTCTTCTAGGACATAAGATCCATGAATGCCAAGGACGTTTTCATCGTCACATTTTACTCCTTACACAAAGTCTCAAGATGTAACTGATTAATCAATGGTTGATGAGTGAATAAAAGAAACTGAAACAACTCCTTGATGCCCCAGAGGAATTCTAGTCTCTGGGTTCATATCTCATGATGGGTGCTGATGTTAACATGGGCTTTGTCCTTAGTAGTATTCTGGTCAAATTTTGTTCAATAAACAACTCCTAACTAAGCATTAAGCAGCCTTGGACCACTCCTCCTTAGGAATCCATGGAGTGGACTGCTGAGAAGGGACTCAGAGTTATCCAGCTCAATGTCACTCACATATTTACCCCTTACTAATGCTAACACCGTTTTGGGGAGACCTAAATGAAAGGTTTCTAGAAAGGTCCTAAGGGAGGCCCACGACATTCTGTAAGCTATAAAGCAGTGCAGCACACTCAAACACATTGGCTGTCTTCACAATACTACATCAGCCTGAGGGCCTTCCAGACGATGAAATCAAAACTGTTTAGGGGGACAATACTAGGTCTGAGCCAGGAAGTCAGAGGGAAACCAGGATTTGAAGAAACCAGCTATGAAAGGCACTGTCGAGGAGACAGAAGCAGCAGGGTTCTCCTTGGGAAGACAGAATGAGCAGTTTCCCCTGGAGCCTAACACATCAGGTGTCATGGAGGATATGGGTAATGGTCAGGTTGCATAGCACTGGTGAAGCTGCTCGGGTGGGTGAGCACTGCAGGTTGTTAGTAGTCAACTCTACTGTCACTGACTGGCTGCAATTAGTTCCTAGGAACAGTTGTCAATCAGTCAGCTCACCTGCAAACAAAGAGGTAAGCTCTGGAGTTCTCTACTGTCCTTTGTGGGGTTCCTACGGTTTGCCTAGTGTTGGGGCCCATAAAGATGGATCTGCTTCATCTTGCCTCAAGGTCAGAGAGTTCAAAACTGTCCTTAGTAAGTCAAAAGACCTAAAGGTCTAACACTTGGCTACTGCAGGATGTTTCAGCCTGCCTTGGTAGTGGATGTCCTATCTAAATAACAACAGACTTGGGCTCAGGTGTGTTTACTGTTGACCCCTAAGGTCAGATAACAGATGTAGCTACCAAGTGCTTGGAGGATTAAGGGAAGAAAGTGTTTGCTCTTTATAGAAGTCTTCTGCCTTGTCTCCCCTTTTGGTTGGGTACTTAAGAATGTTGATGAATAAACTAGAGGAGTTCAGTAGTCACTGGATTGCCCTCCTGACTCTACCCTGTGTCTGTCTTTCTCTTAATGTCTTCACCTACCGCTTCTCAATCCACACTCAGCTCATGTACAAAGGAGGCAAGTCAGCTGGCTCTGACTGCAGCCCCACAAAGACAGTTTCCCACAGCCTAGTCTAGGGGAAGAAGAGAGTGGTGACATCATACAGCTGCTGTGGGGTGTGCAGACAGGGGTGGCTCCAGTGGGAAACATCTATTCAGCACTCACAAGTAGGCTGGGCCCTACTGGAGAAGAGCTGGTCTCTGCTGAGCTCTAAGAAGCCCAAGATCAGAAGAAAGGGTGTAAACCACAGGACAGAAGATCCACTAACAAGCAAGTGCTGGGGACAGGCTGTCACTCAGGAAAGGGCCTAGGCTTCAGAATTGCTTAGTGGGCTGAGCGTGTGCTGTGTCAGGACTCACCAACCTCAAGAGTTCACCTGCTGAGCCTCTGCCTCACCCCTGTGCCAGGACCATTGTCTGCCCCTGGCAGCAGAAAAAAGCAATAGAAACCCAAGGGGGCGACCACCAGAGGGGAGCCTGATCTGTGGGACTTACCCCAGGATGTCTCATTGCACTCTGGGGAATCACTTTTTTTTTTCCTCTGTCTTATTTTTTATTTTTCCTTTCTTTTCCTGTTACTGCACAGGCTGTCCTTGAATCCATCATGTATTATGTATTCATTATGCATCTGGAGGCTCCTCCAGCTTCTACCTCCCAAACACCACGGTTACAGGTGTTCTCAGTGCCTGGTTTAGTCACTGCTGAAGAGGGAACCTATGGCTTGTGCATGCTAGCCAAGCGCCTACCAAATGAACCACATCCCCGTGGCCATCCCTAATCTCAAGGTAAATGGAGGGCTCATGTGATGATGACTTTAACACAACTTTGATTGCGACCAGGGGGCACATTTTCTTCTTTTAATCTGTGTGTGTGCTCAGTCAAGCCTGGGTCTGCTTTGAGAGCAGCATGGCGCCAACTTCATTAATGAGGTAACTGCGGGGTTTTCGAAGCTGCGAGTGCTGATTAAATAGAATTTCCAGGGACTAGAGCTGAATAAATGGCAGCATTTTAAAAACTAATTAAAACCTAGAAGGGGAGGGGGGCTCATTTTCTATCAGGATTCATTTAAGTGGTTAAGCTGGCCTTATTCAAAAGAGCCACCCGCATCTTCACATGCAGAATATTGATGGGTCATTACCCAAAATAGCTTCGACCTGGACCACATTTGTGAATTTGCAAGGTACAATCTAAATGCTTAACAAATTGAGCCTCGGCACTGAGAGATGGGAAGAGATGTGAAAAGGCTCAGCTATTTTCTGAACATATATGTGTGTGTGTGTGTGTGTGTGTGTATGGTACATACATACATGGTACACACACACACACACACACACACACACACACACACACACACACACATAGTCAATGGAGGTTATACTTCATAGTTCAGCAGGCCAGCTGCTGGTAACAAAATGCACTCCATCCCCTGCTAGCTCCTCTTCTGTCTAGTACTGGATCTTGTAGCTCACATAAATCTTAATTGTCCACCTGGCTTTGTCTCTCTCTCTCTCCTTTGTTTTAGCCATCCCCTGGGAAAGATGTTCATCCCTTCTTGCTATGAATGGGTGCTCTCATTACCCCTGCTCACTGATGGAAATTTATTTACTCTGAGTGAACAGATGATAATTGGACGCTGGGGTTGGGCCAAAACAACATTGTTCTTGTCCTTTTCTCTAACCACTAGCATTTCATTCTTTTCAGAGGGAGACCTTTAGAGGTCTTATCCCAGTGATAAAACATGCAACAACCGAAAACACTGGATCCTGGGAACAAGCCCAAACACCAAAAAAAAAAAAAAAAAAAAAAAAAAAAAAGAGAGAGAGAGAGAGATAAATACTGGGAACCTCTTCAAGAACCAATGCCAACTGCACTGTGTGTGTGTGTATGTGTGTGTGTGTGTGTGTGTGTGTGTGTGTGTAGACTGTATCATCCCAGCCTCTCAGGGTGAAAATGAAGTAAGGAGTGTTCCCAGCCTCCTTTATATTGACCACCATACAGTAAAAGCCACAGGGAGTAGGATCCTGTAGGGTTTCATTTAAGTTAAATGTAGCAGATATGCAGTGACTAGTAATGAGAAAAACTGCAACTAAAGAAGTCCTCTGACTATGAGGCCCTCACTGTATACTGAGTTCCTAGAATTTGGTTTGATAGTGGGACTGTTATAAGGAGGTCTGCGGATGCATTGATGACTCATAAACACCAGGCTTGGCTTTTCACACCATTTTGTGAGATGTGCCTCCCTCATACCTCATTAGGATGTTGATATATTACCCATTTCACATTGAGGTGTGGGGGGAGGTCCACAAATGTCCCCAGACAGAATGCTTCCACCTCAGCTCTTTCTCACTTTGGCCAAAGTGCCAACAGTGTGAATCAGTAACTACCTCTCAAAGGTAAATGGTGGTGTATATTCCTCTTTTGCTAACACAATACTTGTTTCAGGGAAAGAATATGATGCTGGCTATTGTGATACCTGTCTGTAATCCCAACAGTCAGCAGCTGAGGCAAGAGGATTGTGAGTTCATGGATGGTTTGGACTACAGAGAAAGACCATGTCTGTCTTACTCTCTAAAGAAGCAGGAGGGGCCTGATTCTGTCTCTGGAGATGGCTGGTGTTGGGATGGGAAGATTTCTGGTGTATGTGGTGAATATCGTTTTGGCTGGGAGAGGCAGGGGCTGTGCTGACAGCAGGCATCACAGATAGGTAAGAACCAGCAAATGCTGACCTCCACAGAGCTCTGTTAAGCATCCCTAAAGACCTGCTGCAGATGAAATCAATTGTCTTATGCTTACAGTCTCATCACTGGACTTTGTGTCTGCAGAAGGCACTCTACTTTCTGCAGAAGACATCCTTTAAAATGTAAACGTTAGAGAAGAAAATACAATGACTTTCATATGCCAGGGCACATGAAGGTGGTGAGTGGAGTTAAGAGAAGATGGGGAGATGGGACTCAGTCCAACCAGAAATGACAGGGCAAGCAGGAGCCTGGTTCATGAGACTCACTATGCTGAGAGTCTGTCCTCTGGGTTCCAGGTACTTCCCTGCAGGTCTAGACAGGAAGATGAGGGTAAGCTGAGCTGCAGCAGGCCTCTGGAGGAAGAAGGTGTTGGCCCCTGGCAGGAAGAGGAAGCCAGGCCCTCCCATGAGGCTGACTCACCCACACCCACTCTTGTCAGTCTGGCTGCACCATTTGTTCGTTTAAGGGTGGCAGAAGAGGCAAGACAGAAGGACTACCATGGGCAGGTACCCCATCATACAGACTTCTTCATCTGTTGAGCTCAGCCACTAGAAGGTAGACACCCTTTCTTTCAGCCCCTGCAAGATTTCACTTCAAATCTCTAATAGCAGGTAAACCCAGAGGAAAGGTTAGCAATGGCCTGGAATAGCCATTGCTTAATGCATGGGTAAATTGATCTTTCTGTCCTTCCTTCCCATGTCACCACAGGCAGTTGTTTCCAACCCTCCTCCATGAGACAGTATAGCATAGGGTCTAAATCACCGAACCTAACTATTGTAGTTTCAGTAACTTAAGCTTTCTGTGCCTTGGTTCCATTACTGAGCTAACTGCTTTTTCTTCTAAGATAGTGACAATATAAGTGGTGTTACACTTAGCAAGTATCTGAAACAACACATGGCAATCATTTGTCACTCCAAAGGTCAGCATGGGGCTGGTGGCACAGCTCAGTGGTACAGGACATGCTCAAGGCACTACATACACACACATGATGGTAAATGACAGATAATCAAAATTATTCTGTTTATCAGGGTGAAGAGACTTAAAGGCTGAGTTGGGATTAGATCCTTAGTTGGTACTGTGTTCCTAATATCTAACAGCCTAGTTTTTTAAAACATGAAACATCTTTATGATCATTAAATATAGCATGTGTTTTAAATCACTAACACTCCAAAAAGCTTGCCTTTTCATGGGCTACAAGAAACAGGAGCTTTTAGACTTGGGTTATAATAAATCTCCTTCTATTCTGACTCTGGCTAGACAGCCTTTCTATTTGATTTGAGATCCAAGGATTACATATGGGTAAGTTCTCCAAGTTTCCCCGGGCTTATTAAAGATCATCTAGGGCTTGGGGCTCAGGATTTTGGCCCCAGGATCCCAGAGAGCACTCATTACAAGGTTTTAAGCTTCAACTGAACAGAGGGAAGAGAGGACAAAGCCCCTCCTTCTCCAATCTACCAACTGGGAGGGATAAGAATATCCCAGCTTCAGAGGGGGAAAGAGAAGTAGAGTTTAGACTGGTGTAGGGAGGGAAAGTAGGCTAAAGGCTCGACATTGCGGCAGGCGGCGCTGTAATCTCTACCCTAAGCAATTTTCAGTTTAATGGAACAAGGGAACCTTTCACAAATAGACACATTATCATTGCGCTGGGGGTAGGGATGGGGGTGGGCGCCATAGCGTAAGAGGGCTATCTCCTTGGAAAACTCCAGAGAAAGACTCCAAGTCTCAGAATCAGCGGATTAATAAAAACAACAACAAAACCCAAACCAAACCATGGCAATTTGCCAGTTCGGTTGTGTAGCTGAGGAGACCAATGCAGCACCGCGATGTGGCGGGAAGAACAGCCTAACAACCCTGGCAGGTGCCCTGACACCCCTGCCTTAGTTTCCTCGTTTGATAAAACCAAGGGCTGAATTTATAGCTGATCGCCAAAGTCCCTTCCAACTATGACACCGCTGATTAAAATAAATCTCCAGCACAGAGGAGTTACTGAGCTGGAAAACTGAAAGGATGCTCCAACCACGGAAGGAGAACGCATGGCTCTGGGAGGCAATGGTGATGGACTGGGCGTCCACGGTGCTGCGGAGTGATGCATGGACTGGGATCTGTTCAGCAGAGGCCCGCGACCCGTCAGTCCACCCACGGGGATGCGCTAGGCTTGGGGACTCACCTGCGTCTCCTCCTCCGTGAGGCCCGCCTCAGCGGCGATGAGGCACAGCGTCGTGGGGTCGGGGTGCTTGTTGACCTTGTTGAAGTTGTATTCCAGGATCTCCACCTGGTCCTCTGTGGGGCCTCTCGCAGTCTCCGCCGACATGGTTATGGCGCGGCTGCGGGGGGAACAAGAAGCGCTGGGTGAGCGAGGCTGGCCTGTCCCCTCTCGTCGTCCCACTGAGCCCCCTCTGCTCCCCACTCCACCCTCCACCCCGCTGCAGAGCTCGCGGGCGCCCTCCCCGGGGCCCCCGGAGGACGGACTAAAGAGCGTGCCCCCAGCCTCCCGGGACCATCCCCAACCTGGCCAAGGATGGAGAGGAGGAAGAAGACGCCTCCTGGCTGCCACTCCGAGGGGACAGTAGAGGAAGTGCCTCAAGAGCTAAAGCTGCCTCCGGAGAGCCGGGGCTGATCCGGAGCTGCCCTGAGGACCGAGGACACACACGGGGCTGGGCTCCGGGCCGCCTGGGCACGCCTCCCGGGCCGCCGCACCCCGCCTCCACCGCGGGCTAGCACGTGGGAGCATCACCAAGGAGCGCTGGGCACCGCACACTTTGGGAGAAGAGACGCCCACCGCACAAGTTGGGGAAATGAAGACCGCACTTTTTAAAAACAGAGTAACACCAATAGATACTTGTTTCCCCCGCCCCCGATTACAAAATAACACGTATGTAGAAAAATCTGAAGTACATTAAAATCACCGAGGAAAAGTTAGATCGTCCACAGTCACAAATAACAGCTATAAATTTTTAGACGACGCTTTGAAAGATCTTTCCAGTTTACGTCCCGGTGGCAGAGGGCAGGCAGGCTGAGCCACCGGCATGCCTTGCCGAACACCCCCACCTCCACCCCGTGCACGCACCGCTCCCTCCCCCCTCTTCCTCAGCAACCACCTTTGCTCACCTTCCTGGCAACTTTTTAACCTAAGCTGTGAACCCCAGACTTGCTATTGCCAGACCCCCATCCCACCTCTCTGTTCTCCCGTGTGTGGCGGGCGTGGGTGATACCTTTCAAGACCTACACAATTAATTAAGCAGAATCAAAACCAACTGCCATTTAAAACCTCCGACTTCCTCAAGAGAAAGTAGGTCCACCTCAGCCGGAGTCTTCACTTTAAAGACAAATTGCTAGCAGATTGGGGCAACGACCTTCCTGCTGTGTCGCACCCCCCCCCCCACACACACACACATAAGTTCAGACTTGGGGCTAAGAAAACTGACAGGTGTTCTCGCCTCTTCCTACACTCTCCCCGGTTGAAGACTGGGAGGTACAGAAGTAGGCCTTCAAGATATTCTTGGCTGTGGATTCGGAACAGGCTTGGCCAAGCAGAAGTGTAGGAATCACCCCGGTTTGTTGCCTTAACAACTGCAAAAACCCTCAGCAGAGTCTTCGTGAGCAGGTTTTGATGTGGTTTGTGCCTGAGTGTGAGCTAACTGGATAATGTGCCCAGTGCTTAGACCTTTTCACCTGTGACCTGTACCTCCTACTTCCTAAGTAGTTGTCTTTACCTCTCCTCTAGTTCCCTTGAGGATACTTCAGACGGGACAAGGAGCTTTTTGACTACGTGGGACTGGGGATCAAACCATTTGCTAAGCTTCCATCAAATCGTTTTCAAGCAACAAGATGTTCCTCAAGTTAAAATGTGTACCAAGTCTCTGCATGAAGACAATTGGGGTCTCCCATTGACACCCATCCATCCTTTCTATGACACATACTCTCTGGAAAATCACCTCCTCACAGCCAGGGGCAGAGACCCCCCAGAGCTCTGGCACTTTCCAACGATGACCAGCACTCTAGAGTAGAAACACTCAGCATTGGTTCAAGGCCAGTATTATGCTAACCTCCTTTCAGTAAGCAGTCTGTCTTCAGTTTAGTGGAAGGAAGTTAGGAGGGTTAACAGTGTGAGTGCAGGGAGGACTTGTTGGCATGTTCAGTGGGTGTGTTTCTAGTTAGACACCAATCACAACCAAAGCTGTCCCCTGAAGTCACCCACCACTGCTCAAGCTGTCAACTAGAAGAACATAGCAAGGACAATGGCTGCCTCCAGTTTTACTTCTTGCCCAGGAAAGGTTTCCATCCCTCCAGTCCTGCTGGCTCTTCCTCTGTTGCTGCCTGGTGGAATCCTGGGGCTTCCAGAAACACCACCCAATTCAGACTTAGACACATGATTTCCCTTCTTTTTGTAACTGCTGCTGTATAACTCATGGGATGCTGATGTTCCTACGTGCGTTTATTTTATTAGATTTTTTGTGGCTTTCTGTTACTACGCTGTGTGGGGTTGTAGGGCTGACTTCAAAGAATCCTAGGGTTAGTCGGCAGAGGACCATTGTTGACTGCTAAGGAGACGTGGGAGGGTCCGCTGACAGCACCTAGTTCTCTGAGGTACACTGAATAAGAGTTCTTGGCTTCTGGCTGTGGGGATGAAAGAGCTCTACTGTCAGATGTATTTGTCACTGCTATGCAGAGCTTAGGCACTATTATTTCAGCCCTCCCTCTTTGGCAAATGTTTGCTTTTGCTTTGTTCCTCTCTCTCTTTTACTGTATAAATCACACTGCCCTGGTAACCTTGGCCTAGTAAAGGTTCTCAACTGTTTCCAGTAAGGGAATAAGGAAACCCTTGAGAAGTTTCTCTGAAGATAGTCTAAACAACCCCAGATACAAAGAACTAAGACCTATTTTGAAGCTATTTAACATTTTATCTCGACACCAGTTTTACTGTTGTGGTTGTTCACATCTTATGAAACACTTTGGAGAATAATTTGTCCTGTCATTGTATTTTTCTTTTGTAGTTGGGGAAGTCATTGCACAATGACTTTTGAGAGGTTAAATGAAAACAGCTGGCTTGTTTTCTAAATCAGTTCCAAAGCCTGGCCTCTCAGTTATGTGGGTCCAACAGCTATATGTCCCATGAGCCCTAAGTCCTTTGCTTTGCACATATCCACCTGCATTAACTACATCACTCAAAGTGCTATGAACTGGTAAACTTGGGCTGCCTTTTCAAATATCTCCTCCCTCTTCCAGAATTATGACCTCTCTGAAATGCCACTAACACCCAATCAAAAGAGAAAGACATTCCCCAGAAACCCACTCCATTTGTGAGTTCACAGGGGGGAAAGCAGGTGAATTTTTTTTTTCCCCCTAAGACAGGAGTCTTGAACTTGCTATATGGCTGTTTACAATTTTGAATTTCTGAGCAGCCTGCTTCTACCTTATGTGCGCCCGTGTGTGTGTGTGTGTGTGTGTGTGTGTGTGTGTGTGTGCGTGTGTGTTGGAGAGTGTACCCATGTTCCATGCATATTGGATGAGCATGCTACCTACCAACCAATGACCCACTAATCCAAGTGGGTCTTCCTCAGGGATATTTCCCAATTTTCCTTGTGTGTGTGTGTGTGTGTGTGTGTGTGTGTGTGTGTGTGTAAGTTCACTGTGAACTTCTGCAAGGAACTAGCTCTGGAAACATTTTATTTTTTTCAAGTGAAAAAAAAAAGTAGTGTGTGACTTCCAAGAGAAGTGAAGGGTCTCTACTTTAGAAGACTGGGATTCTTCCTGCTCATTGGTTACTTAACTACCACTCTACAGAAGGTAAAGCAGGCTCACCCAAACTTTCAGTGTCTCTTAGAAACTCAAAACACTCTGTGTAATGGTTTGAATGAGAATGGCCACCATAGGCACATGCCTATATATATTTGGTTGGCTGGTTGATGTTGGTATAGGAAGGATTAGGAAGTATGGCTTTGTTGGAGGAGACATATCACTAGGAGTGGGTTTCGAGGTTTCAAAAGCACACACCAGGCCAGGTCTTGTGTTCCCCCACCCACCATGCCTTCTGCCTGCCACCAGGATGTAAGCTCCCAGCTACCACTCCAGTGCCATGCCTGTTGCCACATTCCTGACCTTGATGTTCATGGACTCACCCTCTGAAACTGTAAGCAAGCCCTCAATTAAATGAAATGCTTTCTTCTCTGCCTTGCCTTGGTGGTGGTGTTTCTTCACAGTGATAGAACAGTAATTAAAATGCCTGGGGTAAAACTCAGAGAGTAGAACCTAGAAAGTGCAAAGTCCTAGGTTCTATCTCTAGCCCTAAATGGATCTGCCATTACATTCTGGCACCCATGGTAGATATTCCTGAAGAGGTATCCTTTTACATAGAAACCTCATTATTGCTGTCCTTGAGATAAGAGCAGCGGTTGTCAAGCCATGCTGAGTTCCAGGCCCACTCCAAACCTCCTGAATGAGAACCACGTTTTAGGAACCCAGTGTGGGAAACACATAGAGAGTATTTCAACCACTCTCATATCTTGCAATGTAACTACTGAAATTAACTGTTAGCGTTTAGAAATTCTAATGGTCCCCTCCCTCTTCTTGGCTGTGTATCATCTCAACATTTGAGTAGATGGTGAGCTGAGATAGTTTAGAAAAATACGTTTGAAAATAAGTTTTAATTTTTTAAAAATAATCTTTCTTTGGCAGTGCCAGGGGTTGAACACTCTTGTTCATGCGTTCTGACTCCCCACTAGTCTAGAATGATCTGAGGTCTGAACCTGCTGGCTTACAGGAAGTGCAACTGTTGCTCTTTACAGGGTAATATCAACATTTTCTCCTAAAGCTCTCCAGTAAAACTCCCCCTTGAATAGCAACAAATCCCAAATCTCTGTCTTGCCATTTGTACTGTCAGCCTTAATCTTTGCCAGTGCTCCTGTTATCCGTGACTGCCATCTAAACTGCTTGAAGCTATTTTCATCCCTGGCTTGTGTGACCTCTTGGGGTTAAAGGCCCCATCTGACTACTGTTTACTGTGTAAAAGTAGTTCCTGTCCCAGCCCACAATGGGATTTGAAGTATTTTCTTTTTTAGAGTTTGGACTTGGTTTCCAAGCTAGCTTTAGTTGCTTCCATTGGTCACCAGAACAATGATGAAAAACGGAGGGATAACTAGTCACAGAACTCTTCTCTGTGGTGTGCTAAAAGCATGATTGTTTTGCTTCTCCAGACATCTTAATAGTCAGAACTTGATTTTGCGTTTAAAATGGATTAGTCAATTACCCATCCCCCACACCAAGTCACCAAGTAACCATCAGTCTCCAGATGGACACTAAGCATTCGGTGGGAAGAGGAAGGATGATGGAGTACACAGAGGGAGAGATTAGTAGACTGTGGACACTGTATGGTGATCACGGTACACTGAGCTCTGGCTTTTTGTCATTCTAGTTTCTCTCAAAACCCTCTTTTGGAAATCATAGTGCAATTGGTCTTGTTCTGCAATCAAGAAACACTAACTTGCCTACAGGGGCAGGGGAGGGCTGAAAGCTCTTTTATTTTAGCTTCAGGGAGGAGATAAGGCAGCTTATGATTTTATGAGTGCCAAGGTTGATTTATGCCTCCAAATACATTCTCCTTACACTATGTGGATGTCACAAATCCCAGGCTTTCACCGAGCCACCCATCTGAGTCTTTGACTTCATCAAGCATCTTCACCTTTAGTGAAGAATTAGAGTGACGAGGACTGAAGATCCTTGCCAAAGTGACCTAGGCCATTATGACCTGCTATGTTGCTCCAGCCTCAGCCCTTTAGCTTCTGGAATGACATTCAGGCAGACTTGTATGCCTCTCTTAAAAAAAAAAAAAAAAAAAAAAAAAAAAAACCCGAGCATATTACTTGGCATTGCTCAACAGAGGTAATGGAATACACGCCCTTAAAGCTTTGTCCTGATACCATGAAGAAGTTGAAGTATGTTCTCTAAGACCAGAGATCGTCACCTTTGACCGGTTTGACAGCTACAACATAGGCAGAGCCAGCAATTTACGGTGGCAGGCATGCATGCACACTATTCTAGAACAGCTTCATATGACTTCAAAGCTAAAAGAATGAAATGCCTACTTCACCTGAATCCATGTTATAACAACTGGTTGCCAAGGACCAGACCAACAGCCTCATTCCTGCAAAGTTTGCCAGGCAGAGGTGACATCATGCTGGGGTTCTGATATTTTGGCTGTGCCCCAGAATGGGGCATCTGTCAATAGATAACCCAGGTCTTAAGAATTTGAAGTGCCACTTTTCTCCTTTTAGTTCTGCATTTCCTGAGCTTTCTAAAGGCCCTGTGCTATTCTTGATTCAGTTTGTTGTTTCCCAATATTTCTTTCTTTATGTTTGCTTTCTCCTTGCCTTAGAAATCCTGCTGCTCTAAGAAATACAGTGGAATTAAGAGAAAAATGGGAGATGACTCTGTTGGAAAAGTGCTTGCCAAGTTTGAGGACCTGAGTTCAAATCCCTAGAACTCATGCAAAAAGCCAGATGTTGTAGCATACACTTGTGATCCTAGCAATGGCAAGACAGGAGGTGGAGACATGCAGATCCCTGTATAAGCTGTTTAAGCTACTCAGTAAAGTTCCAGGCCCGTGAGAAACACTGTCTCAAACAGAAGATGGGCAGTACCTGAAGAACAAAACCCAAGATTGTCCTCTGACCACCACATGTGTATATTAATACACACACACACACACACACACACACACACACACACATGCACTCACCAACTTGTACTCCCACATGAACATGTACACATACAGGCATGTAGATGCACACACACATATTTCAAAATGAAATGTGAGTTAATGTAGTTTTTAAAAATCAAATACTCTTCTTCTAGGAGGAGATACACTGGAGTGGTGCATACCTTACCTCCCGTGCTGTGTTCAAAAGCACTTACTACTACTGTGAAGTATTCCTTGTGTGGTATGCTGCTGCTCTTTGGTGGATGAGAGCTCAGTCTCTCCTGGCTGGACACCTGGAAAGAACCATGTACATCTCACTTTCTCTGGGCTACAGTCTCCCTTTCCATCTTTATGGAATGAGAAGGCCCAACGGTGGAAATTAGAAAAGTCAAATGCTGGGGCGCTGCTTTCATTGTAAGAAGATGTTGGTGAAAGATCTGGAAACTGATGAGTGCGAGTGGCTATGTCATCTTCAGTGGACCTTCTGTACCTTACACATTGCTTTGTGCTTTGGGGCTGATACTTTCATTTAAGAAATTAATTTCTGCTTGTTCCTCACTGCTGTTTCCTTGCTTTCTCCCTTTTTATTCATGAGATTATACTCATAGGACAGAAGAGGAGGCCAAGGAGGAGAAAAGGGCTACATGCACAACCCTGAGACTTCAGTCCTATCCCCAGATCCCACTTTTTAACACCAAAGGTTGATGTGATGTGTTCCTTAATTCCAGCAATTCTATGGCAAGGTGAGAGATAGAGGCAAACACTTCAAATCTCAAGGGTTTTAGGGGCAGAGTGGAGTTTCAAACCCAGAAAGCCTGATTTCCCTATCCACATTCTTAACTACTACACCGTATTTCCTCAGTGCTGAGTAGCCGAGTGAACAGCCACCCTTGTTGGGTAGTCATATAAAGGAGAGAATATGACCAAGGGATATGGCAGGATCTCTATTGAGGTGATGCCCTGTGTACCTGTTGGCGTGACCCAGCCCACTAGATGAGTGAAGGAAAGCAGCTCACTCCACCAGCTAGGTTGGCTCCCCTACCTCACATGCTCTTCTTTCATCGGTGCAGATAAAGTCGTGAGGTGACATTGGTGACAAATATGTCATACAGGTGAGAACAAGTTGCAGCATTCAACAGAATGGAGTGGAACTTTTACCTTTGGCGAGAGCAACCAGGGCTTATTGTCTTACCATTCCATCCCTAGAAGGCACATTTGTATCGAGTCAATCTAGGAAGTTCCTGAAACTTATGTTGCAATGCTTTAGATGTTTCTATATCCACTTCAGAAAACAGGAAGATGTTATAAAAACAAAACAAAACTACCAGAGGGGCGGGTGTCTGAGAATGACTTCCAGCCGTGAGTCAACTAGTAGTTGACCCTTAACATCCAATTCTTCTCACAGACACTGAGTTTTTTTCAGTGGAAGTCTACTGCCTGCTTAGCTGTCTCAACTTTGTATGGAACAGTGACAGATAATAAAGCTTTAGGCTCCTCTGAGCATGCCGTGGAACAAGCGATGAGTTCAACCAATCTTTTTGGAAATAAATGGGCAAGAGAGAGAGGGAGACCTGCATGAGTAAGCAAACTGTCTTTTATAATGATGTTCACGGACTCAGAAAAGTTTTCTCCAGAAAGATTATGAACGGTAGATAGGCTCCCAGGCTAACTCACAACAGGGGACATAGCTGTATGATTGCAATGATCAAAGCAAATTATCCTGTTGAAATAGCCCAGTGAAGCTGTTGGCTTATTTGAAAAGCAAATGCTTTTCTAAAAGGCCATTTTAATTAAAAAAAACTGGCTTGGGGAATGAGGTTTTGGCACAGATATTATTGGGACTTGCAAGAAACTTTTGAAGATTTTGGGGAGTTTATTAGCACAACTCTGATTATACCCATACCTAGAAAAGTTCCTGAAATATTGTCAGGTGTTTTGTGAATTCATAATCGTTAAAGCTGTACTGTGAGTGAATGGAAAAAAGAGGGACATGGGAGGAAGAAAGGTGGCAGGTTGTCTGAGATATGATGAACTATGCTGCTAACAGCAGATGATAATGAGTAGGCCAGGTATCTTTGCATTTCCCTTCTCATCCTACCCAAGACATGCAAGAGAAGGGAGGGCACAGATTGCAATTTTGTATCACATTCTCTTAGCAAGCCACCAAGTGGCACTATCATATAGGGCAGCTTAGTCACCAGTGAGGGTTCCTGGCAGCCAGCTAGAGAAAAGCAGGAACTGGGGGCTTTTGAGTAAGTGGCATTCATTACAGAGAGAATGCTCAAGCATCTGGATTGGATACATTGTAGAAGATACATTTCCAGTCCTCCTTACTGAATGAAAAGATTAACTAATGTGGTGTGATGGTCTGGACACCGGTAGGAGGCCAGAGGTCAATTCCATTTTAAACTCTCTGCTGAGTCCTCACAGGATCTTGGCTCTGTCCTTTAACATATTTGAAACTTGGTTCTCTTCACAGTAAAGTGTGTCTAAAAACTCAGCTGGTGTAGACAGGCAAGGAGCAATGACCAATTGCTCATGAAGCAATTCAGAATAGTGTAAGATGACACGCATTTCCACAGTCCTATAATAATGTCTTCATCCACGAAAGCAAGGTTTAGGCCAGAGGATCTGGTGATGATCTCTGTTCTAGAGTACTAGTGATCAGAGCAGTGCAGATACTGAACAATCAATCACTACCTTCCTTGATAATAGTTAACTAGTGCCACTAATGGGAAGAAGAGACCTAGTCTGAGGTCCACAGAGGCCTTGATTTGATGAATATGTTGTACCAATTCCTACTCCAAAGGACTGCTGAGTGGCCCATGAAACATCCCAATACCAGGTGCTTTTCATATTCAGCCTGTGCAGTTAAGGCAGCCATATCATTTGTCATCTAAGCTACAACACTTATGGATAAAGGGGATGCTCTTAATAAGTGTGCCTCTACAATAGGCCACAGTGGATACATCCCAAGCAAACCGAGGCATCTGATCCCCTTAATAACCCATCAGATGTGTCCCTTAGGTATGGGACAGGAACTCCTGTGGGACTTCATCATATCTGCTGCTTTTTTGGATTAGCAAATTGCAGCCACAGTAAAGAGAAGAAAGCTTGGTGCTCATTTTGACTCTTCCCACCCCCCCCTCCAGTTTTTCAAGATATGTTTCTCTGTGTATCCCCAGCTGTCCTGGAACTCATTCTGCATACCAGGCTGGCCTTGAACCCACAAAGATGTGCCTGCCTCTGCCTCCTAAGTGCTGGGATCAAAGGTGTGTGCCACCAAGACCCGACTAATTTTGACTCTTAAGAAAGAGTGGCGCTGAAGCCCTGTGGTTAATTAAAGCTCTATGGCTTTGCATCTCCCGAATGCTGGTTTCTTTTGTACTTTACAGACATTTGTGTGGGAGGAAGAGTAAGGGTCAGGGTCTCTGCTTACTGGGACTGAGAGCATGGTGCTAAAGCTGAGCAAGCCCAAATACCCATCGCTTCTCAAAGAGAGTTAGTCCAGCCACCAAGCATACACAAAGAGCCAAAACACTCCATCCTAGAGAACCCTATGGGTACCCACATGTTTGGGAAACTTCAGACCAGAGAAAAAGGATGATGACTGTGAAATACACAGAACAATCAAGTTCATCTTTGAAAAAATATTTGATGTTTATTGCATCAATTAGAGATTTTCATGAGACAAAATTCTCATATTTCCTAAAGAGAATCATTTAAGCTAAAAATATGTGTATGATCAAGCTTGGACACAAATAACAAACAGATCAATTTTCTGTAGTTTGTGATGAAAAAAAAAAAATGTCCCAAATATGCCAAAATGGCAGCTAATGAATTTCTTCATATGTCTTTGGCTATGTTACTAAATTTGGTTGCTCATTTAATTCTCCAATTAAATTTGTTTAGAAAAGTATTAATTAGCTTCATTAGATCAAATAGCTTGCAAGTAGGGTGATGTGTTTGTCACACAAAAGTATAAGGATATCAAAATGTAAAAGTGGACAACAGAAATCAGTTTGGTAACTTAAATATATACATAATAAAGGTAAGCTACAGATGGACTATAGAGAATGAAATCCATAATAAACTTGTCTTGTATTCTGTAGCCATTTGGTCACTTTCCGGTATTAAAAAGTAGAGTTTCTTTCTGAAAAGGTTCTTAGTCTTACCACTTGACCCTGGAAATGGATGTGCATTTGTAACTCTGGAGATGGGGTACCATGATTTATTGATTTATTTTGAGAATTTATGTGGGGTTCTACAGTATTTTTACTCAAGCCCAAATCACAAGTAAGAAGCAGTTGTTAGGGACCTGGAACACTGCACATGGATGACTATCAGGTGTCAGGGCTCTGTGTGTACTCCCTTAGGTCATCCCACTCTGCGTAAAGCAAGCAAGGATGCTTCTCCAGATGGTTTTGCATTCTGAAAGTCCAGGGAAGAGTCCTGAGAAAATGGAAATATCACTTTGCCCAAACATACTTTCATTAATTATTACTTTTTACAATCCAACCACCATCCTTGTTTTATGACCATGATCAGGTAACGATAAAGCGGTACACCACTAGAACCTGTACAATGCCAAATTATGCCAAAGTCCAACTACCCAAGCTGCCTGTTGCCAGGATACTTTTCCCCACAATTGAGCTGTTTTTATGAACAGGTGCTGAGCCAGTGGGACAAACAGCAGATGTAAAGCTTTAGCCTAGTCATTAACACCACAGAAAAACATAAGAGGACAGATAAACAAGAATGTTCTGCTGAACCTGGAGTGATAGAGTATTTCTCTAACCTTCAGACATGTTGCAGAAAGACAGTGGATGGAGCTTCAGAAAATGTGAACTTTTGAAATGAGCCTCAGTCTCCATGTGACTTTGGATAGCTCATACTTGGTGTGGACATCCAGGTCTGGATCTTCCATGCTGCCATCCTACTCTAGCTGTCCCACGTCATTGGTGTAGGGGTCAATGAGATGTCTATGAACCACAAATGATAAACACTATATACATCCAAGGTACTGATTCAGCTTTCCTGACGGCCTAAGATGCAACGTTGGGCAACTGAATGGCATCGGATTTTAAATAACTAAATGATAAAATGATTTAATATTTTTTTACTCAAAACTGAAGAACAACACGGTTTCTTAGAATACTTCATTTGCTTTCTTCAGAAAACCACTGCCCCCGTGTGGAAATAGGAAAGGCTTCTAGATTTTATTAAAATAACTGTGACTCAGCCTTTTACTAAAATACTAGGGAACCAAGAGAAAGCCCCCAGATGTTTGAAATACTAGACCAAAACTTATTATATCATGTTTCCATTTCTTATGATACAGTGAGTTCCAAATCCCATGCTGCTTTAAGAAAATTTGGGACTCTAACCTCCCCAAGTCTCCCAACAGCCAGAAGCTGAAGAGTGGTTGAGCACATATTGGAGGATCAATACAGGATCATTTGTGAGAACTGTAGGCAGGAGAAATGGCCATAAAAGCTGTAAACACAACTGTGAATCAGCAGTTACAAATCTACATTGAAAATAGAATCAGCAGGCATGGTGGTGCAGGTTCATGATACTGACATTGGCAGGCTGAGACAGGAGGATCTTGAAACCAAGGCCCATGGGGGAAAAAGAAAAAGAAATGGAAGAGACAGAGAGGGAAGGAACAAAAGATAATCATCATCAATAAGGATTTCAAAACCACAATTTTGAGTTAAGAACAAGAAAAACAGGAAACGAGCTATCACGAGAAACAAGATATTAAACCTAAGGGTTTTTGTGTGCCCTAGCAATGAATGTATCATTATTATTATTATTATTATTATTATTATTATTATTATTATTATTTTACTTTGTATGAATGGATTTGCCTGCAGGTCTCTCTTATGTACCATGTGTGGACCTGGTCCCAAAAAAGGCCCCAAGAACTGCCATGTGTGTGCCAGGAATTGAACCTGGGTCCTTGGAAGAGTAGCCAGTGCTCTAAACCACTAAGCTGTCTCTCCAGTCTCTAGTTAACAAATGCCTTAATATGAGACCAAGTTAAACAAACAAATGAACAAACACATAACAGTTGACAGACAGGTAGTCAGTCTATTTTCTAGAACTTGCTTGTCTGTCTCCCTGTACCTTTGCATACAGGGGATACTTGAGGGCATGCAATGTTCATTTGTGCTGTGGCCAACACCCATCCCTGATCTTGGATTTTTCCTTGAAGGTCAAAGTGAGTAACTGGCCACTAGTGCAATGCCTTCCAGCAGCCTAATTAAATGAATTTTAGTTTTCTCCTAGACAAGTTAAATCATATCGGGTCCTCTTGCCACTTCTTACAGACCTGCCCCTGAGTCTGTCTAGTCATCTAGAAGCCCCCTTGAGTCCCAAATCTGAACCGAATTGAGTGAGCAGATGAAAGGGAACCTCTTGCCCCCTTCAGTCCTGCTGCAGGATTCTCAGAGTTCCCAGGTAACCCCAAAGGATGCAGAGAGAGAGGAGCCCTCAGTGTGGTGACAGGAGCATCCAGCATCATTTATTTTTATACAGCATTCACTTCCAGCCACTAGTAGAGAGGGACATGAGCTCTACGGAGGCCTGCTTATATAAATTTCCTTAGGGAGAAGTCACACAGGAAATGGCAGTACACCAACAAAGACTGCACTGTGTAAGCAGATCTACAGTGACCTGAAGAATTCCAGGAAATTTCCATCTAGATCCATCTAGATCTGTCTACATCCAGTGGCCAGAATGACTGTCATATGTTTCCTGCTTAGTAATCTCTAAGATTAGAACCGACTCAGGGTCTACCTTGAAGTTGTTTGTTTCCACCATATGAGGATAGACCAGTTCACCTGCAAACAAACTGACAGGGTTTTCACGTTTGGTCACATTTTATGAAAACCACAGGAGTAATTTATAAAAACCATGGAGATGGGTAGACCTAGCTTCCTTGTTTTGGGCAGCACTTCAGTTGCTACTTATATGGCAAAGAACTAGTAATCGCCTGAAACACACTCAACCGTGTGAGGAGCCATCCCTTAAGCCCCCTACATTTATTCTGAACGTTTTTATGTTTGAGTGATGTGACCAGTGATCCTCTTTCTCTCAGTGAAGGAACCAGGCATCCTTCAGGGAACCTGAGTGGCGTGGGGGTACAGTGCCTCAGTGGTGTTGGGAAGCCTGGGTTCCTGAGCCTGCTTGGCTGAATGCTAAAATCCCAGGAAAATTAGTTTCCTCTCTTTAACTTTCATGGGTTGTATTCAAAGGTGACCAGATAATTCATTGCTCTAGCCGGGTAATTTGGACAGGGAAGAGGCAGTTATTTAGAATCCCCTTTTGGGCCTTCAAGATGGCTCATTCAGCAAAGGCACTTGCTGCCACTCCTGACCACCTGAGCTGGATCCTTAGAGCTCCTTATGGCAGTAGAGAACCAGATCCAAGGTATCTTCACAGAGCACAATATGTGTTTTAAAAGAATGTATTTAAGAACCCAGTTAAAGGCCCGGTGTTGGTGGCACACGCCTTAAGTCCCAGAAAAAGGCAGGTGGATCTCTGTTCCAGGACAGGCTCCAAAGCAATACAGAGAAACCCTGTCTTGAAAAACAAAAAACAAAAAACCACTAAAACAAAACAAAAAACTAACAAATAAATAAAAACACAGTTAAGACTTCTAATCTTTAGGTCTCATTCCTGCTTTAAAATTGCATTACAACTGAGAAAGTGCCTTCTGCTCTGCTCTGCAGACTAGACTGTCTTCTGCCAGGACTAATCTTTGCTGGTGTCTGTGGGAGACTCTTCAGCATCTTGCTGAGAATAGATGCAGGGACTTTCCTGGCAGCTGGAAGGAATGGGCAAACCTGCACCTGTTTGGTTGTATGGCATTCGCTCCAAGTTTCACATATGCCTGGGGTCAACAGCATTAGACTGGCAAACTTCCATTGGGACCAACTGAAATGCAGAGACTGTGAGCCAGGAGAATGTGCCACCTGCACCAGGACACACATCTCTGATCTGCACAGTAGGGATTACCTGTACCCCCATCAAGCCTGCGCCCCACCAGCATGTCCTGGGTAAGCAGGCAGGAAGGTAGTCCTTCCACACTGGCTTTTAACTGGATGATGGGCTAGTGCTCTGTGTATCCCTCCAGGCCACATGCCAAATTCCTACCTACCCACTGACTCATTCACTCAACATTTTTGAAGTCCAAGAAATTCATCAGTGTTCGAAACTTAATCCAGATTACACACCATAGCCATTAAAAACAAAAATCCAAGTGACCTTTGAAATAAACTATTCAACACAGAAATAACTGTGAAGGATATGTGTTCAAAGAAAAGTCATTTAAGGAAGAAATTCTGTCACATCTACACATATGTTCTACCAAGCTATGTGAACCCATTTTTTGTCTAAAAACTATTTTCATGAACTCTAAATGGCAGGAAGTACTTTTGGCTTCAGAATAGCAGTGGTACCCAATGTTGGCCTATTACTGTGATGCTTACAGCCTAGTCCTTTCTGAGACGCTAGTTTCTGGGGTTTTAGGATAGAATTCAGCTTCACCTCTGTCCCTGGTCCTCCTTGAACAGGCTGCTGCTCCCACTACTCTTTCTCTCTCTTTCTCTCCCAACCTTTCTCTCTCTCACATGCATACTAAAGCAAATGTATTTAAAAGAATTGTCCAATGCAGAAAAGACAATTTAGCAAGATGCAGTCTTAGATGATGAGACTGAAAACCTATAATTTTGATATTCTTTTTCTCAGTGGTTTGGAATTAATTCTGATGAATAAAGATTATATATTTTTACCTGAAAGTGATTTTCCTAATTGCTTACTTTAAAATTCAAATGATAATTATACTTATATAACATTTCAAAGCTTGCATGGTAGCACAAGCCTATAATCTCAGGACTCAGGACTTAGGGATGGGAGGTTCAAGGGCCACCCTAGACAGCTACATATCAAATTTGAGGCTATCTGGGGTACATGAGACCCTGCCTCAAACAAACAAACAAAACACCAAAGAAAGAAAGAGGGAGGGGGAAGGAAGGAAAGATGGAAGAAAGAAAGGAAGGAAGGAAGGAAGGAAGGAAGGAAGGAAGGAAGAAAACATTTGAAAGAACTCCCAGATAGGTTATCTTGTTAGAACCTATTTAATAACTCAGGGGTCATTAAGTAATTACTGTCTATTAACATCATAACTTTAATTGGTTTGCCAAAGATGGGTAAACAATCCCTGAGAGAATTAGACCTTGGTAATAGCACAGATGGATGCTATCTAAAACATAGGCAGCTAGCCAGGACAGGTTCAGTGGGGCCCTGTGGTGCCATCCCCACTCCCATGCCAGCACCTGCATCCCATCCACACAGGTGTGAGGAGGAGGTGAAGGATAGTAGGAACGGCAGAAGTCAGGAAGACAAATGTCACCCGTTCATGCTTTATACTGATAGTGACCCATCCTAATGTTTCCTGGGGGACCCTCTAGAGGATGATTCAGGAGGATTACTGTGAGTTTGAAGCCAACCTGGGCTTCAAAAACACCACAAGGAAAGTGAAAAAAAATTCATCACTGCCCCAGGTCTCATCGGCGCCACCTCCAAACCTTTTCTTGGTCCCTTCTCCAGGCCACCACTGGCACACGTTATCCCACCTCAAATGAGTTCACATACAACATATACTGTTCCTCACCTCAATGTTATCACTCCCTTTTAATATCTCTTCTCTTGCTCCCAGGCCCCAAATGCTCTTTGCTCAGAGAAACCTCTTAATCATCATTGCTTGACTAGAACAAGACCTTTACAAACATATAACTCAGCTTCAGTTTGGTGGTTCTGGAGAACTCACTGTGTTAAAGGTTTAAGCCTATCACACCTGACCTACAAACCTGTTAGCTTCTTGATTCAAAGCTTTAAGCTCCTTAAAAAACAAGGTTCCACAGTGGAGGAGGGGGTGGGGTGGGGGAGGGGACTGGGAAGACAGGAGGAGGGGAAATATTGATTGGGGTGCAAAGAAAATAAATAACGGAAAAAGAAAGAATTCTATGCAAAACAAACAAACAAACAAACAAAAAACACAAACAACAATCAAAGCATAGCCTTGGTATAGCATTCATGGACTTCCTTGTGGTCTAAAAAATGTGCTTCAGGATGTGTGCTGGAGCCAGGCATGGTGGAGCACACCTTTAATTAACTCCAGCACTCGGGAAGCAGAAACAAGCAGATCTCTGTGAGTTCAAGCCAGCCTGATCTACAGAGCAAGTGCCAGGACAGGCTCCAAAGCTACATAGAAACCCTGTCTCAAAAAATGGGGGGAGAAAATGATGTGTGTTGGAGGAGGATGACTCCCATTGTTGGCTGTCCAATGTAGAGTGGTAGACCTTGAAACCATATACATACCCTCAACAAAAATGGACTCAGCTTGCATTTATACATATCTGTACATACACATGCACGTGTGTACAGACACATACATGATAATGATAGTCAAAGAAAGATCAACTTGAGAGTAAGGAAGGGCATGGGAAGGGCTCAAGGGAGGGTAGCTAGGAGGGACTGTGGGGAGGGAAGAGAGGAAAAATTCGATAGGATTATATTGCAAGTAAAAATATATTTTTAAAAAAGAGATAAGATCTTAGAGTGTGTTAGAGTTGAGCATAAGCCTAGCACTCTAGTAGATAGATCTCTATGAGTTCTAGGCAAACCTGGACTACATGGAGGTGAGTTCTAGGCCAACCAAAGCTACATAGTGAAACATGGTCAAAGTCCTGGAATTCTGTCACATTATAAAGCTTCATCACCAAATCATTCGGGCTTTTTTGTTTATTTGAGGCAAGGTCTAGCTCTGAAACTCTGCTAGCTTCAAACTTGGCCATTCTCCTGCCTCAACCTACCAAGAGCTTACAGGCATGAGCTATCACATAACCTTTGTCTCCAGACACAGATGAACATATAATTAGCGTCAGTTCTCCTTACTGTCCACTTGCATTTCCTCTGCACGATGTTTAGCCCTCTGTGAGCCATTCTTCCCTCTTATCTCCAACTTCCCTGCCTGTTTTCTTCAGTACCTGCCCTGGATACATAAGCCCTGCCCTGAGACAAGCTTCAGGAAGTGGTTGGCATCTCTCTCCAAGGGTTCTCGTCTAAAATACGTGATATACCATTCATTTTATTAAATGACTCTTCCTCCACCCCAACAATTGACCTTGAATACCTGGACACCATTTGAGCTCGAAAAAAAAAAAAAAAAATCACAAAACTCTACTTTCTGGAAAACCCAGAGTGCAGCATTTCTGTTCAATATTAGCATGATAGATGTTTTCATTACTGTAGCTATATGGAGAACAAGAGATAGTAATATGTATGTAGCACGGCAAGTTCAACGCCCAGACAGTCACTCTGCCCACCCCAAACACAAGATCTATATTTTAAACTCTATTTTGTTTGTTTTTTAGAGAAAAAGCTGAGCAGTAGAGCAGCAGTCATTGGTACTGAAATGATGAAATGATAAATAACAGTGGCACGGGTGATGAAAATAGAAACAAGAAACAGTAAACAACAACAACAACAACAACAAACACTGCTGTTTCCCTGCTCCAAATTCACCCACAATCTGACGGACACTTTTTGCAAAAGACCTGGTTTCTCACCCCCAACAACATTCTGATTCCACACTTGTGGGGCGCCAGGGGTCAGGGGAGGGGTTACACACACGGGGGTAAGTATTATATTTTTATTTCCCCTTTCACCTCCACTATTTTACAACATAAAAAAAATGTTTTGAGTCTAGCATTTTGGGCTCATCTGTAGACAAATTCATTCTCGGCATTCAAGGCCAACCTCAAAAAGCTACTTACGTGGAAGCCTGGGCGAGCTCTGGGCTGGAAGCAGCGGGTGCTGGTGCCTGCTGGCTTAAATAGCCTGCCGGCTGACGCGGCCGCTGATCGCACGTTTATTTACGCCCAAGAGTGCACACTCAAGCAAGGACCTGAAAAACCTGCCGCGTGGGCAGGCAGGAACCACTTCAAGTCTGCCCGCCTTTACGTCTCTCCCGGTTATTCAGGTTTGATGCTCAGGCGGTGACTTCTGAGCGTCTCAAGATGTCCCCTTAGCCACCAAGATCACTTGGAGGGTTGCTGCTGAGAGAAGCAGGCCCCTGGCTCTTTCCCCAGCTTCCTTATTTAGACCCGGCTTGGGTTAGATGTTGCCGATCTCAAAGCTTTAGTCTGCCAGGCTGAATTCACAGCTCTGCGGGCCATGTGCCAAGCCCAAGAGCCTGGACTGATGCCCAATTAATGAAAGGCTGTTTTCTTTCCAACATAGAATGTGCAAACAAGTAAAAACTACATCAGAGGGCCGGTGTGAGACAATTTTAGGTTCCTTCCAAACACTCATTTCTTTTTTTTCTGCATTTTCCCGTTGTTAATGACATTCCTGTCTGAGGGTTGAAAGATTCCTTGCTGAAACTTGCGCTGAAAGGTAGTGTGTGAGCGACGCTGTGCGAGAAAGTAGAGCTAGATGTGAGTGATCAAGGGCTCCTGGGACTGGTGGTGGGGATGCTAGAGTGTGGATGTGGGTGAGGACCCCACTGGTTGCAGATAGGCCATTGGCAGTTGCCGCACTAAACCCATGAGACTATGACTTGGAAGGGACGAAGGGACTCGGGGCTACTGAGATCATCTATGGGAGTGTCTGTGTAGTGTATGTAGCACAAACTAGCGCCTCCCCAGCTACTCATTCTGTGTACCTCACCTGCCTGGAGAAAAAAAAAAAGCCCACTTGATTCTCCCGGGAAATGCAGTCACATCGAAAGAATAGCAGAGGCTGTGGAGACAGCGAGATAATGGCTGTAGTACATGTGTAGGAGAAAGAAGAGAGGCTTCCGGGTTCCCAGGGGAATGCTTTTGCTGCCTGACTCTTGGTTCCTTCACGCCTAACTCTTCTATGACCGCATCTAGACTCTCGTCTTCCAGGTTTCTCCCATACATGATCTGTGCGCTGTTACCCCCACACAGGGGGTTGTGGGCACAGTCTAGGATGGGGTGGGGTAGCTCAGGAGTAGAGTTCTTGCCCAGTTTGTGTTTGATCCACAGCAGGGCAAGGAACAAACAAACAAATCAAGCCTTCCTGTGTGATGACGACAGTCTGGCTCTAGAGAGACGGACTGTGTGCCAACCTCTGTGTGGAGCACTTCACTGTTTCCTCTTGTCAAATCCTTACCAACAACATTATGAATTAAGTTCTTTCATTATTTACACTGCAGATGAGGAAACTGATAGCCAGAAACATTAAATTGCTTTCCTGGGGCCACAGCAAGTGGCAGAGATGAAATTTAAATCCAGATCTGATTTCAGAGACTGGATTTACATTTAGGAATGATTCAAACGGATGGTTAGGAAAGTTGCCAAAGAATCTTTTTGCTGATTCTCATTCTCCAGAATGTGACTTCCATGATCACAATGGTCTGCTTTGTCTATTCTTGCAACCTGAGCACCTAACATTGTACCCAGCACATAGTAGGTCCTCAATAAATCCGAGTTACTTCATTCCTAAATCCTTTTGGAAGGCACACAACCCGATAGATTTTTTTCCCCAGAAACCCTAGATTTTTCTCTTCCACCTCGTGATTCCCAGTGCAATGGTGTTGTTATCTCCTGTCACAGTGGCAAGGTGACCACAATAGTTCTGTGAAAAAAAGCCACAGGGGTTGTTTAGTCTTCCTCTTTGTTGCTTTAGAGGAGAAATCCTTCCAGAGGCCATGTGCAGACTTCCAATTGTGACACCTGGGACACATGGCTACCACAGTAACTAACTCCATCATCTACAGAGAGGAAGGCAATCAGACAGACCATGACTCATCTCCAGGTTCAGGCAAAGGATCCATATTATCTAACTATGCTGTTCTGACCGCTTATCACAATCTGGACTTGGCTAATAGGGGTCATGGCTACCAACAGTTCTGTCAACCCAGGAGATGATTTAAGTGACAATCTAAGCTGTTCCTGCTTAGGCACCAGATCAGAAGAGTTTTCTATCAGTTCTCTCTGGGATTCATTCATTCATTCATTCATTTCTCTAATCAGAACAGTTTGTGTTGCCTCCCAGCAACTTAAGACTATTTCAATAGCTTCTGGACAAGGGAAGCTGCTGGCTACAGTGGTCCCTCACAAGCACATTTGAAACTAAGTCTTTGTATCAACATTGCTCCCCAGAGACCAGCACACAATGGGCCAGTGTTCTTGTGTGCCAGATGGGACCAGTGATGCTACTGGTGTCTTAGAATGGTCCTGATACTGAACTGATGCTAAAAAGATGGGAAAGCAGGCGCTGGTGCTTTGAGAAGTGCATTTTCTTTTTCCTCCTCATCTGTTCTTTTAGGGACTTTCAAAGTCAACACTTTCTACCTCTGCCTGTGAGCTTGAGCCACCATGGTTCTGTTCTCCTGATAGCTAACAAGCTGCAAGTGAACACAGGCAAATAGGCTGTTCTCTTCCTTCCACATAACGCTGGAGATCTTGTCCTTGCTGTGAACATTGGAAACTTTCTTCGTGATGGAGAAAAGAAAGGGAGAGGGTGAGCTCAGAGTCAGGGCTCCAGAGAAGAGGGAGTGCCTGGGAAATGGTTGGTGTTAGATCCACGTTTGCTGAGTTATTGGAAAGGTGGTTTCTGGGAAGGAAGAAATCTGGGCTTTTGGATCACACAGGTTTGAGTTCAAGCCCCACCTTTTCCATTTACCATCTGTGGAATCCAGGAAAACTTAGAAAACTTCTCTTGGCCTATTTCCTCATATGCAAAAATGCGAGGGATGCTATTTATTGCATAGATTTATTACAAATACTAGTGGTTATGCATGGAAAGTACTTTGCAATAATGCTAGAACATAATGCAAAAAGTAGCAACAATAAATATTTACAACCTGTCCATAGTTCTTTCCATGGAACTCATGCAAAGGTAATTAAATATCAACTGCCCAGGTGCCACAAGAAACTTGGTGGCAAAGCCACCTAGAAATCAATAATTATTTACAACCTGTCTATTGCTGTTTCCATGGAACTGCCCAGAAAACATGGTGGCAAGGCCACCTAGAAAACAGAGGGGAACAACTCCCCTCGTGTTGCCAGAAGCTCAAGGGCACTGATAGCTGGGAAGCTGGTTGAAAATGGAGAGCTTATGAAACCAAGAAGAGGGAGAAAGAGAGGGAGGGGAAAGAAGGAGGGAGGGAGAGAGGGAAGGAGAGAGAGGTGTTCTTGGGGGTACACTTCAGACAGTTTAGTGATGGATGTAACTCTCCAGAAGTTCAGTACTGACCTACACTAGGAAACCTCTCTGTCCAGGGATGGACACACACACCCTCAATGTTCTACCCTCAAGCTGTAAATGAGACTGGAAAGGTTGGCAACTCTGCTGCTGTGGGGTGATCTGATGTGAAGATTTTTCTGGGTCTAACCTCAGCTGGGACTGGGACAGTGTGAGGAGCAGAATGGGCTGTTGACATAGTACCTGGATAAACAGGATGGAGACTGGCCAAGGGGGAGACATTTTCTTTGGCTCCTGGAAGAAGAGGTTCCCAGTTCCCTGGGTGGAGGAAAGGGAGTCCTAGCAGAGCCCCACACTGATTCTTGGTGGCTTGTGGCAGACACAAGAGCAATAAATCACCCTTTCAATGAGTGGTATTTGTTTCATCGCAGGCTTGGGTTCCATCAGTTTGTCCCTACTTATGACACACTTATTGTCCTATAGATTCCTAACTCAGTTTGTGCCAGGGAGTTAGACATGGCAGTCCACAGCCACACATTACAGGAGGTGCTTGGGTGAGGCTGTTCCACCCAGGGTGGCCTATGACAGTGTGTTCATTGTCCTGTATAAGAACCAACATTCTCCCAATTTCTGCCCCAGTGTCTAATGAGTAAGGAGGTCACAACTCTCAATTTTATTTATTCATACTATTGGTTGGAGGTGGGATTCTTTGGTAACTAAGTGAGGGAGCATCACCCCATTGGTGAAGAAAGATACAGGGAGGCTTCATTCTGCACATCCAAAGCCTAGCTCCTCTCCTCAGTGCCAAGCTTTGCCAGCTGCTGGCAGAAGCTGCTCAAGAAGCAGCATGGTGACATTCTCAAGAGGGAGGAGTAGGGTCTTTCGGTATGAATGATGGGAGTATACAGCAGGTTGGGGCCACCCAGCCTGACTATAATCTCTGAATGCTAGGGAGGGCAGGAAGAGTGTCCCCCACCCACTTCTAAAATGTCAGGGATGGGCCCTGTGTTCTCAGAGAGCAGTGGGCTGGGAGCTGAAGACAAGACAAGCTGGGCACCCAACCTGGGCACTCTGGTTCTGCTGCCCAACACAGCCTGAAAAGCCACTTGTGTGTCTTACAGCATTCAGGCTGGAGAGAGTGCTCCAAGTTCTACCTGCCTAAGACATTGATGTCTCATTCCAATATAGCCGTTCTTTCATTTGTTTAAATATTTTTCCACTTATACAGATCAAACAAAAGCTCAGTAGGCTTATTATCTATTTCATGCCTGGAAACACCATGGCTGATTAGCCAGTACCAAAAGTCCTTAAGAGTCATGCCACCATAAAATTCACTTGACCTATGCTGACTATATAGGTTAGGCCATTGTGGACATTGATTTGTCAATTTTGCCCATTACAATAACTACAATCACTTTGTCTTTGGCTATTTAATGCTGCTACCTGGCTCCTGCTGCCTCATGGTCCAATTTAAATCCATTGCGTTTAATTCAGCTGAGCACTAACATCTCCAACCCTATGGTCTGGCACAACAAAACTCTTCAAATGTGCTGGTGCCCCTCTCACTATTTTGTGTCTTTTAAGATTAATGAAGGCCATGTCTTCTAGGCCTTCCCAATTGTGGAGAATTAGGTTTTGCCCAATGTACCCCATTCTAGCATTGCATTGAGTCTTAGACTCCCTTCATCAACACTAAGTCAAGGCCTATCAGGCATCTCTAACTCCTTTTCAGTAGGCCATCTTTTGACAAATGCCTCTGCCAACCATTCAAACAAAGTTTTTTAAGCTGTGTGAACTCCCATATTAAACCTAGACTCTTGACTTACAGGGCTCATATCAATAAACTCAGCCTGTTCCAATTTTTTGTTCCTTTCACCATTATCCCACACTCTTAAATGCATTCTCAAACATATCCCTCAGACTTCTGCTTGAATGAATTAACAAACTTATCAAGCTCTTTAGCACCTCCACATAGACTACATTTTCTACCTTCCTCCAGGAGCCCGTTTTGTCTTGTCCAAAAGGCCCAAAGTCCACATTCCACCAGCAAACAGCATGGTCAGGCCTGTCACAGCAATACCCAGCTCCCTGGTGAAGATTCTCTCACACTTAAAAACCTCTAGACTCTTTATACACACCTGGAACTGGTCAAATTTATCACTAAGTCCATCTTTATGCTTTGTTAGTTTGTGAGATGCTAAGAGCAACAAACCAGCATCATTTTCCATATTTTTCCCCGAACTATCAAATACACTGCTACCCATGCTCGGTAAATCAGGATAATCAAATTCATTTATTTCAAGTTTGTAAAATAGTTTAGTGCTCTCCAAGCTCTTAGGAGATGCTTCAGTAACTGGGGAGGCTTTAGTAACTGTAGGTACTGGAAAATTGAAAAACCTATTCCAGATACCCAAAAGATTCATCCTTATATTTCTGTTGCTCTAGAACCATTTATGGTACCAAAAATCTGTATTAGTCAGGATTTTCTAGAGTAATAGAATGAATCTCTCTATATATGTATAGACAGGGGATTTATTAGAGTGACTTACAGTTCATCTAATCCATCAATGGTTGTCTATGAATGGAAAGTTCAAGAAGCAGTCAGCAAGGCTAGATGTCTCAGCTGGTCTTCAATAGACCCTGGAATTCTGAAAAAGTAGGCTCTAATGCCAGTGAAGGAACGGTCTTGCTAGGTTAGAGCAAGCAGTTGCAGAGCAGAGCAAATGCTTTCTTTTTCCATGTCCTTAGACAGGCTTCCAACAGATGAGGCCCAGATCAGAGGTGGGTTTTCCCAGCTCAAATAATCTGGATTAGAGATGTGCCTTCCCAACTCAAAAATCCAGATTAGAAGTGGATCTTCCTACTCCAAATTAAACAAAAACCCCTCAAAGGTTATAGAATAAAGCTGGAGGAGGGGGGGGGTGTCGTCAAGGGGGTCCCAAGGTAAGGGACCTCATGGGAGAGCATAGCGGGTTCCATAGCAGGAGAGGGTGCCGGAGGCCGAGGGAATAACACACCAGGCAGACAGAGCTTAAGTGAGAAGTTTATTTAGAAGAGGGAATGAGGGAAAAGGGAAAAGAGACACCAGGAACAGAAGAGAAGAGGAAGAGAGAGAAAGGAGCAATAAAGAGAGCAAAGAGAGAGCGTGCAAAGAGCAAAAGAGATGGTAAGGGGGGGGGTCTGTCTTTTAAAGGGGTCCTTTACACCTGCTTGCAGACTAGTAGTCATGGAACCCTGGGCTGACCAGAGTACTGCCTGAGTGCATTCTGCCAGGTGACAGGGGCAGGCCAGCGTAATGCCTGAATCCTTACAGGTGTGTCCTCCATTTTTAAGTTAAGGCACAGTCAAGTCGACAATACCTTAAATTGTCATCAACAGCCATCACAGGGCCTAAGGTGGATATGTCACCACGTTGTTCAGGAAGGAAATGGGGAATCAACTCAAAAACTAAAAATTAAAAATTAAATAAATAAAATAAAAGCCTTTCTGTCTCTATTGGAAGGACTCAACATCTCCTATCCAAGTGCATTTTTTACTTTTCCAAGAAGAGGTGTGAGGAAAGCAATGGAGGGTTCTGGAAGCTCTTCAGAAAGCCAAAAAGGCCCTGGCTAATGCAGAAGAGTGGATTAAGGGCTGCCGGCTCTGTGATTATCTGATTAAGTGTAAATGGCAGAAGCAGCTGCCTGCCCACAAAAGTCACTTCTAACAGCTACAACTAAGCAGTCACAAATAGGAGATTATGAAGCCTTTTCTATTCGGCTTCTTTGTTTCCCCTCATCTGTTGCCTGCAGAGATTCTTAGCTAATAGCCCTGTCCTAAACGACTGTTTCCCAGTAACTACTGTTTAGTGGCTGAAGGAGAAAAAGAAGTTAGTGTTTTCTAAGGGCTCCCTCACAAGGCATTTGCCGCACAAGGGTGAATTTCACAGGCATCTTAATTCCTGGCTGCAAATGCTGGGAGCTGTCTGGGAGACCAGAAACAGCAGGCAAGAACTTAGTTAACAAAACAGGAGCAAGGGGATTATTTATTCAAATGTCCTGATAGAAGGGGGCCTAATCAAAGATGCCATAGAAAACAAGCTGCAGGCAGTGAGGGAGTGTGTCAAAGGGATTTGGGCCTTTTCTAAACGGAAGGAAATGATTGGGTGAGGGGGTGAGGGGCACTGGTCATCAGTTATTGAGCAGAGTTAAGTCAGAGCTGTATGCCAAGGGCTGGGGAATTAATCACAGCGCAAACACCTTTACCGCCATGGCCCTCCCACCCCATCACAAATCATTAGACGTGGTGCCACATTCCCATTGTAACTGGGAGCCTTTGAAAGTTGGGAAACTCAATATACAAGACTCTGGCGCCTCGGTTCATAATGAACTTGTTATTTGTGTCCATGATAGCTGATGACATAATTCTGCATAATTAGAACACCTTTGGAAAGAGCTAGGAGAAAGGGGCTCTACAATCTATGTAAATTTACTGATCTGCATAAACATTAATCTGGCTAGGGATTTACACTCCTAAGGTACTCCATTGATGGATGCTTTTGAAATGAACCATGTGTCTGAATGCCAATGGGAGTAACACTGACGGCCTTAACCATCCTAGAATTGCTCACCAAACTCGGGGAGAATCTGAAAAGAGATGTTTTTAGGTTACCAAATCACTATTTGGGGGGGGGGTGCTTTTCACCCTTTCCCAGGGAAAATTAAGTCCTGAAAGAGTTGATTTAAAAGTCAAGAAATTTAATTATCAGCGAGACTCGTTAAGGCTGGCCTGGTTACTGGTTCCTGCAAAAGAAGTTACCCCAAACATAGCGGCTTTGGTGAACAATGGTCATTTTGTTATCTCTCCTGGTCTTTGTGGGTCAAGAATTCAGAGAGGACCGACAGGGAGACTTTGGATCTAGAGACTGTAAGTGGTTGCAATGAGACACTTGATAGAGACAGAACTATCTTGCCTGACACCTCCCTCTGTGTCTGGTCCCAGGTCTTTGCCATGTGGTTTCTTTCGGACTTTGATTGGGCTTCCTTACACTATGGTGCATACTCCATCCAGGCAGCAGCTGCATCAACATTTATAGCCTGGCCTTAGAAACCATCTGACACCACTTCTGCTGAATTCTGTTGATTACCAGCCATGTCCACATTACTTACCAATAGAAAGATGGCTCTAGAAGCACAGTTCTAAAAAGAATGCAAACTGTGGTGAATGCCCTTTCTGGGAAATACAATATGCCATAGGTTCCAGTGGACAGACTTTCTAGAGAAATATTTGTATTTTAAGAAATCATGTCAACCTAATTAATTTTGAAAAGCCATGTATGGAAGAACCCTTGTCCACTGCTTCCAACCTCTTCTTCTCCAGGTTTCCTCTCTCTGATTCTTTAGTGAAGAGTGGCTTGGTGTAAGGTACTGTGTCAGCCTCCTAAGCCTGCAGTAATGAAGTGTAGACACCAGTTGTCTTAGGCAACAGAGCATTACAGGAGTTCAGCTCCAGTGGGGATCAGGTCCCAAAGAGGAGGTGCTGCTGTCAGCAAAGACAAGGAGCCAACCGACACAACCTGAGAGTGAATCCTGGTGGCTGTCACTTGATGGGAAAAAAAAAAAAAAAGGCTACACCTTTTATACTCTGTAATTGCACAAAGGACTAAATGAGAGAAAGGGGGCCTGTGAGATGGGGTATGGCTTGTGACCAGGCATTGAGGAAGCTGCATGGACCTTGACAAGTTAATAGGCACCAGGCATACACTAATGAAGGGCCACAAGTCCCTCTTGCTAGAGATAAGAATGGCTCCCTTTTTAGCAAGCAGGAACTTCCTTCAAGCCCCTGAGGGAATGGGGACTTTTCTCTAAATGCCTGACCTTGGGAAAAGGACTTTCTTGGGTGGGGGCAGGGAGGATCAGACACTCTATTATAGAATATTGCAGTTTCTTGTATGGCTTAGTTTATTCAAAGACAAAGCTAGATAAATATTATTGTGAACCTGAGTTGACATTAGGAATTTATAAATCTTGATTATCAAATATACCTTATTTCTCAAACATATGTTACTCATCTAAATTTTCTAGCAACTTGGTGTTAACTTGTGTGAGAGTAGCCAGAGTTATGCTATATGGTTCCATGATGGCAGGGATTTTTTTTCCAAATAATTATTTTGTTTAAAGAGGCTGCCATTGTACACCAGAGTTGGTGGCACACGTCTTTGGTCCCAACATTCAGGAGACAGAGGCAGGGAGGTCTTTGTGAGTTCGAGGCCAGCCTGGTATACAGAGTGAGTTCCAGGATAGGCTCCAAAGCTATACAGAGAAACCCTGTCTCGAAAAACCAAAAAAGAAAGAAAGAAAGAAAAAAAAAAGAGGCTGCCATTTGTATATATTTTCATCCTTCAAAGCCTGCACAGAATTTCCCAAAGGAAAACGCATAAGGGAAATCCCATAACTCGTAGAGAGAGTCATTTAAAAGATGAAAGTAAAAAGGTGCTAGAGTGTTGTGATTCACAAAGTTGAAATGCTGGAACTTTGTCAAGTAGAAACATTCAGCCCACACCAGAACATCTTCCCTCAGATCTAATGGCTGGAAGTGTGAGATCCAGGTGTCTCTGTCAGCAGGATCAGCTATTTCTGAAGGCTGTGAGGCTGATTCCTGTTCTATGCCTTCACTCTGGCTTTGGATGGTTTGCTTGTGGGTATCAGAACTCTGAAATTGTAGATACATCACTCGACCTTGACCTTCATCTTCACATATCACATCCCTTATGGTCTGTGTGTGTGTGTGTGTGTGTGTGTGTGTGTGTGTGTGTGTAGTTCCCATTTTTTGTAAGGATAGCAACCATAGGGTTAGAAGCCTAGCCTACTGCACTATGACCATATCTTAACCAATTACACATGCAATGATACAATTTCCAAATAAGAGCACACCCTAAGGTTCTTCATGTTAGGAATTCCACATATAGATGGATAGGGTTATAGTCAGGCCCAAAGTATCTTTCTTACAGTTTTGAGACTGTGAATGGAGGAGTCAGGCCCTGTCTCATGTGGAAATCTAGGGTTTTCCATCGGTTTCCTTCCATGCTCCCTAACACCCTCTCTAACCTCCTGAAGCCTTCTGTAAAGTTAAGTAAAGGTTTTCATTAAGGCTGTGTGATGCGTAATCCTCACTGTCAACTTGACAGGTTTAGAAATTGCCTGGGAGGCTTCTGAGTGTTTTACCAGAGGCTAAACAGAAGAGGGAAGAACCACTGTGAGTGTACTGAACCGTCCGTGGGCTGGGGTCCTAGACTGAATTAGAGAGAAGAGCCCCAACATTCATGCCTCTTTGCTTCCTGACAGGCTGCAAAGTGACCTGTTCTCATGCGGCCACCATTCCTTCGCTGACATAACTGTGTCCGTGAATTGCCAAGCCTTCACTAACATGAGGACTCTACTCATGAATCCTCAGGTAAAATAAACACTTGGTTCCTTAGGCTGATTCCGTCAGTTATTTTTTCACAGCGATGGGAAAAACAATTAATATGGGTTCTTAATTCCATCAAATTGGGGTTGATAAAAGTAGCTATCAGGGTGGGGGACACAGCCTGGTGGCAGAGCCCTAGTTCAGTTAGCTAAATTCCCAGCACCACAAGATGAAATACTATCAAACTGTTTATCAGACACTAGCCTCCTTTCCTCCTATGTCTTTATAGCCATAATCTCTCTTTACTTGAAGTTGCACAGCATAGTTCAAGGCTATGTTCCTTGTCACCCCAAAGTCTCACTTGTGAACAGAATCTGGACAGTCAGTTTACTGCCCCCCCATATGACATTTTATTTATTTTTCTTTTGAAGCAAAGTTGGAGTTAATGAAGAAAAAAGTTCTAATATAGAGTTAAGTCTGGGCATTAAGGGAGGATACTTAAGAAAAGGACAATTGGGCCGAGCATTTGGTGCACGCCTTTAGTCCCAGCACTCGGGAGGCTGAGGCAGGAGGATCTTTGTGAGTTTGAGGCCAGCCTGGTCTACAGAGTGAGTGCCAGGAGAGACTCCAAAGCTACAGAGAAACCCTGTCTCGAAAAACAAACGAAAGAAAGAGAGAAAGAAAGAAAGGAAAAGGACAATTAGTCAGGCTCGGTGACACACAAACCTTTAATTCCAGCACTTGGGAGGCAGAAGCAGGCAGAGCTCTGAGTTCAAGGCCAGCCTGATCTACATAGTTCCAAGGCAGCTGGGGTTATATAGAGAGACCCTGACTTAGAGAGAGAGAGAGAGGAGAAGAGAAAAAAAAAAGGAAGAATTTCCCAGACATTGCTAAATCCATTTCCTTTGAATATTTAAGTGAAAGGAGAAACTTTAGAGAAAGGAGAAAAGACAGACACATCCAGCTGCCTTCTCAGGGAAGCCACAAATCTTTGGTTTTCCTGTCCCAGCACTTGTGTTGGCATTTTGAAATTATCATCCAACCATCAAACAGTCAATTCCTGTGAGATATGAGAATTCTTGACAAATTTAGCACACAAAAATAAAGCGAAAAGCATCAAGGTGACCCTGTGTGAGGTGGAAAACAAGGGCAGATCCAAATGACAGACACTTCAGGAACCCAAGCTGTCCCATCCGAGGACAGGCTGTCGTGGTCGTGGCATTTCCTCCTCCTAGATGCCACATGTTCTTCTTTGCGTTTGTCCTGAATGAGCAGAAGTGAAAGGACAGGGTTCCTGCTGTCACCCTGAGGACTCAGTGCCGCTGACACCCTGGAGAGTCCCAGATCCTTAAGGGGAGCCTCTAAGGTTCAGCCTCTGAGTCAGCAGACGGGCACTTTGGTCGATGTGGGGTGCTGAGATCTGGGCAACTTGTCGACAGGAGCAGCAAGGGAGGAGAGGCAGAAGCCATTCCTACTGGTACATTAGAAACAAGCAGGAGGTCTCTGGTTTAGTCTTAGTAGGTGTTAGCAGTGAGTTTTCCAGACTGGGTTTAAATCTCAGCACCAAATAAATAAATAAATAAATACTATTAAATTGCTTACCAGACACTCGTCTCCTTTCCTCTTATACATTTACAGTCATAATCTCTCTGGTTATGTGGCTTGAAGTGCACAGTGTTGTTCGAGGATGTGTTTCCTATCTTAGGGCTATGTCCTCTAACATAATGTTTATGTTGCAAGGTGCTACAAGGAAAGAATCCCAGACCAAGTATGTGGCTGACTCTCCTGTAGAAGCTGGAAGGCTCCAAGCCCTCTCTAGCACTTACAAAGCAGCTTGTTTTTCTCTAAGGAGCTCTAATTGCCACATTCTGCCTGTGCTTGAGTGCAGGGAAGTCACTGGCATGCAAATTATGTTAGGTAAAGTGCCTCCCCAGACTAGCATTTTACACTTAGGCAGGTCCTTAAAGCAAAAAGTGCGCTCCAAAACACATTCCCCTCCTCTGAGGTCATGCTGACCCTGGTTCTGCTGTTCACTGCTAATCAAAGCCCAGCAAGCTGGAGAGGTGAGTTTCCCTCTTATTACAGGGTGCTCTTGTGGGATGGTACAGGAAGCCAACCTCTTTCTGAACAAGAATGCCTGTTGGTTTCATATCAAAATGCCATCTTGATCCTCATACTTAAATTTTAAGTTTGGGGATTTAAGAATTTAGGTCAAGCCAGGCATTGGTGGCACCTGCAGAGACAGGTGGATCTCTGTGAGTTCAAGGCCAGCCTGGTCTACAGAGCAAGTTCCAGAACAGGTTCCAAAGCAATACAAAGAAACCCTTTCTCAAAAAAAAAAAAAAAAAAAAAAAAAATCAAAACAAACAAAGAATTTAGGCCAATTATAGAGACAACCTAAGGCTTGGGGATCATTTCAGAAGAAGGGGCCATAAAAAGTGTAAGAGGAACAGGGTGTCTGCTGTGAGATCATATCTCCTAGAAGTTTCAGAACCAATATGGCTGTCCAAACATGATCTGAACAAGGGCACCAACAGACACATTAACATGCAAATGGCAGAAGAGTGACTTATGGGTCCTCAACCCTAGGCAAAGTGCTGAACCAGCCTGCCTCCACATTAGGCTTAAAAGACATCTTATAGTAAAGACAGACTAGGTTCATTCCCGTTTATGATTGAATCTCTGTTTCTCAGGGATTGGGCTATGCCCCACCTGTATGTAACCTTAACTACAAACGCTTCTATACTTACTACCTGTTCCAGGAAATGGAAACCATGTCTTTGTTTCAAAAAAAGTTGTTTGTAACCATCTTGCAACCCTGTTTCAAAGGATTGTTATGACTACCTTGCTATGAGCACTTTGCAATCTGGTCTTTGTTTCACCAGGTTGTTGTGATTAATTTGTTAGGCTTGTGTTCTGCTTCTGTGACCCCACCTATTTTGTCCAACAGATCCTCCATTTGGAAACCCCCTGCCCCTGAGCTATAAAACCCTTGTTCTCCTCACATCCAATGCTGACCTCTCAAACCCTGCTTGGGGGAGGTAGCCTGTGCACATGGATAAAAAAGCTTGCTTTAATTAATTTGCCACAATGATTTGGAACGGTGGTCTTTCTCCTTACATCTTTGGAATTAACAAAAGAGCTACAGGCAACTAAGAAATGTTGAGAACAGGAGTAAATAGTCTTCTCCAGGAAAAAAGCAGACCAATTGACTATCCAATACCAAATGGTCAGCCCTGAATACATGCATACATACATACATACAAGTAACATTATACAGACTGAGCAGGTTGTATTTCTTTAGTAATATATACATATGTCTCTATATATTACTAATGTGTGTATATGTATACATATACATGTCAATAACTAAAGAATGAAAATTGGCCATGAATTTGAAAAGAGAGCAAGGTGGATACATGGGAGGGTTTGGATGGAGGAGAAGGAAGAGGGAAATGGTGCCGTCATAATATCAAAAAGTAAAAATTATTAAAACAAGCTTTTAAAAGACTTTAGGACAGTTTTCATAAGCAACGTAAGGAAGGTCACCCGATGACAAAGGAGGGCTGACAGCTCTCCAGGGTCTCCTTCATGGGAGACCGTATTCTTATGACTTTATTACCTTTCAAAGGTCCCATCTCCTAGCACCATCATATTGGAAGTTAGCACTTCAGCAGAGGAATTTTGCATATACACAAACATCCAGGGTACCACTAACACTTGTACACATGCCAATTTTGTGACTTACCTATAGTGTGTGTGTGTGTGTGTGTATTACTAGGGACCAAACCCAGGGCTTATTCTTTCCAGGCAAACACTCTATCAACTGAACTATATTCCCAACCTTACTTTCCCATGTCTTAATTCTTTTATTTTTAAGGATTTATTACTACAAGCTGCCTCAACAAATTTTAAAAGCAATTTAAGTACAATTTTTATAATAAGATATACCTGCAAGCCAACACTATGTGCGGCATAAAAATGTCCTCAAAACTCTGCAGTTTGTTTTATCCAGTTTGTTTTGCAGAGGTTGACCAGAGATCCCTGATAAATAACCAGCGCTGGTATTTAGTGAGAACACATTGCATCTCCACACTCAAAGTTAAGATAATGAAAGAATTCTTTGCTGCTTGTTGAAAGCCACTCCTCAGGGGACTCCAGAACACACCCAGTATAGCCACTCAAGACCACCTGGCTCCTGGGACTACTTCCTCTTATACTTTTCCCAGGATCCAACAACCAAAAGGACGGTCAAGACCAGGCACAACTGGGCATTGGTGGTGCACTCCATTTATCCCAGCACTCCGGAGGCAGAGGGAGGCAGATCTCTGTGAGTTCGAGGCCAGCCTGGTCTACAGAGCAAGTTCCGGGACAGTCTCCAAAGCAATACAGAGAAACCCTGTCTCAAACAAATAAACAAACAAAACAACAACAACAAAAACACCAAACAAACAAACAAACAAAATGACCAGGCACAGGTTTAGGGGCTTGGGGCCACAGCCATTCTCAAAGATGGAGCTTCTGCTGTTCTGGTTAAGAGTTGTAATAGTATAATATAATATATACTTATAATATGCTTACTAGAGGGAACTCTACCCTCTTCCCTGTCAGTATGGATACTGGTTTCTCCACAAGTACAAGAGAGTGGTAGAGAATTCAGACTCAGCTCAACCTTAAGTACACCTTATGATCTTGGCAAATTCTGTTCCCATGGTGCGTCTCACTTCTTCACGTGCATCCTATCCTGTAAATGAATAAATATTGCAGGCCTCCATATCCTTAGAGTCCACATCTTCGATTTTAATTAACGACAAATGAAAATACCTTTTTATTTTAACCATTTTGTTTCAGATTACACCTTTGAAAATCTGTGCTCTCTCTGTGCATGCATGTGTGTGTATGTGCGTTCACACATGTCCAAGCAGAGGGGCAGAGGAGAACTTGCTAGAGTTGGATCTCTCCTTTTCTCATGAGAGTCCTGAAACCAAACCCAGGTTGTCAGGCTGAGTGGCAAGCACCTTTCCCTACTGAGTTATCTCCCCTGTCCTCAAACACTTTTAGTTCTGTCTCCTCTTAGCACACACATCTCCCTTGCCATTATTCCCTAAACAATACAGCAACTATTTACAGACCATCACATTGTATTAGGCAGTATAACTAATCCAGAGATGGTTTAAAGTATGCAGAATGACAAGCTCATGTTACATTCAAATACAATGTCAGTTTATGAGGTATGAGCAGGCTCAGATTTTAACACCTGTGAAAGTTCTAGGACCACACCCACTGCCACAGATAGTGAGGACAGTATATGTAAGTAACTTAGAGAAGTGTATATAGAGTACAACTTATTAGCCCTTATTATTGAGCATCTGATATGCATCAGACACTGTGTTAAATGCCAACACCAAGTAGATTGCACTTAGATTAAAAAAGAAAACAAGCGCTCTTGACTGCAGTACTAGTTAAGGACAGAGCAGATTTCTTTTGATCTAGACAAAGATTGTGTTTCCCCCTCTGCACGAGCCTTCTTTAATAGAGGCAGAACTTTGCATCAGAGAAGAGGTCAAGGGCTTACCAGTACCTCTGGAGGATGCTGAGGGGCTTGATGGATACAGAGACCTTACAGAGGATTGGGGCAAGTGGAGGTCCCCTTGGGCTCCCCTGTTCCAAACAATAACTTCCTACTGTCCAGGCTTCCATCCTGGCAGCCATCCCTGGTGACTCACTTCAGATTCTCATTACCTCATGGCTAGATCATGCCAAAGGCCTCTTAACTAGTCTCCTGTCCTCCTACAACCACCCCTTTATTTCTAAAGAGACTGCACAAATCTCATGAGTTCGCTGTTCAAAGCCTTTGAGGGACTGCCCACTGTCTGTTGACTACACTGCAGCTTTGTATATCCACGAGCAAGTGCCTTCTTCATCTGATGGAATTTCAAGTTGCTCTCTCTCCCCCATGCCTGGCACATTGTCCTCCAGTCTTCTAAAGCTTGCCCCTCTGTCATCACTCAACTTGGCCCCGTCCCCGCTGACACCTCCCCTGCCAACTCCAGGGAAGTGGAAACTGTGCCTATCTGAGTGAAACTGCTTGCTTGTCACCTTCTCCACTGCCTTGTATTGTCAAGGAGCCTCTTGTTCAAGCATGCACTGGGCTTTTCTGTTACACTTCGAATGCCTTGTAGCCAGAGGACTAAAGAGACAGATGGCTCAAGGGCTGTGACAGGGGAAGAGGTGGGACAGCCTGGTGGTGAGGCTCCGGGGCTCAGAAGTCAGACAGGCTGTATTTTAACTACCAACTCTGTGAACCGACGAGGTTTCTGATCTTTCCATGTTCTTATCAGAAAACCAGGCTAATGACCGCACCCATCTTGTAGGGCAGTAATGAATCCGTATCCAGGGAGTCCATAGAGGGACTGGCATGCTCACAAAGTGCACTTAATATTATTTCTTTCATTCTCAGAGCAAGATGAGAAGGCTTGTCATGGGTTAGATACCACCAAGTGCCCTTGTTTAATTCCTTGAGCAACCCAGCAACAAAATGGGACCCTGCACATGATAGACATGAGACATCTGAGGTTCTGAGGAGTTGAATCACATGGCTGGTAATTAGTTTACACTCAGCCCTTTTGAGTTCAAGGACCATTGCTTCCTGCTAGTCCTGCAATAGGATGTCCTAAGCACAGGAAAACGTTGTCCTTCTTTCTACCCTTCAGTGTCTCGTAGGCTGTGCAAAGCTCATTTGTTGCTGCACGACTGAGAGACTTCTTAGAAGACCAGACCAGCAAGCCCTTTATGCTGCTGTGGGTTGTGATTGCTATTTGCCCATCATTGATTTTCTTCTGCACCCTTTCCCAACCTCCAGCATTTAACTAGGCAACCAGCCACTTGCAGCAAAGGGTGTGGCGACACAAACCTGAAACCCTAGGACTCAGGAGGTTGGGGAAGGAAGATTATGAGTTCAAGGCCATCTGGAGTACGAAGTGATACTGTCTCAAACAAAAACAACTTTTCCAGAAAGGCCAGAGACAAAACACATCCTAGGTTTGGCATGTGGCCTCAATGTACTTACTCAGCTTTGCCATGGCGGTGCATAAGCAGCTGAGGACAGTGTGTGTGAATGGGGGTGGCTGTGTTCCCAGAACAGAAAGCTTGTCAGATCTGTCCTGTGCACTGCAGGCTGCTGCCACTTGGCCTAATGTGAGCATGCCATTGGCTGACTTGAATGAAAATGCAATGATGGTTACTTTTCTGGGTCAACTTGGTTGGCCCATAATGGACCCAAACATTATTTAGCCAAACATTATTCTAGGAATTTCTATGCAGACGTTTTTCAATGAGATTGATTGAGCAGCTTTTGAACAAAGCAGAAAGCCTTTCATTACCTCATCCGATCCATTGAAATGTTGCTTGGCCAAAAGAAGACTGGTTTTGTGGATCAGGAGGGAACTGTCCAGCAGATTGCTTACCCCGGCACTGGATCTTTCTGAGTGTACAACATTCTGTCTTCAGATGTCAGCGTGTGCATGCTTCAAATGTGGACTCAATCACTTCTGTAACCACAGAAAATCAATTTCTGTGCGTGCACACACATTGGTAGATTTTGTTTCCATAGAGAACCCTGTTAGATATGATGTCATGTTCTATCTTCCCTTGCAGCAAGATGTGCCAAGGAGATTAAGGCACCCTGCTCTGGGGTAGCTTCCAGGAAATGGTGGCCCTTGCCCTTTAGCCTGTCATCTCTCCCTTACTCTTCCTGTTGCTTGGAAGGCAGATGTCATGGCTGAGGGGTCACTGTGGACTACAACATAGATAGCAGCAAAGCAGAAACCTAAAGCAGTCTAAGGTAAAAGGGGCCATGAAGCTCTCCAACCAGCCCCAGAGCCTTGAATTCCTCATTCTAGGACAGAGGAGCTCATGAGGCCCAGGCTAGACTTGAATTCCTTATGTAGCCAAGGATGACCTTGAAGTCCTGACTCTCCTGCCTCCCTATCGCAGGCATGCACTTCTTAGCTTCCTATCAGGGCTTTTGTAGGAGATAAAGCACAGCCTGATCCTGTTTAAGTCACATTGAACGTCCCTGCCCAGATGACATGAACCCTAATGGACACAATGTTGTGGCCCTGGAGCTGGGAATGACTAGTCCTCCCTCTGGTGACCATGAACAGTTTCAGTGCATTTCCCATGCGTTCTTTTGATAGAGAATGGCCCAATTTAAGTCTTCTCCACACTGAGAACTCTCTTTTCATAAGGAACAGAGTGAAATGAGGCTGAAGAATAAGAGAGAAATCAATTGCTCCTGAGGGGATGTGAAGGAGAGAGCAGAGTAGCCCCAGAGTTGAGGACTGTCCACTGATGACTGTAATCACACCCTGGGGACGCTGGACAGGATGGGGTGTCACCACCCCACAGTCCCCCTAGGAAATTGTGTATTTTGCTTCAGGAACGGATGTTTCCAGCTGTGCAGATGTGAAGCCCAGCCTCAGATTAGAAACACATCTGGAGCTGGCTGCGGATGTTTTGTCATGACTCAGCAGTTTACATTCAGTCCTGACCTTGAGCAGCTTTTTGTGCAGGCACAGCTCAGAGTCAAGGAAGTGAGCCAGCTGATGAGATGGCCCAGAAGGAGGGGCCTTAGTTACCTCCTTTCTCCTGCTGTGATTAAAACACTATAACCAAGGCAATTTACACAAGAAAGCTCCTGTGTGGTTTTATGCCAACAGAGTAAAGGAACAGTGTTAATCCCAGTGGGCAAGAATAAAGTCATTGCTACAATTTTTGAGCCAAATTTGAAGCAAGCTTTATTAAATACCGGCCAGGACTATGGATACGACCAGGTCCATACCTGGGTTCCAGAGCATGGCACTGAATTATATTAGTCAGGGGCTTATAAAGGCAAAACCCATAAGGATATGTGCATCCTACCTTCATCCTATCAGATACAAGCATATATCCTGATGTACTTCCTGCCTATGTACCTCCTACCTACACGTGATGGAGTACATCCTGTGCAGTTGGGGCAACCAAGCTTGTTTACGGAAGTACCTGATTATAACTACTTCCAGTTTGTTTTTCCGTTTCTTCAGAAGCTTCCAGCCCCTAATCCTTCCTGTTACTCTCTCTGAACTGTCTGCCCTCTGGGTGTAAGACTCTTGGGTCAAAACAAACCTGCCTCACTTTCACAGGCATGCTTCTGCTCTTTTCCTTTTTCTTTTCATTCCTTCCTTCCTTCCTTCATTCGTTTGTTTGTTTGTTTGGTTGGTTGGTTGGTTGGTTTTTCAAGTGTGTAACAGTCCTGGCTGTCCTGGAACTCACTTTGTAGTCCAGGCTAGCCTCAAATTCACTGAGATCCGCCTGTCTCTGCTTCCCGAGTGCTGGGATTAAAGACATGCGCCACTAACACCCAATCTACCCCATTACATGAAATCAGACTGCTGTGTCCAATTCATGGAAGATTGCACAGCTTGAACCCTGGCTTACTCTCTATGACCTTGGGCAAATTGCTTAACTTTTCTATGCACAAGCTTCTCCTTCCATTAAGTAGGAAAAATACTCATCATGTAAGATTAAGTACCTTAATACCTGTGAAATATAAGGACAGTGTCTTCCCCTACCACAATAATCAATAAACATACATTATTTCTACCATCCTTCATCCAGAAACACTCCCTTATGAAAATTCTCAAGGCAATTTAGCATCACTCTTTCTACCCACATTTTCTTTTGCTAAATATTCCTGGGAACAGCTGAAATATGACACAAGTGTACCCAGTCTGGGTTTCTTGCTAATGTACATTCTACAAGGTCATCAGAAAAGAAATCTAATTAACAGAATAAAATATGTTGTCTGGACATACCATTTTTTAAATTTTTATTAATTTATTTCTTATTTATTTATTTATTTATTTACTTATTTGGACAGGGTCACACTCTGTAGCTCCGGCTGACCTGGAACTCATTATGTAGACCAAGCTGGCCTAGAACTCAGAGATCCACTGAGTGTTGGGATTTACGGTGTATAACACTATGCCCCATTGGACATGCCCCTCTTATTCATGGGAATTCAAGACCTCCAGAGGATGACAAAAACCATAGGAAGCATCACAGGGGTCACAGGCCCAACCACTGTGCCAACCAGACAATACAAGTGACAAATGCTGTTCTTACCCTTTCACCCCCTGCTTTCCAGGAAGTTTATACAATAACAAAACCAAATTCCTTGCTTTCTACTTTGAGGCTCACCCTGTTTTTCACAAGAATCAGAGGCTGGCTCACAGAGTAACATTTGTTCATCGGGTCTCTATTGAGCCCTGCTTGCTTGTCCTTGGCCCACAGTTCAGCTAACAGGTTCCCACAGAGCACAGGCCAGCAGGGGAGGCAGAGATCACAGGAGAAAGAGCGCTCATCCAGCTGTCCTGTGGCTTCCAGGAAGTGATGGAAAACCCGCAGTGTTTCTGGGTGAATGCCGTAGAACACAGTGCTGACTGTTCACCGTTGCTCTGGGTGGGGGCTGGCATGCATGTTCCTGCCTGTGAGTGACTCCCTCTCAAAGGGGCTCAAATGAGGCTCAAATGCGCATCTTCCCTTGTCGTCCTTTGAGTCTGTTCTCCCAGAGGCCTTTGTGTCAGAGTGAGCTCTACTTCAGAAGGAGACCCATCCTGAGACTTTGCAGCAACCCTCAGTTCTTCTCTTCTTCATGCCCCACTCTCAACCTGCCAGGTTATCCTGCCCACATCATGTTCAAAATGGGTTTGGGATCTGCTCCCATCACATTGGGTTAGAGATCCTGAACTGGCGCGGGGGTGGGGTGGGGTGTATGTGTTACCAGATTATTCAGAACTGCCTGATATAACATTGAGTCTGCATTCCACGAGGCTGGTGCAAATATGGAACATAAGCGGGACATTCGATGCCCATGGGGTAAGCTTCTCCACCAGGGACCCCTTAGCTCTGCTCTCAAGGCCTTCCCACAGGTTGGATCAGACTCACCCTGAGGATATATTTTTTTTTTTTAACCAAAGTGCACAAGATTAGGGATTTTTTTCCCCACATAAACGTATGTGCATGCATGTATGTGTATTTGTGTTCATGTGGGTATGCATGTGTGTGCAGGTACATTATGTGTACACTTTCATATGGAGGTCCAAAATTGATGTGGGGGCAGCTGCCTCGACTGAGGTAGGGTCTTTTCATTGAACCCAGAGCTTGACATTCCTGGCTAGTCCTGCTAGCCAGCTTGTCCTGGGAATCCCCTGTTTCCATACCTCGAGTGCTGGATTATAGGCAGCCTGGCTGTTTATGTAAAACTAGGGATCTGGACTCCTGACCTCATGTTTGTACCAAAAGTCATTTCTCCACTAATCTATCTTCCTACCCCTGATTAAGAATTTTTTGTCACATATGTAAAATATGTTCACTGCATCCCCCAGACTAGTGTTTCGATAAGGCAAGTTAATGCTTGCAACCCAACGTCATCCAGCCTGCCTCTGCCCTCCATAACTGCTTCCCTCCCTTGGCCAGAGCCTCTGTGTTTTGCTCTGAATCATAGCTAGAGTGACTTCACTTGTTCCAGAAGAGGACAGATAGGCTTCTTCTCCCATCCTCTCTGTCCCACCCACTCAGAGGAAACAGTTACCAGGGAGAGTACAGGCAATCTTGCCTTTGCTTACAGCCTTTGTGGCAGGCAGAATGATGATTCCCTAGAGATGTCCAAGACATCTGAGCTACTTTCCCTGGAGAAAGGGAACTTTATAGGTGTGATTGGGGGCCAGTTTTAACTTGAGATTGCCCTGGGTAACCAGGTAGCCTACTCGAATCATACTCATCCTTAGAAGAAGGAGAGGAGACTGGGGAGATGGCTCAGTGAGGGGCCAGCTCAGGAGCCTGGTGACTGAACTTCAACACCCAGAACCCAAACAGAGGTAGACAGAGTGAACCAACTTCACACAGTTGTCCTCTGACCTCCACACACACTGTGGCATCTGTACCCCACTACCTCCCCCGTCATGGACACCCATACACAGTAATTTGGTTTTTAGTTAAAAGCAGAAAAGGGAGAGAGGGAAGTGGGTGTGAGAAATGGGACGTGGGAAAGACTTGGCACTCTCTGCTAAATTACAATATGGAGGAGCCATTCAGAAGCCAGCAGCAAGTGAAGGTGATCTCAGTCCCCCTAACGCTGGCCTCAAATGTCACTAACAAAACAAGCAGCAATCAGAGTCTGGAAACCTGCTCAGAATGCTTTAACATGGTCTTTGCAATCTGATATTTAATGACTCCTGGAGATTTTATCCTCCTCAGGTTTTCCCTTAACAATCAAACATTCAATTTTGTAATTCCCTTTCTTACTTTTTTTTTTTTTTTAAAATACAGAAATTCTAAGAAAGCCCCTGGGAAAAGTGAGTGACGTCACATGTCAGATTAGATTTTTCCGCACTCTGTCAGGAAACAGTATGGTAGATGTTTTTTGTATTGCTCAAGATTCTTCTAGTAAGAAAGGCAGTCGAATCAATGGCTTCATGTTGTCCCTGAAACCATGTTGAAATACTAGTCTGCAGAGTGACAGCACGTTTGTGGTGTGCCAGTCACAGCCTTGTGGCGCTGTTGTGGTAGCTTGGGAAAGCACTCGGTACTCCAATAGCCTCCCAACAGATGCAGAGTCAAAGCCCTCCTCCCCTCAGTGCCCCCTCAGTTTCCAGGCAGTCTTCCTCCTTCACCCTTCACCCTACTGCATCCGCATCAGGGGGGTGTTAGTGCCCATCAGCCTCAAGGTACCAAAACAGTCAGCAGTTAAGATAAATAGCACTTTAATGTGGCATCGGAATTAACCTACATATCTGTGATCCACGAACGTTCAATATTGGTAGAAGGACAGGACCGACCCCGCCCCAGGACCTGCTCAGTCTGTCTCCTTTGCCTCCTCTTGGCTCCGACCAGAGCTGCCCTCAAACTTCCTGTCCTACTCCAGTGGTTCTCTTCCTGTTTTACCCTCGGATGCCTACAAGGCTTTCTACCTCGCTGGCTTCTTCGCATTTTTGTTGTTGTTGCTCGTTTTGTTTCCTGTTTTTCTGCACTCTTGTGCAGCCTCAAACTCTCTGTAGTGAGAGATCCACCCGGCTGCACCTGTGACGCATTTGGGCGTGGTCACAGGTGCGTAGGTGATCCTGTGGTATTTGGTCTGGGTTCCAGGACAGGACTGTTCCCTTTTGGTTCAGATTGGGTCACGGAGAGCAGCCTGGGTGTGGATCCTTGGAGGTGGAACTTACGGGTCATTGGTTTCTTGTGTAAGTGATAAATACATAACGCATATTTATCCTCGTCCCATGAATCTTAATATAAACATCATCAACTCTCCATCCTTCTTGCCTCGGCCTCCCAGGTGCTGGGATGACAGGTGTGCACCACCGTACCTAACCTCAGCTACTTATTGAATCTCCTTAACATTTCTTTAAAATCCTAATGACTCTTGTCAGTACTTCTTTGTTTTTTGTTTTGTTTTGTTTTTTGTTTTTTGAAACAGGGTTTTTCTGTGGCTGTGGAGGTTGTCTTGGAATTAGCTCTTGTAGACCAGGCTGATCCCAAACTCACAGAGATCCCCTTGTTTCTGCCTCCCAAGTGCTGGGACTAAAGGCGTGTGCCACCACTGCAGGGCTAGTCAGAACTTCTTGACTTGTTGTTTGCCCAGAGGTTTAACATACCTAATATATTGTGTTATTTATTCACTACTTATTCACTACTCTGTGTTTCCAGATATCTCACCTAGCAAGCATGTGACATGCAGGTAGGTGTGTGTGTCAATGTGTGTGAGTGTCTGTGTATCTGTGTGTGTGTCAGTATGTGTGTCTCTATGTGTATGTGTCTGTGTATCTGTGTGTGTCTATGTGTGTATGTTTCTGTGTCTGTGTATTTGTGTGTGGCAGTGTGTGTCTATGTGTGTGTGTGTGTGTATATCAGTGTATGTGTCTATGAGAGTGCATGTATGTGTGTGTAAGGGAGAACTTTCCCTACTGCATTACTAAAGGCAGAACTCCATGAAGAACAGCAGTTAATTTTTGTTTGCTTGAAGAAACATTAATTTATAAGCAAGCTTAGTTTTTCTTCTTCCTGAGGGGAAAAGGCACTGGGAACCAATGTGTCCTCTTAGATTAATTGGCAGATGTGGACTGGCTCTCTGTTTTCTTTTCTAGGAATTAGCTAAACTCTGTTTCCACTGAAGTCCCAGGAGAGTCTGAATCCCTTGTGGCTTGTCTCAGATCCAGTGAGACCTAGTCTTTGCAACACTGGACTTAGTAATGCCTAGAGATTTGCTTCTCTTTAAATTATCCCTCAACTTTGATGCTCTCTCTCTATCTGTCTCTCCCCATCTCTCTCTCTCTCTCTTTCTCTCTCTCTCTCTGTCTCTCTCTCGTTCCCTTTCTCCCTCCCTCTCAATGAAGTAATTTTCTAACAGAGATACTTTAAAATATAATGACATTTGGTTGTAGAAAATCTTACCTCCTACTTAGAAGAGCCAGTAAGACTGTATATTCCTGCAAGAGGTTATTGAAGAAGCAAAAGTTTCTGAGCAGATTCACAAAACCATGGCCAATGTCCAATCCCCCCCCATGTCCCATTCTGCACCCCCCCATACACACACACCGTATTAAGAGTAGGTCTCCAGATCTCTAATTACACAGAAGGGAAAGGGTTCCAACAGTGAGTATCTTGGATCAGATCCTGGAACAAACAAACAAAACAGGATACTGACAGAAAGGTGGTGAAATATGATGGCCTGGTGTGTGGTGAATGGTCATGATAGTATGTCTTCATCTTGACTATGTACTGCAGTCACATTCTTGCTCTTCAGGTGACTGACACTGGAAACCTTCACTCTTAGATAGCAGATCAGTTCAGACAGGAAGACGACCACACCCTAACTCTCTATAAGACCATCAGCATCCCAATGGGCACACAAGTCCCAAATGCAGTGAGGGACACAGGTGAAGTTTGGAAAGCCTTACTGACCAAGAGAATATGAACATTTTAAAGACCTCTCCATGTACGTTGCCAAATGATTTTCTGGAGGTATGATAACAATTGTAAAGTCATTGGTTAGAAGGGAGAATGCCAGTTTCTTCAAATCCATGCCACTGTTGAAAATATTCCTTTAAAGAGTTTTTGTTGTTGTTGTTCATTTTAATAAATAATGAAAGTTCTTTCTTTTGTTTGGTTTTGTTTTTTTGTTTGGTTTTGTTTGGGTTTGTTTGGTTGGTTGGTTGGTTTGTTTTGGTGTTTTTAAGAACTGCATTTCCAACTTGGACATAGTGGTGACTATAATTATAGCACTTGGGAGATAGAGCAAAGAGGATACAGAGTTTAAGGCCAGCTCTGGAGAGAGAGAGAGAGACAGAGAGAGAGAGAGAGAGAGAGAGATTCTGTTTCATGTCTAAGAAGAAGGGTCTTCATCTCTGAGACCAGCACAAAGAAAGAGGTGACCCCACCCTTCATGGGACATCAAAATCCTATTTTTGTCAAACAAGTTTCAAATCCAGCAAGAGACACAGATGGTGCCTACACCTGTGTGGGTCAGGTGTGGTGGTGCATACTTATAATCCCAGCTCCTGAAAGGCCACTGTGATGGTTTGAATATGAAGACCCCCCCAGACACTCATGTGTTTGAATGCTTGGTCCATAGGGAGAGATACTATTAGAAGGTGTGGCCTTGTTGAAGGAAGTGTGTCACTATGGGGGTGGGCTTTGAAGTCTCATATGCTCAAGCTATGCCCAGTGTGGGACACAGTCTCCTTCTGCTGTCTGAGGACCGCCACATCATTCTCCCTCCACTCTCTTGAACGAGGCTGAGCACTGAGGTCTCTGGAGGCCTCTGTAGGTTCCTCCCTTTCTGTGTTTGTCTTTTAAGGAGGTGACAGGGCCTTTTGTAGATTCCTGGTTTAGGGGAATGGATATTTGTTGGGGGAAGTCAGTGAGAATGAAAGGTAAGGAAGGACTCAAGAACAACAGCTGTCATGGGCAGAGTAACTAAACTGAGTGCACCTGCCACTAAGGCCTTTGTCTCCTTGGGAAGCTCTGGGGCTGATGCCCCCTCACAGTACTCTGAGTGGAGACAAGGGGGTGAGCCTTTGCGCTTTCACACTGAAAGTGGTTTCTATTGGCTGTCTCCAAGTAAGGGAGGTTGTTTTGGTGGAGCCCATGCATGAGAGAGACTCTAATGAACCTCATCAGCAGAGGCTGAACAATATCCAGAGCACCCAGCAGTGTGACATACTCAGCTCTGGGCTACCTTGTGCCCCAGGGACCCCTAATAACCTAGCCTGGGAGATTTGCCTGGTTGCTGTTCTCTCCTAATTCACTGGGTGTGTCCCTGAACCTAGGATTACTAGGCTAATAATACCCCCTTTGTTATCTGCATTCTGCAGTGTTATCCTGTTCCAGAAACAACGAAACAAAATGCTGTGCTGCCTAGATGTGGGGCAACAGGAAACTCCATAACAAAGCTTCCAAAGACTACCCTCTGTGGAAGCCACAGATGGTGGAAAATATGCACGTGATGCCAGCTACCCTATGGGATGTTCCACAGAGTCTTCTGCCTGGTAAGGACTCTGGGAAGAGAGAGTGATTCTCAAAAGGGCTCCAGAGCACACACTACTGGGGGAAACTGCCAGAGAATGAGGTCAGAAGAGAGTGGTGAAGTCTTTATATCCAGCAAAAGGGAGTATGGACTTCACCGATGGAATTTGGTCTCCTTTCTTGCCCCATTGAGGACACAGTATGTGTCCCTCTTTTTTGTACTTTTGTACCATCCACCACGTGAGGGCATCTAGATGCACCATCCACAAGAAACAGGCCTTTAGCAGATGCAGAACTTGACAGTATGATTTTAAAAATTATTTTCTTTATAAATTGAGTGTATTTGTATATATATATATATATGTATACATATATACATACATATACATATACATATACATATACATATACATATACATATATATATATATATATATATATATATATATATAACTAAGGTAAGCCCTGTCTCCAAATAAGGCTATGGTATATGTTTCTGGTGGACATGAATTTGGGAGATGTGGTGGTTTGGATGAGAATGGTTCCCACGGGCTCATATGGTTGAACGCTTGGTCCCCAGTTGATAGAACTGCTTGAGAAGGATTAGGAGGTGTGGCCCCATTAGAAAAGGCCCAACACTGAAGTTTCAAAAGGCTCATGCTATTCCCAGTTGCTCTCACACTGCTTTGTGGTTGTGGAACAAGTTGTGAGCTCTCAGCTGTTCCCTTACTCCTCCATCATAGACTCTAATACTCTGAAACCATAAGCCAAATTAAACACTTTCTTTTATAAATTGCCTTGGTCATGGTGTTTTTATCATAGCAGGAAAAAAGTAACCAAGTTACGGGAGATGCTATTCAACTAGGTACACTCCCTTTGTATGTCTTTCTAATCAATGGATCCAAGTGCAATTTTCATCTGTTTTTGTTTGACCAACAGTGCAACAAGAGGTGAATAAGCATGGAAGCTGAAGGCACAAGCTAAGAAGTGTTGACATATAGTAGTTACTTTGCTCAATGCTGTGATAAAATTCCTAACAAAGAACAACTTAAGAGGAGAGGGTGTCTTAAGTCTTAAGAGTGTCTTAGTTTGGATTTTTTATTCCTGTGTGGTGACATTATGACCATGGTAACTCGTATAAAGAAAGCATTTAGGTGAGATGGCTCCCTTATAGCTCAGAGGTTCAGTCCATTATCAGCATGCAGGCAGACATAGTGCTGAGAGACCTACATTTTGACTTAGAGGCAACAGGAAGTCAACTTCCTATTGAGGTGAAGTCAACTTCACACTGAGTGAAGTTTGAGAAAAATACCTCAAAGCTCACCTCCACAGGGACACACATCCAACAGGAGGTGCCGCCTGGATTAAAGATATGCCCTCCAGCCTCAAGATCTGTCATCCACCCTTCCTCCAACAAGGCCACACCTCCTAAGAGTGCCACTCTGTATGAGTTTATGGGGGTCAATGATGTTCAAATACTACAGAGAGGAAGGCAAGGCAAGAGACAGCAAGCACCATGGTGGCAGCAATGAGCAGCTGTGATTCCTCACCTCTTCACATTTTAATGGAACAGGAAGCAGAGAGAGCAGACAGGAAGTGGGATCAGGCTGTAAAACCTCCAAGCCTGCTCCCCCTGACTGTTTTCCTCTAGTGAGGCCTCTACCGGTTCAAAAACCTTCCAGAATTGCAGCTGTGGACAACAGCAGCTGGGGATATTGAGCCTGTGGGGACTTTTCATAACGAAATGACAATAGTTGGGAAGAACCTATAGATGTGGTTGGAGTGCTGGGATGGAACCAGGGGTTTCATGCATTCTAGGCGACCACTTTACCAAATAAGCTACATTCCCAGCCCTTAACAGAGATATCTCTCCAAAAGCAATGGGAATAAGTCTGGATGGCAGACCTTGAGAGAGAAACAACTCTACTCCTTCTAGAACTCTCTATTTACTCTATTTATACAGACCCATGCTTCACTATTTGTCTACTCATGCATGCACTCACTCACTCATTGGACTTTCCCTGGATGCATAGTAATGGATAATTACTTGAATTAAAGATGAAAAGACTCAACCCATCATGGTGACATGTCTGTAATTCCAACACTCAAGAGGCTGAGGCAGGAGGACTGTATCAGTTCAAGGCCAGCCTAGATTACATAATGAATTCTAGGCTAGCCTATTCCTTAGACTAGGACCTTGTCCACAAAAGACAGATAAACAAACCCTGAAAACCCAGGTTTCTGCCTCCAAGGAGTTCATGTTGTTACTGGAGTGATGGTAAAGCAAAGGATGATGAGAGACATCTGTTCTAAGTAGGTCTACAAAATGCTTAGGCAGAGTCTTATAGTATGACTTGGAGTACACCTGGTTATGAGGAAAGCCTTCTAAGCAAAAGTGAAAAGGCCAACTAAAGATCATGCAGCCAGAGCATGAGTTTGTAGAGGCGAGACTGAAGAGGAGCCAGGGCCTCTCATGAAGGGCTACACCTTCACCAGTGTGGACTCTCCACTGAGCACTGAGAGCCAGGACTACACAATAGAAGACTTGGTGAGGTTAGAGGAAGTCAGAGGAGTTGAGGAGGAAAGAACATGGATGAGTGCCACATTCCATCTGGGCAGATGATGACATTGTTAGGAGGGCAGATTGTGGTGGTCAGTATCTGTGACTTCAGTATGTGGGAGGTTGAGGCAGGAAGATCTTAAGTGGTAGGCCAGCTTGGGCTAGCTGGATGCTATCTCAAAACAACAGCCTATATATATAACCTGAATATAGTGGGGGAAATATGAGAACAAAGGTTTGGAAAGGGCAGGAGAGAAGGGTTGGGAAAATGAGTTTACTTTAGGTGGTTGGGGACTTATCTGGAGAACGTGAGACATGTACAGTGGGCAGGAGGAGACCCTGGCAAGAATTCAGTGCATCCTGAGATGTTTGTGGGTATTTCACACCATTGGTGATGACAGAGGAATTGGTAAGCCTGGATTCACACAGGGGGCCAAGGGGTCCCCTTAAGGGATGTGTAGTGAAAGTTACCCAAGGCAAGAAGTTAGAGGAGAAATTGAAAAGATAACAATGAAGGCAAAATCAATTCTAAAGAGTGTGAAGGCCACTTCTTTTTAGTAAAATTACCTTCAAAATGTTTATATGGAGTATGTGAAGCTAACGAACAGCATTTGTGGATTGGATTCTAACCCCCAAATATCCCCTTGGCTATGCAAATATTTCAAAATCTGAAGCATAATAAATCTAAAACACTTCTGGCCCTACCCCTCCATGTACACAGAAGTGCCCAGCTCCTAGTTGTTACATGAATAAATAAACAGACTGAGAGACAAGTATCACAAAGATAAGCAGGCATTTCCAGAAGGTACACATTACATGCTGTGAGAAGGCCAGACATGTATGAGGAGAACTGAGTGTTCCAGGCCAGCCCACACGGGGACAGGATGAACTAGGCAGCCTCTGTTGTCACATCCTAAAGGGCTCTCTGCCTGAGTCACCATCCTCCCAAACAGTCTAGCAAGAGGAGGTCCCTTCTATAATGGATCTCAACTGTAGTCCCCTACCCCCACCTGATGCCTGAGGGTGGGAGCCTCTGCCCTTCATTCAGTTCTCAGGTTTCCCTGGCATTCATGGTTGTGTTAGTTATCTACTGCTGAGTAACAAGTACTTCCAGTGGGTAGTTTAAAACAATGCACATTTACAGTCACTCAGTCTCTAGAGTCAGGGTTGTTGGTATGTACGGCTCAGCCAAAATCAAGTTTAAGCTTAGGTGGAGTCCTCGTTTGCTTTCTATTGCTGTGATAGAGACCATGACCAAAAGCAACCGGGGGGAGGACAGGGTTTGTTTCAGCTTACAATTATAGTCAGCTACGAAGGGAGTCGGGGAGAGAACTCAATGTAGGAGCCTCGAGGTATACATTGAAGCAGAGGCTATGGACAATACCGCTTACTGGCTTGGCACTGTGAGAGACCAGGAGAGCCCTAGTTGCAGTAGAGACCACAGTATATTAGAGTTGCTAGGATGTGGGATGATCGCCAAAGCCAGCAGCAGCTGTGGAGTGGAGTTGGTCTGAGCCTAAGGAGATGCACTGTGTGCTATGGATGGCAGAGCTGCTGAAGTGGCTTCACAGGGCCTCTGGACTCCAGACGATCAGGAGTCAACACCAAGCACTGAACTTGTATACTGTGGAATTTGAGTTCAGATTTGATTGTGACTGTGTCCTGGTTCTTCCCTACTGGAATAAGAAAGTAACATGATTTTTGTTTTATTGGTGCTCACATCTGACAGATGTTGGACTTTCAAAGAGACATTGGCTATTTTAAAGAGACTGAACTTTTAAAGTATTGAAAACATTTAGACACCACCGTATTTTTATATCACTTTTATTTTTGAAATTATAACATCATTTTCTCCCTTTCCTCTCTCCAACCCATGCCATATACCACCCCCCAACTTTCTTGCACTCAAATTCATGCCCTCTTTTTTCTAATTGTTCTTATACATACATATACACACATTCATAAATATATAAATATAACCTCTCATTCCATACAATGTTACTTGTCTGTGTATGATTTCAGAGATGACCACTTGGTTGGTGTTGGAAGTTCTTCCCTGAGAAAATATTGCCTCTGCTCTCTGTATTTCTTTGTTGCCTGTTGTTCTTTACCTAGGGCTAGGTCTCCTGAGATCTCCCCCTTCCATGTTAGCATGTCTATTGTCATCATTGTTCAGGTCATGTTTAAGCAGCTATGTTGATATAACTTCATGGGTGTAGTTTCTTGATTGTTTCTAAGAGACAGTCTCCCAGAAAACTTCCTCTTTTTCTGGTTCTTACAATCCTTTTCCTGAGCCTTAGGTGCAGAAGCTGTGTCGTGGATGAATCTCTGCCTTTTGATCAGCTGTGGTTTTCTGGAATGGTCTCTGTTTGCTGCAGAGAGGGTCTTCTTTGATGAGGGTTGGAAACTACACTTATCTATGGATATAAGTTCTTAGGTTATAATTAGGGTTTGTAGTTTCTCCTCCAAGATCCATGACTTCTTTAGTCCCAAGTAGTTGGCTAGATTTCCTTCCAGTACCAGGCATGATCGCTCTCTTGTTGCGTAGAACTTAAGTTCAATTGGAGAGCTGTATTTCCTACCATCTCCTGCCCTTTAGGATCATCATGCCATGCTGGCAGTTGTGGTTCACAGGTATCATAGCTGGGTAGAACAATTGTTTACTTCCCTCTCTTGGAAGCTTGCACTGACGTATGGGTGACTTCAGCAAAGACCACTGTACTTTTGAAGAGTTAAAAATGTTAAAGACTGGCAACTTTAAAGTTATATTTTTATATGCGATATTAACACGACATCTTGGAAATGACGTGCTTATGTGTCAAGTTGACAAGGAGTCAATTGCCATAGTTGGTAATAAGATGGATCTTTGGGAAGAAGAGATTTCAATTGAGAAAATGCACCCAACAGATCAGCTTATAGGCAACTCTGTGGGGGCATTTTCCTGATTAACAATTGATGTGGGAGGGCCCAGCCCACTGGGGCAATGCCACCTCTGGGCAGGTGGTCCAGGGTCGTATAAGAAAGCAGAGGGCTTGAATAAGCACTCATAGGGATAGGTAGGAATTAGGAAGTGTGGCCTTGTTGGAGAAAGTGTGTCTCTGAAAGTAGGTTTTGAGGTTTCAAAACCCTAGGCCAGGCCCAGTTTCTCTCTCTCTCTTTGTTTCCATCTTATGGATAAAATGTAAACTCTCAGCTACTCCTGAGCATCATGCCTGCTGCCTGTCACCGTGCTTGGGAACATGATGATCATGAATTAACCCTCTGAAACTGTAAGCTTTAAAGTCAATGTTTTCTTCTGAAAGTCTCCTTGGCTACAGTTTCTCACCATAGCAATAAAACAGTGACTAAGATGGTTGTGTTATGGTCTTTATCACAGCAATAGAAACAAGATTGGAACAGGTGGGATCCCCTTCTACAAGGTGGTGGTTGGAAAGACACAGTTCCTCATTGAGGGCAGTGGCACTATATGAGGTGCTGGCTACACCTTCAGTTCTTTGACATGTGGTCTTTCCAATGTGGCAGTGACGAGAGTTGTCATCATGGGGGGGGGGGTGCTCATATAAAAGTATGAGTGTCCAGAGTGGTAATCACACTCTGACCACACCACAGCAACACATTTCAGATCTCAGAGTCCTTCATCTGCTCACTCTCCTCTGCAAATATTCCCTAAAACCTAGCTCAGGATATCATTTCTTCTCTCAATTCCTTCTTGGCTCCTATTATGGGAATTGACTTTATCTTCTGGCCTCACTGCATACTATACTACTGGAATTAGCCCAAGCAATTAAGACATATTTAAATTTTAGTAGTTATTGTCATGTGTGTGGGCACTCACATGCCACAGCATGCATGTGAAGGTCAGAGGGCAACTTTATGGGGTTCCAGGGATTGAACTTGGCTCCCTAAGCTTACCAACAAGCTACTTTGCTGGCTCCAAATCAAGGATTTCACCCCTTTTCTTCCTTCTTCTATTCCAGTAGAAGCAGCAAAGCCAGGATCCTCTCTGAAGAGTTGGAGAGAGAGAAGGCTGAGAAGACAGAGAATTCCTTCGTGTTGGTGGTGGAGGTGGAGTGCAGAGGACAGGAAGGAGAACCAACTCAAAGCTAATGATCTTTGTCTTTATCATACTCCAGCAGATTCATGATGGTGGAGCTACATCCCATCATGCACAAGATTACCGAGCAGAGTGTAGCTCCAACAGAGCTGAGGACTGGGTGTGGTGGTGAGGGCTTCATTCCCCATCTACTTCACCCAGCTCTTTCTTCTGAAGCAGTGAGATAGAGTTGAGCACTTGAGGACAAGTGAGGAGAGATGCACCCGGCTCTCTATCCCCCATCAACCATCACCTCGGGGTCTTTCCTTTGTCTCCCATCATAGAGTCATCTCCTAAGGCCCACAGGAAGTGCCAGTGAAGTCTCTCAGCGCTCCTGTGTATTCCCACTGTCAGCATCCTCCTTTATAAACCCTGCCCTGTTCCAGTTCAACTGTCCCTTTTGTTTGCCCATGCACACACTCCCACCTCGCCTCACCTTCTACCTCAGTCATTTCCATACACCTTTAACAGTTTGTCATCCAAATTGTCATCAAGCTTTTAGGGTCAAATCTAGGACTTGGTAGCCCTGACAAGCTAGGCTTGGACACCCATCTTCAACATGCCAAAAACAAAAACAGAGAAAAGAGATTTGAGATTTGTTCATCGTGGCCACATTAGGAAGAGAAGCAAAGAGATTCAGTGACTCCGTAGTCCATCTTAAAGGTCCTCACGGGAGGTTTAGGTTTAATAGAGGGTGTAAGGTCCGCATGACTGAGCATGCTGGTCAAGATGTGGTCTTAGTTATCACTGCTCCTGCAAGGTGGTTTGTGCCAATAGAACTGGGGAAACTTTCCTAGCAGATAAATCTCTTCCTAAGAGACAAGTTCCCAATCTGACTGGCAGCAGGGCCTTTTCTCTCCAGTCTCCCAAAGAGAGACTCTTAAGGAAATAAATTCCAATTCCTTGAGGTCCATTTCCTCAGTTTTGATAGATGAATGGAGAGGCACAGTGACCCTCTTTAGAATAGCTTCATCCCTGCCAGAGTGGTTCTTCAACTCCTAGCCTGCTCACAACATTTCCATACTCACAATTTCTCTTTCCCCTTTCCCTGTAAATTCCTCACCTGGCCCTCAAGACCTCAAAGTGTACTTTCTAGACATTCCTATCCACTCTCGGTGTCACACATCTTAAACTGGTGACTCACTGGCCTCTGGGCACTCTCCTACCTACTTCTGTCATTCCTCTGCCTCTCAAGCCTTCCATTTCCTTCTGCTTGCCTCTCCCACCTGAAACTGCCAAATTCCAAGTCCATATGATAAGCCACGCCCCACCAGACGCACCTCCAGATGAGGGCCGTTGAATATGATTTCTCCCTCTCGTTCCTGCACAGTCGCTCTGTGAGTATTTTTCCTGCACTTGAATACCCATGTACCACCCATTTACTGGAAAATATAACCTTTGAGAGCAGAGGTGTCTTCTTGCTCAGCTTTGAATTCCCAGTGTCCAGCAAAGAGCCTTGCACCTTTATGTGTTCAGCAGTCAATAAGCAGTTGTCAATTGGAAATTAACTTTTCAGGGCTGATGCCCCAACTTATTATTTTATAGTCTTTCTGTTTGCCTTTAAGCTTTTCCTTTTTTAATCCTTTTTTAATATTAGATATTTTACTGCTTTTTCCTTTTTTAACTTTCAGCTGACATACAAAAAAATCAAAATGATATGAATGGGCTATTAAGAGATATTCAATAGGTATGTACATTGTACAATGGTTAAATCAAGTTAAACACGTCTAGGGACTTTATTGTTTTGTTGTGAGAGATGATACCAAATCCTTCTTGCTTTGTGAATTATACAGACTGCGTTTGATTTCCGTGCTACTCAGTGACATCCCAAGCTCCCTGCTTCTTACTAGTCATTGGTTAGTTCTTTCAAAACCCAGCTCCCACCCCACCATCAACTACTTAACACCTTTTTCTGAACTAAGAAGAAATGAGAAAGAGAAGATCGGGGTTGGGGGGGGGGGTGGAAGCAGGGGAGGGGCTCTTGACCGAGGCAGTCATGGTGGAGTACATTCCACAGCTTGAATTTCCTCACTCTTTGAGCATGCAGTCTCTGGGTGTTACCTAGTGAGCAACGCCTTCGACCAGCCTGACCTCATGCCTCTCAACCTTGTCACCCATTGTCTTGAGGGAGAGTGTGGCACAGGGCATCTCAAACAGGAAAGGCAGTTACATAATGCAAGTTGAAAATATACTCAACACCTACTAGGAGCCAGGCCCTCTGCTAGAGGCTGGGAATAGAGAGATGACTGAGACAGATATAGGGTGGACAACTCCAAAAGAATTCCAGAAAGAGCAGCTTGCTGATACTGGGACAACACTAAGTACCATGTCCCAGATAAACATCTTCAACTCCTTAGCTCTTTTAATCCTCACTATAATTTCCATCATTGCCCTTATTGTACAGACGGAAAAACAGAAGCCCAAAGAGCTTATTATTTTCCCCTGGATTAGCAAGTAGAATTAGGGTTTAAATCTAGGGTTTGTGACTTGAGTCCTTTCTTAGGTACATGGACTCTGCCTCCCCAGCAGGGTTCTTTTCTGGCCTTAATCCTTTTCTTCTTTCCACAAGGGGACTGTAGGTGAAGGTGCAAATGACATAAGCAATTTTGCCCTCCTCTGCCACTGGAGATTGTGTAGGTGAATGGAGCAATCGCCTCTGCATTTCCTCAGCATTCCTCCACCAGCAATACTCACTGACCGAAAGAGCCCATGGGCAGAAGCTGTGCAAGGAGTGATCTCCCCTGCATTCCCTCAGCGTCCCCTACCTGCAATCCTCACAGGCTGAAAGAGCCTACAGGCAGAGGCTGAGTCAGTTTGTTCCCTGGGTCTTACAGGCATCCTCCATACCTTCCTCTGCCTGATAACTCTGGCTGTGCCTCATCCTTTGTTGTGAGATTTCACAAGCCTCTTTAATAGAGCTCTGAATACCACAGAGACAATCGGATCTCTGTGAGTTCGAGGCCATCCTGGTCTACAGAGCTAGTTCCAGGACAAATAGGGCTGTACACAGAGAAACTCTATAAAGAAGAAGGAGGAGGAGAAGAGGAAGAAGAAGAAGAGCATAAGAAACTAGACCTTCCTTGAGTCTATGGGATGTTCAGCAGGGCACATAGACTTAAAGGAATAGAAGCTTGTTATGAGAAGATCACCCTACAGAGATGCCTGTTGGGTATGGGGCTCCTGGGCTCCTGGGTCACTGGGATTAGCTCCTCTGAGGACCTGAATTCTCATTTCTGTTCAAAAGTCAGCCTCCTGGAAGATTTCTTCTACAGAATGGGGCCTCTTACAAATAAGAGTCCCAGTTTCTCATTGGAATCCTTGTGTATTGCTGATAAAATGTCAACTGCTACAGGCACTGGGGAAATAGTTGGACAGAGCTGGGTGTGGTGGCTTGTGCCTTTATCCCATCACTCAGGGGGTGAAGAGCCCTGTGAGTTCAAGGCCAGCCTTGTGTACATAGTGAGGTCCAGGCCAGCCAGGACTACACAGTGAGACTCTGTCTTTAAAAAAGAAAAAGAAGAGAGAGAGAGAGAGAGAGAGAGAGAGAGAGAGAGAGAGAAAGCTGAACAGATGATGCTATGCTTGTAACTCTAGAACTTGGAAGGCCGAGGCAGGGGGATGGCAAGTTTGGTTTCAGACTGGACTATGTAGCAAGACCTTTTCTCTAAAAAAGTTATTACATACATTTATTTATAAATTATTTATTTATTGTGTGTTATGAGTGTGCAAGCACATTCCAGGGACATGGTGTGGACATCAGAAGACAGCTTGCAGCTATCTCTGTGAGTCCCAGAAGCTCTGTGAGTCCCAGGGACTGAAGTCAGTTCATCAGACAAAGTACTTCTCCCTGCTGAGCCGTCTCACTGCTGCCCTGATTACTAATATTTTACACTTCACGAAGATATGGTCTGAATTTCAAGCTGAGGTGGTTTGTCCACAGCCACTCAGCAAGTGAGTGCACACTTGGAACAAGCGCTGAGGGCTGTGTCTCCCTGGGACAGGCTGACAGTGCCACCTCCACAGCCAGCTGACACGGTGGCTCTTGATGCTTTGCCCTCTTCATCCGTCTTCCCCTCTCTTTACCGCCCAGTTTAAACACTTCCTCATTTTGCCTCATCCTTTTGAGATGGGGCCCTGTTTTCAGTCCAGCCTGGCCTAGACCTCCTCATCTGCTTGCCTCACCTCCAAGTGCTGGGGATATGGGCCAGGACCTCCTCTGATGCCTACCTGAATTTTCTGGTGGTCAGAGCAGGCAAGATCTTCATGGCAAAGCCAACCCTGGGGAGCAAACCCCAGCAGACTGGGCTCCAGCGGGCTCCAAAGGGCTCCAGTGGGAGGTGTACTCACTTCAGTGTGGATGGGAATTTTTCTGTCTCCTCCAACTTTATTGGCTTTTAAATTTGGGGGATTTTATTCTTAGTAGAATCTCCAGCCCTGAGTTAGCTCTTCATTTTAGAGTGTTGTTTTCCCACATATATCTCTCTTAAACTTGCCATTTGTTGCCATTGGATGGTTCTGGCTGCCATCCACCCAAGGCTTTGCCCATCTAGCTTTAACAGTGCCTCCATTAAAGACGCATGCCCCAGCAAGTTCCAGAGGCATGTCATGACCAACTCGACGGAGGGCACACCCTGGGAAACCGACCTTGTCTCTTCAACTGTAAAAATCTCTATTCCTTCAACAGTGCTCAGCACGCTGGAGGAGAGACTCAAGTAAAACCTTCCTTCATTTGCTCTTCCCATGCTGCTGGACAGAGCTCAGTCTTAAGAAAGCAGAGGTGCTGAACACTAGAAACCTCTCCCACCTTCTGCAGCACAAGCAGAAGGTGCCTGCCCTTCAGAGAAACAGTCTTATTTTACTTCAGAAAAGGAACCTTCCAGACATGGATCTACAGGAGCTCAAGGGGGAAAAGACAGAGTAACCAGCAGGGGTGAATGTGATCAAAATACATTGAGTGAACACATGAAAATACTGTAATAAAACTCATTATTATGTATAATTAGCAAACACTAATATTAACTTAAGAAATTAAAGTGAACCCTTAAATTGCAGTAAAGAAAGACAAATACATAAAGAGAAACAACTTTCTTTGGGGGGCAGGGGGTGGGTTTCAAGACAGGGTTTTTCTGTATTGTTTTGGAGCCTGTCCTGGAACTTGCTCTGTAGGCCAGGCCGGCTTAGAACTCAGAGAGATCCTATCTGCCTGCCTCTGTCTCCTGAGTGCTAGGACTAAAGACGTGCACCACCACCGCCGGGCTAAGAAACAACTTTCTTATCTATTTTCTTTGAGGCCCATTCTTTTGTGCAATGAATATCTGCTAACAAATTATAGTAATCCGGTCTCTGTCCACCTGCTCTAGAGTAGAACCTGGGCTTCTAGCCATCCCAGAGACTGTGAGACCTCATAGTGCCCTGCCCCTTGTCCGTTTGCAGAGCTGGAGCTGGGAATTACATTATTCTCCACCTGAGGCAACAGCGCAGAGGAGAAACCCTAAAGCGGTCTCACCTCCTCACATCTGCCCCAGCGATCAGGCCTTGGGAACTTTAAGTTAAAATCCAGGCTTTCCTGCCTTCTTCCACCAAAGAACATAATGAGGCAACAGGCTTTCCACGGGGAAATAGATGCTCCAAAGAAATCTACCGGTGCAATTTTCATTTGCCAAAGCCTCAATTAACCTAATTAAGGCTCATCCATCCACTCTTCCTTGCCCAGCCCCCACCTACAGATGAAAACCCAGCTCACCGTCCAACTGTAATCTAGAACAATAAAAACTTTTTTGAGAATGCAAGGATCTCGAGCCCAGTGTGGAGTTACTAGCTTTCGGACTGGATTAGGAAAATGGAACTTCTACACGAGACACAGGGAAGGAGTGGGGGCGTGTCCCAGCAGGCAGGGCCGGGTCCTGCCTCTTCCAGCTCACTGAAAGATGGTCTTGCTTGCTCCTTAAGGGATCCTTGGCTCCTGGTCTATTTCTTTCCTTTGTTCCATGAATACTTAGTATTTTCCACAGGAGCATTTACCTTTTTCTTTCCTGGTGATGTAAAGTGGAGACAGCTTGTGTACTGAAATCAGATTGCCTCAGGTTCTAATGCAAGAAATTTCTCTAGCTTAGAACAAATTATTTTGTTATCCCTAAACTTTGCTATCTGCTTTGGTAACCCGAGGGCTGCTCTGAGGCTCAAATATGATAAAGACAACGAAAGTTTTGAGGACTGTAATGTGCTCCCAAATGACGCTGCGTGTTTGAGGACAGTACATTGGTTTTCAGGAGGCTCCATGTAGGTCGTTGACAAATGATGGCTGGGGGAAGCGAATAGAAATGACACTGCCCTTGAACATATTACATCATGTTCCAGAAACGCTAATGTGTGGTCCTACCATTGCATCCTGTAACATAATTTGGAAAATAAAATACACATTGCCAGCACCTGGTGAACGCTGTCTTTCTTTTCTGACTTTTCATCAGTTAAGTAGTGATGAATTAGTAACAACCATTTGGGTCTTTGGCTAAGGGAAAGGTGAGTGGGTGACACAGAGTTGCTTGTGTTTCCAAGTCACTTCTGTGTCTAGCTAGGTTAACACTAGGCTTCCGGGAATGTGCCTAACCCTACATACTAAGTCAACTGGTGTCAGAGCATGAAGATGCAGGCAGGCCAAAGGGCAGGACCAAAATTGCAATATGGACATGGTCTGGGAGAAACAAGATTTGAATGTACAGTGCCATAAGCTAATCTTAGCTCTACTCATCATTCATGTTCCATTAACAACAGATGAGAAGATCAGTTCTCCTTAATACCCAGGGGAAATAGAGAAGTATATTGTCAGACATGAACTTAGTGGTATCGTATTCGCTGTAATAACATAATATAATGAGACTGTATTCTGTTTTTTCATAGAAACTCACAAAATAAATCTTATTACAGTCCCTCAATGTTAGCCACTTCCCTGTTGCAGCATTCCCAAACAGCAAGCTTGGCTAGGGGTGCTGTGCCAAAGTCTTTGCATCAGATCTGATCACATGAGCTCTTGGCATGTCACATTAGTTGATGAAAGACACAGGACATTGCCTCAGATGAGAACACATGGCAAAAGAAGCAAATGTACCTGTGTCAAAACTCCTACACATATCCAGTAGTAAACCAATGTAATAGGGTAATTGTAACTTCCTGACATAATTGTGTCATTTGCTACAAGCAGTTATTTTAAATTTGTTTTTGGATACCTTAACAGTGAATTAATTTCATATATTTTCTCAGAATTCTAACCATCTAGGTTCCTAAAAATAATTACTGAGGTAGTTGGATAGTTAATGAGTACAAAATATTATTTTTTAAAGTTTATTTAACTATTTTATTTACATTGGTGTGAAGGTGTCAGATCCCTGGAACTGGAGTTACAGATAGTTGTGAGCTGCCATGTGGGTGATGGGAATTGAACTCAAGAAGTTTAGAAGAGCAGACTGTGCTCTTAACCACTGAGTCATCTCCCCAGTCCAAAATATTACTTTTTAAAAGTTAGTATTTTTTTCCCCATTTTTCGAGACAGAGTATCTCTGCATAGCTTTGGAACCTTTTCTGGAATTTACTCTACAGACAAGGCTGGTCTTGAACTCATGGAGATCCTGTGCCTATAGTGCTGGGATTAAAGGCTCGTGGCACCACCACTGACAAAAGTTAGTCATTTTTTTATACTTGCTTAACATTTTTGTTTTTATTTTGTTTCATTAGTTTTTTGTTTCTTTGTTGTTTTGTTTCTTTCTTTCTTTCTTTTTTTTAAGATGGAGTAGCACATTGGATGTATGGGATATACATACATCCCATGTGATAAAGTGCTTGCCTACTGTGTGTAAGATTCTGGATTCAATCCCCATGACCACACAAATTCCAGGGGAACTGGAGAGATGGCTCAGCAGTAAGAGCCCCAGCTGCTCTTCCAAAGTCCTCAGCTTCAGCATCCACATGACAGCCCTCAGCCATCTGCAATCCCAGTTCCTGGGGATCAGATGCCACTTCTGGCCTCCAAGGTCATCTACAAGGCATGCTCCCAGTGAACAGACATCATGCAGGCAAAAACCCAAATGCATGAAATTAAATAATAATAGTAATAATAATTTTAAAACAAACCTCACAGAAACAAGATCTTACTATAGATCTAGGCTGACTGAACTTGTATACTGCCATGCTGTAGAATATTATTTTAATATGAGTTACATTTGTTTATGCTGCGGAACATTTGTTTAATGATGTAAAAATGTGTTGCATTCTTTTATGCTTTGTTTGTGAAGCTGTGTTATTTTGCCTGTCTAAAACACCTGATTGGTCTAATAATGAGCTGAACAGCCAATAGCTAGGCAGGAGAGGGATAGGTGGGGCTGGCAGGCAGAGAGAATTAAAAAAAAAAAAAAAAAAAAGCAGGAGAAGGAGGAGCAAGAAAAGAAGAGAAGGATGCTAGGGGCCAACCACCCAGCAGCACAACCAGCTATGGATTAAGAAGTAAAGACAAACAAAAATAGCTTTTTCTGTTCTTTTCCAGCTCTCTTCCCACGCTCTCCCCTGCTGTTCCCCTGGGGCAGACAGGACTTTTCCTGTCTCCCTCTTCTCTCCTGTCCTCTCTTTGTCTCTCTGTCTCTTTACCTCTTTTCTCTTCCCTCCCTCCTCCCCTTTCTAATAAAACTAACTCATCACTTAAAAAAAAATAAAAGTACAGAAATAAAAAAAAACAGGTAAAAGCCCAGAGGCAAAAAGTAGGAAGGATAATTTTTAAAAAGACTGGCTAGAAACAAGGCAAGCCAAGGCGGGGCATTAATAAAAAAGAATAAGACTTTGTGGGATTTACTTGGGAGCTGGGTGTAAAGAGTAAAAATACAAACACTACACTGCTGTGTCTGGTTCTGTTTCTTTTTTTTCTGGCCCTACACCTCATTGGAGCTGTGTCTTAAAGGGGAAAGGAACCGAGTTGTATAAAACTCGGGCTTGCCGAAGCCTGGACCACTCTGGCTGGATTCGATGCAGTGTATTAACTGTGCTCCACCTGGCTACAGACATGGGCCCAGTGTCTCTGCTCCACACACAGTTCCCACTTCACCAAGAGCTCTCAGCCCTCACACAGGTGCTGCTGCAGAGCCCAACACCTGCCGCCCAAGACAGGAAGCCGAGGACCTCAGACTCTGCCAACAGAGGGTTTCCTGCTAGTTAGGAACAGCTAAGGATGCCAAGAAGAGAGGGACGAAGGGAGGGAAACTGCAGATGTGATCAAAGTAATTGCCTCTTAGGCAAAAGCTGCAAAGACAGCTGGTAGTGAAGATGCTAAAAGAGTCATCAGCACAGCATGTGGGAGACTAAGACAGGCTTAAAGCTAGACCGTGACTTTTAAAAGAAGTGGGAAGGTGCCACAGATTCTTTATACTTCTCACCTCAGATTACTACATTTTCCTCAGATTTAAAAAAAAAAAAGGCAGCCAGGCGTTGGCGGCACATGCCTTTAGTCCCAGCACCTGGGAGGCAGAGGTAGGCGGATCTCTGTGAGTTTGAGGCCAGCCTGGTCTACAGAGTGAGTTCCAGAACAGGCTCTAAAACAATACAGAGAAACTATGTCTAGAAAAACAAAAACAAAAACAAAATAAAAAAAAAAGAAAGAAAAGAAAAAGAAGAGAAAAGGAAAGAAGCAGCTGAAAACTTCCATTGTACATACTTGAGTGTGATAACAATACAAGCACAGTATGTGACGATTGGATGGGGACAGTTAGCATGTCATTCCTTAATGTTTGTCACATTTTGTGCATTGGGGAACTTTGAACTCCCACGTCTTCGTAAGACACACTGTGTTGTTTTAGATTGCAGTCACCCAGCTGCCCCGTCACTATTTCAAGCAGAAGGACTGAATAGCTTTGTGAGGAAGAATGGCAGTGGTCCATCAAACCTACTTTCACTTCTCACACCAATGGTTTCTCACCCAAGGAGAGGCTGGTATGCCTGACAATAAACACCTGAGCAGGCAAGTAAAATAAACAGGTCACACTGTAGTCACCTGTCCCTGCAACTGATGTTTTTCCAGGTCCCAAATAGGGCTCCTGTCTCTCTAGCTTTGACATAGTGCCCTGATGGTCTGGACCTTCTGCTTGGGCCTCTCAGCTGGGTGGCTCTGGGCCTCCTCTCGACACTCTTCCTCCGCAGCAATGTTAAAGACACTTTGAATCTGAACAACAGCACTAGTTGACAGTCAAGCATTTTTACCATGACTTTCCAGTTGTTTCTATTACCGTGACATCTGATTCTGCTGCTTTCGAGTTCACCATATGGCTTGGAAGTGTTAATGAAGCAGCTATGTGAAGGCCAGTCTGAAGACTGGATGAGTCGTCCACCGAGTCCTAGAACTGTCCACTGCCTTACGAGTGTGCAGCTCACACACTGCCCTGTTGTGCAACACAGTGCTCCCTTCTGTCATGGCACCTACTGTCTCTGGACCCCCAAATATAGCTCTTGCTCGCCTATCTGCTGAATGTTTCTGTCATTTTCTTAGCTTCTTGGTGAGAACGCACACAAGTGATTTGTTTTTCCTGATTCATTCTTCTTGGATGCCATTCCTCAAAGGTTTTCCACTTAAAAAAATAAAACAAACAAAAACAGGGTTTGTCACTGGCCTGGAATTGATACAGCAGATTAGATTGGCAGGTGAGCAAGTCCCAGAGAACTTCTTGTTTCAGCCTCCCTAGTGTGAGCATTGTAAGTGTTTTCTACAATGTCTGATTGATTGATTGATTGATTGATTGATTGATCGATTGATTGATTGATTGACTGACTGACTGTAGGTTCTGGGTGGAACTCAGATCTTCATGCTTTCGGGATAAGCACTGTCCTGACTGAGCTATCACCCAGGCCACTTTTGTTTGTTTGTTTTGTTTTGTTGTTTGAGAAGGGTTTCTCTGTATAACAGCCCTACTGTCCTGGAACTTGCTTTGTAGACCAAGCTGACCTCAAACTCACAGAGATCTTCCTGCCTTAGCTTCCCAATAGTTGGAACTAAAGGCAAGTGCACTGTCTCCTGGTCCCAGGTATCTTTTTGTTGTCATCAATGGTGGGTTTTTGTTTGTTTGTTTGTTTGTTTGTTGTATTTTTGCTTGATTGGTTTTGGTTTTGAGATGCATAGGAAAGTTTTGTTAAGTATGCACTTGTGCCTACAACGTTCATTGCCCAGTGTGAGTCCAGGTTTCTGCCAGTCTGTTCCAGGAGGACCCAGGAATTCCTGGAAAAGGGTTCTCTGAACTGGATAAGAACCAGACAGAACTGTTTTACACTTAAGGGAGATGTGACCTCTACTGGTTCTGTGGCTATAACTCAGCTCTGTTGGGATCTACATATATTATTAGAGTCAAGAGGATTATTATCTAAGAAAACTAGCTCAGCTAATGAGCTATCTTTGTCTGTTTTCTATTGCTACAACAAAACACCTAAGATTGGTTAACTGTTTTGAAAGAACAGAGGCTTATTTGGGCTCATGGCTTTGGGAGTGGGTAAGTCAAAGTCTGGGCAGCTCCATCTGGTGAAGGCCTTTGTGCTAACCTCATGGCTGAAAGTGGAGAAGCAAGCAAGTGCGTGCAAGTGCGTGCAAAGGAGCCAAGCCTAAGAGGTGAACTTACTTTATAACAACAGTATTCATAGTAACTCAGCCAGGGAGAGTCACAACTTACAACTTGGTGAAAAGCACTAATTCTTTGATGTGGGCCCCACCCCATGACCAAACATCTCCCACGGACGCCACCTCCCAACACTACCGAATTGAAGGGTGAAGCTTCAGCATGTATTTTGGTGGGAACAAGCTGGATTCACACTATAACAAGAACACTCACCCAATTAAAAAACAAATGAACAGGTCAGACATGGTAGCACAAGCCTGTAAACTCAGCACTCAGAAGGATTAAAAGTTTGAGCACTATAACAGCTTGGGCACTATAGCAAGACCCTGTCTCAAAATAGTAATTGAACAAGGAAACCATGTGAACCACAGGGGGAACCATGCAGTACCTCATGTGTGCACTCCCCAAGGATGCTGTAACACATACCTGCACCCTGAGTGGCTCGGCACAGAAGGGTGTGGTCTCAAAGTTCTGGAGACCACAGATGCAGAGTCAAGGGCATCACAGGTATCTTCACACAAAAGCCATTCTTGCCTCTTCACCTTCTCATGCTTGGTCAGATGTTTCTGGTCTTATGTTCATGCCCTTTCAACCCTGTCTTCACACAGCCCTCTCCTCTGTTTGTGTGTGTGTGTGTGTGTGTGTGTGTGTGTGTGTGTGTGTGTGCTTCTCTGTGTCTGTCTCATAAAGATACATACAAGATTCCCCTGGACAGCACAGACTAAGTACTTCCTGTCCTGAGCCTTATGTCTATCACATCTGCCAAGGCTGTTCTTCTTTCCTAATAAGGTAATGTGCACAGATTCTGTGATTTTTATGGGGACATTTCTTGGCCTCCTACACTGCTCTTAGAATCTAATGACTGTAAAAAAAATCAAAGGGGGGCAGGGCCTATACACTCTCACCACAACTTTGCCCTGTGATTCAGCAACACAAGGTAACAGTGCTAGTCTTGACAGCAGAGGCTGGTGACATTGTACCTGAGCTGACTTAACTATACAGATGCAAGAAAGGGGCTGGAAAGATGGCTCAGTAGTTGAGCGCTCATAAGGACCCATGTTTGGAGCTCCAGATCTGACATCTCTGGTCCAACACCCACTGCAGCTCTAAGAGTATCTGTACTCATGTTCACATATCTCTTCCTACACAAATATAATGATAACGAAAAATAAATATTTTTTAAGATGCAGTGTCTACAGGTCCTGTCTTTTGGAACGGGTAGAAAGATGCCCAGAATCCTCTGGTTGCGGTTGTGAATCTGACGGGTCAGCCTAATTCAGGAACTTCAGCTCCCAGCATCTCAGGGTACGCTGTGCTCTGCCTCTTGGGGAACAGCCAGATTAGTGCCTGCCAAGGCTACACTGCCCAACCCCAGGCAGTTTGATCGATCAGGCAGAATAAGAAGAGTATGTTCCATCCCCAGCCCACACCAGTCCCAGAGTCAACCCTGTAGAACTTCAAACTAACCTGGGCTCTATAATTATAAGATTGAAATGGGGAAAAGAAAAGAAAAAAAAAAAAAAAAAAAAAAGCCCAAATCTGCTTGCCCGGGGCCTGAGCCAGAACACCAGCAATTCCGGTGTGGGGCCCTGTGCAGTAGATTGACACTGAGGTTGACACAGTCTGTTGTACCACTGTCCTGCAGGAATCACAGCTGGGACAGGTTTGGGACACTGTTAACAAGGCTGAGTATCTGCAGTCAATGACTGGTCTCTAAGCAGAACTTGAGCTTTGGTTTTGGCCTGGACTGGGGACAAGACAGAAAGTACAAGTACAAATTATGACATTGCCTGTTTCCTATCCGCTTGCCCTTGCTAATCTGCTACTGGATGGGCTCCAGTTGCACCTCCCATCCAGCACTGAGGTGGTCCCTGTCACCCTAAACCATGTCATGTGGGGCTCTTACCCTCATTGGGCTAGAGCCAGCCACTGTGGAGGACAGAGTGAAGCTATGCTTTTACCCCTATGGGTTTGGCTTTGAAGGAAGCAGGACTACTGGGGCATCATGGTGGGGAACAGGGTTTAGGAGGCTTAGGGAGAAGGTGGCTATCCTGCAGAGGCTAGGCCTGTTTAGTTCTTTACCTCCTGCACCAAACTGCCCCACTTTGTGTGTGTGTGTGTGTGTGTGTGTGTGTGTGTGTGTGTGTGTTTATTTGATTTGGGCTCCAGCTTCCTGCTGTTGCAGTTTCTGTCAGACCAGTTTGTTTTAAAAGCATACTAAATAAATACCAGAGAACAGGAAGAAAATAAAATAGTAGCACTTAAAAAACAAAAAGTGCTTTTTTTTTTATTGCTTGAATTTTACTTCCTATTGGGGGGGGGGTTAAACAAAGTCCTCCTCTGAATAAAGAATGTCTGCAGTGGGAGGGCTCTGAGATGGCCTGGTGGGTAAGGGTACCTGCTGCCAACCCTGAGGTCAACCCCCAGGACCTATATAGTAGGACAGAACCTACTCCAAAGAATTGCCCTCTGACCTCCACACGTGCACAGTGGCACAGGAGCACACATGCACACACATACATGCAAGCACATACTCAGGCACGAATGTATGCACACACACAAGCACACTTGAGCACTCGCACTAAATAAACATCAATGTCAAAACAGACAAACAAACAAAGGACACGAAGAAGAATATGTTGGTTGAGAGAGGGCTCCAAAACAGAGGGGCTCAGGCTGGACTCTAAAGTTCTGTGAAAAGTTTTTAACTGATTTCATATTCAAAATAGTTTCAGTGCTGATTGTGGTGGTGCACGTTTCAACCTCAGCACTCTGGAAGCAGAGGCAGAGGGATCTCTGTGAGTTTGAGGCCAGCCCAAATTACATGTTCCAGACAAGCCAAAGCCTCACAGTAAAACCTTGTGTAAAAACAAACAACCTTCCCCCCCCCAAAAAAAACCCAAAATCAAAAAGGTAGTAAGTAAGCTTACCAAAGGACTCTTGCCAGAATATTTTGTAAATCAAGACCTCTGCAGGGTTGAGACTGGATGAAGAAAGTAAGGGCAGACTGAGATACTTAAGTTTCCAAAATAAACAGTATTTTCTTTCTTTTAACATTTTTAAACATTCTTTTAAATTTTCTTTCTTTTATTCTTATAACATATAACAGTATGTCTGCCTATGGGCATGTGTAAGTGAGTGTGGGTGCCCTCCAAGGCCAGAAAGGGGTATCTGATTCATGGGAGCTGAGGTCACAGGTGATTATGAGCCACAGAGCATGGGTGCTAGGAACCAAACTCAGGTTCTTTGCAAGAGTAGAATGTGATATATATATATATATATATATATATATATATATATATATATATGAGCATTGAACCATCTCCCTAGCACCTAAACAGTATTTTCACAAATCAAAATTTGTTTTTTAAAAGTACACCATGAACAAAGTATTAAAATTCTCAATAAAGACAGAATCTTGGCCTGCCCATTTTTGATGTCTGCAATTGTTTACAGCTGGCCATTTCTCTGTGTGAGAGATAGAAAGAAAATCTGTAGGTAAAACTTCCCAGAAGTTCCTCACTAAACACTGAACACTGTCCTGCTAAAAATGGCCTCATCCTCTGCCTGCACCGAGTGCAAATATGACAGTGCTTACTCAGGATCCAATTGACTGTGGGTGGATTTTTATAGCATCTTCTTAGTATCATTTATCAATGTTGCCTGCCCTAAACCTCAAAGCTTCCTCCATGAGACAGTTCCGCAGAGTTTATAGTGAACTTTGTAACCAGACATGTGGCTGGCAGAAGGCAACAGTGATCATCGGTACCTTCCCTACCTCCAGAGACAGAGAGCTATTTTCTGATCAAAGGACTGCTGTGTCATGGGGCAGGATGAGTTTCAGAGAGCCCAGAGAGGAAAGAAAAATGGGAAATTAATCTACTTTGGCCAAAGGTGTGAGATTGGACGGCCTTTCTTAAGAAGTCCTTCGACGTGTTTACTCTCTTCTTTGCTTCACTATGCCCAGCAAGAAGGAAGTCCCCCTCCCTGGGCAGCTCTGCTCCGTGAAGAACCAGGTATGGGGTGACCTGTACTGGGAATGTCCTGTTTTGCCCTGGCAGACCCATTTTCCACCCTGCTTTGGTAGGTTGGTTGCTATGAACTCTGTCAACAAGTGTCCCTGGTGCCCAGTGTTCAGGTTGCATTAGGAAAATGGAGGAAAGAGTAGTCAGGAAGTGAGGGGAGAGAGACTGGTCAGATACTCGGTCCTTTGATTCCCTTCCAGCTGAACATCAGGCAGACTGTGAACTTCATTACCAGCCTCTTCCCCCTTCAGAACTACAGTGACATCCTGGCTCTGGGTGCTTCAGGATCCCTCCTTGGCTTCCTTCAACTCCATCCACATCTTATAAGCAGGCTTTCATGAAAACTTCCTCTTTGCCCTCTGAAGGTGTGATGTCTCTGCCAGGCTCTGGCTCTGCATTTGTGAGTGCCTGTCACACAGCAGAGGGCTGTTGTCTTCCCGCTGTGTGACTAGAGTTCTTCCTGCTCTTTCTGGATGTAGACCCAGTGCACCTGTGACTGACTGCAGCAAGATTAAATAGATCATGCCTATCTGCAGCATCGCTACCTCTTAGGACTTTAAATATTTATTCAAGAAAGAGAAACCTGATCTCCTTCCTAACACTGTGCAGCCACCTGCGCCAAGGGAGAAATGTCGGTAGTTACTAATAAACACAGGGCTGGCAACTGCACTAACGTCCCAAGTCTCTGAAAGAGTGGGGATGGCCAATGATGAGGCCATGACTGATGTGGCTGGAAGCCCACACCGCTTCTTTGTCAAAGGCACACCCATCTGCACCTTGGTATCTTTTCCTAAAATGGCTCCTGTGAAATGCCCCAAACTTTCTGCACCAGTGGGACTCTAAGGAGACTCAGGCCAACACTGGAAAACAGAATCAAATGCTGTATGGGAAGGCAAGCAGGCATACTGTGCTTGGTCTCAGAAGCTGCCTTGTCTGCTGACCATGACTGGAGAGGCAGCAAGCAAAGGAAAGAGCTACAGACATAGGGTCTGTGGTGTTGTGTGCTTAAGACATCCTCTGTTTATGTACAGTCATCACTGTTTGGTGTAACGTGGATCTTTTATATACTATTTATATACATCCATCATCATTTGGTATAACATGAATCTGATATATACTATCTCTGTTTATATACAGATGTCACTGTTTGGTGTAACATGGATCTTATATATACTATCTACATACAGCCATCACTGTTTGGCGTATCATGGATCTTATATATACTATCTATATACAGTCATCACTGTTTGGTGTAACATGATCTTATATATGCTAACTATATACAGCCATCACTGTTTGGTGTAACATGGGTCTTACACATACTATCTACATATAGCCATCACTGTTTGGTGTAACATGGATCTTATATATGCTATGAACCAAAGGCAGAGCCTTTTTGTCCAGAAACTACAGTATCACCATTTTCCCTCTCATTGCCAAATTATGTTAGCTAGTCTTCAGTTAGGTTGCCTTGTCCATGGAAAATAATCACTTGCTTTCAAAATCCATTCCAGCTATCCCTCCTCAGCAGTACCTGCTGAGTGTGTGTGTGTGTGTGTGTGTGTGTGTGTGTGTGTGTGTGTGTGTGTATGTGTATAGATGGAGTTTTTGCTCTACCTAGTCTTGTCGCCCTTCAGTCTCAAATAAATACACAGAAGCTTCTATTAATTATAATCTGTTTGGCCGATGGCTTAGGCTTCTTACTGGCTAGCTCTTTCTTAATTATTAACTCATCAGTATTAATTTATGTATTTCTACATGGCCTCATCTTACTGGAGAATGCCCGGACCTGTTACATGCTTAGCGGCTACATGGCATCTCCTTGGCAGCCTCTCTCTGCATCCTGTCCCCAGAATTCTCCTCATCTGGTAGTCTGGCTACTGGCCAATCAGTGTTTTATTCATTAACCAATAAGAGAAACACGTATTAACAGCATAGAGAAGGACATCCCCATCGTGTGTGTGTGTGTGTGTGTGTGTGTGTGTACGTATGTGCATGTATTCTTAAGTATAACCTGCTCGATGCATATAATGTTACTTGCATGTATGTTTTCGGGGATGACCATTTGGCACTGGACACCCAATTGGTGTGCTCTTCCCTGGGGAAGGCCACCTCTCCTCTCCTGACCCCTGTTTTCCTCAGTTGTCTGTGGGTCTGTGAGTAGGGGTGAGGCTTCGAGGACTTTTCCCCATCCACTTAAGCCTGTCCATTGGCATCCTTGTTCTTCTTACATTTGGTGAGACTTTCTAGGTGTAGCTTCTGACATTACTAAGAGATACAATCTCATGGCAAACTCTCTGATCTTCTGGCTCTCACAATCTTCCCACCATGTCTTCTGAAGGGTTCCCTGAGTCTTAATTTGGGAACTGTTTTTGTAGATATATCCATGGGGACTGCACTCCACAACTCCAAGTTTTGATTGGTTATGGTTTTCTCAGTGGTCTCTGTCTGTTACAAAGAGAAGCTGCCTTGATGAGAAGTGGGGACTACACTTATCTGTGGGTATCAGGACGAGTATTTACAGATTGTTGCTAGTGATTATGCTCACTTAGGAAATTAGTGGTTGTATCTTCTCCTTTGGTAACCATGACTTCACTAGTGGTAAGTATTAGCCTGGTTCCCAGGACCAGGAATGGTTTCCCTCTTGTTGATCAATTCTTAAGTGCAATTAGAGAGTTGCTGGTTATCAACCAAGTCTGTGTGCTACTACTGCTGCCTTAGGGTCATGGTGAGTGTAGACCACCATGAGCCATCCTATGGGGGGGTTATACAAAGCATGGTCCCGCAGGTCGCTGCTGCCCTCCTCCCTGGTGCAGCATCATCCCAACAAGCCTTGGTCTTACCTTCATGGAGGATGAGCTAATGTCATTCTAGCATGTCTAGCATTCTAGCATGTCTGACAAAGATTTTCAAGAAACTGGTGGTTAGTATGAGGGAATTATCACATATGCCTAGAAAATTACAGGTGTAAGGTTCTCAGCTTTGCTTAAACACCAGCCTGGAATTATCAGTAAGACCACTAAACTTTCCTTCATGCCTGACTATGGTGATATCTTGTTTATGGTCTAACAAATAAACTTTGCCTAAAGATCAGAATGCAGAGCTAGCTACTAGTTAACCACATAGCTAGTTAAGAGCTAAGCCACTAGTTAGCCACACACACTAAGCCACTAGTGAGCCACAGAGAACAAGCTCATGTTTCCCAGTATTCAGGAGACAGAGGCAGATGGATCTCTATGAGTTCAAGGCCATCCTGGGCTACATGAGAGTGAGTCAGTCTAAAAGAGAAACAACTCACACCTTTGATCCCAGCACTTAGGATGATATGCCTTTAATGCCAGCACTAGAGAGGAACATAAGGCAGGAGCTCAGTGCAGTCAGAGTTGGTGGAGAGCATTGCAGTCTGCAGTCACTTTGAGAACAGAATCGTATCCCCCTCCCCCTTGGTCTGAGCCTTGGTAGAGGTAATAACTCTCTAGTGGCTTGGCTTCTTTCCATTTCTGATCTTCAGCTTGAACCCCAATACCTGTCTCTGGGTTTTTATTATTTGTGCTACACCTGACTTCAAGCCTTTGGGTATATCTTCTCTACGAAGGGTCTAGATCCAAGTAGGAGGCAATTGTCTTCTCACACAGTATAGTACCCCCCTTTTTGAAGCCTCATCTTACTTTCTAGCATCTACTGTGCCCCAGAATGAATGGAAAGAGGACTGGCTGTGCCCCACTTTGTGGCAGCCAGGCAAACAGCTTCACAAGAGGCCCACCTGTTATGTATTTACAGTGTCCTCAACTAGCACCACATGAGGCTTAGCAGAGCTAGACAAGGTTAATTCAAGAGGACGCTGTCCATCTTTTCTCAAGGGCTGTGACTGACCTCTTATGGACAACTGTTTGCATAGCAATATATGTTCATCACTACTGAAATTGTGAACAATATAACTATACTAAACACATTTAGTTTTTGGATCATGAATTTCAAATCCATCTACCCTGGAAACAGACATGGTAGCTAGTCTCTGAAAATTGCCCCCAACGAACCACACCTCCTAGTATAAAACCCTTTTGTTGTCCCCTCTCACAGGAAAGCTGGGCTACCTTCATGACTCACATTGTCCAACAGAATGTGGCAGAAGTGGTATTCTACCCACTCTACGCTCTAGCCTAAAGAAGGCTTCTAATTTTCGGTTTCTAAAACCTCTTATGTAACTTCTCCATCTTTTGACTAAGACCAAGTGTAGGTCTTCCAGCTAGCACAGAAGGCAGGGTGCTATGCTACAGAGACCACAAAGACAAGAGATCACACAGAGAGTGGTCCCTGCTCTCCAGGCAATATTGCCAAGGCCCCAGAGGTTAGCAATGCCTTTGTGAGGAGGGAAGTGGTTGGAAGATAGAGTCTTGCTGCGTAGCACAGGCTAGCCTCAGACTTGTGGTAGGTACCACCAAGGTAGCCTGGAAGTACAAAGTAAGCTCCAGACCAGCCTGAGCTACAATGTAAGACTGCCTCAAAAAAAAAATATATATACATATATATATACACACACACACATATCCATCTAACTCCATTGTGTGTGTGTGTGTGTGTATGTGTGTGTGTGTGTGTGTGTGTGTGTATAACACAATAAATAAAAGATCCATGGACAGATATTGTTATATATTCTTATTTGTGGTAAGCTATGTAAAATTAAGTTTATATTCCCTTCCCGGAAGAATTGCATATTATATTTTGTCATATTGTGTGAAATCTTTCCACTTATGATGTTTTATGCACATTATTCTTACCATATTCTATGTATGTATACTTTTACTTATGTTCAAGACATTTCATGTATTGATACAATTTATGCACATTTATTCTTGCCATATTCTATGTATGTATACTTTTCTTGTATTCAAGACATTTTGTATATTGATACAATTTGGGATATTTATCATGCTGCCCTTTATAGTTCTACCTCTTGTCTTGACATTTCTACTTTACCTCTATTTTAGGGATTTATATGTATGTATATGTACATAGTTATATTGTTTAGGTATTTGTCCCTGATTTACTCAGGGAAGTTTCATTCAGTGTTTTTAGCTAAGTTCCTGAGTAGTACAGATTATCTTCACTCATGTTTCCTTTACCTATGAGATTAGTCAGACATAGATGCTTAATCTTCAATCATTTCATAGACATGCATGGCATTTAAATGTTTTAATATTAGTACTCCATTGACATGAGACACTATTGCTCCTGACAGCACCGTGCACTTTCCCAAAAATATGTTGGACACTGTTGTTGCTCCTGCTGGAGTTCATTCTCACCTCAGCTAATGGCCTCTTGGACAAAGAACTGCCCTACCATGACCACTGATTTGGACATGCGGTCCTATGTGCATGCAGGAGACAAATATAGAAGACTGCTGAACCTTGCCAAGTCAAAGTAAGACAGCCTTTCTACCTCCCTGCTGTTGTTGTGGTCTGTCAAGTACTCTTGGCCTTAGCCAAAACTGGGTGTACCAACGTTGCTGTGAGACCTTGGATGACTGTCCAGGTAGCCTGCTGTTTCTGTCCTCACTGCACCTTTTGGAAGTTGCCCATCTGCACTTCCTTCTACCCTAGTATCATTATTTTCCTTCTCAGGTCTTGATGAGGTTGAAGATTAAAGTATCACAACTATTATTCTCTCTTCCTAGTTAGATATATTAGGTACTAGACTTAGGTTTTCCAGCTTAGGACAACTCTATTGTAAACTCCGTTATGCCTTCACCCTAGGACTAGATATGTAGGTCGTTTTGTTCTCGATTTTCCTTTTCTTATAGCACCCTTGTTGTTCACTGTTTTGTATAGTTTTGTATCAAGCCTAAATCTTTTCTTTAGACTAAAAGGGGAATTGTAGTGGGATATTCACTTTGTCTCCTTATGTGGCACTGACCACACCCACTGGGGGTGGAGCCAGGGGCGGAAGTGACCTGGGGAAGGAGAGCTCTCTTGCAAGCCACACCACCACGGGGGACAGGAGGACTTCCGGAGGAATTCTTGGAAGCAGGAACCTGTTGGTGTTAACCTGTCTATGTTGTGAGTTATTTCTCCCTGAATAAACATGTGTTCGGCCTAATTGTTTATACTGATCCTTATTAAACCACGATACATAGTGAGACCCTGTCTCTAAAAAATATTAAGTCAAAATAAACTAGGAATACAGATGTGGGGCAAAATGTTAAAGTGGTGAGATATTCTAATCAGGTCTTATAGTACCTGCCTAGAAGGACAAGCTCCTTTTAACCACTGCTAAAGGAAAATATTTGTTAAGACAGTGGTTATAGTGTGTGACAGTGATGCCTAAAGTATGTTCTTAAAATGTAGAATGAGAGGATAGCATTTTATCTCCACTTATTCAAATAAGGACATCATGGCCCATTCCTAATTACCCAAAAGCAAGGGTACATGACATTAAACTGACTGATCCATATGCAGAAACCAGACTCATATTACATACCATGCAAGTAGGAAGGGGACCCAAGATATTACCACAGCTGTGACAAATCCTCTACAAGAAGCAACTTAAAAAAGGAAGTTTGCCCCAGCTCACAGTTTGAGAGGATCCAGTCCACCAAGTGGGGAGGGCATGGCAAAAAGAGCACTTAAGACAGTTGGTCACATTGCATCTGCCACCAGGAATCAAACAGCAAACAGGAAATGGCGCCAGGCTATAAACTTTAAGTCCTGCCCACCCCCAGTACCTCCTAAATAGTCTACAACCTTCCCAAACTGCACTACCAAGTACAGGGCAAATATTCAAACACCTGATCTTGTGAGGGACTATGATGGCCAATCTTGGTTGTCAATGTGACTACAGCTGGAATGAATGAAACCCATTGGCTAGACATGCCTGTGAACGATTTCCTTGACTGGATCATTTGAGGTCAGAAGCCCACATCAAAGAACACAGGAGAAGGAAGTATTTGGATTTTGCCTGCTTGCCCTCACACTCTCACTGGCAAATTCATCTATCCTGCTGCTGAAGCATCCCTTTACTGGTGTTAGAATTATTTGAGAATAGAATCATACATTGATTGAACAAATACTACTGTGACAGTATGCTTCACAACACATTAACAGGGTAGAAACATTTCTTGCTGCCCTAGCTGCCTTTACATAGCAGTTGCTTCACTCTGTTTTAGCTGTAGCCGGGGAGCATTTTGTAGTCTGTGCAGCAGCTTGAGAGACAGCACTTCTGGTACACTGATCACCAAACACCAGACATTCTCAAAGCAGATAGAGCTAATCCCTGCGCCCTGTCCATCTCTGGGTAGCTCGGATTTCTTTTTTATGACATCAGCACCATTTACTGATGATTGGTGTGGCCCTAAATTATTTCAAACCAGAAGAACCAAAGTGACCCTTCTGTGAGGAAGAGCTCTAACAGAACTTTCTTATTGATCAATGGTCGGGAATATCGGTGCTGATGTGTTACAAAACACCATTTATAAATAACACAGTGCATTTAAAAACTAAGTACACATCTTGGTAACAGAAACAAAGCAAGGATGCATGGTCAAGCAACCTGTGCAGTGTAACAAAAACTAAAATGCTCTAAAATGCCTACTGCCATAATGTTAAACTCGAGTGTGAACCGAGGGGAAATAGCTACATCCAAATGTGTCTCGTCTGGTACATGAGCACTTCTCGCAAGTTTACTTGCAAGGTCATTAGATGGTTATAGTTCCATGACTTGGACAGTGTGAAAACTCTCTCAGGTTGACCTACTAAATTATTGAAAAGGCCTGGGAAAATAATAATACTACTGTTAAATATTTTATCAGTATCGAGAAAAGCATTTTGAATGTGTAGCAATTTTTTCCCCCTAAATGTGGATGGATTCTAAAAGCTTCAAGCTTCAAAACAAAACCAAACTTTGGAAAATAATGTAATTTTTTACATACTTAATATGTGAGAATTAACTTCACATTTGCTATATTAAGTTGTCTATCCCATTGTATGGAAAATCATGCGGAGATCCTGATGTGGGTGGCTTTGAGATGGTAGTCATTTGAAACTTGTTACACAGAGGTAATGCCCACAGGTTGAGAAATTTAAGACCTACTTTTATTTTTCAGTCCCAAGTGAAGCTTACAAATGTTGAAAGGTATTAATTTTAGAGATGATGGAAAGGTATTGAGAAAGGAAAAGATTTTCCCATATCCCCATGACTTCAAAGAATACTGTTGACATAGCTGCATTCATCTAAGAAAAGAACCCTGCTAATGATATCCTTACATATTATATGTAATTATATTATTACATATAATAAACTAACTCCTCGGTTGTCTGTTTTATGGGAACAGAATTCAGGCCTTGGGAGAATTGTACAGAAGTGGATAAGCCAGAAAGCAACTCCCAGGCGGTCTGTTTGGCTCGGATTTTACCTTCCTTAGAAGTTGAGATAAATTTCCCTCTTACTGTAATTGATTCAGTCAACTGTGAGTTCCTGCATAGCAGGAATGTATCTTTTCCTTCTCCCACGCCTGTCTTAATTCCCTTCCCATCTCTCTGAGCACTTCTCAGTCTTCGAGTTTGAGTCTGTCTACAAGCTAACTCTTAAGCTTAGTAGCACTTCCTTGACCAGTCAAGTGATGCTGTTCCTCCTGCATCTTCACCTTCCAACTACATCATGTGAGTTTTCACTTCAATGACTTCTGTTATCAACCTCTCTAATGGACTACAAGACCATGCAACTACATGCCTACCAAGCATTTCCAACTGGGTGTGAGTGAGTACTTAGGGTTCAGGATGTCCAAAGCTGAGGTCTTTTCCCATGAAGATCTAGTCCTCCATCCACAAACAGAATTTATCCAGTGCTGACAAGCAGCCAGGCTGGAATACAGTGAAAAATGAACATGAACCATCTAGAGAACATACTAGGAGCAAAGGGAAAGCAGCTGTGGAAAGTTCCAGTAGACATTGTTGGTTAGTCATCACTGAGGACTTGTATAAAATTATACAACCACAGATAAATCCTTTTAGAGTTGAGCAATCAGCATAGGATATAACCCCCACCCCACAAGCTTGCCATTCTTTGACCGAAGCCTGAGGTTAGAGCTAGTTTTTAGCACAGGTGAGTTTTTCCATTGTTTCCACGGTGAGATCTTAGAGATCCAAGCCACTGCTGACCTTCTTCATCCACTGCTGCTGTTGAAACCTGATATTCTATTCCTTCCATCTGTCCTATTCCTTGTGCAAATAGGGACATGGGGGAAACATGTTGAGTTGCCATTGTCCCTTTTTGTTTCCGGGAGTGACCAACAAAACTCAAGATATTTTCCAACAAGAAGTAGGTGGGTGGAGAGGTTGAGAGCAGCAGGCACCTGCAGACTGGGAAGTGGGCTGCCTGGCTCAGATTCCTCATGGCTGTGGCAGGTCTGCGTGGGCCTTTTGAATCCATGCAAGAATAGGATGTGACTCTGGATGTGGGAAAGATTTACAAAAGAGAACAGAGAACACCCATCCCCCACTCCCACCCCCCACATACACATTAGTCACCGTGTTGTGGAACTGTCCCAACTTGTTTGGCAACAGTCTTCTGAATTGGACACATAGGTACTTTTTTGAAGGAAGAAGAAAGCTAAAATGGACCAGAGTGGAAGCGAGGCCCAGAGGCATGAACCAATTCACCAAAGTGTTTCCCTGGCTTGTGATGTAGAGAGCTATGTAATTATGAAGCCATAATTTATCTAAGTTGGCTTGAAGGAAAGTAGACAGATGAGCCCTGCTGCCAGGAGCAATGAAGTAACCCTGACTTATTGGAGCCAAATGCCGTGTGGTGGCGAGCTACTTGGAGGCTTGGGTTTCTGATGAGAAAACACTGCCGGGTTAAGGCTAATTATGGCAGGAAGTAAGGAAGTAACTGTCTCCCAAAAGAGAAACTGGAATGGCTTTGCCAAGCTGTGATAAGCAGAATCTGAAGGGTTGTCCGGGAAGTCTCTGGAAAGGCTGACCACTGAGCAAGCCCTTCTCCTCATTCAGTCAAGTCCTCTCCTGTGGGATGAACAGAATGTCTCAGGTTTCTCTCAATGTTTGCCTTGTCCGTGTTCTGCCAAGTTGCTGATAAAGTTAGAAGTGTGATTGGATAGCTTAGAAACAAATGTGTAGGCATGTATTACTCCATTCACTTTAGCTAGGACAAAGTCACAAACTGAGCAGCTCAGAACCTACAAAAATTTGCTCTTCTCTTCTCTGGATGCCTGAAAGTTCAGGCTATGATAAACTCAGATCTTCCATTGGCTCATAACCCTAAAAGCTGGCTGCTTTTTGTGACTCCACATGGTGGAAAGGGTCAGCTAGTCCCCTGGGATCTCCCTTTTATGAGAGCTTAGCACTCACAATCTAGTCACCTCAAAAAGCCCCGTCAACTATTCTCATCTCCTAGGGGTTAGGGTTTCAAAACACGGATTAGGGGTGGGAGGGAGACAGACATTCTTACTATAGTGGTCACTAACTACCCAAGTGTCTTTGGAAACTTAACTCTTAAAAAATGGAATGGACTCGGGGAAAAGTGATGCAGCGTGCTCCTATTTCCTCTTTGGTCTTCATCCTTCCTGCTCATAGCTCTGCCAACTTGTAAGCCTCTCCCTTGCCACAGTGAAGTGAGACTGTGCCAAGAGTTTCCAAAATGTGTGTTGATTCCTATCAGGACAAAACACCACTGACTAGCTTCCTAGTGTAAAATTAGCAGGACCTTAGGGCTATAGGACTTAAAAGGCAATGAGGAAATATGTCCCTGGTGAGAAGTGGGCTGCAGTGAAAGGCCCATTACTTGTGTTCAGGAGCTATCTGCAGGTACAAGCATAAATAGGAGTGTGGGGTAAATCTACATTTATATATAAACTGGAAAATACTAGGAAGAAAGACACTCCCACGATGAGCTTGGTAGTGCACTCCTGTAATCTCAGTACTGAGGGTGGATTAAGGAAAAGAGTAACGGATATTTATTTGGGGAGCACTCACACAAGGAAGATAAATAGCTGCAGTGGTCTTCTGCTGCTGAAGGCACAGGGTGCTGAGATACAGGATGCTCAGACCACCATTCAAAAGGAGCGAGGCTGCTCCTTTTCCTTCGGCCACATCTGAACATCAAAGCCACACCCTAAGGCCAGTACCTAGGAGCAAGATGCTACTACACAGAACTCAGGTGGCTGAGGCAAGATGGTCTTGAATTCAAGGCCAGCCTGGGCTACATAAAGAGATTCTTAAAATCTGTCCTAAATGAAAAGGGCACTTGTTAACATGAGTTTTCTGGCCCAGCACCTCCCGAGGCCCTTGAGCCCCAAATAAACACACGGATGCTATATTATTTATATTGAAACTGTTGGTCTATGACTAGGGCTTCTTATTAGTTAGCTCTGTCTTAATTATTAACCCATTTCTAGCAATCTATGTATTGCCACGAGGCCGTGGGCATGGTGTTACTCCTCCAGCAGCATCATGACTCTGTCCAGCAGGATCACTCTGCCGACCTTTCTCAGAATCCTCTTCCTTTCCTAGCCCTGCCAATCTTCATGCCTGACCAATCAGTGCTTTATTTATCAACCAATAAGAGAAACACATGCAGAATAACATCTCCCATCAGGTATTTTGTAGTGCTGGAGTTGGCATTCTAGAATCAAGATAAGTGAAAATATCAGCAATTACAATGTGTAAATATGTCATGTGCATATTTCTGCACATATCCACATTCAACAAGAAGTTTATTTTACGATGTAGGGCTTTGAAATGTTGAGTGGCTTCCTTCTTCATTTGAAGTGCTGCTACTTAGAGTGTTCACTAAAAACTTATTCTCTTAAAATTAAATTTTAACTCATAAATATGTTTCTTTAAACAAAAAGATGTCCTTGCAATGAAGGTAGAAAGAAATGAAATACATACAAAGTCTCCCGCTTCACACATAGCCAGTGATCACATGTGACCCATCCTATCCTTGCGTATGTATTCCTGTTCCTTTATTGATTATAATTAAACCAAGGTCATCTTTCTCCCCTCCACGGAGCAAGAGCTTCTGTGGAGATGTGTCCCCTGTGCTCATTTCTTTTGGTCTTTGTTCCTTAGGAATGGAAGCAAATGGGATGAAGCCAGGTGGCCCCCTTTCTCCATCCTTGCCCTTTGTGCTTCCCAATTCTTATCCATGTATACAAAACACATATAACATCATTCCATAAACCCAGAATACCATCACAGTTATCTCTCACTTACGTTCTGAGGAATGAGCCACCATGTGCACACAGACTGTATTTAAACACATTAAGAGAGTCATGATGTTCCAAGGTGACAGAATCTTCTGTGGCCTCTGTCACATTGTAGGTCTGTCATTGTAGGTCTGTCACACCAGACGTTGAAAGGTACCCAGGGTGTATTTTCAACAGCACAAGAGAGTGGGATGTCTAGAAAGAGTAGTCAATGAGAGTGTGGTTTTCATAGATCAGAAAAAGTAAATTTTTAGGGCTGACAAGGTAGCTCAGAGTGTGAAAATGCTTGCTGCCCAAATTTGGCTCAGTTTGAGTCCCCAGAACTCATGTAACAGGAGAATTACTTTGAGTTTGAAACCAATCTATGTTACTCAGTGAATTCAAAGCCAGCCTGAGATATATAGAAAAACCCATCTCAAAATAAGTAAGTACCTGGAATTCCCAATATGTGGAGAGGTAAAAATAAAGGTTCAAGGTCACCCTCTCCTAAATAACAAGTGAGTGTAATGCTATCCTGGGCTACATCAAACTACCTTAAAATACCAAAACTAAAATAATTTTTTAAAGAGTTTTTTGAGACAGGGTTTTTCTGTGTAGCCCTGGCTGTACTGGAACTCACAGAGATCTGCCTGCCTCGGCTTCCCACACGCTGGGATTAAAGACATGTGCCACCACTTCATGGCAAGAAAACCCCTTTTTAAAAAAGAGTTATCTGAGTTTGCTATCATGAGAATCTGAGGCCAGTATAAGCTACTTACAGAGATCCTGTATGAATAAAGGTAGGAGAGCCTAGAGAAACGGCTGTGCAGTTGGGAGCACTTGCTGTGAAACCATGAGAACTGAAGATCTGATCCCAGAACCTATATAACAAGATAGGTGTCCTATGCATGCCTGGAGCCCCCTCTCTGAAGGGGAGAGGGCAAGAGGATCATTCAGGCTGTTAGCTTCTAGCTTAGCCAAGAAAATGTGTGAGCCTTGGTTTAGGAAGAAACTCTGTCTCAAAGGAACAGGAAGAATGATAGAGGAAGACAATTGATGTTTTCTGGCCTTTGTATACACACACACACACACACACACACACACACACACACACAAGCATACACACAAACATACACACAAATACACACACAAACACACACACACAAACATACACACATACACACACCCATATACACACAAACACATATACACACATACACATCTTTTTTTCAATGAGAGAGGGGTGGAGTAGAGAAAGAGCTCCACCCTAGACTGACTTTGATGACAATGCAATGTGTTCTGAACTGAGTGTTTTAACTCAACACCCAAGCTCCATGCTGTAAAGTGAAAAGTGGAGGCTGGGGTGGGTGAGAACAAGGGGATGGAGCGAAGACAACTCAAAGCTATTAGTAACAGTCATGAAAGTCTGTGGTATGCACATGGGAAGAATGTATCCAGTGGCAGCTAACTCTTGGAATCAGACAACACTCCAAGCTTCAACTCTTCCGGTCTTACTGGGCCCTGCCCTCACTCCTGGGAGTTCTCAAATGTCCAGGAGTACAGCCAGCACTGTGTGTATGGCTAAGATGAGTTCTCTGCTTCCAATCCTGTCCTGGAAAATGTGACCAAGAGCCCTGGGCTGCCCTGCTGGATAAACCCCAGCAGCTCTTGCAGCTCAGATCCAAACCCTCATTTCTTCTTCAGAGACCCTGTGTTAGCTTTTGACCCCATCCACTTCAGGGCCTCAATCTGTCTATATTCACTACTGTCCCTTTTGGGACCCAACTTTCTGTTTTCCATATGGGGAGGATTGCTTGCCGCTTGCTTCCTCTAAGTGGAGTTGTGAAAAGTTCAACAGAATCCTACAGGAAAAGTATGGATGGCTATCCCAATGAGCTGTGGTCCTTTATGCCCCCTCCCCTCCCTTGTATTCCCATTGGCTTAATCAGTAGAGCGAGGCGGAGGTGGCACAGCATCACTAGAGGGCTAGGATTAGGAAGGCCTGGAAGCTTCCATATGCTCGCACTGAGGGAGCCTGTATCCACAAAGGAAGGTGTATACTTAGGCCAACAGACTGTGAGAAAGCTCAGTTTATGGCATTTGTTGCTGTTATCTTGTGTTTGGTTGGGGCATTTGATGTGTTATTTTATTTTGGGGCATGAAAACAGGGCTTATAGATAGATAGATAGATAGATAGATAGATAGATAGATAGATAGATAGATAGTCTGGCCATAACTCAAAGCAATCCTCCTGTCTCAGCCTCCCAAGTGAGGAATTAGGGGCTATTACATGTGTACCACACAGTATCTAACTCCATATTCACTTTTGTAGAGACAGGTTTTATAACTAGATAAGCAAAACTAAGAGTTATGATTTTGTCTGTGTTAGTCACTGGTCTATTGCTGGGAAAAGACACCGTGATCAAAGCAACTCTTATAAAGAAAGGTACTTAGTTAAGGGTTTCCTTACAGTTTCAGAGGTTTATTCCATTATCATTACAGTGAGGAGCATGGCAGCATGCAGGCAGACATAGTACTAGAGAAGAAACTGGCCCCAGAGATAGAAAGACTAACTCTGGCTTGGGCTTTTGAATCCTCAAAGCCCACCCCTAGTGGCACACTTCCTCCAACAAGTCCATGCCTACCCCAACAAGGACCCACCTTCTAATCCTTCTAATCATTTCACACAGATACACTCCCTGGTGACTAAGCATTCACATAGGTGAACCTATGAGGGCCATTCTTACACAAACCACCACACTGTCTTATACTTAGGGTTTGGAAATAGAAAGACAGGGGTGGGGTAGGGTTTCTTCATGAGTGATATCAGACTCACCCTGTGATGTATGATTCTGCAGAATAGAATGTGAACACTACCTCCCTTCTCCTTCTGTCTCCTCTCAATATTCCCTCCACATTTTCTTTTCTTTATTTTATTTTTGCAGTGTTGGGAATGAAATCTAGGGCCACGTGCATGCCAGACAAGCACTCCACCACCTTGTCACATCCACAGCCTCCTTTCCTTCCTGTGGTACCAGCCCATAACTGCTCCTGGCTCTGCCTTCTGCCTTCTCCTCCTCCCCTGGCTTTATCTACTGTGTCATCCACCCAAAGCATTCCTCTCTTCTCCTCTCAGTTTCCAATTGCTTTTCTAGGCTACTGTAAAGTTCAACCATTTTCTAATATTTTCCATGACTCCACCAGTCCTGGTGGAGGGTTCTTCCTTTCTTCTGTTCCCATAGCAACCTTACATGGAAAACTGATGTAGCCGTTATCCATTTGTTATAGTTACTTTTCTGTTTCTCTGATAAAGCAGACAGACAACTTGCAGAAGAGTTTATTTGAGCTCATGGTTCCAGAGGGTTGGAGTTCATAATGACAGGTAGAGGCGTGGCAACAAGTAGAAAGCACAGCAGCCAGAGAAGGATGGCAGCACATACATCCACTACTGCCAGCAGAAAGCAGAGAGAGTGAACTTGAACTGGTAGGCAGATTTTATTCTCAAAGCCCATCCCCAGTAACATCCTCCAGCCAGGCGTAATTTCTGTCTTAGGATTTCTATTTCTGTGATGAGACACCATGACCACAACAACTCTTATAAAGGAAAACATTTAATTGGGCTGGCTTACAGTTTGAGAGGTTCAGTCCATTGCCATCATGGTGGAGAGCATGGCAGCATGCAGGCAGGCATAGTGCTAGAGAAGTAGTGGAGAGTCCTACATCTTGCAGGCAGCAGGAAGTCAAATGATGAGACACTGGGTGGTGTCTTGAACATAGGAACCTCAAAGCCCGCCCAACACAATAACTCACTTCCTGTAACAAGTCCATACCCAATCCAACAAAGCCATTTCTCCTAAAGTACAACTCTGTACTGTGAGTTCGAGACCAGCCTGGTCTATAAGAGCTAGTTCCAGGACAGCCTCCAAAGCCATAGAGAAACCCTGCCTCGAAAAACCAAAAAAAAAAAAAAAAAAAAAAAAAAAAAAAAAATAGTTTGTTCTGTACTACACCTGAGTGACATGGTCCAGGAACACATTGTCCCAAATATTATGTTTCAATGTGGTAAGAGTTTCAAGCTTTTAGACTCACAGAACAAAAGAAAGTAATAAATCAAGACACTTTGCAAACACACTGGTGAGAACATCAGGGGAGCTGATACAGGTCTCTGGTGATATGTTAAAGACATTCTTAGCTTGTTGGCTGATGGAAGCTGTCAGTCTGTCACTGTATTCTGAAAGGTTTCATGTGCTAGTCATGAGAATATTAGAATAGACACTAGGGAATGATGAATGACTATTCAGAGAGGGCTAAAGATAGCCCAAGGCAATTCAGCTATAAATCTGCACTATTCCATCTCTTAACAACTGCAAATTTCTCACCAGTCAATTAATTAGCCTTGTAGAATCTTTAACATAAGTGTCAGTTTTGTCTGGGACCTTCAGTTCACAAAGGCCTTCCTAGGCCATGGAATACACTAAAAACTCAATCTTGAAATTTAAAAAGACCCAGTTGCATGGTGTTTGTTCAGCTTGTATAAAGCTTTGGATTCAAACTATAATATTCAAAACACAACACCATTGATTTCAACCTCATTAGCATTCAAACTCTCTGAAACTAAGCAGCCATGGTTGTGGTCTGTTTAGGTTGTCATTTATTATCAGCTCAACTGCAAACATTTTAAGCTTCTGCCCAGGATTGAGGGGTTTCCTGGGAAATAGGACCTTCAGTGTTTAAACTGAGAACGTCTCACACCAAAGCCTGCCACCCTGCACATGAGGTTATTGCCACATCAAATTCACATGGTGCCACACCCAGAGTTTCACACAGCACGACTGTTGCCCAACCCTAGTTTTACATAAATTGCTTCCTGAACCTTATAAAGTTCAAACAGGTGGTCCCTTTAACAAGTTTCACTATCATTTAAATCTGATAAGAAGGCCTTTGAAAAACCATAGGCTGCTAATTATGTTACTAAAATGGTTGGTGTTACTCCATAGCAGTAGCTAAAGAAAGGAAGAGTTGAAAATCCTGTGCATTCTCCAGTGTGGCTCTAGGCCACTGGTTCTCAGCCTTCCTAATGCTGCAACCCTTTAATGCAGTTCCCCATGTTGTGGTGATCCCCAACCATAAAATTATTTCATTGCTACTTCATAGCTGTTATGAATCATAATGTAAATATATGATATGCAACCGCCCCAGAGGGGTCACAACCTATATGTTGAGAACCATTGCTCTAGGTGGAGGATGTGCCTGGGGAATGTATGATGTCCTACCCCAGAGAGTCAGCTGTGCTCCATCCAGGCTGGCCTCAAGCTTGCTGTGTAGCCAAGAATAGTCTTACCTTCCTGAGCCTCCCACCTTTATCTCTGGAGGGATAGCACCATAGCCTGCTTCTGTGGACAAGGTCTTTGAAGATATAGCTTGTGTTATTAAAATGAGGCCATAAGTGTAGGGCTCTCATCATCCAGTGTGATTTACCACCCAGTGTGATTGATTTATCATCCAGTGTAATTCATCATCCAGTGTGATCTATCATCCAGTGTGATTTATCGTCCAGTGTGGTTTATTTGTCCAGTGTGATTTATGTCTTAGTAAAGAGAATAAACCTGGAAATGCAGAATATTGGGGAAACATTAGTGATGCCCTAGGAAGAAGATAGCCATCCACATGGCAAGAGAATCCTCAGACCCTTTGATCTTGGACCACACTCTAGGAATGCAGTTCTCAAAGCATGTCCCCTGGCCAGCGGCCTCATCTTCCCCCAAAACACTCATTTTCAGCAGGGCGTTGGTGGCACACACCTTTAAGCCCATCTCAAAACCACTGACTAAAAATTGGGAGTATTTCAACAATCATTCCAGGAGAACTGCTATTTCTATAACTATATTTTTTAAACTTGGCTTTATTTTTAAAAAGAGAACAATGAGATGAGAATGGCTAAACTGCCATTGTAAAATGAACCAGGCACGGACATGCTAGTGAACTTTCTGTCATGGTAATGAATTTCTAAGATAATCAGCTTATGAGAAGCAAAGATGTGGTTTCTCTGAATAGCCTGGCTATCCTGGAGCTCACTCTGAAGACCAGGCTGTCCTTGAACATACAGAGATCTGCCTGCCTCTGCTTCCTGAGTGCTGAGATCAAAGGCATGTGCCACCACTGCCCAGCTTGACTCATAGTTTTGAAGGTTCAGGTTGGTCTCATTGCTTCTGGGCCTTAACAGCAGGGAATGTGTGATGGAGCCTATCTCGTCATCTCATGGAGAGGTTTTGTGTGTGCAAAAGGAATGGAAAAAGGGAGAGAGAGGAAGAGGGAGAAGGGGAGGGGAGGGTGGAGAGAGAGAATGAAAGTGGAAGAGAATGAGAGATCAGAAAGACTTTGGTTAGGTCACACCCTAACGACCTGAAGACACCTCCACACACTAGGCTCCAACTCGTAAACTTGCTGCTGCCACCCACTAGCACCAACTGGAACCAAGTTTTCACCACATGAACCTTTGGGGAACCTTCTGTACCAACCAGAGTGCTGAATAAGTAACTTAAGGGACATCACATACATATGACAGTTACAACCCAAGTACTGAGAATTAAGGGGGTACTAGCCTTTCATGTAATTAGGGGCCAGAGCCAATAGTTGTCACTCTGTTTCACTGAGTGTCAGTTTTGCCACCTCTGTCCTAAGACAGAGCTGGTGGCTCCAATTAGCATGTTTCTTTGCACCTTGGGTGCTAAGGCCCACCTCTTCATAGGCACCCACATTGTAAGGCACCCCTGGGTTATGGCCAGGGTAGTCGAGACCAGCTACTTCTATAACACTCATGTCCCACTGCTTAGTCCAACTGGCTCTGCTGGACAGCTGCTCAGTCACTCCTTCTACTCTAGTGGCCTTACCACAGGCTCCTGTCTGAACTGAGATTCTGGCCTGAGGTCCACTTCTTTCTCTAGACATCCTGTGAAGCAAGAGCCAGGTTTGGATATCTGTGATAGTTGGCATCCCTGAAAATGGCAGAGCAATGGAAAGCTCTCTGTTCTCTGTAGAAGCTGACCTCCCCTAGCCACACAGAGAGCCGACAGAGACTGGTGTTGCCTAAACTCAGATAACCTGGCCTTTGTGAGCTGACCTAAGTAACCTCAGGACCATCTGTCTGCCCAAAGAACATAGGCAGAAACCGTATGAAACTGCCAACTAGACACCTCCATGAGTAGAAAGGAAGGTTTATCAGAGGTCAAACTGCAAAGGCTAACTCTTAAGGAGCAGAAAGAAGCAAGTGGATTTTCTATGGCAGTCAGCAGAGTGGGGGGTCTATGAGATGCTACAGATGTTCAGATCGACAGGGCTAGATGCCCTTGTCTGAGGTAGTTGACTTTGGGGAGCAGATTAAGAGAGGTTCCTGTTAACAGAAACTCACCTTAGAGATCTGCTTTCCCTGTAAACAGTAACCCACCTTTAGGTTCCTGTTGGTCTGACCAAAGTCCCTCTGTTTGGGATACTGTCACCAGCACTGCCATTTTGGGGAGTGGCTGTGTCAACCCTAACAACAACAGAATGAAGTTACAATAACCATTCTTATAGAACAGTGGTTCTCAACTTTCCTAATGCTGTGACCTTTTAATAGTCATGTTGTGATGATCCCCAGGCATAAAATTTCATTGCTGCTTCATAACTGTAATGTTGCTGCTTTTATTAATCATAATGTAAATGTATGTGTTTTCCAATGGTCTTAGGGGACCCCTATGAAAAGGTTGTTCTACTCTGCAAAGGGTCACAACCCACAGGTTGAGAACCACTGTTATAGAGGAAGGATTCTTGTGCCTAATGGCCTGATAGTAACTATTACAAGAGACTCTGCAAAACTGTAAGCCCTTGTGGGGATACCTATCTTTGTACAGAGGCTCTATGTAAGTGTGTCTGCCCAGTAACTCTCTGCTCAGCTTTGACCTGACACCACCCTTCTTGTTAACAATGATTAACAAGGAATAATTGTTTCAAAATCTGAAGAAATCCTCCCCTTTCTTGCTACTAAAAACTGTCCCTCTCCCCCCCCCTCACCCTAATGCACTGATCTACAAATAAATACCATCGTCCTTGGAGAATCTCTCTGATTGGTAGGTTTCTTTTAGAAGAATGACACCCTTTGAGCTTGCTTGTAGAGAAAGAAATGGCTCTGCTCAGGATCAGCAGGAACTGTCATGAGCTTACCCAAGCCAAGGCTAGACCCTCTCACCAAGTAACCAGGCCAGTCCTCGCATCCTCCACTAGAGGTCAGTTTGAGAGCTTTCCACACAGATGTTGCTCTCTCATGTAGAGCCTACTATACTAAACACTAGGTTAGGGGCTGGCAGACAATATAACATCTCCTTTCACTTCTAGAATTTCCTCACCCTTCTCTGCCCAATCCCCACCCAAGATACTGTTCCTTCCTCAAAAAAGGAGTTCCCACAGTCCTGAATTGATGGGCTGGTGGGATGACTGAGTAGGTAAAGGTCTTTACTACTAAGCCTGATGACCTGAATTCAATTCCAGAGGCCCACACAGTGAAAGAATCAACTCCTTCAAGTCGCTCTCTAGTCTCCACACATACATCATGGCACCTGTATTAAACACTTCCACACAAAAGACACACACACACATCAGTTTTTAAGATGTGATTTATTCTTAAAAAATCTGAAAAGATGAATGTGTTCCTTCTGTCCCCTCAGGCCAGGGACTTTATGCATCACTGACTGACTCAGCCTCCCTGGTCCTAAGAACCCTTCCTTCCTGAATACTGTCAGTACCGATAAAACTTCCTGTATTTAGGTTCAGGAGGAGTAGGAGGGGGGAGACTAGAAGTGGTTGTGTCTTCACAGTCATGCTACTGCTATTCTTTGGTGCTATGCTTTGTCCCTTTCTAAGGCCTCCTCCAATATGCCAGCTGTAGCTGCCCACTCTCTATGAAGGACTTCTCACTTCATAATTTCTGCTGTGCTTTCTCTCACAGAGGTAATCTGACTTAAGTGGGAAGAGAACAAATTCTAGATCATTCTTCAAGCAACATCAGAGTAGCTGCTGCTGCAGCCACTAAGCACCACCTGTGCACGTTCACTGTGTTCCCTTTTAAAAGGGCCCTGTCCACCTCCCATCCTTTTCTTTCTCGCTCTCTCTCTCCTTCCCTCTCTCTTCCTCTCTTTCCCCCTCTTTCCCCTCTCCTCTCTCATGTTACTTCTGCCTCTGGAGGCCACCCTTCTCTTTCTCCTTTTTATCATCCCTTTAAAAAAAAAAAAAAAAAAAAAAAAACTCTGCTTGAACTGTCACGTCTTCTTTCTCTCGAGCCCCAATTTTCTTCCATGACAACACTGTTGACATGAACATAGAGCTACATCACAGACCCCAATGCCTCAGAACCATGAGAGTGACAGGGCCTTCCCCAGGTCAGACTCCTGGAACTACCAAAGCGTCTTCCTCTGGGCCAAGAATGAATGTTTAGGAACAAGTGACAGGGGCACACACACTCTAGCAATGGTAGCTTCCTCCTCCCAGATGACTGCCACCTGAGCCTGCTCCCTTACAGAGACTGCCCACTAAGGCTAGCTAACTCCTCCTCCTTGGGCTGTACAGAATAAAAGCAGTGAGTTTCCAGGCTTCATTGTAGGCACCCTCCATGAGACGGAGAACAGCCCACCTCAAAAATCCCAGCTTTTCTGTCAGTGTGTCTGTCTGTTGTTATTTCAGTGTCTGTCATTTCATTCCCAAGGCACGCCAGTCAGGTTTCCAGGATGCAGCAACCTAAAACACCTGGAATTACCGGGAGATATTAGCTTGATGCTGTTCAGTGACACCATCAGAGTCCTTGAGGTATTTGTCTAACAATCCCATGCCAGCTATGTCTGGGCTTCACTTGGCCTGGAGCTAGAAGAGTCTCTGTGCAAAACAAGATGAATAGGCTGAGTGGTAATGAGAATCTACTCTTCTAGGAAGACTTGAGAGTATTCCTCACTTAAACATTTTTTAAAAGATTTTATTTACTTGCATGTTAATGCACCACACTGTGCAATGCCCTCAGAACAGATGATTATGAGCCACTATATGGATGTTGGAAACCAACCTGTGTCCCCTGCAAAGGCAGGAAGTGCTCTTAATGACTGGGCCATCCCTCTAGCTCCATATTCCTTTTAATAAATAGCTCCAAAAGTATTTTGTATGTCAGGAATCCTGGCTTCCTTCCTTCCTTTCTTTCTTTCTCCTAATTTTTTTGCCACTAAAATAAAAGCAGGCAAAAAGTATTAGTTGAAAAAAAAAAAAAATCCCAGAACAGAGAAGAGGAATTAAACATAAAATTCTACCCATAACCATGAGGTTCTTTGCAATTGATACCTGCTGGAAAGGGGGAAATCAGTTTGCTCCAATGGGATGACCCTGGACATCCCAACCGCACTCCAGGGCAGGCCCCAAGCCCAGGAGTAGTTGGCCACCTCAAAAGAGACTCCATGGTTTTTGTGTGCTTCTGTGTTTTCATTTGGTTTGGATTTTTTGTTTGTTTTTGTCTTAGTAGGGTTTTTTTGTTTTGGGTTTTGAGAGAGAAAGAGCATGCAGTTGGGTGGGAAGGGATGAGGGGAGAATCTGGAAGGAGTTGGGGGGAAGAATATGATCAAAATGCATTGTGTGAAATTTTAAATGAGGATGTTTTAAACTGTGAAATGATGAGCTAGAGTAAGATCTTCACTTCTGTCCTTGTGGTGTAGTTTCTGGCTCCAAAAATCCCACACTGGCTAGTTAGTCAGCATGGTCATCATGGAAAAGCCCTTCAACTGAGAAAATGACCCTATCTGATGGGCCTGTGGGCTAGCCTGTGGTGCACTTTCCTGATTGGTGATTGATATGGGTGGGCCCAGCTCACTGTGGGCTAGTCCATCCCAGGGCTTGTGGTTCTGGAAGTTATAAGAAAGCAGGCTAAGCAAGCCACAAAGAGCTAGCTAGTCAAACCTTCCATGGTTTCTGCATCTGCTCCTGCCTTGACATCTCTAGATGGTAGACTGTGAGCTGTAAGATGAAATAAAGCCTCCCCCACCCCTTTCAGGTTGCTTTTGGTTGTAGTGTTTTGCTACAGCAATAGAAACTCCAACCCAGACCAAAAGAGAGGATGCATTATCCCTTCGTTTAACTTGTATCACAAAGTAAAGCTATCAAGAAGGCTTCAACTCATGTGCCCACTTCATTAGCTAGTTAGGCTGCCAGCAGCGCCATCTTCAGGATTCTCAGTCTAAGTCTAGACTGTAAAACACCTGCCATAGCTCAGGACTGTGCAGTCTTACCTGGAATTCACCATTCTTGAATTAATAGATTGCCTTTCTATGGAATAGCTGCAGGTTAAAAGGGGACTATGGAGATATTTGTAGATGGATTTTTCTTTGAGCTGCCAGCTCACAAAAAAATAATAAATAAAATGGCACCCAAGACTTATTATTATGAAAGCTCTGCCTATCGCTTAGGCTCTTATAACTTATAACTAGCTCTTATAACTTAAATTAACCCATATTTTTATATGTACATTTTTCCACACTCTCGTTACCTCATCTCCATTTTGCCCATCTTGCTTTCTCCACGTCTCGCTGGCTACTCTTTTTTTTCCTTCTTTTCTGTCCAAAAGTCCTTCTGCCTAGCTATTTGTCATTTAGCTTTATATAAAACCAATCACAGTGACATATCTTCAAACCGTGTAATCAGTTATCTCACAACAGATATCACAGCTTCTTAAAGGACTGGTGGATCTGGAGTGTAGCTCAGTGGTAGGGTCCTTACCTTACATGCATGAAGGACGCTGGGTTCAGTCCCTAGTGCTGGAAAACAATGACAATGACAACAAAAGCCCATTGATGAAAACCAGATACCAGCAATTGTCAGAGGCAGTATGTATCAGGGAAGCCATAAGAGAGAGCTGAGGTCTGTGGAAGGAATATCTGTCCGGAAATAAGGATGAGTTTGGTGGTTTGGGTTTTGTTTTATAGTTTGTTTTGTTTTCAGTTTTTCTTGTTTTCTTTAGACAAGGTCTCATGTTGCCTAGGCTGTCCTCGAGCTTGCCATGCAGCTGAGGGATAGCCTTCAACTTCTGTTCTGTCCTCTACCTTCAAGTACTGGGATTCAAGCATGCACCAGGATCCTTCTTCTTGGTTTGTTTTGTTTGTTTGTTTGTTTTAACTTTGTATTGTTTGAGAATTTCATACAAGCACATAATGTGTATTGATCAAATCCACCCTCCAATTCCTTCCTGTTCCTCCTCCACTTTTCCCTCCTCACTTCCGGAGCTCTCGCTCTCTAAAAATAAAAAAAAAAAAAAATAAAACAGAACCATCCAGTGGACTCAGTGCTGCCTATGGTCATGGGACCATCCACAGACTAGAGCATGAGGAACCTCTCAGGGCCCTCATCCCTGAAGATGGTCTCCCTTCCCCAGCAGCCATCGGTGGCCAATAGTTCCTCATCTAGGGTGGGACTGTTTTATTTTTGAAACAGGGTTCACTGTGTAACCCAGGATGTCCTGGAACTTGCTATGTTATCCAGGCTAGCCTTAAATTTCCAAATGTCCTTCTGCCCAGTCTTCCCAGTACAACCACATCTGCACAGGAAAGAAAACCAACTGCTAACCCTAGCCTTACTATCTACTACTTTACGGACCCATTATCAACTACAATGTTGCTTAAAGGAATAAAACATGTCTAAGGTACTGCTCTTCACAGATCAGCCATCTCTCTGTGGGTTTTTTTGTTTGCTTGTTTGTTTTGTTTTGTTTTTTAGGCAAGGTTTCTTGTGGAAGCGGAGCTCACTATTTTTGCTAGACTGGCTGGCCAGAAAGCTCCCCAGCTGTCTCCCTGCTTCCACTCCCCACCCCACCTCTCCACCCCCCCTCCCCCCCCCACACTAAGATTACAGACATATACTGCTATACCTGGCTCTTCCAGAGTGTTGGGGACCTGATTTCAGCTCATGCTTGTACAACCACCACTTTACCCATCCCCTCATCCCGGGCTGGCCCTTTTCAATCAACCATACAAAATGCTGTCTCCTGCTTAAAAAGCAGCCTTTCCCCAGAAGGGTCTGAATGAAAAGCATCATTAAGAACACCCAACCCTCCTTTAGAGAGATTATTTTTATGTAGCTTAGTCTTGTTATTCATGAAAATATGTGATTTATAAAGACAGCTTTTTCCTTATAAATCTTTTTGGAAAACAAAGGACATTTTCACTCATCCAAAGACCACCATACCCTATTAAACATTGGGGTCCTTTGTTTCACAAATATTCGTGTGTGTGTGTGTGTGTGTGTGTGTGTGTGTGTGTGTGTGTGTGCTCTAGGTACTAAACCCAGGGCCTCATGTACATTAGGCACTTTTTTAAATGTCCTTTTTAAAAATATTTATTTTTATTTAATGTTCAATGGTGTTTTGCCTTCATGCATGTTTGTCTATGTGAAGGGTCAGAAGCCTTGGAAAAGGGAGTTACAGATAGGTGAGCCGCTGTGTGGTTGCTGGGAATTCAACCAGGGTCCTCCAGAAAAGTAGTCAGTGCTCTTAATGGCTGAGTCATCTCTGCAACCTCTTAGTCTAACACTTTAACATTGAGCTGCCTGCCACATGGTCCTTCAGTACTGATTGGAGGCAAAAAAAACATGCATAAAAGTATTATATAAAACACAAAAAACTTCACAAGCCATGCAAAAACCATACATTAAAGTGTTTTATAAAACACAAGATCTGCCTGGCTTTAGTGGCTCATACTTTTAATCCCAGCACTTGGGAGGCAGAGGCAGAAGCAGAGGCAGGTGGATATGAGTTCAACACCAGCCTGGTCTACAGAACAAGTTCCAGAACAGGCTCCTAAGCAATACAAAGAAACCCTGTCTTGGAAAACAAACAAACATAAAACCCCACAAAACACTTCATAAGCCATGCAAAAAACAAAAACAAAACAAAAAACAAAAAAACAAAAAACATATATGGAAGTGTTTTATAAAGCGCAAAAGACTTCATAAACCACACAGCTAAGCAAGCATTGTATCTTGTTAGGCATCATTTGGCTGTTTAACCTGGATGAAAGATGCTGAACCAAAGAGGGATGGTGAAGCAGAAGAGTTAGTCCACAAAAACTCTACTTCCTCATAAACTTGCCCTCACAAGGGTCAGCTCTGGTCCTCTGAGCTCAAACCTTCCTCTCCAGCTTTCCCAGCCACAGTCTAACAGGCTGTCCCCAACCTTACCCAAGAAGGCAACATGGTTCCACTTTGCCTCTGTTACCCCACACACACACACACACACCACCCCCCCACCCCTGTCACAGCTCAGCTTTATTCACAGAAGTGGCATCTTCAAGGAAGCCCTTTACAAATGAAAGGTGACTTCCAGACAGAGCATCCCTGAGCTGCAGGCAGCCTGTGGCCCTGCCAGATGGCAACAGATTGTTAGGGAGGCACTGCCCCCTTGTGTCTCAGTACATGAAACTCTGTCTCAAGAGAAATAATAATAATAATAATAATAATAATTCTATTCTAAAAAAAAGCATTCAAGGACAAAAATTGAGGCTACAGGCAGTCTATATATATGAGCAACTTTATTTGTGTTTTTTGTCTTCCTAGCCACTACTCTTTGTCTAACACAAATGTATTTAATTCTAACACCATCTGTCTGTGTGTTTCCCTCCCTTGACTCCTTTAAAAAACACTACCTTATATGCATCATAGAACCCTCATCCAGTAGCTGATGGAAACAGAAGCAGACACCCACAGCTAAACACTGAGCCAAACTCCTGGAGTCCAGTTTTAGAGAGGGAGGAATGATAAGCAAAGGGGTCAAGACCAGGCTACAGAAACCCACAGAGACAGCTGACCTGAACAATGGGGAGCTCATGGACCCCAGACTGATAGCTGGGAAAACAACATTGGACCGACCCAGAACCCCTGAACACGGGTCTCAGCTAGAAAGCCTGGGCAGCCTAAGAGACCTCTGACAGTGGAACCAGGATGTATCCCTGGTGCACAAAAGGACTTTGGGAGCACATTCCTCATGGAGGGATACTCCCTTAACCTAGAGGCAGGAGGGAGGGCCTAGGCCCTATTCCAAATGACTCAGGAGATTTGATGGTCCCTCCTGGAAGGCCTCACCCTCCCTGTGGGGTGGGTGGGGAATGGGATGGGAGGGTGGGTCAGGGGACATGGGAGGATGGGAGGGAGAGAACTGAGATTGATATGTAAAATAAGAAAAAAATTTAAGTTAAAAAATAATAAATGAATCAATTACATACAAAAATATAGCATATAAAGTATTAGATATCATTTTGGAACTTTCAAATAAAGTTTTAGTAGACTCTTAGCTGGGTGGTGATACATGCCTTTCATCCCAGCACTTGGGAGGCAGAGGCAGACTGATCTCAGTGAGTTTGAGGCCAGCCTGGTCTACAGAGTGAGCTCCAGGACAGCCAAGGCCACAGAGAGAGACCCTGTCTCAAAGGGCAAAACAGAAAGTTTTAGTAGATTCTCCTTTTCCTCTACCCCCTCCCTCCACTACCCCTAAGCCCCCCTGAACCACCTCCTGGTTTCCTTCCTCTTTCATGTCTTCCACGTAATTTTTTTGCCCCAGTCCCATCTTTCCTCATCATTTATTTTTACCTTCTCTTTGTTTCCCTGTTATTTTTAAGTTGTACCCACACTTTGCACCCACTGATACTTATACATGTAGAAACTGCATGAATCCCCTAACTGCATCAGTCGTCACTTAAAGAAGGCTCTCACCATGAAAACCCTGCATCGATAAATGTGCAGCATTTTCTCTTGTTATTCTGTCTGTGTCCATTTAATTCTCAGGTTCAGTGAGAAAACCCTGAAATGGAGCAGATCAGTTCCCCGAGGGATGGGGAGTAGCATTTTCAACAGAAAACACCAACCATCCATTGAACTTAATGCTCATTTTATTCCCTGTAAGTAAAGCAATGCAAAAGTCACCAGGGCTATAGGCTCAACTAAAGTGAACTACAGGGCAGAAGCCCAGAGCAGGAGTTTTAGAAGTCTTCCACACCTCCTCTCAGAGAAGGTGCATTAACGGGAACCATTGAAAGAGACAAGGAAAGCGAGAAAGAAGGGGTGGGATTCTACCAGGAGTAGGGTGTTCTCCAGCTGCTCTTGTGTAAATCGCCCATCAGCAAGGTGAATCTTTGATGATTTTAAGAGGGTTACCATCCTCCCTGAAAAGTGAATAACCATATACACTGTATCAGCATCTGCCACACTAAAACCAGGCCAACTGTTTAGCACTTTTAAAGTCCTGTGTCCATTATGCATCCAATTCCCTTCAGGGCTACATTTACTTGGTCACTTTTTAAGGTTAATTCAGAAAACACAAAGGGTAAAGATCTTTTTACCCCTCCCCCAATGCCCCCATCCAAACCTAAGGTAAAGAAAGGGCTCTAATGCCAACAAACCATTTCAAGAAGACTTAGATTGCTCAATGGAAATTGATACACGAGAATGTACTCTCCCACACAGATGTGTTATAGCCACCTGGGCAGTGTGTTGCTTGAAGGGAGTCAGGAACCATACATTTAATACTTAGCATATTCCAAGGTATATGAAGTAAGTCTTACCTGCCAACTGGTAAATATAGGGTGTGCAGATCACCTGTGTGTCCCTCTAAATCTAAAAGTAAATGTGATATTCTGCAGAATTTAGCTATTAACTATAGTCTTCTTTGTGTGGGCACATATGTAGGTATAGTGCTGAGGATTGAACTAATAGCTTTCTGTACCCTAGCTAAGTTCTCTACCACGGAGCTATATCCCAGCCCCCCAAATATGCAGTATGTTTTTCCACTACTGTAAAGATTGATCCCAGGACTTCACACATTCTAGGCAAACATTTTACTGCTGAGTTACTCTGTCTACGCTACACTCCTAATTTGGAAAAAGAGCACATTAAGATGGCGACGTAACCTGTCTACTTCTATATAGCACACTGATCACAAGCTTTAGTGTCTAGCTTTGACCAAAACAATGATTTTACATCTTTAAAATGTCTGTATAAAAACCCAAAACAGAGCCAGACAGTGGTGGTGCACACCTTTAGGCCCAGCACTCAGGAGGCAGAGGCAGGCCAATCTCTGTGAGTTTGAGACAAGCCTAGCCTGGTCTACAAGAGCTAGTTCCAGGACAGGTTCCAAAGCAATACAGAGAACCCCTGTCTCAAACCCCTTCCCAAATAAAAAACAAAACAGCTGAAGTTACATTTGACTTCTACATCCCAGAAAGGAGTTACTGCCTCCAACAATCAAAATTCAGGACAAGAAAAGAAAAACTGGACTGCTACACAACTGAGAAACTATGTGACCTGGGGCTGGAAGCTAAGAGAACTTGTTGCTCTTGCAGAGGACCCCAAGTCTGATTTCAGTCACAACCATTTGTAACCACTGCTCCGGGGGTCCAACTCCCTTTTCTGATCTCTGTAGATACCAGATATATACATTGTGCGTATGCATACACATGCAAGCAAAACCCTCATATACATAAAATAATAATAATAAATCTAAAAGTAATCTGTAATACTGGACCTGATTTTCATGCACATGGTACATTCATTCCCGTAAGTGTTCAGGTCGCTTCCACACACAGGGTTGAGGTTCCTGGGGCATGCTGGATAGTCATAATGATCACAGTTTGGCTACAAAAGAGAAAAGTAGAGAATTAAGAGAAAGACTTGACACACACACATTACAAAACATCTAAGAGAGGATAATGTCCCAACTTACCCTAAATTTCATAGAAATATCCTAAATAAACTTATGTTTTCCCCTGCCCAGCCCAAAAATGAGTTTGTAATATAAAAATCAGATGCAATGTTTCAAAATACAATTACAAAAAGAAGGAAAAAAAAGATGACCCCAGAACCAGTAATTACAATACTTCAGAGGCTGAGGTAAGAAGATTGCCTCCAGTTTGAGGCCAGCCTGGGATACATAGTAAGTGCTGGCTGGCATGGGGAACACAACTAGATCTTGTCTCAAAAAACAAAATGAAACAAACTAGAGCACAATATTATCGCGGTAAATAAGGATCAGGATAAACAAATAGGCCGAATAGATGTTTATTCAGGGAGAAATAACTTACAACCTAGACAGATGAAAACCAGGAAATTCAACCCGATCCTCTCCTGTCCGAGTCACGCCAGAAAGAGAGCGCCTTTCCTGGCCCCCTCCGACCTCCTTCCACAGGTCACTTCCGCCCATGGCTCCACCCCCCAATGGGTGTGGTCAGTGCCAGAGAAGGACTATCTCATGATACAATATGGTACCATTTGAACTAATCCTAGCACTTGGAAGGCAGAAGGAGGATCATACTCAATTATATTATGCAGTTGAAGCCAGCCTGGGCTATGAGACCTTATCTCAATACTTAAAAACACAGTGAGAATTTGAACATCTACTAAGCCTCATTTTGAACCTCCCGCCCTGCCATTTTTTTTTTTTTTTTTTTTTTTTACCTAATTCCAAGTTTGGAGTGGGGGAGGTGTTATTTATTTTGAGACAGGGTTTCACTATTGGCCTGGAACTTGCTATGTAAAACCAGGCTGGCCTCAAAGATTTACCTGCCTCTGCCCTCCTATGTGCTGGAATTGAAAGAGTTCACACCATACCCAGAAGCTTTTTTTTTTTTTTAAAGCAATGTCTTTTAGCAAGTCTGTCTAAAGTATTTGATATTGCTCTCACACAAATAATTTTACTTCATTACTCATGTTTCTATGAGACCCTTGGGTGTTACAAGGACTGTAACTCTGGCTGGGGATACACAGTGATGAGGATTGACCCTAGAGCTGCAGGCAAGTGCTCAACCTCTGAGTTATACCCCTTGTGTAAGTTAGGGTTTCTATTGCTGTGAAGAGACAGACACCATGGCCATAGAAACGCTTAGGAAAACATTTCATTGGGGTGGCTCCCTTATAGTTCAGAGGTTCATCACGGTGGCAGCATGACTTGGTGCAGGAGAAATAGCTGAGAGTCCTACATCTTTCAGGCCACAGGAAGTAGTCTGTCTCACTGGGGGTGGCTTGAGCATGTATGAGACTTCAAAGCCCACCTCCACAGTGACACACTTCTTCCAACAAGACACACCTCTTAATAGTGCCACTCCCTTTGGGGGCCATTTTCTTTCAAACTACCACACCCCTATAGAAAATATCCTCTTAATTTAGATGCTTAACAGCCTAGCATTCACCAGGTCCTGGATCTGAGCCTCAACATCCTCACCCCACCCCAAGAGTCTAGAACGATAAGCCTGGTGCGGTGCTGCACACCTGTGGTCACAGCACCCAGTCTGCAAAACAAAGCAAAACCACTCAGAGAATGGGACAGTTGAAGGTTCTATATCATGCAGCAGATCTGTCTCAGCCAGCCAGCAAGGGGAGACTATGTTGTGGGGACTGTTTTGAGAGAGACTGCAATTATCCGGATGCAAGTTGTTTAGGCAGAGAATGGTTATAAACATTTTCTATGAGATACCCTCAGAGAGCAGTCCTCCCATTATCTCAGACTGCTGCCCCCACAGCCAGTCCAGAAAGCCTAATAATCCTTCTAACAGCCCAAGGGACCAGGTCTCAATTCATAATTGTCAGCTTCCCTAACTTTGGTCCTAGATTCCAGATGAGGACCAACCAAGTGTAATTGTTTGCACCACTACCTAAAGCCTCGCTTGCTGACAGCCTGCACCGGACCACGCCTGAAGACTCTTTCCTCACGCTGGCACTTTGCCACTCCTCTGCCAGCCAGTGAGTCTCTACCAGAATGAAAATGGTGGTCACAGACCCCTTGATACAGTAGTCTTCAATAAACTGTCTCATTTGGGTTTCATTTCTGTCCACAGAATTTATATAACAAAAATACATGAAGTTGTCTGGTACACACAGTAACAATCATGCCTCAAATAATTTGGATTTTAAAAGAAACTTTTAAAGCAAACAGATCACGGGGCCTTCAAAAACTTGAGCTATTCTCAACTGAAATGTACACTCTTAGCTGACACAGTGGTTTATACCCATAATCCTAGGACTGAGGCAGGAGGATCTCGAGAAAAGAAAAATATATTTTCATTTATTTATATCAAGGAACCTGCATGGGATTCGAGCTTACAGAACAATTCTCGTTTTTGTGTTTGTTTTGTTTGTTTGTTTGTTTCCAGATAGTGTCTCCCTGTGTAGCTTTGGAGCCTATCCTGGAACTAGCTCTTGTCGACCAGGCTGGTCTCAAACTCACAGAGATCCACCTGCCTCTGCCTCCTGAGTGCTGGGATCAAAGGCACGTGCCACGGTTTCTAAAGCTGTAAGTTTGGCCTGAAAATGGTTCAGCACTTCTTCCCTGTATGAGAAGAAACAGTGCCAGTAGTTCATACTTACTGTTCTGAATTCTGAAGGCTGAACTATGTGAGAGTTGGGAAAGTCCAAAGAGTTGGAGGAGACTGCAAAGAGAAAACACTGACATGCATAAATGACGATGGTAAGTTGATCGTAAAGATCCTTAAAACCCGGTTTGTAAGTAAGATGGTACCCTAAGCCAACCTCTAGCAACCCATATGAGCATTTTCAGACAAGTGCATCTGCACACAAGTAAAACACCCATGGGGGGGGCAGGGCAGGGGGAGTGGGGGCTGGAACAGTTTGTGGGCTGAGGAGATGGCTCAGTGAATGAAGTGCTTGCTGTGAACTGGGTTCCAGTCCTCATCATCCATGACTGGGGATGATGACTTTGGTCTGCAAGCCCCAGCACTGGGAGGCAGAGGCAGACAGATATCAAGAATTTCTGGCCAGCCAGTCTAGCAGAAATGGCTAGCACCAGGTTCATCAAGAGACCCTGTCTCAAGAGTAAGATGGAGAGAAATACAAGACAACCAGTGTTGACCTCTAGACTCTATATGCCTACATCATACACGCACAGCAATGTGCACACACACTCATGCACCAGTGGTGGTGCACACCTTTAATCCCAGCACTTGGGAGGCAGAGGCAGATGGATCTCTTGAGTTTGAGGCCAGCCTGGTCTACAGAGCAAGTTCCAGGACAAGCTCCAAAAGCTACAAAGAAATCCTGTCTCAAAAGCAAACCAAAAAAAAAAAAAAACAAAAAACAAAAAACCACACACACAGAGAGAGAGAGAGACCAAAACCATAGGTTTGAGTTTTATCCATGACTTTCCTTCCCTTCTGATATGCCTCTCCCTGTCTCTTTAAAAAGAACTTCCATTATTTCTTCCTGGGACTTCTTTTATGTTTGGTTTGTTTTTTTGTTTTTTGAGACAGGGCTTCTCTGTGCAGCAGCTCTGGCTGTTCCAGAACTTGCTTTGTATAACTGACTGGCCTCCAACTCATAGATAACCTGCCTCTGCCTCCTCAGCGCTAGGATTAAAGGTGTTCACCACCACCACCCTGCTCTCCATGGGATTTCTAAAAAACACACAGAACATTTGGTTCTGTTCCTATAAAGTTTCTTGAAAACTGATTTTGAAGTTACAAGTGTCAGGGAAGTAATTAACGGTGTAAGATAACTTTTGTCTGTGTATTCAAGATATTTTTTTTCCAGATAAGCACAAAACTTGGAGTTAACTTTTGAGACAGGGGCTCACAAAACCCAAGCTGATCTTAACAGGCTATGTTGTAGGAGCTGGCCTTGGAAGCATAAACCTCTTGCCTCTGCTTCCTAAGTGCTAGGATTACAGACATGAGCCAGTATATCAAGCTCAATAAACACAAAATTTAGTGTAAATATTGGGATTTCAACTCCGCTTTCCCATAAACGTCAAGTCCATCCAGAGGAAGGTCTCAGGGGCATTCCCACGTCCACACACCTCCTGTCAGGCTCAACTGGGCGGTGGTTACAAATCCAACTGCCTATCTGGAGGCCAGAAACTCTGTTTAAGAGAGGAAGAGCAGATGGCGGGGGGGTGATACCCAGAAGGAGCTGGGATCAAAGCACCAACTGGAGCTACAGGGGTGCTGGCCCCACATTCAGCTTCCATTCCCACTGGGGCCCAGCCGGCAGAACCGCCAGTAACGGCACACATCCACATCTGCAGCTCAAGCCCAGAGCCAGCGCTGTCATCTCTGAGCTGGTCCCCCTTCCCCAGTCTAGACACCCGACCCATTTGAGTGTCACCTTCAAAGTCCCCAGCCAGGAGCAACAGCACCAGCGGCAGCATCATGGGAGCCATCCTCCCTGTTGTGCTGGAAGGCTCTGGAGTGAGGCAACAATAAGTTACCCGCTGGCACCACGCGGGGGGCGGGGGGGGGGTACAAAGGGGAGGGGCGAAGGGCGGGCAGGCGGCTTGGTAGACCAGGAGGAGGAAGAGAAAAGGAGGGACAGGCCCCTGCAGGAGTGGGGATGAAGGAGAAGAGGGAGGTTTGGGGAGGCATGAGGGGAGGCCCACCACCTACCCACAAGCACAAACCTTCCAGATTTCTAAGCAGCAAACTCTCCACACGATCCATAAAAAACGAACCATGTCTCCAACCTTCCACCAGCCCATACACAACCCCTGCTCTTCTCCAGTGGTCCAAACGGCCCGTCTGGTCCCCAGAGCCCACACACAACACCACACTTGAACTCTCCACAAACCCCTCCACATCCCTACAGCATCCCTCTTCACCAACCCCCACGAAACACTTCACACACAAGTACATCACACGCTGAACACACACATACACAACCTAACCCCTCTGCAAATCCCACACATCTTCACCTCCCCTCAAGAGCTGCAACCACCCTATCCCAACCCCAGCCTCACCCACACACTCCACCACAAGCTGACCCCTCCTCAAAAGGCACACATGCCTTTACCATAAAATCCATTATCCTTCCACATGCCCCAAACATCCCGTCAACCCATAAAAACCCACCCATCCATACCCCACCATCCTTCCATCTCCCCTAACATAGGCCTTTCAACACTTCAAATACCCCACATCTCACATACCTAAATGGGGCCTAAATGACCCCCACCCTTGCAACCCACCAAATACTCCAGTCCTCTACACAACCCACCATTCTTCCACTCCCCACATACTACATTCACTTCCCATCCACCTTCCAACCCTCCAAATACACACACACACCACACACACCCATCTATCCAACAGTAACACACCACTTCTTCCAATACCACACATAGAACAGACCCCCATCATACAACCTGCCATTCTTCCACATACCCCATAATTCCTGCAACCCACCCACTCCCTTCATACACACAAACCCCCTTCATACAACCCAACAACTCCACACCATCCACATACCCAATTTTACACAAACTCCCCCCAATATAGGCAGATTTTTCTTTGGGCTACCAGCTCTCTCTTGCTCTCTCTCGCTCTCTCTCTCTCTCTCTCTCCCTCTCTCTCTCTCTCTCTCTCACACACACACACACACACACAGACTTATTAATTATAAAAGTTCGGCCTATAGCTTAGGCTTGTCCCACTAGCTCTCATAACTCAAATGAACTCAGTTCTATTTACCTACACGATGCCATATGACTAGTTGCTTTTACCTCTCCTCCTACATGCCCTGCCCCCTCTGTATCTGGCTGGTGACTTCTCCTTTCTTCTTCCCAGACCTCTCTCTGTCCACTCCTCCACTTCTCATCACCACTCCAAACATCTACACAACACTCCCCCATTCCTATCCACAAACCTTCAAAGTACCCCTCTCCAGGTAATACACTCCTTTAATCCCAGCTCTTATGAGACAGAGGCAGGAGGATCTCTGTGGGTTTGAAGCTAGCCGGTTCACAGAGCTTATTCTAAGATAGCCAGAGTTACACAGAGAAACTCTGTCTCAGAAAAAAAAAATAAGTATCCTTCTCCATACACCCTCCCCATACATACCCCATGATGCATCACCTCTCTACCCTTCTACATACCCCAAACACAACCCCCATGCCTCTGATCCCCCCATACCACACCCCGCCTGTCCAGTTCCTCAAAGATCCAAACCCTGCACACACCACGTCTTCCTCCACACATATCTCAACTCCTCTACAAACCCTACAAACACCACACAGTTCACACTCTCACCAACCAAAATGAATTTCAAGGTATCTATTTTGGAGGACTATGTCAGAACTTCAAAAAGGCCAGGTGTAGCAGCACATGCCTTTAACCCCAGTTCTCAGGAGGCGGTGGCGGACAGATCTCTGTCAGTTCCAAGGCCAGCCTGATCTCATAGTGAGTTCCAGGCCAGCCAAGGCTACATAACAAGACCCCATCTCAAATAACCACAATGATAACAAAAACAAGCTTCAAAAGGCCAGGTAAAGTATCATATTCCTGTGACCACCGCACTTGGGAGGTGGAGACAAGAGGATCCGTGAGCTCCCGGCCAGACTGAACTACATGACAGCCTGCCTCAGAACACACAAACAAAAATTCTGAAGGGCATTAAGCAGACTAAAGTTCAAAGTGCAGCCCTGTAGCTTCCAGAGCATCACAGGTCTCCCCTGCCCCATCCCCTGACTGTGTTCCAGTCACACTGGTTTCCTCAGTCCCCCTTTAGGGCTTGGCCTGATGCTGATGTCTCAACCTGCAGAAGCTTCCTTAGTCATCTGTCTGCTCACACATCCTCAGATCAGGAATGCATTCCTTGGTCATCACATCTTTATAAAGTACCCAGTTCTGCTATGTCCCATACTTCCGGGGCCTTGCCTTCCTCCCATAGGACTCACCGAAAACCTGACCTTCTTACTGTAAATCGCTCTTTTGTGGCACACTCTACCTGTGTAAGCTCCAAAAGGTGAGTGCTCCTGCTTGGCTTACTGCTGTACCTTCAGCACCTGGAAGATGCTTCCTGTGTGTTCCCAGTCCACTGAATGCTTCAGCAGGAGATATAGCTCCATGGGGAAGAGCTGGCCTAGCATGGCCAAGGCCCTGGCTTCAATCCCCACCTCCACAGCTGCAATTAAAAGCAAGCCCTGACAAGTCTTACTGAGTGAATGAGTGAATGAATGAATGAATGAATGAATGAATGAATTCAAGGGGGTCCAACATTAACTGACCTAGAAGAAAAGGCTAGACCACAAAGGAAACACCAGAAGCCAGCCAGCTTTTAGATGCAGAGGCTAGAATGTTGCTACAGGTTCTACATAGTCAGTTTCCGGCTAGCCAGAGCTACATAGTGAGAACCTGGAAATTGTAGATGTTTACTTAAACAAAATGGTTTTTCAAGAAAGGAAGAAACTTAGTCTCTGGCTGTATGTGTGTCATGTGACACACCAATACAGTATGGCATGGCTGTGCAGTGTGCCTACAAATACTCATTCTGCAAGGTAATCCAGACTCTGGAACTCACAGACTCCTGGTCCCCCCAACTCCACACCCATTGGTACCATTACAATAGAATATTGGGACACAAGCCATAGACACAAGAGCTCTTGCTATCATGTGTTCTAGCCTGTCTTACTTTAACTTCACCCTGGTGTCAGGTGAGCAATTATTCCTAGGAGAAAAGGTGTTGGCTCCTAACCAATGTCATCTTGGCCATCATGCTGTCCCAGGCAGGATATTTCTAGCCTGTACACAGTGGCCTTGCTTATTACTCTTACTTGTCTATCACCACAGTTTCAATTGCACCTGATGTGAAGTCAAGAAATGTTTCTGTAAGGGGTTTAACCCTCAGCGGTATTCAGGGGCACAGGAAAGAACTGATGAGGGCCTGTCTGGTGTTCTGTGTTGTGTGGGCTGTTCAAAGAAGGAGAGTCACCCAGGAATGGAATCTTAGGCTCTCTGGCAGCTGGAAGGAACAGTTTCTGTGAACTGAACCTCAAACCTCCATTCAGAAGCGTATTTATGGATTGATCACAAAGATTGTGTTTGAGGTACAAGTTCCCCTTTGATCTGTTCCATATGTTCTAAGAAGGAAACCACCCTAACCCAGCAACTTCAGTCCTTACTGCACACTGTTTGATAGTCCCAATAATTCAAGATGCTCCGAGTGTGCCTGGATAGTCTTGTGACTGAAGCCATGCAACAGATGGAAAATCTTCTCATAAAAAACAACTCTGTAAGTCATAGGAAACAATCACTGTGGCTCAAGTGGTGACTTATACCAGCAATGGTTGCTCTTGGGAGGTAGGAGGGGATGAAGAGTTCCAGGTTGCCCCAGCAACTGGGAAGCTTGAAGTCACCTCAACCTACATAAGACCTTGCCTCAAAACAGAGCTCCATAGTTAGAATTTGTAAAGAACACTGGTCTCTGGCTCTGTGTGTGTGTGTGTGAGAGAGAGAGAGAGAGAGAGAGAGACAGAGTCAGAGACAGAGACAGAGAGAGAGAGACAGAGAGGTGACACACTTCACTACAGTATGGCCTGGTTACACAGTTTCCCTTCACACACTCACTCTAAAATTAATCCAGACTCTGGAACTCACAGCCTCCTGCCTTCCTCCCTCCACACCCTTAAATAATGCTATTATATAATATTATGTTAATAAATAATATTATAATATTAAGGCACTGGTTGGTCTCCTTTTAACTTCACCTTGGTATAAAGTGAATAATCATTTTTGGATAAGAATTCCTTGTGTCCTAATTATACCACTGTGGCTGTGCTGTAGAGCAGAGCATTTCTAGCCTGTAATACTGCCTACTACTCTTACTTTTATGTCCTCTGAGTCTAACCCTGTGCCTACACAGCTGAGTACATGACCTGAATAAATAAACCCTTGAAATATCAGATCAATATCTCAGCAAAGAAATAAACTGTGCCCTTGAATGGTCAGATTAATATCTCAGCAAACAGAATAAACCATGGACTAGAAAGATGACTCACCCATTAAGACTTCTTGCAGAGGACCCGAGTTGGGTACAGTTTCTGGCACCCACATAAAGCAATTCATAACCGCCTGTGACTCCAGCTCCTGGGGACCCAATGACCACTTCTGCCATCCAAGGATTTACACAAATGTGTGCATACCATAGAAACACACACATATACACATAAATAATAAAATAAATCTTATTTTAAAATGGAAGACACCAGCTGGGCCATGGTAGCACACACCTTTAATCCCAGCACTTGGGAGGCAGAAGCAGGTGGATCTCAGTGAGTTCGAGGCCAGCCTAGTCTACAAATCGGGTTCAGAACAGCCAGGACTGCTTCATAGAGAAACCTTGTCTCAAAAAACAAGCAAACAAAATTATTTTGTTTGTGCCAAGATCTTGCTATATAGCCCAGGGTGGCTTTTAATTTAAGATCTCCTTCAAATTCAACTCATGCCTTTAATCCCAACACTTGAACACCAAGGAAAGAGAATTATTAAGGCCAGCCTGAGGAACAGAGTTAAATTCTAGTCTAGCTTGGCCTACAGAATGATGCCTTTTCTTCTTTTATTTTTTCTTTAATTCATTTTCAAGTTTTTAATAATGAATTTTTAAACAATATTTTATCATTGAGTGTAGTGAAACACACCTTTAATTCCATCACTTCTGGAGGGACAAGGCAGGCAGATCTCTGTAAATTGAAGGCCAGACTGTGAAACAAGAACTAGTTCCAGGACAGCCTCCAGCCTCCAAGGTCACAGAGAAACCCTGTCTTAATAAATAAATGATAAATAAATAAATAAATAAAAATTATCACAACATCAGAAAAGAGTAAGAGAGTAAGACATCATCATTCCTTTGACAGATAGACACCGTGCTTGCCTTGGAGGTCATCATCTTGTACCAGTCTCTTAAAACTCCATCTTGCCTCAAAGGAAACAGCCAGAAGCACAGATCTGAGAAAGTGACTATTGAGTTCTCAGCCCTCATCAATACATATGATGTCCTTAATCCCAGTAGGCAGAAGGCAGAGGGAGGTGGATCTCTGTGAATTCCAAGACATCCTGTTCTACATAACGAGTTCTAGGACAGCCATGGCAGTTACATAAAGAAACCCTGCACTATAAAACCAAAATAATAATTAATAATAATAGTAATAATAATACTTGAACTCCAACCACATTTCAGAATTACAGAACTGACTTCAAGTCATTTCCTGAAACCAAATAGGCTTAACTGTATTATTGATGTCCACTGCCCTCTAGTGGAAATCAGCTGATAAAACCAGCATCCCATTTACAGACAGTTCTATTTGAAGTTACCAGGTTTTCCTGTTGTCTCCGCAGTAACCCATGAAACAGAGGTTATTCAAGTTCACTTTAATATTTTTACTTGTTTGTTGAGTTTTTCCTTTGTTTGCTTGTTTTTTTTCTTAAATGAGTTGCTTATCATCCTGGCTGGCCTTGAATTCCTATCCTCCTGTCTCCACCTACCAAGAGCTGATTTTTGTAGGATCGTGCTACCGTGAGGGGCTCCAAAATTAGGCTATTTTATGACTTTCAACAGTAACAGTGCGGATGCTCAAGATGACCCACACGTTAAGGAAGAAGATTCTACTGTTCCTAAACACGTGGGATCTGTAGGTAACATGTAACATGTTATCCATGGTGGCACAAGCTTTTAATTTCAGCACTCAGGAGGCAGAGACAGACCAATCTCTGTGAGTTCAAGGCCAGCCTAGTTTGCCTATTGGGTGCCAAGCAACTAACACTACAAAATGAAACTCTTGTTTCAAAAAAGAAAAAAGGAGGGAGTGCAGCCTACCATGTGCAAGGCCCTTGCTTCGTCCCTCACACCATAAAAGAAATGAAACTCAGGACAACTGTGTTTAACAGAGTTCAATGAAGCAAGAAGAGAGAGCCACACAACCCCTGTGTGCTGGCTCAAACGAGAAAGGCCCCCATAGGCTTAAGTGTCCCAATGCTGCATTCCCAGTTGGCGGAACTGTTTGAGAAGAATCAGGAGTGGTGGCCTTGTTGGAGAAGGTGTGGGGTGGGGCTTTGAGGTTTCTAAAGTCTACATATTCCCAGTTAGTGTGGGCTTTCTCTCTTTCTCTCTCTCCCCCCTCCTCACCCTACCCCCAACCCCCCCACACCTCACACCCCCTCACCCTCACCACCATGCTGTGGGTTGAGTAAGCTCTCAGGTACTTCTCCATGAAGCTGCCATGCTTCCTACCATGATGGCCATGGGCGCTAACCCTCTGGAACCGGGAGTTCCAAATGAATTTCTTTCTTTCACAAGTTGGCCATGATGTTTTATAACAATACTAGAAAAGTAACTAAGACCACCAGGTTTCAGGCAAGGAGCATCTGTGGACAGGAATTGTGAGTTGTGACAGTGTGACTGTTTAGTGAGACGTGATCAGCACTGACACTGATTGACTGTAGCTCAGCTATGATTGGCTGAGAGTCAGCTATTTGTCACAAATGTTTACTTGGAAGTTAGGCTTTCTGTCGGTTTACACACATGCTGGGTCACAGTGCATTTTATAGAGACTCAGAGTATAGACATAGCCTCTGCCAGATTTAACTGCACCCTTGGTAGCTCCTGTGTTGTGTAGCAAAGTTAAAGAATGTATTAACTGGGGGGCTGGAGAGGTGGCTCTGCAGTTAAGAGCACTGGATGTTCTTCTAGAGGACCTGAGTTCAATTCTCAGCCCCCACATTGTGGCTCACGACCATCTAGAGTGGCAGCTGATGCCCTCTTCTATCACAAAGTCAGATAGAGCACTCATATGCATAAAGCAAATTTTAAAATCTTTTTAAAAAAAGTAGGGGTTATCATGTCTGACTAGAAATACTTTTTAAAAAGAAAAGAGAAGGTATTAACTGAACAGGCCACTAGTTGCCTCCAACCCAAAAGCTAAGCATGTCGTGAGACAGCATCTGAAACCCTAGTGGAGACTTCCCTGCATTGCTTTACCCTGCATACCGGATCTTTCCACCCATGTATCAAGTCTCTTGGTTTCTGGCTTCCCTTTGTTCTGTAACTATAAAAATTTCATGCAACTCTTCTTTCCTCAGAAGATGGTTATTTAGGGCCACCTGAATCCTTCTGTGTTCCCTGGAGTCTTAGCTCCAGAATAAACTAACTCTTATTCCCTTTGAAGTGAGGGATGTGTTTGCATCAGCCTCAGAGATTCCAGCTTCTTCTAAATCAAGACAATACCTAGGAAGTGTGAGCAGTGTCTGCCAAGGATGGAAGCTGGAGGCAGGCATCATAATTCTGAGGAGGGGCAGTGACTAGAGGAAGTGAAGCCCCTCTCTCTCTCTCTCTCTCTCTCTCTCTCACATACACACACACACACACACACACACACACACACACACACACACACAATTGCTAAGGCCTGTAGCAAAAGCAAGCTGCATACACACACAAGAAATAAAATGTAGGCAGCCCTCTGTGAGTTAAAAACCAGCCTGATCTACAAAACAAAGAGATAAAATGTAAAATTAACAAATAATAAGAAAAAACAAATACTATGGATAACTCTGACCCAAACTTGGGGATCTAAGAAAGGCTTTTGGGGAAGAAAGAGCAAACGTGTCACAAATGGGAACAATAGACAAGCAAAAGGCTGCACAGAGGTCCTTCCCAGTCAGGAAACAGCTGTGATTCACCTTGGCTGGAGAGCAAAGGCAGGCCAGGCACCAGAGGGAGGGATGCAATTTCAGTAGGAAATGAGAATCAGATGTTTGTGGAATATTGTTTTAACTGTGGAAAGGTATTACAAATGCTGTATTTGTTCAATTATATAAAGATGTGTTGCTTTTGTTTCCCCTTGCCTGCCTAAGGCATCTGATTGGTCTAATAAAGAGCTGAACAGCCAATAACTCAGCTGAGAAAGGACAGGCAGGGCTGGCAGGCAGAGGAGAAATCTAGGCTCAAGAGAAGAAAGGAGAGAACGAGGGAGACACCAGCCAGCCAGACATGGGAAGCAGTGAAAGTAAGATGTACAGAAAGAAAGGTAAAAAAGCTCTGAGACCAAGGTAGAGAAAGAGAAACAAGTTAATTTAAGTTAAAAAGAACTAGCCAGAAAAGAGTTAAGATAGGGCTAAGCATTCAAAACTAATAAGTCTCTGTGTCATGATTTAGGAGCTGGTTGGTGACCCAAAAGAAGAAGCCTGGTACAATCCGGGGCTGAAAAGACGTTTGAGCAGTTAGGAGCACTGGCTGGTTTTGCAGAAGACCGAGGTTCCGTTCCCAGCATTCACATGGTGGCTCACAACCATCTGGAGCTCCAGTTCCAGTGGATCTAATGCCCTTTTGTGGTCTCTGTGGGCACCAGGCATGCAAGTGCTGTAAAGATATACATGAGCCGAGTGTTGATTGTGGCACACGCCTTTAGTCCCAGCATTCGGGAGGCAGAGGCAGGCGGATCTCTGGGAGTTCTCGGCCAGGATGGTCTACAGAACTAGTTCCAGGACAGGTTCCAAAACAATACAGAGAAACCCTATCTCAAAAAACCAAAAAGAAAAAGATATACATGAAGGCAAAATACTCAAAAACATAAAAAAAAAATGAAAATGAAAGTGGAACTTTGGGGACGCAGTAAAGAGCCCGTCCTTGAATTCTGGGAACAGAAACATTCCTCTGTGATATGGTGAATGCATTAGTCATGTGAGACAGTTGATGGTGTTTCTGTCCAAGGTGGCTAACCCACCAAGCCAAATAATCCCCTTCCCCACCTCTGGGACTTTTTCGTATGTACCTGTTTGTCCAACTTCTACACATTCCAGAACCTTGATTCTGTATCACAGCCTTCCCTTTCATGTTGATTACGAGTTAACCATTCACATCAGTGTGAGGTCAAGCTCTACCAGTGGGATGAGACACAGTCGCCACCCACAGCAGAATGGAAACTAGGTGAGCTCTCTGTTCCTGTATGTTTGGTGCTTCAGCTTGGGTTGTAGCACACTCCTTTTTTTTTGGGGTTTTGGGTTTTGGTTTTTGAAGACAGGATTTCTCTGTATTGTTTTGGAACCTGTCCGGGAACTAGACCAGACTGGTCTCAAACTCACAGAAATCCGCCTGCCTCTGCCTCCAGAGAGTTGGGATTAATCTTTTTCTTTTTTAAGCAATTGCCTTGCCAGATTACTTTAGCTTTGTTCCTGTGTTTCTTTGTGAGATAACTTTCAAAGTGTTTGAGTTTGTGAGACTGTGGGATTTTTTTTTTTTAATTTGTAAAATGTTTTATAGTGTGATGTCTTTTTTTTACTGTGTAATCTTAGGAAAGGGAAGGTTGTGGCTTAACAGTTATGTGTTTGTGTGTCAAACTGACAAGGGGTCGATTGTACTAGATAGTTTTATGTCAACTCGACACAAGCTAGAGTCATCTGAGAGGGAGGAACCTCAACTGAGAAAATGCCTTCATAAGATCAGGCTGTGGGCAGGCCTGTAAGACATATTCTTAATTAGTGGTAGATGGGGAAGGGCCCAGACCACTACAGTGGTATCATCCCTGGGCTAGTGGTCCTGGATTATATAAGAAAGGGACTGAGCATGACAATATAAGCAAGCCAGTAAGCAGTTCTCCTCCATGACCTCTGCACCAGCTCCTGCCTCTGGGTGCCTGCCCTGCCTGAGTTTCTACACTCACTGATTTGAACTGCTATATGAAACCTTTGAGTAAACTATATCCTTTGCTCCCCAAGTTGCTTTTGGCCATCGTGTTTCGTCATCTTTTCTAATGACTGGAATGAGTTCCTCATGCAGAGTGAAGCAGCACACATAGAAATTGGATAAAGACTGTTAGAAGCAGGTATCACTGATGTCATTAGGTGACAGCTGCCTGGGCTGAAGAGAAACAGCTGTTTGCAGTATGACACTTCTGTGGGCCAGAATCGGAATGTTACTGGAAAGTCCTTAGGGTCAGAGACTGGCCCCTGGCCACTGTAACAAGCCATGTTTGGCTGCCCACCCTCAATAACCAGATTAAAAAGGAAAGGTAATAAATCCAAAGAAGGGAGGGATCTATTCTATGTAGCCACAATAGGAAGAGAAACAAAGAGGTACAGTGACCACCCCAAGTCCATTGTTGGAGTCTTGACACGGTTTAGGTTTACACAGAGGACAAGAGGTATGCATGACTAAGGAGTCAAGGTATGGGCCTGCCCATCATCATTGTGTGAGCTCTAACAGATTGTCAGCACTGTGACAGCCTCACCTGTGGCTGGTACCAGTGTTCCAGGCTTCTTCTTACCTCAGTGAGAGGCCCCAGGGGAAATCCCACCTTCTTGAGGGCCATTGGTTCAATAGTTCAACAGTATCATAGTCAAAGGGAGGGGCACAAATGTCTCTTTAAAATATGTTCCCCCCAGTTTCTCGGGGTTCTATGGTTTAGAATGTCTCATGAAGAAGCAACTATGGGCCAGGTGTGGTGGCTGCATGCCTTAAGAGGCAGAGATCTCTGCGTTTGAAGCCAGCCTAGAATACATAGAAAGATCCTTAAAGAAAAACAAAACAAAAACAAAAAACAGGAAGCAATAATGGGTCAGCCCCTGCCCAGTCACCTGAATGCTCAATGACGGAAGATTCAGGCTCACTTATGTATCTGCTGTAGGTAGGCCAGAGATACCAGTTCTTGGCAGGAAGGCCTCTCCACAGGGCTGCTCACCAAGGGTACCTGCATCCTCCACAGTGAAGACTAAGAGAGAAAGCCAACTGGGTACCACAGTTTCTATTATGATATGGCCCAAGAGGGATCTTGGTGGGTGGGTTCAAACCAGGGCCGGTGAGGAACAAACATGCCATGCAAACAGGGCTTAAGTGGGAAGTTTTATTGGAGGAAGAGAAGTGAGTAGGGAAAAGGAAGGCAGAGAGGGGAGAAAGACAGACAGGAGTGAAAAGACCTGCCTTCCTCTTCAGAGAAGTTTCTGGAGAGAGTGTGAGTGGGTGGAGCTTGTCCCTTAAGGGTACTGCCTGCCATGTATGCAGGGGTGATGCACTGTGCCAGGTCCCCAAGGGGCAGGGCAAAGGTGGGCCTGGACACTAACAGTCTCCTTTTGGATTCTAATCCTGGAAGTGACACCTGTCACTTCTGCCCAGTTCTATTGTCCAGCTGATTCCCAAGGAAAGGGGTATATGGGTCAAAGGATGGAACATTGGAAGCAAATGATCTTAGAGGCTACAAAGACCAAACCCCAGGAAAAAGAGAGTGAAGATGCTGGAAAGAACTTGGGAAAGATGTAAATATTTCCTCGATGGGGATTGGCAAGGGCAGAAATAATTCAAACAGGAGACAGCAGCAACTCAGGGAACGGGTGGCAGGACTTGATGATCAATGTCTTTCTTTTTCTTTCTTCCTTTCTTTCTTTTGTTCGTTCATCCATCCATTCATTTGCTTGCTTGCTTGTCTTTTGAGACCAAGCCTCACTGTGGCCAGTCTGGAACTCACTCTGTAGACCAGGCTGGGTTCAAACTCACAGAGATCCACCTACCTCTGCCTCAGGAGTGCAGATATTAAAGACGTGCGCCACCACACTCATATCTTAAAAAACTAAACAGTCTGGGTGAGGTGGTTCATACTTTTAATCCCAGTAGTAGAGAGGCAAAGGCAGGAGGATCTCCGTGAGTCTGAAGTCAACCTATCTACATAGTGAGTTCTAGTCCAGCCAGGGCTACAATGTGAGACCCTAGCTCAAAAACTGGGTCATGGAAGGGGGAGTTGAGGAGGGAATCAGGAGGGCTAAAGAGATAACTCAGCAGTTCAGATCATTTACTGCTGCTCTTGCAGAGAGCTCCACTCTGGTTTCCTGCAACCCAAGTGACATCTCACAACTGCCTGAAACTCCATTTCAGAGGATCTGCTGTCTTCTTCTGGCTTCTTTGGGCACTCGACATGCAAATGGTGCACAAACATGGATACATATGAAAAAGAACCTAAGAAACAAGAGACTGTAAAGGTGGCACACTGGTTAAGAGCCCTGGCTGCTCTTCCACAGGATCAAAGTTCAATTCCCAGCACCCATATGGCAACTCTGTAGAATCTGTAACTGCAGTCCCAGAGCATCTGATGTCCTCTTTTGGCCTTTGTAGGGACCAGGCATGCACAATGTGTCCAGACATAAATGCAGGCAAAACACCCATACACTTAAATAAAAAATGAAAACAAAACCTTACCTCTTGGGCAATGCTGGAATTTTAGTTAATTTCTTGCATTTGTGAGAACTGTCGATCCTCCCACTCAGAGCACCATGGTCTGGTTTAATACTTTACTCTAATGTGCCTTTCCAGCCCTGCTTTATTTAAACAGCAGAGAACAAGACTGAGGGAGGTTGCAACAGTTCAGCCGGTTTTCCAGACCTGAACCTGGCAGAGAAGAGGGGAAAAGGTCTCAATGGCTCCCTCCTGTGGGTTCTTGACTGTCCTTGAGTTAATTTTCCCTGACCAAATTACAAGAAAAAAGTTATTCTCCAGTCTTTAATGTCATACTAAAATTTGTTTTGGAATCTATCCCTTCATCTTCCGGCTTCATAGCATCCCATGGAGATTTAGCTGAGGGAGCCCCAAGACCCACCTCCACCCCACCCTATGGCCACCTTCCCAGTCACAGGGTTGAGCTTGATTGCTCTTAGAAAGGTGATTTCCAGAAAATCCAGGAAGCCTTGGAAAGCTAGTATTGGGATATGAAGCTAACCTGATCTCTGGCTGGAGTCCTTGAACAGACAGGGCTAGCGGCTGGCAGAGATGTAAGGGAAGGATCTCACACACACACACACACACACACACACACACACACACACACACACACACACACAGTGACTTCGGAGGAAAGAAAGAGGAATGGAATTCCAGAGCTCCTTAGTGACAGTCTCCAGTCTGCATGCCAAGTCTGTCTGCCAGATGGACCCCAGCCTTGTCTAAGCTTTGTATATGTAGCCTGGGCTTACATATACCTTCTGGAAAAAATGAAAAAGGGCTGGGGGCTGGGCAGGATCTTTAAGCTCAGTCCTCAGAGGCAGAGGCAGCCAGCCTGATATACTTAGAAAGTTCCAGTGAGGCTGGGAAGTGGTGGTGCATGTCTTTAGTCCCAGCACTCGGGAGGCAGAGGCAGGCAGATTTCTGTAAGTTTGAGGCCAGCTTGGTCTACAAGAGCTAGTTCCAGGTCAGGTTCCAAAGCGACAGAAAAACCCTATCTCAAAAAAACCAAAAGAAAAGAAAAAAGAAAGTTCCAGTGAGTGAAACCCTATTTCAAAAACAGAAAAGCTTCTGATCAGTGGTGATGAACACCTTTAAATCCCAGTGCTCTGGAAGCAGATGAATCTCTGAGTTCGAGGACAGCCTGGTCTACAAAGCAAGTTTCAGCACAGTCACAGCTACACAGAGAAATCCTGTCTCAAAAAAAGACAGCACATTGCAAGAGAGCAGAGATTATTTTTTGTTCTTGAACATTTTAAATTTTGTTTGTTTGTTTGGTTTTGTTTTATATATCTCAGAAGAGGCTTTCTTTGGTATACTACCCAGTTGCCTTACTTCGGAGGGATAGTCCACACTCAATGGCAGGGCAACCTGCCCTCTAAAGTGACTGATGTATTTTGATTTGTCTAGAATTCTCCTGGCTTCAAAACTGATATTCTGAAATTCTTTTGTTTTGTTTTTCGAGACAGGGTTTCTCTGCTTAACAGGCCTGGCTGTCCTGGAACTCGATCTGTAGACCAGGCTGCCTCTCTGTTTTCCAAGTGCTGGGATTAAAGCCAGTGCTACTACCACAAAACTGTGATTCTTATGTCCTAGAAATCCCTTCAGTTTGGGGAAAACTGAGGTGGCTGGATTTAATAGTCATCTTGGCTGGGTAGCTACCCACTATCTCTGGGTATGTCTGTGAGGCCGTTTCTGGAAGAGACTGGCATTTGGACCAGTGAACTGAGTAAGAAAGAAGGGCCTTCACCTAATATAGGCTGGCAACTCCCATCAGCAAAGGACACAGTGAGGACCGAAAGGGTGAATTTGCTTTCTCATCTGTTGTTGGGCCACCATTTTCTGATGTTGGACATCAGAATTCCAGCCTTTGCTGAATTCCCTGAAGACCCTGACTTGTATTAGTGCCCCATCCCTTTCCCCCGGGGTTCCAGACCTTTGTATGTAGACCCAGCCACCTTCCCCCGCCTTCTGTTTGCAGATGGTACACAGTGGGATTTCTCAGCCTCTCCAGTCACAGTCACATGAGCCGATTCTCAGGGTAACTCCATCCATCCCTCCATCTCTATGTTTGTGTGGTTGGATCTACTTCTCTAAAGGGATCTCATACAAGTCTGGGAGTATAGATCTGTGGTACGGCATGCAGAAATCCTGAGTTAATCCCCGGCACTGAGAAAAATACTGTCATCTTACTCTCGCCTCAGCTTGGTACTCCACAGATAGAACCAACTTCAGAACTCTGTGGGCTCTTTTCAGGCCTTTGCTAGCTTTAAAGCATTACAGGTCAACTTCCTATAGTACCCCCCCCCAAAAAAAAAACAGAGCATCTCTGGATCTCTGCATCACATCTGCTGCCTCTCAGAGGTCAGCCTACCATGAGCACATGCAGCAAGCACCATGGATAACAGGCATGTCTTTTCTCTAATATCCTGAGCACTGAACCTAGGGACTCCCACATGCCAGGCAAATGTTGTCACCACTGAATCACATACTCAGCCCTAGAGTACATTTTTCAGTTTTCTAAAATAAACTTAATTTTTAAAAATTGTACATGTCTGTGTGCTTTGATTACCTGTATGAATGTTCACTCTGTGTGTATCTGGTGTCTGGCACCTAGAGAGGGCAGAAGAGTTTGTGGGAGCCCCTGGAACTGGCATTGTAGACGGTTTTGTGAGCCACTGTGTGGGTACTAGGAACTGAACATGAGTCTTCTGGATGATCAACAAATTCTCTTACTTCTAGCCCCATAAAATACATCTCTTGATGGTTTTCAAGGGCTTAGAAGACTTGACAGTTTCTGGTATACTGAGTGCCATTTTGTCTACCTAGTATTCTCTCCTCCATTACTGATTACTGGTTACTAATTTTTTTTTTCCTTAATGTTTTCCTTTTTGCACTGGGGATTGAACTGAGGGTCTTACACACTCTAGGTAAATACTATATTTCTGACCAGCCCCCACCCCCAGGCCTATTCTTACTTTTCACTTTGAGATCTGCTCTCAGTTGCCCGTGATGGCCTTGAATTCAGTCTGTGATCTAAATTGGTCCCCGAACTTGTGAGCTTCCTGCCCCAGCCTCCAGAATGGGATTATAGGCCTATGCTAAGGCTTAGTGCTTCATGGTACTTGTGGGCACCTATGGTTTGAGTAACCTGTCCTTCTTCAGCTGCCACCCTCATTGGGGGAGGAGGGATTTGGAAGGCTCTGGTTCCATTTAGGCAATTCAGAATTGTTTCCTAGAATGTTTCCATTCAAAATTCAAGAAAAGGACCTCTCTCCTGCAGCTGAAGAAAGAGCCCAGTGACAGGGCACCTACCTAGTGCATGTGGGCCCCAATGTTGAATTGCAGAAACGAGTCCTTCCCTGGGGCCACCAAAGGCCAGATGTCTCAGGAACAGAGAGAAAGAAGCAGAAATATAAAAGATGAGATCTCTGTAAACATAATGGTCTGCATCTACAGTAGCCTTGAGACTGACTTTCACTTTATAACAAATGTGTATGTGTGTGAATCTTGGTGAGTAGCCAAAAGCTTCCTGATACTTTTATCATCGTATTTTAATTCCTCAACCACTGTACTGCTACTTGTAGTTCATGAGTTTTTTTTTGTTTTGTTTTGTTTTGTTTTTGTTTTGTTTTTTGTTTTTGTTTTTGTTTGTTTGTTTGTTTGTTTGTTTTTTGTAATTTTAAAAAAATCTGTCTGGCCTTCTTCCTTTTCCTTAATTAAATCAAAGCCTCTCCTTCAAAACCTGTGCAGATGCCTCCTGCCCAGCAAAAACAAACTTCCCTGTTCACTGGCAGTTGCACCATTACTCTGTGCACAAGCATGTATTGAGCTCACGCTACAATTATGTTTCTGGCTCCTGCTGTGCTAGCACTAAATCCAAAAGCAGAAGAGCACACAGCGCAGGCCTCCAGGCACTTCAGCAGAGTGGAGGAGGCTGATCCGGGAGCATGCAATTACCACAGGAGATCTTAAGTGTAATGACAGAGATGTGAAGGGGCCCCTAAGAGAGAGTTAGAAGGCAGTTGGCCTCCAAGATGGTCCCAAACGCCCCCCTCCCGTATTCTTCTGTGTGTAGGCCTCTTTCACACTGCATCAGTTTGTCCACGTAGCTAATAGAATAGGATCACCCAGGCATTGTGGTGCACTCCTGTAATCCCTGCACTCAGGAGGGGAAGGCAGGAAGATCAAGGTTTCAAGGCTCCCTTCTGATGGAGTTCAAGACTATACTGGGCTACATGAGACCCTGTCTCAAACAACACCAACAAAAAGGAGGCCAGCCAGACTTAGTCGGTTTCAAACAAACAAAACAATATACAACAATACAGATGTACAAAAAGCAAATTAGAAATCCCCTGTGGCAGGCCTGCTCTGACAGCCATGAAATAGCTACTGTGAGGCTGAGGCAGGAGGATCATCACTCTATTCATGGCCTGCCTGAGCATCTCAGTAAGAATCTGGACCAAAAGAAAAAGAAAAAAGGGAACTGCTTGGGTTAGCTCAGTGGTAGACTATGCTTACCTAGCATGTGGGTGGCCATTCCAACACACACAAATACAGACACACAGATACACATAGACAGACATAGAGACACAGACATACACACACACATACACAGACACATAGACGTACACACAGATAATACACACATACAGATACACACAGACATAGAGACACAGACATACACACACATACACAGACACATACAAACACAGACACTACAGACATGCACAGAGACACACACACATACACAGACACACACAAACACGCAGATACACACAGATATACACACACATACACACAAACACACATACAGATACACACAGACAGACATAGACATGCATACACAGACATAGACATGCATACACAGACACATACAAACACAGACACACACACACAGATCCACACATATACAGACACACACATACACACACAGAGACACATGGACACAAAGACACACAGACACACACAGACCTGCCTTGAGGCAGGTCAGTCAGGACCATATATCAAGACTCTGTTTCAAACAACAACAAAGCCAATCAGAGGGCCCCATGTTTTCATGTTTTCCCAAGTCTGGTTTTCAATTTCCAAAAGCAGGGTGATGGGAGAGGTCATTCTGTATGTTTCTCATACTGGTTAATAATAAAGCACTGTTGGCCAATAGGAAAGGAAGATAGGAGGGACTAGGAGACAAGGAGGAAATAGGAAGGAGGAAGGAGGAGTCAAGATGGAGAGTCTGGAGAAAGCAGTATGCTGCCGGCTCCCCGGTAAGAGAAATACATAGATCATCAAAAATGGGTTAATAATTAAGGCAGAGCTAGCCGATAAGAAACAAGTAACAGGGCCAACAGCATTGTATCAAATACAGAGTCTCTGTGCATTATTTGGGGCTGGTGCGGCAGCAGGACAAGACCAGCGGCGGCAGGCAGAAAAACCGTACACCTTACAGCAGGGACACAGGGTGCAGATTTTGTCATAAGACCCTCTGAGTTCCTGAAACCCCTGTGACCATCACAGCAAACATCTGTTTGCTGTTTGAAGAGTTTGTTTTGGAGGGGAAAGGAGCTGGTCTTCTGAGACAGGGTCTTATGCAGCCCAGACTGGCCTCAAACTCTCTATGAAACCCAGGGTGGCCTTGAACTCTGCTTCTTCCTGTCTGTCCCTGCCATGTGCTGGTATTATAGGAATGTACCACCATGCTGGCTATGAAGAGCTTTGCTTTTATATATATATATATATATATATATATATATATATATATATATACACACACATATACAGATGTCTTTAATGATGAGCTACATGCAGAATAACCCAGAATTATTATTGCTGCTGGTGGTGGGTCTCATTTTTCTTCTGATCTCTGCTTGTGACTCTGAGAGTCATTTGTTCCACGCAAGAAACAAAAGAAGAATGATGCTCTGTTCCCGTGCTCTGTAACCACATTCTTAAGACGCTACAACTTCAGCCCCTCACAGCCTAGAAACTCCATGTCTCAACCACATCTGCACTCAAAGAAGGCTTGTGAGCCCAGCACAGAGGCTCATGTTCTTAAGCAAGCAGTGGGAGCTAGATGGGGAGCATCGCTGTGATATTCTAAATATTTTCATCTGTCCATGCGTCCAACACATTCTTCTCAGTGTTTTCAAAGCTCTGAGTTTCCGGAGCTCTACATTTTGCTCAGTAGTGTTGCCCATACAAAGCAAATGCAGGGGCTTAGTTCTGCACCCACCGTTGTGCACCCACGGAAAACAACTGTCTAAATTTCAATTCAAGAAGATCTCCAGGTTTATTTATTTGTTTGAAACACCATTTTTCTCGGTAGTCCAGGCTGGCCTGGAACTCACAGTTATCCTGCTTTAAAGCATTCATTACCAGAATTATAAATGTGAATCAACATAGTCAGCTTTAGATTTTTTTTTTTTTTTTTTTTTTTTTTTTTGGACAGGGATTCACTATGTAGCTCAGGCTGATTTTAAACTCCTAATCTGGAATGCTGGGATTTGTATAGGCAGGATACCATGTCCCCCACCGATGAAGTATGAAGTGTGACATTTTTGTGAGCCCCATTCTGCCTAAGCTACTGTGTAAGATCCTATTTCAAAAGGAAGAGCAGCAGCAACAGCAGCAGCAGCAGCCAGACTCAATTCTCTGGGACCATTTAAACATCAGGGTTACTAGTCTTTGTGACTACCTGCTGTCAGTAGCCAGGTACCTGTACTGTCTGTCCTTGGGGTTCTGACAGGATACTCCTGCAGCTGCAGCCACTAAGAGCACCACCTGTGCACATTCACTACATTCCCTTTTAAAAGGGGCCCTGCCCACCTCCTGCCTTTCTCTTTTTCTCTCTACTACTCTGTCAGTCTTGCTCTCTCCCTCTCTTTCTCTCTCTTCTCTTCTGCTGTTCCTGTCCCCAGAGGCCAATCTCCCCTCCCCACTTTTCCCATTCACTTTCCCCCAATAAAAAAATTCTTCTACCCAAGCTGTTTCATGGCATGTCTCTCAGGCATGACTTTTTAAAATTACAGCACCTGCCTGAGTCAAGACTTACAAATATAATTGCCATGGTGATAATTAACTCATGAGCCCTGTCCAGCTCACCCTCATCATGGTCAGATTGCTTGATACAATGCCTTCCACACATAGGGAGTGTGCAATTATTTACTACAAGCAGGCAGGAAGAAATGTATGAAGTTACTAGGGAATGAACAGATGTGATCACTTGGGAAATGTAATCAGATGGTGTTTGAAGTACTGGAGTGAAGTGTGTTGGCAAACAGGAAACACTCAAGCCCAGGAAGCAGAGACTGGTTGGTGACTTCTTTAGCTGCAAACTTCGAGTTCATAGAAAGCCCTGGGGTTTCATTTTCAAATTTTTAATCTAAGGAATTTATCTCCCAGTGACATTCTGAGTGGCTGCCTCTATTCACTCCCTGAAAGCTGGGCTTTTTGGTAATTGCCTTTGATGTCAGCTCTGCAGTGTTTCTTGGTGGCCTAACCCCTGTCGCTGTCAATTACCCAGGCAGACTGCCCACACAATGGAGACTATTGCCTCAGTAACAGCAGCCCCAGCTGAAATTCCTCTGAGCCAGAGGGGGCAGGCGCTCTTGAATACCACTTCATGAGCTAAGGGGACTTCCCAAGGTTAGCTCATACTGAAATACAAGAGTTTCCTGTCTGTTCTGTGTGTTCACTGTCATGTGGTTTAAGGTAACATTTGCATCTGAGATCATCCTTAGGTCCCTAAGATGCCCAGGCAATTAGTCCTAATACAAAGCTCCAACTGGGAAATTCAGAGGACAGAAGAGGGAGAGGAAGACACTGGCTGAGTGATGATGCTGTCTTCCAGATGTCTCCCATAAACCATTTTCACCTTCCACACTCAAGATTTCCTAACGGCTTAAGACATTTTGGGCAATGCCAGAGAAAAGAACCAATATTTATTAAGGTCTTAAAAATAACACACACCTTTAATCCCAGCACTTGGGGGAGGGGGACAGAGGCAGGCAGATCTCTGTGAGTTTGAGGCCAGCCTGGTTTATAGAGGTAGTTCCAGGACAGCCAGGGCTACACCCTGTCTTGGAAAAACAAATACAACAAAAAACAGGGTTTTATTGTGTAGTCCTAACTGCCTTGTATCATACAGAAATTCCTATGACACTTTCTCCTGAGTACTGAGATTAAATAAAGTGTGTACCACAAAACCCAAATCATGAAATTCTTGAATGTGGACCAATAAGATGGCTCAGTGGGTAAAAGCCCTCATCTTGCAAACCTGACAAGTTGAATCGTGAATCCGATGCTGGAAGGAAAGAAACAGCTCTCAAAAGTGAACCTCCACACATGCCATGTGTTGTAGCATTATATACCTGCATTGACACCCTCTCCCGCACACACTGCAATAGCTAGTTAATTAATTTTTAGAGCTGGAGAGATGGCTCAGGGCTTAAGAGCACAGGCTGTTCTTCCAGAGGACCCAGGCTCCATTCCCAGCACCCACGTGGCAGCTCACAACTGTCTGTAACTCCAGTTCCAGGGATTAGATCCCCTCTTCTGGCCTCCTCAGGCACCAGGTATATAAGTGGTACACAAACATACAGGTAGGCAAAATACCCATATTTGTTAAAACAACACCAACACCCCCAAAAAACCCACAGTAAGTAAATAACTAAAATCTTGACTGTCTGAAAAAAAAAAAACACTGTCCTAGAGAATGCTAGGCTTTCTTTCTTCTTAAAAATAATATTTACTGGCTGGGCAGTGGTGGCACATGCCTTTAATCCCAGCACTCAGGAGGCAGAGGCAGGCAGATCTGTGTGAGTTCAAGGCCAACCTGGTCTACAGATCTACAGATAGAGTTCCAGGACAGCTGGGGCAGTAGAGAGGTTCTCTCAAAAAACAAAGCCAAAATTTATTATGTGTCTTGTTAAATCTCAAGCTCAGCACAAATGGTCTAGGTACCATTAACATATCAAAGTGGGCCAAGCCTCCCAGCACCCCTCACTTCTTATCATTACAGGGTATGGCTTGAACTCCCCACCCCCTGCCATGCATTCTCCGGCCTAGGGCCTGGGCTGCTCTTCCATATATAATCCAGACATTTTGGCTTCATTAAGTTTTCCTACCTTTGGCTTCCTGGCTGCTGCACTTGGTTCCCTTTCTCCTCCCTTCCTTCTCTTCCCTATCTCCCCACATGGCCTAGTTCAGTTTGGTCATGTCCACTGTGGACTCGGGCAGATGTCCCTACCTCTACCTACGCTCTCCCTTTCATCTACAGTAAACTTCCTCCTCCACCATACCAGCCATGTCCTTTTAATTCTGTGTGTGTATGTGTGTGTGTATGTGCATACATGCATGCAGGTTCCTGTGCAGACAAGAAGAGTGTAGAATCACCTGGAATTGGAGTTGTGGGCTGTTGTGTGCCACCTGATGTGTGTTTTACTGGAACATATGACCTCAACCACTGAGCCATCTCTCCACCCTTGAATGCTATGTTTACTACAAGCCATGTAAGAATTCTTTAGAACCCAAAGAAAGAAGAATACATTTTAAAGTAGCTACAGATGCCAGGCCTGTTGGTGGTACAGATCTGTAATCTTAGTTTCTAGTGAGGTTAAATCACAACAAACGTTCAAGGCCTGACGGAACAATCTGGTTATGTAAAACTGAAAAGTCAAGTTTACCCCTAACCTATATTCTTGAAAGTAACATTCTCCCAAGTCTGAATTTTTTAAAAAATATTTTCTTCTTTTTATGAGTATAGGTGTTTTGCCTACATGTATGCCTTTACACCAGAATAGAGGGCAGAAAAAGGCACCATATCTCTTGGAACCACTGTCACAGACAGCTGTGAATTGAATAAACCCTGGGTCCTCTGAAAAAGCAACCAATGCTCTCTTAGCTATCTCTCTTGTTCTCGGGTTTGTATTTATTTTTGCGATTACTCAGGTTGGCCTTAAACTTCCTGTGAAGCTGAGGATAGCCTTGGACATCTTCCAAACACAAGGATTGCAGATGTTCACAAGCCTAGTCTATCTCATTTAGTACCTCATTAGAGCCCATGATAACCACACAAGAAAAGGTGTGTCCTGTATAAACTGATGGCATGACCCCGCTATGGTATGGTTAAGGGGAGGGTTTTTATTGTAGATACCAGAGAACAGCCAGAGGCATCTGGAACAGTCTGAAGCAGAGAGAAAAAGTAGTAGACTGAACGCGGCCAGCACACTGAGACAGGGAGGAGCAGAGTAGAAAGATGAAGAGAGACTGTATAGCTGAAATAGCAGGGCTATAAGAAAAAGGAGTAGCTGTGGGGAAGGGAAGCGTATGAGTTGGGAGAGTTTGGTGGGAGGAGGTTAAGGAGAATATAGACTTGCAAATGTGTAACCCACACTTGTGATACTGAGGGAGCCCTGAGGCCAGCGTGCTTTTTAGTGTATTAGTTAGACTTCACCAATAGCCATTTGTCCCTTCTGCCTTTGGAATTTGGGGAAAATGGAGTGTCCTTTGGACCTGACACTGGTTCCCACGACCATGACCACTGTAGCCCAGCGTAGTTCCATACTCCTGTCTTTTCAATCTTATGTCTATCCAACTCCTGTTGTTTTCCCATTTGGGTTCAATTTAAACTCTACCACTTGTCTGTCCTTCCTAGTCTCCTCTATCTCTTCTGGAAAGACAGGTTAGGAACAGCCAGAACTCAAGCCCGGGGTAACCTGTGCCCCGAGGCTGCTTAGTTTCCGGCAAGACAAAGCCACCTCCTGCAGTTTGCTCCGCCTCCACCTGAAACAGTTTCTTTTGAAGTGCAAACTCCTCCAGCCGGCTCTCAAGCCCTGCTTGGTGCCTTTCCTCCTCTGGGTTAAACCTAGGAAGGCCAAAACTCATTTCCTACTTCCGTACCTCCTTCCTATCTGACACCACACTCTTGCCCTAGAGAAGCAGCCCAGTACATCCCTGTCAGATACAGATAACCTTAAGAGGAAGATGTCAATCAGGGGTGTGTGTGTGTGTGTGTGTGTGTCGGGGGTGGGGGGTGTAGCTCATGCCTTTAATCCTAACAGTCAGAGGCAGGCTGACTTCTGAGTTCAAGGCCAGCCTGGTCTACAGTTCCAGGATAGCCAGGGCTACACAGAGAAACCTTGTCTTAAAAAAGATGAAGGTGATTCTTTGATATTTTCTACTAGAGAGTGTCTCTGTAGTAAATGCTTGGTTCTCAGGTGTGGCTCCAAGAAGAGATGAGAGGATTTGAATATTGTACACTAAATAATGCGGAGAAAATAAACCCCACCAAGAAAAACTAGTTTTGTTGTCCTGTTGTCTGTCAGTCTTCCTTCTTGTTTGACACAAGGACTCCCCCTGCTTAAGATTTTTAAAAGACATTTACTTATTATGTACAGTGTTCTGTCTGCATGTATGCATGCATGCAGGCATGGAGAGGCCACCAGATCTCATAGAGGTAGGGAACCAGGGAGGGGAATCAGTGAGTTCCAGGCCAGCCTGGTCTACAGAGTAAGTGCCAGGTCAGGCTTCAAAATTACACAGAGAAACGCTATCTTGAAAAACAAAACAAACAAACAAATAAAAAATTATATAGAGGCAGGTAGATCTCTAAGTTTGAGGCCTACTGGCCTGCCTGGTCTAAATTATAAGTTCTAGGACAGCCAGGGCTACACAGTTGAGGCCCAGTCTCTAAACTAAATAAAATAAAAGGGACTTGAGCAGGGTATAGCAGCACACACCTCTAATCCCAGCACTCAGGAAAGAGGCCAGCAAAGTCTACATAGTGAATTCCAGGACAGCCAGAGTTACATAAAATAAAGTGGGAAGGGCAGAGTTGTAAGAGGAATGGTGTAAGAGACAGAGATAAGGTAGTTTGTGATTACATTTGGGGCGTGGCCAGTGGTCTGGAGCTCTCTTCTGAGGTGGAATCAGGCTACTTTTGGTTCAGAGTAAGAGATTTATGACACTCAACCGATTGTTTTGTTTTTGTAAAGACAGTGTCTCTTTTGTTTGTTTGTTTGTTATTCGAGACAGGGTATTGCTTTGGATACTGTCCTGGATCAGCTCTGAAGACCAGGTTGGCCTTGAACTCAAAGATCTGCCTGCCTCTTGAGTGCTGGGAGTAAAGGCATGAGGGACAATATCTCTTGATAAGCAGTCTGGCCTAGAATTCCCGGAGCTTACATGTGTGAGCGACCACACCCATTGTTTCTATAGTTTGGGGAGGGGCTAGATACAGAGACTCAAATTCAGTTAGTGATTGCCTGAGTCTAGGAGTAAAGAGAGGATACTGACAACATGGAGTGGGTTACTGAGCCCAAGGGAATGCTGGAGCTGGTATAAATGGTCTACATCTTAATTCTTGTGAAGGCTACAAAACTATTTTTTTTTTCAAATTATAAGAGATGAATGTCTTTCAATGTTTTTGTTTCTTTTTTGCTGGTCATCTGACCCTAGGCATGCATTTTGCCATTGATCTGTATCCCTAGGCTAGAACTGAGCAACTTAATTTTAAGCAAATGGATCACAATGAGTTCAAGGCCAGCCTCGTCTACATAGTGTGTCCCTGGTTAAAAAAAAAAAAAGAAATATATATATATATGTGTGTATATATATATATATATATATATATATATATAATCATCTTCATAATAATACAACAAAGGTAAGTATGGTGCTTTAAGACCATAATCATAGCTGAAGCAGAAGGATTGCCATGTGGTTGAAGCCAGGCTAGGCTACAGAATTAGACTCTGTCAGAAGGAGGAGGAGGAAAAAAAAAATCATTATTAAATCTGGTCTTCTTAGGTTAGTGTGTGTGTGTGTGTGTGTGTGTGTGTGTGTGTGTGTGTGTTATTTTATGTGTATGAGTGTTTTGCCTGCAGGTAATTGTGTAGACCAGGGCCCAGCTAGCTGTGCTGGTGCAAACCTGGTCTACAGAGCCAGTTCCAGGGCAGCCTGAAAAAGAAAGTCCCCTTTCTGCTCTCCACAGATGTCAGGTGTGCACATGGGGTAGACATAAATGCAGGTAAAGTAATCCTACATATTAAAATAAATAAAACACTTAAAATAATAATAAAAAGCCAGAATTGGTGGCACATGCCTGCCTATAATTCCAGGCAGGTAGAGAGGAATTCAAGGCCATCCTTGGTTACACAGAAAACTCAAGGTCAGGTTGGGCTACCTGAGATCCTGCTCCAAAAGAGAGACAAAGAGCCAGTAAATAGCTTAGCAGGTAAAGGTTCTTGGTGCCAAACCTGAAATCTGTGTATAGTTCTCAAAGTCCACATGGTAGAACCTGCCCTCTGACTTATACGTGTGTCTTACCTGCCTCTGCCTCCTGGGGTTAGCAGGGAACCTGGGGAGGGGAGTACTAAAGGCATGCACCACCACCCGGCAATACATGTAAGTCTTAAAAATTAAATAAAGTGAAAAAGTCCAAGCAATGGAATCATAATGCTGGGAAGAAAAACTTCTCAAATCAGCTTAATTTAAATTATTTGGGGCTGGGGAGATGGCTCAGTGGTTAAGAACACTTGTTCTCTTCCAGAGGACCTGAGTTCAGCTCCTAGCACCCACATAGTGGCTCACAGCTATCTGTTCCAAGGAATTTGACACTTTCTGATGCACCTGTAAATATTCAGGCAAAATAATAGTACATAGATAAAAAATATCTAAAAATGTTTTATAAAAATGAATAAAATTATTTGGGTCTCTTTGGAATTACAGTTTAGTAATACAGTACTGGCATGACAGAGACTTTAGGTTTCACACACACATACACACACCCTATGCAAGAAGCTGCATACACACACACAGATATACAAGAAAATATTAAACTTACAGATTACAAAAAGACCAGATTTTTATTTATTTTTTGGGTTTTGTTTTTGTTTTTGTTTTTCAAGACAGGGTTTCTCTTTGCTTTGGAACCTGTTCTGGAACTCAATCTGTAAACCAGGCTGGCCTCGAACTCACAGAGATCCACCTGCCTCTCTGCCTCTCAAGTGCTGGGATTAAAGGCGTGCGCCACCACGACCAGATAAAATTTTGTTTTCTTATTTAGTCCTTTGGATTTCCCTACAGGTTCTTTGTGAGACATATGTTTTGTTCTTTGGAATAATATCAAAGAATGAGAGAATGAGATAATTAGAATATACCTTAATTGTTTTTAAGAAGCTGAGTGTAAATGAGCATTCTCATTTAAAATACTCAAGTGCCTATCTGCCTATCTGCCTATCACCCTTGTTGGAACTTCATACTATCAGCTTTTTTCTTTTTCTTTTGGCCATTCTATGTCTAATAATAATTTAAGACAATTAAGGAACATGCACAGGTTCAGTCATGCAGGAAACATTTATTGGTAGGAACAGTACGTGGTTTTAACTTTGGTTGAGTGGGAGCAGAATCAGCCATGTGACTTTGAAAATGTGTCAGGACTATCGGCAAGTCCAGCGCACCCAACACCGCTCATCTCCAGGCGCCCTCAGTATTATAAGAAAGATGTAAGATGCTGCTGGGGATATAGCTCCTTAGAAAGCTTGCCTAGTGAGCACAAGGCCCTAGGTCTCGTACAAGAAAGAGACCGAAGGGGCATGGGAATGGTACAAGAGCAGATTTCTCTTGGCACTTTGGGAGCTCATTACACAGGCTTTGTATCTTTCCTTGAGCAGAAAGGCAAGTCTATCATAAATTGTCTCTTCAGTCACGTCTTCTTAAATTGATGATTAGCTTTGTAGGTTAAAATGTCTACTATGCTGGGCTGGGTAGTGGTAGCACACACCTTTAAGGAGGCAGAGGCAGGCGAATTTCTGTAAATTAGAGGCCAGCCTGATCTACAAATTGAGTTCCAGGACAGCTAGGACTGTTACACAAAGAAACCCTGTCTTGGAAAACAAAACAAAACAAAACAAAACAAAACAAAACAAAAAAACAAACAAACAAAAAAAAAAACTCACTGGAGAGATGGCTAGCCAGTTAAGAGTACTGGCCGATCTTCCAGGGGACCTGGCTTTAATTCCCAGCACCCACATGCCAGCTCACAACTGTCTATAATTCAAATTCTAAGGGATCTGACACCTTTACACCAATGCACATAATGTAAAGTTAAATAAATCATTATTATTATATTATTAGTTTTAATATCAACGCTGAGGCTGGAGAGATGGCTCAGCCATTTCAAGCACTTAGTACTCTTGCTTGCAGAGGACCTGGACTCAGTTCCCAGCATCCATGTGGTGGTTTACAACCATCTGTAACTCCAGGGGATCCAGCACCCTCTTCTAACCTCCTCTGGCACCATGCATGTATGTGCACATATATCCACACAGTCAAAACACTCATATACAAACAAACAAACAAATAAATCAGTACTGAGGGTTATGAATATAGCTCAATGATTAGAGCACTTTATGCACCGAGTCCTGGGTTCCAACCATAGCATCAAGGGAAAAAAAATTGCCAAGCTGGAGAGATTTAGCTCAGCTTCCGGAGTGCTTGCCTAGCATGCATAAGGCCCTGGGCCCCATTGCCAACACCTAGTGACACAGACTTGTAATCCCAGCTCTTAGGAAGTGGAGACAGGAAGAGGAGAAAGTCCAGTGGGTTCAAGGCCAGCCTGAGCTGCAGAAAAGGAGTCTGAAAACAAAATCAAGGACAGTACTAACTGCTTATTGAATGTTTTAAGCATCATGGAAGACAACATGGGCTTCCCTAGCTGGCAGGTAATTAATTTGAAAATAGGTTGAATAAGAAGCAGGGAGCTAAAGAATCCTCTAACCCCAAACATAGATTGACTTCAGTCAGTGGCCCATGAGGCCCAAGGGAACAGGAGTTATTTTTGGTTACTGGTGCAAAGGAAGAGCTGATTGAGGAGTGGAGAAAGAGTTCAAGAGTTCATGAACCATGGGAGGAACTCCAGACTGACTTGGAATTTGGAGTCGGTGAGGACCTCGATGTCATTGATTGCCTTGAGCAGGATAAACCATGTATGGGTAGGTGTGGTGGTTTGAAAGAAAATGGCCCCTGAAGGGAGTGCCACCATTAGGAGGTGTGGCCTTGTTGGACGAAGTGAGTCACTGTGGGGGTGGGCTTTGAGGTCTCCTTTGCTCAATCTTCCCACAGTGTGACTGTCAGTTGACTGACATCTTTTGCTGGCAAAACATAGGACTGTCAGCTACCCCAGTGCCACCTCTGCCTGCTCATCTCATCCTCCCCATCATGATGATAATGGGCAGAACTTCTGAAACTGTAAGCAAGCCCCCTCAATTAAATATTGTCCTTATTGGAGTTTCTGTGGTCATGGTGTCTCTTCACAGCAATAAAACCTTAACTAAGACAGCAGTAGGCTTGCCTTTTTTCATCTTTAGAATACAGAACCCTGTAATACCAGTGCCTTAGTTACTTTTCTTTCTTTCTTTTCTTTTTCTTTTTCTTTTTGTTTGCTTTTTGGTTTTTTGAGACAGGGTTTCTCTGTATTGCTTTGGAGTTTGTCCTGGAACTCACTCTGTAGACCAGGCTGGTCTCAAACTCAGAGATCCACCTGCTTCTGCCTCCCGAGTGCTGGGATTAAAGGCATGCTCCACCATCGCCTGGCCTTAGTTATTTTTCTGTGAAGAGATACCATGACCAAGGCAACTTATAAAAAAGGTTTATTGGTTATCCTTTATGTCTAATATCCACTTATGAGTGAGTATGTACTGTGTTTGTCTTCCTGAGTCTGGGGTACCTCACTCATGATGGTTTTTTCTAGTTCCATCCATTTGCCTGCAAATTTCAAGATGTCATTTTTTTTTTTTTACCACTGAGTAGTAGTACTCTATTGTATAAATGTACCACATATTTCTTATCCATTCTTCAGTCGAGGGGCATCTAGGTTGATTCCAGGTTCTGGCTATTATGTATAATACTGTTATGAACACAGCTGAGGAAATGTCCTTGTGGTGTGAGTGTGCATCCTTTGAATATATGCCCAAGTGTAGTATAGCTAGGTCTTGAGGTAAATTGATTCCCAGTTTTCTGAGAAACTGCTATGGGGGTGTGTGTAGGGTGGGGGTGGGGAGGGTTGATTAAGAATGCCCCTATATGCCAGGCCACTTGAGAAGCAGAGGCAGGTCTACAGAATGAGTTATACAGAGAAACCCTGTCCCCAAAAACCAAAAACCCAACCAAACAAAGAATGGCCCCATAGGCTCATATATTTGAATGCTTAGTTATCAGAGAGTTGCACTATTTGAAAAAGATTAGAAAATGTGGCCTTCTTAGAGGAAATGTGTCACTTAAATTAAGATAAAGAGGTAGCTGGTGGTGGTGCATACCTTTAATCCCAGCACTCAGGAGGAAGAGGCAAGAAGATCTCTGAGTTTGAAGACAGCCTGGCCTACAGAGTGAGTTCCAGGGCAGCCAGGGCTACACAGAGAAACCCTGTCTGAAAAAACAAACAAACAAACAATTCCATATAAGATAAGGAGGCTGGGAATTTAGCATACTGATAAAGGGCTTTTTTGGTATGCAGGAAGCTCAAGGTTTAATTCCCAGTAACACACACACACACACACACACACACACACACACACACACACACACCTTTGAAGGCTAGGTGTGTTAACACAAGTCTATTCCCAGTGCTTGGGAGGCAGAAATAGGAGAATTGATGCAAGTTCTAAATAATGTCCATCTATGCCGTGAGTTCTAGGCCAGAACTATATAGGATACTCTGTCTCAATCAATAAGCTAGCAAATCCCATAACATATAATATATATTATATACACACACACACACTTTTTTACTTTTGTTTTTCTGTGTTGCCCTGGATTTCCTGGAACTCACTCTGTAACTCTGTAAACTGGGCTAGCATCAGACGAGAGATCTGCTTGCTTCAGCTTCCTGGTGCTGGGATTAAAGATGAGGGCTACCACTGCCCCCTCAAATCTCACAATTTAAAACGTTGGTTTTTGAAGGCTGGGGCCGTAGTTCATTGTTTCCCATAGTGGCACAAGCCTAAATAAAGTCCCTGTACCAGAATTGGTGGTAAGAGTATTATGAATTGAAGTCAGGTTGGACTAGTGAGTTCTAAGCTAACCTCGTCTAGTCTAACTAGCAAGACTGTATAAATAAAGCAAACTATATTGTATGATCATTCAAGACTGTCATCCCAGCACTGAGGGGTAGAGCCAGGTATTCTTGGCTAACCTGGGCTACACAAAAAATTCCAGGCCAGCCTGGACTAGTGAGACCCTATCTGAAACAAAACAAAACAAAACAAAACAAAACAAAAAACCCGATTTATTAAGTAAAAGAAGTAAAAGCGCTGGGGAGACGGCTCAGCCAGTCGATCATGAGGACCTATGTTCAGATTCCTTCCATCCTAGGAAGCTGGATGCAGCACTTCATTTCCATAATGGAAGTCATTTCCATAATGGAAGGACTGAGACAGGCAAATCCCAGGGGCTTGCTGCACAGCTGTTTAGCTCAGGCTAGCCTGGGGCTCAATATGTAGACTAGGTTGGCCTTGAACTTTCTAAAATCTGCCTGCCTCTGCCTCATAGTGCTGGGATTAAAGGCACACCACACACAGCCCCCCCGCCCCATCCCCTTCAATTTTTCATTAAATGAGAAAAAAAGGGTTCTTGGGAATGTGGCTCAGTGGGAAGAGTACTTGCCTGTTGTGTTTGAAGTCCTGGGTTCAATCCACAGAGTGGAAAAAACACCCAGAAACTGTTTGGGAGATCAAAACTCTGGGACAGAATATAGAGTTAATATGATAATAATATGGGGGGGCTGGTAGATTGGCTCCTCCAGTAAAGGAGCTTATCCCCAACCTGAGGAGCTGAGTTTAATCCCTGGGATCCACATGGTGGAAGGGAGAGGGTGGTTTTGCAGGTTCATCCAACCCACAAGCATAATAAAGAAATATGGTGGCTGTGGTGACACTCAATCTAGATTCCAGTAGTACCTAAGGCAGAGGCAGGCTGATTCCATGTCAGTATAGCTACATAGTACAGTGGTTCTCTTTTTTGGTTACATATCAGATATTTACATTATGATTAAAGCCAGGAGGTGCGATGGCGGCAAATGCCTTTAGTCCCAGCCCTGTGGAGGCAGAGATAGGGAGATCTCAGTTCCAGGCCAGCCTGGTCCACAGAACAAGTTCCAGGACAGTCAGGAATACACAGAGAAACCCTACCTTGAAAAACCTACCAACCATGCAGCAAACAAACGATTCATAACAGTAGCAAAATTACAGTTCTGAAGTAGCAATGAAATAATTTTATAGTTGGGGTCACCACAACTTGAGGAACTGTATTAATGGGTGGCAGCATTTGAGAACCACTGATCTAGAAGTTCCAGGTCGGCCAGGGGCAACAAAGTGTGACACTGTCTTAAAAAAAAAAAAAAAAAAAAAAAAAAAAAAGACTGTAAATGAAAACAAAATTTAACAGGAGTATTCAAGGTTTTTATTTCTTGTCTCTTCCCCTGAATCTTTCTTTACACTGGGAATTCCTTGGCAAGTAGGGTAGTTCACTTTAGTCCTTCACAGGTCATGTCTTTTCCTTTCTTAGTGACTGTAAAGGTCAGACAGAACCATCAACCTCAGGATGGAATATAGTACTCTCATTTCTCATCAGCATAAGCCTGGAAGCCGACAAGTTTTCAAGCAGATTATTAAACTTCAATATAATACTGATGAGGGGGTTAAGTTATACTAAGCTCTTTTCTAAGGAAGAGATGGAAGGTTGGAAATGAAAAGCATATGGAAGTTTAAAAACAATATTTTACCAAACTTTGAAACATATCTCAGGAGAAGAATATGATTGAGAGCATAAGTTAATTGAAACAACAACAAACAAAAACACCTGATGGATTAAACACTTTGGAAAAGGCCACTTAGAAAACAAGTCACTCACAGAACAAAGTCTTTATTTTGTAGATCTTAATTTTTGGAGACAGCAAAATAGATTTTAGTCTGTCAAAACAAATAAGAATTCAAGTTTATTATTGAGGTCCCCCCACCGCCTACCCCCCCACTCCCAGGAAGTCTATTGATTTGTGATTTGGCTTTGAATTTGACCTGTGGCCTGCATGTCATGATAATTTGGGTCACTTTGAATATCCCATCCCTTGAACAAGAGCCTCTGCAAATGTTAAATGAATGCAGCTGCCATGCACCCATTGCTCTATTTGCATCACAATACAAGGGACTAAATCCACAATTAATAAACCATTTCCAGTTAGCAGTCACAATGAGGAAATGAAGGACATTCATGCAGAAGCTGTAAAAAAGCAGTGTTTCGTTTGTGTCCCTTTGGACATAAAAGAAATAGTTCATGTCTTGTTCTTTTGCTATTTCCCAGACTGGGTCTTATTACGTATCCCTGGTAGGCCCTGGTAGACTAGGCAAGCTGAGGCCTGTGATCCTTCTGTCTCTGCTTCCTGAGGGCTAGGATTACAGGAAAGTGCTACCACACCTGGCTTCATAGCTAACAAATTTAGAAGCTAAGCATCCACAAAAAAAAAAAAAAAGCCATGTTTGCCTGACTTGGTATATGCCTCCCAGGCAGGTAAATCAGAAGCTTATTTATCATCAGATACTTAGGAATTGCAAGGACAACATGGGCTACTTGAGGCTGTTAAACAACACACACACACACACACACACACACTCACACACACACACACACACACACACACTACAACAAATAAAATCCAATAAATGCATAAACAAGAAAATCTCGTTTAAAGCCAGGTTGTAGTGGTGGTGAATACCTTTAATCCCAGCACTGGGAGGCAGAGGCAGAAGGATCTCTTGGAGTTTAAGGCCAGCCTGGTCTACACACAGAAACCCTGTTTTGAAAAACAAAAAACAAAATTAAAAAAAAAAAAAAAAAAAAAAAAAGAAAGAAAGAAAGAAAAAGAAAGAGAGAAAGAAAGGAAGAATGAAAACCACTTGGGGGGGGGGCTGGAGAGATGGCTCACAGGTTAAGAGCACTAACTGCTCTTGCAGAGGTATCAGGGTTAATTCCCAGCAGCACCCACATGATGACTCACATTTGTAACTCCTGGGGGATCTGGCACCCTCACACAGACATACATACATGCAGTCAGAACACCGCACTACAAAAGTTAATTAGTCTAAGAAACAGAATCATTTAGCCTCAAGTTAGATTACAGTCTAAAGAAAAAGAATAGCTAGATTGGAGGTGGTCAGTTGGGAGAGTGTTTAGTGTGCAGGACTTTCTGAGTTTGATACCCAGCACTGCATAAATCTGCCTAAAGCATGCCTTTAATTCCATATTGGGAGGTGTAGGCAGAAAGATCAAATGGTCAAGGTCATTTTAGGTTACACATTGGGTTTGAGCCACTATGCCTGACTTTTCCTTTTTTGAGATAGGGACTCATTTACCCTAAACTGGCCTCAACCTAGCTATGTGGCTGATAATGACCCTGAGCTCCCAAGGATTTGGATTCAATAATGGCCCAAGCCATCAACCAGGTTTCTCTTCGACAGTTCAAAGAAAAGAGAAAAGGAGTTATTATATTATTTTTGTTGTTGGCTTTTCATTTTTTTTTCTCTCTCTCTCTGTTTATTTTTATTTTTTTTGGTGTTTCAAGACAGGGTTTCTCTGTCTAGCTTTGGAGCCTGTCCTAGAACTAGCTCTGTAGACCAGGCTGGCCTCAAACTCATAGAGATCTGCCTGCCTCTGCCTCCCAAGTGCCGGGAATAAAGGCATGTGCCATTACCGCTTGGCTCATTTATTTATTCTTACTCAGTTTTATTCAGTTGCGTATTTTTCAAATGTATAGTGTTTGCATTGAAAAGAGTTTGTAGCACAGTGGCCTACACCTGTAAGACCAACAACACTGCAGCAGTAGAAAGGGAGACTGTCTCAGAAAATAACAGCAACAACAACAACAACAGCAAAAAGTCACTGAAACCTTTGATGGTCAGGTATATTAAGGCCTTCATTCTACTTTGCATCCAATGTTGTGCTAATTAGTAATGTATTGTCTGGTTCTTTGGAGAAACGGTTTCTACAGAAGTGTGCTAGAAAAGTGAAGTAACGAAACTCTGTTAAAGAGAAACATGAAGTTCTTTTGCTTGCTTGTTCCTGTAAGAAGCTTCTAGATCCATTTAAGGTCCATCAACAGCCCTGTAGCAGCCACCTGAGTCTGTTGTAATACTAACTATAGGTTCACACATTTAGGTAATGCTGGCCTTAAATAATGCCACTTTAGAGCTTTAAACTTTAGTTGGTAGTTCATTGCCTACAAATTAAAGGACAGGGTACAAGGCCCACATTTTAAGAAGACATTAAAATTATGTTAAGGAGGTGCTTCAGATGAAAAGGGACAGGACATGAGACTGCTTGTGCCCATTATAAGATGTTGGGCATTAAGCCCGATTTTGCTTTGTTGTAACTCCCACAAAGACTGAATTTCCCCTAGTTAGGGTTTAAAAGTATTTTACTTCATGAAGCTTAAAATGACAATTAACTAAGGATAAAGATTTATGGGCGGAGAAGTAAAAGGTTTGTTTCTTTGGTTGAGACAGGTCTCAGTATGTAGCTCTTGATGGCCTAGTATTTGCTATGTAGCATAGTATGGTTTCAAACTCTCAACAATTCTGCCTCAGACTACAGAGTTCTGAGACTGATTACATACATGAGCAATCCCCCCATTTTACTAAGTGACAGTAAGATTACAGGCGTGTGCAGCCAGACCCAATCTTCCCATTTTTTTTTTTTTCTTAAGTTTATTTGGATTGGTGTTCTTAAGTAGCCCAGGCTGATCTTGAACCCAGGCCTTGAACTCTTGATCCTCCAGTCTCAACAGCATTCTGAGTGCTGGGATTACCGGCAAGAGCCCACACGCCGGGTTTTTTCCCAGGGCTTTAGACTTGAGAGGCCAGTGACAATACTTCTCAAGAGGACGGTCAATGCCTCCACATTTCTCTTGAACAACCCCCATTCTCGTGCACACTCGGCTAAGGCTGGGAGTAACTTTTGCTATTTGTTTATAAAAGAATGAAGCAAAGGGAGCAGGTTCCGCCCCTTTAATGAGTCTAGGGCGGGAGGGGACCCCCGGGAAGATGAGGCGAGGTTCCCTCGAGGCGCGCCCCCAGCCAGGCCCGGAATCCGCTCGCACCAAGCCCCTGGGCCGAGGGGCGGGGCGCGCCTAGCGGCCACGCGCCCGGGCGGGGAGGGGGCGTGTCCGCGGGCGCGCGCGGACGGCGAGGGGGCGTGTCCGGCGTGCGGGCGGGCGGGCGGCGGCGCGGACCGGGTGCGCGGCGCAGCGTCCTGTGCTGGAATGTGCGGCTCCCGCGAGCTCGCGGCGCAGCAGCAGACCGAGCGCCGCCGAGGCCGCGGGCCCCAGACCCGGGCGGCGGGGACCGCTGCGACGGCAGGGCGAGGGCCGGCGGTCTGATTCAGCTCCGCGATCGCACTCGGGGTCTCGCGGGCCTCGGCGCCCAACTTTTCTCCACTCTCCCTCCCCTCCCCCGAAAGTCCAGCAACAAAGAAAAGGAGTTGGAGCGGCGGCGGCGGGGACGCGGGGGCGGCGGTCCGTGGGCGCGCAGGCCAGCGGGTAGGACGACGCGGACTTGGGAGGGCGGCGGGGGAGGGCGGCGGGCAGGCGCGGAGCGGCGCGAGGCGCTGTCCAGGGCTGATCTGCAGATACTGTAGATCGGGCGAGCGGCGGGCGGGATCGGGTTACGGAGCGAGTCACGGGCTGGGCCGGGGGCTGGTGCGGAGCGGCGGGGGCACCGGTCCGCAGTAGAGCTCGGGGCGGCCCTTCCGCATCGTGCTGGGAGTCTGGGAAGCGGAGGCCGGAGCGCCGCTGCTGGTGGCCGCGGTCCTGAAACTTCCCCTGCGCCCTTCCCCTCGCCCGGGGCCCACCGCTCCCGGCCTCGCTGCCGTCCCAGGCCCGCCGCCCCCTCCCCCAGCTGGCTGGGGCCGGAAGGCGGCCGCCCCGCTTGACTCAGCCCGGGGCACGGGCGGCGCCGCCGGCGGGCTGGACAGCGATTTCTGCGGCCCGCGCTGGCCTTGCGCGGTGGGGGAGCGAAGTTCGCAAACTTCCGGGCGCGGGGGCGGTGGCGGCCCGCGTGGGGCCCCTGGGAGAGACCCGGGACCGGTAGCCTCGGGAGGGCGCCGCCGAGCCCCGGCGCAGGCCCGATCCGGACGCCGGCGGCGAGGTAACTTTCCGCCGGGTCCTGGGCTAGCGCGGGCGGCGGGGGAGGGGGCCGCGGGGCAGCGGCCGCGGCCGGCCGAGAGGCGCCTCTAGGATGGTGGGCAGCGCTCGAGGGCGAGAGCCGAGGCACCGCCCGCGGCTCGGTGGCGGAGAGGAAGCAAGAGGGCCCAAGTTTGCAAAGAGCTGCTTTGTGTTTGGTATTTTGAGAAAATGGCCGAATGCCTATTTCAGTTAGGAATGCCGCCGCCGAGGCCGGCGCTGGTAGCAGCAGCACATAGGAATTCCGTGCAACACGTTGCTGCTCTCGGGCTGTGTTTGCACAGCCTTCCCGAGAAACGTGGAGATTCCTTGGAGTGTTCTCGGGGAGCTTTAAAAGTGGATGTGGGGGGTCAGTTGTGGAATCCGGGGGGGCTGTTAAACCAGGGAGCGGGCTGTGGCCCGCTGTTTCCTGTGATGGCATTCGAGTCCAACTTTTTGTTGGGGCATGTAACTGAGCTAGCTTGTGTTTAGACGCTTGGTGAAACGGACTGATTTTTGTATTTTCGGCTTTAAGTTTTGTCTTACTTACTGCATATCTGGCTTTACTGATTTGGAAGAGGGGCACCGAGTTTGAGACTAGCACCTTTGAGGCTAGAGGTTGAGACCATTTAAAAACTCAACTTGTTTTCAAGAAGGTGATCTGTAATGGCTTCCTCTAGGCAAGTAGGCCAAGTCAAGCACAATGCGCCAAAGTTGCTGGTTGACGTGTTGAGTTGCACGGCTGTTAGGGAGTTTTCAAACAACAACGAAAAAAAAAAACCACTTTAAAACTTCCTCTTTTGTGGGAAAAGGGATCCATAACCACCCCTTTATGTTAAGAGTCATCAAAAAAGTTAAGTCTGTTACTTTTTCAGTTTATTCTTTTAAGAGTTGAATTCTCAGGAAGAAATTAAATTACAGTCTTCCAGATTTTTTGGTGTGCTCCTTATATGCATAGGCTTGAGGATTTTTGGGGTTCTCATTCAGACCACTAAACTGTTGAAAATGGAGAAGTGGGAGAACAATAGCTTACTATTAAGTGCTTTGAATTAAAAGTAATTTGAGTTAACATTAAAAATGTTAACCGTCAGAAAAAGGTTGACATACTTTCATGCCAGTTAGTCGTAGACCTAATGGATGAAAGGGCTGCATTTTTTCCCCTTGGGTGTAGGGGTAATAGTTATTCATTTGTATGCTTTTGGGACTGCAATAAAGATAATTGAAAATTAACAGTAGTGTTGCCCCAGCCTCCCTAGCTAGGATTACAGGCAGGCACCACCATACCCAGCAAGAAAACCATTTTAAGTTTGTTAGAAGCTAATGAAGCTCATTGAGTTTTGAAGGTTGGAAAAATGCTTACTTTAGGGCTGGATTTAATTTTTTTTTGTTATGATTTTTCAGTGTGCAGTTATGGCCACGCAGGTTTTGGGGCAGTCTTCTGGAGGAGGGGGCCTGTTCAGCCACAGTGGCAGCATGGGCATGGCCCTACCCAACGACATGTATGACTTGCATGAACTCTCCAAAGCAGAACTGGCTGCACCTCAGCTCATCATGTTAGCAAATGTAGCCTTGACTGGGGAGGTCAGCGGCAGCTGCTGTGATTACCTGGTGGGTGAAGAAAGACAGATGGCGGAATTGATGCCAGTTGGGGACAACAACTTTTCAGACAGTGAAGGGGAAGGACTTGACGAGCCTGCTGAGCTAAAAGGTGACCCCAGTGGGCTGGTAAACATGGAACTGAGAGGTCTGGAGCTAAATGCTGCTGAACCACAGCCAGTATTCGAAGCATCAGCTGCCCCAGAAATATACAACTCAAATAAGGATCTTCCTCCTGAAACGCTTGGGACAGAGGACAAATGTAAGAATTTGAAGGCCAAGCCCTTTCGCTGTAAGCCGTGTCAGTATGAAGCTGAATCTGAAGAGCAGTTTGTACATCACATCAGGGTCCACAGTGCGAAAAAGTTTTTTGTGGAAGAGAGTGCAGAGAAACAGGCCAAAGCCAGGGAATCTGGCTCCTCCACGGCAGAGGAGGGGGACTTCTCCAAGGGCCCCATCCGCTGTGACCGATGTGGCTACAATACCAACCGGTATGATCACTACACGGCTCACCTGAAGCATCACACCAGGGCTGGGGATAATGAGCGTGTCTACAAGTGTATCATCTGCACTTACACAACAGTAAGCGAGTATCACTGGAGGAAACACCTGAGAAACCATTTCCCCAGAAAAGTCTACACGTGTAGCAAGTGCAACTATTTTTCAGACAGAAAAAATAATTATGTCCAGCATGTTCGAACTCATACAGGTAAGAGAACCTAAATAATTCCCCAAAATTCGATTTCTTTTAAGCTTATAGATTATGTAGACTGAACACGGAGTAAGATACACTATAGTTTTCCAGAGGAATTGAGGATTTAGGTAGACCAGAAAGCCTACTGATTAACCTTGTATAGTTTGTTGAACCAAGCTTTCAAACTTTATACCCCATTCCCTTTTTTTGGGAAGGGGGCAGAGTTGTCTTTTTGAAACAGACTATAGCTCTGCTGTCTTAGCTCTTGGTTCATGGTTCTCTACGTTCACATTGCTAGGATTAAAGGCATTCACACTGACCCAGTCCCACCCATTCCATGTGAAACAGATCTGTAGTAGTTTATACTGGCCTTGAATTCACTAATCTGTAGCTGAGGATATTTCTGATGTTTGTTCTCCAAGCAGTTGGATTACAGACATGTGTCACTATAGTTGGTTTATGAATTGGGGGATGGGACCATTCTCTACTGAGCCATATAATGCTTCTTCCTTTCCTTGCTTTATTATATTTTATGTGTATGAGTAGTTTGCATGTATGTAAGTGCACCACAAATATGCAGTACCTTTAGAGGCCAGAAGAGGGCATTGGATTTCATGGAAGTGGAGTAAAGGAGAGTTACAGATGCAGACAAACGTTGGGTCTTCTGCAAGAGCAGCCAGTCAGTGCTCTTTACTGTTGAGCCATTTCTCCCCACTAGCGTAGAATCACTGCATATTGAAGCCATGTTCCTGACAGCAAGCAGATAACACCCATCAGAACTACTTTTCAGACAGAACAACATTTGTTCAGCATGTCCCAGATGCGGACACTTTATGGGGGGGAGGGAACTTTCTGGCCCAGAAGTCAGAAGTGGTCAGAAGTTGGGAGTGTAGCTCTATAGTAAAACATACCTGTTAGAAGGCTTCTTGTTCGGTCATCAGCATCAAAAAGAAAAGTTTCAAAGGGGTTTGCTCAGAGATGGCTCATTTGTTAAGATCATTGCTATTCAGTGGTCAAGAGCACTAGCTGTTCTTCAGAGGACCCAGGTTCAGTCCCTAGGACCTACATGGCAGCTCACACCTGTCTGTAACTCCAGTTCCAGTGGATCCGGCACCCTTGCACAGACATACATGCAGGCAAAACACCAATGCCTATGATAAAAATGAATCCCTTAGAAATGAAAAGAAAGTGTTTTAAAAAAAAAAACCAAACCCACAGAACTTCATTGAGACACAGGGTCCAGGATCTTGGCCATGTCATACATTTGTGGCTGTGAAGTGATCAGAGCTCTGGCTTTACTCTCCATGAAACATTTTAAAAATATATGAAACATTGTTATAGAGATGGCTTTGTGGTTGAGTACTTGCTGATCTTCCAGAGGACCTGAATTTAGTTTTCAGCATCAATGTTGGGTGACTTCAAAACCTCCAATTCTAACTCCAGGGGATTCCACACCCTCCTGGCCTACACCTACATGCCACATACATACACATGAAAATAAAAGTTTCTCTGTAGCTCATCCTAGAACTCTGTAGACCCAGGCTGTCCTTGAATTGACAGATCCACCTGTTGGGATTAAAGGAGTGAGCCACCACTGCTTGATTCAATAAATTCAGGGTTTTTTTTTTTTTTTTGGTGCGGGGTGGTGGTGCATGTCTTTAGGCCCATGGCTTGGAAGGCAGATGCAGGCAGATCTTTGTGAGTTCAAGACCAAGTTGATCTACAGAGGGAGTGCCAGGACAGGCTCCAAAGCTACACAGAGGAACCTTGTCTCAAAAAAAACAAAAATTTGGTGTGGTCCAGAACAAAGAAAAACCCAATACTAATGTCAGGAGTGAGGGAGGGATTAAAAGGGTTTAAAGTAGAAGTATAGTGTCAGCTCAGGGAGACAGAGACAGGCAGATCTCCATGAGCCAACATGGTCTACAGAGCTAGTTCCAGGACAGCCACTGCCAAACAGAAACTCTCAAAAAAGACAAAAAGAAATACATGTCCTAGAAACTTGAAGAGTTCTTTAGCCACAGGTTATTTGCTCTGAATGTATGATAGCATTCCACTTTGTCTATGTTAGTCTCTGTCCACCTTTTCAAACAGTACTCCAGGTTAATTTAGAGTAATTTTAACATGAACCACATCACAGAGGAAATCCACTTCCAAACATTGAGAAGGAGAGTCTTGTTTGTGTTTGTTTCTAGCCTTCCTGTACAGGGTATAAAGATGCTAATGAGACTCCATAGATCATTCTAGGTGTGTGCATGTTTAGAAGTACAGTAGATGGATTCATCAATGAACAGGAATAAATGAGAAGGCCTCTGTGGCCTAGCCTGCCTTTTTTTTTTTTTTTTTTTTTTTTTTTTTGAGACAGGTCTCTGAAGCCCAGGGTAGCTCTGGATTCCTGCAGTCTTTTAGCCTCCAGACTACTTGGGGGATTATAGGAGTGAGGTACTAGTAGTGTCTTTTTCACAAATAACCTCTTTGGGGGAACAATTGGTTATGATACCATTTGTTGTAAGTGCATAGTAGCCTTTATTCTGTTTAGCGTGATGCTGCCACTTCTACACTACCACTAAGATAGTCCAGGGAAGAAATTGTAGCCTGTGTGGTGGAGGACTGCTTTAATGTCAGCATTTGGGAGACAGAGGCAGGAGGATCTCTCTTTCAGGGCCAGCCTGGTTCACATGGTAATTCTGTGAATTTCAAATTCTGCCTGGGTTTGTGATAAAGAATGCACAAGGCCCAGGGTTTGACTCTAATCCTCCCCTCCCAAGTAAAAACAACTGAAAAATCCAAGCCCAGACAAAAAAGGCAGAAAAATGTTAAGTTCATACCTGTAAACTCATAACTATAAAGGATAGCACTGGGAAGTGGAGAGATCAGGAGCTCAAGGTCATTCTGTGCTGCTGGGGCAGCCCCAGGCTACTCAAGCCTCTTCCCAAAAACTTATCAGTATCGCAGTCTCTTCCTGTTTTCCCTCAGTCCCTTAGTTATCTGCCTCATTTTGTGGTGGTAGGGAGTACACCAGAGACAGCTGGGAAAAGCTTGTCATGGAGGTGACAGTTGTATGTATAACCTTGTCTGGCCCAACTTCCCAGGTGTCTCACACTGTCCCCAAACTCCAACCACCCATTCCCCCTCTGGATCCTGAGTGCATAGATTACAAGCCTGTGCCAACATGCCCAGACTTGTTTTGTGAGACACAGGTTTGTTCAGTAGTAGCTGGGCATACCTTGAGTTCTGGCAGTGCTGCTTCAGGTTTACAAATTGAGGATGAAAGGTGTGAGCTACAAAACTTTGGCCTGCCTTGAACTCACTGTCCTGTCTTGGCCTTCTGGCAAGCACAAATGTACATACTGATGGGATGGGTGTATTAGTTTTACTTGAATTACATCTTGGTTGAACATTTGGTAGTGTAGGGCATAGAGCATCTTCAGTCTTCAGAACTGATTAATTTTTATAAGAACCAACCAACACTGAGAAAGTTACTGTGCATGTGTATACTTGGGGCAACATGGCAGAGTGTGCTGTGAGATCTGTTGGTCCCTGGATTTTTTTTTTTTTTTTTTTTTTTAAAAAAGCTCAAGGCTGTGGCTATGCATGGTGGTGCAGACCAGAAGGAGGATGGGACTTTGGACAACCAGGGACTAATAAACAAAACCAAGTCTGCAATTCTTTTTTTGTATTATTTTATTGGTGCTTTGCCTGTATGTATGTCTGTGTGAGGATGTTGGATCCCGGAGTTTCAGACAGTTGTGAGCTGCTGTGGAATTGAACCCAGTCCTCTTCACCTCTGAGCCATCTCTAGCCCATCAATTCTGCAATTCTAAGAGTAAACATTCTTACCTAGTTCGAGATATACTAATTTGGTATATACTGCAGTCAGAAAATACTAAAAGGTTTTGGATCCTGTAGTGCAACCATTTTGTTTCCATAAAGCTAGGAACTTTATGAACAGTAGTGGAGACACTGCAGTTCCTATCAAGTGTTCCTTGCAGGGTGTTTGAGTTAGGTTTACTGATGGCTGCATACACACAGTGTGCAGTGTGTTTTTTGTGCTTTGAGAACTGGGACTGGAGAGTACTGCCAGAGATAAATCAGATTGCATGTCATTATTATGTAGTTCTGGCTGTCCTGGAGCTATTTAAATCAGGTTGGCCTGGAATTCAGAGATTTACCTGCCTCTGCTTCCCAGTACTGGGATCAAAGGCTTGTGCCACCACACCTGGGTTTGAAGCCAGCCTGTTTGTTTGGAGACAGGATTTTCTTTGTAGCCCTGGCTGTCTTGGAACTCCATAAAAGTCCTGTGCTATCATGCCCAGCTGGATCCAACCTGGCCTTAAAATACAGAGTTCTCTTTCAGGCTAGCCAGGCCTAAATATTAAGACCTTGTCTAAAAAAAGACACATCAGTTTGGTGGCTCTTAGCACTTGAAGACAGGTGGGTAGAGAGGCGTAAGTTATATATATATATATATATATATATATATATATATATATATATACTCAAACTTAGCCAGTTAATGAGGGGAGAGCTGCTTGGATCTTAGCCCATGATGAGCAGTGTGTGTGTATATACACTCAGGTGTGTATACATATACACATATAATATTAATATAATTATGTATATTAAGCTAGTTCTAGGTTAGCCATGGCTACATAGTGAAGCATGGTCTCAAAATAAAAATTGTATAGAGAGCTGGGCTGTGGTGGTGCACATCTTTTATCTCAGCATGCGGGAGGCAGAGGCAGGCTAATCTCTTGAGTTTGAGGCCAGCCTGGTCTACAGAGGTTGTTCCAAGACAGGCTCCAAAGCAATACTGAGAAACCAGGAAAAGGGGGGAAAAAAAAGTAGACTGCTGTGAGTGTTACAGTACTTAATAATTTTACTGGGGGCTGAAGCTGCATGTGGTGCCTCTTCTGTAATCTCAACACTCCAGAAGCTAAGGCCAGGGGCTCTTTAGTTCAAGGTCAGCCTGGGCTATACACAGTGAAGCTCGGTCTCAAAACCAAGAAACTTACTAAAGAGCTAAAGTCCTTTTTTTCAAGACTGGGTTTCTGTGTGTAACAGCTCTGGCTGTCTTTATGTCTTATGTCCTATAACTTGCTTTGTAGATCAGGCTGGCCACAAACTCATGTTCACCTGCCTCTGCCTCCTCAGTACTGGGATTTCCATTATGTCCAGGTTTTTAATTTAATTTTTATTTTTAATTGTGTGTGTTTGCACTTAGGTGAAGTGCAGGTGCCCTCAGGTCAGAGGTGTTGGACCTCCTGGAGCTGTAGTTAGGGCGTTTGTAAGCCACCTGCTGTGGGTGCTAGGAACTGAACTTGAGTTTAGGAGGAGCAGTGTGTGCTCTCTGAACTGAAGAGCATTCTGTCTAGCCCTCCCCCTCTTCCTTTAAACAGGCCTCTTGATTTGTGGCCTCTGAGTGAGTGTTACATGTGTGTAGGTGCCCGAAGAAGCTAGAAGAGTGTAGGATCCCTTAGAGCTGAAGGTAGTTTCTGGTGGCAGTGACATGGGTACTGAGACTTAGCAAACTCTGGGCCTTTGGAAGAGCAAGTGCTTTATTGCTGAGCCATGTCTCCAGTCCCCAGTTTTATCTATTTATTTATTTTTTAAGAATCTTTAAGGATCAGAATGAACTTGAGTTCCAGATTTTCCTACCTTAGCTCCTGGGTACTGAGAGTGTTAGCATATGTAGTCACACCCATTGTAATGCTGTTCTACACAGGGACTGTGTTATCCATTTTGTAACATTGATCCTTTACTTTTTTATTTTTTTGGGGGATTGGGGAGTGGGTGACTGATCTCTATGTAGCCCTGGCTGTCCTGGAACTCAGATCCCTGCCTTTACCTCCCCAAGAACTAGGATAGCCACACTCAGCTCTTTGATGAACAGTGCTGGAGATAACCCAAGGCTTTCCATAATCTGAATATATGTATTCTCTACCACTGAGCAGTATTCCCAGCCTGTTTTCTTTGTATTTCTAAATGTGGGGATGTAGCATTTTGATCATCTATTCATTAATTTGAATGTCCAGGTTGTTTCTGCACTTGGGGCATTGATGTTTGTCAGTTACTTCCTTCCATTCTTGAGTCTTAGGAATGGAACTCAGGTTGTTTGGCAGGTAAGTGCCTTTGCCTGCTGAGCAGTCTTGACAGTCCTGAGTGTTCTTAATATAGCTGGGCTGGTAGTGCAGGCCTGTAAATTTTTTGGGGGGGGGGTAGACTGAGGCAGGAGGATCAAAAGTTCAAGGCCTGTTTGGGCCACAGAATGAATTAAAGGCTACTCTGGGCAACTAAGATGCTTTATTACTGCTGTGTTCTGGCATGCACATAGCTTCAGTTGTCCTCAGTCTGTACCAGCTTACAGTTGAACGTCTATGGACTATTTAATCACTGAATTTTAATATATACATCAGTTTATGTATTTTGTCTTTGCTTTGCTATTTGGGGTTAAAGGCATGTATGTCTCACCTCCAATCACCATGAGAATTTTTAGTCTAACAGCATCTCCACTGAAGTGTTTGTCTTCTCTTCTTATAGACAGGTGTCATGTAGCCCAAGCTAGCCTCTAACTCTTGATCCTCCTGCTTCTACGCAAGCACTGGGATTATAAGTGTGTGCTGCCACACTTGGCTAGAGTTTCTGCATTAGGTTACTGATTTCACATGGTTGAGTCTCCATTTTGACTATTTCCCTTGTGTTACAACTTGAACTCAGCTTCACATATACTAGGCAGATTCTACGACTGAGCTGTGTATTTAGCTCAGACTCAACATCTATGAGGGCGACACGTGCACTGGGAGTGCATATGCTCACATACTCTTTAAGTATAGTAAACTTGAGAAAAAAAAAATAAAAGTAAGAGGCAATAGTTGCTCCCAGTGGTGTCAGTGCACGCCTTTGATCCCAGCACTAGGGAAAAAGAGGCAGGTGGGTATCTTGTGTTCGAGGCCAGCCTCTTCTACAAAGTGAGTTCAGGAGAGGCCCCAAAGCCACAGAGAAACCCTGTCTTGGGAAGGGGGGAAAAAAAGGCAGCAGCAAATTGTTTTTCTTGTTGATTTTTTTTTTGGGGGGGGGGCAAAAATACTTAGTACAAGCTTTGCTTTGAAGCTACATACATCCTTAGCCAAGATTTGTGATTTGGGGACAATCTTATGTTGTTTTGGATTTAGGTGGCTAGTGGAGACTGAACTAAAGTTGGGATACATTGGACACTGCCAGCTAAGATTTTGTTTAAGGGAAATAACCACCCCCAACTTCCCCAGGCAGGATTTCTCTGTGTAACAACAGCTCTGACTCTCCTGAAATTCTCATTATAGACCAGGCTGGCCTCTGCCTCCCAAATATGAGATGCCACTGCCCAGTCAGGGTTTCCCTGTATAGCTTTGGAGCCCGTCCTGGAACTAGCCCTTGCAGACCGTGCTGGTCTTGAACTCACAGAGAACAGAAATCCACCTGCTTCTGCTTCCCAAGTGCTAGGATTAAAGGTGTGCTCCACCACCACTTGGTAGGAAACATCTTAATTAAAGTAATTCCTTGAAATGCTTCTGGTGTGGGTGCCATTATCGGAGACATTCTAGATGTTAGTTAAGTGGGAGCCCCTGAGGGTGAGGCCCTGGCTCAAGAGAAAGAATAGATTTTGGATACCTCTTAAACAGCATTTTAGCTGCCCCTCCCCCTTTCCCTTTTGAGAAGGAACTCAGTCATGCAGGACTTTTTTTTTTAAACATTTGAGAATTTTTTGTTTTTTATTTCTACCTTTGAAAAGTTGTTTTTATATGTATGAGTGTGTTTGGTCTGCATGCATGTGTGTGTACCACATGCATGTCTGGTGCCTGAGGAAGTCAGAAGAGGGCCTCAGACTGGAACTGAAGTCATGGTTGGATGAGCTACCGTATGGGTACCGGGGACTAAACTGGAATTCTTCAAGAGCAGCAGTTGCTCTTAATTTTGGACCAGGTGCTCATTTTTTGGACTCTCTGTAGAAACTCTTAGTTGACATTGTCTCCATCTCTTACCTTCACCTCCCATGTGAGGGAGGGTTGTAGATGCTATGTAGTACCCACTCAGATCCAGCTTATACTTAACACAATATGATTAGTGGACTGGTTCTGCCAATAGTGGGAGGAGTAATTTTGTTGCAAATACTGTGCTATGGTTATGGTGGCTCATGCCTTAAATCCAAGCTCATGAGATTTTAGGGGAGGAGGATCAGTTCAGGGTCATCTGTGCTAGCCTGGGCTACATTTAGCCCCACAACAATTTAAACATAAAATAAAAGTATCCTTCAGAAGCTTGTCCAGGCAGCATAGATCTGTGACACCAGATATTTGAGAGACTGAGTCTATATGATCACAAGTTCCCACTTTAGACCCTATCTCAAAATAAAGACTGGAAAATGGCTGCTGGGGACAAGTTCTTTCTTAGTATAGTTGTATAAACCTGTACTCAGGCAGAGGCTGGAGGATTGAGTGTTTTGTCTAGCCTGGATTACCTAGAGGAACCTGATTGAAAATCCAGTAAACAAAACTGGGACAGACCAACCAAAAACCCTGAAATACCCAAAATGTGGGAGGGGATTGTTAACTGTTGAAGTTGTTTCTGGTTCACTGTTCCACCTTGAACACTGTCACTGTCATTTTGCAGGAGAGCGTCCTTACAAATGTGAACTTTGTCCTTATTCAAGTTCTCAGAAGACTCACTTAACTCGCCACATGCGCACTCATTCAGGTTGGTAAGAGATGGTAACTTCCACCATTTCAGTAATACTACTTTTATTTATTTCACTGTTAACTTCTTTATAAAGAATTTCTTTAGAATGGAAACTGAGTTGTTTATAACAATGTGTTTGGAAGTCTTTAAATTTTTTTTTCTTAGAGGTGTTCTTATTATATAGCTATTGCTGGCTTGGAACTCAACAGAGGTCCACCTGCCTCTGCCTCAGAAGTGTTAGGATTAAAAGCATGTATCACCAGATGTGTCTCGAGGAAGCAAAACCAAAATGGGAATAGGGAGGGTAAGTATGGGTTCTCATAGATGAGATTCCAGAAACCGAATAGATGTGAATTTGTTTGCAAATGTTTTCTGGGGAAGTTTCCTTTTCCTTTCTGAAATTTTATTAATAGTGTATGACTGTTTTGCCTGAAGTGCACTGTGCAGGCCAAAAGAGGGTGTCATCCCCCATAACTGGAGTTGTAGATGGTTAGGAGCTCTGTAACTGGAGTTGTAGATGGGTGCTGGGAACTAAACTTGGGTCTTCTCCAAGGCAGAAATTGTTCTTAAATGCTGAGCCATCTCTCCATAAAAATTATTCATAGACCACAGGTGAGTTTATTACTTTTTTTTTCTTTTCTTTTTTTTTTTGGTTGAGCGATAGAACAGTGATCTGGTTTACATAGCAAGTTCCAAAACAGCCAGGGTCCCACAGCAACACCCTGTCTCAAAAAAAAAAAAAAAAAAAAAAAAAAAAACCACAAAATATTACAGAGTTGGTCACAGGTACATTCTGTAATCTGCATGGAGGCAGGTTAACCCCAATAACAAGCAATACATTTTGATGTAACCCCTAGTTAATTGATGATGTTTTTTTACTCACCTAATTCCCAGATCATCTCTGTATCCCCTCCCACTCATCTTTATGTTCTTTCTGATTTAACCTACTTTTGTTTATCACTTTTATTAGTTTGTATTTTTCTTGTATGTGGATGCACACAGAGGCTAGGAGTGGGTGCTGAATTCCTTGAAGCTGGAGTGTACAGGTGTTCATGTGTTCATGAGCTACCTAAAATGATATGGATGCTAGGATCTGAATTCCTGATAGAGCCTTCAGCCCATGTTTTACCTCACTGTTTTACCGTAGTAATGTGACTACAAAGCTTATATAAATTTGGTTGTATCATATACAATCTGATTTGGCTCTTGTGTGTTTTTGAAGTGCTGGCCTCTGCTAAGCTTTAGCTTAACCACTGAGCTTCACTTCCAGGTTCTCAGGGTCTTGTCAGGCTTCCTTCTTTGTCTGGCCTAGAGCTCTCACTATGCTCATGTGGATTAGGCTAGCCTAAATGGCTAGTCCAGGGCTCACAGCTCCTGCTCTGCTTCCTAGGACCTAGGACTAAAGGCCTGCTCCACCATGGCTTTTCCTACATGCTTACTATGTTGATGTACTTTTGAGTGTCTTCCTAAACTATCTCTCTGTCTTCCCACCCTCCCCCCTCTCTCTCTGTCTCCCTGTCTTCCTCTCTCCCTCCCCTCCCCTCTCATTTTGTTTTTTGAGACAGGGTTTCTCTATGGCTTTGGAGGTTGTCTTGGAATTAGCTCTGTAGTCCAGGCTGGCATTGAATCCACAGAGATCCGTCTGTCTCTGCCTCCCCAGTGCTGGGACTAAAGGCATGCGCCACTAACGCCCATCCCACTCTTTCTTTGGGGGGGCAGTGTTTAGTGTTTTCTATGTTGTCTTGCCCTGGTTGATAATCTGTTATCTTTTATTTGGGTTTGTTAAGTGATGTCTGGAGTTTTGGCTTACTGTGTCTTAAAGGTATTATAGTTATCAGTAATTGTTATACTATGGTAAGTATTTTTAATACTATTGGCTATATGCGTGCAGATTACTGAAAATTACAAACTAGGTGGTGGTGGTGTCCCCTTTTAATCCCAGCACTTGGGAGGCAGCTTGGTCTACAGAGTGAGTTCCAGAACAGGTTCCACAGAGATACCCTGCTTCTTAACAAAAAGAGACAAAGAAAGTAACTTATCTTATTAATGTTGTTAATGCAATGATACCAGTCTTAAGTTTATAGATGAGGGCACGTGATGAAGATAAAAAAGGATAAGAGTTTCAAATGAGAAGTTAGGTTTTAATTCCCAATTTTCCCAACCTCTTACTTTATCAACCATAGTATCTAAAGACAATTATAGTTGATGGAGCTATGCTTGTAGCTCAGTTGGTAGAGTACTCAGGTGTGGGTTCTTTGATCCTAGCTTGCCCTAAAACTGGTATCCCAGTGCTAGGAAGCAGAAGCAGGAAGGTGAGACATTCAAGACAGCTGCATAGTGAGTTGGAGGCCAGCCTGGGTTATATAAGACCGGTCTCAAAATAAAGGGAGTCGGGTGTGTGGTGGCTCAGGAAAGAGTGGCGTCCCTGTTCCACCACTCAAAACATATGTATATGTAGCCCTCACAGTAATATACAGCCTCCTCCCCCCCCCTTAAAGTACATTCTTTTTTTTTTTTTTTTTTTTTCTCCCCTCCAAGACAGGGTTTCTCTGTGTAGCCCTGGCAGTCCTGGAACTAGCTCTCTATAGATGGGGCTGACCTCTTCTCTTGAGTGCTGGGATAAAAAGGCATGTGCTACCAATGCCCAGCTTGGTTTTTGTTGTGTTCTTGTGTTTTTAAATTCTGGGACTTGGAAATAGATCAAGAAAATACATTCTGGCCCTTTGGGAGCTTATGTAGGTAGCTTTTTATTTATGTTTTGCTGTAGAGAAGGGCGAGACTGTTTTCATTTAAGCCCTCCCCCCCCCCTTTTTTTTTTTTTTAAGTTTACTTCATTTGCATTGGTATTTTGCCTGCATCTGTTTCTGTGAGGATGTCAGATCTCAGGGTTATAGACAGGTGTGAGCTGCCTTACGGGTGCTGTGAATTGAACCTGGGTTTTTTGGAGGAACAGCCAGTGCTCTTAATCATTGATCCATTTCTGCAGCCCCCTTAAGTCCCTTTTTTTTTTTTTTTTAATTTTATATGATCTGTGCATATGTAATGAGTTCAAAGCCAGCTTGGGATATGTGAGACCCTGTCTCAGGCTATCAGAGATGGCTCAGCTGGTAAAGGTTCCTTCTATAAGACTTGATGGCTTAGATAGGAATTTGACTTTTTTTCAATTACATTTTTTTATGTGTGTGGGGTACATAGGCCATACCAGTCATGCATGTGGGTCAGAGAACAACTTACAGGAGTTGGTTCTTCCATGTGGGTTCTGAGGATCTGTCTCAGGCATAACTCCCTATCCTATTATCCCTTTCAAGTTCCCTCCTCCTTCCAGGCCCCTCCCCTCTTGAGGTCATAGAGTTTAATTAGGATTCTTTAGTAAGCATGGCTAGGAAGTTACTTCCTTAGCTTGGCTATACCACTGGGGTATATGACTTGACATCCCTTGCCACCTATTATTAACTAGCTTCTCAGGAAAGAGTGGAGCCTTCTATGCCCCTCCTCCATCCATCTGGAATGTTGATGGGTCTCATCTTAGATGTGCGGACAGTCACGTTTAAAATATCCTTTTTGGCTCAGATGTTTCTGCTGTACAGCCTCCATTCTCTGGCTCTTAGACTCAGTCTTTCCCTCTTATGTGATATTCCCTGAGCTTTGGGTAGTGTAACTTAGATGTTTTATTTATGGCTAAGCATTCTACAATCACACTTTGGCCTGCCATGAGTCTCTGAACTACCCTTCTTTGGTAGCAGTAAGAATCTTCTCTAACTCTATAGATATAGATAGACTCAATTGTTTAGAAAGCAGTTTGATGACATGACTGCTATAAATGGAAGTAAATTCACACCTAGGGCCTGTGCCCTCCCCAGATACTGCTCTTTCTTGGTAAGGGTTACAGCACCAAGTTTTTGTTGTTTGAGACAGCATTTCTTTGTGTAGTCCTGGCCATCCTGGAACTGCAGTACCAAGATCACAGTAATTATTTAATAAATTAATTTATTGTATATGTATCGACATACATTCATGACGTGTGTGGAGACCACACAAGGACAGCTTGTGAGAGTGGTGTCTCTGCTTTCCATGTGGGTCATTTCACCAAGCTACTCGGGCTTGGTAAGAAGTACCTTAATCTAGGGGCCTTCTTGCTCTGTGTGAGTGAGTGTGTGTATATTATATACATATGTAATTAAAAAAAAAAACTATGTTATTTAATGAGTGTTGGGATTATGTGTGTGCCACCATGCCCGTTTTTATGGGGAATTGAATCTAGGGCTTGGTGTTTGTTTTGAGATATAGGCTCTTGCTAAATTGCCCATATTGGCCTCAAATACAGTGGTCCTCTTGCCTCAGCCTTTCAGTAGCAGGGATTACTGGTACCACTACCATGCCTGGCTGAAATTCTTGAATTTTAATGTGGAAAGAGTTGCCATTTACCTACATACCTAATTTGATATTCCTGGGTAGGTTTTGGGGGGGGGGGGATTTAGGATTCTGTCAACAGACATTTCTAATGATGTAATCTTTACTATTGTTATAGTTAAGCTTCATGTCTAATTTTGCTTATGAAAAACTTGGTTGTTTGAAAGATTAATTTTCATAAATGTCAATTTCCATTTCTCTACTATGCATTCCATTGGACCAGTGGGGTATGGATACCAATTGGTAATATTTACTAGAGTGTGATCTAGTTGGGTATGTATTCAGGTAGAATGTTTTTTTGCTTTTAATTTTGGGGTGGGTGGGCTCTGTGACATGACTGCCTGTGTTATGTACCATATCTATTTGTATGCCAACCCTCATTTAGCTTCTTTGCTCTTTTTATAGAGAAGTTGAGATAGAAAACAATATCACTCGTTTTCTAGTTGACTTCAGCCTTATTTTTGCTTTAAAACAGTTACTCTGGTATAAGAAAACTTGCTGAGTGTCACTGAACTCACCTTGTGGTGAGTAAAGGGTTAATTTTACTGCGTTAGGCCAAAGTAGAGCCTTAAAATTTAGGCATCCAAGTCTGGTACTGTGGCCCAAAGTTAAAGATTCCACTCCAGGTTTACTGTACAAATGTGTGCTTTGTATTGTGTTACATTATATTTTAGTTTAAAAGAATTCTCTAGGGTGAGGAGCAGAAAATTAGAAAGGTTTTCCTCTTGGAGTGGCTTTGTCCCAGAGCTGACATTCAGAGGCTTTGCTGCCTGTGCCAGCTGGTGTGTGCTTTTGTGCAGAGCCTATTTTTGAATAGTAAGAAAGAGAACTTCATAAACTTCCTCAAGTTTATGCTGAGAATCAAGCCTCCATTCCAGATAGAGAAAAGTTATACAAATAAATATGGACAAACCAAAGCTGCATGATGAAGTCTTTCCAATGAATGTCTTTGTGGTTATTTTACATGTACAATTCCTAGAGATATTTTAGTGTTGGATTTGTGTCTTCTATCTCTGGTAACATCTCTTCTCTACCTTTAGGTGAGAAGCCATTTAAATGTGATCAGTGCAGTTATGTGGCTTCAAATCAGCACGAAGTGACCCGACATGCAAGACAGGTTCACAACGGGCCTAAACCTCTTAATTGCCCTCACTGTGACTACAAAACAGCTGATAGAAGCAACTTCAAAAAACATGTTGAGCTGCATGTTAACCCAAGGCAGTTCAACTGTCCCGTGTGTGACTATGCAGCTTCCAAGAAGTGTAATCTGCAGTATCATTTCAAATCTAAACATCCTACCTGCCCTAATAAAACAATGGATGTCTCAAAAGTGAAACTAAAGAAAACCAAAAAGAGGGAGGCTGACTTGAATGGTAATGTCACCAATGAAAAAACAGAGACAGAGCAACAGAAAACAAAGGGGGATATGTCTGGAAAGAAAAATGAGAAGCCCCTAAAAGCAGAGAAAAAAGATGTGTCAAAAGAAAAGAAGTCTTCTGGCAATGTGTCAGTGGTCCAGGTAACTACCAGAACTCGGAAATCCGCGACAGAGACTAAAACAGCAGAGATGAAACACATAGCTGTACATACAGGAAATAATTCGGAAAAATTCAGTAAAGCCAAGAAAAACAAACGAAAGATGAATGCTGAAGCCCATTCCTCAGGTGATCCCATGAATGAGGAACCAGTGACAAAAAAGAAAAAAAAGGTAGAGAGCAAATCCAAAAATAGTAACGAGGCGCCCAAGGGTGGCAACAGAATGGAGGAGAATAAGGGGGATGATAAAAACCAAAATACTTCCACTAGGAAAGGTGCAAAGAAGAAAACTCTAAAAAGCAAATCAAGTAAGAAAGGCAGCAGACCCGTTCAGGAGACAGAGCCTCCTTCTACAGAGCTGGCTCAGGGGGAGGCCTCTCCAGTCCCTGCGCTCACTCAGGTGGTGGGCCCTCTGGCAGGCTCCACACAGACAGGCCTTCCTTCTCCCATCATTATTGCTCAGACGGGGCCTGAACAGGTGGAGGTTTCCCAGACAGGGAGTCCTCAGAGGCAGCCGCCTCTTCCCCTGGAGCCTCCTCAGGTAGAGCCGCCTCTTCCCCTGGAGCCTCCCCAGGTAGAGCCGCCTCTTCCCATGGAGCCTCCTCAGGGGGGTCCAGCTCTTCCCCTGGAGCCTCCTCAGGTGGGACATTGTCAGAAAGAGCTGCCTTCTCCTTTGGACCATGCTCAGATGGAGGTTGCTCAGGCAGAACCTTCTCACATGGGATGCGTTCAGATGGAGCCTCCTGCTATCACGGAGCCACCTCTTCAAGTCAAGCCAATCACCAAAAGGTCATCTCCAAGGAAAGATAGGAGAAGTTCAAAGGAGAGGTTGGACATGCAGAGTGAGATGGTGCGGCAGGAGCAAGTTCTTATTGAAGTTGGCTTAGTGCCTGTTAGAGATAGTCAGCTTCTAAAGGAAAGCAAGGGTGCACAGGACCTTCCAGCCCTGTCATCACCACCGCCAAAGGGAAATTCAAGGAGAGAAGAGACAGCCATGGACCAAAAGATTGTCTCTGATGGGGTAGGAAATAAAGTAGGAACAGAGGAAGCTGTTGAGAGTCTTGGTGAGCTTACTGCTCCCAAGGAGTCTACCAATGGCTTACCCTTGGAACAGAACTCAAGTGTGCCAGATGGTGAAATATTACCTGCTAAGTGTCAGACTGGTTCAACTGGGGTTTGTGAAATGGAACTAGACCCTGAGCAGAACACAGCAGACAGTGTCCCTGAGAAAGACTCAACAGTTGAACCAGTGTCAACACCGCCTCTTATCCCATCAGCTGAAACAGCATCATCAACTGTCACTTTGGCTGAAAATGAGTCTCAGGAAATGGATGAAGATGAAGGCATCCATAGCCATGATGGAAGTGACCTGAGTGATAATATGTCAGAGGGTAGTGATGATTCTGGGCTGCATGGGGCTCGGCCGGTGTCACAAGAAGCTAGTTCAAAAAATGGAAAGGAAGGGTTGGCAGTTAAAGTAAGTGAGGGGGATTTTGTTTGTATTTTCTGTGATCGTTCTTTTAGAAAGGAAAAAGATTACAGCAAACACCTCAATCGACATTTGGTTAATGTGTACTTCCTGGAAAAAGCAGCTGAAGGGCAGGAATAGCTAGTTCCCTGGTGGAGGTGCAGTTCATAGTTTCTAAACATGCCTCTATTAGTTTGTTATAAACACAAGCTTGCTTTAGTGTCAAGTGCTGATTTTTAAAAGACATTCTTTTTCTTACGACTCTATGGCTTATCTAGTGACTCTTGCATAAATCTTAGCAAATCCTAGGGAATTAATGTTAAGAAAACAGGTATTTCAATGTTAGTTTGTGCAGTCAGGTGAAAAGAGAAAGGCAAGATGGTAGAACACGATCTCTTGTGTTATCTACCTACAACCGTAACAGTTTTTTTTTTTTTCCTGTCCTTTTCACTTTAATTTCTACTTTTAGTTCTTTGTTTAGATTGGTAAAAATTGGCATAGCAAATTACTTGAAGAATTTGCCTGCTTTATATAAGTAAAGTTAGCACTTTAAAGTTTCTTTAGAGTTGAGAAAAGACATTTAAATTGAAGAAAAATTCTTTCAACAGTGGACATTGTATCTGTCCAGGTAATTGCTTCTTGACTTATGGTCAATATTTTGTGTTTGTATGTTAATCATTATAAAAAGTGATTTTTGGTGTTTTTCTGGTGCTTTACTGGCTTAATATGTTGCACATGGTTTTTGTTTGTTTTTAACCTATGCAGTTAATTTTCCCTCCTAGAAATAGCATTGTGTTTAATAGTAACACTTTATACATATGCATGTTTTTTTTCTTTCTTTTGGGGGGGTTGCTTTTAGGCTTGTTTGTAAAAGTGCCGTTTTCCTTTTCTTTGCTGCAATTGTCTTGCAGAACAATAGTGTGCAAGTTTATGAGCAATGGAACATGCAGGTTCAATCCATTGTTTATTTTTTTACTTTAATTTTCACCTTTATGTATGCCAGAATCAGTTTCATGTAAGTTATTTTGAATGGTGAGCATGTGTAATTCCACAGCTTTCCTGTCTGATTTTGTTCAGTGAGTCATTAGATCCCATATTGAACAAAATTTAATTTCAAATATCAGCCATTAGGATTTTTTATTTCGCTGTTTCTAGCTTATTTCTTAGAGAGTGATAAGTCATTCTTTGAAGAGTTATTTTTTCAGTAGGTGTTGACGTTGGGATGGCTGCTCAACTGAATAAAGAACTCCAAGTGATCCTTGGAAACAGCAAACCTGGAGCCAAGCATAATTATCCTTCCTAGAATATCACTGTGAGAAAGCCATCATGGCCTCGTGGCTCACCTAGAATGGAGTGCTGAGTTCTGGCAAACAGGTGCATCTTCCTTCCAGTGAGTACCTGAACAGGGCTGATGTTAATTAAGTATAGTCCAGATTTGAAGAATCATACTTTCCTCAGGGATCTCCACAAACTAGTGGGTGTCCTCGCTGCCCCTGTGAGACAACCTCTGTAGAGGAGAGGTCTCAAGTGAATTGTAGCTATCCTGGTGTCCTTATGGGGGCACTGGTATGAGAAACCACATGCTCCAGAACCCGTTGTGTGTGATGGGATTTTTCTTACTGGCAATAGTAAACAAAGCATGGTCCCAATAGGGAATTGTGGCATTTTGATGGTCATGTTCTGTTTTGAAATAACCTGTATTTCATTTATTTTCTTTTACCTGGCGATCTCTGAGCAGGCTTCAGATTTTGACAGTTCATGAGAGATACAACAAGCATTAATGTATGGGTGAAAAGCATGGTGAAATTCTGAGTGAAGTTTTAGTTAAAGTTGGTTGAACTTGGGATTGACTGGGAGGCCAAAGATTTAAAAAGCAGAAGATTCTCTCAAGACACAAGTTGTGTGATAATAGTGTGTTTTTGTGTGTGTGTATGAGAATTTATAAATGTTAAATTCTAGGCTCCGACAATCATTGTCAGTGCAGATCAAGCTGCAAGTATTTATGTTTTAAAACTTAAATTATAAAGCTAGTTCAGTCTTTCTAACAACTAGTTTTAATGTTCATGAGCACATTTTACCTACATTACCTTTTCAAGATGTTGCAAGCACAGGTTGGAGGCTTTCATATAGCAGAGGAAAACAATACCTTCTGGGAGTTGAACTAAGATTTAATCTGGAGTTTAAGATTAGAAGTTTAAAAACAAAACTAAAAAGAAAATTAAAAAAACCTCATTAAATTGATCTTTGAAATTGAGTGGGACTGTTGAGGTCTTTCTTCCAGAAAACAAGGACTTGGTTGTCAGGCCTATATTAGGCCTGAACTTTGGTACCATGTATTTGTACTTACATTGTTTCAACAGAAAGTGTCTTAGTGAATGGAACTTCTAGTACAGTTTGGAGTTCTTCCATTTGAAAACTGATACTTGCATGGGATTGTTCGAATCTTGTTTTCTAGTCTCTCCCTTCCCATCATCGCCCTCAAAGTCTGAGGGAGATTTTTCTCTTGATAAGGAACAAAAAAAGTGAACATCTTATTTGTAAATTGATAATTAGTAACTAGTGGTAAACTTGAAATGGTAGAATTCTTTAAAGCCTAATCCTAGGTAGCCTTAGGAAAGTGTATCTTAATTATTTTTGAAACTGTATTCACCTTGTTTCTTTCAAGATATCTTAAGTTATATTTTCTTTTTTCAGAGCTGCTTCTTTGGGGCTACTTGTTTTTTTTTTTTTTTTTAATTGAGGCGTAATTCATAAAAGGGTACATTGTTTTTATGAGACTTTCTACAGCTCTGGCTGGATGTCTTTCTCCTAGTCTTCCAAGGAGGGCCATTTACTTTAGAGTTACTTTTAAAGTGAGGTCATCAACTTGGACTACTTTGCATATAAGTGCTAATGCAAATTAAATCCCAAGTTGACTTCAAGCAGTTCACTATGAATGTTGACAATGGAAAGAACAGTTTGCCTGTGTACTGTTACTTGTGGACTGAAATGCTGAAGAAACTCCATTTTTATTTTTTACAAAAATCAAGGTATATCCTAGGGCTTCCTGGTTGATTGTAACAGATGAAGTGAGCGGATAGTCTTAGTTCAGAAATGTTCTGAATATGTAGATTTACAGTCTACATGAAAGGCTGGCTGAGTGAGATAGCTTTTTTACAACTCTACATGTGTTCTATAGGCTCCCATTAGTTACTGAACTCGTAAAAATGGTATTGTAACATTACAACAATGTTTTGCGCCAATTTTATAAACTTTTACAGTGCAATATGTTACTTTTCTGAGGCAAACCAAAGGTATATTTCTCAAGGTTCTGCTGCCTTCAGCAGCACTTGGCGGAGGATCTTTTATACATTTGTAATAGATAGAAATAAACCAGATTGCAGGTTTTTTTTTTTTTTTTTTTTTAAATTGTAAACCATGTACCAAGTTTCTGGTCAAGATTGTGTAGGATAAGTTAAACATAATTGCATTCTATTAACCAATATGAGTGTATTTCTTATGCATATAGTTACATTGAAATAAAGTTCTACAAAAGCACCAGGCCCTTGTTTATTATTGGTGTATCTAAAGAGCCAAGATCAACTTTTTTCTGTAACTGCGGGTAAGTTTATACCTTGATTGTCTTTGGTTTTCATTCAGTACTGAGGATCAAACCCAGATCTTGTGCATTGTAGGCAAGGGCTCCATCATTGAATTTTGTCTCTAATACAGTGTTGGCTATGGAGACATTAGTAGGTAGTGGATAGCATGGATAGTAATGTTGTGGTTTTAGAGTTGGGAGTGACACTAAGGTGTTAGGTATTGTACCTTCACAGTGAGAAAGAGGTTAATAAAGGGAGAACTCTGTGGTGATAGTGCAGACAGGCTGTGGCTCCTGACCCTGGACAGAGATTACAGTTATGTCTGAGCTACAATACTGCAGTTGCACATTTGCTTTTGTTTGTAGATCTCTTCAGGTCCAGACACTGAGCAATTACACCTCTTAGAGAGGCAGAAACTAGGAGTTTGGTTGTTTTTGGATAAATGGGGAGAACTTACAGCACATAGATACTGTGACAGCGAATCTGGAGACAGACCAGGGCTGCACTTTTCTGGGCAGCCCAGAGTCATCCTGCCTGTGGGACAGAAGTATCTGCTGATTAGAGACACAGGGCTTAGTGAGTGGCTGTCTAGCCAGCTTAGTATCCCAAAGTGCCTGGCAGAGTCAGGCTCCATTAAGAGAATGGAGCCTAATGGGCACTTTAAGCAAGTGGCCAGGCCACCTTTGAACTGCCATGGAGGAAGTGCTTCAGATGAATGCTAGCTACTTCTGTGTGACTTAGTTTCTAAGGAAACGTTGGCATAGTCTTCCTAATATTAGTTCATGTTCTCCTTGGGTAGCACCAAGGGTAGAGGGTGGGGAGAGACTGAGCAATTCCATTTTACTCAGAGGTTTCTTCCCACACAGTTTAATAGCCTCAAGTGTGCATATCCCTTTCTAGTAGCTGGGCCCGAGATGAGCAGACTATAAGGAAGGATGTGATGGCTGGGCCTTGGTGGCTCATGCCTTCAGTCTTGCACTAGGAAGGCAGAGGCAGGCAGATTTGTAAATTCAAGGCCAGCCTGGTCTACATAGCTAGTACCAGGACAGCTTGGGATGGCCTGTCTTAAAAAAAAAATAAAAACAAAAAAAACAAACAAAAAGAGTGGTGAAAAGAGGCTGAGTTTTGAGTTCACTGAATCCACTGTTTTAATTAGGGTCCTACTCTATTTACTAGGGCTGAAAAGGAAAACATTTTAGTTCTGTGACTGAGGTTTGACACTCCCTGCTGCAAAAGGCCTAGGTGTCTGTATAGTTAAGAGAGGGAGGAGAGTTGAGAAACAGTGAATTTTGCAAAGCATCAAAGAAAAGGAAAACGACATTAATCTCAATGCAGTTATTTATCTGAGACCCCCCCCCCCCACATCATGAGAAAGAAGGAACATTAGATATCGGTTATTTACAGATGAGTCCATGACCTCATGAATGACTCCTTATTAGAAATAAAGTACAATACAATGATTGTTTTCTTAACTAAGATGTTACAAAGGATGAGCTGGGTGAGCGCTACAAAAGCAGAACCAGTCATTAGACAACTGAGTGGGTGCTGGTGGTACATGCCTTTAATCCCAGCACTCAGGCAGAGGCAGGCCGATAGCTGAGGCCAGCCTCTTCTACAGTGTTCCAGAACAGCCAGAGCGGTTATACAGAAGCCCTGTCTGAAAAACAAAACAAAACAAAACAACAAAACACAATAAACAAAGTACTGTTCTGAGATGTTGCTTTAATTCTAAGTAAACAACTTAGTCACAGGTTTGTAGGGTAAGGTGGTGCATGCCTATAATCCCAGCAGTTACGCTGCAGGGCTGAGTATGAAGCAGACCGGGTCCTGGCTTTTTTTTTAGTGGTATTTGGATTTTTGTGTTTTTCCAGTGTATCCAATTTGATCAGTACTTTGTTAATATCTCAGCTTCCTTGTGCTCTGTCCGTGGTACTTGACAAACTATCAATAAGGAACACTTCCAGCAAGCCAGGAAGAAAGGCACAAGCTATTTGTAAGGTTATGAGGTGGTGAGACTGCGAGAGGTTGTACTGGAACTATTTTGGGCTATTTTGCTGAAGATGGGAGGGATCTTCACACTATACATACCTGTACATGCCCAGAGTACAATTGTATGAGATGGCAGCTGAGACAACCAGGAAGAAAACAAAGCTGCAGTAGCAGAATTTCTAAAGGCCCCTGCACCAAGCAGGATGACCTGATTTAGACACTGGGACTGACAAGAACTGTACGCTACGAATGGTCCCCTCACTGGTGCACTGTGGCAGTTGAGTGCGCGCGCGCGCGCTCGCGCACACACACACACACACAAAGTAGAAAATGATGGAGGATATTCAACGTCAACATCTGGCCTTTAGCTATTCACATGCACAGACATGCATTAAGAAAGAGAAGGGTGCTGAAGAAATGGCTCAGCAGTTAAGAACAGGTGCTCTTACAGAGGACTCAGGGTTAGCTCCTAATACCCATGAGGTAGCTTATAACTAACTTTAGTTGAAGGGGGTAACATGAATAACAACCCAGAGACTGATACTGGGGTTCAAGCCGAAGATCAGAAAAGCAAAGCAAACCAGTAGCTTATTTTCTTCAATTCACTCTATCAATCTGAAATGACAATCTTGTCTCCACAAATCCCCAGAGGCAAAAGCTGAGTTCCTGTCTCTTCTGCTTTATATTCTTTTCTCAGCCTGGCCATTTCACTCCTGTCTTATAGTACTGGGATCAAAGGCATGAGCTCTGTTATTCCTCACATATGTGTATGCCAGGGTGGTCTTGAACTCAGATCCATCTGCCTGTGTCCTAGCTCTGGGATGTGTGCCAACACTGACTGGCTCTATGGCTTGCTACCATGGCTGCTGGGATTAAAGGTGTGTATCCCTGTTACCTGACCTCTATAGCTTGTAGCTATGTTTGCTTTGGAACCCTCAGGCAAGCTCTAATAAGTCATTAATATATCACCACAAAAGAGGGATTTGATACGTGGTGTATACACAGGCAAACACTCATATTTATTTCTTGAAACAAGGTCTCACTAGTTCTGGCTGGCTTAGAACTCTTACTGCCTTAATCTCCCTGGTGCTAGGATTAAATATGTGTCACCATATGACCAAAATAAACCTTAAATCCTTTAAAAAAAAAAAAATGTTGGGCTGGAGATGGAGACCAGGCTCAGCTGTTAACACTTGCTACTTTTCCAGAACACCATGTTGTGGTTCTCAGCATCTTAGTTGGGTAACACATCCAGAACTCTAACATCAAGGGGTTTTGCATACTGGCATTGCATCATACCTGCATGGAAGCCTCCAACTAATTTGGTATTCCTGGGATTCAGTACCCTTTTCTGGCCTGTTGGGTTGTGTTTGCATAAACACATGCAGGCAAAATACTTCATGCTTGTTCTAAGATATATTTGGGCATATATATGGGCTATGATGACTATGGTACCAACTATGAGCAGTAGCTCTATAAGAGGCCAGTGTAAACGATATTAAACAAGTTGCTGTGGCTATTTCTCAGGGAAGAAAACTACCCAATCAACCAATGTTTCCAATTTATCCCCATCCACCCACTGGCCAGTGTAAACGATATTAAAATAGTTGCTGTGGCTATTTCTCAAGGAGGAAAACTACCCAATGAACCCATGTTCCCAATTCATACCCCATACACCCACTGGCCAGTGTAAACAATATTAAACAAGTTGCTGTGGCTATTTCTCGGAGGAAAACTACCCAATGAACTAATATTCCCAATTCATCCCCCATCCACCTACTGGCCAGACACTCCTTCACACAGACTTGATGAAAGTGTAGGGAGGATCTTGGTGGTCTTGCACTTCCAAATACCATGGTGATATATTGATTAAATCCAGCTGTGCTCTCATGGCCTCAGTATCTGGGCAGAGGCACCAGCAGTGCAGTCAGTGATTAAGCATTGTACCTTGGTCCTGAGACAGGCTAGTTTTGAACTTGTAATCGTCCTCCTGCCTTTGCCTCCCAAGTGATGGGATAATAAGACATGGGCCACTACCATGCCTGGCTTTAGCATTGTACCTATTGTTTCGTCAATCAACAAGGCTATAAAGGTCAAATACATTCTTCTGCTGGACTGACTACTAGAAAGTAAGTTCTAAGTTATTTAGGAAGGGAGGCATTTGAAACAGGGATTCAGGGAGAGTGTGTTCTGAAGACAATCTGGATGTATTTAGGAGTGTTATGAGGAAAGGTGAGGTGCATATATAACCTGTTCACACAACTATGCCCCTCTCACTAGGGCATTAATGGGGCTGAACACATGAGAGACATTTAGAGCGGTAGCTGTGCTGTCCATAGCACTCTGCAGTGAGTTCCTGATGTTTAAGCATTACACTTTGAAAAAAGAAAATGTACTGTAGCAGCCAAGAGAAAGTGGAAATAGTTCTTGCTGTGACATAGGAGCCAACTGGGAGAGGAGCCATGGGAACTGATGAGGAGAGCTGCTTCTGTTTGAGCACTGGGTTCCTGCTCAGTGAGGAGAGCAACTTGGCTCAAGTTCGACATCTGCAGGAAGCTAGCCTCCATCTCCAGTTTCTGAGTGTTTCATTAGGAAACAGGCACACAGGATCACATCTGGCCTCTGCTACTCTCTAGTTGCCATAGGATGTGAGGATGGCAAAGAACATGAACGAACTTAGACTCTGGGAGACTACACACTAAAGTCCTGGCACTCAGGGTGAATCCAACAACCAAGGGCTGAGAGACGGCTCAGCTGTTAAAGGCTAGGCTCACAACAACAACAAAAAAAAAAAAAAAAAAAAAAAAAAAAAACCGCTGGGCAGTGGTGGTGTAAAAGCCTTTAATCCTGCCACTTAGGAGGCAGAGGCAGGCAGATCTCTGAGTTCGATGCTAGCCTGGTCTAGAGAGTGAGTTCCATCCAGGACAGCCAGGGTTACACAGATACACAGAGAAATCTGTTTAAAAAAACAAAACAACAGCAAAACACCCTCTTGAAAAACAAACAACCCTCCCCCCCCCAAAGTGTGCATTCCTCCCACAAGTCTCTGTTCTTTCCTGCTTTACTAAACATCACTACCAAGGCAACTTATAGAAGGATTTACCTGGGCTTGTGGTTCCTGAGAGATCAGATTCTGTCACCATCACAGAAGGGAAGAGTGGTAGCAAGTACCAGGTATGGTGACAGAACACCCTGTGCTCACATCTCAACAGTACAAGAAAGGGCAAACTTGAGATGGTGCCTGTCTTTAAGTTCTCAACACCTGCCCTCTGACATAATTCGTCTAGCAAGATCACTCAAGAGTATCCCCAAATAGCCACCAACTGGGATCCAAGTGTTCAAATGTCAGGGACTAGAGGCATCTTATGCAAACTGCCACAGCCCACAAACAATAGTCTGGGGGCTGTGGAGATCGATCAACGGTTAAGAGTGTTGGCTGCTCTTCCAGAGGACCCTGATTCAATCCCCAGCACCCACATGGCAGCTCACAACTGTCTATAATTCTAGGTGCAAGGGACCCAACACCCACACACAGACATACATGCAGTCGAAACAATGCATATGTTTGTGTGTATGTCTGTATGTCTATATCTCATTCAATAGGTCTGACCATCAAAACCTTTTGAAGCTGAACTCAAATCTTCCTCTAAGCTGACGTTTATGTTTAGTGTCCCTTACATGTAGGGGTGTTTTGCTTGCATGTATGTCTGTGTACCATGTGCATGCCTGCAAAGGCCAGAAGAGGGTGTCTGATCCTCAGAAATTGCAGTTACACACAGCCGATAGATGCCATGTGGGTGCTAAGATTCAAATCTGGGGCTTTGGAAGACTTTTTTTTTTTTTTTTTTTTTTTTTTGAGACAGAGTGTAACAGCTCTGGCTATCCTGGAACTTGCTTTCTAGACTAGGTTAGCCTTGAATTCACAGAGATGGTTGCTTTTACTTACTGAGTTCTGAGATTTAAAGGTGTGTACTACCATGCTGGGCTGGTTTTAAACAGCTGAAACATCCATCTTTCCTGCTATTTCCCAGGTATTTTGTAACAATGATAGAAAGTTAGCTGCCCTTTGACTTTTAGAATTAGGTGAACACAGAAAGCAATGGCTTAATATACAAAGTATCCTAAGTCATGGTCTTGAATCTGTCTAGCAGCTGTTGGCATTACAAGTCTACACCACCTCACCCATTTAATATGTCTGTTTAGTATTCAGCTTTTCTTTGTTCTTATAACATACATTAATTTAAATTGCTGGCACAATCCCTGTAATCCCAGCACTAGAGAAGGACAGGGAATAGTAGCCAGCCCAGCCAAGGCTACATGAGACCCTAACTGTAAATAAAAGCCTAAATTATATTTTCAGTTTCCCTGTTAAAAAATAGTAAAATGGCAGGGTGGTGGTGGCACACGCCTTTGGTTCCAGCACTCGGGAGGCAGAGGCAGGCAGATCTTTGTGAGTTGGAGATCAGTCTGGCCTACAAGAGCTAGCTCCGGGACAGCCTCCAAAAGCCACAGAGAAACCCTGTCTCGAAAAACCAAAAAAAAAAAAAAAAAAAAAAAAAAAAAGAAGTTAAATGAGGCCAGGCCATATCGGTACACTCCTTTAATCCCGGCACTTGGGAGGTATAGGCAGACAGATCTGTGAATTCAAGGCCAGCCTGGTCTACAAGTCGAGTTCTAGGACAGCCAGGACTACACAGAGAAACCATGACTTTAAAATAACAGAACATTCTTTTTTTCTTGAGATAGGGTCTCACTGGGTAGTCTTGGCTGCCCTCTAGAGGTGCAACGTTGGGGGGTTCTGGGGTTGCTCCTAGCATTGTGTTTTCAGACAAGGGATGATGGACATACTGAAATCTGCTGTACATCTGAAGAATTGCTTTCACCCAATTCTAATAGAACTCACTTTGAAATACTGTGAAAAGACAGGTGTGGCAAATGCTGATGTTAGTTCAAGAGCCTGCGGCAGTAGTGTAGTCAGTTTCTGTCTCTCCTGGACCCACAGCTGTTTAGTCCCAAATAAATACAGAGGCTTACAGTAATTATAAACTGTTTGGCCAATGGTTTAGGCTTCTTATTGGCTAGCTCTCTATTAATTATTAACCCATTTCTATTCATCTATGTATTTCCACATGGTCTTGGCTTACTGGAAAATGTCTAGCATCCTATCTTTCTGGTAGCTTCATGGCATCTCCCTGATGACTTTCTTGTGTCCTCTCCCCAGAATTCTCCTTGTCTGGTAGTTCCACCTATACTTCCTGCCTGACTACTGACCAATCAATGTTTTTTTCATCAACCAATAAGAGAAACAATAAGAGGAACTCCCATTTGTTGGGTGACAATATGGGTCTCACTAGTTCATTTTGGCCCAGCTTATCTCACGGCTGTGTACTGAAGCATTAGGATCTGGCCACATGCCCATTTATACCATGTTTATTGTACATAGCTGAGGCAAGTCTTCATGGGAACAACAAAAGCTTTACTGACGTGATACAGCTGGTATAAGGCAAAGTTAAGAAATAGTTGCCTGTTTATCATACTTGAAAACAGACCTCTCATGTTAGAGCATGAATCCTTTGAAGATTTTTTAGGCACATTTATTTTTAATTATCACATAGGGTCTGATGTATTTCAGGCTGATTTCAAATCCAGGATGACCTTGGATTTGGATTTCTGATGCTGATTTTACCACGAGTGCTGGGATTACAAGTAAATCAGGCACTGTGCCTGGTTTACGTATTGTTGGAAATGGAACCCAGGACTTCATACATGCTAGGCAACCATTGTACCAATTGAGCTACATTCTTAGCCATTCATTTGTGAAACAGGGTCTTACTCTATAGACTTGAACTAATGGAGGTTTGACTGCATTAGCCTCCTGAGTATGGAGATCACATGCCTGGGCTCTCGATTTGCTCTGGTACTTTTAAGTAGTGTCAGGTACATTTTTATTTTTAACTTTTGCTCCAGTGTCCACTCTCCCTTGCTAAAAATCCTAACTGTTCCCTCCTACATCTCTTAGCTCCCTTGTGGGTGTGGTCTTGTGACTGTTGGACAGTAGCTAATGTGTGGAACATCCTCTTTGCCCTTTTGAAAAGGGAAGTTGCTCTCCACACTTTGTTCCATTTCATGCTTGTTAGGAAAGGATGGCAACTTAAGTTGCTGTCAAAAATAAGTGTCCATTTTTCCCCTTAATTTTTGTATCTGTAAGTATTTTTGTCATTTTTTGTCTGTACACCACCTGCATGCTTGGTATTTGCAGAGGCCATTGGATCTTGTAGGGAGCAAAGGAACTCCTAAGTGATGTGTATTGTTTGCTACAGTCACAGCCATATCAAGGACCCATGGGAATTACAAAGCCTTTCCCTGGAGGCTTGGAGAGATGGCAAAGCCTTCCTCTGGTCAGAGCATGAATGCTGGCTGTGTGTAAGGACTCACCAGAGACCTACCTCCTATGGAGCTAGCTAACTCCTCCTACCACTGTATATAATAAAACCAAGAAGGTCAGCTTGTGTTGTTGGTGCTGCTCCATCACAGCCAACACAGCCCACCTGATAACGGCTCTTCTGTATATATCTGTCTGTCTTTTTTCATTCCCAGGGTCTTAGACCAAACTGTAGGATGAGGCAGGTCAGCTAGAAGTGGGTTACAGGTGGCTGTGAGCTACCCTGTGGGTGCAGAGAATTGAACCTGGGTCTTCTGTTAGAGCAATGAGTACTCTTAACAGCTGAGCTATTTCTCAAGCCCCTCATTTTGAACTTTTTGTTTGCTTTTTAATGTGCTTTGGTGTTTTGCTATGGATATCGGGTCGCCTGGAATTGGAGTTACAGACATTTGTGAGCTGCCATGTGATTCTGGAAATTAAACCCAGCCTCCAAAGCTACAGGAAACCCTATTTTATAAAAACCAACCAACCAACTAACCAAAACAAACCACTGAGCCATCTCTCTAACCTGTTTTTTACCCCCAAGAATGGGTTTCTCTGTGTAGCCTTAGTTGTTCTGGTACCTGCTCTGTGGACTAGGCTGGCCTGGAACTCACAGAGATCTGCCTGCCTCTGCCTCCTGAATGCTGGGATTAAAGGTGTACTCTACCACCACCAGGTTCATTTTGAACTTGTATCCCCCAGTTTATAGTACTACTTGGGAGGCTGTGGAACTTGAGAGATAAAGCCTAGCTGGCAGAAGTAGGTGAGTAAACTAGTCTGAAGGTCACTCCTGGTTCTGGTGCTGTATTTCCTGGCTCTGCAAATGTGAATGGCTGTCCTCTGCCATCATGTTCTATTAGTTTAAATTAAAATTTTTGGGGCCAGGAGCTAAAGTAAACCTTTCCTCCTTTAGGCAGCTTTTGTCGGCAGTCTTGAAAACAGTGATTATGATCCTTGGATGACGACTATATGGAAGGTAGTCACTGTATTCTGGAGGATTAGGTTGTTTTGTTCATATCAACTACTAGGTTGCTTTGTCAACTACCAACTCCAAATGAAATGAAACAGGTCTTCATAAAAACCTGCAGGGAGTAGGCTTCCTCTTATGTACACTTGGGCCATAGACATGCATATATTCAAGAAAAAAAATTTTTATTGATAAACAATATATTATCAATAAGCATAGCCTCACAAATAGTTTAAAAAGTTGACTTTTAAGATCTTTAAAAATGATAGGCTTACTATTTTATATTTAATACAATCTAAACATTCTTACTATCCAGTATGAATCCAGGTCTGTCTCATGTGTGTCTATCTGTCTATTCATCTATCTATGTTTTTCGAGGCAGGGTTTTTCTGTGTAACAGTCCTGGCTGTCCCGGAACTCGCTTTGTAGACCAGGATGGCCTTAAACTCACTGAGATCCACCTGCCTCTGCCTTCTGAGTGCTGGGATTAGGTGTGCGCCATCATTGCACGGCTCTTTATTATTTTTATATGTAATACAAACTTCAACATATTTCAGTATTGTTTCTATCCAGTGTGAATCCAGGTCTGTCTGTCTTATTTAGTTTTCTTCACCAGATTGTATACCAGGGATGAAGGCTTCTTGGTTTTATAGGCCACACTTTTCCTGATGCGCTGTCCTTTGACATTAACGATATATGGCAAGAGGGAGGGCTGGACAGTCAGAACAGTTCCTTCAGGCTTGTAACCTCGAAGACGCAGTGTGCCCTTAGAGTAAGGTGTTACTGCAACCCAACCTATGAAACATTCAAGAAAACATAAAATGCTGCTATCAATCATCTCAGTAAAGGAATCAAATCAAAGTATACAAGGCTGGAGATGACTCAGCAGGTCAAAGCACTTGTGCAAGACTGACAACTTCAGTTCAACTTTGGAGCCTCACATAAAAAGCAAGATGTGAACCAGGCAGTGGTAGCACATGCTTTTTATTCCAGCACTTGGGAGGCAGAGGCAAGTGGATCTCTGTGAGTTCAAGGCCAGCCTGGTCTATAAAATGAGTTCCAGGAAGCCAAGGCTCTGTTACACAGAGAAACCCCATTTTGTAAACACAAAAATTAAAAATAAAGGAGCATATATTGTTCTTGAAGAGGACCCAAACACACTGGATGGCTCATACCACATACAGCTCCAGGGGGATCTGATACCCTCTTCTGGTCTCTGAAGACATGCACTCAAGTGCACATACCCATATACAAATACACATTAAAATAAATGAGCTGGTGTGGCAGAGCATGCCTTTAACCCCAGCATTTAGAAGAAGCATCAAGAGGATCTGTGTGGGTTCCAAGTCTGTCCAGTAGAGTTCCAGGCCAGCCTATCAGTAAGTGCTGCCTAGTGAAGTCATGTCTTAAGAAATAGCAACCCAGATATGGTAGAAAACATCTAGGTCTCCCAGTACTCCTCCAGGGAGATGCGAAGTACAGAAAGGAGTACTTTCTAGAAGCTTGTGGCTAGCTAGCTTGGAATCTGAAGCTAAACATAGAAGTAAGTCTCAATAAGTTAAAAGCTAGGACTGACACACACTAAATCCTTAAAATCATTACAATAAAAAGTCATGTAATAGATTTGTGAAAAGTACAAAGACATTTTCAGAACAAGGTGCATTTTATAAATAAATGACTATGTCTTAGGAGAGGGTATGTTAATATAATCGTATAAAGACAAAGTAATCCTTTGTCTTTAAAAAATATTTTTATTTTATGCCTGTATGTTATATCAGAGTACTAGATCCCTGGCCCTGGAGTTATAGGTGGTTGCAAGCTTTCTGATGTGGGTGCTGGGAACAAACCCAGGCTTTCTGTAAAAGCAACCAGTGCTCTTTTTAATTTTTTTCCCCCTTCAAGACAGGGTTTCTGTGTATCCCTGGCAGTCCTTAAACTCACTCTGGAGACAAGGCTAGCCTTGAACTCAGAGACCTTTCAAGTGCTGGGATTTAAGATGTGTGCCACCACCATCTGGCTTAATTTTTTTTTTTTTCTTTCTGGAGACAGGGTTTCTCTGTATATAGCCCGTGGCTATTCTGGAACTCACTCTAGACCAGGCTGGCTTTAATCCACCTGCCTCTGCCTCCTTAGTGCTGGGATTAAAGGCATGCATCACCATACCCAGCTGCAGCAAGTGCTCTTAACCACAGAGCTGGTAGGCATGTTAGGCTGGTTTAGCACTCACTGTGTAGCACAGGCTGGCCTTGCACTTGAAGTAACCCTCCTGTCTTAATTGAGCAATGGGATTACAGATGTGAGCTACCATATTTAGTCTCCCCACTCCTTTAACCTCTTAAATGCTGGGACCACAGTATGTCACCATACCCAGCCTTTTAGTTTTATAATTGATATCAGGCCAAAGGCAGTTTGCTAACCAGAGTCTCATGTAGAATAGATAGGCTTTGATCACCAATCTCTACCCTGCAAATGATGGAATGCAGGCATGTGTCACCATACATGGCCTACGCTCTGCTTTTTAAGAGTACATTACCAGCCAGCCAGGTGGAGGTAGTGAACACTTTAATTCCAGCACTTGGGAGGCAGAGGCAGACAGCTCTCTTGAGTTCCAGGACAGCCAGGGCTACCCAGAGAAACCCTGTCTTGGACAAAACAAAAAGAAAAACAAACAACAACAACAGAGTACATTACCGGCAGAAGAGAACTTGATGTCAGCTACTGCTTTACAATCTTCGCTTCCTTGTAATGTAATGTCTTCAGCCACAAGAGGAGGGAATTCGGCCATTCGTTCTTTTCCACCCATTGGAACCTTCCAATAAAACAAAAGAAATATTTGTCATTTCAACTTAAATTCCCTCTTAATTGGGGTTGGGCATGGTGGCTCACATTCTGATCCCAGCACTCAGGAGGGAAGAGGATCCCTCTGAGTTTAAGGCCAGCCTCATCGACACAGTTGAGTACTGAGACTGTCTTAAAACAAACAAAAATTAAAGAAGCCCCCAAACCCATTAATTGTAGCTGGACATCCTATATTTGGGAGGCTAGGGAAGGAGATTTTCATGAGTTTGAAGCCATCCTGGGCTACAGAATGAAACTTTTTATTTTTTTCTTTTTGTTTTTTGAAATAGGATCTGATGCTATTTTCAAACTTCCTGGTCAGCCAAGGGTGGTCTTAAATTCCTGATCCTACTGCCTTTGCCTTTTAAGCACTGGATTATAACATAATGCCTGCTCGGTTATCTCAAAAAACATTTTTTTTTAAAAAGATTTATTTTTATTATGTATACAGAGACCTGCAGGCCTCTGCACCAGATCTCATTGCAGATGGTTGTGAGCCACCATGTGGTTGCTGGGAATTGAACTCAGGACCTCTGGAAGGAAGAGCAGTCACTGCTCTTAACCCCTAAGCCATCTCTCCAGCCCTCAAAAAGCATTTTATGTGGCATTAATAAGTATATGATGTATAAAAATGCAAAGGGGGGAAAAACATTCAGCTGCTGAACATAGGAGTTCTGTAAAGAGATGAAGTAACAGTTTTCAAGGCTAAGGGCCACACCACATGTTGGGCATGGGCCTGGCAGGAATCCTCGTCTCACACGGTTTTTGTAGCTACCACAGGAATTTGCATGGAATCTAAGTCGATTAAAGCAAGAGCCTTCCAAATACCTAGGTTGTTTTAGGTGTGTGAACAGAAAGATTAATATCTTTTTCTTTAAAAAAATTTTTTTGACAGTTTACTATAGGTCAAGTTGGTTTACCTGACACAGAATCAAGAATAACCTTGAACTTCAGATCTTCGTGGCTCTGTAGTTCAATACTGGAGTTACACGTACCTGGCTATCTTATGTTTTCAGTTTCGTGAGCACTGCTATTAACCACTGCTATATTGGGTGCACATGTTATTTTTGCAACAGCCGTTTTATCATTATCACCCAAATTGCAAGTACTTAGAACAGTCCTAGGGCCTGGATGCTCAGCAGGTAAAGGCATATATGAAGCAAGCCTAGGGACCTTTGGTTCAATCTCTGGAGCCAAGAAAAATGTGGGACACCACAAAGTTGTCCTCTCACCTCCACATGAAGGCACATGGATGTGAGTGCGAGCAAGCATACTAAATAGAGTGAAAAGATAACAGAGCCAGGCATGGTGGCCTTTCATATCAGCACTCTGGAAGCAGAGATTTGAGTTCCAGGCTAGCCTAGTCTCTGTAGCAAATTCCAGGATACCCAGGACTCTACAGTAAAAATGTCTCAAAGGAACAAAACAAACAAACAAACAAACAAAAAACCAAAACAAACAAACAAACAAACAAAAAACATGAAAGAAAAGGATGGAGACCTCCATCTGTGGCACTTAATCTTTTATCCTTCTCAAGAGACAGGTACGACATGGAGAGGAGCAAGAAGTGTACAGCTTTGTTAAGTGTGAAGTCAGCAAGACATGTGAACCCAGGTCTGGTTTCAATTATCTTAACTGGCTGAGCTTGTTGAGGCATTTTTATGATCCTTGCATTTGAGAAGTGGAGGTAGGAAGCTCAGGAGTTCAAGGCCAGCCTTGGTTATATAACTAACCAGAGGCCAGCATTGTGTTACACAAGAGGCTGACTTAAACATCAATACAAAAATCCCTTAAAATTTTTTGTTTTATTTGCATGTATGTCTGCACATCATGTGGGTGCTGCCCAAGGAGGCAAGAAGAGGGTGCTAGGAATTGAACAAAGGTCCTCTGCAGAGCAGCTGGTATTCTTTTGAGGGGCCACCTCCCTAGCCAAACAAAAATTCTTAATATAGTGTGCACTGTTCAGTGGTGCATAGGGCCTGTCTTCAGATGAGCTGGAAACAGACTTCAGACAGCTGGGCTTGGTAAATTTCATGGGGTGATAAGGGCTAAACAGGGCTATAGAAATGGGGCAGGAGGAGCCAAGAGTAAAGAAAAGGAATGTTGAGGACATTTTGATTTTTAAATGAAGGTGAGAACAATGAAAACATTTACAGTCTAAAGGAGGAAGTAGAAGAGAAAAAGCCTGTAAAAACAAGAGTCTGGGTTAGGAATGAGGCAGGAAAGCTTTTCTTCTCAGTCCAATGCTTGTCAGTCAATACTGACATTTTAGTTTGTTCTTCATCGTGAGTGATTACCTACCTGTCGCAGGATGGTTGAGTGTCACTTAGGGTCCACACACACTAGATGTCAGCAGCACCTCTCAACTGTGACAAAAACCCCTAACTTCCTTTTCTTTTGGAATTCAGTATGTAGATTAGACTGGCCTCAAATTCATGGAGAGCTACCTGCTTCAGCCTCCCACATGCTGGGAATAAAGGTGCTCTGACTCCCACCTCCTGTGACTTTTTCCCACCAGCTTGACCAATACAACTTTCTGTAGTAAGGTGACTAACTGGCACTTGAAAGTGTGATTAAACATAGATAGCTACATGTGGCTAGTGGCTACCATATTGGACAGTGCACTGTAGAGAAAAACACATTGCTGTGGCTTTTCTTGGCTCTGATCAAGCCAACACCCCCTTTTCACGTAGAGCCCATTTTTGCATTACATGTAGAATGCCTGGAGGATGAGGTGAGAGAAGGGCTAGCTGTTGTAAACTGATGGTTCTATCCAACACGAGCTCTATCAGCTACTGTAGCTATGTAGCCATCAAATTGCACTGCTTACCAGTAGTAACTCGTGGCCTGCGTGCTTCTCATATAGGGCATCTGCCTTGTCCAAGGAAGTGATATGAACAGGAAGGAAGTTGGAAGCCACAACTGTAAACCAAGCCGATTGATCTCCCTTAGGAAAGAAAGGAAGACGTTATTTTATAGAACAAACAACTTAGGAACCCACACATTATGATGTACAACTTAAAAAGAGAGAGAAATAAAAGCTGGGTATGTGATGCACATCTCTAATCCAGCAAGGGAAGTATAGCCCGGAAGATTAATTCAAAGACAACCTCAGCTACAATACTGGGTTTAAGGTCAGCCTGGGGTTCACGAGACCACACCTCAAAATAAACAACATCAACAAAAGGAGGACAAAATAGAAACCAAATCAAGCTCTCTTTCAATTATAAGAAAGTATGCTACTGTCTTTAAAAGAGGGTATAATATAGAAATAACATATTTTAACCATTCCTGTAAACTGTAAAACTAAGACTTCTAAAGACTTGATATTATAAAAAACAAGACGAGCCAGGTGGGACGCACACCTTTGATCCCGGCACTTGGGAGGCATAGGCAGGTGGATCTCTTGAGTTTGAGGCCAGCCTGGTCTACAGAGCTTAATACCAGGATAGCTGGGTCTACAGAGAGACCCTGTCCTGAAAAACCAAAACAAACCAAGCAACCAAACAACATCAAAATAACTCCAACCAAAAACAGCAACAACAAAAAAAAAGCAAAGTTATATACAAGGGATTTAATATCTTATTAGAGGCATTTTTTTTTTTTTGAGGCAGTCTCACTTTCTAGATCAGGCTGGACTTCAAACTCACTGAGATCTGCAGCTCTGCCTCTGGAGTGTTGGGATTAAAGGGTGCCACCAAGCCGTGCCTTTTTTTTCTTTTTTCTTTTGAAGTAGGATTTCTTAAAAATTAAAAATAAATAAAAAAATTTACTGAAAATACTCTGATTTAATTTTTAAAATTATGTGTATACATGTATTTATGTGGGGCTAAGTTCATATGGATGCAGGCATCCACAGATTCCTGAGTAGGTGGGTCCCCAGGAACTAGAGTTACAGCAGTGGTGAACGGCCCAGTGTGGGTACTAGGAGCTGAACTATGTTCCTCTGATTGAATAGCAAGCACTTTTAATGATAAACCGTCTTCCCTGGCACCAGTTTTACAAATTTTTAACACAGTATTTTTAATTCTTTCCCCCAAGCTTTTCTTATAAAAACTTGCATATGTACAAAACAAAACAAGCAACAGATAGGACTTAGTTATATCAGTATTTTGTCAATCTCTTCATGTGTTCTTAAAGTGCACCCTTGTAACTGTTCACTTTTCAACAGCATAGATTTTTCTTACCTCGAGGAAATCTATTCTGGCTATAGCACCCAAAAATAAAACCATTCTTGGTTTGAGAACAAATGTTCTTGGTACAATAGAATGTGCTGGCAAAACAATATCCACTTCTTTTTCTGTTAGAAGATTTAAAATCTGTAAAGCAAAAGACAAGATTTATTTAGAAGACTACTTTCATTCAACATAATTTGTGATTTTATTCAAAAAAGTATTGAAAAAAATGTTCAGATTGTATAATAACCTAAATTATGTTCATTAGCCACACATAATTATGTTATCTCTAAATTAACTATTATTCTACTAATTTCACAGCTGTGTATTAAACAGCAAGATAGGGATACAAGACTTTCCTATGACAGCACTATTGTCAAATGTCAAAGTGGGTGTGCACCCCAAAATACTGTTGGGTCTCCAAGAATGGAAATGTGTGCTTAAGGATCCATGGAGTAGTAGCTTCCAGCTTTAAATAATGGACACAGTAATCTCAGGTCCTAAGTATTTACCATGCAAGCATCAAATGCAAAATGGTTCATACCTGTAAATCTCAGCCTCTGGCATAGGCTAACTCAGACTATGTAGTGTTTCCAAGAGCCCCGTCTCATAAAACAAAAAACACCCCTCTTCTCCAAACCAAACAATAAAATGGGTCACTCCACTTTAGGAACAAGTCCTTAGCATGATCTCCTGAACATTCATCAGAACATCAGTTTTGTGTATCTTGGCTTGTTAGGACCAGAGGTTTTTTTTCCCCAAAGATTGTGTATGCCTGCAGAGGCCAGAAGAGGGCATTAGATCCCCTGGAACTGGAGTTATTGGAGGTTGTAAGAACTGGGAATTGAACTTGGCTCCTTTGGAAGAGCAACAATGTCTACAGCCCAACGGCAGGCACTATTAACCAAGACAGCCCTCCAACTACAGGGAGACAGAAAGTTATTAAAGAGACAGAAGCAAAACAGAAAAGGAAAGATAGAAATTACCAGATTCTGGTAAGAATTAAGGAAGATAAAATTCATTAAAAAAAAAAAATTCATAAATAGCTAAGCTATGGAACCAACCTAGGCGCCTATCACAGAGGAATGTAGAAAGAAAATGTATTTATATACATACAAAGTTTGAATAGCTATAAGTTTTTTTTTGTAGGAAAATGGGTGCAACAGGAATAAATCATATTAAGCAAAGTGTGTGCAACACCATGTTTAGCTAGATATAGGATAAACATAATTAGACATCAGCTAAGTTACCTGTGAGACACTGTAATTTGAGTAAAAGGATGGATGATAATGGCAGGATTAACCCTATTCTGAAAACATGTCACTTGACCACTTAGGACTTAAAGTATTTCAAGATGTGTCAAAGGAAATACATACCATGATTGTTCCAAAGAGCTTTGAAGAATAATGGATAGAAGTTACTGGGAGACTTTCAGTGCAATGCAAAAAGCAGGCAAAAAATAGCTGGGTACCCTGGAAGTGCAGGTGTCACTACTCTGATAAACTGTCACAACTCACTTCAGCTCAAACGATATGACATGATGAATGACTTATTTTCAAGGGAATTCAAGCATAGACTAGGAAGCTGGGTTGTAATATTTATCATTTCTAACCTTAAAGTATAGGAACCTATAGTATGTCTGTCGTTTGCCTACAGAGACGTCAACTAAATGAATACAGAATTTGACTGCATATAGATTCATCCTTGAACTACTTTTATAAAGAAACCAGAATCAAGTTTTAAAATGGAAGCCCACCCCCTTTCTTGTTTTCAGCCAGTTAAGACAGTACATCTACAACTGAAAGTAAGTATTTCTAAAAGAAACCAAATACATACACAGTTTTCTTTTGTAATCCCAGGGGTATCATAAAACCAGTGGGCATCTTTCACATCCTCTGGGGTCAGTTCTACTTGTTTGGTACACTGGTGCATGGCCACAACAGGTTTAGGTTCCTTTCCCATGTCAAAGGCCAGTGAGTCAGCATCAAACTCAAAGGGAACTTTTTCCGTCTGTTCTGTGGAATGCAAGAATGTTCTTCCAACTCTTCCTAGAACAAATTAAACCGAGGGTCTCAGACATTCCTCCAATGCTTTGATTCTGGGGTGGGGTATATGAAATATTTTTGAGATGGGTTCTCTGTACATACTTCAAGATCCTTAGCTTCTGTAGTCATAGGCGACAGATCTCTCTCACACATATGTAGTCATGTGTATCTATCTATCTATATCCATATATGTATATAGCTTAGAAAGATCTCATGTAGTCCAGTCTTGCCTCAAAATCACCATGGAACTGAGGTTTTTCAAATCTCCCAAGTGTTGGAATTACAGGTGTGTATCTGATACTCCTGAAGACCTCCTTACCTCAGAGGCTGGGTCTCATTATGTAGCCCTGGCTGTTCTGAACTCTCCAAGTAGACCATAATGTCCGTGAACTCAGAGATCCACTTGTCTCTGCCTCCCAAGTGCTGGGACTAAAGGTGTACACCACTAGGCAAGGCCCTGAAGATACCTTTTATGATTGCTTTAAATAGGTCACTAAAACTTCATGGACAAATATGAAACTGTGGCTATGATGATACTTTTGTATTCTTTTCTGAAGATAATATGAATCATTCTCTTACAAGGTCAGTTATGTTTCAGGTTATGTACCTTCTTCAGGCAAGTGGTGTTAGAAATCCCTTCTTTTCCATTAATGAACCCCGAAGAGAGAGATTAAGGAGATGGACAACCTTAAGCCTCTGTAGTTTGGGTTTCCAAGCAATAGTAACCTTTCCTATAAAAAGTTTATATTCCAGAACAGGGAAGGAAGTCTCTTCCTGCAAAAATGGCTAGCTCCAATGGCTGTACTACACGGTTCTAAACAATTTAATCACGGAACTGGTAAGTTGGAAGAGGCATACCTATCATGTAAGCATGCTTTTTTAGTTGATTGAGCTGTCTTTGTTCTTCCTCACTAAGATCTTCTTCTGTTTTGGTTGCCTCCTCTTTAAGCCTTTTTTGTCTTCTGAACAGTCTATAAGGAGTCGGGTTGCAAATAGGAAACTTCAGGAGGTTTAATGTAGTACCTGAAATACCAAGAGTAAGCGTTTCAAAAAAGAGTGAAAGAAGAAAATGTTTCTGATTAATTTCATTTAACCTTCATGACAACCACTATATATGATTATTTCCACTTTACAAAAGAAGAAATAGGTCTAGAGACTGGTTCACAGGCTAACTCAGAATTTGGGCACAAATTTTGCAAGTCTGTTTTACCCCCGATTTTCACTATCTATCCTCCAGTACATCTAGGGTGGTACAGCCAAAGGGCAGTTAAACGGAGTTAAACTCTGGTTCAAGGGGACACATTTCTGTCAAGCTAATTCCTAAGACTGTAACTCCCCATGTACATGTTTCCCCCTAGCTCTTCCTCAAGAGAAGCTCTTGAAATGCATCCTCAGGCTCTGCTTCCCCAGTGTTGTGAAAGTCAGACAGAAACACCACGCCAAGCTATTAGTTTAACTCAAGATTTCTTCTCGAGAAATTTCCACACCATACCACATCAACTCTTTCATATGTCTAGTGTAACAGTCTAAGAATAAATAAACTCAAGGGGTGAAGAAAGTAGGGACTTAGAGTGAGAAGTACACAGATACTTTTTTTGGGGGGGCAGCTATGGATCTACCTCACAATAGCCTCCAGGTATATAGCCAAGAATGGCTTCGGTATCCTCCTGAGATGGAGTACTAGGTGCCTGGGTCAAGCCTGATTTCTCAACAGCGGGGCCTCACCTGGCCAGGGGGAGATGGTGGCCCTGTCGATGGCTTCGGAGCCCTTGGCGGTGCAGTAATCAGACTCCAGGAGTGTATTAAAGAGAGTGGACTTGCCGGCGTTCGTGGTGCCCACCAGGTAGACGTCGCCGCGGTAGCGCCAAGAGCGCTGAAGTGCAGAGATCAATTCTTCTACTCCATAGCCTGTCTTGGCACTGATCAACCGCACGTCCTTGATCACGGTGCTCGACGGATTCGGATTCTTTCTCTCGCTCTGAGGCTCATCCCCGACAGGGCACTGCGGTCCTCGGTGGCCTGGGGCCACCACGAGCCCGGCGCGGATGCAGTCGTCCCACAGCCGCTTCCGCAGCCGCTGCAGGTAGCCGGGCGCATCCTGGGGCAGCAGGTCCACTTTGTTCCCCAGCACGAAGACGTGCTTGGGGCCCACCAGTTTGGGCAGGTCGGGCAGCAGGGTGTCGGGCAGATCGAGCAAGTCCACCATATAGAGCACCAGAGCCGGCCCCGGCTGTCGCAGCGCGGCGCTCACTAGCTCCAGGTACTGATCGCGACTCACCCGCAGGCGCAGGGCACGTCGGTGATGCACCAGCAGCCAGCAGCGTTGGCACACGGTCCGCGGCCGTCCGCCGTCCGCCCGTGCAACCCCGCGAAACTTCTCCTCCGTCAGGTAGCCGGGCAGGCTGGGATGCTGGCAGTGCAGTTCAGCCCCACAGCCCGAGCAGTAGATGCCGCTGGGTGGCACCGTGGCGTCTGGAAGCTCGGGGACCTGCAGACTCCGGAGGCCAGCCCGCAACTTCCATTGAAGCCGCTCCTCCCGTCGCAGCAACCTCTGTCGCTCCTCAGCTTGCTGCCGCTGCTGCAGCTCCCGCAACTCTCTCAGCTGTTCCTCGGGGTCCTGCTCCTGGACGTACTCCGGGAACAGGAAGCGCTCTTCCATGTCGGGGCCTTCTTCGTGGTCCTCGGTCGCCGTGGAGCCAGGAGGCAGTCGGCGGCCCAGGGATGATGGGCTCTGGGAGAAAGCGGCTTCACACTTCCCTGCCAGGAGCCACCGCGCAGGGCCATGGCACGCTGTGGCTGGCGCCGGGCCCCGCAGGACCCGGCACAGCAGCCTGCAAGCCAGGCGCGCGGGCAGCATGCGGACGGCCGCGAGGTGGGCGGAGCCTCGGACGCGCACTCGCGCGCGTGCCCGAGAAGCTAGGCAATCAGGGACGAGAGGCGAGGAGGGAACTGTCCAACGGCGAGACTACTGCTGGACTTCTCGCGATGAAAAGCTCGGAGGCTCGAGAATTCACCCGGCTGTGCAAAGGCGCGGACTAGAGATGGGTGGGCAGGAGAGGGTCGTTGGCACACCCAGAGCTTTTCTTCCATAAGCCTCCTTTACGTCAATCAGATGTCACTTGTGCAACAACACTGAAAAAAGCACGCGAGGAGAAACTTTCATTAGCTGGGTCCAACTTCCGGCCTAAGGAGCTGTCCTCAGCTGTAGCCGGCGGACCCACAATTTGCACTTGCACAGGGCCGTTCGCGCAGGCGCAAACCTCCCACTCCGCGACTTGGATGCGGAGGATTCTGGGAACGCCGGAGACGGAAGTTGCTTGTTCTTACGCTGAAGAGTTTGCCGCTGCGGATTTCGCCTCTAGCTTTGTGAATTCGAGTTAAGGGGTCCAGAAACCTTTGGCCAAGATGTATGACGCCGACGAGGGTAGGTGACCACGTAAGGCACGCCTCTTATGAGGCTCGGCGGGGGAACCTGCTGGGATGGAGGACCTGAGCCAGCCACCCCATCCCGGCCGTGGCGCGCGCCCCGCAGCCCAGTTCTCACGCGCTGGGCTTGCTAGCTGTGTAGGCTCGGGAATCCCAGGGATCACGTTCCCGGGTCAGCTCGATTGATTGCTCCCCTGCATGGTCTCCTGTTAAACCTGCTGTCAGCTTCCAGAGCCGACAGCGTGCAAGTGCTTATTAACATTTGGGTGTTTCGGCGTTGGGTTTCGATCCTGGGGTTTGAACTCAGGTCCTCATCTGTGTGACAATCTTACCTACTGAGCCATTTCACCAGACCTAAGAATGTCTCCAGTTTCCATCTCAGGGCCTCTGTGACCCATTTTAATCTGATTTTTGCTGATGCTCCTATGTTAAAACAGCTTTTTCTGAATGGTCTGTTTCTTGATAGAGATAGATGCTTGAGGTCTTATTTAGGTCAGTTGTTGTAATTCACAGAAGGCCAAATGTGGAGGAGGATTATCTTTAAATTGGAGATCAAAAACCAACCAACCAGACAAAACATCAATCACCCACCCAACCCTCATCTACTTCTGTGCTATTCAAAAGTGTTCATGGCTTCCTCCTGCAAACTACTATTCTGCTACATTAATCACTTCCACTTGATTAGTACTTTTTCTTATTACTTATTGTTGTCACGTTCTCCCTGGGTAGTCAAATCCATTCTCCATGTTTGCATTTACCGGATCACTTGAATACATTTTCGTTATTTATTTTTTAAGTTACTTTTGGTTTTTCAAGACAGGGTTTCTGTCTGTCCTGAAACTAGCTCTGTAGACCAGGCTGGCTTTGAACTCAAAGAGATCGGCCTGCCTCTGCCTCCATAGTGCTGGGATAAAGGAGTGCACCACCACCACCCAACCAATTTTCCAAATTTTTGTTTATTTAGATATGGTTTTGACTATGTAGCATACATAGGCTGGCATTGAACTACTGGCCGTTCTCTTACGTTAGTCTCCCCTGTGCTGGGGTTATAGGCATGAGCTGACATGCCCAGCTATATTTCCAATGTAGTTGTTCTGCATACCTAACTCCTATTAGATAACTGAACTATCTCTTAGGATCCCTAAACTCTCTACTATTTGCTCACTCACTTTGTTTATATCCACTTTCTTTTATATACACACACAAAGGAAATATATCTGATACTGATTGAGAATGTGAATGAATGTGTGTGCACCTGCTTGTCTATATGTGTACTTCTGTCTCAGCCTTCTTTGTGCTCTGATTACAGGTGTGTGCCTGGCTTTTTATATCCTCAGTCTTCAAGCTTGCACAGCAAAGCACTTTGTCATCTGACTATCTCTCCAGTGCCCTGCAATGCCTTTTCCTTTCTTAATTAGATTATACTATGTTATCTTCATCATGATTCCTTTTGGACAGGAGCCATCTTTTTTCACTCCTACCAGACTTGCTGACTCATTTTTGCCTGGTTTACTCCTGTGTTCAGTTTTTGGGAAGACTTTATCTTCTTGGGTCCTGGTTAGGAATGTCCATATTACTCTGTCTTTGTTGATTTCAACTTGTTCTGTATTTCCCCAATAGATGATAATCTCTGTGATAGTGCAGCCATCTTGTGAAGGATGAAGACTTCTAGTGCTTGGGCCATAGCAAATGCTCATAGTCAGTAAATGTTTGATGAATGAATGCTCTTCTTGAATTCATTTTCCTATTTTCTTTTACATGACCCTTTCTTAAGACAGCTTCTTACTGTGCAGTCTTAGTTGGCTTGTAGCTTGCTATGAAGGCTGGACTGGTATCCAGCTCCTAGACATCTGCTGCCTCTGTCTCCCAAGAGGTGAGACTAAAGGCATATGCCACCACACCCAGCTTTACAGGACTCTTAAACAGAGATGTCCCTTACACCTTACATTTTATTTATTTATTTATTTATTTATTTATTTATTTATGAGACAGGGCTTCTCTGTAACAGCCCTGGCTGTTCTGGAACTCACTTTGTAGATCAGGCTGGCCTAACTCAAAGAGATCCACCTGCCTTTGCCTCTTGAGTATTAAAGGTGTGCACTACCAATGCCCAGCTGTCTCTTAATATCTTGACTTTGGTCTTCTTTCTCTGCGTATACTTTCCTTATTTCTTACTAATTTGCTGATGATTCCTTCCATTGTAGTATGAAATTTTCTCTCTTGGTATCTGGGATTGACTGCAGGGCCTCGTCCATGCTGTTCAACACTAGCACTGGGCTACATCTCTAGCTCAGTGTGAACGTTTTTTTGAGTATCACCTTCCTTTTAAAAGTATATAAAGAGTGTAATATGCTCAACACAATATGTAGGGCCAACATTATCATTCCCCCTTTTTCTTCTTTGAATTTACTTCTACATGACAGTGATATTAAATACGTCCAAAGCTAGAAACCACTGCTGTTTTACATACCATTGTCTTTTCCATGTCATCCTAGAACATTCCAGAAGCATGTATTAAAATTACTTTGAATGTATATCAGGTTTCTGAGTAGAAAGCTCTTAAGCTCTCTATAATAAATAAATTCAGAATAAAAAAAATAAAAAGTACAACAAACATTTTATCATTGAAGATGGTGCTAAATTTTTAAGGATACATTTTTAAAATTAATGTTGCTGTACAATAGTAATTACTAATTCTTATACATAGGGAGAGGGATAAAGCAGATTTCGTTACCTAAAAAAATTTTCATGGTGGTTGGAGAGATGGTTTAGCAGCTAGTTAAGAGTGCTTGCTGCTTGAGTCTAGAGGACTCAGGTTCGATTCTCTGCACACATATTAGGCAATTCACAGTTCTTTCTAACTACAGCTCAAGGGTATCTAATGCTCACTTTTGGCCTCACATCTTCACACATTGCATGCATGCACACACACATAATTAAAAAAAAAAAAACTTTAAAGAAACGTTTATGGAGGCCTGGGATATAGATTAGTGGTAGAGTACTTGCCTAGCATGTGTGAGACCCTGAATCTACAGCTGTGCACCAGCATGCGTCATTGACTCTCTACCTTGATAGTAGGAGTGTCTTGATCACATAGAAGAACATGAGATGAGAAATATAGTCATGGCAATCTTTGGGAATTATAGTCCATATAGGCAGGACATGTTGGCACATGTTTGTAACCCCAGGACTTGGGAGCAGAGGCAGGAAAATCTCTGTAAGTTTAAGACCAGTCACTTCTACGTAGTGAGTTCCAGACTAGCTAGGCTTTATAATGAGAACCTGCTTCAAAGAAGAAAGCGTGTACATATACATATATGTAGATTGTACATATGTGAACTTTGCATATGTACATATATAAAATGTTGCTGTAATAGACCACCTCAGGGTGTTGCTCAGTTAGTGAAATTCTTTCCTGTCTTTTTATCCTTGCCTCCAGTCTCTGAGGGCCTTATCAGTCAGAGGACTGTGATATATATAGCTCTTGCTTAGCTCTTAGTATGTGGATTTTCTGGAGCAGACAGAGAAATTACAAACTTACAATAAAGCTGAACCTTTGTTAAAAAACTGTATAGGAAGAATATTAATGTGACAGAGGAATATGCATTAATTGTCTGAAACTCTAGGGAAGTGGGATGAAATGACTGCCTTCTGTTTCGCAGAGTGCTAGTTTACTTCCTGGGGGTAAGGTGTGAGCTAGTGGTATCTTATTGCCAATGAGCAGAGCGTTTTGTTTTTGCAGATATGCAATATGATGAAGATGATGATGAAATCACTCCAGATCTGTGGCAAGAAGCATGTTGGATTGTAATCAGGTAACTTTAGAATAAACGGAACATGTTTTGAGTAGATACTGTAAGATTGATGATATCCTGTTACTCTCTTTCTCACAGGTAGATCTCAGCCTTCTCTGCTCTTACTTATGTACTTACCATATGTTAGTTACTTACGGGGCTTGCTTTGTTTTATCCAGAAAGCACTGTGTGCAGCTCTAGATACTGTAGATTGGGCTGGCTTTGAACTTGCAGCACTCTTACTTTAGCTTCCTGAGTGCTGTGATTGTAGGTGTGCATCACTATATCTGGCTGTACTTGTTTATTTAAAATATTTCCATTTTAGAGAAAAGCTAAAGAGCTAATTTATATTCTTCATTGGAGTCCCTAAATACTTACCTTGTACTACATTTTCTTCTTCTTTTTTTTTTTTTTTTTGTTTGTTTCAAGATAGGGTTTCTCTGTATAACAGCCCTGGCTGTCCTGGAACTTACTCTGTAGACCAGGCTGTCCTTGAATTCACAGAGATCCACCTGTCTCTATCTCCTGAGTGCTGGGATTAAAGGCATGTACCATCATACCTGGCTTGTTTTTAGTTTTTTTTTTTTTTTTGTGTGTGTATGTGTTCATATGCCTGTGTGAGTTTATGTGCACCATGTGTGCAGGTGTCCATGGAGGTCAGAAGAGGGCATGAGATTCCCTGTAACTGGAGTTAGAGATGATTGAACCAGGCTTTAATGGAAGAGCTGCCTGTTCTTTACTAGGGAGCTATGTTTCTAGCACCAGGAAGATGGACTCTGTCTCTTCAGCCCCATACATTTATGTTTCAAGGCTTATTTTTCTGCCTCCTTCAATATGAAACAGTTTCTCAGGATGTCTGTTCTTTAAAATAAGAACTCAGGTCTGTCACTTTGTATAGTACTTGTGGGTTGTGGTTTGTCTGATTTTCCTTGTAATTGTATTTGGATGAGTCCTTTGGCAGAGGTATAATGCACTATATTATGTGCACTTAATGTATTGTGATGTTAGTCTAATTCCATGTTTTTAAATTATTATAAATGAGTAAATTCACACATCAAAATTACATTTCAGTCCAAATTCTTACCCATTTCTAAGTGTAATTGAGCTGAAGTAAAACATAGGAAGAATGTTCATATAAAAGCAAGTAAATGATAAAGAAATTCTCTATGTTAGGAAGCTACACGTGTATCTGGATTATCACCACAGTGACAGTCATGTTATATGCCATAACATGGCAATGGGAAATGTTGTAGAGTTTGAATGAAGTGTTTACAAATTGAAACTGCCTTGTAGTCTTTTTTTTTTTAAATTTTTTTTTTTTTTTTTTTTAATTTTTGCCTTTTTTTGAGGGTTTCTCTGTATATCCTTTGCTATCCTGGAACTCTGTAGACCAGGTTGACCTTGAATTTATAGAGATCCATCTGCCTCTTCCTCCTGTGTGCTGGGATTAAAGGCATGCACCACCACCTCTTGGCTATAGTTCTTATGTTGTACTTTAATTATTTTGCCCATCTTTTTTTCCCCCTCCAAAACATAATAATTCTGCAAATAAAATAATCCTGGTCCTATGCAATGATTGGCATATATTGGTTGACATTTCTTTGAGTATTTGTTGAATTGGATTAAATGAAGATGGGGAAATATGCTAGAAAACATACTGAATTGCAACTGATTATGAACTTAATTTCTTCTCAGTTCTTATTTTGATGAAAAAGGTTTGGTCAGACAACAGTTGGATTCCTTTGATGAGTTTATTCAGATGTCTGTTCAGAGAATTGTGGAAGATGCACCACCGATTGACCTGCAGGCTGAAGCCCAGCATGCCAGTGGAGAAGTTGAAGAGCCGGTAAGAAGGTTACATTCATGTGTGGGGTGGGTCTTCGTCCAATCTAGCACACCTCTCACTCAGTAGCGTTTGCAGTGTATGTCAACATCTCCCCTCAGCTCTGGGTTTCATCTAAACTTTAATCTTTAATCTCCCTTCAGATAGTATGTATTTTTTGGTATTAGGATGGACTGTCAGGCTTTGTGTACATTAGGTAAAGACTCCACCCTGAGCTTTATTTCCTTTCTCTTTTAGTTTTTATTTTGTGGCAAGGTCTTGGTAAGTTGCTCAGGTTGGCCTTGAATGGGCTCTGTTGCCAGGCTGGCTTTGAACTCTGTATCTTCCTGCCTCAAGCTTCCTAGTAGCTGGGTTTTATAGGCACTGTACTCCCATAACCTCAATGAAGAAGACATTCAGTATGGGCAACTGAAATAATTGAGCTGGAAATAGTTAGATGACCCACATCTGACCTTCCGATCTGCAGTCTTAACATTGTAAAGAAAAACTGCTGAAGGGACTATTTCTCATTGGCTTATTTATTTAGGGCAAAGTGTCTCTCTCTATAGCTAGAACTAGTTGAACTCATGATCCTCTAGACTGAGATTTTTTGAGTGGTGGGATAACAGATGTGGCACCATGTCCATACTCTTGATTTTTATTTATTGTGTGGAATCATGATTACAATATGAGATCAAAAAGAAAAATTACCCAGGCATAATAACTTTTAATCACTTGATTTTTTTTTCACTTAATATTTTTATTTATACATAGGCATTTTTGAATTATGTATATCACAGCAATGGTATACTCTTACAGTTTTTTTTTCCTTTTTAAAATAGTGTTTTAAAGAAATCCAACATAATAACTGACCATCAACAGTTGCAGAGAAGTAGAGAGGCAGCTGCTGGAGCATGCTGGGCTCTGAGAGACAGGGAGATTGTAAAGCTGCATGAGGTGGTGACAGTCTCAGAAAGAGAGCTAGAGAAAGAAAAGTTATTTCTAGCCAGTCAAGTCCCTTTTCTCTAGATTGTATCCTAAGAGCTGGGCTATTACTCTTACTCTAGTTGGAGCTACTGCCCAGAATTTTGCCTTAAAAGCAAAAGTAAATTGGCTTTTTTAGGGACTGTGCTAGGAAAAGTACTATAATGTGCCTTTTTAAATACCCGGGTCATTTTCTCTTCTCGATCCATGCATAAGTAGAGAGTTAAAAGTTAAACAGTTCTGAGTGCCAGTATGGTAAATACTTCAGGAAGAAGACGTTTCTAAAGCTTGAGTTGACAATGAAGGCAGGAGTAACTTTTCTTAGAAAAGATGACTTAGTTGTTTCCACCCACAGTAAGCATCATATGAAATTTGATATATCTGGTTTTGAGAGGTCTTAGGTAAAGGTGAGATGCAGCCAGATCATCAAAGGCTCTGGAGAAATTGTTGAAGGATTGTCAAAGGAATGTATAATGTACTCATTTAGAAAGGTCACTCTAAATGGTGTAGACTCGAAGTGGAAAGGGTCTGGAGACAAGTGAAAACCTTGGAGTAGCCTATGTGTGAGATATTGTTCCAGGGTGATGGTAGGAATGCTGAGTAGAGGGCCATGTTCCCCTGGTCCACTGACAGTTCCAACTCTCTTTGTCTTTTACTTACTCTAGCTTGGGAGAGGAGTGTTAGTAATAATTCCTACATCAATACCTGCTTAGTCTGTCTCTAACATTTGCTAAACGTTAAAGGTTTTTTTTTTTTTTTTTTTTTTTTTTTTGTGGTAATGGGAATCAGATGGGACTTCACATAGGTCAGGCAAATATTTTACTAGTGACCTGAATTCTTGGCCTTCAAATAAATGTTTCATTGAAATGCTTTTTCCCCTTTATCAGGCTGAGCTGTCGTTAGTGAGATTGGGAGTCGTTTTTATAGAAAGATTTGGGTTTTAAAAGTAGGCCTAATTGAAGAGTTAGGGTCTTTTTTCCCCCCTACTAATGTCCTGTTGATTTGGGAGACATTCTAAATGAGTTTATCCTATATATTTATTTTGTTGTTCTTTGGGCACTATACTTTATCATCAACAAGGAAAGTGTACATGAAAGTGTGTAGATCATTAATAAAAGTTGGTTTTGATTTGTAATACTTTTCTGCACTTGCACATTGCTATCACGTTACAAAAATGTCCTGGCTGACGTTTTCAAGGGCTGAGAAGAGAGGCAAATGCCAGGTCTTTATTAGGCCATGTTCCAAAGTCCTACATTGTGCAGTTTCTGACTGACATGATAAAGTGTTCTTCCATAGGTGAATTTGAAATCATTGATGATTTCAGATCTGGAAAAATCATTGTGTACCTCACAGGCAGGAAAAATAAATGTGGAGTAGCACTAAGACCTATAAAAATAGCAGAATAGTTTGTGGCCATCCTGTCAGTTTGGTTTCATTGTACTGACAACCTCAGCTGGCATCATGTTCCCTGAAGAAGCAGGAGGAAAACACAGGGGAAAATTCTGGAGTTCTCTTTGTAGAAAAGGGTAAAATGCCTCAGTGGAGTTGAAATCAGTTTTGATTTTTTTTTTGAAATAAATTTAGAGAGGATGTCAGTTTTTGTTTACTTGTGGTAAGTGGAGTCTGTCTGAGCCAGACATGGTAATGTATGCCGGGGGTCTCAGCATGTGGGGGAGGAGGCATGAGGACCAGGACATGAAAGCAGCCTTGGATATGTAGTCAAGAGAGATAGCAAGGCCATTCTGAGCTAAAGGAGAACTTTTCTCAACTCCCCCATTCCCAATAAAAAAAGGCTTCTTTGTCTTCTTAAGGAAGCAATCAGTACTAAGAGAACATCTCTGTGGGCTGGAGAGATGAACGGTCTGAGTTCGGTTCCTTGTACTCCTGTTGTCTCATACCCTGTTATGTACCTTAGGTTTCTGCCTAGGCAGCATTCACCTCCAAAGACAATATACTCGTTATCCATAAGTAGAAATTAAAAAACAAAATTTTTTAAAGTCAGGGATTCTTTATGTAGCCCAGGTTGTCCTAGAACTTGCTTTGTAGACCAGGCTGGTATCAAACTCTTGGATGTCTAACTGTTTCTGCCTCCTGAATGCTGGGATTAAAGATGTGTGCCATCATGGCTGGCAAAAAATAATAAAAAAGGACAAACCTCATCACTTTGATGTGGATTTTAACTTTAGAATGTTCTCATGTTAGTAAAATTGATTAATTTTTGTCAGTTTGTAGAATTGCTTCTATTTAAAATGCTTATGTCAGTTAAAATGGAGTCATTAAAACTTTTAATGTTTGTTTTGAGGCAGAATCTTGCTATGTAGCCCAGTCTAGCTTTAAATTGATTCTCCTACCTTGGCCTTCAAGACATACACTAAAACCCTGACCATCAAAACTTCCATGAGGAAGTTTTGTTTAATTTCATATTTTTTGTTTAATTTCAGCCAAGATATTTACTGAAATTTGAACAAATTTACCTCTCCAAACCTACTCATTGGGAAAGAGATGGCGCCCCTTCACCAATGATGCCTAATGAAGCCAGGTTAAGAAATCTCACGTAAGAGATACCTTTTTCTTTGATGGCACCTGATAGAGTAAAATTCAGTAAATGTACCGTAACTGGTTACTTTAGCAAATAACTTATGGGCACCTTTGACCCACTTTTATTTTGAAGGTACTCGGCTCCGCTTTATGTTGATATAACAAAGACGGTCATTAAAGAAGGGGAAGAGCAGCTGCAGACTCAGCACCAGAAAACGTTCATAGGGAAAATCCCAATTATGCTGCGTTCGACCTACTGCCTGCTGAATGGCTTAACAGACCGTGACCTGTGTGAGCTGAACGAGTGTCCTTTGGATCCTGGTGGCTACTTTATTATTAATGGATCAGAAAAGGTACAGTGGCACTAAAGACCATGGCTAACAGTTAAATTACTACAGTTAAATTAAAAGGTGTACATTCCCAGGGGTGGAGATGGTTTAGAGGATAAGAGCATGTGCTACTTTTGCCAAGGATCAGAATTTGGTTCCCCATATCCCTACCCACATGGAGTGGCATAATCAAGTAACTCCACTTCCAGGGATCTGACACCCTCTTCTTCCATGGGTACCTCTGTGTGTGTATATATATATATATATATATATATATATACACACACACACACACACACAAATATAAATATTTACAAAAAGAAAAATGTACACATTCTTACAGTTACACTTTGTGACAGTTGAATTATTTAAGGTGTGACAGCTAAACTTAATGTAGCTAAAACTTTGTGTAGTTGTGCGTAATGTGCACCAGAAATTTGGACAGTCATTGAAGCTTGTATATTTTTGTGAAGTGTGAGCCTATATAACCGATTCAATAACTATGCAGGTTTACTTTTTGCCACATCCGTGAACGATGTTTTGGGTTTCTTGGCTGTAACTTTCTTGCTGTGTCTATAGGTTCTGATAGCTCAAGAGAAAATGGCAACAAACACAGTCTACGTGTTTGCCAAAAAGGATTCCAAATACGCCTATACTGGAGAATGCCGATCGTGTCTGGAGAATTCTTCCCGTCCCACCAGTACCATATGGGTTAGCATGCTGGCAAGAGGAGGACAGGTATGGTATGGCCTGGGATATGTGACTTTTGCACTTATTCCTTTGTGCTTTACTTAATGACTGTTGTACTGAGGATTGAATACAGGGCCTTGTACATTCTAGGCAAATGCTCTGTCTTAATTTGTGTTTGTAATTTACCAGACTATTTTCTTTTTTAGGTTTTAAATTTTTTCTTTTTTTTTTTTTAACCCTTGAGTCATATCTCCAGCTCCAATAGATCATTTTATTAATGAATTTTTTTGTTTGTTTGTTTTTTGTTTTAAATTACATTTACGGGACTGGAGAGATGGCTCAGCGGTTAGGAGTACTGGCTGCTCTTCCAGAGGTCCTGAGTTCAATTCCTAGCAACCACATGGTGGCTCACAACCATCTATAGTGAGATCTGATGCATTTTTCTGGCATAAAGGTGTGCATGCAGATAGAGCATTGGTATCTATAAAATAAGTAAGTCTCTTAAAAAAGTACATTTGTTAAGTGTGTGTATGTACGTGTGCACACATGCCACAGTGCATGTTTGAGAATTTGGATGGATAATCAGTGTCCCCTTCAATTTTCATGCGAGACCTGTTTTAGATGAGACAATTTTGGGTTTGTGGTAAGTGTATGATAAAAGGATTGTTTTTTAATCTGCTTGTCCTGAAGTAAAATTTGTATGTGTGTGTGCATGTGTGCGTGTGTATGTGTGTGCATGTATGTGTGCATGTTTTTGTGGAGGCTGGAAAACAACCTTGAGTGTCATTCCTGAGAAGCCCTCCACTTTGGTTTTTGTGACGATCTCCTGGAGCTGGAGCTCTCTGAGTAGCCGCAGGGATCCCTCTGTCTCTGCCTTCCCCATCCTGGAGATTACAAGTGGAAGCCCCATGCAGCCTATTTTGAAATTTGTATTTGTGTTTTGCTTGCATGTGTGTCTGTGCCACATGTGTGCTGTACTCATAGAGGCCACAAGAGGATTTTGGGGTCCCTGAGGCTGGAGTTACAGATGTTTATGAACTGCCATGTGGGTTCTGGGTCTCAAACCTGGGTCCTTTGAAAGGTCAGTGCTGCTGACCCATAAACAGCTTTTTAAGTGGGTTCTGGGGATGGAACCCAGACCTTCACACTTGCTGTAGCAGATACTTCACCGACGGAGGCATCTTCTCAGTCCACTAAAGTGCAATTAAAAAAAAATTAAACGTATTTTATTATGTGTGTGGGTGCCTGCATGAGTGTTTCTGTACTACATGCATACCTGGTGTCCAGGGAGGCCAGAAGAGGGCATTGGGTTTCCTGGAACTGAGTTAAAGATGGTTGGGTATTGGGAATTGAACCTGGGTCCTCTGGTAGAACAGCCAGCACTCTTACCTGCTGAGTCATCTCTCCAGTCACTAAAACCAATTTTAAAATATCCTGTAGGGGGGCAGTGGCCGTGTGTCACAGCGCATATGTGGGGGCCAGAGGACAGCTTTGTGGAGCTGGCTCTCTTTCACCTTTTTTGTGGATTCTGATTACTGAACTCAGGTCTCCAGGCTAGTGTGGCAAAATGCCTTTACTGTTTGACCCATCCTGATGATGATATAAATAACTGACTGAATGGAATTTTAGATGTCCAAGTAGAAACACCCAGATAGCAGTTAGAGAGACAAAGGCTGGAGGTGTAGCTTAAGGCTCAAGTTGAAGATTGGGTGTGATATCTAAGCATTGTTCCTGGATGGATGTGGGAGATGGAGTAAGCTGTCAGTGGAAGGAGTTCTGAAGTGGGAAATGACAGTGGAATTTTGATTGAAATTATGAGGTCAAGAGGAGGCAGAATGAATCAGAAGCAGAGAAATACGGCCACAACTGGAAACCATGACTGCTAGCATGTTCTAGTAACTTCTTTGGGGTTTGTATGTAAATATAGTTCAAGAGGAAGAAACTAGAGAAGAGATGCTTACATGTGAGAGGCTGTTCATTTAGAAGCTGTCCTAATAGATGAGCTCTGATTTCATATATACTTTTCATTCTGTGCTTAGCTTTTCCATATTTGTCATTTTATACTCTTTTCTTTTTAACCCATCCTGTTTTGAGAAAGGTTCTCTATGTAGTAGTCCTGGTGGTCCAGGAACTCTCAGAGATCTACCTTTCTGCTTCTGGTTGCTGGGATTAAAGATGTTTGTACAATGACCAACACTCCTTAATCTATTTCTTTTATGTATATAAGCATTTGTTCTGTTGTGTTTGTATGTACACATATGCATTGCTAGTATTCAGAGATCAGGAGAATGCATTGGATCATTTAGAACTGAAGTTAAAGATGGTCGTGAGTTCCCATGTGGACCTGAACCTGGGTCCTTTATAGGAGCAGCAAGTGCTCTTAGCCACCAGACAATTTCTCCAGCACTCTCACAATCTACTTTTGATTCCTTTCCTACTGTGGACAGGGATGGCAAGGTAACAGTTGTTTTTTTATTCTCTGGCAGCCAAAAGTCATTTCCAAATGTGGTATTTGGTAGTTTTTAGAGAATCTTGGCATAGTAGAGAATGGAAGTTCTCTTAGATTTAAATGATAAGGTTGTTCATAAAATCAGTAAACCTTAATCTCAGTACTTCAGAGGCACAGGCAGGTAGAACATTTGAATTCTAGGCCAGCTGGCTTACATAGTGAGACCCTGTCTCAAAAAACCAAAAACTTATCTATAAGCCTGTTTCGATGGTTTGTAAAAGAAGCTTTAGGATAATGGATAGACATGCTTCTTTTGAAATATGTGACATGTATACTAAATGGGCCATTTGCTATTTTTTGTTTCTCTGAGCTCTTGTATGTCCATGTTCTGATATCATTTATTCCTTTTCTAGGGTGCAAAGAAGAGTGCCATTGGTCAGCGCATCGTGGCAACTTTACCATACATCAAGCAAGAAGTTCCCATCATAATTGTGTTCAGAGCTTTAGGCTTTGTGTCTGATAGAGATATTTTAGAACATATCATTTACGACTTTGAAGATCCAGAGATGATGGAAATGGTAATGAGAAAGCAAATGTGTGTTGTCTGTAAGAAGTGTAGAGACACTGATTGTTACCAACCTTAAAGCACCACATATGCTCTTAGGAGCAATTTGCCTGTCACACACAAGGGGTGTTTATAGTGTAGTGAAAGCTCAGCTTGGCCTGAGTCTCTTCCTGACAGTTCTATGAAAGAGACATGAAAGGTGGAGGCAGCTGGGTGCATGACAGCGACATGAAGAAGCGGCAGAGAGGAAACTGAAAGGCTGCTAGGCTGCTACAGTTCAGTAAAAATGGAAAATGACTAGTTGATAGTTTTTTTTTATTATTATTATTTTTATCTTACATATCGATCCCAGTTCCCCCTCCCTCCCTCCCTCTTTCCTTCTCTCCCATCCTCCTATGCCCCCTGACCACCCTCCCCTCCCACCCCAAACCCCCACTCCACATGTAGGGTGATGCCTTCCAGGAGGTGTCATCTAAATCTGTCAAGTCATGTGGAGTAGGGACTAGGCCCTCCCTCCTGCCTCTAGGTTAAGGGAGTATCCCTCCATGGGGAAAGTGCTCCCAAAGTCCTTTTGTGCACCAGGGATACATCCTGGTTCCACTGTCAGAGGTCCCTTAGACTGCCCAGGCCTTCTAACTGAGACTCATGTTCAGGGGGCCTGAGTCAGTCCCATGCTGGATTCCCAGCTATCATTTTGGGGGCCCATTAGCTCCTCCTTGTTCAGGTCAGCTGATTCTGTGGGTTTCTGTAGCTGGTCTTGTCCTCTCTCTCTCTCTGCATCTGGATTCTAGTTTGTCTTTGTTTAGTTGCGGCTGTCCATGTCTATTTCCATCAGCTACTAGATGGCTCTGTGGTGGCGGATAAGTTAGGTTTTTTAACCTTTTATTTGAAAGGTTCTCTAACTTTTAGGGATGATACTGCTAGCTAGGACTTGCTTTACTTAGATTCAGTTGGTTTGTAACATTTTCTGTCATATTTTTTTTTCTGGACCATTTGAGAATAAGCTGTAGATGTCATGCTTTTTTAGTGCAGTGTTTATTTCCTAGGAAACAGAACATTCATTGATATAATCATAGTGTAATTACTTTTTGTTTTGTTTCACAAGACAAGATTTCTGAGTAGCAGTCCTGGCTGTCCTGGAACTTGCTTTTTTAGACCAGGCTGGCCTTGAATTCATAGAGGTCTGCCTGCCTCTGTCCCCCGAATGCTGGGTTTAAAGGTGTGCTTCACAAACGCTGGGCTAATTTCTTGATTTTAGTAAGTATACTGTGTTGGACAGTGATGGCGGACACCTTTAATCCCAGCACTCGCGGGAGGCAGAGGCAGACAGATCTCTGTAAGTTTGATGCTAGCGTGGTCTACAGAGCTAGTTCCAGGACAGTCTCCAAAGCCACAGAGAAACCCTGTCTCAAAAAACAAAACAAAACAAAAAACAAACAAACAAAAAAAGAAATTAAAAAATAAATGAAGCTGTCAGGATGACTCAGCAGATAAAGCTCTTACCACACAAGCATGACAACTTTGCTTCAGTACCCATGACACACATAAATATGGATAAGAGACCAGCTCCACAGAGTAGTTCCCAGCCTCCGCATCACACACCAGTAATAATAATCATAGTGATATTAGGGTTAGCAGATGGGTCAGTAAGTGAAGCTCCCTGCCACCAAACCTGTCTCAGCGAAGTAACAGAACTCACTTTAAGTGGTTTTTGAAAATTGTTGTCTGTTCTTTTAGTTCTTATGAAATATAGGCTGATTATTACAGACCAATGAATCCAATATTCACTGAGAATGCATGTTATGCCTAATCTTCAAAACCCAATAACCTTAAACGAGTAACTTTATAATAATAGTGGTACCAGATTTCTTTTAAAAAATGATTGCTTGACCCACCATGTATCTGTGGGAATTTTGTTGTTTTTTGTTTGAGGCAGGGTCTCATTTTTTAGCTCAGGTTTGCCAAATCTCACTACGTATACCAGGCTGTCAGTCTTCTTGACTGTCTCTGCAGTGCTGGGACCGCAGGTATGTGCCACCATGTCTGGCCTTGACTGGTTTATGTGGCTTTTTTTCTGACCTTTGATATCATAATTATTTGTATGTTTAGAACTGTGGGTGAATGAGAAAACACATAAGTCACACTCTAGAAAAGCATTTCCATATACATGTAAAATACATGACTGAGGGGTAATTACGGCTACCATAATACTTAGTGCTTCTCCTGATTTCTTCTGATTATGAGACTGCTACACTGCGATAAAGAGGGCCCTTACTCTGATTTCTTATGCCCACTATTATGTACAATTAGAAATTGAAAGTTTTTAAATTGGGTTAGTAATAAGGAAAAAATTTTAATAATCTACTTTTATTTTATTATGTATTGGTGTTCTGCCTGCATGTTTGTCTATGTGAGGGTTTCAGAAGCCCTGGAACTGGAGTTACAGCAGCCAGTGCTCTTAACTACTCAGCTGTTTTTCCAGCTCCAGGAAAAGTGTTTCTTTTTGGGGTGGGCGGGACTAGGGGTGCTGGAGATTAAACATAGGTCCTCATATGCTAGGCAAGCTCAGACAGTGAGTTACAGCCCTAGCAAGAATTATTTTATCTAACCCTTTCCTTGATGGGGAAACTATTAACTTGATTGCTCAGAGGCCATAGATAGTGGCAAGAATGGAATATGGGTCTGTTTAGCAGTGCCATGTTAAAATAGTCTCCTTTTCAATATAGTGAGTGATGCCATTTAGAAGTTAAATGTTTCTTGCTGCAAATACTGAAAAGGAAATCATTCATTTGTAGCTCTGCAAATTTTAATTGCACTGTGTAACTTCTAAATATGTTTGAAATATCTAGAAGAAATGTTTTATTTTTGGTTTTAAACCATTGGTCATTAAAATATGAAAAGCAAAATACTTTTAAATTTGTGGAATTCCTTGTATTTTTTTGAGAAAGTGAATCGCTTACATTGGGTGGATTTTGACAGATACTTCTGTATCTCTGAGGAACCTTCTAGGTCTGAAATGTTGTGATTTCTTGACTTGTTTCACATGTCAATAAAATCACTTTAGTTAAAAATATAGATCTGAAAAATGTTAACTATAATTTATTTGCTAGGTTAAACCATCTCTCGATGAAGCATTTGTCATCCAAGAACAGAATGTTGCCTTGAACTTCATTGGTTCAAGAGGAGCAAAGCCTGGTGTTACTAAGGAGAAAAGAATTAAATATGCAAAAGAAGTCTTGCAGAAAGAAATGCTGCCTCATGTTGGTGTCAGTGATTTCTGTGAGACCAAAAAGGCCTATTTCTTGGGGTAAGTTAAATTTTGCTGTTTGAAGATCTTTGCTGAGTTACAATTGAGATAAAGTGGTTTTTCTTAAAGCTAAGGATGTTATAAGTTGTGTTTTGAGATATGTCAAGAAAAGCCAAAAATTAAGTGTTTTCATTTTCTTCTCTAGGTATATGGTTCATAGGTTACTTCTAGCAGCTTTGGGTAGAAGAGAACTAGATGACAGAGATCACTATGGAAACAAAAGATTGGATCTTGCTGGGCCTCTACTTGCATTCTTATTTAGAGGGTAAGCAATTACAGAATGACGATGCATAAGTAGAGAGAATTCATTAGTGTACTAAGGGTCTTCCTTAGTGTCCCAGAGTGTCTCTCATGGTCTGCTTATACATGGATGCTATAGACTTAAACTCATGTCCTTATGCTTTCACAGATACTTTACTAACTGACATTTCCTCAGATGCCTAGTCGGTATATTTTAGCCTATTTTTGATCATTGCCTCACTAAAAACTTAATTCTGTAAGCACTTTGTCTTAATTGTTTTCTACTACATGTATATATAGGATATATAAACCTAAAAAGAGTGATAACAACTTACCCTGCCACGCCTTTTTGTGGGTGGTATTGTCTGTTGAACATACATGTCTTGTGGACTTTTCCATGTTTACAATAGCACTGTCTTATTTGATAGAATGTTCAAGAATTTGCTGAAAGAAGTGCGAATCTATGCACAGAAGTTTATTGATCGTGGAAAGGACTTTAACTTGGAGCTGGCAATTAAAACACGGATCATATCTGATGGGCTAAAATACTCTTTAGCCACTGGGAACTGGGGGGACCAGAAGAAGGCTCATCAAGCCAGAGCTGGAGTGTCCCAGGTGAGGAAGCCATGGGAAAGAGTTACAGGGATGGCAGTTTTCATTTCATTGAACATAAATGATTTTGTTTTTGTTTTCCTTGGTCAGGTGTAAAATTCACTAGGGGTTTTTGAATAATGAGATAAAGTTTCTCTTAAATTACCTCCATCATCATTCTAGAGTTAAGTTTTTGGCTTACAATTTAGAAACTCAAGAGAGTAAACTAGAATAGTTGTTTGTGATTTGAGAAAGTCTGAAACCAGCGGCATTTTGATAGGGCAGGGGAAATAACAGGGTCTTGATATACTGCCCAGGCCAGCCTCAAACTAGTGTTGCTCTTGACTTACCCTCTAGAATCCTGGGATTACAGCTCATGTTGACAAAATTTTTGTTGTAAAAGCTCCATTTTAGAAACTAACTCAGAAAACTTTTAGGTATGCCCTTTATTTGTTTGAAAATACATTTCTTAAAGTAGTGGCAACTCATACTGATAGCACCCTGGTGGCTGGAGGCTTCAAGTTTGAGGCTAGCCTGTGCTACAGAGTGAGATCCCTCTGTGTCAGAAGACAAAAAGTAGTTCTTCCAGTATTTCTCTGTTCCTTAAAAATCATGTTTTATTTCTTTTCATTTTTGCTTTTGTTTTTTTTTTTTAAAGACAAGTTTTCTTCATGTAGTCCTGGTTGTCCTGAAACTTGCTCTATAGACCAGGCTGGCCTTGAACTCGAGTTCCACTTGCCTCTCCCTCCTTAGTGCTGGGATTAAAGGTTACGACTGCCCGGCTTTTATTTACATGCGTACGTGTGTGTGTGTGTGTGTGTGTGCATTTGCATGTGTGCGTGTGTGCCTGTGAGTTCCTATGCAGCATGTGCATACAGCAGCCTACTGAACTCAGGAGAGGCATTGACGAGAAGGTGGTTGAGCCACCATGTAGGTGCTTGTAATGGAACCCAGGTCCTCTGCGAGAGCAGTGCATGCTCTTAAGTGCTGAGGCATCTATCCAGGCCCAAATGTACATATACATGTATATTTTTGGACATACTGGAGTTTGAACCTAGGATCTTATACATGGTAGGCAGGGGTTCTGCCACTGAGCTATACATACTCCAGCCCTTATTTCTATAATCAGTTGCATATATAATGAATATAATACCTATTCACAGATAGAGTAGTACGGGAAAGCTATTGAGGTAGGGTTTCATATAACTCAGGCTGTCTTCAAACTTGCTGTGTAGCTAAAGGTAACATTGAATTTCTGATCCTTTTGTCTTTACCATCCAAGTGCTAGGATACATAGCACTGTGTTCCCTGTATGAGGTAGATTGAACCCAGAGGTAGATGAATGCTAGGCAAGCATGTTACCATCCAAGCTGTGTTCTCTAGGGAAAGACTTAAATTTCTTTTAAAATTAGATTTTAAATAGAGGAACACACACACCAGGTGCAGTGCATGGTGATGGTTGGATGACAATGTGTGGGGGTCTTATCTTTAACCCTGTGGGAGGTGCTCACCTTTTTTTTACCACTGGCCCACATAGAAAGGCTTTTGTAAAAACTCACTGAGCATTTAGCTTTCGTAGAATTAGTTTTTGGAGATGAGGTTTCCCTAGTAGGATGGGCTGACCTTAAACATGGACATTCTCCTGTTTCTGCTCCCAAGTGTTGTGGTTATAGGTGTGTACCCCCCAGGCCTAGTTTACATATTTTCATAATTTCTTAAACTAGCATTATCAATATTACCAGATTGATTTGCCATTCAGATTAAGTTCCTAATTCCTAGAAACGTGGATCCTTTAAGAGGCTGCTAGTAGCTAAGTTCAGTTTGTAGAGGTTTTTCATTCAGTAAGGATTTATTTAGTATACTTGTAATTCTGGGTTCACAACATGAGTTAGATACTATCCCAGCCCTCTAGGAGGTCATCAGTATCCACCAAGGAAACAGATTCATGTATACATAGCTCTTTAGATAGCCTGAGTTAGAGTGTGATAAATGCTACATCATAAATTCAGCTCAGTGAATTGCTGTTGCCCTTGTGATATGCCAGGTACCAGCTCATTAAAGATTCAGAGATGGATAAAACAAGATCTATTATCTCCAGCAGTTTACTGTTTCCACTTGCCAATAAACATAATTAAAAGAAGGCTCTATAAGTATTAAAGCAAGTTATATGCAACTACTCTGGGAATGCTGACAAAAGATATTCATTGAGCCTAAGAGGTGAAGAGGCTCAGTGTTGAAGCACATTGTGAAATGAGGAGGGCAGAAACAAGCAGCTCACAAAGAAGTTGCAGCAAAGCATCTTAACATCCTGAATGAAATGAAGAGACAGCAAGAGTGTATGTTTGGGGAGCTAGAGTGGTATATGTTTGGGGAGCAAGAGCAATTCAGGACTTGTAAATCAAGTGGAAGGTTAGGAAAGCCCATTGGAGAGGTGAGGGTGGAAGTAGGGGTGACATTATTATTGTCTTCTGGGTATGTCTGCAGAATTAGCTGTATGTAGAAAAAGTGACAGGAAGATTGTTCAGTAGAGTAGGTGAGAAATAATTGGGATCTGGATTATAGCAGTTTTACATTGATAGAGTAAATTCTGAGATATATTGAGAAAGTATCTTTTAAAATTTTATTTTTATTTGTGTGTGTACCTACCTGTAAAAGTCAGAAGATGGGGCCAGGTTCTCTGGTGCTAGGGTTATAGGCATCCTGTGCCCTGTGACATTGGTGCTGATAGAAAGCATTCTTGACCACTGAACTGTCTTTCCAGCCCCACATGTAAATTTTGTAAGACATTGTGATCCATTAATTGAATGGTAGAAAACTTAGGGGTAGGGTTCAGATAGTTTTTAGTGAGTGGTAACAATTAATTAGGCAGAGCAAGGTCATGAAACACTTCCGTTCTGTTGGTGGTATTGTGGGCCAAGGCGTGGGGGAGGCTGTGTGGCTTTCCTGCTCAGAAGACTGCCGGGGAAAGATGTTTGGAACTTTACTGTGAATGTGTCATAAAACATGATTTTTGTAGGCAGTGGCGGTTTGTTTACTACCTCTTGAATGGATGAGTGATGTAGATGCATCTGTTTCAGTAATTCGGGACACTGAGGAAGAAAGTTTAGAGATGCTAGCAACACAAGTGCAAGGAAAGGGCCTGTATTACTTTGCTTCATGTCTTAGAAGTATTTGCATCTGTCAATTCAAAGGCCTCAGCCTGGAGAAAGTGCTGGAATTAATACTGACTTAATGGTGTCTTCTATGATCAAAGGAGTATGAATTGACAGCATATACTTTAACCTTATTAGTAGCTAACACATATTAACTAGTGTCCTAGGACAACTTGTGTCCAGCACAGAATAAAATAATTGACAAAAGTATATTGGGGTCAGTGAGATAGCTTGCCGGGTGAAGATACTTGCTACCTAATCTGGTAGCTGCATTTGATCCCTGGGGCCCATATAGTGGAAGGAGGGAGTTGACTTCTGCAAGTTGTCCTCTCACTGCCACGTTTACTTCCTCCTACCCAATTAATGTGATTAAAAGATAAATCACATTATTTCAGTGTTTATGTGGTTTCTTAGAACTGTGTATCACATGTGTGCTATCTCTGCTAAAATTAAGAGTAATTAAGTTATGGATGTAAACGAGATTATTCAAGAAAAGATTAAAGACAAAAATATTCAGGGGCTTATAAAAAAATAGAACTTTGGCTCACTGTGGTCTGGGATTATGGGTTTACTCAGATTTTAAAGATTTGCTCCTTTGTTTTTTAGGTGTTAAACCGCCTGACATTTGCATCTACTCTTTCTCACCTGCGTCGTTTAAATTCTCCCATCGGCAGAGATGGCAAGCTAGCGAAGCCAAGACAGTTGCATAATACGTTGTGGGGAATGGTGTGTCCTGCTGAGACCCCAGAGGTAATACATTAAGGTTAATGCTCAGTTTGAAAGTTTGCTGACCAAACACAGTAGTCGATGGAGGCAGGAGAGACATTTTCCTTAGTGGTGTAACCACAGGTGAAGTGCACATGGGCACATGGTTCTGTAAGTGGCCCTGCTTGAGCTCGGTGGTCACCCCAAGCTAAAGGACAAGTAGTTTTTTAGTTGGAAAGAAGAAGGGGATTAGTAGTGAGAGGAAGGCAAGAGCGGAGAATGGGGATTGAATATGATCAAAATACATGATGGAGGGGCTAGAGAGATGGCGCAGAGGTCCGGAGTGTACACTTCTCTGGCAGAGATTTGAGTTTGGTTCCTAGCACCCATGTCATGCAGCTCACAACTGCCTGTTACTTAATCTTCAGGTGTGTACATCCCAACCCTGAATTAAAAATAAAAATCTTTAAAAAATGTAGATCTTTTACATGTATGAAAATGTCATAATAAAAAGTATAATTTATACATGCTAAAAAAGCAATTTTTAAAACAGTAATTATGTCATAACTACCTCAAATTTTTTATTTAACTATGCATCATGGTTTAAATCAAGATTTTTTTGGTAATCTTTTACTTAGAAAGTTAACTGTGTACCTTGAAGCCAAATTGAAAGTAAAATGTTGTAGAAAACAGTTTGGATAGGCATGTACGATAATAATTTTGTTGCATATTCCTTAGGGTCATGCTGTAGGACTTGTGAAGAATTTAGCCCTGATGGCTTATATTTCAGTAGGATCCCAACCTTCTCCAATTTTGGAATTTTTAGAAGAATGGAGCATGGAAAATTTAGAAGAAATTTCTCCTGCAGCTATTGCTGAGTGTGTACAGATGAGTTTTCTCTTTAAACTGCAGTTAATTGTTAAGCTACAATTCGTACAGACCTGCTAAGTATAGAATGCTTTTGGTTTATCATTTAGTGCAACCAAGATTTTTGTCAATGGCTGCTGGGTTGGAATCCACAAAGATCCCGAACAACTCATGAACACGCTAAGGAAATTACGGCGTCAGATGGACATCATTGTATCTGAAGTAAGAATTTTCTTTTTCTTTTTTTTACAGTGTTGATAATTGAACCCATGGCCTTGTTTGATATAGGCAAATGTTCTTCCACTGAGCTACACCTCTAGTTTTGAAATAAGAATCTGTAATTAGCTGAAAGGGTGTGCTGTATGAGTTTTGTAGAGACGGCAGCTCCCTTTGAATTGGACTTCCTTGATTGTCAAGTACATTATCTCTGATACTTTAGGCTAATGTTAAGACATTATCTGCCTCTACCTATCTGTCTGTCTGTCTTGTGGGTATGCATGTGTCCATGTGGATATGTACCATGGAGTACATATGGAAGCCTGAGAACAACTCGGTGGGGGGTGGCAGGTCAGTTTTCTCTTTCTGTCAGGTGAGTTCTGGGAATTGAATCCTGGTCATTATGCTCGGGGTTAAGCACTTTTACTCCCACACTGACCTTGATCTCACTCTTTAAATAATAGTTTTAAATAAATGGGAAAATATGATCCAGTTTCCAACTTTTGGGCAATTAGTTTATTCCAGTCTTTGACTTCAGTTGTTGTTGTTTAGATAGGGTTTAACAAAACTCTCTGCATTTATGGCCATCCTGCTCTGTATAAAGAGTTCTTAGAAATACATGAAATTAGTTAAGTACTAAAATAAGGGTTGGGACTGTAGCTCAGCGATAGAGTATTTGCCTTGCATATTCCAGGCCCTACGCTCATTCTCCAGTACAAGAACAAAACCAGAAAAACCAAGTAAACAAATCTAAAATAAGAATTTATATATATGTCATTTTACATTGACTTATGTACTCTTACTCTTGTTTCCAGATGTTATTCAGCTGAATAATTAGGGTTAGATTTTTTTTTTTTATTCATGAGTTTTACAGTTATACCTTTTTAAAAAAATAGATTAATAGTGGCAACTAAGATTTATCTATTTTGTTTGATATTTGGTTCACCTCAAGTTTAGTAGTTTTATGTATTTTACTTATATTATTAATTTTTTCTTTTTTTGCATGTGTATAGTGTTGTAGAACAAACCTAGGGCCTCACACATTCCAAGGCAAGCTCTCTATACCGCTGAGCTGAGTGTGTCCTCAGCTGTTGGCATAATCTCTTTCTTTGTACACTGGGTGAAGATGTACCTTTGTTTATCTTCACTTGCCTAAGACACCTTTTGATTGGTTTAATTAAGAGCTGAATGGCTAGTAGTTAGGCAGGAAGAGGATAGGTGGGATTTCTGGGCAGAGATAGGAACTCTGAGAAAGAATCTGAGGCAGGAGGATTCACCAGCCAGACTCAGAGGAAGTCAGACTTACGGTACTGAGGAAAGAGCTAGTGATTTAAAAAAAAAAAAAGACCTATTAAACTCAGCCTTTTTATTTTACATGTATGAGTGTTTGTCTTCATGTATGTGTGTGCCTGGTGCTTGTGGAGTCCAGAAAGGTTGCAAGAACCTTCTTTAGATCTGGAATGAAAGATGGTTGTTAGTCACTATGTGGGTTCTGGGAGCTGAACTCGGGTCCTCTGCAATAGCAGCAGTGATTGTAACTGCTGAGCAGCCTCTCCCACTTTTTTTTTTTTTTTTTTTTGAGATGGAGTCTTACTCATTTGCCCACGCTGGTGTTCTTTTAGGATCAAGTGAGCCTCCCCACTCAGCTCCTGAGTGATAGTGTTATAGGTGAATCCTACTGTGCCCAACTAATTTTATTTTTGTGCAGAATTGTAATCACACAAAAAAGTGAAAGTTCACGAGATTGTTTTGTCTTTTATATCTAGGTTTCTATGATCAGAGATATTCGAGAGCGGGAAATTCGAATCTATACAGACGCAGGCCGTATCTGTAGACCACTTCTGATTGTGGAAAAACAAAAGCTGCTTTTGAAGAAGAGACACATTGACCAGTTGAAAGAGAGAGAATATAACAACTACAGGTAAGTTTGTAGACTGAGAAAAAAATAATGTACATTCAAAAAATTGAGATGGAAAGTATCCAATTTAGTGGTTTTTAGTTTAATTACAGGGTTGTACAGCCACTGTTACTATTCAGTTCACAATACTCTCTGTGGCCCAGGAAAGGCTTTACCATCAGCAGTCATATTAATTTCTCTTATTTTTGTTTTTAGTTATACAGTGGACTTGATGGGTTTGTGTTGAAGTGTGAAAGTCTTTTCATAACATTAAAATTTAATGAGAAATAACTTGTGTAATGCAGAACATGTATGAGTAGTATATTTTTTGGAGAACATTTTTGCTATATAGGCCAGGCTGACTTGGAACACACAGTGAAGTATGATCTTCCTGCCTCAGCTCCCTGCGTATGGTGAGTGTTGGTAGTATGCCACCACTTCTTGCGTAAGTAAGAAATACAATGAGAAAGATGAACTTGCTTTAGAATTTTACTTTTAATATTATTATAAGTCTATATATTGTTAAATAACATGTATAGTAAAAAAAGTGAATACTCTGAATTTATACTTGCCAATTTTGCCATATTTTTTTGTAACGTCATTTGTACAAACAAATAAGAGTAATGGGTGAACATATATTCTACCAGACCTTATTCTGCTTATTGTCTATTTCCCACCCTAATCCTCAAGTATAGATCTTTAAAACAAAGTAAATAATAGGTACAGTTTAATTGCTTATGGTATTATTTAGTCTTTTTCTCCCCTTTAACAATCGTATATCTCTGTTTGAATTTTTTCTTGTATTAGTACAAACACAAATAGGCTTTGTTTGTAAGTGTTAGGCTTTGTTTTAAAGTGTTTCAGGAAACTGAGGGGTTGTTTTTAGTTGGCAGGACCTGGTGGCCAGTGGAGTAGTAGAATACATTGATACTCTGGAGGAAGAAACGGTGATGCTTGCGATGACTCCAGATGATTTGCAGGAGAAAGAAGTAGCTTATTGTTCCACATACACCCACTGTGAGATTCACCCATCAATGATTCTTGGCGTCTGTGCATCTATTATTCCTTTTCCTGATCATAACCAGGTTGGTAGTACTTATTTGCAAGGAATCAGGGAAGTAACATATTCGGAATTAGTATAAAATCTTGTCAAGGGTATGAGTTCCTACAGAATCAGCAGTTTTACCTGTGTATTAGTTACTTTTCTCTTCCTCTGATAAAATATGATGACCAAAGGCAACTTAGGGAAATGAGTTTGAGTTCTGCTTCCAGAGGGCATATAAGTCCATGTTGGAGAAACAGGAACTGAGAGCTCACATCTTTATCCAAAAGCATGGAGCAAAGCATCAAGTGGGGAGAGTATGTGGCTTTAAAATGTCAAAGCCAGTTCCCAGTGATGTACTACTTTCAAGCTTATGCCTCCTGAACCTCTCCAAACAGTACAATCAACTGGGAAGCAAGTGTTCAATGCCTGAGGCTGTAGGGGCACTTCCCACTCAGACCATTTGTTCCTGTTTTTGCTTGTTCCTGTTTTTGTTGGGCCATAAGTGATTCATAATCTGTCTTCGAGGAAAAAAGTCAGAAACTTTGTAACCAATTATTTTTCTTACTTGTTAATGTTATTGTTAAATATTCATTGCCTTTATTTTTTGTTTCTACCATTAGTCTCCTAGAAACACGTACCAGTCTGCTATGGGCAAGCAGGCTATGGGAGTTTATATCACCAACTTCCATGTTCGGATGGATACCTTGGCCCATGTACTCTATTACCCTCAGAAACCACTTGTGACTACACGTTCTATGGAGTATCTACGCTTTAGAGAGCTGCCAGCAGGTGTGTTCAGTTTGCTCCTTGTTTAAGTTTTTGCCATGTGCAAGACACTTCAAGGGAAAGTGCTTGAGAAGATTAAAATTGCATACAATAAATAGTTGGGCAGTGGTGGGTGTTGCACGCCTTTAATAACAACATTCGGGAGGCAGAGGCAGGTGGATCTCTGAGTTCAAGGCCAGCTTGGCCTACAGAGTGAGTTCCAGGACAGCTGGATTGTTACACAGAGAAAGCATGTTTTGAAAAACCAACCAACCAACCAACCAACCAAATAAGCTCCACCCCCCAAAAAAATTCCAAAAATTTATTAACCATCATATTTCTTCCTTTAAGAACTCTGTTTTGCTCCTTTATTGACATTAAGTTTCTTTAGATTAGACTCTAACCCTCTGCTGGGTGTGTAGCTGCAGATTTTCCCTCATTCTGTTGTAGGCTGCTTCTTTATTGGATTGACGGATTCCTTTGCAGGGAATTATTGGCCATTTTTCCTAAGTGATCTGAGTCCTGTTCAGAAAGCCATAGCTATGCTGATATGACATGTACTCCTTACATTTTCCTGAAACAGTTTCTGAGTTTCAGGAACTTAAGTTGAAGTTCTTGAATCATTTGAAGATTTACTTATTTTATGTGTGTGACTGTTTTCTCTACATGAATATCTGTACACCACATGCATGCAGTGTCCACAGAGGCTGGAAGAAGGGTCAGATCCCTGATACTGAGGTTACAGATGGTTGTTAGCTGGACATTCATTAGCAGACAGTAGGGAGACAGAAGCATGCAGATCTCACGCAGTTTGAGGCCAGCCTGGTTTGCATATCGAGTACTGGCTTAGGTTTATAAAATGGACCCTGTCTTTTAAAAAAAAACCTGAAAAATTAGGTAGCTGTAGCTGTGTGTCCTCTGCTCTTTTCCATTGATCTGTGTGTCTTTTGTTGCTTTTGTTACTTTGGCTGTGCAGTATAGTTTGAAATCAGGTAATACTTGATCCAGATTGCTTTGTCTGTTTGGGGTTTCTTGTGCTTTCAAATGAATGATAAGATTGCTTTTTTTGTGTCTGTGGAGAATGGCACTGGGGATTTTGTTGGTAAGGCAACGAATGTGTAGCTTTCCCTTGGTAGGGTGCCATTTCCACAGTATTAATTCTTTCCATGGACCTGTGAGGTCTTTGTATCTTCTTGTGTTTTCCTCAGTTTCAATATATATTTTTTAGTACTTTAACTTACTATGCTAAGCTGTATTAACAATTTTCGTATAGTGTTCTGCTTGCATGTGTACCTTCAGGCCAGAAGAGGTCACCAGATCTCATTAGGGATGGTTGTGAGCCACCATGTGATTGTTGAACTCAGGACCTCTGGAAGAGCAGCCAGGCTCTTAACTGCTGAGCCATCTCTCAGAGAAAAGTAGACCAGGCTGGCTCACTATGTAGTATAAGCTGATTTGCCTTCTGAGTTCTGAGTGCTCAGAACACAGTTAATGGGCTACCATTCCTGGCTTCTTAATTCTTTATAATAAATCAATCTCTTGATATTGTGGGGTCATTTCTTCCCCTTTGTACATAGGTTCTGGGATAAATAAGACCCAGGCTGCCAGATTTGCATGTGCCTTTATCCTTTGAGCCACATGCTGCCTTCTTTCCTTTTTTTTTTTTTTTCTGTTCCCTTCCTTCTCCCCACCCTTTTCTCTCCTTCCCTCTCCCCCTCTCCTCCTTCCATATATTTTTTAAAGATGGGATGGTCTTATGTTGTCCGGGCTGTTTTCAAATTCCTGAGCTCAAGCGATCCCACACCCAGTTTTTTATCAGGAAAAGCAGTTTGGACAGCAGTACTAAGAATTAATTGTGGCTGGAAAGACTGGCACTCTGTGGTATTGTGGGGAGAGAGCAGCAGGGCGGGACCAGTTTCATATTTAAAACTAGAAAAGAGGAGACAAGAGTCTCAGGCTTGAGTTTGTTGCTTATCCACTTTGGGGTTATACATACTTACCTTTGATCTGTGAGAATGATAATTTTTGTTTTGTTTAAGGCACAGAGTTTCTGACTTCAAACTGACTTAGATGTAGTAACCGACTTGGATGTAAGGACAGATTCACTGAGAGTGACAGTTTCGGGGTTTAGTTAGCTGAGCAGTTGCCTCACACACAGTCAGGAAGGAATAGACAATTCCCATGATACAAATATTGAAGTGTTTGTGACAAATATTATTGAAGAAAATGAATTTCAAAGAAAGGATGGATTTCCTTGCCTCCCACATGGTCCTTTAATGTGTGTTGTTCCATGTACTGCAGGAATCAACTCAATTGTGGCTATTGCATCATACACGGGCTATAATCAAGAAGACTCTGTTATCATGAATCGTTCAGCTGTGGATCGAGGCTTTTTCAGGTCAGCTTTTGGTAAAATTTATTGAAGCATAAATATAGTGAAAATACATTTTTAAAAAAGCTTTTTAAGAATGGTTGGTGTTACACAGCTCCCGACAGAGGTTCTTGTGTGTCTGGGTTTTCAGATGTGATATTTTAAATGTTTTCTTGTTGTAAGCAAATCTATATTTGGATTTAGATAATACAGAAACATCTAAGGAGGTAATTAAAAGAAACCTTAGAATTCCATAATAACTGGTGAAATTATGTGTGTTTTTCTTTATATTCTTGTTTGTTTACTATATAGTTGTTCGTTTGTTCACTATATAGTTCAGGCTGGCCTTGAACTTACTATGTAGTCCAGGCTGGCTTTGAAGTCACTGCAATCCTTCTGCTTCTGTCTTCTAAATATTGGGATTACAAAGTGCACCGCCACATTTGGCTTCCTATTTTTCTCTTTTTTACTGACAAAAAGATTAATCTTAAACATGTAGCATAAGAAGGTTGCTTAAAACACAAGGTATTTAGAAGGGAAAATTTTCTCCCTGTGTAAGATAGCACTAGGACTAAAGCATGGGCATCTCTGGCTTCATATGAAAACGCCTCAGTGGAAATGCCTGGGCAGATGCGTGGGTATTGCTCAGGCCAGTGAGAGGCTGGACTCACTTACCTGGGTGACTCCTGATCTTAGCTGCCATGGCAGGGCTTTATAGTTGTGTGTGAGTCAGATGCCACATGTAAAGCCCATTTAGGACTGAACCTTGACCCTAGTACAACGTGACTCTTATCCCTGCTTTGTGGTTCAAATTGTCTTCCATATATCAGTTAAGCCAAACGCTGTTGCTGTAATCTAAGCCCTCTTCCTAAAAGAAACTAGAAGTCACCTTTGGAACTCTGTTTTTAGGTCTGTTTTCTACCGATCATACAAAGAACAGGAGTCTAAAAAAGGATTTGATCAAGAAGAAGTGTTTGAGAAGCCTACACGGGAAACATGCCAGGGTAAGAGACACTGACATCAAATCGTGGTGTTTGCAGTTCTCTTGCTGTAAATCCTGTGTGGTGTTGTCAAGCTGTGCTGCTGGCCTGTGATGTGGGAGTGTGTATCCTGGGACTCTCTTAGAGCACAGACTTCACAGCGTTCTCGCTTCAGATATTCCTCCCTGCCGCCTGGGGAAGACAGTTTAAGAAAGCGAGGCTGTGTGTTTTATGGGCCGCGCCTCCAGCTCTGTTCTCACTGTGCTGTTTGTTACTGTTCTTCAGTGTCTCCCCTAAACTGTGGTGCAGACTTGTGAGATTTACCAGCTAAGTATTGCAAAGCATTTGAAAAACGGTGAAAAGATACCTAGTAGTTCTTGTTTCTTCTAGTTGACAAGGTATTTAAAAAGTACTTACATGGGATTAATAGGATGTCCTAGGAAAATGGGTTATCTGCCACTCCTGATAGTATTGTGGGAAGGTGTAATGTGTTTTGCTTCCTTAAATTCTTCCTTTAACTGAATATCCATTGTGTGGTTCTGTGTGACTATAAGTGGGTGTTCAGTGGAATTAAGATGCACAACTCAGCCAGGTGGTGGGTGGTGGTAGGCGGTGGTGGCGTATGCTTTTGACCCCAGTACTTTTGAGACAGAGACAGGCAAATCTCTAAGTGTGTGGCCAGCCTGGTCCACAGAGTGAGTTCCAGAACAGACAGGGCTGATAGAGAAACCCTATCTGGGATGGGGGTGGGGTGTGGAGAGTTGGGGGGGCACAACTGATGATTTCTGTGGGAGAGTATATGAAGGACACAGGCATTCTTTCTTAGGTAACCTGCATCTTTAAGAAAGCCTCCAGGAAATGTGTCTTTTGCTAGAATATGATTTCTATAGCTCAGTTTGTTTGTTTGTTTTTTCCTTTTCTTTCTTAGTAGATTTCTTTCTCTCTCTTTTTTGTTAATTAATTTTATTTTCTGTGTATGAGTGTTTTGCTTGCATGTATGCCCAATGACTATGGAACTATGGAAGCCAGAAGAGGGCATCCAACTGGAGTTAGAGACAGTTATGAGCTATCATGGTGCTGGGAATTGACCTGTGTCCTCTGGAGGAACAGCCGCTCATCTATCTCCCCAGACCCACTCCTTCCCCATCCCCATGTTGAAACAAGGTTTTTGCTATGTAGCCTTTGCTGGCCTTGAACTCATAGTAATCTACCAGCTTCAACCTCCTGAGTGCTAGGATTAAGGGCATGTGCCACCATGCCCAATTATAGATTTTTTATTTTTAATAAACTATGGTATCAGCATGCAGACATTTATAGTGTTTGGAATAAGGAAAGTAATGAACAGGGTTTGTGGTATTCACAGATTTCCTGTGAATTATCAGTGATTTGGAAGAGATTTATGTATATGGTTTTTCATGCTTGTTGGAGGAATTATATGGTATTTTAAATACTTTCCTTTAGTGTCATTTAAGAAAATTCCGTCTGTTTCCTCACAGGTATGAGACATGCCATTTATGACAAGTTGGATGATGATGGCCTGATAGCTCCAGGGGTTCGTGTGTCAGGGGATGATGTCATCATAGGCAAGACAGTCACCTTGCCTGAAAATGAGGATGAGTTGGAAAGCACCAACCGACGATATACCAAGAGAGACTGTAGCACTTTCCTCAGAACAAGTGAGACAGGCATTGTGGACCAGGTTATGGTAACCCTCAACCAGGAAGGATATAAGTTTTGTAAAATAAGGGTGAGTGTAATTTTATATATGTAGATAGTTTTAGAAATTAATTGCATTTCTGTTTCTGACCTATTTTTGTGTGAAATCAGGTACGCTCTGTTAGAATTCCACAGATTGGAGACAAATTCGCTAGCCGACATGGGCAGAAGGGCACTTGTGGTATTCAGTATAGACAAGAGGTAAGTACCTTCAGCTTTTCTCAGGCCTAGCCCAGAATTGTATTAAAAAAATTTATTAAAATTTCTTGTGACTTGAATTTTAGTGTTTGCTAACCCTATGTTGAAGAGAATTAGGGCACATGGAGTCACGAGCAGTGTCAGCTCTGGCATGCCTCTAAGATATTCCAGTATCTTTATGTCTCTTAAATTTCCTTTGTAGGATATGCCTTTTACTTGTGAAGGCATAACTCCCGATATCATCATAAATCCCCATGCCATCCCCTCTCGAATGACAATTGGTCACTTGATTGAATGTCTTCAAGGGAAGGTAAGATTTTGTCTTCAAAAACAATAGGTCTCAAGTTGGTTTTCTTTCAGCATGGTGATCATTTCTCTGATATTTGAGCCAAGATACCTTATTAAAAGCAAATATATTTTCCTGCTTTCAGAGTGGTTATTATTCTACCTTTTCATCCATTTTTATTTTTAAGAAATTTTGTTTGGGGTGGGGGTTAGGGAGATTGTACTGTGGATAAGAGCATTTGCTGTGTAAGCCTGAGGACCTGAGTTCATCCATGTAAAAACCCACAATACCTGGCACTGGTAAAATGGCTCAGCAAGAAAGGTGAGTGTTACCAAGCCTGACAGCTTGAGTTCAGACCCGACCCCACATGGTGGAAGGGCAGGACTGATCCCTATAGTTGACCTCTGATCTCTGCATAAATAAATTAATATATAAATGTGGGGGCAGAAGGGGAGGACAATAACCCCAGTTGTATGTGGAGACAGAGGAATCACTGTGGGTTTTTGGTCATGAGCCCAGCTTCAAGGTCAGTGAGTGAGAGACCTGTCTCAGGAATATGAAGACCGATAGATAGACCAAGAAACCTGATATCTTAGTTTTTGTTATTGTTACCGTGATAAATAAAACATCATGACTAGAAACAACTTGAGGGAGAAAGGATGTCTTAGGGTTTTTATTGCTGTGAAGAGATACCATGGCCATGGCAACTCTTATAAAGGAAAACATTTAATTGGATGGCTTGCTTACAGTTTCAGAGATTTGTTCCATTATCGTCATGGTGGAGCATGGTGGTGTGCAGGCAGATAAATAAGGTGTTGGAGAAAGGAGCTGAGAGATGTACATCTTGATTCACAGGCAACAGGAAGTAAATTATGTCACTGACTTTAGTTTGAGCATAGGAGACCTCAAAGCCCCTTCCAAAGTGAGTCCACTTCCTCCAACAAAGCTACACCTCATAATAGTGCCATGCCCTTTGGCTTACCCAATTTGTTTTCTTGTACATCCTGGGACCACCTGTTCATGACCCCCGTGTCCATTATTAATCCAGATAGTGCTGCACAGGGCAGTCTGATGGAGGAGTGCTGCAGGGCAGTCAGATGGAGGCAGTCCCTTACCTGAGGCTCTCTCTTCCCACATGACTCTAGCTTGTTTCAGGTTGACAAACTAACCAACACACCTGATGTCCTCTTCTGGCCGCTACACATGGTTGTGTATTCTCTTCCCATACATGTATATATAACATGTGCTTGCACATACAAAAAATTGCAGAGTATTGCCAAGTAAGAATTTTTTGCATAAGTACCTTATGCTTGCCAATTGTGCCATCGGGGCTCAAGACAGACTTTATTTTATTTTTTTGTAAGATGCAGTATGTACATACAGAATTGGCCTATATTTGTGGTTATAGCAACTAGCTCTTTTCTGTAGATGAGTTAATTCATGGATGGTTAGCTCTTATGTTAAAATGTTTATCAGCTGTGAATGCATCTTTCTCGGAAATTTTCTGGTTTTGAGTATCTTGTTAAAGTACAATAGTAATCTAACACATGAATGTCTATTTATGACTTAATGTCATAAACTTACTGACATATGTAGATATTTGGGATTCTTGGTGTCTTTGTACATGATCTCATGGATAGACTTGTATTTTGAGAGCTTTTTAGCCTTTTTGGGGGGAATTACTTAGATACAAAAATATCTCAGATAAAATATTAATAAAGTGAATCTCAGTATACCACAACTTTTATAACAATTTTAATTTTAAAATCTTTCCTTTTATAGAAAATATTTCTTTAGTTGGGTATATCTTTACTGATGTGTAACTTCTCTCACACACACTTTTATTCCAAAGGTCTCTGCTAACAAGGGTGAAATTGGTGATGCTACTCCATTTAATGACGCTGTCAACGTGCAGAAAATTTCTAATCTTTTATCTGATTATGGTTACCATCTCCGAGGAAATGAGGTATACTTACTGTCACAGAAAAGTTACATGTGTGGGACACCCTATTTAAAAGAAAGCCTTTTACATGTACAAGTCATAGCATGCAGCATGATGAAGTTTTACAAAGTAAACACATCTTAGGTCTAATGCCCACTTTGAGGAAAGAAATTACCCAGAATGTTTTTATGCCTTGAAAGTTCCCTTCTAGCCACTACCCCTTCCATCCCAAGGTAACTACGGTCTCATTATAGGCTAGCTTTGATTTCTATGTAAATAGGAGTGTAGATATGCATGTGCATTTTTTAACTTGTTTAGTACTTTCAGTTATATATGGCGAAATCTGTCTGTTTTTAGGTACTCTACAATGGATTCACTGGTCGGAAAATTACATCACAGATTTTTATTGGCCCCACTTACTACCAGCGTTTGAAGCATATGGTGGATGACAAAATTCATTCTCGTGCTAGGGGACCTATTCAGATCCTTAATAGACAACCCATGGAGGGTAGATCTCGGTAAGATAGTTGCATTGTTGCCATTGTGTATTGCTTAACTAAACTTTCACTTGAGAATGTTAACCATGTATAAAAGTAGTCAGTGGTATGATGACTGCCTGTGTTCCTGTCACCTCACTTTAATAGTTACCAACTCTTGGTGTCTAGTTACTCTGTGCCTACCCCTCCTTCCTCACACTGGCCTCTGATGTGGTTCTTTTCCCTCTCTTTCTTCCTTAAAGTCAGGGCCCTGAACATTTAGGCAAGTGCTGTAGCAATGAGCCAGAACCCCAGCTTATCTGTGATTATGTTCAGCAAATCCAGTTGTCATATAATTTCCTTTGTAAGCTTTATATTTGCTGTAAGAGTGGCTATCAAATCTTTGATCTCTGGATACTTAGAGAACTTTTGTTGATGTGAGTTATATCTTTTGATACTTATCACAGTAGAGATTAGACTGAAATTTAAAATGTTTATTTAAAAACAATGGTAAACCCATTACATACTAGTACATGTTTAATGAAAAATCAGTATATTTCTAAGTAAGTTCTGATAAGAGTGACACTGGGTTAACGTTTTTGTAGATTTCTTTACTGAACTGGAAGGTGGCTGGATCCCCTCTACTTCTGAATTAGTTCCCTCCCTACCCTGCCTCCCTCCCTATCTCCTCATCCTATTTCTTTCTTTTGATAGCATCTCATATAGCACAGGCTAGACTCAAACTCTGAGACATAGTTGTGGCTGGATCTTCCTGCTTCCACCTCCAAACTGTTGGGATTATGAGTGTGTGCCACCACTCAAGCTCTATATTGTATTTAAGAAAAATACTTTTATTATATTTATTTATTTTGTGCATAGCTGTGTGTAAGCCATGTGAGTGTGGAGGTAAGAGGACAGCCTGTAGGAATTTGGTTCTCTCCTTTTACCATGTGGGTCCTGGGAATTGAACTCCAGTGGTCAGGCTTGGCAGCAAGCACCTTCACCCACTGAGCTGTCTCTCTGGCCCAGTACTTTAAGGTATTTGAGGGAGATCTGATGTTACATAGATAGTTATCTGGTTGGAAAAGAGAAGAATACTATTTTTTTAAAGCTATACTACAATGAAGAGCTACTCTAGTATTTTTTTCTTAATCTTTATTTACATTTGTGGAATTCATGGCTCTCCAAGCTCAGCCTCCTGAGTGCTGAGATTACAGAGGTATGCCATTCTGTCTGACAAGCTGTAAGTTTCTGTTCTTATGTGACAGTATCTTTTTTATATAATCCTAGGTTTCCAGCCTGGTATTCACTGAAGGCCAGGTTGGCTCTGAATTCATGGAAGCCTCCTGCCTCAGCTTCCTATGTGCTAGGATTATAGGTCTGCACCATTGTGCTTGGTGATTTGTAGTTTACTTTTTCTCCTTTGTTCGTGTGTGTGTGTGTGTGTGTGTGTGTGTGTGTGTGTGTGTGTGTGTGTGTGTAGCTTAGAATGGTCTCAAACATCAGCAACTTTGCCCCAGCCTCCTACTCCCATATAATGTGAATACTGGCTATGAGGAACATACCAGCTAAATCCCTCCCTCCCTTTCTCTTTCCTTTCCTCCCTCCCTCCCTTTTCTCTTTCTCTCTTCCCACATCCTTCCCCCTCCCCCTTTAAAAGTGTATGGGGGTTTTGCCTGCATGTATGTATGTGCACTGTCTGCATACCTGGTGACAGCAGAGGCAGAAGAGACTGTCAGATCCTCTGGAACTGCAGCTACAGGTGATTTTGAGCTGCAAGTGAATGCAGGGAACTGAACCCAGGCCTCTGAAAGAGCAGCAGGTGCTTTTAACTGTTGAGACATCATCTCTCCAGCTCCACCAAGTTTACTTTATTAAAGGGTAGCTGTAATGAAAAAGCTTCGGGCGTTAGTGGCACATGCCTTTAATCTCAGCACTTGGGAGACAGAGGCAGGCGGATCTCTGTGAGTTCGAGGCCATCCTGGTCTACAGAGCAAGTTCCAGGACAGGCTCCAAAGCAATACAGAGAAACCTGTCTCAAAAAAACAAAACAAATCCAAAACCAAAAAACAACAACAACAACAACAACAACAAAAACCCCTGAATCCTTACCAGTGGATTTTTTTCTATTAATATACAAAACCATTGGTTTACTGAGCTGTATGTAGCTTAGTGGTAGGTTCCTTGACTGATGTGCAAGGTCCTAGGTTCGATTCCCAGCACTGCTGGGGCTGAGAGATGGTTCAGTGGTTAAGAGCACGTAACACAGGTCCAAAGACTCAGAATTTGCTTCATAGCACCCATGTGGTGGTTCAAGCCCCCTGTAACTCTGGTTTCCTCCTGTAGTCTCTGAGGGCACCAGGCACATAGGTGGTGCTCATATACAGATGTAGGGTACTCACACATACACATCAGGGAAAAAAATCTTACCAGACTGCTTTCTAAATATTACCAAATAACCAGGGGGCAGGTTTGCCATATTGCCTTTTGTTATTTTATTTATTTATTTTGAGACAGGGTTTCTCTCTGTGGTCCTGTTTGTTTTGGGACTTGGATATATGTAGATCAGGATGTCGTGCTTCCCAGAGTTCTGAGATTAAAGGTGTATGAACCATGACCATATGCATAATTTTTAAAAAAGTTTTCTTGGTCAGGATACAAATAAAGGCATGGTTTGCAATTTGTGTGCCTCTTAAGTACCTTTTAAATATTGCTTATTTTCAATTTTACAGTGTGTGTGTGTGTGTGTGTGTGTGTGTGTGTGTGTGTGTGTGCATGTGGGTGTTAGAGGGCAGCTTGCTGGAGTCAGTTTGCTGCTTTCTACCATGTGGTTTCCAGGATTTGAACTGCATGTACCTTTACCCACTGAGCCATCTCAGGGGGCTTTGGCTTTAGTTGCCCTCAAAGTAATTATATTGGGAGGCTTGATGAGACTTGGAGTGTGAGGTTTGGGTAGTAACACTTTATGACATTATTTACTTCTAAAATCATATGGATCATTGTGTAAAGCCTTTGATGAACTAGAGAGTACAAACTGATGAGAGTCCGCCTATTGTTAGCCGAACAGACACTACTTTGGCTGTTGCATCAGCTGGTTGCCTGGTGGTGTAGTTCCTGTAATAGAGGCAGGGTAAATGCTCTCTTTTCAATATAGTAAGTTCATTATGTAGCATTGTTTAAAGTAGAATAGCAAGCCTTTGTTGTAGTAATAGTATTATAAGTGCATTGGTTTTATTCAGTAGTTCTTGAGTGCACAATGCATGTGTTATATTAAGGAGGCCACCATCACACACTTGTATGGCCATTGAACGGATGTCACTATGCTTGGGGAAACCTGTAATCACTCACCTATTCCATTATGTTTGTCACTGTGCATTTAACATTTCTGACTCCATTTCTGGGGGAACCTTTATTTAGAAGCTGTTTTATTGAAATTGTCTTTTAAAATTCACTTTCAAGTATAGAATTCTAGAGAGTTAAATGATACCATGATGAGCCCCTGCTTTGTACTGCACTGTATTTGATGAGGAAAATTGTATGCTATACTTGAGCACATTTTCTCTCTACTTCATTTGGAGACCTTCTGATGTATATTGAATGCTTGGTTGACTTTCCCCCTCCTCACCAGGTTAGAGAGATTGCTAGGGCATAGAAATAGAACTTATTTCTGTACTGCTACTATTACTTCTCTCTTGTCATTAATCACAGGGGTGTTGATCAGAGAAGATCAGTACAAGGTTAATGAGGTGGCTCAGTGGGTAAAGACACTTGCTACTAAGCCTGCCTTTGTGAGTTCAATTCCCAGAAAAGAACTGACTCCTGCAGTTTGTCCTCTGACCTCCACACACGTGCAGAGACACTGGCATTTACATATGTACACAATAAATAAATAAGTACAAAGCAAACTCTTGTTTTCTTATTAATAGTGATGGCGGCCTGCGTTTTGGAGAAATGGAACGAGATTGTCAGATTGCCCATGGTGCAGCACAGTTTTTAAGAGAAAGATTGTTTGAGGCATCAGATCCCTATCAGGTCCATGTCTGTAATCTTTGTGGAATAATGGCAATTGCTAACACCAGAACTCATACATATGAGTGCAGGGGCTGCAGAAACAAAACCCAGGTGCGTGCACACTTTGTTCTGTTTGTTTAGATGCTCTTACTCTGTAGTGATGGCAGATTGAGTATGGTGGGGTTTTCAGTTTTGAAAGCAGGTCTCTAAGATTACTAGTTTTACAAGGAAAGATAATTTAACTTTTCTAAAACAAGCTTAAAAGCAATTTGTCTAAGCTATTCATCTCTGAAATAGTAAGGTCTTGTGTACAGTTTTTAAAATACGCTTATGAGTATTTTGCCTGAATGTATATGTACTATGTGCATGCAGTGCCCCCAGAGACCAGAAGAGGGCATCAGATCCCTTGCAACTGTAGTTACAGATGGTTGTGAGCTGCGCTCTGTCGGTGCTGGGAATCAAACCTCAGTCCTGGAAGAGCAGCCAGTGTTCTTAACTGCTGAGCATCTCTTCAGCCCAACAAGAGTTTTTCTTAAGCCCTTTATTTCAGATTGCCCTTTATTTCAGATTCATCAGTTAGGAAGTGTGAATATATTTTTGTTGGCAGAAAGGAAGAACTGCTAGAATCTGCCGGGCGGGACAGAGACTGAAGCATAGGATGGATGCACATAGCCTCTCTCACCTGAAGTGCAGTAGGAAGTGGGATCTTTGATATAGTTCTGCTGATTATGGTTTCTTTTCTCTCTGCAGATTTCTTTGGTGCGAATGCCTTATGCGTGCAAACTGTTATTCCAGGAACTTATGTCCATGAGCATTGCACCTCGAATGATGAGTGTTTAGTTCTATTGGAAGTTCACAGCGAGAACAGACACTGTAAATATCAGTTCTGGTTTCTGTGTTTGTTGTTTTAAAAAAATGACAAAATGTACTACTGTTGTGGTAAGAATTTTATTTGTTTTGTTTAAAGCTATGCATGCTTTTTTGTAAATAAACAATAAATTTTTGTAGATAGTCTTGATGTGTTTTCTTTGATTTCTCTTTGTAAAACCAGCTGAATGTAATAAAGTGTTAGTGGATTAGGCTAAAAGAAACATCAAGCAAGAATCAGGGTTATAGTTGTCAGTTGTCTGTAAGCACTTTTAGGTACGTAGGCTAATGTATTTTGCAGGTTTATAGCTGAGCACCTTGACCTGTTAAAGAAGAAAGAAAAAAAAATTAGTTATGTATATGGACATATGGAGATTGTCAGTTTCTAAATCAATGAAAATGTTAAATTACATGGCTAATGGGCAGGGGCATGGTAATGTGCCTGTAGACCCAGTCAGTATTTCAGTATTCATGCTGAGACAGGAGGGATGTAAACCCAGGAGTTAAAGACTAGCCTGGGCAACCTGTTCTCTCATCCCCATCTCTCCTTTCCTTTAAAGAAGGGTCTCACTATGCAGCACAGGTAAATCTTGAACTTGTGACTCTCTTGCCTTAGCCACCCAAGTGCTGGGATTACAGGAATGTGCCAGAGACCTCATGCTTCAAAAGAAAAAAAAAACAAGGACCTAGAGAGGTAGCTCTGCAGTTAAGAGCATTGGCTGCTCTTCCTGATGACTTGGGTTCGATTCCCAGTGCTGACATGGCAGTTCTCAACTGTTTAACTCATCCTGAGGGATCTGATTCCCTCTTCTGGCCTTTGAGGGCCTTGCATGCATGTATTACAGACAGTTATACACCCATACATTGAGGGGATGGGGCTGGAAAACAAAGCATGGGAACAAAGGATGTGTGAGTAGTTATACAATGATATGCAGAGTGCCCTGTGGACTGTGAGCTATGTGGTTTTAAGTGAGAGCCAGTATTGGTCATGTGTGAATGGGGGGCCTTTCCCACAAACTTGGAAAAGCATATTTCTCAAGTTGAAATCCACAGAGGTGAAGGAACTTTGCAGTCCGGTTCATTCAGACAACCCTTCAGATGGAAGGGCGAATCTCCAGAGCGGCCACATCCACAGGTGACCCGGCCCTCAGCTGTTTCACTGCCTGGGTTCACCACACTCTCGGCGGAAAGGGTTCTGACCAAATACACTGTTCCTTGATAATTCCTTCCAGTGCACAGTGGGGTGACCTGCCCAGTGAAACAATTAACCCTGTTGACAGTAAATTGTCTTCTGGGTCTAAGGGAATGCCTCGTCAAGACAGCACCCCAGTAGAGCTTTCTACATGTCAAGTGGCACTGTAGTGACAAGGCAGGGTGGACTCTTTGGAGGAAGCTTGTTAGCAATAAAATAGGACAGAATTGAGTATTTGCCAACATGTTCTCCTGTCTAGTTTTTTCTTTTAAGATTTATTTCTTATTTATGTATAATGCATTATATGAATGCATGTCATATGTGTGTGGGTGCCTGCCTATGGAGGTCAGAAGAGAACAACATCCCCCAGAGCTGGAGTTACAGGCAATGTGAGCCATCTCATATGGGTACTGGGAACAGAACTTGGGTCCTCTGGAATTGCAGTACATGTATAGCTTTTTTTTTTCTTCCTTAAAATCTCAAAGTGAAGGACTAAATTGACAATGATCACTTCCTTTTAAATGGAGATTGAATATGATAGTCATAACACAAGGGAAAATGACACATAGAAAGAAAGCTACAGGACATACAAGCCACCCAGTCAAGTCTGAGTTTTAATTCTCCTATGTGATATAAGGTAAAAGCTTCTAAGTCATAGTATCCCTTAGCCATCCACATGTTCTCTTGGAGGCATGTGACCTGCTTTAATTCCATATACTTAATGCCTTTTTGGATTAATAGATATGTATGCTATTTTGATACTTGACTATAAAGCAAAACCACACTTTTAAAGGGAGAGATGACTTACATACCTTTATTCACTGGTATTTCATGTAAGGCATCAACCACTGTGATTTTGGCTGATGCCGAAGCCTGTCCTTGAGAGTTGGATGCATGGCATTCGTATTCTCCAGCATCTTCCTTACTTAGAGGAGATACCTGTGAAAGATAAAGGCACTTGGGTTCTCTGTGGCGGTCTCCTCCCTTTTTCAGTGGCTTCCATTACACCTAGGGTCCCTAGCATGAACAGAGGGTTAGGAGTAGAGCTGCTATGAGAAGCCATAAAGTCCTGTGCTTGGAGCCCATGGAGCTACCACCCAAACGTCATGGATGGCTTTTGATCACAACTTGAAAGTTAAAATCTGGGTAGTGCACATACCTGCTGGATGGGAAGCCTTGCTGGGTGCTAGGATCTAAATAATACCCACAGGATCAAAGGTTAAGTAAAATCACATGCTTGCTAGCCAATAGCCATAATTAGTGCTTGAGCCATTCATTTACTTCTGTGTGAGAATTCTGTTTTGAATTGATTCTAATTTTTTTCTAAAAGTAACCAGCTTCCCCATTAGTTCCCATATTTGTATTGGAAACACCATGCCCCCCAAAGACATGGGAGAAAAATAGTTTTGGGCAGGCGACTGGTGACTTTTGCCAAGTCCTTGTGTCCATTCCTGAGAATGAAAATGTTGCTAGCTCTCAGTACTCACCAGCACCCAGCCAGTCACCTCATGCTTTTCTGGACCACCTCGAGTCTGAATAGCCAGGTTTTCCCGGTCACCAGGCAAGAGTTCTGTCCTTTGGACTCCGGAGTGGTCCCTTTTTACCTGAGAAAACAGAAGGAGAGGCTTACTTCTTGGTGCAAAAACAAGTTGGAAATGCCACATCCCTAGAATTGTACAAGGTGCCCACCTGACTGTAATTAGATTAAATCCAGCAGTTTACTCAGACCTTTCCTTTCCAGAATAAGTTAGGAAACAGGTGTCTCTTCTGCCAGTTTTACCTTAGCAGTGTGGCTTTTTGTTTTATTTTGAGATGGTCTCACTATCTATGTAGCTTTGGCTGCCTGGAACTCACTACGCCGTACAACAGGGGAATATGTCTGCGTCTGTCTCCCAAGTGCTGGGATTAATGATGTGTACACCTGACCTTTTTAAAAAAATTTTCAAGACAGGGTTTCTCTGTGTAATAGCCCTGGCTGTTCTGGAACTCACTCTGTAGACCAGGCTGGCCTGGAACTCAGAGATCCGCCTGCTCTGCCTCCTGAGTGCTGGGCATAAAGGTGTGCACCACCAGTGCCCAGCCACACATGATGCTTAAAGCATCATGTTTTAAGCTTTTTCTGGATACTAGGTCACCTGGGTGCAGGCTGTCTTCACTCACTAGTGCCCCTGGACAATTTGCTCCTTGGTATTAGGCCTTTTTTTTTTTTTTTTTTTTTTTTTTTTTCTGTCTTACACACTATGTTTGACTGGCAAATTGTCACCCAGTGCCAGTGTTATATTTGGGACCTTGGGAGCTCTTCCTGTGAAACCTCATCAAAGAGAAGCAGCAGCTAGGGTCCAGAGCGGTCTACCACTTGCTCTGAGGGCTAAGGAATCATGAAACAATTCCTGAAGACCCGAGGGTTAGAAATGCCTGTCAGATGTGGCTGTGATAAAACCTCCCTGTCTGTTCATACCATAGTGAGATTCAGAAGCCTGCGAGTGAAGGGGAAACTCACTTCCCTTGGTTTGTGGCCTTTCCCACCTATCTTAAAGGTCAAACTATGCTAATAAGAATTTTGGAAAATATGGAAAGGACACAAGGAAAAGGTCCCTTTTCTGGGGTTGGGGGTAATGCATTTAGCAGCTCAGGTTTAGTATAAATATTTTAAGACTTGTAACTGAATTAAAAAACAAAAGTATACAAAGCAACATTCTTTAATTCTATCAAGGCCTCTGTAGGAGCCAAGCCAGTGTTTATTTTGATTGTCTTTGTAATGAGAAGGACGTTTAGTGTCACAAGTTTCCTTCCCTTTCTATAATAAAGTGAATGTCCATCCTTTATAGGCTTTCTCCCTATGTTCCCCCAAATACTGAGAGAAAACAAGGTATTTAATGTCGAGTGAAAGCCAAGAAGACATGCATAAATAGACATTTTTCCCCCTTGAATTCCCCAAGCAGCTGGTGAATAAAATAGGTAATATTTGGGGAGAGGTGTTTTATCACTGAAGCCTCCAATCTTAGTACAGGGTAGGCAGAAACTGGAAGGTCCCTGCGCCTAGCTGCCTATCCAGTTTAGCTCACAGTAAGTTCTAGATCAAAAGGGAGATCAATTGAGGGAGACAATGATGTCACCCTTTGCACCCCCCCCCTGGGGGAGGGGTTCAATGATAAAAGAATCTTACAAAAATCCTGTTATCCACAACTGGTTAACTGGGGGGGGGTGGTGGGAGAATCAGAGGGAGACCATTAAGTCATTTAGGCATCTAGCTGTTTTATTTTAATCTATTTTGCAGGATCTCTTGATACACAGCTCAAATTGGCTTCAAAACCATCCTCCTGTCTCATTCTCCCCAGTACATACTCCATGACACCTGACTCTGAATGTAGTTTGGTTGCAACAGATTCTTCTAGAATCTTGTGATTGTAAATAAGGAGCAAGTTTTAAGACGTGCCAATGACTACAGAATTCTTTTCTTGTTAGCACTATTATTTTATTTTAAATTTCATTAACATACAACATACATGTGAGTCTGGGTACCCTCAGAGGCCAGAAGAGGGCTTTAGATCTCTCAGAGTTGGAGGCAGAGGCAGTTGTGAGCTGCCTGATGTGGATGCTGAGGCCAGACTGATATCAAGCCCACAATGCTTGCATTCTCAGCCTACTGTTTCTGCCTAGACTGTTGGGATTAGGCTTTTGCCACCACACTCATCCAGCCCCTAATAATGTCTTTCATCCAAACCCTGTTTCTGTACTCCAAGCAGATTTGAAACAGCATATGATCTGAAATACATCTGTATTCCTAACAGTCTGGTTGCAGGAGTGTGGAGAGGAAATAACTGGTCTATGTAACTGTCTGAATTTCAGATAGTTTGCCATGGCTCAAACAAAGCAATGCTTTTTAAAGTGTGTTGGGATTATATTCATACATATGATATATGAAACTGTTACATGATACCTTAGTATGTAGTGAACAAGATACTTTGACACACTTTGACACATTTTGAGTTCTAGTTTTTTTTTTTTTTTTTTCCTGTGAGAACACTGTTAGTGTTTCAGGTCTCCTTGATGGGTTGTGTGCTGTTGTTTGAAGCCCATTGCTTTAGGTCATGTGTGAGACACAGTGCATTGCAAAGGTAGAGGAAAACCATGGAGCATCCCACTCAGGAGCAACTCACTCAAGAGCATCCCGCCCAGAAGCATCCCACCCAGGAGTATCCCACTCAGGTGTTTGCTTCTTGCTAGTTACCAAAGACACTTTTTATTTATTTTTTTTAAGACATGATCTCATGAGCCCAGGCTAGCCTTAAACTTGTTAAATAGATGACTTCTGATGATCTTTCTGCCTTTAGCCCTTAAGAGCTAGGATTACAAACCATGTGATACCATGTCCTGTTTATGTCATCCAGGGGATCTGCACTCTTCCAATTGACTATGGTTCCTACCACAGAGGATGTAGCTTAGAGTCCTTGCCTAGCACATGCAATTCAACCCCCAGCATCGCAAAAATAAACAATAAATAAACCCAAGAACTGAAAACCTTTTTTTTTCCAGTTCCCTCTCTCCAACCCCCAGCTCCCCACATCAATGATGGGTGGTCCTAGGAGGACCTGCAGGCACTAAGACTCCACAGTCTCCCAAGGCTCATTCCCCTGGAATGGTGTGTGCTTTGCTGGGGGGCTACAGAGCCAGGACTGAAGGGAGACCTAACTCTCGGCAAAATTTGGCAACAAGGCTATACTTAGAGCTTTCAAGTCACCCCGGCCTCTCTCATTTGATAAATCCCTTGGGGGCCCATAGGGAAACAACAGAACCTCTTAGCAGTTTCATTTGGAAGCTGTCGGCCATCCTCCTGTCCTCCCAAGTCCCTGACCTCAAGTAGGCACGGGGAGCTTCAACTTCGAGGGGGGGAAAGGCCTAGATGAACACATTCTCCCGACCACATTGCTGCCTTGCTGACCCTACACATCTCTTTCCAAACCACAATTCACAGACGCAAAATCCCATTATTCCTTTTAACGGAAGTTTCAGCTGTGATGGAGGGCTGTACTAGAACTAGGTCATCAGCCTGTACTGGAACTGGGTCACCTCTGCACCTAAACCGTGGTCCAGGCCTTTCCTGGTAACTACACTCAAGCCCAGTGGTTTCCAAGTGGCCGCATCCCTCTGGCCACATGGGGGCGCCAGAGGCTGCCAGGAGTCCTGATATGGTCTAAGGCTTCGTACCCTGCATTTGGGGAAGCTTTCCCGCCTCTGAGGTCTTTAAACTGATGAGAACTCCGCCCATTGCATGGGTGGGGGTGGCGGGGATGCTTTCTAAGGAGAAAGTGAGGCCCACAGATTGAGAAAGATCAAGAATTCCAGTCCTGATCCCATTTGGATGTTCAGAAGCTGAAATTGCCTTATTTTTTTTCTCTTTATTTTTGTCCCTCAGTTATATGAACTGAATTCTACAACCTGTTACAGAGATACTTCAGATGATAGGGCCAAAACCCCTCCCAGAGACCCAGAAGTCGCCCCTCTGACCAAACAACAGACACACAAAATAACTGAGACTATTATTCAGTTTTGAACTCTCTGAAGACACAGGCTAAAAGGGAGGGGGCGGGGTCTGGCTTTGCTGTTTTGCTTAAACTAAATTCCCCTTTTTAGCACAAGTTTGAAGATTTTTCTTCATAGACTTGGTATGAGGTGAAAGGACTTAAGATGTACAAAAGGGACAAAAATATAAATGCATGATCTAACTGTGAGTTTTGTTTATTTTTAAATTTTAATCTGGAAAATTGGTTTTCTTTTTCCTTCTGACAGGCTAAGGTATGTTGACCTTCAGACGTGAAGGTCATCACACAAAAACAAAGCTTTTTGGAAGGGCAGGCCTTCCAGAAGGAGTAGCCATTGAGTGCCATGTCTCATTTACCTGATTTATTTTAATCTCTTTTTATAGGGTGTATGTATGTATGTATGTATGTATGTATGTATGTATGTATGTATTTATGAGTGTTTTGTCTGCAGGTATGAATGTACAACATGTGTATGGCTTGTGCTAGTGGAGTTCAGAAGAGGGTGTCAGATCCACTGAAACTGGAGTTACGAATGGTTGTGATCCACCAGTTAGGCGCTGGGGACAGAACCTAGATCCTCTGCAAGAGGATGTGCTCTTAACTGCCTGGCTCTTTATAGACCTTGATTACTTAATTTTTACCTTTACCTGGGGGTGGTGGTGAATGCCTATAATCTAAGCACTTGGGAAATGATGTATGAGGTTGGTTCAGGAGTTCAAGATCATCACCAGGTATACAGTAAAGCTGAGGCCAGTGTGGGCTGTATATGAGGTCCTGTCTCAAAAACAAAACTCACAGAAGAACGAGCCAGGGCTTATGGCAGTGGTTTTCATTCTGAGGTGATGCTTTTCCCTCACAGGGCATTTGGCAATGTGAGGAGACATTTTTTTTTTCTTGACAAGGTTTCTCTGTGTAACCTCTCTGGTTGTCCTGGAACTCTCTCTGTAGACCAGGCTGGCCTTGAGCTCACAGAGATCCACCTGCCTCTGCCTCCCAAGTGCTGGGATTAAAGCCTGAACTACTGACCTTGTTCCAGATGAGGACAGGGGTTGGGATTCCGATGACTTCACAGCTCAAGTATACTTTAGCACCAGTGATATTCCAGATGTCCTTGGGGGGTGTCACTATGGAAGGACCTACAAGAGAAGCCAGAAAGCGAAGTTCATCTTTTAGCAGCTCAGCCTCAGTCAGTCTCCTAGGACAGTCTCCCTCCCTCTCTGCAGATTATCTGAAGTGCATCTCCAAGGCCAGACTAGCAGGCTTCTTCCTGTCGCCAGTGTGACATTACACTCTTCTTAGGGAATGCAAGATTGAAATAGGCAAACCAGCGAACACAACAACAAACACAATTAGTAAGAAAAATCTGTTACTAACAAAATTGTCTTCTTTTCCCCAGCAGAGCTTAAACGAGTTTTATTTTGCCAGCTGTTTTGCATTAGCTGGGATTTTTCCATTAACACTGAAATTTCAGTTCTGAAATGCTTAGTGTTTCCCTTCCTTTGTTTACCAGCATCTTTGCTCGAAGGACAGTACTAACAAACAACTACTCTTTGTATAACAAAAGAAAATAAATCTAAGAGGCCCTTTGAAAATGCAGAGAGCACCCAGGCAGTCTTCTGTTTGTAAGATTCAGGGGGCTGTCTGTCCTGGAAACTGGGAGGTACAGAAGGGTCCTGGGAGGAGGGGGGGGGGCAAGGAAGGTGATGAGAGGGTCCTGGTGCAAGTGGAGAAGTCAGATGCTCAAAAGAGTGGTTGCCTTCTGTTGAGACAATGCTCCCAAAGAGAGGGCAGGAGGGGACCAATTCCTCGGTTCTCAGCGCCTGGGTTCCCAGCAGGGAGCATTGTTAAAGAGAACCGCACCTCTCCTGGTATGTGCTCAAAAGAGTGAGCAGGTCAGGGCCAGCCACAAGAGGCCAGGTGATGTCTCCCCATCCTCCCAGTTCCAGACTGCAGTACTTATCCTTTCTACCCCAGCTCCTGTCAGTAAAAAGGCCCTTCTCAGGATCAACCCATGGAGGGCATCCTTTGCTGTAAGCTTCTAAGGCTCTCTGTTCCTGGAGTTGGTAAACTATGGCCCATGAGCCAAATTTGGTTTCCTAGTTATATCTGCATGGCCTCCAAGCAGAGAATAATCAGTTCAAATGTTTGGGAAACATTACAAGAAGAATACTGCTTCATGGATGTGTCAAAACTGGAAGAAATTCTCATTAAATGTTCATGAATGTTACCGGAACAGCCTCATCCACTTGTCCAGAGTGTCTCTAGCTGCTTTTATGTCACCCAGGCAGGTTCAAGTGGTTTGTATTCCAGACTGTGTGGCCTAAATATTGGCAATCTGGGAGGAATTTGCTGATTCCTGCTTTAACCAATGGGAGAAACGGACTAAAGTGTAAACAAGAATCATGAGGACTGCAATTCTCCACAGTCTCTCTGGCACCCATACAAGCAAACTCGCACTTATCTGATTTCTGGTTTGGCCCTCAAACTCCCACTTCTGAAGTCAACAGATAGGGAAAGAACCGTGGCCTCGATTACTGCTCCTTCCTGGGGGAGTGGCTCCCCAACACTGCAGCAGGAAAGGCTTGCACACTTAACCCTTAATTAAATTGCTTTAAAATTTTAATTTTAAAAATTACATTTATTTATTTATTTATTTATTTATTTATTTAGGGTGGTGTGTATGTGCCCACACAAGGTAGAGGTGGACTTTGAGTGTCTTCCTCTGTTGTTTTCCACCTTATTTATTTATTTTTTTAACATTTTATTTTATATGCAATGGTGTTTTTTGCCATGGGTGTTGGGTCTCTTGGAACTGGAATTACAGACAGTTATGAGATGCCACATGGGTGCTGGGAATTGAACTTGGGTCTTCTGGAAGAATAATCAGTGCTCTAATGGCTGAACCATCTCTCTGGCCCTTATTTCAGTGATCTTGAAGCCTTGTTGGCCAGTGAGCTCTGAGGATCTGTCTGTCAGTCTCTGACCAGCTGCTGTTAACAGCTGCACATCACAACATTTGACTTATGGGTGACAGAGATCTCAATTTGGGTCTTCATGCTTGTGTAGGGCACTTGGCCACAGAGCCATCTCTATTTCCCATCTACTAATCCCAAATGCCAGATTTTAGCCACCAGGGCCCTTTGAGAGACTTGGGACAGTGATTCATGGAGGGGACATGCTGCTGGGAGCCTGGGTTCCCACAGAGGGACACTACACTGGTGTAGAGCTAGACTCTGTCTTTCTGGATGTTTTGCCATATTTCTGGAATGAGTAAGTTAATTATTCCCTCTGTCCAGGGTCTTCAAGCCTAGTTAAACATCTAACTACAGGGTCATCTTGTACTGGGGACCCTGGGAAAAGCACAACCTTCCCCTTTTGGTCTGGAAAGATTTCTTGCACAATCATCGCTCACAGGACATGGAGTCTCCCCTTCCAATGTGTATTTCCAGTACATACTAATGTCCTGAAACAGCAAGGAAATGACCCAAGCATGCAAGATTTTTCCACTCAAGGATTAGACACTTTTTTTTTTTAAATCTCTTGAGATATATATATATATATATATATATATATATATATATATATTTAAATTATTTCTCCCTTTGTAAGCATGTGCCAAACAAGACGAGGGAGGGACTACTGAGATTGGAATGTAAAAAAAAAAAAAAAAAAAAATTAATAAATTAAAAAAATGTGCCAAACAATGGCAGTTTTGAAAGCTCCCAATATATTTCATGTTTCCTTCTCTACAAATCGTGGAAACCAGTAGGAAGTATACACCTTGGTTGGCAGTAGTGGCTTTTTTGTAGCAAAGGGGGACATGGGCAACAGTGCTTGGCTGTGTTTATATGTATGTTTCTGGCCTTGTCTCAGACATTTCCTAGTCTGAATGCCCAGTTATGGAAAGTGGGACTCACCCTCTCCCTGGCTTCCTCTGGGCTTCTGAAACCCCAAGGCTTGGACGCCACATAACCGGATCTGGCTGGCCTTTGAACTCCTTTCTCCCACCACTGTGAGCGCCCCCTGCTGCTCTGTCCCTTCCACACAGGCTAAGATCAAAGGATCTGAGGAGGTTGTTCTGGGAAGAATATACAGGTACACCAGGCTTCGAGGAGCCTGCGGGACTGGGAAAGCTGCTGCTCCTGCAGCAAAGCCTCACAGGAATGGTTCTGATGTGAGGATCCAGTTCCAGTTCCACAACCTGCATCCACCTTCTCAGAGTCACTGCTGGGAACACCAGCTTCCATTAGGAGGAGGGACAATGCCTGTGCCCGTCTTCTGTTTGGGGCCTAGCAGACAGGCCATAGATCTCACTCACAGTCTACAAGGAGTTGTTTTTAATCTTGTTTTTTTTTTTTTTTTTTTTTTTTTTAAAGACACACTCTCCCTTATGTAGCCCAGGTTGGCCTGGAATGCATTATTCTTGTGCCTTGGCCTTTTGAGTGTTATTACAAGCAGGGGCTCCATGCCTGAGCTTAATTTTAAGATGATTTCCTATAGCAAGATTTTCTTTGTTTTTGTTTAACATGGTTTCTCTGTGTAGCCTTGGCTGTCCTAGAACTCTTTCTATAGACTAGGCTGGCCTTGAACTCACAGAGACCCACCTACCTCTGCCTCTCAAGGGCTGAGATTAAAGGCATGTTTCCATCACAACCCAACTTGTTTTTGTGATTTGAGACAGGGTCTCACTATGTAGCCCTGGCTGTCCTGGAACTCACTATGTAGACCAGGCTGGCTTTGACTCATAGATACCCACTTGCCTCTGCCTCTCAAGCACTGTGATTAAAGGTGTGCCCATCACACCTGGCCCATGCTTTGCATTTTTTGAGTCTTGTCAATAAACCTGGGCCTTCTTCTCTTCCATAATCTTTGTATGTATGTTCTCTCCAAGTAGGTTTTTGTTTAATCTTGAACTAATTTTTGCCTATGTTTTGATATATAAGTCCTTGCCCCAAAGGCATCTGATTACCTCAGCACCATGCTGAGAAGACCAGGTTTAGGCTACTGAATCACCAGTCACACCCTCTGCTCTACCCCTTAGCTATATAAGTGTGGATCTGCATCTGGACTCCCTAATCTGCTCTACCAATCTGTCTGACCTTATACTTGTAACAGTGGTATACTTCAGAAACCCATTCTGCTAAAATTGAAGAACTAAAGGCAGGGCAGGGTTATTACAGCGATCTCCTTCCAGTCCTATTACTATTCTAAGAAATAGAGCCTTCCTGGCGAAACAAGAGTTCATTAAAGATAACTGAGCCTAGGAAGATCCCAAATCAAAGCTATCACCAGAGTGTTCATAAGTATGGAAAACTATGTGGTAAGCTCCCTTTGAAGTACATAAAAAACTTGAGTGAGTGGAGTCCACATGTAGATTATTTAAAAACATAAATGAATTGTCCATTTTCCTACCAGGCTACAAGTTCTAGATAAAAAAAGTAGGGATCATTCTTGACTTAAGGGTTGGGGTGGAAGGTGGTTGTTAGCATCACGTCCTGGCACAACACTGACAAAAATCCTTGGTCATTGAAAATGACCTTTAGGACCAAGGCTGGACTCAGTTAAGAGTTTAACAAACCGCATCAACATCAAAAAATATCCCACCCTACAAAATGGTTTTCTGACTCTGCATGTACTCTTTTACAAAGGAAAACCCTACCAATTAATGATTAAGTAATGAAGTAATCAATAGACCTCATAGTAGGTGGGGACAGGTTGTTCCCATTGTCTTTGTATTGGTAGAATTCATGGTGTTTGGATTTCTTCCCATTAACATTGCTCAGAGCTGACAACCAGGATCAGCCTACCTTTCAGGCTTCCTGGGTCTTTGCTTGTTTCCTGTTCTGGGAACTTACTGGAATAAGCAGAGGATGTGAAGAAGCAAATCTCATTCCCTACCCCAATAATGGAGACTGAATTCTTACTCATGCTAGGCGAGAGCTCTACCACTGGGCAGTATCTGTAGACATCATTTAACTTTTTATTTTGAGATAGGGTTGGTAAGTATTGTGTCTCTGGTTATTGGGTATCCTCCACAATACAATAAGCCAAATCAAACAGAATTAATGAATCCAGATTTAATAAACAGATCAAAGCAGAGAAAAGCAACTCCTGGGTGACTCTCGGGAAGGCAGGAGAGAGATCATGTGGCAGGTCTAGGGACCAGGTCTTAAATACCCTGTAGGCGCAGTCTTGAACAGCTCTGGGGGAGGAGCTTACCCTTGGAGGGGCTTTCTGAGGGGTGGGGCCTGGAATGGGAGGAGTGAGACTGGAGCAGAGATTCCTAAAAAGGTAGTGCCTACTTCAAATGACCTGTCAGATCTACATGACCCCAACTGGATGGCATTCCCCTACATATGGAATTGGGGTGGGGGGATGGGAGGGGAGGGTGGTTAGAGTGCATGTGAGAGGGCAGAGAGGGGTAAAGGGAGGGAAGGAAGAAGGGGGAAGGGAAGGAGGGAGGGAGGGAGGGAGAGGGAACTGGGATTGACATGTAAAATAATAAATTAAATAAAAAATAAATAATAAAGGAACATTTTTCCTATGGGAATTAAAAAAAAGGTCTAGCCTGTAACTCACTGTGTAACCTAGGCATGCTTTGAACTTGGGATCCTCTTGCCTCAACCTGTGCCACAGCTGAGATTAAAGGCACGCATTACAAGGGTGGGCTGGGAAACTCCTGGTAAAGGTAAATTGTAGAAAGATGAACGGTGGCAATGAGATGTAGGAAGTAATGAATGCTGACCCCCCAGGGACATGAGCAGATAAGTTTTGTGTGGAAAGAGAAGTTGACACAGAACTGCTGGCTGATGTGACAGCCCCTCCCCCAAGGCAGAAAGGCCCTCACTGCACACCTTCCACTGGAAAGCAACACCACTTCCAACAAGCATTTCTACTACTTGTGTATTCCAGAGTTCAATTCCAGAAGGTTCTGTTCTGCTTAAACTCAAGGACTCTTTACAGATAATGCCCCTTTTCACTTCTATCTTTCTTCTAAGAAGGTCAAAGAAAAGTTGGAATTTTTTCTTTCTGAAAGGATAAAGACATTAGAAAGAAAGGAAGGAAGGAAGGAAAGAAGGAAGGAAGATCTCAATTTACCCTGGGCTGATTTTCTGATGTAAAATTCTTAATATCAGTTCTTAAGGCCTATTCATGAGTCATAATAATGGTGCCTAAGTCATCCTCTATGTCTGGATTCTAATTAAAAAAGAAAAATCCCAGACTTTTTCAATGCAAATCAACAATCCCAAGATAAATCTAATTATTTACGCATCCAAGTTCTTGTTCCATTTGGGATTTCATGGTGGTAAACATATGTCTAGCAAATATCCTGTTCATAGTACTGACTGTCCACTGCACCCTCCTTCCCTTACTCATCCAGGCAACTCCAGAAAAGAGTCAGGTGCCACAGTGCTGCCAGGCATGAGAAAAAGCCCACCACAAGTCTCCCCCCAACCTCGGGCTCATCCACATTTCACTGTCTCAGGTGCCAGGGTCCTAACCAGGCTACATCTTTTGTTCTTTTACCTGCATGACTGAGTTAATTCTCCTTCGATCTCTTTTGCCTCCAATAACACACCTCTGTCTTTCAATTTCACCTCTCTATTTCTAATAACTTCAAATCTTAGATGGTCTTTTCTTTTGAGTCAATCCTTCTGTGAAGGGAGAGAAGAGGGGAGGTGTAGAGGACAAGGAGAAGAAAGAAAATTGAAATGAGAAGACACTAGGTCCTTAATGAATGTGTAGGAAGGACCCAGATCCTACTTTTGGAAGAAAGCTAAAATTCAATTAATGAATTTGTGTCAATCTGAATGCACCTAAAATGTTCTTTTAAGACCAGAAAAGCAAATACAGTGATGACATAACTAAACAAAGAGGACTCAAGTAGAGGGATTTTTGTGGAAGCAACACAATGAAGGGAAACTGTAATACCAGAAGCAGTAAGAAGCCTTCTGTAGATTCTCTGTCTGCATTTCCATTGTCCCCTCTAATAACATTCCAGACAAATGACTCAGACTACCAGGTTACATTAGGAAAAGTCCCTTCTGTGTCCAAGAGTAACTGGGTCCCAAGATGCCACCAAAAAATATAGAGACAGAAGAATTACAGATGGGCAAATCTACATTTGGAACATTCCAACTTGGTTCTGCAGAAGCCAGAAAAGGCGGCTTTCACAAACCACACAGATGACATGGAAACACAGTTAATTTCAAATCTGACCAGCAGTTTGTGGAAGCTGATTTTATATAAGGTTATAACAGAGACCTTAGAGTTAAAACTCATCATCCTATCCCTCAGGGAGCGATAATTCTCAAGAAATATGTGCACAATGTCTCAGCAGAGCACAAAGCCCTACCCATGACCTGAGCTGTCCCCAACACAACAAGCTCTCCTGGGAATAGAACACTTGGCTCTGGATCCTTGTCCATGACTTTAGACAAATCACGGAGCCATTTCTACAGAATATGAAGTTAAGGTTTCTTTGGGGTTTTGAAGTGAGTGTGCCTATCATGAATGTTACAGAACACAGTCAACACACATGAAGCTTTTTGAGTCTACCGCCTGGGTTTGGAGCTCTTAATGCAATGCAGACAGATGAGTAGATTTCTCTCTCTGCCCAAGGGCACTGTACATGACTTGTTAGTCCTGTTCACTCTACTGGGGAAGGAAAAAATGAAACATACAAAGTGTCATCTATTACCTAGTCAGCTATAAAAAAAAAAAATCTAAAATGCTGAGTAGATGTCAGAAGTCATGTTTGAGGCTGAGTATATAGTTCACAAAACCTAGAAGATGGTCAAAATAAAGTTCTCACCTGTAGGATCTGTCTTCTGACATCACACGTGGCTACATGCTTTTGGCTTTACTCCATTTCTCATTCACTCTTTCTCATTCTGTCCAAGCTCACTTTCTGCTCCCAGCCGTCATGTTTGCCCTCTATGACTTGTCTGATGTCGCTTTTTGAACCTTTGCTGACACTGACACATGCTCACTTTCCCCTTCTCATCTCTTGTGTTATCTTTTTCCTTTATTTGAAAGCTGAAATCTCACCTCCCTTGGGCATTTTAAAAGCTGCTATTCCCCCACATATCATCTCTAAGGTCTTGTTGAGTTCAGAGCTCACCCCACACAGCTTAGCACATCATTGTCCTCTGATGCTTTCCTGGCTGGGCTCATGAGGATGCCAGTGTTCTGATGGCATCCGATCAACTGGCTGATCAGCCATCACCATTCTGTTTAATCTTCCACTTGACTTTTTGTTGTAGTATGCTATGCTTTTTTGGCTACTGCCCACCAACAAGCCAATTAGTACATATCACCAGCAGATAGAATTAATTTGAACATCCATCACTCAAAGCAAATCCCATGGGGAAGGGCAGCTTTGTTGAGGAACATACAAAATAAATCATTCTGCATTCCAGGGGCTAATATTTTCACTTTATGTTGTCCACTGTGTATGTTAACAAGGTACACACAGCTGAATATTAGGACTTCTCCATGGCAGGGTAGTTTGCAAACCATACTCACCTTGACTCTTAATGATGCTGGGCCCTAGAATAGCTCATAGGGTATGGGCATTCATACCGAATAAGGGGAAAGTGGAGCTTAAGGAAGATTTAACACTCCATACATGGAGGAGTTCAGACACCTTGGCAGAAGTCCTTAGATTGAGATGAGATTCCCATAACACACCCAAGGGGAAAAAGATGAAACAAAAGTTCAAAATGGGAGAAGAATAGTAGGAAGGCACTATGGCCAAGAGGGGGAAGGGGGTGAAGCAAGTAGAAGCTTCCTGATATTAAGCAAGGGGAAGCAGCAACTGTATAGCTAATTAAAGAGCAGAGCCATCTGCCAAGGCAAGCCATTTTGGGAACTTCCAGAGGTTGGTATGGGAATTCAGTACACAGACTCAGGGGTCAGCTGAGGTCAGCAAGGGGAGCAGATGGTTCTACATCTTAAGCAGCACAGGCCATGTGTAATCAGGGTTTCAATTTAAGGCAAATTCGCATGGTTAAACAACAGCTAGTACTCTTCCTTTATTGTAAGTAAAGCACCAACACTTCAGAGTGATGGGCCCCTGCCAAAACACTGTTTGGTAGGGAAAGTGTGTCTTTTTCCCCCCTAGAAATCATCTACTCGGGGTGGCTCAGCACATTTAGACCATAAACAAAATGCTAGGAGTACATGGAGTAAGCCCTCAATATTAGTATTAAGTGTTTATGACTTCTCTGAATGAGGAGTGATACCACTCAAATAAGGGGCACTTCAAGAGCTGACAATGGAGGTCTTTGCAGGAGGATCGTGACACTCTGGGGACCAAGGGTGTTGCGGGGCAAAGGAAGATGAGTACTTACTCAGAAGAACATGTAACGCGGCCTAGTAACTGGGTATCGGGGACACAGGAAAACGTTAAAAGGGGCATAAAAGGGCTAGAGGAGGCCACTGTTCTCAGGACTCAAGGTGTGTGAGTCTGAGGAAGGCACAGGGCCAGAACGGGAAGAATGGGTCTGGGTTTCCTTAGTGTATTTCAAACAGATGCTTTTAGTAACCATGATAGTTTCCTACACGGTTATCGCTGTACCCTGCCCATAGGGAAGCCCCTTATCCCCCCACCCCCACATCTGTTGGATTTCAGCTCAGAATGTGTACATTTTCTGAATTTGAGACATCACCTGGCAGAGAAGATGGGAAGGGATAGAGAATTCAGAGTGCTGAGCTGTGCCGACAGTGCGGCCACCACCCAGTTTCCACTTTAGCCTGGGAAGGCAATCTGGGTTCCTTCCTAGGGAAAGGCAATCTTCCCTCTCCCTCCCCACAGGGAATTCCATCAGCTTGCTGCAGCTCACTGGGCCCATCAGACAGAGAAATGGAAGGCTGAGGTGATGCTCAGCCTTGTGTCGAAGGGCTGGTCCTTTTGAGGCCACATGATCTAACAGAACAAACCCTGGTGACAGCATACCCAGGCCTGGTAATTACAGTTCCTGGCTGGCTTCTTTCTGATGGCCTCTGAGTTAGAGAGACACCCCAGTTTTGGCTCCAATGTCTGACACTGAGCTCTCCTTCGAGCGTAGTGCTTCCTATTTTTTTCCGCAATGCTAGACACACAGATGTCTTTCTACAGACTGAGCATCTTATAATTGCTCCAGATTGCTTCCCAAGATTCGCACTCACCGTGGGATGTGAACAGAAAATTGCTTCTTGCGATTTGCTGTTCATGAACAGACCATATTTGGTGGCATTTCCTATTCTTTTCTCTTTTATGTCATTAGTACAAAAAAAAAAAAAAGTGGGGTACTGACAGAGGGTCTGAATTTAGAGTTTGTCCCCTCAGCCTACTACAGAATGTTCAAGGAGGGTCCAAGCTGACCCCATGGTTGATTCTGTCACATGGGCTCTGGGAGGGCCCTTGCATTAAGTCAAACAAGGCATATTCAGGTGAGGCATAGCTCCATCTGGTAGGGTAGATGAGCCCCAACAGGCCTGTGTTGCAACCTAGCCAAGTGGTGAGCTAATGTATTCAGAACAGACCCCATCAAGCTGGAGACCTTACCTACCACTCTTAACATGTGACTGACTAATGTCCATACACGTTCAGTTAGGTTGTGTTTTATCTGGTTGAAGCAGATGGAAGGGCTGACTTTACAAAGTGTGCCTTTCTGAGGGGAAACTCCCTAGTTACCTGGAAGCTTCTTACTCATATTAACATAACCGTGGAAATCGCAGGCCTGGCCTGTCTGGACTATGATTGACCATAAATCCAAGGTGTTAAGAAACATGATCATTTTTTCCTATTCTGCAAGCACAGAACCGCTTTGGGGAAGTTTCCACAGGGAAATCCTGATAGCCAAGCTAGGGAGTCTGTCCAGATTCTGGGATTTCTGGAAGGGTAGACAGTGAACTCCCAGAACTCCACATTCATGAGTCTATGGTAGCCCCCTGCCCCCGCTGCCCCATCCTTAGACATCCTGGAATCCTCTGGCACCCAGCGGGACTTCCTGATCTCATTGTGACTGAAATGGCTGTCTGATCTGAAGGCTTGTCCATTTCAGGGCTGTGTCCGCACCCACAGGCTCTGCACTGACCTATAAGGGCTTCAGGCTGATTACAAATAAGTTATTCTTGATCCCTCCTCCCTGAGAGAAAGATGTATGGGCCTCCCCAATGGCTTTCAATACCAGCAGGGTTGGACTGTTTAATCTATTGGCTGGGACATTTAGAAAGACTGAATTTACAGGAATCCCATGGAACTGAGAACAATGGGTCTTTGGTAGAGGATGAAGTTCCTTGGTGTCTGGGGACTGGATCAGCCATGAGGGAGCTCCATACTCTAGGAACCCCTGTGGGTTTCTAAGTTAACAGGCTAATAGCTCTAGAAACAGCCCTCAGAGTTTGACTATGAAGTAGATCGGTTACCAGAATTTGTTTAGTCTCCCAAAGGGCCCATTGGAGAAGTTCCAGCTTAAGTATGGGCCCACAGGGTCTTAACTGTGGTTGCTAACTCAGTTGCACACTGGACTCTCTTGAGAGCACCTGGAAAACAAGAATGGCTGGGCCACCTGCCCTGTTCTCATATGAGGTCTGACCCTGGTAGGTTTTAATTGAGGAAGTAGTCAGAGAGGAAGACGGGAGGAACGATGGAGGGAGGAGGGAAGGACGGAGAAAAATGGTCCTGGCTACTGCTGGGAGTGAAAGGCACAGTATAACTCAGAGAGTATAAGTGTTGATGAATGGGAAGCCTAGTGAAACCCGATGACAACACAACGGCCCTTTCTGGCTGGTCTGTTTAACTTTTCCAGGCACAGTGGATGGCATCTCATTGCTGCTCCTTGCTAGAAGCAGCGAGCTCACTGGTCTTCGCAGTTCTCTTTGTTGGCCATTTTTCCTTTTTGTGAGTTAGAGCCACTGGTTCTCGGGCTACCATACCCTGCCCCATCCCTGCCCTCCTGATTCCTGCTCTAGATTCTATGTCTATAGATGGGGCTTCTCTCTTGTGAGTCTTTGGGTGCCACCCATGGCAGTCCCTCCTCTTGGCTTTATTCCTTCCTTGTCAGGTGGCCTGTTAGGACAGGTCCAAAGTGTAGTACAAAAAGGGATCCAGCTTGGGTGAGGCACAGCGGTTTGCACCCACTGCTAGGCTGGCATTCGGCCACCATTCTGGCTGATGCTTTACCCATCAGGCCTCAGCTTCCTTCTCAGCTAGAAATTCCATGGTTACAACTGCTTGGCAGACAATCCCAGACATGAATCAGCCGTGCACAACTGAGCTCTCCCTGTTCTTGGTGGTTTTCCTTCCCTGCCTGTGCCCTCTGGTTATTTTCTGTGGCGGTCTGTGATGTCCACAAACCCATAAGCTCTCAGCTATTTGCCCCCAAGTCACATCCTTTGTTTTCTAGTCTTTGCTGAAGTGTTCTCGGAGTTTCTCCCAGTTTCCTAGTAGGGGTTAGCATTTCTTCTTCAGTGCTCCGTATTTTCCACTGCTGTCCCCAAGACTTCAATTGGAACAGAAAGTCTTGCTTCTCTTTTGTGGTTAATTCTTCTTGTGTGGACCTTAGTTGCACATGGAGTATGTTGCCCTGAGCTTGCTTTGTACGCCAATGTGATCTCTCTATGTGTTTTGTAGCAACAAGAAGGTGGTTTTTCTGAGTGTCTTGAATTTAGTCTGTAGCCTAGGCTGGACCTGAACCTGCAAACTTCCTGCCTCAGCCTCCAGAGAGTGAGTAGGATTACAGGCCTGCACCACCAGTCCCAGATGGATGCTGTACTTTTAGGATTGGGACCAACCAAATGCAAAGTACCTTAAAGGTCAAGTGTGCCTGGGGTCTGCCATGACGCCAGCCCTTTCTCTGCAGGTTTTCCTTCTAGAGTAAACATCATCACCAACCTTACAGGGTTTGTTTAGATAAAATAACGTGTCTCTTTTTCAGAACAGCCAAACAGATAAGGAGAAACTCTGCTATAAACAGAAGGAATTAAAATGCTCTCCAAACACTTAGATACATTCTCAGGGACTATCTTCAATAAGATATTCCATCCTTTTAGGAATCTGGGTTGCAAAGACAATAAAAAGATCTCTGAATCTCTGAATTCAGTTAAGCTGCTCGGCTTCAAGCATCAAGATCTTCTTGGAAACAAGCTTCACCTGTAGGTGGATCTTGGAATTCAAGGCCAACTTAGTGTATGTAACAAGTTCCAGATCAGTCAACCAGCCAGGGCTACAGAGTAAACCTTGGAGAGAGATACAGAGCCAGAGAAATGCACACACACACACACACACACACACACACACACACACACACACAGAGAGAGAGAGAGAGAGAGAGAGAAACACAGGGAGGGGAGGGAAGAGAGAGGGAGGGAGGAGGGAGGATGCCTATGGAAAATGAGGCAACAGTTGAGACAACACCATGTGCTAGTTTGGGATGAAGCATCCCCACAGGTTCATGTTTGAAGGTGTGGTCACCAGGTGCTGTGCTATATGGAGAGAAGAAGGAGATATTAGAGAGTGGAACATGGTTGAGTGTGATGTAGCTTTGAAACATGTTTTATCCCTGGCTCATTCCTATAGAGCATGAGAGAAGAAATGCTAAATCCTTTAGGGAAACTAGAAGAGCATCCAGAAGGATGACAGCAAAGAATGTGTCCTGGCCACCATGTGGTGAATAGACTCTTTCCATCAAGCTTTTCTGTATGATGCACTGCCTTACCATAGCCTGGAAACACAGAACCAGACAGCCAAAGACTAAGATCATGAGTCCAGACAAGCCTTTCTTATTTAAATTGTGCTTCCGAGGTGTCCATCACAGCACATGTAGTCTGGTTAGCACACCAAGAAAACCAAATTTCACATGGTCTTAGGCAGGCAAACACGTGCAGGAAGTGAAGGAATCAATTCAGGTCTGCCATCAATTAGGTGTTGTGCTGGGCGACAAGAGGGTAAGGAGATGAAGGAGCTGGGCTTCTACTCAGGATTATAACCCAGGAAGTATGGATGGACAGACAAGTATACAAACATTTATAGTATGGACAGGCTATAGTTACCTCTGTAATAGATGTAAAAATATTTGGGTGTGTGTGGTGGTTCATGTTTGTAATCACAGCACCCTGGGAGGCTAAGGCAGGAAAGCCATGAGTTGGTGGCCAACCTGGGCTCAAAAGAAGAAAAAAAAAACAAACGAATGAAAATGTTCTAATTGATTAGGTCAGAACAAGATTATTCAAAGGGAAAAGAGCTTTGAAAACTTATGTCTTCCCCTAACATAGCTAATAAATAAATGTTTTAAAAGTTTAAAGATAGTGGATGAGGACAGATAAGGATATTCCAGGCAAGGGACCAGAATGTTCAAAGATGTTGGTAATTATAATAGTTTATATTGGCTTGGGTTTTACACCCCATATGAGTTATACATCTAATATTTTATTTTGGTTCCCACAACAATCTTGTGGGCTAAGTAAGCTCTTCTACAGATGAGTTTCAATGAGTCTGGTATCTTCTGTGAGTTCACGGAGATGGCAAGTAGACATGTACCTAGATTTTTCTGAGTCCTAACAAGAACCTTCTCCATGCCACATGGTGCTTGTAAGTACAGCCACGATGTCCAGCCTGGTTTGGTTTTGTTGGAAGGCTAAAGTATTTGAGTAAGGAAATGGAATGCTGAGGACTAATGGCCAGGCTAGACAGCAGAGTTTCCGTGTTCAGTCAAGGAGGTAAGTTATGTCTGCAAGTTATCAAGATGGAAAGGAAAACAAAAGCAAATATATTAATATCTTGGAGAATGTCTAAAATTACTAGGTCATAAGCAGGGTGGTAATCATCTATCCTTTGGCCTGAAATGATTTCACAGGTGCTAGCAGACTGGGTCAGAAGTTTGGACTCTAAACTCCAATTAGATGACAGTCAGCTTCCCTAAGCCTCATGTTGGGTAAATTTTAACCCCCATTAGATGGCTTGCTTTTTTCTCACAACTCAGAGTAGAGGAATCCAGGGAACTCAGATCTTTCTTGGTCTTTTAAAATGAGATTGAAATGTTTTCAATAAATTTAACATAAAAGTCAGTATTTACCGATATGCCTTTTGTTTTGTCTTGCAAATCACTGAGGAGATGCTATATGCATAGAAATTACCTCCTAAAAGCCAGAAGGTGCACACCTTAAATCCCAGTACTTGGGAGGCAGGGGCAGGAGGATCTCTGAGTTCAAGGCCAGCTTGGTTGAAGTCAGTGTTAACACTTGACTTAGTAAACCCTCTTTGTGGATCCCATCAATTCTCCTGTTAGTGAAAATGCTCTTCCTTAGACATTATGCATATGCCAGGTTTACACGTCACCTTTATGACTAGAAAGGGATAGGATCCATTTTACTAAACTTTTTACTAGACTAAACAAAATGCAGAACAAGGCATCTGGTCCTGAGGATTCTCCTGGGCTTTGTTCTTGTCACTCTCCCCCTGAACCCCAGCTCCAGGCACAATGAACTTCTGTGTTTTCTCAAATGTGTCTTGCTCTTCCTGGTCCCTGGATTTTGCACATACCCATCCTTTTCTAGAACATTGTCCACCCTTTTCCTAGGTTAATTCCTACTGTCCTTTCAGTTTCACCTTGATTTTTGTTTGTCACTAAAATCCTCATCTTCCTCCACTCCTCCTTTACTGTGTTTTCCATACCAACCTTGTTTAGAATGAGGCCCCCTTCCTCCATTCCGCATGGCAGCCTAACACGCAGATTGGAGGCCCAGTGCTGGAAGTGGCAGGCAATTTATTTTTTCTAATTTCTTACTGATCTCGGGGCCTAGAATGGATCAGCAAAGCACTGAGCCTCAGGAACGAAGTCTCTATCAGAATGTACACCCTGCTTAGTATTTTTATACAAAGGTTTAAACAGTAAGAGTTCAGGAGTCTCTCCAAGAAGGCTTTCCTTGCTGTTACTTATTAAAAATGACCTTGTAGGGCTCCAGATTACATAAAACCAGCTAGCTGCCACCATGCTCTTCTACAGTGTCTACACGGGTATGCTTTAGCAGTTGGGAAAGGTGCAAGTGCAGAGATTTTGATTAATCGTGACCTACTTGGGAACTGGTGCTCAGGTGTTTGTAGGTAAAATACTTGAATGTTTGGGCTTGCCCTTCCTGGGCTCCTCAGCCATTTCCCAAGGAGAACCTAATGGCTAGAGTTGCTGAACCTGTGTTTTTATGCACATACCAATGTAGGTCATCTGTTAAAAATGTGTTTTTAGAAAAGTAGCAATTCTCATTTTAAAAGTTAAAAAATACAACCTGTAGACAAAAGCTAAAGACTCTATAGCTAAATGCTCCTTTCTCAGTCAATGTATAAGATTGAAACATTGGAGGTCACTGGACACAGGGGATATGACTGGAAAGGCAAGTTGTACAAGTTTTAAGTGATGCCCACCCACTTATATGCTCTTAACACCGAAGAAGAGTCATGGATGCTGTAACATAGAGGAAATTTTTTCTAAAGGAACAGCTCGGGGTGGATGTTGAGAGAAAGCAGAAATTCTCCACTAGTGGGAAAGGAGTACCTCCTTGTTCATACTTTCATTTTTGTTTGCTTGTTTTGGCTTTTTGAGATAGGATTTCTTTGTGTAATCCTGGAACTCACTCTGTAGATCAGGCTGGCCTCAAAGATCCACCTGCCTCTGCCTCCCAAGTGCCGGGAGATCTGTGCCACCACTCCCCACTGTTTATTTTTAATAGTGCTGGAGACTGAACCTAGGGCTGCATGGCCACAGGGAGAACACTCTATCACTCAGCTACATACTAAGCTTTATTTTCATGTTATGGAGATTGAACCCAGGGCTGCATGCTTGCAAGGAGAACACTCTATCACTCAGCTACACACTAAGCTTTATTTTCATGTTATGGAGATTGAACCTAGGGCTGTATGCTTGCAAGGAGAACATTCTTATCACTCATCTACACACTGAGCTTTATTTTCAGTTCTTAAATTGCTATGACGTCAGCAGGTAAGAGCCCTTGTTCTTGTAGAGGACATGCGTTTGATGCATGGTGGCTCGCAACCATCCTTTACTCCAGTTCCAGGGGATCTGATGACCTCTTTTGACCTCACCAGCAACAGGGATAACACGCATGGTGCCCAGATATACTTTCAAGTGAAACATCCAATACCATGAGACAAGTAAATCTGAAAAAGAAACTACCATGAAGTCAATGAGCTTTATAGACATGGAGGAGCCCTCAATTCAATGCTGCCCAAACCTTCATTTTGCAGAGGGCCTAGGACTCACATGTTTGCCTGAGCTCATCCACAGACGATACTGAAGAGGAGCAGATGGGCTGTATGAACCCATCTTCTTGATCGACAACACTGCAGGAACTTTATCTATCCTCACTCAGGGCCACCATCTAGAGAGCACAGAACTTCCAGAGCAGACATGTTCTGAGGAAGGCCATGAAGCATCCCAGCTTCATTCCTAGGCAGATGGTCAGCTGGCAGATTCATCTTGGGAATAGTTCCAGTTTGCATGAACGAAACATGGACAAATAAGACAACTTTGGGTCTGGGCAAGCAATTCCCCCAATTCTCCTGGGTTTTGGGTTGAAAAAGTGCAGGCTTCTCTGGAATCTGGTAATATCACAAAGAGTTCTGGGAAGAACTCCCCAAGTGACGTCAGCCCACACTTCCAGGCTTGTCACAGTCCCATTCCCAGGTGCTGGCTTACCCATACAAATCTGAGATAAAACAGACAAAAACAAAACAAACAAACAAACAAAAAAAAAACAACCAACAACAACCAACCAACCAACTAACCAACCAACCAACCAACCAACCAATCAACCAACCAACCATGCCAAAAGAAACCAAAGGAAAAAATCTTTCCAAAACACATACTAATAAAATTTATCTTCCTGTGTTTTCTGGCAAGACAGCTGGAACACAAGTGATAAGTTCAAGGTCATGGCTCACCCAGCAAGACAAATAAAGTCAGTCAATGTAGGTTAGGAGGGCACTTGAGGAAGCAAACAAGAGTTTGGCTTGGGAAAGGGACTTTGGGAACAACACAGTTACCCTCCACATCCCTGAAACCAAAATACTGTGAGGACAGCTTAAGGGAGGAAGAATTTATTTTGGCCCATTGTGCAGGCAGTAGTTGCTTAGCTCCAAGGATGCAAGCAAATTACCATGACAACAGGATCACATGATGGAGACTTCTTGGTTAAACAGCAAGTAGAGAAAAGGACATAAAGAAAGTGTCCAGGAGAAGATGGATACCATCTCATTAAGCTACTTCCTCTAAAGTTTCCATTTATTTTCACCACCTCCTAGTAATGGCATTGTATTAGAACTCTATCAATGGATTAGCACTTATTAGGCCACAGCTCTCAAAATCTGTCTCTGGAAACATCCACACAAACAGAGCCACAGGTGTATTTTATTAATCTCCTAGGTGTTTCTTAACCCAATGAAGTTGCCAGTCAAGAGTGATCTTCACACCACCCCTGGATCAACTCCACAGTAGGGGGTGGGGTGGGGGTTCACTCTTAATAGTAGAGTACTGGAGTGCCAGCCAGCAGGCAAGCATTTTCTACTCGGCAGGTCCATCCATATGTCAGCCTCCTCCCCATGATGGTGCTGTGCATCTGGGTTGTGAGCCAGCTTGCCACCACCAAGGAGTTGGCAGCATTTCCAATGGAAAAGAGGAATCAGTGACTGCAAATGAAGATCGGCCTGAGAAAGGTTACTTCTACAGTCTCTGCTCCCATTCCCAGGTCAGAGCTACCCCTTCAGTATCACTCTCCTCTGGCCACCTTCCGGCTGCAGGAAATCTCTGACACATCTTTCAATGATTTCCTTCCTTCCTGTGTGTACATGATTTAACTGTGGCTTGACAAATTATAGTTGTATGCAATTGTGGGACAAATGTGATATTATAATTTATGAATAAAACCAAGCCAAGTCAACGAACATGTCTATAGCTTCTAATTCTTATCCCACACACACACGTGAAATTTAGTCTCTTCCCAATGGTGAAGTATACGATACACTATTTATTTATGATATCCACTGTGTTGCACAATTCACTAAAATAAACCGCTCCTGTTTAATTGAGCGTCTGTGCCCTTCCTTGAACCACCATCATCCCATTCTACGGAACCCCACTAGTTCCACTATTCTTTTCACTCTGACTCTTTGCTTTCGATTGTTTTGGATCTCACATGGAACTGAGAACACGCTACATTTTTCTGTGCCTGGCTTATTTCATTTACCATAGTGGTCTCTACACACGTCGTTAAAAATACAAACTTTCCTGCCCTTTAAAGCCTGAATACTATTCCACTGTGCATATATACTATTTCTTCTTCTTTTTTTAATCCATTCATCTGCTGATGGAAACTGAGACTGATTCCGTAATTTGGCTATTGTAATAAACATATGAAGAATGCAAGACTGCTCATATTTTTCTGACTTTTTTTTTTTTTGGTATAAATACTCAGAAAAGGTCCATGGCAAATACCTTCTTGATTTCTCTCTCTAGAGTCTTGGCTATGGCTCCCAGTGTTAGAAAGACAATTGTTACCGTGGTTTCCTGCTGTTAAGTCCCTCAGCCCCTGCACTGACCACAGATGTTAGTTTGTGTTGATACTTGGCAAATCCTTTCTTTCTCAAGGCCCTCTACAGCATCTGATCCAAGTCCCATTCATCCCTTCCGCCATATTGGTTTCCCATCCTGCTGTCAATGGATGCCCTTTTTAGGTAGAATCTATTTCTGTTCCCACTGAATGTGGGGACTTATCCTAGTGACTCATCTGTACAGAATGTGTGGGAGTGATGATGCATGACTTGGGAGACTAGGTCCTAAATGGTACCGTAGCTTCCTTTTTGCATTATTGGGGTCACACGTTCTGGCAGGAGAAGGCTGTTGGCCTATAACTATGCTTAGGAATAGCAAATGAGAACTCCATTTGGTGACAAACTAGTACTCATGACAATGCCATGCCAGTAAGCCACAAGAGACTAGAGTCTGACTGAAATCCATCCCCCCCCCCCCCCGTGTGTGTGTGTGTGTGTGTGTGTGTGTGTGTGTGTGTGTGCGTGTGTGTGCGAGATTATGGTACATATACATGTGAAGGTACAAATATACATGAATGCAAGACAGCATATACATGTGTGTGGATGCCAAAGAATGACACTGGGTCTCTTCTTTGATGGCATACCATTGCATCTTGAGGCAGAATCTTCCATTGAACTTACAGCTTTCTAAATGACTAGCCTGACTGACCAATGAGCTTTAGGAACCTGCTTGTTTCCCCACCCCCTTCCCCCAGCCTCCTGGCTCTGGGTTTACAGACCCAGGCTGCCATGTGTAGTTTTAGGTGGGCACAGCGAGCCTGGACCCAGGTTATGCGGCAGGCACTGCACCAACTCAGACATTTCTCTAGGTCCCTGGCTGACATTTTGGCTATTTCACTTTACAGCTATAGTCAGAACTGTGAGGCTGAGCTATTCCAAAGTTTAGGCCCACCGGGAGGAAAAGTCTGAGATAATGAACATTTATTGTTTTAGGCTTCTAAATTTTGAACTAATTTATTATGTAATAGTAAATAACGAATACATCTTTAATCTTTCCCTACCACAGCTGGAGAGCTTCTTTAATAACTGTAATCTCTTTAGGGAGAACGAGGGCTTTTTATTTGTTTTTGATCATAAAGTCCTCCTCCCTGCAAGGGGTACCATAAAATCAAGATCAACACAGAAGCTCAGTAGTCACGTCACACATTAACAGCAGGTCCCCACAGATGGGCAGTTAGCATCTGGGGACCGTTATGATCTGTCTCCAAGGAGGTGTGTGTACTGATAATAATATACATTTCAAGGATTTTTTTTTAACGTTTGTGCTTTCCATCTCACAGTGCTTGAGGTTATGTAACTCATTATATTACAAAAACCTGAAACACACTGCTCAGGATCTGCAAAGCATAAGTCTTTACCATGGCATCCATAACTTAAAACAGCCTATAGAAATGCAATGGGGCATTTTTGTCTTGTTAGTCTTGTATTTATACTTTAAGGAAGAGTGAGATTAATCTGTTATGCTGTAGCATGTCCGAGTATGTACAGAGACAAGGTCTTTCTATATATCTTTGGCTAGCCTGGGACTAGATAATGTAGACCAGGCTTCCTTGAACTTGCAACGGTAGTGAGTCTGGGTGCTAGATGTTGCGATTGCAGGTTTACACCACTTCACCTGGCTCACATTTGTTGGTTTTGGATCAGTTTCCACAATTAAGTAAACAATAGATAATGTAAAGTACAGGTGTGTATAAATACCACCATTTTTATATAAGGGCCCTGAGCATCTGTGGCATTGGTATTCCTATCCCGTTGTGTACTGACACGCATCTGTGCCAAGATTTCTATTTCTAGGCTGTTTATTATCCCTTATAACAAAGTACACCACGATGACCCTTAGCAGGAGTGCTTTGATACCAGTTTACAGGAGCTTCTCTACAGGGATTTCAGGCAAATTTTACAACAGTATGGCATGTGCTATCTCAAGATGCCAACTGGACTGTTTGTATGATGTCAAGGGAGTAGTTCTGGGGAGAATGTTGGCTCAGTAAAAAAGTACAAATGTGAGGACCAAGTTTGAGGATTCTCAGCACCCCCATGAAAAGCAGGTGTGGAGGTATGTGCCTGTAGCCCCAATGCTGGGGAGGTGAATCCTGGGGTTTCACTAGCCAGACAGCTTAGCCAATCATGGAGCTCCAGGTTTGGTAAGAGATCCTGTTTTAAGGGTGGTTAAGGTGGTTAGCAATAACATCCTACATCAATCCCTAGTCTTTCCATGTATATGTATCTGTACATATGTGTGTGTGTATCTATATAGTATGTGCATGTGTATATATGTATGAGTATATGTCTGTGCATGTGTATCTGTATATGCATGTGTAGATGTATATGTATGTTTATATTATATACACACACACATATAGATGCATACAGCAGAATAGAGAGACACACAGAGGTTTCATAAAGAGTTTGGCCTAACTAAAACTAAAAACTGAAAAAGTACTCAAGCTACACTTGATGACACGTTTTCTGTCACTGCCTCCTCCCTAGCCACCTAACCAAAACATAAAAAAATAAAAAAAGTCAGATTGTGTATTAATGCAACAAAGTCTGTTTATCTATGCATTTCCATTATGGCTAGCAAATCAAAGAAAGCCCATTTTTTCCTGCTCAAGATTGCATTTAGCAAATCTCTTTGGGGACAGACATAAGTGCAAATCATTAAAAGCATTAATTTGTTAGGGAAGTCTGTTCCAAATCACTCCTCTATGTTTTCTTCTGGCTAAATGAGACGGGTGCTCCAGGTCACATTTTCATGGCTGGGACATTGTCAGTGCAGCCTTGAAACAGAATGATCTTCCAGTCAGATATGTAAAATATAAAACGAAGAGCTTAAGTTAGAAAGCCTCCGTTTTCTAAGCCTAAGTCAGCTCACCAACTGGGGAAAGGGTGATGAGCGCTGGACTCAAGGGACCGCCAGGGTACGTTTCCATCTGGTTACAACTGGCTGTGGCTGGGGGTGCAGGATAATGGAGTGCATGAAGTCCTTGAGCTAAATCCCCCATCAGGAAGGGCTGAAGATTAATCTTGAAAGATGAATGTCATTAATCTTGTGAATATGTGTTGGAGACACTACACTTCCATTCCAAGAAAGCCACCAAAGGAGTCGTTCACTGAAGATGGATTCTCTCACACTGGGTCATTGTACAATGTTTGATAGGTCTTCTGCTCTGAACATATACGGCACCCCAGATGAATAAAGTCCTAAGGGCCCACATGCATGTGCTGGTGCAACGTCTACATCTGCCTGGAGGAAGAGTGAGCATCGGTTTAAGGTACAGCAAGAGAACTTTTTGGCTCGAAATGACAACCATTCCTCTACGTCCTAACGAAAGCACTGTCTTGATAAATTTCTTTGGCATATTTGGTATGCTACCTTGGTATTTAAAAAAGAACACTCTTTCTGATGCAGCCTTTGGAGAGCTGATTCTGACCCAACACTTCATTCATTATTGTCATGGAGACCTGTTCATCCATCAGGAACATCCTGTATGTGCAAGGGGAGCAGGCCTGATCTGTCAAGCTTACTTACACAATCTGTGCTCATGCAAGTTTGATCACTTAGGCATAGATTAAGCAACCCTGGCCCTCCAACACTGTCCCTGTTGTGCCACACTCAAGGGAACCTGGACTCTTCATTTCCACCCTTGGGTGATCACTGTGTGGGTGGGAGTTTTCACACCCACATCTGAGCCACTATGCCCTCGGCCCACAATCTCAGGGCTCAACTCAGTAGAAGGTTTGGCTTTAGTCATTCCACAGTAGGTCCCAGAGAGCCACAATGACTTTCAGAACTTTGTTTGTGAAGGTTAGTGTGGGGTAGCTTTTTCTTCTCTTCATTGTCCTGTTTACCTCTTTGTATACTAACCCAGAGCAAAACCAATTTATTACTCTTTCCTCTGCTCCATTTAAATATACTTTGTTCTCTCCAAAATGCAATCATGTTAATAATGTTGAAATTTAACCCCCATTTTGAGTTACTAAGTGAGAAGAGAAGGGACCTTTCCGAAGCAATTTGGGTTTTGCTCTCATGAGTGGACTGACCCTTCACGCCCTATGGATTAGTGGGTTAATAGGTTATTTTGAGAGGGTCAGCTGTAAAAGCCAGTCTGGCTAGCTCTCTGGTGGCTCACATCTCTGTCCATGTGGATACCTAGTGCCACTTTGGGACTTGGCCAGCAAGAAGGTCATCGTTAAATGTGGTCCCCTGACCTTGGGCCAGAGCCACAAGTGAAAACAGATCTGTTTTCTTTATAGCTTACCAGTTGGTAGCAATGTGTTATTAGCAACAGAAAGTGGACTAAGTCATAGCTGCTCCTGTCTTTTCTTCTGCTTGCTCTGAAAGCTTGGAAAAGTAAACTTGGGCTCTACTTCTCATCCTGGCAAGTGTCCCCGTGCTCCAGGTCTGTTCTTCTCCCCATCATAGAACACTCAAGTTCTCTTGCCAGCCCTTCACCAGGGATTAAAGTCCCTCTTTCCCCAATGCTCCCCAGGGGCTTCTGTCCTTTTTACACACACATATCCCATCACTCCCATTCAGGAAATGAGAAACTAGGAAGGCCAGGCTCTCTTTGAAGTCAAGGTCTGTCTATTTCAGCCTCACAAGTGCTAGGACTGTAGGTGTGTTGTACACCCCAGGCTTCGAGTGCTTTAAACTTTCCAGTGGATTATTTCTTTTTAAATCTTTCAACCAAAAGGAATAACAACAGCAACACATATTTCAAGGTTTAGGGTGGATACCAAGTAAAACCCACTCATCAGCATCCGAACACGACCATACTTCAAAAATCTAAATTATACTTAATTGATAACATGTTTATTAAAACAATAGAGCACTATCTATTTCAAGTGTAGGCATTTAATGACAGACATTAAATCTGATTGGAATGTGACAAGAAATGTTCTGTGGGGAATATCATGCTGACCAGACACTTGACTAAGCACGTTTCAAAGCCTGTGCTTTGCTCCCAGAGATCTTTCTTTAAAAATAAGCAATCCGGCTATTCAGATCCTTCTCTGTGCACCACGGCGTTGAAGGAATTTGAGAGTTTGCAAATTTGAAGTTGAAAATTAAAGGCCCATGGATAAGACTTGAATGTGTTTATCCACAGTGAGATGGGTATGGCTTTGAAGAGTCCATCCTCATTAGGATCACAGGACACGAGCCATGATCTGGTACAAGGCTACTTCAACTACCCTCCTGACCAGCACAGGAGCCTGTATGTTAACATGAGCCTGGCTTCAAAGGATGCAAAAAATATCATGGAATCACAGTACCTTGAGGTCAGTTGTTTTCTCAGTGTTATTTTTATTTTGTGAGGCTTATGATACCCCCCAAACAGCTTTGAAATAAATCCTGAACCCTGCAGGACTGATCAAAGCTTCCCCATCCACAGAGGAATGTCTGCTCCAAGCTTGGGGAGGTTTCCAGACTAATGAACTAGAACACTGTCAGATGCCTGGTTGCCAAGTAATATGTTAAAGTGCTTTTCTAATGAGATTTCTGCAAGGTAACCATAAAACCTTAAAAAGAGTACTAAGCTTCAGTGAAGCAAATATATTTTAAAAAGGAAAGAGAGAGAAAAAAAGCCCAACAACCAAATGCCTCTAAATGAGAGAAGAGGTCAATGTGGCAGCTAAGGAAGTTAAAGAATATCTGGTGAATGGAAAAATGAAGTCCAAGTGATTTTCACATCTGCTACAGTGGGCGGACATGAGCTAGAGAAGCACGGTGGTGACGAAGGCGGCCCCGATGTCCACAACTGACTTTAGCGATTGCTCTTCCCACTCACCTGTGTCTGTCTGTAATGGGTCTGCTCTGTGCAAAAGCCCCAGATGGGCTTGCTCTCACACAGACGGGATTCCATGTCCACAAGTCCTATGTGACAATGTAGGAACACTACATGAAAATCTTGCACCAGGGGTCTTGCCTTAGTCAGTCTGGGCAGCTATGCCATAAACTGGTGGCTTACACAGAAGAGAGTTCTCAGAGTTCTGGAGGCTCGAGGCACAAGTTCATTGTGCAGGAACTGACGGGAGCTGGTGAGAGTTTTACCTCTTTTGTGGATAGATATCTTCCTACTCTAGCCTCATACGGCTTGACAAGGTATTGACCCAATCCCTAAAGGCTCTACTCTTATGAATTAATTGTCTCCCAAAATCTTCACCTGAAAACACCATCAAAAAAAGGGGCTTGAGCATATGAGTTTTTGGGGAAACATGACCCTTTAGTATACCACAGATCTCTGTATTTAAACCAATATAGTGAGGGTTTCTGCCGTGGTTTGAATGGGAATGGCTCCCATAGGCTCATATGTTCGAATGCTTGATTCTCAATGGGTGGAATATTTTTCAGGATTAGGAGGTGGGGCCTTGTTGCAGGCAGCCTTTGAGGTTTCAAAAGCTCATGCCACTCCTAGTTAGCTCTCTCTTTCTGCTTTGTGCTTATACATCCAGCTGTGATGTATAAGCCTGCTGCCATGCTCCCCACCATGATGGTCATGAACTCTTAACCCCCTGGAACAATTGCCTTGGTCATGGTGTTTGTAACAACAATAGGAAATTAACTAAGACAGCTTCTGACCTAAAATATGAATAGTATCAATGGGACAACTCTGAAAGAGCTTTAGACATTCTCATCCTTGCCCTTACCTGCCACTCTGCCTTCATTATTTAAACATAAAACCTCCCTGACACCAGTAAAACTGAAAAAAGTATCCTGCCATCTTGGTCTGTGTGAGTACAGATAGGTCCAATCTGTTCTATACAGACCTGACTGGTCTTGTAGCTCCAGATCCTGGGCAAGAGTTTAAGAATAGGCTGAGAGAGGTTTCACGTGCCTACAATCCCCAGATGGAAGGACTAGGAGTTGTAGTCATCAACATAGGCTAAAATCATATGGAGATTGTAGTAGTTTGAATGCATTTGGCCCTCATAAATTCACAGATAGTGGCACTATTAGGAGGTGTAGCAACGAAATAATTTTATAGTTGGGGGGATCACCACAATATGAGGAACTGTGTTAAAGGATTGAAGCATTAGGAAGGTTGGGAATCACTGGGCTAAATGATGATGCCAGGTACACAATAAGTAGTATAGGTGTTTAGCTTAAGGCATAGTAGCCTGGAAAAGACATTTGTGAAGTAACTTATATACCTGAAATGATGCTGTTTCAATCTGTATGTGACATGTCCCTCACAGGCAGCTGGGGCTGCTGTTTGGAAAGGCTGTGGAACCTAGGGGCTGAAGGCTCTCTGGGAGACACGGGTTGATGGGGTATATTGTGAGTTTTACAGCCCCATTCCACTTTCTGTCTGCTTTGCTTTTCTTGTTGGCTGCAGTGTGAGAAGCTGACTCATACTTCTGCCTCTATGTGTTCCTCACCATGATGGACTCGATCTTCTCAGACCTGCAAGTTCTAATGAGCCCCTATCCCCTTAAGTTGCTTCTGTCAGGTATATCCTCACAGAAAGGAGACATGTGATGGGTACAGATGTTCTGTCCAGGACGGAGTCTTGGTTTGTACTTTCTTTAGATGAACGCACCAAGATCAACCATTTTATTCACAATTTCAAGAAAAATCCAATCAAGGATGGGTTGATATCAAAGAGGAGTATTTCTTAACATTTTAAGATCCTTTTTTTTTCTCACTAGAATTGGAAAATGATTTATTTAAGGTCAACAGGACTACAATAATTTTCTAACCTTGTCATTCTAGATTTAAACAAAAGAAACAAACAAGGCAGAATCAGACACAGTCATGATTAAATATGCTTTACACAGCCACAGAACACATTCAAACAACTCTCTCTCATCCCAGGTTCTTCAAGGTAAGTGCATACTAAGAAGTCAAGGAGCCAACCTAACACTGACTCTGGAACATAAGACCCAGTGCAAATGCTGGGAGATAGCCTGAAGGCGAATTCTCTTAGACCTCAGTAACAGAGGTCTAAATGCAGTAATATAGAGTAGAACAACAGCTGTGTTGCAAGGCATGGTGGTACAGCTTTAAAATCCCAGCACTCAGGCAAAGGGGGAGTGGGGGGACTGGAAGTTCAGCATTATCCTTAGCCACATAGTGAGTTCAAAGCCAGCCTGGGATTTATGAAACTCTGTCTTAACAATGGTGACAATAGCCAAAGCTAACAATGGGGTCCTGGAACCCAGGCTCCTAACCACTAGGTCGTTATCACTTGGACAATCACAAACTCCGCCTGTACACTTTAATTAATATGCAAATAGACTGCTTGTAGCTGACAGAAAAGTGGTATAGGCTCCAGGCTCCATCTCCTCCCCTTGGTCTTCAACATGCTTCCTCCAGTTCTAATTTCTAAGAATTTCATCCCGATATCTCCTCCTCACTTTTCACAAGGCACCTCTGAGGAGCCAGAGATCTAAATATGTGTTCTATAGTCAAAGTCCTTCCTTCCTTTCCCCCTCCCTCCCCTCCCTCTTTCCTCCGTCCCCCTTCCTCCCTTCCTCCCTCCCTCCCTCCCTCCATCCATCCCTCCCTTTCTCCCTCTCTCCCTCCCTTTTTCCTTCTTTCTTTTTAAAACAACTGTACCATGTTCCTGTGAGCTTTGTTTTTTTAACACTGACCTTGTTCAGGGAGTGCTGGCTAACCCACAGTCCACAGGGCCCCTGATACAGTCAGGCATTTCAGAAATGCACTTGGCTGATAGCTGGGAGTTTCCCCCAGCAATGGAAAGTTCCAGTCACACTGTTCAAAAGACTGTCATCTACTCCTGCTGACCTGGGAACTACACCACAGGCAGGGCTGGCTCCAGGCCCTTGGGGGTCACAGATGCTTGTGGACAGACTCAACACCTCCTATCTACCGCAGATGCTCATGTCTGCAAGTGCATCCTGGATGTGGGTTTCCACTGCTGCTGGTTAAGGATTTCCATTCAGGTGGAAAAAACCCCAAACTGACATTGAGGCCATTTAAAGTGAGGTGCATTCCTTCCATCCACAGAAGTAACACACAGCTAGCTCCTCAGCTTCCCTTTGTGCTTGTTCAACACCATCACCTCTGTATGCAGGTTTGCACTGTTTTGTGATTTCTTAAAGAAAAAAAAAAAAAAAAGCGCAAAACAAATTGCAGGTGATTCATTGTGGTTTGTGCTGCTAAAACATCCCGTGTTCTTCATTAACAAAACCCCTTTCTCCCCCTCCTTTCAACATAGCTTGATGAGATGCAAATAGAACCATTTTCAGCTTTCCAACTGAACAGGCATGGAAAAAAAAGGCAATAAAGAGAGCAATGCTTTGCTTATTGCTGTGTTACACATTAACACAGCCCTCCTTAGCGGAGGTTCTTCAGGGTAGGCACACTTCTAAAGGTTCAATAATTGACAGAATAAGCACCCTGCCACTGTAAGGCCAGCATGAGCACTGGGGACAGGCTGCAGATGATTTCTGCATGGAGCCCCCAGCCTTTGGCAGCTCAACAGAAAACACATGCAAAGAGAAGCAACTTTTCCGACTTCTTTTCTAAGGAAATATGAAACAAAGCCAGAACAGAGTTAGCGGGAAAGACAGGTAGCAGGCTGAATTCTATGTGGTATCTTTCCAGGTGACTTCTGTCCAGCAGAGTCCCTGCTGCTGGCCTCTGATTGTGCCTTTTCTATGACCCTCATTCTACTTGTCTCATTAATAATAACTGTGAACAGCAAAAATGACCCCTATCACGAATAATACTTCCTCTACCGCCAGTTAATAAATTTACGATATGCCAGGCAAAGTCCATGCCCTTGCATACAATGTATGTGCTGATTCACACAAGCACCCAATGAAGTGTATTTACAGACAGGGCCCTGAGACTCCACCCGGTTAAGGAACTGTCACAGAGTCACAGAGCTTTAGCACCAGGGCCAGGAGTCCGGATAGCATGACTCTAGGTCTTGCATCATACCACGATTCCTATAGTTATCTAGGTCATGGTGCTCTGACATGGGTTTCCATCCTATCAGAGCTGACCAAAGCCTCAGTGGCCATTGGATTATTTCCCAGCTGTAAGAATGAATGAAACATCCAATCAGCTTCTTCCCCGTACAATGGGAGAAGCATGTTTTTCAAAATATGCTCTAAACGGTGGAAGTAGGAGATGCTGCTTCAGTTAGAAACTCAAAGCCCACATGTGGTTCTAGCTCATACTGCTGTTGGAGGCTGTGCCCTCCAACTTAAAAGGTGGAGTGTCACTGGTGGCTTTTGGGTCACTGGTTGTGTGCTGTTAAGGGTGGAATGAAACCCAAACCCCTTTGTTTTTAGAGACAGGGTTTCTCTGTGTAACAGCCCTGGCTGTTCTGGAACTCACTTTGTAGATTTGTAGATCAGGCTGGCCTAACTCAAAGAGATCCACCTGCCTGTGCCTGTAGAATACTGGGATTAAAGATGTCCACCATCACTACGCACCTTAAAAAAAAAAAAAAAAAAGCAAAACCCTTTTTCATATGTGTGAATTTATGTGCACCACATGGATGCAGGAACAATTGCAGCAACACAGAGTATCAGAGTCACCGATGGCTATCAGCTAACCACTGACCCATCTATCCATCCAGCTCCCAGTTTGTATTTGTGTGTGTGGCTGTCTGCATTCTAGTCATAAGGTGAGCAGTTTTTCTCTCCTTTAAATTCCCTGCCACAATGCCTCATCACAGGCCCCAAATCAGGGACGGAAACCTCCCACCGTGTGAATGACAATGACCTTTTCTGCTTTTGAGCTCTTCACAGGACTGAGTAACACAATGTATAAATGAGGGTAGGGGATGAGGTGAAATCACAGTCACTACCTGCTCTAGCCCTGTGTGTTCTGGTAAGTGGGCGATGGCTGAAACCATGGAAACCACAGTATTAAAGTTTATAGCAAAACTTATCTCCCAGCTCCACCCCTGCCTGGCTGTTTAGAGGGAGCTTCCTCTGTGAATTTTCTTTTCATATTCTATTTATAACTGGCCAGGGACAGCTCCAGTCTTACCCACACCCCTTTCTTTCCCTACAACACACACTGGGCTGGGAAGCATGGGAAGGCAAAGCAGACGATGGCAAGCAAAGTGCTGAAAGACAGGAGTCGGTAGGTACTGCCGCGAATGTGCTTTTCATTACAGAGTTACTGTATTCCTTCCCTGTCAGGGGATGCCAATGTCAACACTCCCTTTCTTCAACCCCTTGTCCTGACCTTGTTTGGTGCTTCTGGACTCTCCCTGGTGGATTAAGAATGCCAAGGGATGCCATATGGTCCACTTCACTGTTTCTCTCCCAGGAGTCAACACCCACTTCCTCTACGGAGCTTCCCCCTTTTGTCAGTACAGGAAGTAGGAATCCTAACTTGGGTATTTTGAAGTGGGACCTTGGGTGGATACTTTCTAGAATGTTCTTGGCTACAGGGTGGAAAACTTCCTCCCATGCTGTCAAGGTTAAATTTGTCTGGTCATCACTTTGGAATAGCCCATGTGTCTCTTCTCTTATGGCTTGTACTGAGCCTAAAGCCTGGGGTTGGGGGTTGGGTGGGGCATCAAACACGACTGCTGCTGAAATGTTAGAAATTATGGGGAGAGGAAACTGATGTTTGGATCTATCCTGCTCCACTTCTTCCCACCATAGACCACATATTTTACCCCCCACAATGGGAAACATTCCTGACCTTCGTCTAAACGTTTATCAGAAGCTGTCTGGACTTGCAGTCTCTAAAGTCACATTCTTTATTAGTCACATACTTCTTCGTGTGTGGTGTGACCCTCCAATTGGGACAGGATGCTTGGACCCAGAGCAGAAACATTTGGTGAGGGAAGCATTAACTACCACCCAGGGACTCTCACTGAGCCTAAATGCGAGCAGGAGCTGCAGTCAGACCTTGGGCTTCCTGGTGGTGGCAAATGTTTCAGTTTGGAATATATGTGAAAAAAAAAATCCTCTTACCCAAGATATTGGTGATTTTTTTCATGCCCCTGGGCTCATGGCCAGGAAGGCGTGGCAGCGGGAGAGACTCCTCTATGGCTGTGAGAGTTTGGAACAACGCTTGTTGCCACTTCAACAGGTCAGAAAACAAGAGCCTTTGGGTTGGAAGGGTGACAGGTTATAACTTGCAAAATCTTTCCCCAGTTATGTCCTTCCAGCCCTGCCTCCGATCCTAAAGATCACACAGCTCCCCAAAACAGTGCCACCCATTAGGAACAGAGTGTTCAAACATATGAGGCCACATGTACATTTCATGTCCAAATCATAATAGTTCTGGCTACTATGGGACCCTCATCTGTTTTCATAATAGTTCTGGTTACTATGGGGCCCTCATCTATTTTCACATATTTATGAATTTATGGTGTGTTTAAGTCTGTGTGCATGTATGCATGTGTGTGGGCACATGTGTGGCACAGCATACATGTGGAAGTCAGAGGATGACTTGCAGGAGTTGGTTCTCTTCTTCCATCATGGGGGTCTTGGGGTGCACACTCAGGTTGCCAGGTTTACTAGCTGAGCCATCTCACTGACATTATAACCCTGATCTCTAAATCAAGACTAGAATCCTCTATCCAGGAAGAGAATGGTAGGTCTCCAGCACAAAACAAAGGATAGTGAAGTTTTTATTCTGGCTCAGAAATGCTTCTGTTCTGGGGTTGTAATCAAATCATTTTGCCTTCCTGCCCATTGACATTGATAAATTAGATCATACTTGGGATCTTATGTAAGTAATTGGCACCCAACAGGCTTTGGATGTACAGGTAAAAGGCAATGTATGCCAAGCCAACTAAGCCAGTGGTGCTGTGTGTCAGGCAGGGGTAGAGCCAAGTGTCAGGGAGGACACTGTTGACAGGCAGGGTAAGGGGGACTTGGCTTCGGTTTCCACCATATTCTGTTGGTCCTTGGCTACTTTTTGCTTTGTGCTGTTGTAGATTGAACCCAGGGAACCCTATGTTTTTAAACAGTTAAATGGGAAGGATGAAGTTGTGATTGAAAAAGTCCTTTTGAGGCCTTGAATCCTCTCTGATTCTTCGTTTCTACACATGAAATGGAAGGAAATAGGAGCACATAGCTCAAGGACTCAGCCTTCCTGAGAGTCAGCCTTTTGACTTCCAAAGAGTCTTTATAAACTTCCCGTTTCACAACCACAGGTCCCAGACTGTGATCTGGGAGAACTCTACTTATATCCAGAAAAGATGCCGTGTGTGATCTCTCTTATACTGATTTATACTTATGAGTCCAACTCCGATTTCAATTACATTTTTGCTAATTAAAAGAAGGCAGACGGCTGTCAACATGGCTCAGCAAGTAGAGGCGCTTGCCACACAATCCTGGCAGCCTGAGTTTGATCCCTGGAGCTCACATAAAGGTAGAAGGACAGAACAGACTCCACAAGGTTGTTCCCTGCCTCGCACATGTGTGTGCGCTGGCATACGTGCCACACACCTAACACATCATATGAATAAACATTTTTAAAAGCTAGATTTTAAAAGCAGCATTTACACTACTTGAGGGAAACAGTATTTCTTTCAAATGTTTTCGTTGGCATTAAAACACACACACACAATAGTACATGCTTATGGTAACAATTCAAACAACACACAGGCATGAGAAGAGACAGTGAACTGTCTTCTTTAATCTTACCATAAACCTGCCCCCAATAACCCACATTCATTGTATATAGGTTTTCATTTCCTTTTTTAAATGAAAAAAAGAAAAGTTAGACATATTATTAGCAGGCGTCCCCTATTCACTAAAAAGTGGATGTATCAAAGCTTATCTCTGCAGATCAATACCATTGTTTTCTGTAACTGCGAAGTGTTCCATGGCATGGCTTTGCTTAAGAGAAGCCTGGGTGTTTTTTCTTCTGCATGTTAATTATGCATCCATACACACTCCTTTATGTACATCCTGATGCTCATGTTTCTTCTGTACAATGGGTTCCCAGGTCTGAGACTGCTGAGTCTGAGGGCATGGAAACATTTAATTTGAGCAGGCATTCCTAGATTACTTGGGCAATGCACAGCCTTGGCAAAATTATGAGAAAATGCTATTTTCTCACACATTTCCCAGAAGGAGAGGAGTTTTGTAAATCTAGGTCAAGCCGAAGGGGCAGCATTACTGGTGATTGTTCTTCTTTTAATTGCATGTGGGGACTCTGTGTGAGGTCTTCACGTGTTTTACTGGCTGTCTGCAGGTGCTTTTATTCACTGTTCAGAGTTTTTGCTAATTTTCTTAGATTTAAAAATTCTCTCTCTCTGTCGTTCTCTCTCCCTCTCCCTCCCTCCTTCTCTCTTTCTCTGTAGAACCTACAGAGACAAGGAGAGGGTGTTAGTTGTCCTCTATAGTCCTCTATTATTCCCTGGAGACAGGGTCTCATTGAGCCCAAGGCTCGCCATTTGAGATAGACTGCCTGACTAGTGAGCTCTTGGGATCTGCCTGTCTCTCCAATGCCAGTGTTACTTACCGGCATATGTGGCCAGACCTGGCTTTTTTTTTTTCCCCCATAGATGCTGGGGATTTGAACCCAGATCTTTATGCTTGCACAGCAAGGGCTCTTACCCACTGAACCACTTCCTCAGTTTTCACCCGCCCTGCTGTTTATAAGTGGCTATTACTTGCTGCTATGTTTCTTTAGACTTCGCTTTTATTTCAGAAACATCTCTTTTATTTCTAATTATTAGCCATTCACTTCACTTCTGAATTCTTCTAATTCTTATTTTAAAATGTCCTTTAGCTCATTTTATAAAACAGAGCTACAGTTTTTATGTATGTAACACGTTCTTTAGATATCTGTTTGTGGGCTGATCCTCTCACAATTTTTCCCCTCCTCCCCTGGAGATTGAAACCAGGGCTGCCCACACACGGGACAAGTGCCCCTCAGCTGAGCTACACCCCCAGCCCTCTTCACTCTTTCCAGTGTGAGACTTGATTTTGATCTTCCTCTATGCTTATTTTTATGGAAAATCCATTCCCTTTTTGAAGGAGCTGCTGCCCAGCATTCCTTTCCGAAACTTCTCAGGGCACCAGTTTGAACTTTCTCATTTAGTGATAAAAATTGGATGACTTTCTTCCTAAGGCTTCCTGGTTTTGTTTCTCTTCCCAGCTTTTATCTGCCTCCATTGTCTCCATATTGTCCAGTTCTGAACTGCCCATTCTCCTTCACAGCAGCTCTCTGTAGGAGAGAGGTCCAGGAGCCTGCAGCTCCATCCACACCACCCTTGACTCCTGGGCACCTACCCAGGTGTAGATATCCCAGGGAGCATCTGTTGGAACTTCCTGTGGTCAGAGGTGTCATCACCTTCCTTCCCTGCATCCTTCCCAAGACCTTGCCGCACAGGTTCCCACTCACAACTGTAGCATCTGCAGGAATAGCTTGTTTTGGTTTTGCTATCCAGTGGGTCTGTATTTTTACTTAATTTTTTTTAAAGCTGTGGTAAAATACATGTAACACTAATATTAGCATCTTAACTCGTCTTTGTTCTCCAGTGCGGAGGACGGAACTAAGAAGCCTCACACATGCTAGGGAAGTACTCTACAATTGAGCCACACGCCCAGCTCTATCTTAACTGTTTTTAGGTGTATAGTTCAGTGAAGTTTTGTATGATGGCTCAGTCTACGAGCTTAAAAGATTACCATGGGACAAAAGTGGTAATATTCAGCAGAGGCTATATAGAAGATTTTGAGGGTTTATCTTTCCTGGGCTAGCACTATGAGGGAATGACATTCTCCAGATGTCAGGTACTAGTGATGAACCTCAGTGATTAGTCAGCCTCTTAACCACAAGGGGAACAGTGGCTAACACAAAGTGTACTGCGCTCCTATGCAGTGGTGTAACAGGTTATGTGTATTCAATGCATTTTGACCAACTACATTTTCAGTTTGTGATGGCTTTAGGAGCATGTGACTCCCCATGAGTCGAGGAACATCTATTCACTCACAGGGCTGTGCAAGAAAAGAGAATTCTTTTCATCTTGCAAACCTGGAACTCTGTATCCATTAAACAGCTCCTATTCCCCTCTCCTGGTTCTGCCAAGGAGACCAAGGTCACAGAATTGGAGAAACTCCGCTGCTGCCATGTCCCCATTAACTCAGATCGACTGCAGACTCTAGTCAGTTCCAGAGCCCTCAGCTATGGCATGGCATAGAATGGAACTCAATAAGCAGTCCCATTCTGAACTGAGGACTGGGAGTTATTCTGAATTCCTGTAGTGTTTGGCAGTTTGACAAGATGCTTTCTTGTGCTTATTAAAGTAATTGAGGGCTAACGTAAGAGTTGCCATCCTTCTAGACAACCCTCTTGTCTAGAAGGTAATGCTGCTAGCTCTTCATTACCTGGCTAATGACTGGCAGGGAGGATCAGATGATCTCAAGTAGACACCAAGTGTAAACTACTCTATATTTTACTTTATAGAAACTAGTAGCAAAAAAAAAAAAAAAAAAAAAAAAAAAAAAAAAAAAGAAACTAGTAGCAGGGTTCTTTACTGGTAGTTGATTCAAGATAACTTGGTAATACAATAGTCCCTGGACTCTGCTTGTGTGTAATCGAGGAGAAAGGGGTGGTTCAGGTGTATGGGATGGCCTCCTTAAAAGTCAATGTGTGATAGGGTATGATGCAATGAGAATGCTTGCTACCGTCACTGGTAGAATCAGAAGTAATAGAATCTTGCATTCATATAGGGCTTTACAGTCAAGGTTTCAAATCCATCACTCCATCCATTTCTGTAACCCTGGTTATGGCCATCGAATACAATTTGAAGAGGGAGGTTGGAAGAGGGCACGTGCAAATTATGAAAGTGTGAAAACAGAGAGGCAGAAACTGACAGTTTTTATAAACTAAAACTCCACAATCACACAATGCACTCAGAAAGCTGCTATAAATAGTTTTAGTGCCCTGTTTACACAAGAACTCATCAATCTGAAATGGTGCCTTCTCTGGTGGTGCCTAAATTCAGCACCACATTTCTTAGGACAAAGATGTGCCGCCTTTAAGGGCTCAGTGGATTTGAAATGCATGTACACAATGGTGAAGTCTCCCCGGAGGACTTGATTTTATTCAAGCAGATTGAAAAGTAATTTGTCCACAGGCTTATGTTCTTCAGTGGCTAGGTGTTATTTTTAGAAAACACATCTATTTATCCGATTACCTCTTCTAATTTGTTTTGCTTTTTTTTTTCCCCTTGGGAAGTGAAATGGCAGGTTGGTTATTTTACTTCACAAAGCAAACAAATCCAGGCAGTATGTATGCCTGGGAGTTAGAACACCTGGAATTAGCAAGATGACCACAGGGATTTGGGGATGATTTTTATCACACTATATACCAGACAACAGCACTGCCCAAACCTGAATACTTTAAATGATTTTAATGTTATGGAAGGACCTGTCATTTCTTTGGATATTTTTTTCTTGAAAAGCACATATATGACCTTACAGAATAAGCACAAGCAGAAGGTCTTTCTTATGCTGTTAGTAATCAGTTGCTGTAGACTGCAGAGATTAACAGGGAGTGTAGTGAAGGAAACAGGGTAAGAATGAAAGATGGAATGCATAGATTAAGAACTATAAACAAAGCCAAGAGTTGGGGCTCACACTGGGCAATACCAGCACTCTGGAGGCTGAAGCAGAGGATGGTGAGTGCCACTTGCTTGGGCTATCTACCAAGACACTGCCAGAAAGAAAGATGGTCGGTGGGCAAGCAGTAATGGATGAAGAAGCAGCTAGCACTTTTAGTAGGCTCTGGCACTCAGGTTTGGCCAGTTTGGTACTGAGTGTGATGGACGTACGTACGTGTGTGTGTGTGTGTGTGTGTGTGTGTGTGTGTGTGTGTGTGTGTATGCCTATATTCACACCAAGTCATTTGAATTGTTAGTTTAGTTGCATCTATTTCCTGGTAATGGAGCTCTGGTTGGGCATTCAGATGGGCTACATCATGGTGGCTTACTTTATAACGTACAGGCGATACCATACCACAGCCTTCTTCTGAGGATTAAAAGGATGATAACATATTCACCTTACACAGAAATTCTCATAAATCCCATTGTGTTGTTATGTTATCTCCCGGTCAAAAATGTGAAAAATTCTGCCAGAAACCACAGGCAGCTTTCTCCATGCTGGAAGTATCCTGTCAGCAGTATTATTAGCAGGAATAATGGCCTTACAGAGGACTAAGGTTGCTGACTGTGTGAGACTGAAGCCCCAGATGAAAAGAGGAAGAAGACCCTGCCGCCTCTGTTCAGGACCCAAGGACAGCTACAAGGACAAGGACTGTCTTTGATTTTAGTGAAGCCCCAGATTTCTGGCCCTTGTGGCTGTTTCATTTTGTGTTTCCTATGTTGACTCATAATCTTCCTGCCACCTAGTTAAACTTTTCCTTTTATTCTTTAGCAAAAGAACTAGATAGAGTAATGTAAATTTTCTGCTTATTTTCCTTAGCATTTATCCAGGTATCTAAACACACTCTTGAAAAATTAAAAAAAAAACTATTATGTGTATAGGTGTTTTGATTGCATGGATGTCTGTGCACTATTTGCATGCCTGGTGTGTGTGCAGAGGCCAGGAGAGGGTGTGGAAGTGGAGCTATAGATGTTTGTGGGCTGCCATTTGAGTGCTGAGAGTCAAACCTGGGTCTTCTGGAAGAGCAGACAGTGCATTTACATCCTGAGCCATCTCTCCAGTCTTTAAGCACAATGTTGAAGATTATTTTCATTAATATTCTATGATTAGTTCAAGCATGAACAAACAATAATACGATCCACCTGTCTCCATCCCCATATGTCTCTTTGAGTAAAGCAATAGCAAACTTATTTATATACTATGTATCAAGGTAGTTATATTACTTATAAGCTCCTATAGTATGTAATCACATTATAATGTATTTGTACATTCTATGTATAGGTTACATACAAGTGTTACTGTACCCTTGGTCATCTTTTCACTCCCAGAAAATATGCTTCTGGTGATTAGAAATAAAGTGTACATGGCCAAATGTACATGTATACATGCATGTATGTCCATCCTTCATGTCTATGCATTTTAATTGACTTGTCTTGCACAGGGGCTACCTGTATTTGTACATTCTATGTATAGGTTACAAGTGTTACTGTACCCTTGGTCATTTTTTCACTCCCAGAAAATATGCTTCTGGTGATTAGAAATAAAGTGTACAGGGCCAAATGCACATGTATGCATGCATGTATGTCCATCCTTCATGTCTATGCATTTTAATTGACTTGTCTTGCACAGGGGCTACCTTATTTTGAGTCTTACTGCCTATCCTGCCTTTCTGCACTTCCCAACCAATCAGGACAGACATCAGTTTTTCAGGATCCTTAGAGAGATATATCTTTCTTGTGGTATGAATTTCCTTTTGGCACACAGCACAATATGTACCAAAAAGCAAGCACTTGATGGGAATTTAAAGGACTAATTTTCTACTAGCTCATAGAAAAGTAGGAAGAAGAAAAGGGGGAAGGACCTCCCTTATAACCTTCCAGCTGCTCTATGAAACAAGAGCAGAAGCTCTATTTGAAAAGGGTTAAAGGTCAGAAAGTCAAGGGTCAGGACAAAAAAAGCATGGTATGGGACAGTAAAGTCAGAGATAGAATGTGTTTGTTGGCTCAAGAGCCAGGACCCAGATGATTCCTCAAATATTTGCTCTATGCCCCCGACTATATTATGGCGGGGTATAGAAAGGAAGCCCAACTCATACATGTATTCTTCAGAGTCCTTAGAAGGTCTCCACAGCTTGTGCTGAGATGGTCATTTCCAAATGTTGTCAGTTCTCCCTTGCAAACCCTTACTTGTAACCATAAACCAAGCCCTTACAACACACAGCAGCCTTTAAATGGAAACACACAAACCAAGGTTGCCAGGGTCTGTCTGTAACCCCAGTTAGTGTTCACCCACTCTGTGCTTACAGCAGCCTAATGGGACACGAGTCTTGTAAATAATGACCATATACCATATTTATGTTCCCTGTTGTTGTCATCCAGCTGAAGGGGAAGGGAGACCACATGACCTTTTCAGGAGGCTAAATGTTGTCCTAACATTGTTGAACACTCAAAATACATCAACTCAGGCAATCCCCACAGCCACCAGGTGAGGTGGACAGCATCAGTATGTTAAGGGACAATGCTGAGAACATGCCAATCAGAAGGGTCTCAGATGAGTGACAAGAGACTCCTCTAGGCTGGGGGACCTATAAGCTGAGTGGAGTTAACCCAGTCTCTTAGGAGATTCCAGAGAGGTGACAGGTGGCAATGTAAAGAAGTTTCCTCTTTCTCATAGGGCATCTGAAAAATCCACCACTATTCATCCATTGGCTTCCTCAGTGTTTACCACATCCTAAGGCTATGAGACACTGGGGGGTGGGTTGGATTCACCCATGAACAAAGCAGATAAAGATATAAGGAATTTGAGCTCTCAAGAAACAATCAACAGGCTGATCATGTAGGTCTAGGTGAATTCTCAAGTATTGTGACACTGACCGAGGCAACCACAGTTCCACTTTGTCCAGACAGGCAAGAGCATTGAACTATCCAGGAATTAAGACAGAGGGAAGCCCCAAGTTGCCTGTCACATGAGAGGCCATCATGTATTTGGAGAGCTTCCATTGGCTATGATGAACATGGAAAGTCCTTTAGCTGTAAATCACTGACGCTGGGTGAATGAAGCAAACACTGCTTCATCACATTAGAATTTCTCTAAGAATAAGGGTCCCCTAAAGTCACCAGAAGTCACTCTGAAACAGTAATAGTTCCAGGCCTGGGCAGGACATTAAACCACCTGGAAAGCATTTATGAGTTCCTTGGCTCAGTTCAAGTCCACACCAATTAAATCAAAACCTTGGGGTGGAGCTTAAGCAGAGCTTCTGTGACATGCCCTGGCATCTCTGACGTACAGATCAACTATGGACGACCACTCCAGAAGGCGAGATGGCCTTGTTCCTGGAGAGTGGAAGGTCAAAGAGCTCTGCCACGTTCACTCAATTTGCAAGTGCTCTGTCTGCAAAGCTAGTCATTTTCTTAGCTCTCCTAAGAAACACTCTATTTTTTTTTTCTTTTTGCTCTCTCTCTCTCACTTGACAGTAATGTTATCATCTCTTGCACACAGGCAGTCAGCCTAAGTGCGGCACCTTCTGAGTCTAAATTTGCTCATTTACAGTTGAATGTTTTGCTTTTTCAAATGTGTTCCTGCCAAGCTGAGGCTACATAGGTCAAAGAATGGAAGTGCAGCAAAGGCAGTGTTATTTTTTATAGACAAGACTCTAAAAGTCAAAGATAATGCCCAGCATGTGCCTCCCTGGCACTAACTGAACTCTTCGTTTTCTAAACTGTGATTTTTATTCAACATCCTTTATGAAGCCGATAGAGGATAGCTGAAAAAACACAATTCAAACAGCTTATTAGTGAGCATTTCCCATGTAAAAGATGCTGGGAGAACATGTAAGGAAGGGATACGCTATTGGTTACTGCATTGGATGACTCCTAAACCCAAAGCTGTGGACCAATGCTAGTAAAGGGAGCTACTAGAAAATAGTATGTGTGACACAGAGCTAGAAGATAGACACATTCTGTGCTGCAAAGTAAAGTACACAAGCAACCATGGAGTCTACGTACACATGCTAGCCCAGCACTAGACCCTCTCCATGGAATCTGAGATCCCATAAGAAAAGGCAGGATTTTTTTTTGTTCTAGAACACTTGTAGAATAAGGTAGAAATTTCTAGAGGTTTGTGTCCAGTACTATTAGCCTACATATTGTTTGTGAGACCTAAACAAGGTTTTCAGATCTAACCAGACCTCAGCAGGAGTCATACAGAACACTGTTGAATTATAACTGGTAAGACAGCAACACACCATAGGAAAGAGATTGTTTTATTTTAATCTTCGAGAACAGGTGCTTCTGGGAAGCCTAAGCCAGTTTGGAATTTCCAAGCCTCCTGCCCCAGCCTCCTAAGTGCTACAAGTGTGAATCTCTATATCTGGCTTTTGTTGTTGTTTCAAAGGGCACTTAGAAACTCACTCAGGCTTCATAATGCCAACAACACTAAAAATGGAAACAAAACAATTTCATGAGCTCTTTCCATGTGCCGGATGTTAGTAACTTTTCCTGCATTATCTCACCTCCCTTACAACTTTATGTGGAAGACATAATCAAACCCTCTTTTCAGGTAAGAAAAAACAAACGGAGTAAGTTTGGGTCAGACAAGCGGTGGAGAGCCATAAAAGGCCTGGATAGATAGATACCTGAATTGTGAGTGACCATGCTCAAGCTCTTCACACATCCAGGCCTTACCTGCTGTAGCACATTACAAGCATACCATAAGAAGTAAGGACAGTCTAGTATCAGCCTGGAAGTCCCATCAGACCCACAGTCACCATGGGCTGGAAAGCTGTCTCCCCTGCCTTTCGGCTTGACCTGACTGAGGCAGGAGTTTTGAATGAATGGATGGATTAGGATCCTAAGATTCCCCTCCCCAAACTTCCTCAGGGTAGTGTTAATAAAACGAGGGTTAACCTCCACTTCTGGGTGTGTGTACTGAGCCTCCTGCCTCTCAATGTGGCACTCCAAGTGTTTGCTTGCTGGTGCTCTTAGGGGCATGTCAGGTGTGGCTCTGGAATCTGGGGACTTAAGCAAGTGCACTGGGCAGAGCTCACCACTTAAAACACCACTGTAGCTCTGGAACTAGCAAAGGACAACATAGCAAGGAAAGAAAAGCCTATTTCTTTGAGCTCAGCTAGACAGGAAAAAGGGGCGGCTTGCAGTGATAGGCCAGGCAGGATCGGTGAAAAGAAAGAGGCCTCGGATGAGAGCATTTGGGTGGTGGTGAAAGAGTCGGAGGTTCCCTGTGCCTCATCTTGCTGGGTCTAGAAAAACCTACCCTGCCCTGCCCTGCCAGTTACCGTCTAGTGAACCAAAGGCCCCATGGTACACAGAGCACCAAGTCAGATCCGCTCTTCTCTGCGCTCTGAGCCTCTGATCCAAGTCACACCCGAGTCCACAGGAGCCTTTGGCTCTGAAGGCCTGGCTCATCAACTATCTGGCAGATCTTTGTCTCTGCCCCAGCCTGCCCTCTCCAGCCGGGCTTAGCATCTTTAATAAGGGGCCACACTGCAGGACCCCGGTCTTGATGTCTGCTCGAAGAGAGAAGCTCGCATTTCATTTTCCATCAAAAGCTGGTGGTTTCCTGAGGGAGTCCTTTGGAAGCCAAGGCTGCCATGTAATTGCTGAAGCCACTACTGAAATCTCCCCTTTGCATCCCCGAGTTCTGAAAACTCCCACGGAGAAGGCGCAGGCTTGGAGAACTGCAGGCCCGGGCTGCCCTGACACATTACTGAGGCTTCGTTTCTGTGTGGTCCCTTTGGAAAGTTCCAGGGTGAGCCATTGCTTGGTAAATGTTTTCATCTTTGCCCGGAGTCAAGCCAGCAGATGGCAGACCTAAAGCTTCTTCAACTCTACTGCTTGACCATTGGCTGCTAATTTGTGGGGAGACAGATGAAATGCCTGGTAATGTTTCTCATTTGAGGGAAGAAGAGCCATGATGAAACTTGTCACTTTATATGCTGACTTAAAATAAATAAATAAATAAAAAGCAAACCCCAGTAGAAGCTGGAGCAGTCCTTTCAAGAAAAAACATCATGAGAAGTAGGGCAAGAGCAATCTGCTGTACCAATGCCTGCTAGAATATTAAAGCACTATTTTCCTTTTCCCAGGGTCAAAACAGAATACGCTTAATTGAGTTCTCAGGTTCCTTTATGGATTTTCCTTTTGTACTTTATCAAGATTCTAACTTCTCCACTGCCACTACCATTACTTACTTCAATGCCTACAAATGCAAATGAACTAATGCACGACAGTGTTGCTACCCACACTCTATCCTTAGGTGCAGGAGTGAATATTCAAGTTGAGAAACCTGATGGGAGGGCAGAGGTGTGTTGGGGTTACAGGTTTGCATGGCCATGTTGAGCTTCACTCACGATTTGACTTTCACAAGCATCTACTGGAGGAGGAAGCTTAAATCATGCCATCACTCACCATCTACACCATCCTGAAGTCGTGACGGATGCCCTTTCAGTTTCAGAGTAGCCAGCTCTGTGAATCTATCCTTTTGGCTTGGCCTTGGCCTCGTCAACACTAACGGAGGGTAACATCAAACCTCATGAATGGGCCTTTGTCAACGCTAGATTACTAGGTCTGCTTTACCTGGCTTGAACCTTTCTTTTTTTTTTTCAGAGGCAAGACTTCTGAGTTGCTCTGGCCTACTTTTGAGCAGAGCAGGATTTCCTGGACAGCTCTGTCCTCCCCTTACCCCCCTCCCAGTAACCTTCTGCATGGTTAGAGTCCTTGGGGGGGAGGTGCTGTTAGCCCCAGCTGTGGCTAGTTAACCTTGTCTAGCTTTCCTCTGTGAACCACAAAAGCAATTCAGCACATTAGCTCTTTCAAATGGGTCAGATCATTTTTGCCATTAATTGAATTTGGGAGAAAACATGAATCCAACCCTTTCATACATTTCAAAAGAAATGCAGACACTCCTTGCCCCATTCTGTCTACTCTAGCTTTCTTCTCCTGACTTCTCATGTATCATCAGAGTCTGGATGTTCTTCACTGACCTGGGAGACCCCCTATAGAACAGGCTTGGGGGTGATATCTGTGGACATTTCTAGAGCCTTCATCCTGAACTGACTTATAAAGGATACAGGACATCCTGGGACATTTGTCTTTACTATTACCTTAAGTGAGTAGGCACATGAATTATTGTGTACACCCAAGTTTCTGTCACTTTCACAACTTTCTGATCTTGTCACTCATAAACTTTCAAAGGAAGCCACATTCATGGATCCCCCACTCTCTCCATCCCCAGGCTTAAGAATTCTGTTGACAGTAGTGCAGTCTTCCCTTTCTACTGGCTACTTAGAAGCTGTTTGTGCTACAATTAAAGGCACAGAGGAGGTCAGAACCCACATGGAGCAGCTGGAGGAAGCTCACAATCTAATCCATTGGGAGGCAGATTCTAGGATGAGAGAGGCCAGCTGCCCTTGGACTCTAACCAAGGGCGTTTTATCCCTGAGCTATCCAAAAGGAAACCTTATAAGGCAGTGTCTTCTAGAAGGCCAGTCTGTAGTGGACCCTTCTAGGGACAGGAAAGAAATCATATTAAGGATGTCAGTGTGCCTGCCCAGCTCCACTGTCCCATCTCGGAGCTGAACAACCATGAAGGAGGGAACAGTGGTTACCACCGTCTCTACTCTGCCCTCCTGAGCTCTGATAAAGGTTTCTCAACTACACAACCATGGTACAGTATTCATACTACAGGTTTCTTCCTGATGTGTAATTTGAATGTGCCTGTGGTCATTTAATTCAGGCTTTTAAATTCTGTTTCATTGAAGAACTGTGTAATAGCCACTGAGCATTTAATAACCAATTTCCAAACTATGAAGACCATACCTCATCTCTGGAATGCTTTTTTTCTAAATTTTAGAAAACTTAGGAATTTCAGAGTCTGAAAGGATTTTCCATTTCCTTCTTAAAGTTGTGTCAGGAGCTCAAAGCTTTCCTACAATTTAGTGACCAAGATAGGATAAAGCCATAAGGAAGAATTAGTGATCTGCTCACAATTCTAGAAGCTTCTGTGTTCAACGAGGGCAAACAAGACCAATAAAGGCATAAAGCTATAAAAGCATTATTATTGGGCTGGGGCAGATTCTAATAGGCAACTTTCTCCCCTCCCTCTGTCTTTCTGATCTGCAGGTAAGGAGAGAGAGTAATGGGATGGCTGTAATTTGGAGGCAGTACTGGCTAATAAGCAATCAGTCTGAGACTGTACTTAGTAACATGAAGTTCAGAGATACAGGCAATGCAGGGCATTCTCAGGTCAACACAGGCTGTCATGGTAAGTCAGGGTCTTAGGGCTGACAGTTCTTAGATTTTTTTTTCTCTAATTATCTTTGTGTACTTTGACTAGCCCTTCCTCAATTCCTCCTATCCCAACTTCACTCTCAGCTTCCGTGAAGAAGGATCTTTTGCTCTCTGCTCCTATGAGTTTGACATTTTAAGTTTCTGTATTTGTCTCCTTGTGCATGGCTTACTTAACATACTGTCTTCCAGGTTCATCCATGTTGTGACGACAAGATTTCCTTCTTTTGTAATGCTGAATAATATTCCACATCCTCTTCCTTCTAACTCCATTCCACCCCCACACTAGCTCTTCTCTAGCTGCCATTTTTTTTGTCCCTATCTCAGTCAGGCTCATCATTGGCACTTTCCCCACAAACCTGAACACCCTCCTCAGCATAAACGTGTCCTTTTTACATGACAGAGTTAGCTCAACAAAAAGCATTAGTTGGGCATGTCCGGTCCCAAGATAAACTCAGCCCATTAGCAAGTTCTTTGAACGCCTCTCTTTCAGCATCCAGTGGAGTTTAAGGGTTCACTCAAGGACAGCAACCACACAGCAGCATTTAAATGACATGCTACCAACCTTAAAATAAGTCTGAAATGAATTCCTCAAAGAAAGGTCTTAAAAAGTGTCAAATAAAATAGGTCCCTGACAGGCAAAGTCTTCACTGAAGCTTTTTCTTCTTATAACACAGCTCCTGGACCCGATTCTTGTCATTGACAAGATGTGAGAATGTGAGCATGATATCAGAACTCAAGGCGGTGGAGGACAGGAAGCTAAAGAGCAGGGGGGGGGGGCGGGGGGGAGGGAGGAGGGGAGCGGTGGGGAGACAAAAGAGCACACAGCAGGGACCCACTGTTCCCATTCCCAGAGGAAGGCTTTTCCCTAAGGGTCTCCGCTGTCTAACAAACATAAGCCACTGCTAGCCAGACACTGTGTCTTAGAGAAATTGAAAGATGGAGGCTGCCCTGTACTCTGGGAAAAGACAGACATTTAAAGGAGTATTTTGAGATGGCAGATGGTCCACATGGCACAGCTTGCTCTCCACTCAGGCCAATGGCCCTGCTCCTCCCTTTGCTGAAGCCCTCAGATCTGTCATCTTTCTCATCTTGGCACTGTCCCCTCCCTCACATTGTTGACACATTCCTAGTCTCTATCCTATTCCTCTGCTGTACCTTATTTCACAGTACACATGACTATGTAAAAGTGTTTGTTTCTGTTTAAAGCTTACGCTAAACTCCACATGTAGAAATTGCTTCTATTTTATTCCAAGTTGCTCACTCTGAGTCTAGAAGAGTGTTGGAGGATTCATTCATTCATCAATCCATAACTGATTTGGGTCCTTGGACAGTTGGGCTCTTTGGGCAACGAAGACTCTTTTCTCATAAAGACTAATGGTCTGGTTGAACAATGACACTAATCTTTATCCAGTGGTTTCTACAGATAAGTTTCATGACATTGAACCATCACAAAACCCTATGAGACAGGGATAGTTGTAATCCCATTCTACAAGTGAGGAACCCTATGTGCAGAGAGGTCACGAGAGCACAAAGCTAGTGTGGTTCATGGCAGAGTTAACATTCATATCCAGGGAGTCATATTCTACAGTTAAAAGTCAGCTATGATGCCTTTGTACAAATATAGAGCAAGGATCCAGTAAGATTTTGTTGATGTTGAACTAACAACACCATGATGGAGCAGGAGAAAGCCAGGTCTCACAGAGAATACGACTTAAGAATTCCAAGGGAAGGTGTGTGTGTGTGTGTGTGTGTGTGTGTGTGTGTGTGTGTGTGTGTGTGTGTGCAGGAGGCATTCTGGGCAGAAGACACAGCATCTCCAAAGGCATGCAGAACAACAGCTGTATATTGTGGTGGGAGCATAAGGAGTTACACTGTGAAGACCCTCCTATTGCCAGAGTGGCAGTTAGAACTTAGCCATGGAAGTACTAGTAAGTGAGACTTGAAGTAGCGGAAGTAAAAACTCTGAAGGGAAGAACATGGTACCCAAATATATCAGTCAAAAAATGGTACCCAACTAAGTGGGTTTCCAAGGAACTCAGATTTGAAGGACTGTAAACAAAAGGTCTGAGAATTGGGATACAAGAGCAGCATCTTCCATCATGATTTTATGTCATGCCTCATCATCTATATCTTGATTCTTTTTTTAATTAAACTGAATTGTCAAGTTTTCCCCTTCCAGTTAGCCAGGGACCTTAATGGATTCTACTGGCACTCAGTTCACAGTGACAGCTCCAAGATTTGAGATTATTAGCTCATTATCTCTCTAACAGATTTTCAAGCAGATGGCTTTGCCTTCTATTGCAGAGGTACAGACTCAAGTAGGACAAGCTCTCTATAGAAGGCATTAAATGGTAATTTCAGTGGAGAAAGGCAACACCAGGAGGTGCTCCAAGGATCTAGGGAAAGGCTCGACAATTTGTGCCATGTATACATACTTCCTTCATCATAAAGGCCATATTTGCTCTGTGTATCCCTAGCTATGCACAGCTGAGTTGGCTAGCTGCTCAATAAATATTAAGTTTAATGAGACCAAAGGAGCAGAATGCACATGGCCTATTTTACTGGGGCTGAGTTCTGCAATAAACACCTTCTCCTCCTGAATACAAACACAACACAAGTTTCTTTTGAAGAAAGAAATGTCTAGAGCAAGTAAGGAAATACATTTTTATTCTCTGTAAAGACACAGTACTGAATGGCATTCAAGGAAGTGTCACTCTGCCCATCTTGTGTCTGTCATTGTCAAACTACACCCAGGACCCAAAAAGAGTAAGCAAGGAGATTGGTTTCCCTCCTCATCCTTTCTTGTCCACCTTGGAAAGTGCTCTGGCAGCTCTCTATCCTCTCCGGCTCTCTATGGCATGCTTCTATTACAATCCTAGAAGCCAGACCTGGTGCTTGTCAGGGTGGGGCTAAGAGAAGCAAGACCAAGTTGCATCACAGGATCCACTTTTAGATGCTATTTCTCACCATCTTCCTGAGCAAAAAGATAAAGCCAGGCTGTACCCTTCAAGAAGTTTACAGCCTGGAGAGGAACTGCAGAGTTGGGCATCACTGGCAGTGAGGCCAACTAGATCTGTTCATCAATCATATTTCCTCATTATATTGTGTGAGTGTTGAGAGAAGAAAGTAGCAGGAGAGAAAAGGATAAAAATTTACCCCCCCCAAAAAGGGAGAAGACAGAAAAACAGAGGTGGATAACTTGGGAGAAGGAAGAAAAGTGTATGAGAGGGTAATGATGAGGCTAACTATAATAAAATACATTTATAAAAAGTATAAAATAGCCATCATTTTATACAATTAAAATACACTAATAAAAATAAAAAAAATAAACTAATCACAGATGAGGAAGTAAAAACACTAGGTTGCTCTAGTAGGCAAAGATCCTTGACTCTGAGACTATGGGAAAGAAATTCCCCCTTTGGATGTTTATTGGAAACTCTTAATAATTTGGAACAAATTTTTTAACATGCATTTCCCTTCATGACATGACTCTCATGCAAGAATCAAAGGAACAGGGCTGCTTTTGTTGGAAACAGGGGTATTTGGGCTGGGATTTTCTAAATTTGAGGTGATAATACCACAAGTGGGTAACTGTGAATTACATCACCTAAGGCTTTAATGGCGAACTTTGGAGTGAATGGCACACAGCCTATTCACATATGGATTTCTGGGAAAAGCTATAAAGAAAGAGTTGGTACTTGGAAAGTCTGAACTGTGTTCAAGAAGCAACAGCTGACTTGCCTCTCCTCCCTTCCTACCTTGGCTGGAGTCAGGACAGCAGCTGCCAGCGCTGGGCTCTAACTTTCCCTCCAAACGACTACTCACAGAAAAATGTTATTTCAGGCACTAGAGTTAGAGTTTCTGATTTTTTTGGTCTCAACCTCAGACTTTATTTTTTCCTATTTCTTAAGTTTGGATTAGTGTGGAATACAATAGACAACCATAACGACAAAGGCATTCCTGTTGAACCTTGCATCCTGTGGACAAATTGTGAAAACAAAACAAAACAAAACAAAAACCCCGAAGCCCAAGAAGAAAAAAAAAAAAAAAACATGGTCAGAGAACTCACAACATCAAAGCTTCTGTGTTTCTTTTTATCTCTAAGTATGATGGTCTAGCTAGGTTACTGTTCGATAACTGTACTGTAAACTCCAGTACATGAATATTAATATGAACTCTAACTTAAAAATTCTTATATTCTAGTTACTAAATCAACTTCCTGAAAGTCCTTACTGTGTTTCTCTCTGCTAACCCCTTCTACCCACCTCTCTGCACACACCCAAGAGTATAGAGGCTTTCCAGAATTGCCCTGCCAGCTCTGAGCTGGGTGAATTGTGTGGACAGAGGAGCCCGAGGTCTCGGAAAATCTTTTCTATATTTACACCCGTTACTGCGATTTTTCACTTTCTTGGCACACACAATAAACTCCAAATAAAACCATCCAAAGAGAGCCTGGAGGCGTTTCCCTTGGCTCGGGACTCCGGGCGGGCGACTGTCAACTCCTCCCTCCCGCGGATCTCCAGGGATGCTCTGCAGCGGGGGTGGGTGGGGTAGGGGTGGGAGGAGGGAGTGGCGGGGTATGCGCCGGTGCCCACCTTGCTCGCAGGTGCCCTTGCTGACCTGGGTGATGGCCTTCTCCCCGCGGCTTTCGGCACGCAGGCTGGCGGCACGTAGCTGGCAGCCGCTGGGGTAGGTGGTACCGTCGCTGCCGCACACCGGGTAGCGGCTCTTGCACACGCACACGGCGAGGACCGCTGGGCCGCCGGCTGCTGCCCCGGCTTTACCCTTCCGCCTCTTGCGGCTCTTCACGCACTCCATGCCCGGCGCGCAGTGCCCCCTGCCGGCCGCGCCGCCCCCGCACGGCTCGCCCTCGCCGCGAGCGCACACCGGGCAGCAGCCGCACTCATCGCGGGTCTCTCCCAGCGGGCAGCCCAGCGGGGGCAGCGCGGGGCACGAGGCCGGCACGCACGGGCCGCAGGCATCCGAAGAGGAGGAAGAGGAGAGGGGTAGGAGCAGGAGCAGCAGTCCGGCTGCGCCGAGCAGCAGGGCGCGCGGTAGCCGCTCCATGGCCGGGTGGCTGGATGCGAGCGCGTGAGTGAGCAGCGGGGGCCCCCACCGCCATCCCTTAAAGCCACCGCCCCGCCCGGCGCGCCACGGGAGCCCTCCCCGGGGCGGAGAGTCTACCCGCTGCCCGCCCCGCTCCGCCTGCCCGCCCGCTTGCCCGCGCTCCTGCCGCCGGCCACAGCCACTGTGGGCATCTTTCTGGCCGGCCTGTCCCGTGCCCAACATGCGGGTGCCCAACATGCGGGCCGGCTGGCTCCCGCTCAGCCCCCTGCCCCTGTCCTCATTCTCCATAAAGGGGCACGCCTCTGGCACCCTCTGTTCCTTGCTTTCTAGACCCAACTATTTTTACTTTTTTTTTTTTTTTTTTTTTTTTTTTTTTTTTAACAATTAGGACTTTATGAGAACTCGCTGTTTAAGTTTAATCCATTAAACCTTGTGGGCCTGAGAAACCTGAGTACTTTGTGGTTTACGCTTTTAAGGACAAACCACAAAGGGAGTGGGGCTTGTGTCCTCTTTGGCCCCAGGGCCTGTGTAGTTTTGGATGTCTTGTTTCTCTTTTTGGATCCTCATAATCTTCCCCCTTTCTCATATCACACATAACCCTGTGCTATCTCATGCCAAGTCAAGTTTAAAGTTCTTTTAAAAAGTTTTGTTATAGATTTACTTATCTTTGTTTTATGTGTATGGATGTACAAGTGTATCATATATATGTATGCCTGGTGCCTGAAGGGGCCAGAAGATCTGATACTCTGTTGCTGGAGTTACAGACAGTTGTGAACTGCCATGTGGGTGCTGGGACTCAAACTCAGGTATGGGATCTAGGTGACCAAAGCAAATGCACCCAGTGACAGCATGCCAGGCGGTACCACACGGTGCAGAAGTGAAGTGATGGGCGTGGCTCTTGTTCTGGAGGTCCTGCCTAGGCCTTGTCACATCCCAGAATCTGTAGGGTTGCTATGTGAAAGCACAAAGTCTCCGAACCATCAGCAAGGTATGCGTCTTTCCGGCACTACTTTACACATATTAAATACTTAATAAAGAGAGATGAGAACCTCTTTCCACCTGGAAAAGGGGCTACTGATTTTTGGCTTCTCTTTAGCACATTCTAGAAGAGTGGCATGTTTTTAGAAGGCCAGATACTGACATGACAGTTTAAAAACCAAGGGACGTTTTCAAAAGAGTTTTCCTTCATATGCTTGCTTTTGTTCCACGACATGAGTTTATTAGTAAAATGATCTTAATCAGACCACATATGGGGTGCAGGCTGTTTCTTGTTGTTTCAGCATTATTAACCTTTTGCTACAGATCTCAAGTTGATTTCACAATCCATTATGACTATTGGTTATGGCCCGAGGGTCCACAGAAATCAAAGTCACCCCTGAGACAAGGATGTGAAGGAAAATAGTTTACTTGAAAGGCCACATAAAGACATAACTTCTAGAGGTATGACAGGTAGGAAGTGAGCAGGAACGGAAGATGGTCATAAAGATATGTATCCTGGTGGCGCGCGCGCGCGCGTGCATGTGTGCGTGTGTGCGTGCGTGTGTTTGTGTGTGTGTGTGTGTGTGAGCAGTTGTGAGAACAGCCACAGGGCTATGGGGTTGCTCCCAGTGAGTGAAAACCCCTCCCTCATCAGAGGTGACAGTGAGAACTCAAGCATATTCATCAGTAAACTCCCTTCCAGGACCCTTTCTGCTCAGCCAGAAAAATGGCAAACAGGTCACGTGTTGTGAAGCAGAGAGACTTGGTTATGTAGAGAAAGGAGGAAAGAAAGGAAACAGGTAACACTCTCTTTCCAAGTGAGAGGCTCAGTTTTAGTGAAACGAAGACCCTGGATGTGGACACTGGATTAAGTCACAGGAAACAGATGAATTTGTTCCTTCTGTTTAATATGACGTCCTTTATTTTCTTTTCTTGCCCTGGCCAGTGGCTGCCACCTGTGTTGAGGAGAAGTGGGAAGAGTGGACATCTGTGTCCAGGCTCAACCTTAGAAGGGAAGTTTTCCTCTTTCTCCACTGAGAATGAAGTTAGCTGCAGGTTTTTCACAGATGGTTTATCAGGTTGAGAAAATCCCTTCCATTTCCCATTAGATAAACATTATTAGGACGTGATGCTGGGTTTTGTCAAATGCCTTTTCCAAGTCTATTGAGATAGTAACTAAAAATGCCCTTTATTCTTTCAGCATGGTTTGTTACACTGATTTATATTTTATTTTTGAATATTGAGACCATATTTACATTCCTAGGATAAATCCTACTCCATCATAGTGTGAAATCATTTTTGTGTGTTTCTGGAATTTATTCATAAGTATTTTTTTATTGTCTTTGTATCACTACCCATAAGAGATACTGGTTTCATCTCATGACTTTGGTTTTGTTATTATGGTAATAGTGGTACCACATAATGAGGTAGGAAGTGTTTACACATCTTCATTTCAGGGTTTGATTTCTGAATAATTAATAATAAACCTTTGGTACCCCTTCTGAGTGGGATGTTTTCAATTACTAATTGTTGTCTCCTCCTCATCCGTCTTCTCCTTCCTCCTCCTTTTCTCCTTCCTTCTCCTTCCTTCTTCATTTCCCTTTTACTTCTCTTCTTCCTCTTTCCCCTTCTCTTATGATAGGCCTATATAGTCTGCTAGGGTTGCTATAACAAAGAACCACAGACTGGATGGCTTAAACAATAGAAATTAATTTCTCCACACTTCCTGAGTCTAGAAATCCAAGCCAAGGACTAGCAGGGTGGAGACCTATATGAGAAGGCCCTGCTCCAGGCTTCTCTCTGGCTTTCATATGGCTACTCTCTATCTAGCTGTTTACAGCTTTTTGTGCATGTGCAGCTTTGACGCTGACTTAAGAAGAAATAGAAAATCGAAATTGATCTATTGTTGGTTGAGTTGTGTCTCTTACTTCCTCTAACTTGTCTGGGGAAGCCCTAATCCCCAACTCCTCAAATATGACTGCATTTGGAGATGGATACTTAAAGATCTCAAGGTCTTTAGGATGGGGTCCTGATCCAATATGCACCATTAGAAACCACTGAAGGAGAAAGGAGGAGACCCTGGGGTGTCATTCTCACAGAGAAAAGGCCAGTGACGGTGTAGTGAGAACCCAGTCATCTGAGGACCAAGGAGAAAGGTATCAGAGAGGCACACCTACTGTGCCATGATCTTAGCTCAACAGAATACATATCTGACGCAAGCCATGCAGTCTGGTACTTAGTTATAACAGTTCTAGTTAGTCAGCATACCCAGGCCATTACCATCTGCTCTGGTGACATTGGGGAGTCAGAAACAAGAGTCTGTTCTTTCTCCTCCATTCCCCCTTTCTCGCTCCTAATTTTTTGTTCTGTGCTCGCAAGGCTAGGACTGAGAAGGCTGGAGAGAGAGAGAGAGGAGGAAGTGCCTGTCTCTATAAACCCGGCTGCTCGTAACAGTCCTTTCATTATCGCCATTGATTCTATGGTCATTCCGAGTACTCATGGATAAGTGATATGAGGCCAGTCTCCAAAGACTGGCTCTCTTGTAGTGCCCAGGTATTGATTCCTTGAAGGGCCTTGTGGTGTTTCTCCACTGTTCACTGGCACACGGAGAAAGGACAAAAGCAGCTGATGTTCAGGAACTGAGCCAATCTCATAGCTAGTCCCGAGTGTTTTCACAAGTTGACCTGACATCAGCGGCCAGGGCTCGGTGTTATTAGAAGCCCAGCTGATGCTTGCAGCTGAGCCACACTGTTGTCCTGTGGGGCATCAACAGTCTCACAGATCATCCGCTTTAGACAAGGTCATCATGTCACCCAGAAATACCAGGCACTGCCTCCATGCTAAGCATGGCTACTTTGCAAATTACAGCTCTATCTTGCTGCCATCCATCTTTCCTCTAGATAGGACATACTCCCTTTTATTCCTGGAGGAGACTTCCCAAATGGGTTCTTGGAAGCTTAGATGGTACCAAACAATACATGCTATGTTTTTTCCCTAAATATGCATGCAAACGTCTGATAAAATTTAACTCGTAAGCCAGTCACACTAAGAGATTAGGAACCATGATAATTAAAATAGAACAATTACAGCAATATATTGCAGTTAACTTATTGAAAACATACATGCTGTTTACTTGTGAAATTTTCCATTTAGTATTTTCAGACTTGGTTGGTTGTAGGTAACCAAAATGGGGAAAGGAGAACTTCCGCTGAAGAGGGGCAGCTGCTCACAGAACTGTCCTGTTTCCTGACAGCCATGTCCTGCCTCCTTTCCCTCAGCCCAAGTCAAGCTCTCTAACAAGTTCCTCCTGACATTCTTTCCCTGGAACCTCGTGGTTCCATGTAGTATCTGCTCTCTTGTGGTAAGTGACAAGCTTGACTTACTCAACCATAGTTGTGTTCCTGTTGATAATTGAAGGCCAATGACATATGGATGCTTTGCCCTCCAGTCTCATCTTTTACCCTATGTCAGATCATTTTTAACCCACCCAACCCATAATACACTCTAGAACTCTTTGCTGGTGGACCTTTGATGAGCTGCTGCTGCCTCTTCCTCCTTTTTTCTCTTCTTACCCCTCCTTTGCTTCCCCTTCTTCTTACCCTTTCTCTGCCTCCCCCTCTTCTGCCTCCTTTTTTCTCTCCTCTGTGTCCTTTCCCTCCTTCTCTTTATCTTTTTTTCTTCCTCTTTTTTGAGATAGCTGGCATGCAGTCTAGCCTGGAATTCTCTGTGTAGCCCAGGGTGGTCTTGAACTCATGGTCCTTCTAGAGTTAGCACAGGCATGTGCCCCCATGTCTGGCTTATGAATTATTTATTTTTTTCTTGTGGCATCTCCCACAGTTTTCAGCCCAGCACTCTTCAGGGCATATTTGGGAAATATTGGCACCATGCACCCTGCCTCTGCTACACCCTCTTTCGAGCCTGCACATAGTAGACACAGGTCTGTTCTCTGATAGAGTCTAACCTGAGAATGGGATATTTGACTCCTTTTCTTACAGGAATTGTGAATCTCACACCTCATGTCTTCTTGTTTGGCTTTTGGGGGCTTGCAAAAATGAGAAAAGCAGGCTGGGAAGGGAGGGTAAGTCCCCCTGCATTTGCCACTGGAATCTAACTTATCCCAGCCTGCCCTGCAGGGTGTGGGAGGATAGTGTACAGGATTGGATTTATTTTTCTCGGGACATTTTGCACGGAGGAATCCAGATCTTGGGTGGTCTTCTTTAGACTATGGGGGTGCATAGCACCTTTTGAATTGTGCTTCCTTGGGCCATTTTTAGGCAAGGGAAAAGTTCTACTCAACATTCTGTTGTACTAGCACAGTACCTTTCATCTTTATCGCCTCTCCATTTTTCTCTCATAACATCATCACTGTCATCATTATCAGTGGGAGGGAGATTGTCAGGTGGTATGGTAGGTGTGCATGACCATTCTGGTCCAGATAAGTGGTGTATGAGCAGGGGCCAAGCTAGTGCAAACCACTCTGCCCACTCTAGCAACCAGAAGAAGCCCAGTGTAGCTGAAGTGTGTAGGTAAAAGCAAAGCAAAGCAAAGCGAAGCAAAGCAAAGCAAAACCAAAAAACTAAAACTGAGGAGCAATGAGTCTAGAAAGAGGGAAGATGCCAGCAGCCCAAGGTCCTTCTATATCGTGCACAGGGCTTTGGCCTATAGTACTATAGTTTCTATAGTATAGATGATGGTGAGCTATTGAGAGATGCTGGAGAGAGGAAATACCATGTCTGTGGGGTAGGAAGATCACCCCATGAGGAAAAGGGAATGGCTTCACACAAGAACAGACTTCAAGAAGGAATAGGATTTCCATGCTGTCTACATGGTGCTATTTTGGGAATGAGAGGAAAGTAACCCCATTGGGAGGGTTTGAAGCAGAGGATTATTAGCAAGCAGATGAGCAGATGGCATTTTTGTGAAAAAAAAAATGTGGTCCTCCTCCTGGGAGGTAGACCCAGCCTGCATCAGGCTGCATCACACCTGCTCCCTGGGCTGGGTGTTAACTCTGCAGGGAAGCACAGAACCAGCATTGTTTCTGGTATAGAAATGGCATTGAATTAAAACATTTAAATATAGGTGGACAAAAGACAAGGGCATTTGGGTACCTACTGATGCTGGCCATCCCAGCAGGACTCCCTGAAAACCTGGAGCGAGCCATGGCCACAGAATAGGAGGCACAGGCTATCACATTTGTCCATTCCTTTACATTGTGTGACAGATAGGGTTCACTCTCCATAATTATGCTGGAATAGGCATGGATGGAGGCCCTCACACAGTGAGGGTTGGTAGACGAGAGAGTTTAAAAGTAGAATGTGCAGGCCTTCAAAAGTGACTGACTGTGAGAGGAATCAACAGAAGTCCTGACAGTTCTCACATGGTGGACTGAGGTCAGGAGGAAGCTGTTATAAATTGGACTGTGTTGGGGGAAGAGGGCGAGCACAGCTTCTGGTCTGTAGTTTGCTTGAAGTCTATGCATCTGGAGTGGGAAGCTGGGCCTTCCCTGGTGATCACATCACATTAGAGACACCGTGAGCCACAGACTCAGCATAGGGTCTTGATGTCCCATCTGCTCCCAGTTGAAGTCTCAGTGGTAAAAGTCTCCTTGTGAGGTAAAGGACAGACACTGATTTCTTACCAGTGTCTATCTGCTATCTTAAAAAGAGCCGCTGTATGCAGGGAAATCACCACTGATAGAACTGAAAGGGCAGTAATCGCTTATAGCATTCAATACCAGAGAACCTGGAGGACTCTGGAGGTCATCTAAAGCCAGGTGTGTGCATGCAGTGTGCCATGAGCCCTGATCCTCAGACACTAGGAGTCAAACACCCAAAGAATACCATCATGGAGGATGCTTATGGCAGGTTTTTTGTTTTTGTTTTTTGGTGCCCTGATCCACTCTTATCAAAAAACATTCCAGAAGGTCACTTCATAACAGCCAACTTGTGAAAATACACAGGAGATGCCAAGAATATTTAGATTTTCAACTCTAACCTTCACTCCCATCTATCACGTGGGTCTGTTAACTCTCTAAGAGCTTCCCTTTCTGCCTCGGAATTCATTATTTTGCATTTTCACTTTGAATTAGCATAGAGTTTTACATTTATGCCCTTTTATCAAATGAATAGGAGAGAATGTCTTTTGGTGATGAGTAGAAAAAAAATTGTCTCTGGGTTATTCCATAATGAGGCTTCATTCTTTTATTGTAGTATGGGAGGAATGTGATCATTTAGTGGGGAGCAGGGCAGTGCCCCGTGTTCACATCTCAGCTGCCTTATTCTATAATTCACCTTGACAATTAGACCAATAAAAATAACAATAATAATAAATGCCTCATCACCATAAGCAGCCTGGGAGGCTGCCAGCTGCGTGGAGAAAATGTTTCAGAGGGCTAAGTCACAGCGTAAGTGAGAGAAGTGAGCCTAGGAAGGTGCTTCTAAGGTGTCTTGCAGGGCTGGTGATGGTGGCTCTTCTGATGGTGACAGTGCTCTTCTGAGAGCATCAGCCATGCCCCTCCTAAGCTGACAATCAGCTGGGGGAACAAGATCTGGAGTAACAACATTGCTGTGGCCCATGCTGTTTGCTTCTGAGCTTGATGAAGTGTGAGAGAAGCAACATTCCTTTCACCAAAGCAAAAGACTCACTTAAAAAATGGCTGATAGACAAATGACACTGATACTGTTTGCTAAAGTTTTGTAGCTCCCTGGATCATCAGAGAGAGAGAGAGAGAGAGACAGACAGACAGACAGAGAGACACACAAAGACATGCATACAGAGACACTCAGAGACAGAGAGGCAGAGACACACAGAGAGACAGAGGCAGAGAGATAGAGACAGAGAGATTCACAGAGAATGAGACAGAGAGGGAGAGGCAGAGAAAGACACAGACAGACACAGAAAGATAAAGAGACATAGAGATAGAGAGAGACAGAAAGGGAGAGGCAGAGACACAGACAGACATAGAAAGAGACAGAGAAAGGCAGAGAGGCAGGGAGAGCTAGAGAGACAGAGAGATAGAGAGGCAGAGGCAGAGAGAGGCAGAGAGACAGGTATAGAGAGGCAGAGATACACAGACACACACAGAGGGACTCCAAAGAGCAGTGACATTTATTTGGCAATTGCAGAGCACTACAATGGGATCAGACGTAAACTCTGTGCTAGTCAAGGAGCTTGAGGCAATCAGAAATTTTTACAGGCAAAGTGAAGAGGATTGCATAAGAGATTTCAAAACAACAATCCTTGGCCACCAGGATTAATAACAGGGTAAGCGTCATTCTGTGTTTAAACAGTTAGCTGTGAGCAGATGTCTGTGCAGAGGTATTTTGTGTGTTCGCTGTGGCTTGTGCCAAGTTCTGATTCCAGTAGTCTTTTGTGATGGTTCTGCTTATTCGTCATCTGTATAAGAGATCCCCCTCCTTCTCAACTTCCAACTTTCTCTTTTACTTAGTTTTGCTAGAGCTCGACACAAATGACTTCATTTTGGTTCTGACACATTTTTGCACTGCCAAACTTCAGATGAAAATGTCTTAATGCCAAGGAATTTCCCTCGGTGGTACTGGCTCACAGCACCAGGGTCTGCTCAACACGTTTGTTTTGAAAAAGAAATGCTGATGGCTGCATTTGAGAGAATATTGCAAACTTTTAAGCCCCTCTCATTTTTGAACTTTGTTCGGCTGCATTCTAGAAGGCCAAGTTTGTATTGTATTATCATTTTTAGATTTCCCCCAAGGTTTAAAACTAACATTTTTTTTGACCTTATGCTACTTAGTATGGGTTCCTGAAAGCCCACAGGAAGCATCAACAGGGTTGGTTACCAGCTTGAACTTCAAGGTTTTCAGGGGCAGACAGGTTGCTCCAGGTTTCTGATCCTTGGCGAAGTGATTTGGAATGAGATGTTCAAGGGAGGCAAGAAAAGACACAGCTTCAATAAGAGGATGCCAGGGACTCCTTAGCCCTCTGTGAAATCTCTAATGCTCTGTGTGGCTCCAGTTCCAGGAACCCATGTGACAGGTAAGTATACTGCTTGTGAGATCAGTGGAGGGCTGATGGAGGGCAAGATGGAGAACAAGTGGCAGTGTCCTGGGAGGCCATCAGTAGTGCATTAGGAAGGGCTATTTAGAGGCAATAATGACTGCTTAGAAGGAAAGATCTCCCACCTCTTTAGTCATTGGATACAGGCTCTTACCAGATTCGTGTGTCTCTCAGAGACCATCTTACCAACCTTTGAAATTCCTTTTGGTCACAGTTTTTGGGTAAACCTACACCAGTAGTGTTAGCCAGAAGCAACTCATAGAGGACTGAGTGTATACTATTTCCAGATGAGTACAGTGGCTCATGCTTGTGGTCTTAGCATGTGGGAGGCCCAGGCAGGAGGATTGCCACACATTTGAAGCTAGCATGAGCTACATAATAAGTTCTAGACTGGAGTGGGCTACAAAGTGAGACCCCATTTCAAAATCAAACAAGTCCAATCTAATCCAATCCAAACCAAATGAAATGAAGCCAGTGCTGGGTATGTCTGCCTTGGACCAATTGTGAATCTTATTTCTGGCTCCTTATGCATTCCTGGACAATTGAAAGTTTGTACTGTGAAAACTCTCATGCAAAATGGAGTCCTTACTGTCACAGCTTATTAAAATAGAGCCAAGAGGCCAAAAGGCCAAAACTGTCTGCTTCAGGTAACATCTTTTCAGAGCAAGCCAACGAAACAGCGGGCCATAACTTTACATCAAAACCAATGATGGCTGTGACTTTGTCCTTACCCATAACTGCTGACACTGGGCAATCAGAGCTTGCTAGCTTTGCCATCCACTACAGAAATTTCTTTCAAAATAGCACATGGGTTTCTATGTCTTAATAAAACCTAAGTCTTCTCATGTTCTTCAATATGTCAGAGTCCATGCTGGCCTTGCAAGTCTATTTTGTGTTCTTTATTCTGCACTAGGTTTTTTTTTTTTTTTTTTTTTTTGGTTCTACACTTTTTTATTCTAGCACTCATATAAATCCTTTATTTTCTGAGAATGAGAGGCTAGTGACATTTGTTTTAGAAGGAGGCTGTGCAGACCTTCCCTGCAGCTGCACTACCCCACTGGTGTCCCCTTTCCAGGCTCTGGAAGACCTGCCATCTCCAGAGTTCCCATGAGCACTGATTTCTGGAATTCCCTGGAGGCCGACTTCTTGCTTTCTTTACTCTTGGAAGCTGGCCTCTTTTGCTGGGTTCAGTTCTGGGAATCGCCTTACATCTGAACTTTAGCCAGGCCTGGAATCCTGGCTGACGCCAGCCACGCCCACGCTGTCGACATCTTCAGTGTCCACTCAGGAAGCCCAGCTCCTCTTGCCAAGTGCCTGGGTTTGGCTGCTGTTGGGATGGCTTGCACTTGTCTCTTGCCATGCCCTTTAAATGCATGTGTACCTATCAGTCTGTGTGCTTCTTCCTGACCGGCTTGGGCAGACAGACAGACAGACAGACAGACAGACAGACAGACAGACTGACTTCCTGTCTGCTTTTCTTCCTTTCCAATCCCATTTTACAGCCTTTCCCAGCCATCCACCAGTATAGCCTCCACAAGAAGTCTCTGTCAGACCCCCTTTCTGTCCCTGGGGGCCTTTAAGGTAGGAGTAAAAGTAAACACTGACTGGCTTTATTTGGAATCTGGCTGTTTTCTCCTTTAGGGTTTATTTTAAGTGATTTTTAAGAGTTGATTTAGATGTTTGTTCAGGACCCGTGGGAAGGAAAGGAACTTTTCCCAAAGAGTGAAGGGATCAGCCCCAGCCACAAGAGCCTCCTTGCCAATGCAGCCATCTCCTAGCCCTATGTGCACTGAGTTTAACCTTCAAGCTAGGAAGTATGGAAGATGGCATCTTGCTTCAATTAAACTGGCTCAGTTAAATAAAACAAGCAATGGAAACCAGAAACTGTGACAGTGAAAGCCAGGAATTAGTAGTTCTTAAAACAAAACAAAAACAACAATAAAATGAAAAATAATTTAAAAAGTCTGACTCAGCCTTGCTGTATCTGAAACTGACGAATGATTTCATGTACCTCTATCTATCTATCTATCTATCTATCTATCTATCTATCTATCTATCTATCTATCTATCTATCTTATCTACCTACCTACCTACCTACCTACCTACCTACCTACCTACCTACCTATATATCTCCATACAATATATACCGGTCAGTCCCTCTCCCTTTTAAAGACAGGGTCTGTAGTGGTCTGAGGCATTTGAATACTTGGTCAGCAGCTGGTGGTGCTGTCTGAGGAGACTTAGGAGGTGTGGCCTTATCGGAGGAAGTGCACCACTGGAGGTGGGTTAATGGGAATTTGAAGACTCATGACATTTCAAGTTTGCTCTCTGTTCTATGTTTTTGTCCCCTCTTTTTTTAAAATTTAGTTTAGAAACAATCATATTTTACATATCAATCCCAGTAACCTCTCACTCCCATCCTCCCATGCCCCCCACCAACCACCTCCATCCCACACCCTATCCACACCCCCAAGGAGGGTGAGGCCTTCCATTGGGGATCATCAAAGTATGTCACATTATTTGGGGGAGGGCCTAGGCCCTGCTCCATGGATCTGCGTGGACGGAGTATTCCTCCTTGGGGAATGGTCTCCCAAAGTCTATTTGTGCACTAGGGATAAACACTGATTTCCCTGTTAGAGGTCCCATAGACTGCCCAGGCATAACTGGCACCCACATTCTGAGGGCTTGGTTTGGTCCAATGCTGGGGACTATGTGCTCTCTCACTTGATCAGGTCCACTGTTTCTGTGGGTTTCTGTAACTTGGTCTTGACCCCTTTGCTCATCACTCCTCCCTCTCTACAACTGGATTCCAGGAGTCTGGCTAGTGTTTAGTTGTGGGTGTCTGCTTCTGTTTCCTTCAGCTACTGGATGAAGGATCTAGGATGGCATATAAGGTAGTCATTAATCTCATTATTAGGGAAGGGCATTTAAGGTAGCTTCTCTACTATTGCTCAGATTCTTAGCTGGGGTTATCCTTGTGGGTCTCTGGACATTTCCTTAGTGCCAGATTTCTCTTAAAACCTATAATGGCTCCCTCGATTATGGTATCTCTTTTCTTGCTTTCCCTTATTCTTTCCCTGACTCAGTCTTCTGCTCCCTCATGCCTCTCCCCCTCCCCTTCTCCCCTTTTCTTTCTTCCAACCCCTTCTCCCCTTCCCCCATGTTCCCAATTTGCTGAGGAGATCTTGTTTCTTTCCCTTTCTGTGGGGGACCATGTTTGTCTCTCTTAGGGTCCTCCTTGTTTCCTAGCTTCTCTGGAGATGTGGATTGCAGGCTGGTGATCCTTTGCTCTATGTCTAATATCTAGTGAATGAGTACATACCATGTTTGTCTTTTTGTGACTGGGTTACCTCATTCAGGATGGTTTCTTCTAGTTCCATACACTTGCCTACAAATTTCAAGATTCCATTTTTTTTCTTTTTCTTTTTCCCCTCTGAGTAATACATTGTGTAAATGTACCACATTTTCTTTTTTTTTAAAAACTGTTTATACATTTATTGAGCACCTGTTACATAGCAAGAACACGTGTGGGATGCAGTTGTAGAGGGAACAGCCATGCTCCATTCAGAGATGTTCCAAAAGGAGACAGTATACAGGAACATGGGGCATATGCAGTGTCCAGCTGTTTTGAATGTAGGATCACCTTGTACTCTGTTTCAGGTGGTCTGGCGTGATCAAACCACATTAGTCTGGAAGGAATCCACATCTTTTCATTTTCTGTGGAAACAAAAATAGAAATCCTTTTTTCCCAGTAACTTGTCCTTCAACTTAAATTTTGGAGTCAAAGCATTTTTTTTTAAAAATTTAATTTATTATTTTACATGTCGATCCCAGTTCCCTCTCCCTCCCTCCCTCCCTCCTTCCCTCCCTCCCTCCCTCTCTCCCTCCCTCCCTCCTTCCCTCCCTCCCTCCCTCTCTCCCTCCCTCCCTCCTTTCCTCCCTCCCTCCCTCTCTCCCTTCCTCCCTCCATCCATCCCTCCTTCCTTTCCTCCCTTTTACCCTCTCTGCCCTCTCACATGCACTCTAACCACCCTCCCCTCCCATCCCCCCACCCCAATTCCATATGTAGGGGAATGCCATCCAGTTGGGGTCATGTAGATCTGACAGGTCATGTGAAGTAGAGACTAGGGCTTCTCTAGATTAAGGCAGTTATCCCTCCATGGGGGATATGTTTGCATAGTCCTTTTGTGCACCAGGGATACATCCTGGCTCTACTGTCTGAAGTCTCTCAGACTGCTCAGTCCTTCTGGCTGAGACCCATATTCAGGGGGGCCTGAGTCAGTCCCATGCTGGCTTCCCAGCTATCAATCTAGTGGCCATTAGCTCCTCCTTGTTCAGGTAAGCTGTCTTTATGTGTTTTTGCCACATGGTCTTGTCCTCTCCATCTGGGTTCTAGTTCGATTCAGTGTTTATGTATGGGTGTTTGATCCTGTTTTCAACAGGCATTAGTTGAGGGCTCCATGGAGAGGTTAGTTGTTGATCTCACTCTCCAGGAAGGGCATTTATGATAGCCTTTCTACAGAAGCTCAAATTGTTAGTTGGCAGCAGTCTTGTAGTTCTCTAGACTTTTCTTTGTGTTCAATTTTATCTTCAAACCAATATTGGCTCCCTCTTTTATGTTCTCTCTCTGTCTCTCTCTCTCTCTTTCCTATCTTCTATTCCTAACCAGGCTCAATCTTCCTGGTCGCACATGTTTTCCTTTCCTCCCCCTCATTTTCTCCTACTTCTCTCTCCATTCGTTGCCCCCCCCCACTTCACCTGAGCTCTGGGGGACTTGTCCCTTACCAGTTCTGTGAGGGACTTTATATGAATCTCTTAGAATACACCTAGTTCCTCTGGTGATGTGAATTATAGGCTGGTGATCCTTTGATCTAGGTCTAAAATCCATATATGAGTGAGTACATACTATGTTCCTCTTTTTGTGACTGGGTTACCTCATTCAGGATGGTTTCTTCAAGTGCCATCCATTGCCTGCGAATTTCAAGATACCATTATTTTTTTTCTGCAGAGTAGTATTCCATTGTGTAGATGTGCTACATCTTCATTAACCATTCTTCAATTGAGGGGCATCTAGGTTGCTTCCAGGTTCTTGCTATTACAAATAGTGCTGCTATGAACATAGTTGAACAGATGTCTTTGTTGCATAGATGTGAATCCTTTGGGTATATGCCTAAGAGGGGGATTGCCGGGTCCTGTGGTAAACTAATTCCCATTTTCCTGAGGAACCGCCATACTGATCTCCAAAATGGCTGTATGAGTTGGCACTCCCACCAGCAGTGGAGGAGTGTTCCACTTTCTCCACATCTTCTCCAACATAAGTCATCACTGGTGTTTCTAATTTTAGCCATTCTGGCAGGGGTAAGATGGTATCTCAAAGTTGTTTTGATTTGCATTTCCCTGATAGCTAAGGATGTGGAGCATTTTCTTAAGTGTCTTTCAGCCTTTTTGATTTCCTCTATTGAGAATTCTTTCTTCAGTTCTGTACCCCATTTTTAATAGGGTTATTTGGTGTTTTGTTGACTAGTTTCTTGAATTCTTTGTATATTTTGGAGATCAGTCCTTTGTCGGATATAGGATTGGTGAAAATCTTTTCCCAGTCTGTGGGCTGCCGTTTGGTCTTGTCCACTGTGTCCTTTGCCTTACAGAAGCTTCTAAGTTTGAAGAGGTCCCATTTATTAATTGTTTCTCTCAGTGTCTGTGCCCCTGGAGTTATGTTCAAGAAGTGGTCTCCTATACCAATTTGTTCAAGGGTATCTCCTACTTTCTCTTCTAAGAGGTTCATTCAATGTGGCTGGATTGATGTTGAGGTTTTTGATCCATTTGGACTTGAGTTTTGTGCATGGCAACAGACATGGGTCTATCTGCAGTCTTCTGCAAACCCTCATCCAATTGTGCCAGCACCATTTGTTGAAGATGCTGTCCTCGCCCCATTGTATAATTTTAGCTGTTTTGTCGAAAATCAGGTGTTCGTAGGTGCGTGGGTTAATATCAGGATTTTCAATTCGATTCATTGGTCTACCTGTCTATTTTTATGCCAATACCAGGCTGTTTTCAGAACTATAGCTCTGTAGTAGAGCTTAAAGTCAGGAATGGTGATGCCTCCTGACGTTCTTTTATTGTATAGGGTTGTTTTGGCTATCCTGGGTCTTTTGTTTTTCCATATAAAGTTGATTATTATCCTTTCAAGGTCGGTGAAGAATTGTGGTGGGATTTTAATGGGGATTGCATTGAATCTGTAGATTGCTTTTGGCAAGATTGCCATTTTTACTATGTTTATCCTACCTATCCAAGAGCATGGGAGATCTTTCCACTTTCTGGTATCTTCTTTAATTTCTTTCTTTAGAGTCACAAAGTTCTTATTATATAGGTCTTTTACTTGTTTGGTAAGTGTTACACCAAGATACTTTATGTTGCTTGTGGCTATTGTAAAGGGTGATGTTTCTCTGATTTTTTTTCTCTGTCTCTTTGTTGTCTGAAAATAGTAGGGCTACTGATTTTTTTGAGCTTATCTTGTATCCTGCTAGTTTGCTGAAGGTGTTTATCAGCTGTAGGAGTTCCCTGGTAGAGTTTATTGGGTCGCTTATGTAAACTATCATATCATCTGCAAATAGAGACAGTTTGACTTCTTCCTTTCCAATTTGGATCCCCTTGATCTCCTTTTGTTGTCTTATAGCATTAGCTAGAACTTCTAGTACGATATTGAAGAGATATGGAGAGAGGGCAGCCTTGTCTTGTTCCTGATTTTAGAGGAATTGGCTTAAGTTTCTCTCCATTCAGTTTGATGTTGGTAGTTGGTTTGCTGTATATTGCTCTTATTATGTTTAGGTATGTTCCTGTTATCCCTGACCTCTCCAAGACTTTTATCATGAAAGGGTGTTGAATTTTGTCAAAGGCTTTTTCTGCATCTAGGGAAATAATCATATGGTTTTTCTTTTTTTGTTTGTTTATATGGTGGGTCACGTTGATAGATTTTTGTATGTTAAACCATCCCTGCATTCCAGGTATGAAGCCTACTTGGTCATGGTGGATGATTTCTCTGATGTATTCTTGAATTCGGTTTGCCAGTATTTTATTGAGTATTTTTGCATCGATGTTCATCAGGGATATTGGTCTGTAGTTTTCTTTCTTAGTTGTGTCTTTGTGAGGTTTGGGTACCAAAGTTATTGTGGCCTTATAAAAAGAGTTTGGCAATGAACCTTCTGTTTCTATCTTGTGGAACAGTTTGAGGAGTAGTGGTATTAGTTCTTCCTTGAATGTCTGGTAGAATTCTGCGCTGAATCCATCTGGCCCTGGACTTTTTTTGGTTGGAAGGCTTTCGATGACTGCTTCTATTTCATTGCGGGTTATAGGTCTATTTAAGTTGTTTGTCTGTTCTTGATTTAATTTTGGTAAGTGATAGTTATCCAGAAACTTGTCTATTTCCTTTGAATTTTCAATTTTTGTGGAATACAGATTTTCAAATATGACCTGAAAATTGTCTGGATTTACTCTGTGTCTGTTGTTATGTTCCCTGTTTCGTTTCTAATTTTGTTAATTTGCATGTTCTGTCTCTGCTTTTTCGTTAATTTGGATAAAGGTTTGTCTATCTTGTTGACTTTCTCAAAAAAAAAAAAAAAAAAAAAAACCCAACTCTTCGTTGCATTGATTTTTTTGTATTGTTTTCCTGGTTTCTATTTTGTTGATTTCAGCCCTCAAGTTGATTATTTCCTGGCGTCTACTCCTGCAGGGTGAATTCGCTTCTCTCTGTTCTAAGGCTTTCTGTTGTACTGTTAATTCTCTTATGTGACTATCCTCTGTTTTCTTCATATGGGCACTTAGTGCAATGAACTTCCCTCATAGCACTGCTTTCAAGGTGTCCCATAAGTTCGGGTATGTTGTATCCTCATTCTCGTTGAATATTAGAAAGTCCTTAATTTCTTTCTTTATTTCTTCTTTGACCCAGGAGTGGTGCAGTTGCACATTGTTCAGTTTCCATTAGTTTGCAGGTTTTCTGCTATTTGTGTTGTTGTTGAATTCCAATTTTAAAGCATGGTGGTCTGATAAGATACAGGGGACTATTCCTATTCTTTTGTATCTGTTGAGGTTTGTTATGTCACCTAGTATGTGGTCGATTTTAGAGAAGGTTCCATGTGGAGCAGAGAAGAAGGTATATTCTTTTGTCTTTGGATGGAATGTTCTATAGATGTCTGTTAACCCCAGTTGAGACATAACTTCTGTTAAGGTACCACATTTTCTTTATCCATTCTTTAGTTGAGTGGTATCTAGGTTGCTTCCAGGTCATGGTGATTTACCACAGCAATAGACAGTATCTAATTGACAGGTCTTATTGAGTAGTTCTGGCTGGTCAAGAATTCACTATATAGATACCAGGCTTCAAACTTGCAGAAACCTTCTGTCTCTGCCCCTTAACTCCAGTGCTAGGATGAAAAGTAGGCACCAAGACTGACCACTGATCAGCTTTCAGTTGATTTTCACACCAAGGTCAAGTTGAGGTCAAAACTGTTCAGGATTGAAAATATCCACCTTTGCTTGAACCACACTAGACGATGTCAGAGAAGCAAAAGAGCACAGCATCCCAGCTGTCTGCTAAACCTGAGTGTGTTGTGTCCCAAGCGCATAGGAATTGCTGGTGCATTCACAGACCAACAATTATCCCATTAAATAACTCCTCAGAGTTTGATTTAACCATTATGAAAGATGTTTTGATAAAGAACATCTGTTGTTTTCAATTAAATATTATACCACTAAACTTTGATTAAAAACTGATTTAAACATTTTAATAGCCCCTTCTCTAGGAGATGGCTAAATGCAAAAGAGAAAAATGTCCGTTCTTTAAATTGTTTGGCCCCTTGCTTTGTTGCTCTATTTTAACTGAATTCCCATTAATGATTGTTTAAAGCTCGTGCAGTTTTGAATGCGGTAAATTGAGATGCAAAAATAGGATCTCCATGCTAAAACTGCTGTTCTCACTCTTCTGCTATTGATACCTCATTTCATTTTATGCTTTAATTAAACTGGGTATATTTTATGTTTCCGTTTGCTTTAAAACAACTGCAGTGCATGTAATTGACACTATTTCATCTCTGGTAGAAAGTGCTGAGTTGAATTAAACACACCACTTCCCTTTCTTCTTGTGTTTAATCTGTGGAAAAACTGAGAGAGAAGCACTATGAATTCTGTTTCTTTCCCAAGTTCCTCTGATAAGTGAGATAACTAACCACCTAATAATTACCAATAAAGACCGAGATGAAATCTTTGCTTTCAGCATAGCTCTTATCTATATACAAATAGATATTTAGTAGCAGAAGGTACGTTTAATTTTTCCCAAATGGTATGTAACAACAGCGAGTTATATTCTACCACTCTGTGTAAAGCACAGATCCTCACATACACTTGATTTTATTAATTTTAGTCTTGTTTGTTAATTTTGTTATCGTGTGTATCCATGTGTAGACATGTGTATACCACAGCACATGTGAGGAGGTTAGAGGACAACTTTGTGGAATTGTCTCCCCCCTTCTGCCTTTTACATCAGTTCAGGGGACCAAGCTGACAATGTCAGAATTGCACAAGTACTCTACCCCAGAGCCATGTCACCAGCTCTTCAGTCACACATGTTAAACATCCTCACTCAAGCTATCAGATTAGCCCAGGTATGTATGGCAGGGAGAGAACTTGCTTTTTTCAATGGAGTAGGGCTCAGGGGCAATTTGTAAAGAGCTAGATAGTAAGTACTTTCACATTTGTGAACATCATGGTTTCTCAACCACACAACCCAGCTGGTGCCATGTGAAAGCCATCATAGATGACACACAAACAAATGTGTGTGTGTGTGTGTGTGTGTGTGTGTGTGTGTGTGTGTGTTTTCTGGTAAAACTATTTACATAACTAGCAGGTGGCTGCTTTTGACACATTGGCTCTGCTGACCGTTATTATCATGGATAATGAACAAGTATTAGGTGATGATGACAGTTGAGGAAAACCAGCAGGTCAGTTAAAAGTGAGGGGCCTAAATATACTTCTATTTGTGCATATATTATACACATATATGATTTTTTTGCTTGTCTTGCAATAGTTCATATTAATATTAACTTAATCTCTTGATCCCCAGGTTTGAGTTTTATACTTCTTATATTTCAGAGTAGGGACCTAAGCTCATTAACATTTTCCTAAGTGTTAATTAAGTTGTCAAATAATTATCCTAATTAAAACGTACTCTTTTCTCTTCCATGGTGGTTCATCCTGTAATTGCAACACATTAATCTTACACATAAACTTGGCTTAAATCAAGACAGACTTTGTACTTCACACAACTGCATTTTCAGTTTGGCTCTGGATTAGGTAAGAATAGGGTCAACTACAGTCAGAAGCCAAGAAGCTTTGTTTAATGAGATTTGGAAATCAGATACTATTATTTTCTTAGTAAAAATTGAAGAGGTGATTGAAAAAAATCTTTTGTTCATGTTGATGGTCTTTTCCTCGCAAATATTCCTGAAAAATGTGATCTATGCCCAGCCTATTCTTGTGATGCCCTCATAGTGTGTTTGCCACTATTGGCTTCCTATAGACACGACAGTCCTTCTCGAGAACAATTACTGATTTCTGCGTCACTAATATTTCTTGTGTGTGTGTATGTAAAGAGTGTGTCTTTTCTCCTGCCACTAGTCTTGTTCCATCGCTGCACCAGCCCCAATTAACACACAGAGACTCTGTATTTGATATAATGCTGTTGGCCAGGTACTAGTTTCTTATCGGCTAGCTCTGTCTTAATTATTAATCCATTTCTGTTAATCTAAGTATTTCTGCATGGTCTCATCTTAGTGGAGAGCTGGCTGGCATCCTGCTTTCTCCAGACTCTCCATGTTGACTCCTCCTTACTACTTCCTCTTTCCTCCTTGTCTCCTAGTCTCGCATATTTTGCTTTCCTATTGGCCAACCGTGCTTTATTCATTAACCAATATGAGAAACATATTTACAGAATGACATCTCCCATCATGGGTAGCATTGCCTTAGTATTTATTTATGTATGTGTAGTATGTATATATGCACATATGCATGTTTTATGGCAATAAGTTTCCCAGGCTGGCTTCCAACTTGAGTTTCTTGCCTCAGGCTCACAAGTGTCTGGGATCACAGGTCTGTGTTAATCTGTCTTGTATTCTTATTTAAAACAGTGTCAAACAGTATTTTACCAGAGGTTGTGGGAAGAACTATTATGTAAAAAGGCATTTTGAATGAGTTTTGTCTGATTCTTCCAATGTTCTTGGTAGTTAGGAATTATTAGCTGTCACTTACATGGAAAGGAAGACTCAGGAATTTATGAATTTATTTATTTCCTGAAGCAGTAGGGATTCTCTCTCTTTCGCCCTCCCTCTCCCTCCCCCCCTCTCTCATACACACACACACACACACACACACTCATGCAGTCATTCCCACACCTTCTGTTGGAGGCTTTGAGTGGGTCTTGAACTTTTCTTGCTGTCCTAGTAAATGTTACTATTGCTTTGATGAAACACCATGACCAAAAGCAGTGGGGTGCGGGATTTATTTGGCTTACATATTCTGAATCACAATCTATCGAGGGAAGCCAAGGCAGGAAACTAGAGGCAGGAGCTGATGCAGAAGCCATGTAGGAATGCTGCTTATTGACTTGCTCTACATAGCTCACTCAGTTTGTTTTCTTATAGAACCCAGAACCACCAACCCAGGGGCAGCATCGCCCACGATGGGCTAGGTCCTCTCCCATCAGTCACTAAATGAGGAAATGCCCCACAGGCTTGCCTGTCTACATCCCAACCTCATGGAGGCATTTCCTCAATTGGGGTTCCCTCCTTAGAGGTGACCCTAGCTTGTGTCAAGAAGACATAAAACTAGCCAGCACCCATGCCAAAGGACTTGAGGAAGTTCCAGGGTGGCAGTCTGAATTTCCAGTGTCTCTGGAGAACACTTTTATGCCCTGTTGTGGAGGCAAACACATTCCTTCCCTGAGGATGGAAAGCTAGGATTGCACTGAGACACATGCTCCTTTCCCAACTGCTGCAACTAGAAAACCCATCACAGCCCTAATTGTCAGTGCTCTGGCCAGCCACCAGCTGCTCTCAGTGCCCATGTGGTGTGTTTAGCTCAGCTAGGCAGCTCTATAGCACCTGGGATGCAAAAAGAGCCAGCCATTCTCCAAACACCACAGTAAGACTGTTTAAACAGCGTGATGTTTAGGAAACACTCATTTTCTCCACATCCCCTGTATTCAGTGGCGGATTATTGGACAGGTTTCCGAAGGCAGCGCCAGGGAGTGCCAAGTCCAACCAGCTCTATCTCCCAACTATGTTTGTGTTCAGTCAGTTCTCTGCACACCAAATGAACTGTCTACACACACACACACACACACACACACACACACACACACACACAGAGTACAGACTGGAGAGGGGGACAGGGAGAGGCTGCTCTGTGGCTTGCATTTTCAGCGGGAGCACTTTGGCCAGTGACAAGGAAAAAATAGCAAAGGCAAGCAAGTAGGTCTCATTTGCCTTCTCCTACCCTGGAACAGAGGGCATACTGCTTGCATCAATTGGTGCCTTCCTGCTCTTCTTCCCCCCCTCCCCTGCCCCAAATCTGACAACCATCAAAGCTGACCTTCAGCTGCATGATGCTCTCATCAGTGAAGTGAGCTGGGTGTCTGTCTATCACCATGTGAGACTTTAAAGCTACTCCTTGTTCTACAGCTGTACATTGTAATCCTCCGGTGAACTCTATGCACATGCCTACTTTCTGTGACCTTTAAACTTTACACAGACGCCAGCTCTTGGTTATGTGGACTCTGTAGACATGGCTAAGAGGCAGGTTAACTGTGCTCCTTCCTAAGGAGGTGCTCAGAGGAATGCTTCGGTGAGCACAGATGTGGAGCTTTTCAGTTCAGATTTCCATCTGTCATTATTTTCACAAGCATCCAGATGCATGTTGTTCCTAGTCCTGATGAAGTCGAGGTCCCCTCATGTGGAAACAGAAACAAAGCCAGAATGCTTTGTGACAGCGACAGCCAGCTTTGCCTAAATGCATGATGACTCTGAATGCACACAGTCCCATCACCCTAGCCAACCCTGCTGAGCCAGAGGCCAGAAGTTGGCATTTGAAATCAGCTAGAATCCTAAAAGCCAGAGACACAGGGCTAAATCCTGATTATTGAGGAAAAACGTGATTTTCTTCACCCTATAAATGTAAGCTCTTTGTACATCTCCTCAGATGTATTTGGTTTGGGATGTTGTGCCATTCAGCAATTTGAGGCTTTTATTAAGAGAAAGAAAACTGAACACAGCGAGAGGGAATGGAAAGCTATATAAGCTGCTTCCATTGTGTCGACTCAGATTCGGTGACGGCTAGAGCTTTGTAGCCGGGAATAATGGAAAAACCAGAGAATAAAACACAACTAGAGTAAGTTAAACTAGCATGGAAATGATGGCTACATATAATTGTAAAGAGAGATGTATATCACAATGGAGGTTTTCCCAGCCATAAAAAAGGAAACCACGTTCTATTTGTAAGAAAACAGATGCAACTAGAAACAATCATATGAATTAAGCCAGTCTCAGACAAATTTTCTCTCCTTTCTAATTCCTGGATTTATACTGACACATGAAATCACATATATATACATGAAGCTGCCTAGGGGAACAAAGAAAGCCAACAGGAGGGACAAGAACCTATAATATACACTCAGATGATAATATTCTTATGTAACATAGTACCATGTGCAGATTATATATACAAAGATAAACCTAAAAGTAGAAAATTCCAGGACTAGAGAAAACATTATTTTAAACAAAAAGGGAAGAAATCCACAACAGAAGTTAGTTGGTAGCTCTCTACTCTCACTAAAAAGATGCTAAATCAGTAATTTTTCTTTTAAAAGTTGTGCAGGCCATTGACTTGTCTAGCACTCCCATGTGGCTCAGACTGATTTGGGGGAGTCTCAAGGCACACTGAATAAACACAGGGTCCCTTCATTGAAGTGGGAGCCACGAAACCCACAGCCTCAGACCTTTCCCTCACCGTTTGGACATCTCCATTTTGTGACAGGAAGACTGCACCCTGCTGTATTGTTGTCTGATGGCTTCTAACCTTCGTGTGTTTCTCTGTGTCCCCTGGTCTCCTCTTAACTGTGTTTGATTCCTGAGGCCACCCTCAGAGCCCTGCTGGTCCTTGAGGAAGCTCATGTTTGTTTTTTTTTAAACTATTTTTTTATTAATGTATTTTTTACATTTTTTTAGTGCAATTGAGTGTGAGTTTTGTGAGTGTTCTGGTTATTCTCCCTAAAACACTTTGTTTCATCATGATATGTTTATTTTTTTTCTAGTGTTGTGCTACATTCCCAATCCTGTCTCTTGTGTAAATATTCTTTCTTTTAACAACTCTGGCAGAGGTCCCCTGCTTTACTAGAGGCACGCCAGCACCCAGACACTCAGGCAGCCCACCTGCCCCAGCATTGTCCCCACTCAGTGACAGGACACCCAACTGGACCAGAGGCCAGGCCGGCCACCAGAACCCTAGCCCTCAACTGGAGTAGAGACCATCTACTCAACCACAGGCCACTCTGGTCAGAAGATAGAGAGGAAACAGAAACCAAGTAACAAAAACACCCATCCAACAATGGCAAGCTCAGACATCTGCACCTAGACCTGTAATCACCTCAAACCTTGATGCCTAGAGACCAGCATAAGAACACAGTCAGTAAGAGCCAAGGTATGTGTCACCACCAGAGCCTAGCTATCCCACTACAGCAAGGCCTGACTATACCAGGATAGCTGAAGCACAAAAAAAAAACAACCTTAAAAAACAACTTTATAAAGATGATTGGAGGTCCTTAAAGAGGAAATGAAAAAAAAAAATTCTTTAAAGAAATTAAGGAAAAGATGAGCAAAAATTTAAGAAAATGAACAAATTCTTTAAATATTCTTTCTTTTGTTAAATAATGGGGATTGGGGTTGGAATTTTCTTTGGGCCACCAACCAGCTCCCAATAAAGACTTGGAGACTTGTTACTAAATATAAATGCCCAGCCTTAGTGTAGGCTTGTCCCAGTAGCTCTTTTAATTTAATTTAACCTGTTCCTATTCATCTAGGTTTTGCCTTGAGGCTTTTTTACCTTTCTTTCATTCTGTATGTCCTATTTTTCTGTTTCCTCTGTGTTTGTCTGGCCCCTGACATCTCCCTGGCATTACTCTTTCTTTCTTCTTTTCTCAAGCTTATTATTCCTCCTCCTACTTACTCTCCCTGCCAGAAGTCCTGCCTATATGTCCTCCCTCACTACTAGCATTCAGGTTTTTATTAGACAAATTAAGTACCTTAGACAGGTAAGGTAAAAGAGCAACCCATCTTTATATAATTAATCAAATACAACACACCTTTACATAGTTAAACAAATGCAACATATCTTTGCATTGTTAAATGCAAAAATGTAAAAAATATTCTGCAACAGTGGATAATGATTTTTAAAAATCTTTTTTTTTATGGGGTGGTGGTGAGAACAGAATTTTCAGTCCTGTGTTAGTTCCCAGGATTTTTATTTGTATGAAAAATTATAAAATCTAGTTCCCTCTGCTTTAAAGTATATTTTGAAGATATTCTATGCTCTTGTATGCTTTGTATTATAAATGTACATGTTTATTAATAATTTGCTTGAGTATAGGTTTGATAGAATGGATCACCACAGGAAGTGTTAATGTGTAAGTCAGCGCAGCTTTCCTACACTTGTTGTATAAGGATGACAGGACTTAGTGTTCTGTTGTGTTAATCGAGAAACTTCAGAGATACATGGATGACAAGAGCTGGACTGCTTTTCAGTAAAAAGAGCCAGGAGCAACTGTCAAAACAGGATGGATCCCAGGGGAGGATGTTGGAATAAGAGGGAAAGGAAGAAAAATAGGATTTAAAAATGTTATTTAAAAACAATTGAGTCAATGCCATCATGGGAGAGAGTGCTAAATCCTTTGAAGACAAAGGGTAAGAGGACAACTAAGTCTTGTTTTAGATGCAGTGGTTATGGATGGCTGGGACATTCAGTGCTCCATTGGTGCACATGAGAGCTCTGAGCAATGCTAGGGTCTGTTTAGAGTAGACTCATTGACAGTCCTTCCTGAGAGGACAATCATGGTCTAAATACTACATGGATACAGGGAAATGGATTGCTGTCATTCAAGCAGAAGAGGAAGAAGACTTAGACTAAGGCTCTGTTTCTACTTTCCAAGTCTTCATTGTTTCATTGTGTCTGCTGGCTGCTCCTGTTTTCCCCATCAAGCTTCCAATGACCACCAGAGACAAGGTGGAGGGCTGCAAATCTGTGAGACTCAACTTCCGGGACTGTTGTGTGGCATGTGTCTGAACACCTTCCTTGTTCTGGAGCACAGCAGGTTCACTCTGGAAATAGGAACTGTGGGGCTTTCCCCACTTCCTCCCATCCTGTGGTCCTGTTCCTGCTCCTCACCTAGCCTCATAGAGGTGTCCAAATCAGAGGACAGTGCTACTCAAGTGGAGGTAAGGTCTCACCTTCTCATGGGTTCAATGTCATCTCCTATAGGGATTTTCTTCCTTTTTTTAAAATTTTATTTTTTTTAAAAAATATAACTTTTTAAATTTAAATTTGAAATAAGCTTGTTTCACATATCAATCCCAGTTCCCTCACCCTCCTGTTCCCCTCAGTCCCCCCCACCCAACCTCCATCTCATCCCCTTTCTGCTCCCCAGGGAGGGTGAGGCCTTCCATGGGGAGTCTTCAAAGTTTGTCATATTATTTAGAGCCCAGGCCCTCCCCCATGTGTCTAGGCTGAGGGAGTATCCTTTATGTGGAATGGACTCCCAAAGTCCATTTGTATACTAGGGATAAATACTGAGTCATTGCCAGAGGCCCCATAGACTGCCTAATCTTCCTAATTAACACCCACATTAAAGGAATCTGGGTCAGTCCTATGCTGGTTTCCCAGCTATCAGTCTAGAGTCCATGAGCTCCCCCTTGTTCCGATCAGCTGTTTCTGTGGGTTTCTCCAGCCTGGTCTTGACCCCTGCTCATCACTCCTCCTTGTCTGCAACTAGATTCCAGGAGTTTGGCTCAGTGTTTAGTTGTGGGTGTCTACTTCTACTTCCATCAGCTACTGGATGAAAGCTATAGGATGGCATATAAGGTAGTCATCAATCTCATAATCGTGAAAGAGCATTTAAGGTAGCCTCTACACTATTGCTTAGATTGTTAGTTTGGGTCATCCTAGCATATCTCTGGACATTTCCCTAGTGTCAGATATCTCTTAAAACCTATAATAGCTCCCTCTATTATTCTACCTCTTTTCTTGCTCTCATCTATTCTTCCCCTGACTCAATCTTCCTGCTCCCTCATGCCTATCTCTCCACTTCTCTTCTTACTAACTCCTTCTCCCCTCCCCACATGCTCTTAATTTGCTTAGACGATCTTGTCCCTTTCCCTTTCTCCAGGGGACCATGTATGTCACTTTTAGGGTCCTCCTTGTTTCCTAGCTTTTCTACCGGTGTGGATTGTAGGCTGGTAATCCTTTGCTCTATGTCTAAAAACCATATATGAGTGAGTACATACCATGTTTGTCTTTTTGTGACTGGGTTACCTCACTCAGGAAGGTTTGTTCTAGTTCCATCCACTTGCCTGCGAATTTCAAGATTCCATTGTTTTGTTTTTTTCCCCCACTGAGTAGTACTCCATTGTGTAAATGTACCACGTTTTCTCCATCCATTCTTCAGTTGAGAGCCATTTAGGTTGCTTCCAGGTTATGGCTATTACAAATAATGCTGCTGTGCACATAGTTGAACAGATGTCCTTGTTGTATGAATGTACATCTTTTGAGTATATGCCTACGATTAGAATTGCTGGATCTTGTGGTAGGCTGATTCCCATTTTCCTGAGAAACCACCATACTGATTTCCAAAGTGGCTGTATGAGTTTCCACTCCCATCAGCAGTGGAGGAGTGTACCCCTTTCTTCTCATCCTCTCCAGCATAAACTGTCTCTGATGTTTTTGATTTTAGCCATTCTTACAGGAATAAGGTGGTACCTCAGAGTTTTTTGATTTGTATTTCCCTAATGGCTAAGGATGTTGAGTGTCTTTTAGTCATTTTAGATTACTCTATTGAGAATTCCCTGTTTGTTCTGTACCCCACTTTTTAATTGGATTATTTTGTGTTTTGGTAACTAGCTTCTTGAGTTCTTTGTATATTTTGGAAATAAGCCCTCTGTCAGATGTGGGGTTGGTGCATATCTTTTTCCATTCTGTGGGATGCTGTTTTGTCTTGTTGACTGTGCCTTACAGAAGCTGTTCAATTTCAGGAGGTCCCATTTATTAATTGTTAATCTCAGTGACTGGTCTACTGGTGTTATGTTCAGGAAGCAGTCTCCTGTACCAATTCCTTCAAGGGTACTTCCCACTTTCTCTTTTAAGAGGTTTAAGGATTTATGTTGAGGTCTTTGATCCATTTGGACTTAAGTTTTGTGCATGGAGATAGATATGGATCTATCTGCAATCTTCTACAAGTCAGCATACAGTTATGCCAGCACCATTTGTTGAAGATGGTTTCCTTTTTCCATTGTATAATTTTAGCTTCTTTGTCAAAAATCAGGTGTTCATAGGTATGTGGGTTAATATCAGGGTTTTCAATTCAATTCCATTGGTCTTCCTGGTTTATTTTTGTGCCGATACCAAGCTATTTTCAGGACTATAGCTCTATAATAAGGCTTGAAGTCGGGGATGGTGATGCCTCTGGAAGTTCCTTTTATTTTGGCTATCCTGAGTCTTTTTTTTTTTCCATATAAAGTTGAGTATTGTTCTTTCAAGGTCTGTGAAGAATTGTGCTGAGATTTTGGTGGGAATTGCATTGAATCTGTAGATTACTTTTGGCAAGATTGTCATTTTTACTATGGTGATCCTACCTATCCAAGAACATGGGAGATCTTTCCATTTTCTGATCTTATTTAATTTATTTCTTTAAAGACTCAAAGTTCTTATTATACAAGTCTTTCACTTGTTTGGTTAGTGTCACTCCAGGATATTTTATGTTGTCTGTGTCGTATGTTAAACTATCCCTGTATCCCCAAGATGAAGCCTACTTGGTCATGGTGGATGTGTTCTTGGATTTGATTTGCCAGTATTTTATGGAGTAGTTTTGCATCAATGTTCAATGTTCAAGAGGGATATTGGTCTGTAGTTCTTTTTCTTAGTTGTGTCTTGGGTACTAAGGGAGCCTCATAGAAAGAGTTTGGCAATTACCCTTCTGCTTCTATTGTGTGGAACACTTTGAGGAGTATTGGTACTAGCAATTCTTTGAATTTTGGTAGAATTCTGCACTGAAGCCATCTGGCCCTGAACTTTTTTTTGGTTGGGAGATTTTTGATTACTGCTATTTCATTAGGGGTTACAGGTCTACTTAAATTACTTATCTGTTCTTGATTTAATTTTGGTAAGTGATATCTATCTAGAAAATTGTCCATTTCTGTTAAATTTTTTAATTTTGTGGAGTATAGGTTTTCAAAATATGACCTGAAGATTCTCTGGATATGTCCCCCTTTTCATTTCTGATTTTGTTAATTTGCATGTTCTCGCTCTGCCTTTTGGTTAGTTTGGATATAGGTTTATCTGTCTTGTTGAATTCCTTGAAGAACCAACTCTTTGTTACACTGATTCTTTGTATTGTTTTCCTATTTTCTACTTTATTGATTATTTCCTGGTGTCTACTCTGCCTGGGTGAATTTGCTTCTTCTTGTTTAAGAGCTTTCAGTTGTGCTGTTAATTCTCTAATGTGACTATTCTCCAGTTTCTTCATGTGTGCACTAAGTGCTATGAACTTTCCTCTTAGCATTGCTTTCAAAGTGTTCCATAAGTTTGGGTATGTTGTGTCTTCGTTCTTACTGAATTCTAGGAAGTCTTTAATTAATTAATTTATTTTTTTTCCTTGACCCAGGAATGGTGAAATTGTGCATTGCTCAGTTTCCATGAATTTGTAGGGTTTCTGCAATTTGTGTTGTTGAGTTCTAACTTTAAAGCATGGTGGTCTGATAAGATACAGGGAGTTATTCCATTTTTTTTTTGTACCCATTGAGGTTTTTTATATTTCTGAGTTTGTGTTTGATTTTAGAGAAGGTTCCATGTGGTGCTGAGAAGAAGGTATATTCTTTTGTGTTTGGATGGAATGTTCTATAAACGTCTGTTAAACTCAATTGGGTCATAAGTTCTGTTAGTTCCTTTATTTCTTTGTAAGTTTGTGTCTGGTGGACTTGTCTAGTGCTGAGAGTGGGGTGTTGAAATATCCCACTATAAATGTGTGGGGTTTCATGTGAGATTGAATTTTAGTAATATATCTTTTATGAATGCCTTTGTACTTGGGGCATAGATGTTCAGAATTGAGACTTCATCTTTATGGATTTCTCCTGTGTTGATAAGAAATGACCTTCTTCATCTTTTTCGATTGATTTTATCTTAAAATCTAATTTGTTATATATGGGAGTTGCTATACCCCTTGTTTCTTGGGTACGTTTGATTGGAAAATCTTTTCCTAATCCTTAACTTTGAGGTAATGTCTGTCTTTGAAGTTGAGGTGTGTTTCTTTTATGCAGCAGAAGTATTGATTCTGTTTTCATATTCATTCTATTAGCCTATGTCTTTTTATAGGTGAGTTAAGGCCATTTATATTGAGGGATATTAATGACCATTGATTGTTGATACTTGTTCGTTTTGTATTTGTTGTTGTTGGTGGTATTATGTGTGGATTTCCCCCCATTTTTCTTTTGGCTGTTTGTAAAGTGAGATTATATTGCCTATTTTTGTGTGGGTATAGTTGACTTCCTTGGGTTGGAGTTTTCTTTCCAGAACTTTCTATAAGGCTGAATTATTTGATAAGTATTGTTTAAATTGGGTTTTGTCATAGAATATCTTGGTTTTTCCATCTATGGTGACTGCTTTGCTGGGTATAGTAGGCTGGGCTGGCATCTGTGGTCTTTTCGTGTTGGTAGAACATCTATCCAGAACCTTCTAGCCTTCAGAGTTTCCATGGAGAAGTCAGGTATAATTATGATAGGTTATCCTTTATATGTTACTTGTCCTTTTTCCTTTGCTGGTCCTAATATTCTTTCTTTATTCTGTATACTTGGTGTTTTGATTATTATGTGGCGAGGGTCCTTTTTTTTGTGGTCCACTCTATTTGGTGTTCTGTACTTCTTGTACTTTCCTTGGCATGTCTTTCTTTAGGTTGGGAAAGTTTTCTTCTATTATTTTGTTGAATATGTGTTCTGCGCCTTTGAGTTGGGTTTCTTCATCTTCTTCTATACCTATTATTCTTAGGTTTCACATTTTAATGGTATCCAATATTTCCTGGATATTTTATGTCAGGAATTTGTTGGACTTAAGATTTTCTTTGGTTGATGAATTTATTTCTCCTAATGTATCTTCAACACCTGCCATTCTCTCTTCCATCTCTTGTTTTTTGTTGGTTATGCTTGCATCTGTAGTTCCTGATCATTAATCCAGCTTTTCTATTTCCAGCATTCCTTCAGACTGTGTGTGTGTGTGTGTGTGTGTGTGTTTATTGTTTCTACTTCAGCTTTCAAACCTTGCACTGTTTGAATTGTTTCTTGCAATTTTTGGTTTGTCTTTTCTTCCATTTCTTTAAAGGATTTTCTCATTTCCTCTTTTAGGGTCTCTATCATCTTCATGAAGTTGTTTTTAGGGTCATTCTCTTATGCTTCATCTGTGTTGGGATTCTCAGGTCTTGCTGGTGTGGAGTCCCTAGACTCTGGGGGCATCATATTGATCTTTCTGTTGTTGACTGTGTTCTTATACTGTCATCTATCCATCCCTTCTTCCAGTGTGTACTGGTGGGGTCTCTCCCTCCCCTAGTGGGTATGGGACCATACCCTGGTTCTCTCCTGGTAGGTGAAAGCAGGTCCAATACTCAGATGGCTCTCCTCTTCCAGGGTTTGGAGGTGGGACTGGGGTGCCAGCAGACCCTGAACGGGCTGGTCAGCTGGGACGGGTTACCCTGTGCACAGTCCCCAGTCATCAGGAGGCTCCGAGCAGGGCCCCAGCAGGCAGGCCAGAAATAGGCCCAAGATTATCTCCTACTGTGGTTGGAGATAGAACCAAGATGCTGGCAGACTCTGGATAGGCCAGTCTGTGGGGATGGGCTCCCCTGCATGCAGTCCCCAGTCCTCAGGAGACCTCTACATAGATTTTTATAAAGGTCATCTGAGACCTGACTTAATTGAATCCTAAAGAAATAAATTTTTAAATTAAGATACTTTAAGTTATAATGGGCTGCTGGGGAGCTTTGTGAACAGGGGAAACTTTTTGAAGCTCCTTGAATTCTTCCCACATGAGAGGCTTTCTCCTAAGCATTTTTGAGTTTGCTTCTCCAGCTATGTCCAAGTTGCGAGGGGGTTCAAATAGCATGGAGCTGAGACTTAGACCCCAAAGTCTGGCTATATCTCCTGTTACTCAAAAATAACTGACCACCCACTTTCTGTAGGAATTTAAAGTGTTCTCTCGTAGCCAGGTCAGCTAGAGAAGCTTACTGTTTCTAAACACTAGAAAGTGATGACACAAGGCAAACATTGCTGCTTCTGAGGAGGTAGGACCAAGTTTGGTCTGGCTTGTGAAGAGATGGATGAGCATACCTTGTGCATAGCTGGTTTCCATGTGGTGGCATTCCCAGCAAGCTGAAAGTATGCCCAGCCCTGGGGTGGTCAGGTCATCAGGCCTTTAAGCTACTAAATGGTGGCTGGGCCTTGGAATATGGGGTGGTTTTTGAAGAATTCAGTTCTGCAAAAATATTAAAGGGTGTGGACTGTGTTCATCTTAGTCAAATGCAGGCGATAAATCTGCCCTTTGTGTACCATAAACCGGGGCCTCAGACATAAAGATCAAATAATCCAGGATGGAAAATTGTCTGGAGAACATCCAGCTTGACCTGGATGTAGACATTTCTCCTGCCTTGTCTTGTCTCTTGCCACAAATCATCCTGAGAGGATTAGGCTCCAGCAAGTTGAGTTCCAGCACGCTTGAAGGATGGTGACTCCAGCATTATCCATGGTGAAATTCAGAGCCAACAATCAATATGTATTTTCAGGCAGAGAACCATTATTCATTTCTGTTATCGGACAATCTCAGGCAGAAATCATATCTTTTGTGACTTGAGTGCACAGCATTTTTCGCTGCTTTATGGCTGTGGCTGAGAATAGGAATCTGATTTGACTGGCAGTGAGCTGTTGAAGTTGTCTCAGCTGCCATTTGCATTGGGGTACACCTAAACCGAGTGAGTTTTGAGGGGGAGAGAAGGTGAGGTGAAGGAAAGAAAAAAATCTGTCTGCAGGGGAAAGCTATTTCTGTTAGCTTGAAGCAGCTTAATTTGTTGTTAATGACACTGAGCACAGTGTTAATTTAACTTTTGCATTAGGCGTATTGACTTTGGCATGAAAAACCAGATACCAGCCATTGTCTAATAATGACCAGCACTATCAGAATTTCAGACCCAGCATAATGTAGGGGAAGAAACTCTCCTAGAAAACAAAGGATCTTGCTCTGGCTCTTTGAAGAATTAGTTGTGCTACGCTAGCCTATTTGGGCTGTAAGTTATGCATCTGTAGAGAAATAGACACAGAATATTGACCCGGGTTCCTTCTAGATCCAGGGTCTTTGTATGATTGGAGCCATGTTTTATGCTTCATTAACATTATAAATTTCTAAGTGAGACAGATTTAAAAAGAAATAGACACCAACGTACTTCATCCATTCTTATTTCCAGAATCACCTACGAAGATGGAATATGATGGGGACTGTTACTTAGAACTTAACTGGTGTCTCAGCTTCTTTAATTAGTTGTATTGACAGCCACCAACACTCATACAGCCCTGTAAGTGTGTGGAGGCATCCCAAACAACCTCTCATTTCCTTCTTCCTTAATCTGTAACTCCTAGTCTTGTAATGCAGCTGAGGAGGGAAATGAGAATACCAAACTCCCATTACATTTTTTTCTAAAGATAATCTGTAGCATATCTGGGAAGAGGGAATCTTAATTGAGAAGATGCCTGTAGGCAAGTATGTGGGGGCATTTTCTTGATTAATGATTGGTGTGGGAGGGCCCAGTTCATTTTGAATATTGCCACCCCTGGCATGCTGTAAGGAGTAGCAAGTTAGTAAGCAGTGTTCCTTCACGGCTTCTGTTGATTCTTGCTTGAGTTCCCTGCCTCGACTTCCCTTCATGATGAATGGCAATCCAGACATGCAAGCTAAAATAAGTTGTTTTTGGTTATGGTGTTTTATTACAGCATTAGAAAAGCTAATACACATAAAGAATTCGGTTATTATCCCAGCTGTCTACTGAGCCCTCTGGTGCATCAGGCCCATGCTAGAGACAATCCTGCACTTGCAGTTACAGGGAGGAAAGAGAAACAGCTGACAGCTGAAGAGGGACTAGGTGAGTCACCAGGGGCTTCGGGGATGCTGTGTGACTTCATACAAAGTTGCCCGGGAGTGGGGCTAGGGCAGGGTATGTAACCTTTGCATCTCAGGAATGGGTACAAAGTCACAGTCCACTCTCCACCCAGAAGCAATGTTTGATGCTATCTGGGATGTGAGTTGATGTCTCAGATTAATTTCCGAAGAGTCTCTGCCTCGCAAGGAAGCCCTGTGAATTTTGGGGTTTGAGATGCTTCTCTAAGCAAGAGCCCCCTTATCCATTTCCCAGAGTGAAAGCAGGCATCATTTATGGCACTGTGCCAGCAATCAGCTTTGCCAGCAGTCCCATAAGCTGTGCAGTTCTGGTTTCGGGGAACTTGTGCATGGTAATAAGGCATACAAATGCAGCCAAGAATTTCTGGTAGCACTGGTTAGTAATGGGGTAGTTGTGTTAGACTTGCATCATGGTAACCTGAGAAAATGGCTGAAAGGATGGAATTGTCTGTTTTAGCTCCTGGTTTTAGGGGGTTCAGTCCATGGCTGCTTGACCCCATGCACATGATCAGAACACCCTGAAAGGCTTTAGCATGTGGCAGGGGAGAGTTATCTAGGAAGGGACTGGGGACCAAGGTATAATTTTCAAAGGCATACCCCTAGTGACCTAATTCCTTCTATTTTGTCTACTTAGTTTCCAGAAGCCCTCCTCAAAAACAGTGCCACCAGCTGGGTAGCAGGTATTTGAAGGCAAGAGCCTCAGGGGGAACATTTTGTATTCAAACTATAACAGTGTAACTAATTTTACCCCATATTATGCTGAAATCTATGAGCTCAATTTTAAGAGATGAAGTTATTTTGTGATTCACTAGGGCCAAGTCTTTGAAACATGGCATTGGATACAGTTACCATGTGGCCTAGACAGATTTCCCTGATTGCCTTTGACTTGGGACTCTTCTTGGATTGGTAGCATTGTCGTGCAGCTATGCATACACTAGGTACTAATCACTCATGTGGTTGCTGATGCAAAGAAAGAGTCAATTACAGTGTTTTAGTCTTTCATCCTTTCTGTGGTTTGTTTTGTTAATTAGTGATGGGGGAATATCCTCGTGTATGCTGTGAATATGTGTTTCTCTTATTGGTTGATGAATAAATGCTGATTGGCCAGTAGCCAGGTTGGAAGTATAGGTAGGGCTACCAGACTAGGAGGATACTGGGAAGAGGAAGGCAGAGAGGAACTGCCAGAGAGATACCATGCAGCTGCCCAGGGAGCAAGGGATCTGGGCATCACCCGTAAGTCAAGACAAAGTGGAGATACGTAGATCAATAGAAATGGGTTAATGATTAAGAGAGAACTATCCATTAAGATGCCCGAGCCATCAACCAAACAGTTTATAATTAATATAAGCCTCTGTGTGTTTATTTGGGACTAAATGGCCATGGGACCAGGCAGAACAGAAACCAGCCTACAAATTAACAAAGGATTTCTGTTGAGGTAAAAATTTAATGATATAAAATGACTGCAAAGTAAATCTTCCACCAGGCCATTCTACAGAAGTGACTACTTGAAATGTAGTATTAAAAACTTAGTCTGAAGGTGGTTATTTTTAACCCATCAATATAAATCGCTAGTGTATTAATTACATTGCACCACATTCATTTCCTGATATGCCATGGCATACATGTAGCATGATTTATCAGTGCATGCCTTTCTTGAGTGGCACTAGATATTTTTACCTCTCTGCTGGGACAATTTTTAAATAATTGATTTTTTTTCCTTTGAAAACTTCATGCATGTATTCATGTGTTGCTCCTACCCACTCGTGTTTTCACCTCCAACCCTCCCTCTCAGCATCATGTTTCTGGTTTTTAAGCTCACCAAGTCCTCTTAGTGTTGTCCGTATGCACACGGGAGGGGGGACATCCACTGGGCATGGGCATCCTATCACAGGACAATAGTCTTTTTTATCTGGGCATGGTGGGCTTGGTGTTTCTGTTGGCTTCACCTTGTGCCAGTAGCTATAGCTGCTGCAAATTCATGAGAACTGAGGTCAAGTCTTGAGCAGCAAGCAGCCATTTCACAGCCCTGCTCCCCGTCCTCTAGCTCTCACATTCTTTCTGTCCCCTCTTCTGTGATGCTTTCTCAGTCTTGGGAGAGGGAATGATACAGATGCCCCATTTAGGGCTGAGTACTCATAGTCATTAATTCTCAGAACTTTGACTAGTTGTAAGCATCTGCACTAAGTGCTACACTCTGCAAACAGCAGCTTCTCTGACCAAGGCTGGGAGCAGCTCAGGCCTACCACTATAAGCATAAACATTCAGAAGGCAGTTTGACAACATGATCACTTAGCAAAACAGCTTCTCCTAGGACCCACGACCTCCCTAGGCAAAGGTTTTTGACCAGGTTTACAATACCAAGCCTGGATTCCTTCCCGTGAAGCAGGCTTCAAAGCTAATCCAAATGCATTGGTTTGCGACAATGTTTCTGTGGACTTCTTGATTGCCCGTATATATCTCCATAACTGTGAAAGCATTTCTGAAATACAGACTTCTGGAAGTAGAACTTGTAGGCAAGAGTTACTCACATGAAAGGAATTTTATAGACACTGACCAGATATTCACCAGAAGCTATCAGTTTATGGTCTGAATGCATTAAAGCATTTTCAGTGTCAGTAATAGGAAAGTCAGGCCGGAGTAGAGAAAGGAAGGCTAATGGACCTGCATCGAAAGGTCTAGAGGGTGACTTGCTTCAGGCATGGTTGGATATAGGCTCAGAGATTATGTCATCGTATATACAGAATTTTACAACAAAGACTCTGGCTTTAGTAACTCCAAGCAGCTAGGCTTTGCAGTCTGTTCCCAAAAGCCAATTAAAGAGAGCAGGGACAGCATAAGTAGAGAACAAACGGATTTAATCAATGGGCATTGGGAAGAGGAACAGATAAATGAGTCTAGTGACCCCATAATCTTTGGCTTTGATGTGAGCACTAGGTTTAAGTAGAGGAAGAGTCAAGACAAGAGGCATGCATAATCAGGCAGTCTTGGCTCATTACAGTTTCAGCTTGGAAGTCTCAAGGTGGACTGACAAGGAATGTGCCAGATAGTTCTACGTCAACTCAACACAAGCTAGAGCCACCTTGGAGGAGGGAGCTGCAATTGAGAAAATTTCCCCATAGTGTCAGGCTGTAGGCAAGCCTATAGGGCACTTTAATTGGTGAGGCCCAGCCCACTGGGTGGGGCAACCCCTGGGCTGGTGGTCCTGGGTTCTATAAGAAAGCAGACTGAGCAAGCCATGAGGAACAAGCCTGTAAATGGCACCTTTCCATGGTCTCTGCATCAGCTCCTGCCCCCAGGTTCCTGCCCTGTTTGAGTTCCTGCCTTAGGTTTCCTCAGTGGACTCTGACACAGGCTATGCAAGTCAAATAAATCCTTTCCACCCCATGTTGCTATTGATCATGGCATTTCACCACAGCAACAGTAATCCTAACTAGGACAAGGAGTTATTAATCTGTTAATCACTGTTGTCACCTGAGGGGACCAATTTGGTTCTTGCAAATGATCTGCTCCAGGGTGCAATCTCTCCACCACAGAGAATTGTTTTCATAAGATGGTCTGTCCCAACTAGGAGGCCTTGTTGTTTTTGGAACCCAAGTTGCTTGCATGCTTAGCGTAGTGACTCTTCATGCCTTTAGCCAAAAAGGGGGATGAAATAGCTTGGGTATCGTTGGGATTTGGATGAACAATATTTAATAGTTATCATGCCATGGTAGAGTTAAGCAGCAGAGGAACCCAAAGGAGCTGGGATTCCATCTTGCTGCTGGTTACTTTGTAGGCCCAAGTGTGAGAAGTCAATGTGTCTAAATACACACACACACACACACACACACACACACACACGTATATAATACACGTACATACATACATACATACATACATATGCAAAAGCCTCTCCTATGTGCCTATTTTAATAAGCTTCAATTTCTCTCTCCTGACTTCTCAACTCTCTTTGGTGGCTCATGTGGTGACTCAAGATATTCTCTCTTGACCTTTTAATTAGATGTATAACTCTAGGTTTCCTCATTTCAGGTTCTACACAAGTGAGAAAGATCCCATGTTTCAGCCAATACTCACTGGCTTTGGTGGTCACATGTCTATTCCAGTGAACACAGAGGTCAGAGGCTTTTCATGGGTCTGGAGCCAAGTCAGTCATGTCAGGGTGGCACAGGCTGGGTGGATAGGATGGCTAACCAGAGGAAGCTGGCGGCTCTTTTGCATAGTGTGTGAAGATAGTGGCGGAGGATGGAGCGCCTTGGGGATGGACTCTCTCTTGTGGACCTGGGAGCTTAGGTTTGGCACCATCCTGCATGCTGGGCAGTGGATGTAGGTCAGTTAGGTCGTATGCCATAAATGATGACTTTTGTGCTGCTGGTTGGGACTATAATTACACAGTATAGAGTTTTTTTATTTTCCAGTTATCTTCAGATAGATGAGTTAGTGCTGAAAAAGGAAGAGTACCTTCAGAGAAAGGAGCAGGTGTATTAAAGAACAGAAGTGCCTTAATGGCTTTTTAAGGGTTGTTATGGAAATGACTAAATGTGAATTCAAGTTCTTTGAAGCTAGCCATCCATACAGCAAAGGGGGCAGGGGTCTAAAGGAAGGTCTGTTACCTTCTTCTCCTTCTTGATTTTAAAGATAGAAAGGGAGGATTGGATTTTCAGGCGTCTCAGTCTGGAGGTGACCTGTGAGATCATTTTGGCTTGGGGATCTCAAACCAGAGACAATTGTCTGGAAATGTTGTGAAACACATATCTGGGCCGAATCCCACAGTCTGGGTTAGGAGTCTAGACAAGGTCCATGTATTTGTGTTTCTCTTATATCCTCCAGGGATTAGTTGAGGGTGCTGGATTTTGCAGGCATGGTGGGCCACACTTTTTAAAACACTGACCAAGACAACTTCCTTTCCCCTCAGCTTCCAGTGCAGAGAAGCTGGACACAGTGGAATGAGAGACTGTCTCAAAGTTTCTGAGTCAGCAGAAGAGGTGGGTCCAGAAACAGCTCTTCTGGGTGCCTCCCTGTCTTGTACCTCCCTCTTTGTCTTCATCTGCCCCTCCATTTCTCCTTCCCTCCCTCCTGTTCTCCTTCCTTCAAAGAAATAGAGCTCCAGATTTGATGTTACCCAGATCACAGATTGGAGGCAGGGAAAAATCAACCTTTTGATATCCAGGCTGGTACCTTCTCACATCTCAAGGTGGGGTGGTGGTGTCCAGGGACTTATGGGGCTTTCCACCAGTGCCAGGGAACTTAGAAAGTGTGCTGTGAGCTTCCTGTGTTAGAAACATAGACAAACATGCATGTCTTTCCACAATGTTAGAATTTGTTGACTAGGAATCTCCCAGAGGGATCTGGAGGCAGAACAAAGCACCCAGCATTGGCTGCCATTCCTGTCTCGCCCCTCCACCCTCCAGTACAGAGGTGAGTACAAGGGGGACCTCTCCAGCCATCCACCTTCACATTTTCAAGTCCCCTGATCTTCGGTTACCAGACCCTTCCTGCCATTGAATACCCCAGAGGGACTGCGAGGCAGAACAAAGCACCCAGCATCAGCTGCAGTTCCTGTCTCACCTCTCCACCCTGAACTCAAGAAGCTAGTCACCAAAACACCAAATAATTCAATTAAAAAGTAGGGTACAGAACTAAACAGGGAATTCTCAATAGAGGAATCTAAAATGGCTGAAAAATGCTTAAGAAATTGTTCAATATCCTTAGCCATCAGGTAAATGCAAATCAAAACAACTCTGAGATACCATCTTAGTCCTGTCAGAATGGCTAAAATTAAAAACACCAATGACAGTTTATGCTGGAGAGGATGTGGAGAATAGGGAATGCTCCTTCATTGCTGGTGGGAGTGCAAACTTGTACAGCCACTTTGGAAATCAGTATGGCAGTTCCTCAGGAAAACAGGAATCAGTCTACCTCAAGACCCAGCAATTCTAATCGTAGGCATATACCCAAAGGATGTACATTCATACAACAAAGACATCTGTTCAACTATCTTCATACCAGCATTATTTGTAATAGCCAGATCCTGGAAGCAACCTAGATGGCCTTCAACTGAAGAATGGATACAGAAAATGTGGCACATTTACACAGTGAAATACCATTCAGCAGAAAACAAAACAAAACACCAACAGAATTTTGAAATTCACAGGCAAATGGATGGAACTTGAAGAAACCATCCTGAATGAGGTAACCCAGTCACAGAAAGACAAACATGGTATGTGCTCATTCATATATGGATATTAGACATAGAGGAAAGGTTTATCAGAATACAATCCACACCTCCAGAGAAGATAGGAAACAAGAAGGACTGTAAGAGAAGCATACACTGTCCCCCAGTGAGGGTAAAGGGGCAAGATCTCCTGAAAAAATTGGGAGCATGGTGGGAGAGGGAAGTAAGGCAGGAGAAAGAGGAGGGGAGGAGAGAAGGGGGAGGCGAACATGAGGGATCAGGAAGATTGAGTGGGGAGATGAATAGAGGAGAACAAGAAAAGAGACATATTGATAGAGCCATTATAGGTTTAAAGAGAAATCTGGCATTAGGGAATTATACAGAGATCCACAAGGATGACCCCAACCAGGAATCTAAGCAGTAGTGGAGAGGTGACCTTAAATACCCTTCCCCTATAATGAGATTGATGACTACCTTATATGCCATCCTAGAGCCTTCATCTAGTAGCTGATGGAAGTAGAAGCAGAGATCCATAACTAAGCACTGAGCTAAACTCCTGGAATCCAGTTCCAGAGAGGGAGGAGTGATGAGCAAAGGGTCAAGACCAGGTTGGAGAAACCCAAAGAAACAGCTGACCTGAGCAAGTGGGAACTCATGGACCCCAGTCTGACAGCTTGGGAACCAACATAGGAGCAAACCAAGCCCCCTCAATGTGGGTGCCAGCTAGGAGGACTGGGCAGCCTCCTAGGATGTGGAACTAGGATGTATCCGTAGTGCACAAACTGACTTCAGGAGCCCATTCCCCATGGAGGGAGACTCCCTTAGCTCAGAGACACAGGAGAGGGCCTAGGCTTTACTCCAAATAACTTGACAGATTTTGATGATCCCTTATGGAAGGCCTCACCCTCCCTAGGCAGTGGATGGGGGATGGGATGGGGGAGCTTTTTGGGGGGGATGGGAGGATGGGAGGGAGAGGGAAGTGGGATTGATATGTAAAATAAGATTGTTTCTAATTTAAATAAAGTTTATTAATAAAAAAGAATTTATTGACTAACAGGCTTTGGTGGTTTTGGTGAGAGTAATTTGGCAGATACGCCCGCTTTCTTAGATAATGCTGGTTGAAGAAACAGGCTCATTTATTATGATGTTAATTGGTAACACTAACTCTCAGATTACATTGTGTAAAAGCAGTAAGGCGTTTCATAGAGGCCTGAGACTCCAAAGCTGGGAACCTGATGGGGATGAAAGTGTCTGTTCTGACAATGGACTGCACTTGAGCTGGGGAAGCTGCTGCCCCCATGAGTCTGGCTGCTTAGGTCACAGATCTGAGGGAAAAGGCAACAGATGGAGTTCAGCTGCACAGGTGAACGGGTAGGGTTGAGATGAGGGACAAGGTGACAGAAGGACCACAGGTCTACATGGATGACCAGGAGGGTGGCAGAGCAGAAGGGTAGGATGTATCCACAGTAGGGTCTGAGCTGGGCTGAGTGTGCCAGTTCTTGACACTCAAGTGATGAGTTTGAGACGGGCTGGTGGGAGCCATCACCCTAACAGTGCAGGGGGGTTCACCTCTTTATGGGGTCCAGGTGAAGGAGTTACACCATTTCCTTGGTTTGCTGGTGTGTGTGTGTGTGTGTGTGTGTGTGTGTGTGTGTGTGTGTGTTTGAGACAGGGTTTCTCTGTGTAGCCCTGGCTGTCCTGGAACTTGCTCTGTAGACCAGGTTGGCCTTGAACTCAGAGATTCACCTGCCTGTCTCTTCTGAGTGCTGGGGTTAAAGGTGTGTCAATCTTTTTATTCATAGGAGCATCAGTTTGTGCCATGTGGGTGGTGGTGGTGGGCTGATCATGCCATTCATGTCTCTATCCAAGTGCACAGTGGCCCTCTATCCTCAAAATGGGTAAAAAACAAAACAAACAAACAAAAAAACAAAACAAAAACCAACCAACCAACCAACCAACCAACCAACCAACAAAAACTGCCTAGAAAATAAAATCTCTTTTCAGGGACAGTCTGAAAAATCACCATATTGTACAATATGGGATAACTTTGAGAGGGCATAGCCTGATCTCAACGAAGTATTCTCTGAAATGCAGACTAAGGAGAGCCAGCTGCTTTGCTAGGTAGAGCATTTCCCGAGCCCCATGAGAGGTAGACATGGCAGTAGGTAAATGGCCCGATTTGGGAAAGCAAGATCCCTGTAGCTGGTGTTAAAGAGGAAAATCTTTTCCTTGACTTAGATTTTGTACCTGGGACACTGCAAATTAAACTGAAAGCAGGCATATTCATAGTGGGGAAAACACATATGCTTTTATTATTTTTCTCTGTGATGCTGGGGATCAAACGGAGGGCCTTGCATGTGTGAGACACATAGTTTGCTATTGAGCTATATACATAGCCCTTGTTTCATTAATGTTTTATGTGCATGAGAATTCAGAAAGTAAGTCAAACTCAAAGCAGTTCTTAGACTCCAGGGTCCATATACATATATATGTATACATGTATATATGAAGTATATATTTTTAATATGTATATTAATATAGGAAAAGGAGTTGGGATTTCAAGGCATGCTATCTAGTAGGGAAGTCAGCAGGAAATATATGGAAAATCAGTGGTGGAGAAGACCTTGGTGAGTTCCTTTTAAGCAATCTGGCCTTGGTGTCAACCCTTCAACTCCAGTACTCTTCCTGGTGTGTGTGAGGCGCGTACCTTCACAAAGGGAAATCTGTGTGCTACTTTTTAACTTCTCAGTTGAAAGAGTCTCACAGACAGGGCCCTAGGCCAACCGGATGGAGGTAGTCCCTCTCTGGAAGTTTCCTCTTCACAGGTGTGTCAGGTTGACAGCTGAAGCTAACTATGGCAGAGGGGAAAGCAGGAATGCTTCCTGCATTTTTTATCCTCCTTGTCCTCATCTCACAATAGTCTCTGTGCCAAAGCGGCAAATTATAGGATGCTGTGCTGAATTCTTTCCTTAGGAAGAGAGTCCAGGCTTATGAATGTAGTGGCTGGCAAAACTCCAGTGCATAGGGCACCTTTGTACATTACAGGGTGAGAATCAAGGTGATGCTCAGCTAGCCCAAAGGAAGCTACACTTATATTATGCACTAATTGAAGAACCCAGTGAAATTAAGTTTGAAGTGATTGTATTTATTTTTTTATTAAAAAACTCACATTAATTGTGTGGTATATTTTAGAGTCTAGTACTTAATGAAGCTGCTTAATGAAGAATTCTATTTTGGCTTTTAGAAAATATCTCTGTTAACTAGGCCCATGTAAAGAATAGCTATTTTTACCACTAGGCAATTACTAAGGAACCATTATCTACTTTATCCCAATTATGAGATGCATAACTTGGAAGAAATAAAGAGCTCGGTGGGGCCGAACTTGCTAACACAAATCTACAAAGTGACAGCAAGTGTTGTGACTCTTCTGTCTAGAGCCTGGAGCTTGAGTTAAAGCTCCCTGCCTCTTGAATTACCTTGCAAAATATAAATACATCATTATCACCCAGAAGAGCTTGATCTATCAGATCATTTTCCTTAGTGATGAGTGGGGGATCTGGGGTAGCCTAGGGATAGGAGGCCCAAAGCCTGCTAGCTATAGTGAGTGTGATGTTCTCAGCATTGACATATTTTGTCCCTAATGTGGATGAAGAACATTGTGGTCATGGTTGACCACGTGGAAGGAATGGTTTTAGAGCAGGGTACCTTTCAAGAAGCTCTGAAATCTCACCCAATGGTGATTCTGCAGTCTCCTGCCATGGCTATTCTCTTAGACAGTCACTCCTTCACTGATGTTCTCATTCATTGCTCCCAAATATTAGCATATGTTTGAGGGTCATCGGACCAGATAGCTTGGTGGGATGGGGGGGGTGGCAAGGACATAGAACAAAGGGCCCAGCATGTACCAAGACTGCAGAACTGAATTCAAACCTAGGTCTGAGACCCTGTGACCTCCATCTGGATCATTAAACCCCTTAGAGATGTCGTTTCCTTGATTATAATAGCTTTGGTCTGGGTGCTTGATTCCCAGAATTTATGTGTTGGAAACTTAATCCCCAAAGTCATATATCCATGGTATTTGGAGGTGGGGTCTTGGGAGTAGATTAGATCATGTGAATGGTCTGCCATCTTGAGTAAGTTAGATCCATCCATGCACTAATGAATTAGAATCAGTAGAGCTCTGCTACGAAGCAAGCAATAGCATACTTGTTCTAGAACTCTGGAGGGAGCCCTTCAAGAAAGAAAGGCTTGGCAAAGTTGAGTACGGTAGTACACATTTATCATTTCAGCACTTGGGAAATGAAGGCATGGCCAAGAGTTCAAGGCTAGTCTTGTCTACACAGTAAGACTTAGTCTCAAACACACACACACACACACACACACACACACACAGAGACACAGAGTGGATGAACAAAGAGTGAGAGATACCACAAAAAAAAAAAAGCAAACAGCTTCCTCAAATGCCACACAGAACAACAAACCTTGACTTTTTTGACTTTGGATTCTAAATCTCCAGAATAGAAAGAAATAGATTTGATTTATCAGAGACTACCCAATCTCTGGTATGCTAACAACAGAAAATATATGTCTTAGGGTTTCAGTTGCTGTGAAGAGACACCATGACCATGACAACTCTTAAGAGGAAAACATTCAATTTAGGTGGCTTATAGTTTCAGAGGTTCAGCTCATTATTATCATGGCAGGACATGATGGTAGAAAAAAGGTCTAAGAGTTCTACATCTTTCAGGCAACAGGAAGTGAACTGAGTCTGTATCAAGTGTGGCTTGAGCATAGGAGACCTCAAAAAGCCCACCCCCACAGTGATGCACTTCCTCCAACAAGGCTACACCTATTGCAACAAAGCCACACCTCCTAATAGTGCTACTCCCTATGAGGTTTTTGGGGACAATTGCATTCAAACAACCACAATGGAGGAAGATAAAGCTGACATGAGCTTGACTTTAATTTCTAGATGAATCTCTACAGTTACAGCTTTGTAGGGTCCTGCATGGACCCCTGAGGCACCTTGAGCAAGCCTGAAGCTGTTGGCTGGAGGAACATCTTGCACGAGAGTAGTTCTTGGTACTCTTCTTGATTTGCTAACACACATCTGCTGAGGAGGAACTTGCGAACTTGCATGTTTAACTCTTGATTGTTTTCCTCTGTGCTGAGAGTTAGTATATAAGTTGGCTCCTTCCTCTCAATAAACAGCATTCCTGTTGCACGAGTGACCCGCTGTCTTGTCTTTTATTTCAATCTCTAGGCCTTCATTCAATTGGTGGAACAGATTGTAGCGCGGGCGATATACAGCTCTACCTAAATCTATACATCACACAACAATGCAGATTTAAAAAGAGCAATGCACATACAGTTTGGAGTTTTGGAAGCTGATGCTGAGACAGAGTGTGGGGAGAGAGGTGGAAGGCATTTGTCAGGGAGCGTCTCTTGTGAACAGAAAAAGGAGGCAGAGGGACAGGGAAGAGGGAGGAATTGAAATCTATGCAGAAGAACCTTTATGGAGTCTTCCCATCTGAGATGTCCCAGGAAGGAGATGAAGCCCTTGTATTCGTGCCACTCAGTCACCAGATGTGGTTGCCCTGGGAAGGGCCAGGTCTTGAGGGAAGCAGATCTTGAGAGAGAGAGAGAGAGAGATGACATGTGGAGGCTATCTGCTGGCCATGGTCCACAGCTGTGCAGAAAGCCCTCTCCTTGGGATGGTCTCCAAGACTCATCCTCATGTCTCTTTCACAGGCATTCATAGGTATGTCTCCTCCCTGTCATGGACTGATCTCCATGAAAAGCTTTTCTTTAACTCCTTCCTGTTTTCCATCCATCTTTTCTAGCACTGCTTCCTCAAGTCAGTCCTCCCTGACAGCCCAGAGAGCTGGTATCCACCCAGGGGCCTGGAGATGGGTGCATGTTTCAGGGCCTCTCTTTAGAGGTCCCATCAGGAAGCATCATTACACTCCCCAGAAAGACAGAAACAGTAGGCTTTATTCTGCAGAATAAAATGATGCAGATGCTGGTTCATGCACTGTCAGCCCATGCCTGCCAGCTGGTACCAACAATGAGAGAGAGGGTGTTGGATGCCTTGCTAACAGATTTCCAAGAAAACACTATGGGCAGTCCCCAAAGCCATTTGGGCTCATTTTTTCTTCCTTTGTTACATTTCTGAGAGATAGAGGCTGACAGATCTTAAGTGGGGACAGGAATTTAATAATGTTCAGAGGGCTAGTGTCAGGAGTGCCAGTGTATAAATTGCTGAATTTATAGAACACAGTAGCTTTTAAAACGCCCAGACATTTAGCAACTACTCTTTAAGAAAAGTTGAGGGCTAGAGGTGAAGCTCAGTGTTAGACTGCTTGCTCAGCATGCACAAACAAGGTCCTGGATTTGATCCCCAGTATCATCCAAAAAGAGATGAAGGTGGACAAGCACTGGGAAACCTGACCATGAACAGGTATGTAGTCAGGCTGTGATTGACTTCCTAACACCGCTGGCTGATCCTACCATTCATGGGGATGTCAGAGTCTAGAGGTGCCCCAGTCTACATTAACATGAACTCTACATTAATTCTGAAGTGACTAAGAGTGAGAGTCTGTGCATCCTGTAGCCCCACCATACAGAACAGCATGGCTCTCTGTTGACTCTGCACAAACTCTCTTATGTCTGACTGACCTAGAAAACATCATCTATGGATGGTAACCAAGAAATCCTTTGTACAGTGGCCTCTTGTGGTCTCACTTCCTATATGTGATCCAGGAAGTCCTAGAGAAGTGGGAACTTCACTTTCTGTCAGGCCCTACTCCAAGCCTTAGCCATCCTGTAGAAAAAGCCAGTGGCAAGCAGGACTCTGATTTATTCCCAAGTTTGAAGACATGGGTGCCTGGAATCCTGAAGTATGGGAAGTGAGTAGCACAGGCTTTCATGTGCTAAGTGGTGATTCTCTTGACATTACCTCTGCAAGTGACTGCTCTCCAGGACCCAGTGGTTGTAAACATCAGGGCAGACTGGCCATTCTGGATACACTTGCCTCCACAGACTTCAGGCAAGCAGATTAGCTTATTTTCTCCCCTCATGTGACAAAACACCTGACAAGAATCAGCTGAAGGGGGTCAGGGAGGTTGCTCATGGTTAAGAGCACTTATTTTTCTTGCAGAAGACCTGGGTTCAGTTTTCTGCACCACAGAGTGACTCATCATCACCTGTAACCCCAGTTCCAGAAGAGCTGATGCCACTTCTGGCCTCCGTGGGCTCTGCATGCAGGTGGTGCATATAAACTCATGCAAAAAGAAGCACATAAAAAGAAGGCTCTTATGGAAGAAACGTTTCTTTAGGATCAGTTTAAGAGGGTGCACGGTTCATCACTGGGAAGGATGGCGGGTTGGTGGGAATGTGAGGGTGTGGTCACACTTTGTGCACAGTCCAGAAGGAGTAACGGAGGAATCTTGGCAGCCTACATACTTTTTTCCTTTTTATTCAGTCAGGGACCACACTGTGAGATGTTGCTGATCACCGGTTAACCCTTTCAAAACACTTTCCATCACAAGAGCCCAAAGGCTTTTCTCTTAGATGACTGTAAATCCTCTCAAGTTGACCCTGAATGTTAACAGCCTGCTTTTGGTTTTTCTCCAATTATAGAAGACACAGGGGCAGACACTTAATCCTGTGGAGCCTCAAATCAGTCTCATTTGATGACCAGGGCTTTAGAGAACGCTGTGGGAAGAAGCCAGCATCCTGTGCTGTCATCCAGCTGTACTGGTCATGAACCACATGTGGCAACTGGATACCTGGATTGTATCTAGCCCAAGCTGAGATGAGTTGTAAGTACTAATTTCCAAGGCTTCCTAGAAAATTTTATATTGGATTTGTGTTGAGATACTATTTGGGATGTATGGGGTGAAATGATTAAACTTAAAATCTTAAAAATTATATTTTTGATAATATAAAATGTTATTAAAATGATTGGGCTCACCCCTTCTCATCTTTTACAACTGTGCTAACAGGAAGTTATAATATCTGCATAACTATGTGTGGAGCTTTTTGTTGGATTACTCTAGACTCACCTGTGCCCATAAATGCCTTTCCTCTATTTTTAGCTTCTGCTTCTTTACATCATTGTTCCTGGTGCGGACTGGGCAGGTCACATGCTTTGGACCTTGAAACTCAAGAGGTAATTTATAGCGTGAGTGTTATTTTACACTCAGGTAAGCATGGTCATAACAAATACTCATGGGGGCCTTGGCAGTTTAATGCTAATGAAGAAGTCCCCTGGAGAGTCATGCTTCATCCAGCTAACAAATATTTATGTAGCATCTTCATGATTGGCTATTATGCCATGCTTTGGGACCACGCCTGAGAAGAAAGAAGTAGTTCGTGGCCTTAGGGAACCTATAGTCTGGCAGGGTGTAGGGCGTTTTGATGATTGGTCTCCTTTATCAGCCTGATTGGACCACAGGGTTTTCAGGTGTTTGGCTGAGATTATTTTAAGTGTGCCTGTAGGAGGGGATTTAGTGTTATGGGCTGGTTGTAAAATGTGTCCCATCAGATAATGTTTGAACACTTGGTCTCCAGCAGGAGGTACTCTTTCGGGCTGTTGTGGAGTCTTTAGGAGGTGGAGATTAGCTAGAGGAAGTGGGTCACTGTGGGAAGGCATTGGAGGATTATAGTTCAGCTCTAATGGTCATCTATTTCTTTTTCTGCTTCCTGGTCTGCAGAGCTGTGAGGAGTTCCAGCAGCACTCTCCTGCCATGCCTTCCTGGTCATGATGGATTTTTTCCTGTTCAATGTGTATAAGAGTATGAGGACCTAAGTTCAAATCCCCAGAATCCGTGTACAAAGCCAGGCATGATTATGTGTGCCAGTAATCCAGCAGTGTGTGTGTGTGTGTGTGTGTGTGTGTGTGTGTGTGTGTGTGTGTGTGTGTGTGTGAAGGAAGCTTGCCTGCCAGCCTAACTCTAGGTTCAGTGAGAGACCCTGTTTCAAGGGATAAAGGCAGAGACTGACAGTGCAGGATAGCTGATGTCCTACTCTGGCCTCTTTGCATGCCTCAGCACACACCCATGTGCATACATCTGTATGCACAAACATCCTCCTCCATCTTTTTTTAAAGTTGCTTTTTGTTCTGTATTTGGTCGCAGCAGTGAGAAAAATAGCAAGAATCAGGACTTTAATGTTTGAGTGGAGAGACTATGCAAAGCAGGCCACCCTTCCCAATGCAATGGCCACATTGCTCCACTGCAGGCCTGGAGGAACTGGAAGTCAGGGTGAGAGGGATTTTCAGGGCTCACTGCTCAGCCTAGAATGTTGACTTTCTGTCCTGGCTTCAAGCCACACCTTCAGGTTTCCTGGGTCTCTAGCTTTCCTATTGCATGTCTTGGGGCTTGTGAGTCAATCCCTTTTAACCAATCACCTGCCATCCATGTCTGTCTGTCCCTCTGTGTATGTATATATGTTTCTGTCATCTCCCTAGCTTGTTATTGACCATCTATCATGGTTTCTCCCTTAGAAACTCTGCTTCTCTGAGCAGAATCCTAACTAATCTAGATACTGAACATACAATTTAGACGGATCTATCTCCTCTGTGATGACTTTGTCCTGGAACACTAATCCAAAGGCACCCTTTCAGTGCTGGTTTGCTTTGTCAACTCAACACCAGCTAGAGTCTGGGGAGGAAGAACTTAGTAGAGGAAATGCCTCCATCAGATGGGTGTGTCATCATGTCTTCATCATGCCTTCATGGCGTTTTCTTGATTGCTGATTGATGTGGGTGGATCTGACCTGCTGCAGGCTGTGCCACTCCTAGGCAGGTGATTCTAGGGTGTAAAGAAAGCAGGTTGAGCAAGCCATGGAGAGCAAGCCAGTGAGCATCACTCCTCTGTGGTCTCTGCTTTGGTTCCTGCCTGTAGTTTCCTGCCTTGAGTTCTTCCTGCCTGGCTTCTGCCCATAATGGACTATAACATATAGGTCAAAATAAACCCTTTCTTCCTCAAGTAGGTTTTGGTCATTCCTTTATCACAGCAATAGAGAACAAATGAAAATATAGACATACTTACTATGTCCTGAATAACTATATATATATAGCTGTCCTTTTCAGGATATGGCTCTGGTGTGTAGTTTTGGGATGTGGAAACAGAAACCTCCCTAACCTACTACTCTTAGAATTATAGTAATCTCTGGCCTTTGCCCACAGAGCTGCAGAACTATCTTCCACAGTTTGGCACCTTCTTGGGTCCACAGGGTAATTAATGATCTGGCCAGGCTCTCCCTTTAGGATTGATCTAGAATGGAAAAATCTCTTCATATGTCTTTACCTGTTTAGATTTGAGGCTGGAGAGTTTCCCTAAGTGGAAATTGCCACATATCAAGGCATTCATTTCAATATTTAAGTTAAATTTGATAATATGCATTAATGAAAACAACTCTTTAACACAACTGCCTCTTGTACTGTATGTATTTCATGTAGTCTTTGTGGAGAATAAAAGCTAATTACACTTAAAAAAATTTAGATTTGTTGTGTAGCAAAAGCTTCCCTGGAGTTGGCGAGCTTCCTACTGCAGCCTCCAGAAAACCAAGGTGATAGGCATGTGCAATCAGTGATTACAGCTTTAGAATGCCCCATCATTGCTAGTGGAGAGCATGGGGCTTAGAAATGGGCGCTCTACGTGTGTGGTGATATGTGGCTTGAACGTGATAGGGGTTACTGAGGTTTGCTCGGAGGTCAGTCCTGGCCATGTCCTGTCTATGGAACCTGAGGTAAATCATTCAGCATTTGCAACCCCCTCTCTGTGTAGTGGAGCTTGGTCTTGATTTCTTTTCCTGTTGCCATGACAAAATAGCCTGAGGAAGGCACTGACTTAGAGGGGAAAGGTTTTCTCACAGTTCTCCTCACAGTGAGGAAGTCAGTCAGCAGGAACCTGAAGCAGCTGCTCCTACTGAATTAGAGACAGGGCAGGATAAATGCAAGCACACTAGGGCTCAGCTTGCTCTCCATCTTACACAGCATGCCCTTGCCCAGGTAATGGTCCTGTCTACAATTAAGATGCATCTTCTGATATTAATAAATATAATCCGTGTAACCTCCCCCACCCCATATGCCCAGAGGCTCATCTCCCAAGTGAGTCTAGAATCTGTCAAGTTGATGACTAACACCAGTCATCACAGGCTCAGGTTCACATGTAGCTCTTATGGGCCAAGCATTTAGATCTTGAGTTTGGGATGAAGTGGCTTCTCAGTGACTGGGGACTTAGTGGGAAGATTTAAATGATTGGGGTCTGGAAGCATCTAGACCAGCAGTTCTCAACCTGTGGGTCATGATCCTTTTGGGGGATGAACACCCTTTCACAGGGTTGCTTATCAATATCCTGCATATGAGATATTTACATCACAATTCATAACAATAGCAAAATTACAGTTATGAAGTAGCAATGAAAATAATTTTATGAGTGGAGGGTTCATTACAACATGAGGGAATTTACTAAAGGATCACAGTATTAGGAAGGTTGAGAACAACTGATCTAGACGTTTCCTTACAAGCTGGATAGGTTGACTTAAAGGTCAGTCCAGCTGGATCCATTTTCCAAAGCACTGGTGTGTGGCCTGGGGGTCTCTATTGCAAGGAGGCTGAGCTGTGACAGAGAGTGTGCTAAAGGGAATGTTCTGGAGTGAGAATTCCAGTAGAAACAAGCCAGAAGTTGTCACACTTCTTGGACCAAGTCTTGGAAGTCACATAGTATCCTGTCTGTGTTACACTGTCAGTCAACAGTGAATTAGACCATAAAAATTTACATATTGACTATATTCAAGATTATAAAGAGTGTATGTGTATTATTGGTGTATAGTTAATACACCACATACATTTTTTGCTTAAAATGGACACTTCAGTGGTTATAGGATAGCTGCATCAACATGAGTGATTATGACAATCAGTTTTAGAACATTGTCATCAGTCCCCCAAATGGAATTCTATGAACATTGGTATCACTCCGATCCTCCCAGATCCCCACACCCTAGAATTACATGTCATATCATCTTTTCTCATTGACTTTTCCAAATTTACTCAAGGTTCATCCATTGAAGCATGTCACAACTTCATCCCCCCCTTTTTTTTTGTAGAAAAATCCATTGTGTAGATAAAACACAAATTATTTACTCATTCATAAATGGATGGGTATTTAGGATATCCCCACCTTTTGGCTCTTATGAATAATATTGCAGTGGACATTTGTGTTCAAATATTTGTGTGGATATATGCTTTCATTTCTCTTGGGTGGGGCCTGGCATGGGATTTCTGGGTGGCAGGCAATCATATCTAACAAAGTAACTGAAACATTTTACATTCTCACCAGCAGTGCTTGGGAGTTCTAGATTCTCCACATCCTTGCCAAAAGTTGTTATTAGCCACCATTTAATTTTAAGTATCACCATTCTGTGTGAGCATGAAATGGTACATGGTTTGGGTGAACATTATCCTGGAGCTAATGATGTTGTCTTTTAATGTGCTTTTGTTTGTTCTCTTTGGATGAATGTCTATCTAAGCTCCTTGCCCAGTTTTAAATTCGGTTGTCATGTCGAATTGACTAGTTTGAGTTCTCTATGTATTAGGTATGTGATCCATTGGTATTCTCCCTGTTTTGCAGGCTGTCTTCTTATTTATCTTGATCATGTTATTTGAAGCACAAACCTATTTTTTTTTTCTTGAGGCTTGGGAGATTGCGGAGTGGTTAAGAGCTCTTGCTGCTCTTACAGAGGATCCCAGTTTGGTTCCAAACACTCTCATCGAACTACTCACAACTGTCTATAATTCCAGCTCTAGGGGGATCTGATACCCCTGGCCTCCAAGGGCACCTGTACTCATGTGCATATGCAAATGCATGCAGGTACACGCATACACACACACACACACACTCACACTAAATAAAAACAAAAATAAAGACTAAATCTTCCATATTCTTGAGAATATCATATATGTATATAATGAAATATGATTGTATATAGTGAAATGATAATATCTATATCCCCAATTTCCCTTCTAACTTCTCCCATATCTTCCTCAACACCTTTTCCTTGTCTCAATGCCAAGTTGCTTTCTCCCCTAACAACCCACTAAGTCCAGCTAGTGCTGCCCATATGGGCATGGGTGTAGGGCCCTTCATGGTTGCCTGTGACTCCTACCAATGGTCCCATCCTCAGTAAGGAATGGCTTTACCTCCACCAGCAACTATCAGTGGCAGTAAGGGGTAGGGCTTGGTCATCACCTATGCTGGGCGGACCGTGTGTAGGTAACCACAGCTGTGAGTTCATAAGTGGGACAGCAATGTCCCACTTATATTTCAACTCTTACTGGACTTCTTATCTTTCAACTCTTACAACCTCTGCCTCCTCTTCAGAAGTGTGTGTGTGTGTGTGTGTGTGTGTGTGTGTGTGTGTATGTGTGTGTGTGTGTGTGTGTGTGTGTAAGAGTTTGTGTGTCTGCCAGAAAAGCTAGGAAACAAGAAGGACTCTCAGAGAGACATACATGGTCCCCTGGAGAAGGAAAAAGGGAAGGATCTCCCAAGAAATTGGGAGCATGGGGTGGGGGGAGAGGGAGTTAGGGAGAAGAAGAGGGCAGAGGTTGGCATGAGAGAGCAAGAAGATGACTGAGTCAGGGAAAGAATAAAGGAGGGCAAGAAAAGAGATACCATAATAGAGGGAGCCATTATAGGTTTAAAGAGAAATCCGACACTAGGGAAATGTCCAGACATCTACAAGGATGACCCCAACTAACAATCTAAGCAATAGTGGAGAGGCTACCTTAAATGTCCTTCCCTGATAATGAGATGGATGACTACCTTATATGCCATCCTAGAGCCTTCACCTAGTAGCTGATGGAAGCAGAAGCAGACACTCACAGCTAAACACTGAGCCAAACTCCTGGAATCCAGTTGCAAACAGGGAGGAGTGATGAGCAAAGGGTCAAGACTAGGCTGGAAAAACCCACAGAAACTGCTAACTTGAACAAGGGGGAGCTCATGGACTCCAGTCTGATAGCTGGGAAACCAGCATAGGACTGACTCAGATCCCCTGAATGTGGTGATAGTTGGGAGGACTGGACAGTCTGTGGAGTCTCTGGTAATGGATCAGTATTTATCCCTAGTATACCAATGGACTTTAGGAGCCCATCCCATACAGAGGGATACTCCCTCAGCCTAGACACATGGGGGAGTGACTGGGCCTGCTCCAAATGATATGACAGACTTTGAAGATACCCCATGGAAGGCCTCACCCTCCCTGGGGAGCAGAAAGGGGATGGGATGAGGGTTGCTGGGGGGGGGATAGGGGAGGACTGAGATTGATATGTAAAACAAGCTTGTTTCTAATTTAAATACAGAAAATTATAAAATAAAAGAGTTTATGTGTGAGTGTATGTATAAGTGTGTGCATGTGTGAGTGTGTGTACAACAAACACATTGATACAATGTTCTGTTTAGGGCTGAGAACCCAGCCTCTTACTCTTAGGGCTTTGGCCAGGTATATATCTCTGCACTGACTTCTGCCCACTGCAAAAAGAGTGAATGCCTGTAGTTTCTTTGGTTTTACAGTTTATGCTCTTTCACTGAGGTCTATGAGCTATAATGTGTTTATTTTCATACATGGTGTGAATGAAAAGTCCAAAATCATTCTTTTCTGCATGCATATTGAGTTCCTCCAATTCTGTTCACTGAAAAGGCAGCCCCCTACCCCAGCTGAATTGTCTTGATTCTTTGTTCAAAAATCAATTGATTTCTGACTCTGTTTGGCTCCATTTATTGCCTGTCTGCTGGTAGCAGGTGGCCGCAGTGTGGCTACTGTAGTTGTAGAGTATGTTTTGGTATCAGGACTTGAGGGGTCATCAACTTTGCCCTTGATTACTGTATGTCATGTTTTGGCATCAAAACCACATCATGCCATCAAACCCTTTGGGCTGCTCTCCTCCTCCTTGTGACCTTTGCTCTTGCTTTTTTGAGCACTGAGTTCCCCAGGCGACCTCCATCTCCATGTGGTTGTTCTTCAGAACATGAACGTATTCCTTTTGTTTATATTTTAAAATATTTTTATTTGTTTGCAGGGGCACACACATGGCAGAGTGAGTGTGGAGGTCAGGGGACAGCTCACAGGAGGCAGTTTTCTCTCTCCTTCCACCATGTGGGTCCTGGCCATTGAAATGGGGATGTCTGGCTTGGCAGTAGGCAGTAGGTGCCTTTACTCACTGAGCCATCACAGCTGCCCAACTTTTTCTTACTTAGGTACAAATGACTGAAAAAGCTTTAAGTGATTACCATTCTCAGGAGAATTTCTTTTAAGAGGGGTGGGGGAGGGAGGGAAGAGTCTTCATCCTGAGGAATTGTTCACTAATGGGAACATTTTCTCAAAGCGGGAGAGATGTGTTTTATGTAGCCGCGGACTGTCATGCTGCCTCTGAACTGGCATTAGTTGGTGGGCCTTTCTCCTTCCTGTGCCGGAGGCATCTTTGTTCAGTTTATTGATTCTCCTTCCCTAACTGCCAGACTCATTACTTACTTGCTATGTGACCTTGGGCAAATTAACCCTGTAGGCACCTCAACTTTCTTTCCTGTTCAGCACACCCCCTGTGTCTCCCCCTCCCCCACACCCTGTGGGGATTGAACTGAGGCCTTGAAAATGCTAGGCAAGCACTTCACCACTGGGGTCTATTTCCAGCCCTTTATGCATTTTATTTTGGGATGAAGTTTTGCTGTTTCCAAGACCGGTTTCAAACTCATCCTTTAGCCCACATAGACTTTGAAGACTTGTGATTCTCTGCCTCAGCCCGCCGAGTGGCTAGGATTAAGAGGCTGTGCCATGAAGCACCAGTCTATCATATCTTTTTCTGAAGTGCTGGGGATTGAACCTGGGGCCTCACATATACCAGGTAAGTCCTTTACAAAGGAGCTACAAACCTAACCCCTTTGTAGGATTCTGTCTGACAGCACCATTAGACCCCCAAAACTGGATAGTACTGAGATTGTATGGGCTATGTTTTTTTCCTATGTATGTACATATTTGTGATAGAGTTGAATTTATATATTAGACAGACTAAGAGACAATACCTACTGATAAAATAGAAAGACTTATAATAGTTTATTATAATTTGTGTGTGTGTGCGCGTGTGTAGCTCACTACACCACTGTCACCTATCTACAGGTAATACCTTGGCAAACAAGGATGGATAAGGGGCATTACTGTCATATCACAAATAAACAGAAGGCCCTTTTATACTTTGAGTTTCTACAAGACAAATTATAACCTAACTTACTATGTAAATCCCAATTTATGATCATAACAAATAGCCGAGGTTTAACCAGTCCCAGAAAGCCAAATTACCATCCCGTGTCCACATAAGGCAGCATCTAGCTGTCACCAGCCACGTGATTTCTCTACTTAGCGCCTGTGTGCAGCCTGCAGGGCTTACTGTGCAGCCACAGGTGCTGGACAGACACTCCAGAACCTGTGTTTTCAGGTGCTACCCAGGTTATGAATTATTCTTTTTGCAAACCAACTCTGCTGTATTTGATTTGCCTAAAGTTGTTAATGGAAATCTGGAGGGGTGGGGAATTGTAGTCCTTGCAAAATGTTTAAATGTGTTCTATTTAGTTGCTAAGAGGATTGACACACTTTAGCCTATCAGCATTCACACGGTAGACCACTGAGTGTGCTGAGCATCCTTTAGAAGCTGTTCTCTTCCTCCTCTATTTGAGACAGGCTTGTCTCAGATTCACTGTGTAGGCAAGGGTGGTCTTGAACTCCTGATTCTCTTGTCTCCAGCCTCCTGAGTGTTGATCACAGGACTGTACCTCCTGGCCTGCCGTACCCAGTTTGTACAGTGCTGGCGATCTCATCAAGGAGTTTGCACATGCCAGGCAAGCAGTGTACCAGCTGAGCCACGCATCAGCTCTCCTCTTCTTGAACTCCCCACTCCTCTTTTTGATTTCAGTCTTGGAATAGGGTCTTGCTAGGTAGCCCAGGCTGGTAGCCCAACCACCCTGCAATTCCCAATCTCTCTGCCTCTACTTCCCCAATTCTGGGATTGCAGGAGTTCAGCACCACATCCAATAATGGGGGACATTTTGATGAAGGTGACAGCACCCTTTGCGGGGGGGGGGCATCCAGGAGTGCTTAGCTTTATTGAGAATGTCAGCTGGAGAATGAGACTATCTCCTCTGTATCAGGAGCTCTTGGAAGTGGCCATCTTGCTTGTTGTTACCTTTGGTTCAGACTCGAATCCACACTTGATCATATTACAGGTAAAGAAACGGAGCCCCAAGAAGCTGACAGCTTTAGCCCCAGCCGCCCTCCCAGGCACTTCAACATTCTGAGGCTGACAGTGAACTTGTCCCCTGAGATTGCCAGCTCATCATTCCGGACCACAGAGAGTTTTGTGTTCCTTGATTTTATGCTTATTGGAAACTCCACAGGGGAGTGTTTTTAGAAGCTTTATTGTTTTAATATGGAACCCCCCCCACCTCAAACCAAAGAGCCTCAATAAAACAGCTTCTCATTTTCGTGAGTTGTGTTCTGAAGCCTGAAATCCCATCTCTAATGGTGTGCTTAGGTGGACATGGACAAATGCATTGGTCCTGAGTTAAGGACTTGGGCCACCCGGCCAGCTCCTAGCAGGCAGCGTATTCCCAGGATTGTCCGGTAGATGGCAGCATTGTGCATACAATGTCTCGTCTTTCGGTCCAGCCAATTTTTGTTTGTTTCCCACCCACCCCCTTCCCGGAGGATCTGGTGGCCGCAGCCGCACAGGTACCCACTAGGCCACACCATCTATATTATGGCCTGTACCTGGCAGGTCAGGTTACAGCAGTTGTAAATGCACAGTTTGAGGCTGGCATTTTTTTTTTTTTTTTACAGCATAGATTTTTGCTTTGGATCATTAATCCACTTTACTTGACTTTTTAATTTTTGCTTACACCAAGGGCGAGTACAGGAAAAGACAAAATCCCCATCCAAATGGCTTCCTTCCCAGACTCAGTCCAGGAGTGAGTTTGTCCAGTAGACCTCTCAGTGTCTGTGTGGCTCAGGACTCACTTGTGCCCATGTGATTCAGACTGTCACCACTAGAGGGCACTGTGGTTACACACTGCACTTTAATGGGTCAGGCGAGGCAAAGGTCTCTGCTGTCTCTCCTGTGACCTGCGCGACCTTGGGACCCTAGGCTGCTTGTTTTGGGGATATTCCTTTGTCCCAACTCAGAGGGATTCTCAATGGTACTCCACACCCCATTCCCTCAGAGGTCTCGTCCCAGTCATCCTCCATTTTCTTCCTGCCTGCCCATCCCTCCGTTTTAAAACATGTTTTCAAGTAAATCAGCATCTTGGGAACTGAGTAGGCTTGGACTGTAAGTTACACTGTATTGTCCAGACATACTTGTGCCACCCTGTGTTCCTGCAAAGCCTGCTCCATCCTGATGTATGTTCTGGCTGTTTGTTTATTTATTTATTTTCCTCTGGAGCTTTCTTCTATTGCTAAATTCTCAATGTCCCAGCTCTAGGCTGGTGAACCTGTTTGTGCCAAAGGAGACACCGCATTCTCCACTGCCCTTGGATCTGGTGACTGTCCATTGACGACCTATCTCAGCATTTTCTTTCACACCCTCTCTGTGTAGGGGAAGAGGATGCCCTTTGAACTGGACTTCAAGGGGTGAATAGGAGTTTGTCAGACAGTGAGGCAATTTGCATATTAGAAAGAATGAGCAAGGTTCACAGGTATGTGAGGCCATGCTGTGTGGAGAGACTTTCAGGGTAGCAGGCTGTTAGGAATGCATGTGTATATGTGCACCAGCCAGGGCCTTTGTGGCAGCAAGTGCCTTGCAGCAGGCAGGGAAGGGCCAGAACAGGAAACACTTTGATCATCATGGTTAGGAGCATGGCCTTTATCCTGAGGACACTGAGGAACTGGAATTCTTTTCTTTTAATCTTTTAAATTTCAAAAACAATTTTATTTTACATACCAATCCCAGTTCCCTCTCCCTCCTGTCTTCCCTCTGCTCCCACCATCTCCCAATCACCTCTCCCCCATCTACTCCTCAGAGAGGGTAAGTCCTCCCATAGGGAATCACCAAAGTTTGTCACATCATTTGAGATAGGACCAAGGCCCTCTCCCCTGTATCTAGGCTGAGCAAGGTATCCCTCCATGGGGAATGGGCTGCAAAAGCCAGTTCATGCACTAGGGATAAATACTGGGAACCAGAGTTCTTAATCAAGGAGTCTTATGGCCAGATGTCCTTGGATAGATGCCTAGAGCTGGAGTGGAGGAAGGAGGGGTCAGTAATAGTGTGGTTGAATGTCTGCTGAGCCTGGCAAACTCCAGCCTTGCCCTGGGTTGAGAGAACTGGCTAGGCCATGGAAAGGGTGGATCCATGTACCCTGCCATCAACACAGAGCGCCCATGGTACTATGGCTGTGTCACAGGGAGCTGGGTCCATCCATCTGTCAGATCCATCTAACAGAAGAGCCAAGTGTAGACTAGCACCAAGGATAATGCAGAAAGAAATGGCTGTGCATTATCCTGCCCATGAGTGTATTATGGAGCTGGCGAGGAAGCTATCAGACAATATTATGACTGAGTCAACATCCCATTTCAGAGGAAAAGGGCTGAGTCCAGAACCCCTCCCAACACCAACAATTAGTGACCAAGACCCCTTCATTAGACCAGCTGAATCTGCCAGTAGTGAATGGAAGGGGATGTAGCCAGTGGATCTTGTATGCTTCCTTGAGGGTCTCTCAAGCTCTCTTTCACATCATCTCCATCCCTTCTCAGACACACTGGTTTCCATTTGGAGGGCAGATGTGGGCAGTGTCTGTAGAGAGAAACATTGCTCTCTGCCTGCTGTCCTCATGTCTGGACACTGAGTGCCTCCGTCGGAAGTCTGTAAAACCAAAAGAAACCACCAGTGTGATTATTTCCAGAAGAAAGAAAAACGTGTCCCAAGATGACTTGTTAGACATGAAAGTGGCTGGCAACTTTTAACTTGCAGATTTTCTTGCTAACAAAATATGATAAAGTTCTGTCTCATCAGGGATGCAGCTACATATTCATGAAGTAGAAACGGACTGAAAGGAATTCTCTAGCACAATATTAGCCATGCTTACCTTAGGTGGTGGGATTCTGACCAACTTTCTTATACATTTTGTTTTGTTTCCCAAATTTCTGACATGGAGTATGTATTGCTGTCACAATTAGAACCATGAATCCCGCCAACACATTTGTTTACAAATCCTCCGTCATTTGAATGAATACCAGATGGGGAGGTCTGTGTGAATTTTTGCCACTGTCTCAGTCCCATTCCAGTTGTTGTAAATGAGAGGATGGTGGCTCTGCCAGAGAAGAGTCCTGTGTGGTACACAGAAGAACACAGAAGGCAGCTAGGGATTGACCTTTCTGTTGGTATCTGTTCCCTATCTTTCAGCAAGGATGCTGGGCACAGCCCATCTCTGCCAAAGGCTGCCCCTGGGAAGTGGATGAAGGCTCCCAATGCTACTCTCAGGTTTGATGGTTCCCTAGAGGGACTTCCAGAATCTAGCAAGGCTGTTGCACTCACAGCTATAGTTTATACAGCAAAAGGATTCAGATGAATATGCATGTCAACAGATTTCTATTTCCTGATCAAAGAATGTAGTTGACCCTATTCAGCTCCATTTTAGAGTACTCTTCTCAGAGTTTGGGTCACTCTACTTAGGTTGATTGTGTGTGTACATGTGTATGTGCATCTGTGTGTGTGTGTGTGTGTGTGTGTGTGTGTGTGTGTGTGTGTGGTTGATGTTTAGAGCCTTTTGAAGGAAGATCCAGTGAGGAAGGAGCCAGAGGTTGGAGCTTGCAGAAGTGATTGGAGACCTAACTGTCACAGATGGCCATTGGTAGGTTTAGCTGTCTCTAGACTGCTGAGCCTTTGAATTGTATGTGGGAAGATGTGCGACTGTGGGATGATCCCAGAGGTTCATGAGAGCTTGGCTGACAATGAATTCTGGGGCTCTTTTCTCTAGTGTATGCCTTACCTGTTTCTCTTGTTGAGATTGGGTAGTAGTCACCATTCACAGCCATCCTTGGAAGTACATCCTATCACACCTATGAAGGAGTGGCAAACCCCGACAGAACATGGAATGCAAAGGCCTCTACCTTCACCTTGTTATTTCCCCAAAGTGAAATCTCAGCTCGCCTCAGCCAGCGTTTCTTTTTAGAATGATTAAAGTCTTTGGCTTCATCTGATGCCATTCATTTTAACTATTCCATTTCCCAAGAATATCATCTCATTACTTTTTCAATGACTCAATATTTTCAGCACAAGTGAACGAGTCCAGAAAGTCATTTCAACCATTGATTATTTTTGGTAACCTTCTGATCTATTCTAAATCTCTTTTCTTTTAATTCCCATTTATGTCCTCCCGTCTCGTCATCTGTGCTGAGCTGAAAATAGTAACTTGGCTTGACCTTATTATCTACCGTTTAAGATTTTATAGTCTTTGGTTAAATCTCATCTTAAGTGCTCTGAGGCTGTAGATCATAGCTTTCCCCTTCTCTTTCTTAAAGGCTGCTCTTTGCAGCCTCAGATCTGTTATCACAGCACCAACTTGACTGCCCTTCTCCAAATATTCCAAAATCTCACTTCATCTTTTTGATAAGCAATGGCCCTAGAGTCAGCTTAGCAAGATCTATCAGTGTGCTTAGAAACAAAGAGCAGGGCTCTTCAGCTTGGAACTGTCTCCCAGTTCTGCTTGTGACTATATCCCAAATCCTACTTGTGCAGGGTCTAAAGAGCCACTGGGTAGGTAGGGAAACAAATGAAGATGGTACCAGCTGAGGATTTATCAATTGCCTTCTTAGGAGCAAATTTTTACGTGGGAGAAGAAAGAAGATGACAGGAGAATCCTGGGTATCTTTTCAGTACATAAATATTAAAAAAAAACTGGATTTTTTATGTTTAAAATTTGATAGAGGTATATATTGTATATAGAATGTACCCATCTCCCTCCAAGAATTCTTCCAGTGAGCATTGATTGACTGCCCAAGTGTATTGAATCTGGGGTGGGTGATTTGAAATTTCTCTTTTTCAAGCTAGATGTTGCCTTTGCTTTCATGGGACATGATTCCTGGCCACTGCTTACCTGAGCATCTTCCTTCAAAAGATGCTGAAGATCAGTCATGCTCACACAGCCCTCAGTGGAATGCTCCAGGCTGAACCCACATCCTCAATTGAAGCTGAGCAGGGTCAGCTGCTGTAGTTAAGACTAAGAAGGCACAGGAAGGGAGTCACAGAGCCTTAGGCAAACTGCAGCCTCTGAGAAGCCAGGATCCAGGAACACTGAAGCTGTTTTGACTCTTGGAGGTGGGGAGGACACAGACAAAGGAAATACAAAGTCATTTTCATCCAATGACTTGCTGTGTTTCTGTCCCCAAGTGATCTGGGTGCCTTTAGGTTTTCAGTGGTCTGCTGGAGAGTCTTGCCTGGCCACAGGTGCTCACACCCATCCATCTTCAAAGTTTGGCCACATGCTATGCATGTCCCCGGAGCTTGACTTGTTGGTAAATCTAGTCTGAAAAGAAACATTGGATCCTTAGCAAAGTAAGACTTCCTTCATGGCAGAAATCCCCCTCCTTGTCCACTGTGCCCCTCAGCCCTAGAACCCAGTTCACATCCCATCTTTTTGGCAGACTTGTCTCCCACCAGCTGTTAGACTCTAGCTCTGTCTAACTACAGTGAGTTCACCTGAGTCCCTGTGACATGTCTATCCCCGGCTCCATCCAGCTGTCCTTGCTTCTCTAGAGTGGGGCATTGCCCATGGTTAATTTACCACTTTGCTCTCAACAGCTTGGAGCAAGACTACCAGGTCTCCGCAGTAAAGAGAAAGGACAGGGCTCACATCCACCCTTGCAAGAGCTTGCCATTTTGTTTGGTCTTTTGAAGCTGGGGATGCTTGTTGATACCAGAGGAGTGTTTCTCCTTCAGTAATAATGAAACATTATTATTATCACTTTATAAATGTAGATGTTTTATTTTTTCATGGTAACTTATTATTGAGAGGCATTTTCAAAGAACAAAACTTTACTTTGTTTTGACCATAATTAGTTAAACTGGAGTTTTGTAAAAAATGTCTGGGGTTGAAACTTCTTCAGGAAAAACCCAGTGCTGTTCAGGTTTGAACAACATTGGTTTAGTTACTTTTGCCCATTCATTCATTCATTCATTCATTCATTCATTCATTCATTCATTCATTAATCCACTCAGTAAACACTTTCAGATCTTGTTTATTATGTGTCTGGTGCTGTGTCAGGCCCACAAGGACACTCTCAGGAATCCTTCATGCTCCACCTGGCTAACCAGGTGACTCCCTTTGCATGGTTCAGGCTGGGAATGTCTACTTTCTCTGTCACTAAAGGCAACAGTGAGTGAGATAACTTGTTCTACTCCTGTCCTTCCAGAGATGTGGAAACCTACTCCTTAGGATTTCAACAGGCAAAAACACACAGAATGAATTAATTACTTTGGCATTTGCAAGTCAGCTGCAGATGCTGCAGCCACAGCTCTTGGACCACCCCACTTCCCCAGCACCCTCAGTGGGAGGGACCCAGGCCCATGAAAGTTCTCCCAGCTCCAGGAGAAGTGGCAAGGGCAGAAGCCATTTGTAAATTCACTTCTGTTGCCACAAACTTCCAATCTTGTATTTCACGAGTTCTGGTGGCTCTGAAGACTTCCTCCCTGGGAATCTTCCCCACTTCTTGGGAAGCCAAGGACAGAGGCTGGTGGGTGGCATGTTAAAAGAACAGCTCATAAAAAGCTAAGGGGTTTATGGCTCATTCTACCACATAGCATTAAATAAATTAGAGACATAACCCAGCCCTGCCCTCCATCAAAGGGCTAATGTGAATAGCCATTGAAGGGACACGTCTGTAAACCTGTACACTGGAATGGTCCTTGCCAAAAATGTCTAGCCATGCTCTATCAGTAGAGGCCTTTTTGAAGCTTCATTTATTTAAATTTTATCTTGTGTATGTGGGCATGTGCATCCTGTACACATATTCAGAGGCCAGAGGTTGACACTGGGAGTTTTCCTCAATCGCATCATCTTGCTTTTTGAGACAGGCTCTCCCATTGAATCTAGCTTGGCAGATTGGTCAGGAGTGCCTGGGACCCACCTGTCTTTGCCTCTCTGCTAGGCTTCCAGGCAACAGTGGCCATGCTTCTCTTCTACCTGTGTGTCAGTGACTCAAAGTGGGGCCCTCTTGTTCTCATTCACAGCAAGCACTCTTTCCCACTGAGCCATCTCCCCAGCATTAACTCTGGAGACCTTTAACATGTCAGGGTAAGTCTAAAACTGGGCCACTGCCACCCTGGAGTAGAGAGACACATTCCTTTAAAGTGATATATACCTATTTATGTAGGATATGTATCCGTGTAGTGTGTGTGTGTGTGTGTGTGTGTGTGTGTGTGTGTGTGTGTGTGTGTAGGCCAGAGGATGAAGATTCTGGTACTGGGCAGAGTTTTTCCTGACGTTGAGCATCACATCCAGCAGGACAATTTTTTGTCCCCATGATTCAAAGCTTGCAGCTGAACCTTCATTGGAGACAGGGTGTGGTTCTATCATTGGTTACTTTATCTGCCAGTTTGGCACTGCCAGAATTATTAGGGTCTGTGATGGAGAAGGATACATTTATTTACTCAGTCAATATTTATTGTGTGTTATTTTGTGTCAGACATCCTGCTAGATGTCTATCATGTTGACATAATAGGATACAGTTCATACCTTGTGGATGCCAGCATTCCAGATGAAGATGCAGACAAAGAAAGACACAATTGTGATGCAGAGAAGTAAAAGTCTATATGGGTGAAAAGTTGGTTTCTTAACCCAGTCTTGGAGATGCTGGAAAGCCTTGTTAGAGGCCAAACATTCAAACAACTGAGGCCCAGAGGGTCTGCAGGCTCTAACAAACAAATGCTTAGATTGTAAAGTGTATGAGTCCAAGGGTGTGGAGTTGGGTTAGTAATTTGGAAGTTTCACAAACACTTGGATAGCTAGTCATAGACTATGAGATGGTCTGGTGAGAAATGAGATTGACGATACGTTTCCTTGATTATATCTTCTCCTACTTAATTTTTCTTGTATTTCCCTAAAGCAGGAATGGAAGACCCTCGGCCCCCGTGTGTGTCTGTCTCTGTTTCTTCCCGAACTCCGTCTAAAAAAATGAACCCATCTGAAACAAAACCTTACAGACCTCTAGTGAGATTTCAGTTCCAAATGCTAGCTTATTCTGTTGAAGGCTATTTTGGAGGCAAAGGGATGGCCTGCTTTGTTCACTCTAAATCAGGATGGGAGAACAGCACACACAAGGCTCTTACCACAGGGCCAGTGCCCTGGCATTTACCAAGCTTTCAAATGCCCAGCTGAAGTTTTAGTTTTAAAGAAACCAATGCTATCAGGGACTCTTGCTAGAGAAAGAGAAGGAGTTCTGCTAGAGGGATGTTTGAAGCAACTCCCACAACTTGATTCACATGACCAAGTGACACTATAACTTTCCAGTAACCTTGGAAGCAGAAGTTGTAGACCTATGAATTTGAGGGTCCCTGGTATGTGACAAGATGGGCTGTTGAATCACCATAGCAGGTGCAATTAAAAGAAGATCAAGTGTTGCCTGGCCACTTAACACATTCAAAGGAGGTTGCGTTAGTGAAGCTACTGGGTATGCTAGTCAAAGAACACAGTATCAGTGAATTTCATAAAACAAGAGGACAGTTTCATGGAAGTGTGAGCTGTTAAGTGGCCAAGAGATGGTAGGCAGCTGTTTTCTGAGTTTCATGTGGGACCTAGACACCCTATATTTTATTTATCAACCATGCTCTGGGGTCAAAGACTGCCTGCCGTCACTGTAGCCACCTTCCAGGAAGATGAAAGGAGGGAGTGTGAAAGCTTCTCTGAGATGTAAAGTTGCACACATCACTTCTCTTTGCAATGCATCGAGAAGTCATTGCATGGCCGCATGGAGCTGTAGTGAAGGCCCAAATTGTGTCCCTTAGCTGGGCAGGGCATGCTTAGAAAGTTTGCACTGTTATTGCCAAAAGAAGGAGAGAATGGATAGTGGGAGCGTTTTTTGGCAATAGTTGTCTCTCTCCATCGCATCAATTCAACAACCTTGTGCAAAAGGAGGCAGAGGTTCTCCATGATTTATCTCTTACAGCTGAGAAAATTGAGACAGACACAGCACAGGACATGGTCAACATCTAGCAAGGAAGCCACATTGTATTGCAGGACTGCTGTCAAGGGTTTTGTCAGGAGGCACCCTGGTGGGAGCACTTCTAATCACCAGGCTTCCTAAGACACATGGTTGCTTTAGAGGAACAGCTTGAGGGTAGCCTTGGCACAGAGGCTGGAGCAGCACAAGTTCAAGGGCATTTTGAATGTGACTGTACACACAGTGGTCTGCTTGACTGGGTCTTATTTTTTTTTCTTTTCCAATCTGAGCATAGACTCAGCAAAGAGGACAAGGTGGCTCAGTGGTGAGAACACTGGGTTAGGCTTCTTGAGCATCCTGTGATCAGTAGTCATCTTTAGTGTGGATCCCACTCCCAGGAAACTTGGTACTGCTCCATCTCATTTGTTTTCTGAGCAAACTGTGAAGTAGCCATTACACCTCATTGCATCCTAACACAGGCTTTTTTGTTTTTGTATTTGTGTGTGTGTGTGTGTGTGTGATTTGTTTTTGATAGGTCTCATGTAGTACATAGGTTGGCCCCCAAACCATGATGTCTCTGAGGCCGGCTTTGTCCTTCTAATTCTCTGGCTCCCACTTCCCAGATGCTGGGATCACAGATTTGCACTACAGTGGCCTGTGTGTGAGATGGATGGCTCTGACTCCAGGCCGAAGCTCTTGTTACTAAAACACTGACCAACTTGCCAAACACCTTTGGGGTGAGGTGGACCCAAAGCTTACAGGAGAAGCTGTGGCTAGGGAGTAACACTTCTGCCTGAAGGAGCTACTTTCTTCTGATCTAGGCTGCACCCTCTGTGGCTTTCTTTTTTTTTTTCAGTAAAAGAAGCACTAGTATTGGGGTGGGGGGGTAGGCCTCCTGAGCCAGAGGTCTCACCCACAGGCCACCTATGGACCTGTTTATTCATTTTCTTTTCAGAATTACTAAAAGGATACATGCTCATACAATCCGAACAATCCAGAGTAGTCTGAGATGAAATCTGCCTGTTTTCCCAGTCCCTCCAGCTCTCATTCTGGTTTCTTTCCAGAGGTAGCAAGTCATCCCAGTGACAGCAGATGCCCAGCTCCGTATTTATTTCTGTCTCTGCCCCTAGAGTAAAAATGGCAATGTGTAGGTTGTTGATTTTTTTTGTTTATGCTGTACTGTACTTAGTCTTCTATATTGGCATATTAATCAAAATCACATTTTTTGCTAGTGGAGGAGGACTGGCCAAGTATCTGACTTTGGGTCCTGCCCACATGTTGGAACTGTGTGGTGTGTGTGAATGCTGTTGAGCGGGGTGGCACACCACCCTGTCCTAAATCTGGACTCCATTGTGCTTTAGCTAAGAGATCCAGGGAAACTGACTTAACTGCTCAGTCTCTTTATCTGTAGAATGGGTCTAATAATGGTAACCTTGCTGGGCACTGGTGGAGCTAACACTGTGTGTAGTACACTTAGAATAGATCTAGGAATCTGTGCTCCACAAGTGCTGCCTGCTGTTCAACTGTTCTTTTATTGGTGACATCATTTCATCGTAGGCCTCATCTTCTTTTACATGCCACTTAAGTTGCTGTGATACTTGTAACCTTTAACATTGTTGTCATCAATATGCACCTACAAATATTTTTATGTACACATGGCAGTGTTCCTGGATAATGCATTCTGCTGTTGTTGGTATAGTGTTGGTGGATTTGAAGGTCTGGAGATTTCCAGGTAGGTGGGCTCTGCCCAGCCATATTCCCTCGAGTTTGTTCACGTGACTCAGCTAGCAGCAGCTGCTGGGTGTCCTGCCACCCTCTGCATCCATGTGGCAGTGGCTGGCAAAGGCATGTGTCAGGAAGCCTTCCTCTTTGTCTTCCTTGGGTCTGGTCCTTTGTGATCACGCAGGAGCCTGGATGGTTCCCGGACAAGTCTGGTTGGGAGTTTTGAATTGCTGCTTTGTATAAAGCACGGTGTGCGGACCCAACAACTGGGCCAGCACTCTTGATTGGAACCCATCTGCCGTTGTAGCCGGGAGGATGAGAGAGCACAGATGGTCAAGAGGACCAACATGTGCTTTCACCTTTGCATGTGCCAGGTGCAGGATGGGCTCCCTTGCCTCAGGACCTCCTGACTTGTCCCTCCCTGATGGGTGAAGGGCAGGTGTGACTGTGATCATTCCCAGAGCCTAAGGATCAAGTGGATCCTTAAAACAAAACAAAACAAAACAAAACAAAAAAACAAAAAACAGGAAACAATGAAAAGCTTTGCCATGTGTTGTGGCTATGAGGTTTCTCTCATCTGTTGACAGGAGAGGCTAAGTGCTAATTGTGATAGGCACAGAGAATGAGGCTGGTCACTTACGTCTATTAATTAACATTCACCAAGCATCTACTTTGTATCAGGATACAGGCATAGTTCCTACTTTTGAAACCCTCCAAACGAAATTTAAAAGCCCTTAAAGAGACTTAAATTTTCAAGAACAGTAGGAATGATAGTCACAATAATAGGGAGGGCCTGAGCTCCAACCTGGATCTGAGGCTGGGGAGTACCAGCGAAAGGAACTTCTTGGCAAAGAATTTCGGAGTGACGAGAGTATTGTAGAAATATTAGAAATTAAAGTTTCATTTTATGACTAAGATTCAATACAGATAGTGGTGATGGATAGTATTGTCAATTTGACAGAATTAAGAATTACTGAAGAGACAAGACCCAGGCATGTCTTTGAGGGATTGATTACCTAGTTAAGTTACTTGAGGTGAGGAGACCCACCCTAAGGTATGGGTGGTGCCATCCCATGAGCTGGGGTCTTGGGCTGTGTAGAAAGGGGAAGTCTTAACTATGCATTAGCACTCAGTTCTCTTTCCTGACTGTACATGCACTATGATCAGCCACACTCCTGCTTAGGAGGACTGTGCCTATAAGCCAGATGAACCCTTCTTTCCATCAACTTTGCTGGGTGTTTTGTTGCAACAATGTGCAAACTAACTAATACAATGATTTTTAAGAAAGTAAAACAAAGTAGCAGACTACAGATCTTCCATCCCACAGCAAGTGCCATGATAAGCAAGAATATTTATATCTAATCGTCACAAGGATTCATAACTTTATAAACAGTTCGTGTTGTTTCACTTAAACTATGTTTAGAGCATCCTATACATCTTCGAGTCTTCTCTGGTACAACATGTAATAAGCTATACTATCATTTTCAGATATTATTAAAACAACTTAGTCAACAGATGTATTTTTAGACTTGTAGCTCAAATCTTTGCTCTTAAGCATCATTATTAATGAGTATCCATTTTTAATCTTCCTAAACTGTTTTAATTCTCTTAAAACTGAATATAAGAAACAGTTAAGGCTGAGTGGTGGTGGCACACACCTTTGATCCCAGCACTCAAGAGGCAGAGGCAGAGGCAGGCAGATCTCTATGAGTTTGAGGCCAGCATGGTCTACAGAGTGAATTTCATGGCAGCCTCCAAAGCCACAGAGAACCCCTGCCTCAAAAAAAAAAAAAAAAAGAAAAGAGAAAAAAAAAAATCCAAACCAAAATAAAAACAAAACAACAAAACACTCAGTTGCTGTGGAACTTTATACATGTTCTCTTTAACAAGATTTTTTTTTCTCAGAAGGTTTATGCCATGTGGCATTTCTAGCAAGAGTGGGAGAATGCCACTGTCCCTGTGTCCTCATTAACACTGAATGCTATTATTTCAAAGATTGTTTTAGTTGGTTTATTTTGTTTGGTTGGGGCAGAGTCTTATTGTGAATTTCAGACTGTCCTTGAACTCCTGGTCCTCTGGGATTTGTGACTTAAAGATTCAAGATTCCACCTTTTCCAACACATCCTAAACTAAAAAATGGATGTGAAGGTTCTTGTTCACTAGAGGGACCTCGTGTGCTGAGACTGTCCTGTACAAGCAAAGGTGATGGAGAATGTATGGGGTGCAGAAAGAGTGCACACTGCAACAGGTCATTGGTCCATTACTAGTAGGTATGAAATGGTCTTAGTTAAGCTGCTGTAACAAAACAGTTTTAGCTTTAGTGACTTAAACAATAGTAATTTATTTCTTGTACTTTCAGAGGCTGGGAAATCTATAACAAAGGTGTTAGCTGTTTGACTCCTGGTAAGGACTTAAGTCCTATAGTGACCCCTTCTTGCTGTAAACTCACTAAGAGATGGCAGTGTATCTCTTCCCCCTTTAAACAACACTGGTCTCATTTCTGAGGGTTCAGCCCCATGACCTCACTGTGATTCAAAAGTTTTACCTCTGGGAACATCACATTGGGTAAATCATGGCCTTAGCCTATAAACTGGGGACTGGGTGGTGAAACTTTCAGTCCATAGTAACCATAGATAATGTGTTTAACAGTCTTCAGTTTGTCCATTTGCCAGAAGAAAGAAAACTGCACATTCAGAGAAGGAAATAAAGAATGTGACATCACATAATGTCTGATTAGAGAGAGGCACTCTAGCAGGGCTGGGTCCAGACACTCCCCAGAAAACCAGGGTGGTACCTGGAGGTGCCATGTGATTGGAACCCAAAGCAGAGTCCACCCCTGGACAGACAAATGAAGCCTTTAGAAGCCCCTGACGACCCCTCCTGTCCTCTCTCCCTTTGTCTGCTTTTCTGCTTCTCAGTCAGAGTAAGAATGAAACCGGACAGCGACACCAGCTTTATTGACAGAAGGACCCTGAGAAGGGTATACTGGCTGCTTGTCATTTCTTTCCCTTTTTTGGAAAATGCCCTTTAAATGTGTAGAGGAATTCTTGGATCCAGAATGTTTATCCCCATCTTTTGGGAACATGGGGCCCTTCCCCTCCACCCCCATGCTCACAATTTCAAAACAGTGAGATTTGGTTTTAGAGGGCACACTTGGCTGCTTCTCAGAGACACCTTCAGCACCTCTGCCTTGTCCAGGCACCAGTGGCTGGCCAAACTTCTCTGGTTCTTTTTCTGTTTCTGCTATCCATTCAGGTTTCTGCTATACATCCCTCTTCTGTTATCCTGCAGCTTCTCCTTAGGTTGCCTAGACCACTCCCATTGGTCTCCAGGGCACTCTCCCCAGGAGCCAACCTCCCCTTATCGCCCTTCATTCTGCTTCTTCACTTTGACAAGCTCTCTTCTCTCTCTGTCTCTTTGATGTGGATGTTACGCCCCTTGTGGACCTAGCTGCCACGTTCTAACAGTATGAGGCTTCTACCTAAAGGCAGCCTAACCTACCTCCTTGGAAGGCTGCAGGGAAGGAGGTTTATCTAGCCTTCCTGTACACAGGCCTGGAAGAGCCTAACAGTAGTTTTAGGTACTTGAAATAGGGTTGGGTGAGTGTGGGGGCAATGTCTTCTTTACCGACTAGGTGAGTCTCCTCCTACACATACTTGTGACAACCTTTCCCTCTCTCTCAGAAGCAGGGTGTGTAAAGACCTCATCCGCTGTGTTACAGAAAGCTTTGAGTTCCCCCGAAGGCAGCAGTGATTGTGGTCATGCGGATTAAAATCCTATTCCTGGCACACATCTAGGCCATCCCTTAAACAACCAGTTTCAATACACAGTGGAAAACACAGATTGGCTGCAGCCTGGTTTCGGGAGGACACGGATCTGCTCTCATTAGAGCTCGGGGCACTGCAGCATGGGGAGGAGGCCTCCAGGCGCCCACTATCCTTTCACAGGCTGTACTTTTTGGTTTGTTTAGTTTTGTTTTTGTCTGGCAGGCTCAAAAAGAGACTGTCCTACTTTCCACGGGAACAATCACTCTAACATTTTAAGAAATTAAGTCTCTGGGAAAAAAAAAAAAAAAAAAAAAAAAAAGATCTCGTTTGAGAGGGCTTGTAATGGCTCCTTGACCGCATGCTGTGCCTGCCAATTTATAGCAGAGAAATATTACAGAAGTGGAGAGCTAAAGTTGGTGTGCACAGGCATTGCTTAAGGAGAGACGGATACTCCCTGGGGACATCACTCTCCCCCATTAGGCCCCCCGGCATTGATTCGGTCTGAGGAGAAGCTGTCTGCCAGGCTGCTGCTTGTGCTGCAGGCGGTGCCAGGCCCTCCATCCTGCTCCATGTTTGCAAAGAAACACACTCCTCTGAAAGCCAGCCAGCAGGGTTCTGGGCTGGAAAGCTGGTGAAAGCTCAGATGATGATCAGAACTCCCAGGGAGGTTGTGTCTTCCATTTGCAGGCATTTCTCTTGTGTAGTACTGGGGAGAGGCCCACACACAGTCACCATTGTCTTAGGGGGAAGACAGTCCTCTGGGGTTATCACATTGTATGACAGGGCTGGGCAGAGGAATGAAGAGCACTCAGCCTGAAATTTAAAATGTCCTTTCATAGACTTGATGTCACAGATGTTTATGAGTTGGATATTCCCTGATGGTTCCAAGCATTGCTGACCAACTTTTTACTTGGCCCTCTTTTGAGATCTTACACTTATAGATACTATTCTGGTAGCTAGTTCTTGGTAAGGAATGTTTGCTGACGTTTTAGTTCTTCATGTTGTAGAGTGAGGATGCAGTGACTTCAAGATGTGGCTCTCTATGGCCCATCACCTTATTTGAGGATGATGATGCTCTGGAGGTGATGTGATGGATGGTAATGCTGTTTCACAACAGGCACAGGGAACCATCCTCATTAGCCATGGCCTGGTGGGTGGAATACACAATGGTGCCAACTCTCAGACAAGCATCATGCTTGGCTTTGCATGATTGCATCCAATTGTGATGAGACTCTGAAGTGTTAGCTGATAAAGGCCATTGCCCTGTACACGAAACCCACCCAATGGTGGAGGTAGATGTCGACAAGGAATTAGTGGAAAGAGTGAGCCTCTGTAGATCTGGCTGAGAAAGAAGACCCTGCAGGGTGTCTAACTGTGTTGTGCAGGGGGTATGGACTATGACAATGAGCTACAGACAAAGGATGGTATCAGAGAGTACTTGGTCTCCCAAAATGGGGTAGGGAAAGAAAAGGAAGAAAGCAATAAAGCTTCAGTGGTGAAAAGAGACCTTGAGGTAGGGGGAGGGGAGGAGCTGAGATGGAGGAGAAGGTTGGTGAGGTCTGAGGCCTTATACATGTCCTAATTCATGTGTTCTTTGAGACATCACTTCCTATTACTCTTGTTTTGTATTCAAGCCTCTGTCTGCACAGCACATTGCTCTTGTTTCCTATTGTCTTCAAGCCTCTGTCTGCACAGCACTTGCCATGGTTGGGCAGAAGGGAAACAAGACAGCATTTTTACCAGCTAGACTGGGATGGAACACGTTAACTGGCCTCTAAACTTCAGCTTCTCAGTCCAGGAGGAACAATGGCACCTCCTATGTTCCTTGGTTAGCAGCTTCTGGGTGGGTGGGGTTGACAGAGACTTCTCAAGTTCAGTGAGGCATAGCACTCGGAACACGCTAGCTGTTCCTGCCCTTTTGGGCTATGTGTGGTCATTTCAGCTAATTAAGAGCAAACAAGTAATGAAGTCTCTAAGAAGAAGCCAAAGGCTAAATGGAAAGTTCTTTTCTCTGCTCTCCAGCCGGTGATTTAGCTAAGAAAACACACTTCACTCAGGTAAGCTTGAATTTTCAATAATAAGGACTACTTTTGCACTAAGAATATGTCCCTTGTGATATCTGAGACATTTATACAATTATTATTATCTGAATCCAAATTTTATTGGGTACTTGGTGTTATTCTGGCTTTTTATAATTCCTCATATTGTGACAGGGCAAGCCAGTGCAGAGGTTCCTCCATCTTGTATTCTTACAGAGACCATTTTAGGTTTAAGTAGAATTTGATCTCCTTGATGAAATCCTGTAGAAAATTACCCAACTCTAGTCTAGGAATTGTAAAGTCAAGATGCCCCAGCTAGCTTATTTTAGCTTCTGTTAAACTGCTTGATTGCATGAAATCTCCCCCTTTTGCTGCAGAGCAACAAACCAGGATATCCAGGATATGATTTTTTGCTTCAAAAAACCCCCACCCTACACACTCTTTTCCTACACTTGGAACCTCAATATCTGAGTTTAGTCCCAGCTGGTTGGAATAAAGACTTTCAATTGGCTACAAACTGTGTCCAAATGGTCCTCTCAGGTGGGCCCCAGTAATAGTATTGTGGTTATAGGAGACATTTTTGAAAATACCACAACTATCACACATAAATAGAAAACATGTCTCAATGAAATGCTTATTTTTTACATTCTGATTAATGAGAGAACTAGTGAGATCTTAACTATTTCAAATGTACACATGTGTATACAGGGACAATTAACAAATGATGAACTGAATTTGTTAATAGATACTTACGCAGGGCGATAATTAATTGCACCACATGGGCAAAATTAGTCTGTATTTTCTATGGATACTGCAGCTTGAAGGAGTTCTAAAGTATGTCAAAGTCAACAAAGGGCACCTAACACTGGAAAAAGTATGTCAGGACATTCAGAAATCATTTTGACCCATTTCAAAGCTCTTTACAATGTTCTTGGCAGAGTTATGTGATTCTTTTGTCTCAGGACCTTACCCTTCAGTGGTCTTATAATGATCTCATCTCAAACATTCCTTCCCTGGGAGCCTTTTCCAATCTCTAGTCTCTGTCAAGTCCATAATTTCTCATAGGACCATGTTTCATTTATTAGTGCACTTACTGTAGTTTAGATCTGTGTCACATGTGGAAGTTTTTCTGTAACCTACTCTCATTTCCTTCAGCTTCACTCTCAGTGAGGATGCTTTACAACGGGTTTCCTTTCTGCTTCTGGACCACACCAAGCCCTTACTTATGGACCCTATGCCTGCTGCTCGCTGTACCCGGAATGCTTTCTTTTGGCTTTTGCCATCAGGTGTCTTTTCATCTCACATCCCTCAGTTTGAATGTTGGAATGGCCTGTCCTGACTTCTCGTGCAAAGTTGCTTCCTTCCTTCTTATCACTTTTTCTTTTAAATTTTTAATTCTGGGTACTGAAAATTTGGCTGGAAGGCCTTAAGCATGATACATGTTAAACAGGCTCTACCCCTAAGCTGTACCACCAGCCCCTCTTTGTTATGATTATTTTGTCACGCAATAGTTGTGCACGCTAGTTGTGCATGCTTGAGGAACACAATGTAATGATTCTATACACATTCACAATGAGTAACAGTCACTATTCATTATAACTACTATATGGTGTATAATACTGGGACTTGTTTCTGTTGTCTCACTGTAGTTTGGTAACCATTGTTTTACCAGTTTGTGGCTTCCCTTCCCTCCCCAACCTCTAGTGAACACTATTCTACTCTTTTGTTCTGTAGAGTTGACTTTCAAGCTTCTCTGTATGGTTGAGGATGCCTGATATTTCCATTTCTGTGTCTGGCTTATTTCACTTGACAAAATGTTCTTCCATGTTCTTCTGTGTTGCTGAAAAATGCCAGGATTGTTCTTTTTTATGCTTGAATAAATGTCCATTGTGGATTTTAGGGCCCTGCATGGACTCCCAAGGCACCTTGAGCAAGCCTGAGCTGTTGGCTGGAATATTCTGCAGTTTTAGCTGGAACATCTTGCCCCAGTTGTTACTGGTACTCTCTGCCTGATTTGCTAACACACATCTGCTGGGGAGGAACTAAGACTTGCATGCTTGACCCTTGATTGTTTTCCACTGTGCTGTGAGTCAGTATATAAGCCCACCCCTTCCCCTCGATAAATGGCATTTGGCATTCCTTTTGCATGAATGACCTACTGCCTTGTCTCTTATTTAAATCTCTAGGCATTCACCCAATTAGTGGAACAGATTGTAGCACGGACACTACAGTGGGTATCTACCACATTTTCTTTACCCATTCATCAATTGATGGACACGTTTGTTGATTTATGTCTTCATTATTGGGAATAGTGCCACAATAAACAAGGGTACACAAGTGCCTCTTGATGTATCAGTTTCATTTCTTTTGTATATATAACCAGTACTGAGAGAGCTGAGTTATCTGGTAGTTTTATGTTTTGGAAGAACTTCCATGTTATTCTTCATAACTGTGTACTGATTTCCATTGGCATCCATAGACTGCAAGAGTTCTCTTTCCCTCACCCTAAGCAGTGATGCTCTGCCTCATGATTGACAGTACCAATGAATCAAGGTGCTGAGGCTAAGCCATGAGATTGGCTTTGATCATTGAAATGAAAGAGGAAGTGCTGCTGTCTTCCCCCACCAGGACAATATCATTAACTGGCTGTTGGCCAGAAGATATCTGGGCTTTGACTGCTGTTGGCAGAGCCTCAACTCCCTGGATTTGCTCATCCCAGCAGCTATGACCAGCAGCTATAGTGAGCATTCAGAAGACACACAGCAGGTGAGTGTGTGGGAGGGTTTTCTGAAGTCTCTTCCCCCTATGGTACAGCTTGAAGAAAGGGACAGAGTGGGAGGAGAGGACCTATTTCAAAGCTCTTGGCTGCACCCCACCCCCATGCACCAAACTAGGTTCTAGGGCTGTTTTCATATCTCTGATCTTTGCATCTTCTTATGTGATCTTCTGCACGATTAAGTCCAGGACTTCCCAATAACCACACTCTTCCCCAAAGGTCCAAAGCCAGTACTTGGACTTTCTCTTCATGTATGTCAGTCCTTTAGGTTGCTTTTCTCAGCTCATCTACTCTCTTTGCCACTATTCCAGACTTTTACTTTTCTAGGTAGCAAGGTTATATGTACTGTTAATGGAAGCTTATTGCACATAATAAGAAGTAATATGGCGAAATGGTATGTTGCTTAAAAGTGCATACACTGGAGTCAGATATAGACTTGAATTGTTCTATTGAAATACTCTGTGTCCTTGAGAGACTTCCTTACACATTCTAGATTTCATACTATGAGGTCAATAATAGCACTCCACTGTAGGATCATTGTGAGTATAAACAAGGTAAGGATTACAAAAGAATGTAATGTGTGTCTTGTAGCAACCAGGACAATGGCCTAATAGACAAATACTTCATGGGAACAGCTTTCCATTTTAATAGGGGACCTCAGTAAACCCATGCTCTGACTGCAGTACTCATGGTGGGTTAGATATGTGCGGGCATGGAGAGGACAGTATATGAGCAGATGGCCATTCTGCCCGTACCACAGAGGAGGCTCTGCAGGTCTCTGATGGAGACCAGAGAGCCAGATGACTTGCCAACAGCCTCTGGTCCTGAGATAGCAAGTCCTGCCTAAACCCTGGCAACTGAGGACAAGCCAATAGTAGTAATGTTGTATTCAGGAGCTTTGCTTTAAATAATCCTTTTCCTTAATAGCTTTGCCCCTGTTGTGTGGCAGGTGTTTACATTATTAAGTAAAAGCATTTAAACAGCGACCTCCTTGGTATAAAGGTGAAGGAGATTAAAACCCAAGCAGTGTTCTAGCCATTTAAATCAATGAGACTTGTCAGATCTGCAATATATGAGCTACTTAGAGGGCACAGGCACCTATTGTTTTTGAGCTTCAACTAATATCTCAATATGTGCATTTGCTCAGAGTCTGGCCAGGCCCTAGCATGCTCATTAAGGGCTGGGCTATCCATGGCCTCTTTACTCTGCAGAAGCAGCATTAATTAATAGTTGGCTAAATGTACACTAAATAGTTATACGATTAGGGAGGATCAGAGCTTGAGGTCCCGTTTAGAGAGATGACCTTTAGGAGAATCCCAAAGGAAAACTCTTAGCTAAGCAGGGGCAGGGGCCATGAACATTGCCCTCTCCTTCATGAGGGATGAAACCCAGGTGACATGGGTGTACCTATGTTCATTCTTTCTTCATGGAGTTGCCCCAGTTGCTGGCCATCAATACCGGAGAGCTCAAGTCATCCTCTAGCTACAGGAATCAAATTTCTGAGTCTCTCTTTCTCACTGCTCCTCACCCCCATTCATGCTCATATCACACACCAAAAATTTCTTTCTCCTCTAATACTTCAATCTAAAGTCTATATCATCAGTGAGGGGAAATGTCCATGTGAGAAGGGCAGGTGGACTTTGGAAATCCAACTATTGTTCCTCAAGGTTTGTCTCTTCCTTAGAGATCTCTAGTTGATCTCTGTAAGAGCCACCAAGCTGCAGAGACCTCTGCCCCTGCTTGTTCATTCTACAGGTGACATGGAGCCCTTGTTTTAATTGAATGGATTCATGACTGAGTTAGGCTGGCCACAAGAGGAATGCTCTCAAGTGGTGCTATGAGGCATTTGTTTTTCTTCAGCTGTTAGCTGCATGTGTTGGCCTCTTTGACATTATTCACTGAATGTTTCCAGGTATCAGGTCCCTAATGTTGGAGAGACACCTTACACCCTACCTGTGGAAGAGATGGTTAAGTTTCTGTCTCTGGGTGATTGGTCTCTTTTCTCAATGGGCAACCTTGGAGGTGGCCTTTCTTTGCTTCAGAGGAAGCCAGTCTCCTATGCACCAGAGTCATCTAGTTTCCATGCAATTTCCTTGGCAAGAAATGCAAAAACAGAAAAAAAAAAAAAAAAAAAAAAAAAAAAAAAAAGCATAGGAACAGCAGCGTGAGCATCACTAAAGCCTGTTAGAAGTACAACAGAATCTTCTACCCTGGTTCTCGAGGAATGTGAACCACACCATCCCAGCTCCAGGTACTCTGTGTGTACTCTGTAACATGAGAGATACAGAGACAACATACCAGTGGGCATTTTTCAAATCCCTCTCATCCCACCATAGAGGTTTAAGCCTGGCTTAGGGAAAAGTCCCATGATGCCCAACCCCTGAGAAGTATAGAGTCACCATGGACTCTGGAGTTTTTCTGGAAGATAGTGGGATGACACAAAACTCTCAAATTTCTGAAAATAAATGGAAGGAGAAGGAATGTTAAGGATCTACTCTTTGGAGTAAAGCAGAGGCCACCCCAGGGCTGGAGAACACTGTGAGCTAGCCTGTTCATCTCCATTGTCATGGTCAGTACCTCTGCCATCTTTCTACCTGTCGTGTCCTGGCTTCCCAGAGCCTGTTCCAAGGTTAAGGAAGCAACTTTCTCAGAAGGCACCCATTAAGCACAGGGAAGACATTGCAGACAACGTAACATCAATAGTGATGGACAATGACATCGTGGTGGGTCCTTGATCAACAGCATCCCCGGGGAAGGGGGCCCACACAGTCAAATACTGTGTGCTTCTTTGAAATGTGGTCAGCCAGTCATACGGGCTGGTTCCACTACAGGCAGCCATGAAACAAAAACTATAGTATGTGGTTGCCTAGGCAGTTTAGTCTCCATCATACTGAAGTCCTTTGGCAATATAGACTTAGAAGGGAGATGAGTTATTCACTCATAGATGCAGGAGAGAACTCCTTGTCTCAGCTCTCAGCACCCTTACTTTATAAATGGTTATTGGATCTCTGCCTAGGCTGTAAATGATAAGGTTAGCACTCAGTCTGTAATACTGCACCCCCAGACTTCACATCTCCTTTAAATGGTATATTTGAGGAGAGGAAGTGAAACTGGGTGAGCAAGGAGATGAAAAGGACCTGCTTCCCTTTTCCCATTGATTCTAATTCTAGCTCTGTCCTTGTATCAGCATGGTCCAAAGCAGTACAAGCAGCCACTGAGGAACCCTAGATGACTTTGGTGTGTGTGTGTGTGTGTGTCTGTGTCTGTGTCTGTGTGTGGTCTGGGTCCTGCAGGTCACATGGAGACCACAAAGTTAGGTTTAAAAAAAAAAACCCAAAACAAAAACAGATGAATGAATCTGTTGTGGCAAAACATTGGAAGATTTGAGGCATTGATGGTGTTGGGAATTAGTAGTGCGGTTTGGTTAGCGGCTGTCAACATTTTTGGCAAGGGAAATTCACAGTAAATTATCTCATAGAACTTTGAGGTTTATACCCATTCATGCCCATAAGCTTGGCTCTGAACCGACTCTACCTGGCCTCACCTTCAGCAATCAGTAGGGTGCAGGTGGGCACTCTCTTTCATCACAGACAGGGTTTTCAAGAGTTACTAACGAGCTTGCGAAGAACACAGACCTTCTAAGGAGTGTGCACTGGAAGCTGGCTTCCTGGGTCTTGCTTGGTGCTTTCAGGTGGGTGAGAGCTTGTGAACTGGTAAATATGGCAGGTGCTTTTGAATTTTTTATTCTGGAAGCTAACTGCTGAAAGCAAAAGTTAAAAAAAAAAAAAAATCAGCCCCTCTGTTTTATGTCAGGGAGAAGATAAAAATAGGGAGAGGTGTTTGAATTTGACAGTTATTCGGGCACTTTCAGACAGCCTACCTTCCTTTCGAACGCTTCCACTTCCGGGACTACCTTCCTCTGAGGTTACGTTATTTTCAGGTACCCTTTGTGCATGTCTGAGTCATGTGTAACAAATCATCCTAATTACTCCAGGTCTAGCCGCATCCTCTGGTTCTCATTTTCTGAAATTCCTGCAATGGTTATCAAATAAATGTGCGTGGCGCTCCAGCCCTAGGAAACAGCACGGAGGCCCCAGCAGCAGCCAGAGGAATTTCAAAGTTAGTTAAAAGGCACAGGAGGAGAGAGGGAATTGAATGAGAACTCCCCCTGGTTTGCAGCCTGGAGACCCAGTGCTGAGTAGACTCCAATTCCAAGCGAGTGCTTTGCAGGGCACAGCCCTCACAGCTTTCTCTGTGCAAGGGAATAATGAAAGCCGTGGCTCCTTGGCCTGGACTCCTTTATCAGTAGGCCCTCAAACACTGCAGGAAGACGATACCCCAGAGTTCAGGTTGGTAGGAAAAGGAAGGAGCTGGTGGTGTATGCTGACTGCCCTACCTCACCAGTGTGTCTAGTTGGAGACCTGAGCCAGGACCATTGGTCAGCTGGCCAGCTTTAGGTCTTGTTAGGAATTGGAGCCTGGCCATTTCACACAGGCTTTGCATCCTGCACTGTAGCATTGCCTGGGCTGCAGTTGAAGGGTTGCTTGGAAGGATGACCACCAGGTTAGAGAGATGCTGAGGCAGGTCAGGCTGTGAAGACGGCTTGAGCAGCAGTCCAAGGGGAGGTCATTAGGAGAAAGGAGCTGAAACTGGCAAAGAAAATGCAAGCATAGGGTAGCTTCAGAACCCTTCGTGACATCTGTGTTTATTAGGCAGTGCCGTCACCTGCCCAGGGAAGTTCATGAAGACCCATTACGTCAGGTATTTAAGGAGCCTAGTCGGTGGGGGTGGGATGGAACATGGTGTAGGGTGGTGGGTTTCTGAGACTCAAACTGTTCCTTCCAGGAGCCAGGAACCAGACAAGATATGGATGGCTTGGTTGATGCCCATGGTATATGCCTGTTTCAATAGCAACAATAGTAGAGGATATTGGCTCCATTTTGAAAATTCAAAGTTCACTGTCTCTTTGGGTCATAATTTGCAAAATACACTCAAGGTTACTTTTTCTTAAGGTTGCTAGCACATACTATTTTAAAATGCTGTTGATGAGTCAGGTTGGATATACTAAATTTATAAGTTGTTGATTCATGACCTTTCCTTGAATTTCCTGGTGCTCTGTATCATCTTGGGGGCTGTCCAAGTGATCACACAGTGTTTTCTCTCCATGGCAACCTCCTTAGAACATGTTCTCTTTTCTTCGTTTGATTCTGTTCCCTAGGCACCATAGGGAGACACAGCATGTATTAAACTGGACCCTAATCACCAGGGCTCTGGTGTTGTGTTTTTTGTTGCTGGGGTTTAGGTATGTATTTCAGAAAGATCCATATGTTCAGTTCCTGGAATGATGATATTGGGTAAGGGTTCTGTGAACATTTTAAGAGGTGAGGCCTAACAGGAAGTTCTTAGGCCATTGGAGGCTCTGCCCTAGTAAAACTGCTGTGAAATTCCCTTAAAGTTCTCTCTCTCTTTCCCACTCACCTTTTCCCAAATGGATATTTCCTTCATTACCACCCTTTATCATCAAGTGGCACAGGCAAGCCATGGCCTTTCCTAAGCCAGTGTTTTATATTTTTATATTTGAGTCTTCCAAACTGTGAGCTAAATAAAACCTTTTCTCTTCATCAAGTTGGCTGCTTTAGGTGTTTAGTTGTAATGGCACAAAACTGACTACTGTACTAGTATTGAGAGCTGTAATTTGCGGGCCAGAATCTTGCAAGCCAGGTCTCAGTGTTTCTAATGGGCAGTAGCTGGGGTTCTTACATGAAATTACCTTCGAGACTCCTGCCATTTTGGATGATTTTTTATTTTTTGTTCCCTAATTCTTGAACTCTTCTAGATCAGCTGGGAATCCTTAACCAGGCTGAAGTAAGATTGTTTTGGTAATAGTGAACTAATAATCTTAGATCCCAAGTGATACGGTATTTTTGTGGCTAGTATATCTGTATGCAGAATCTATTTCTTTTCATTGCAAAAGTCTTCATTACCAATTTCACTCTGCCACATGTTTTCCAGAAGCTCAATTGTATACAGCAGAGCAAGATGCAGTTTTGAGAAGGGATGTAGGAGACTTCACCAGTCTATGTATTCTAGAATCACGTCTGGGTAAATGCAAATTTCTATCTTGTCTGAATCACTTTCCTAAACTTTCAGCAAAATTGCTTGGGCTACCAATTCCATTTTATACTATGGCATTAACATAAATAAAGTCTACTTTTATTTCCGGATTGAATCCTTGTCTTTGTTCCCCAAATTCATGGGTTGAGATATGAACCTCCCAATGTGATGGTATATGGTGATGAGGCTTTGGGGATGTAAAATGATCTCATGGGGTTAGTCAGTGCCCTTATCAAAAGGCCAGAGAGCTAGCTAGCCATTTTTTTTCCATGTTAGGATCTGAGAAGTCTGCAGCCCTTAAACAGCAGGGGGCGTCCTCATGCTGGCACCTGATGTTGGACTTTTAGCTTTCAGAACTGTGAGAAATGAGTTTCTGTTGCTTATAAGCTACCAAAATCTGTGGCACTTTGTTATAGCTAACATAGTCTAGGGGGAAAAAATGAGAAAAGGTAACCACTGGAAGCATAGCATCTAAGTGGTATTGTGGTGCACAATCACTGGTGGGATTTATATCCTTTTAAATAAACATGCTTATGAATTTGACTTACTCATTTTATTTTATGTGTGTATGTGTGTGATTTGTCAGCATGTATATCACATGTGTGCCTAGTACCCATAGAGGTGAGAATAGTGTGTTGAATTCCCCTGACTTGGAATTACAAGTGCCCATGAGTCACCATTTGGGTGCTAGGAATTGAGTCTGGGTCCCCTGGAAGAGTATTCAGTACTCTTAACCACTAAGCCATCTCTCCAGCTCCCTACATGTTGGAGGAATTTAAACAGTCAGATGCATATGTTTTCTATGCACTTGAAGGCACAGGTACCTCTTTGGGAGGTACACATATGTTATTTCTGCACAGTTTGTTTACTCTGCTGTTCACAGTTGGGAGGAGCCACTCCCTACTTCACTATCTTTCTGTGTAGGGCTTCTTTAGATGGACTCATAGCTCCTTTGTTTCTTGTAACTCTCTTCTCATCTCCCCAAGAAAGTAAGCTTGATTACCTCTGGTAAATTTGGGTCCAGTGGCTGAGGGCAATAAATTAGGCCTTTCTGTTTCTTCCTTAGTACTTTGCAGTTTTCAGGAAGCATCCTCAATTCCCTATGCCATACATCTGACAAGATGGGGCTCTCATGAAGTCTTCAGGTCTTCAGTGGGGTGGGGTCATCTAATTTAGGAACTGATGTACTAGGTCAACAGACCTAAAGCTGTTACACAATAACAAAGTTGAAATTTTGTTTTGTTGGGCTCTTAGATCTTGAACTCAACTGCTCTGTCTCAAAACAAAAGACAATAAAAACAAAATGAATATCCAAATCAACCAACCAACAAATATAAACCCATGAATGTAGAGAAACCATCCTGGATGAACTCAGGAATCACACATAGCTGGAGATAATACTTCCTTACACTTTTCAGCTTAGGTGAACCAATTCATTTCCTTTTTGCTTAAGCAAATTTAGGTAATTTTTCCTGCTACTTGCCATGGTAAATGAGCCACTCTTCATATTATTTTCACATTGTTAGCTTTAATTAATTTTAGAAGCACACAAGTCACCTCAGTAGTTTACTTTAGATCCCAGGAGCTAGAGATGACTTTGGAAAGTATTAATTCATCACAAGGAGGACAGCTAGATTATGATATCAGGAGATTAATTATCGTGGGCACCTCTCATGGCTTATTCCCTTTGTATACTTGTTTGTTATGTTTTGGAAGCAAGTATGATGTGATACTTAACCCAGACTAGCATTTAATCAAAACCTTTCAAAATGGGATTGGTTCATTTTTCCCCCCTTCTGATTAACTGGAGAAGAGTCAATATTGTTCTTCAGCATTATAAAAACCATCATAACTCTTCAGGGATAGTCACTTTAGTTACACACTGAGATGATAAATGGATAGAAATATTTCACTGAAAATTTTCGTGGAGGTGGATTATAGCAAGAAGACTGCTATGGGATGGGTAGTATGGATCAAGAAGCACCTTGGAGCAAGGAGAATGAATCAATGAACCACATTCATGGCTTCTGAACAGGGTTGGCTTGCTGACCCCTGAAAAAATAGGGTTTCCTCTTTTCCATATTACAGAATTACTATTGGGAATTGATTACTTACAGGGACTACATTTCCCAGCACCCTTTGCATCTAGATGTTGTCATGTGACTGACCAGCAACCTTGAGGCCAAGACTTAAAAAAAAGTCATTCACTTTCTTTCAACATCCCCCCCCCCCCACACATACACACACGCACGCATGCACCCACACATTTATTTTGTGTGTGAATGTTTCTCCTGGATGTATGTATGTCTGTGTACCATGTGGTGCCTAGAGAATGCTGAGTTAAGAAGAGGGCATTGGATCCCCTGCAGTTAACCTGGGTTCCCTGGAAGAGCAGCACTCTTAAGTGCTGTCTTTCCAGTCGGGTTCTCTTTCTTGATGTCTTCCCCCTCTACCTTCTGTATATTTCTTCTTCCCAAGCTCAAAGCCGCTTGTGGCTTTTGACCATAAAAGAAGGAAAATTTACTGCACTCTGTTTTGTGAGAGAAAACGTGCTTTTGCAGTGCTTGGCCACTGTTGACTAGTATATTTGATACAGTGTGAACTCAGTGGTTCCCAAAGTGTTTTTTTTTTTTTTTTGGCTTTATAAGACGGGGTTTTCTGTATTTGCTTTGGAGCCTGATCTGGAACTCACTCTATAGACCAGGCTGGCCTCAAACTCACAGAGATCTGCCTCCCTCTGCCTTCCCAATGTTGGGATTAAAGGTGTGTACCGCCAACGTCCTGCTCCAAACTGTGGTTTGTTAGGCCAGGAGCACCACACTACAGGAGGCTGGGTAGATTGTTAGTCATGCAAATCATCCTCAGACTTACTGATAGAAAGTCTAGCCCAGAAATGTGTGCTTCGAAAAGATGTCTAGGCAATTCCAAAATAGTCTCAAGTTTGATCAGAAAGAACCTTTGCCTTCCTTATCCACTTCCCGTCTGCTGCCACCACAGCCTTCGGATGGATGTGAGTTTCTGTCCTCAAATTTGACCTTTTCCTATTCCCCTGGTTTCTTGAGAGAGACTTTTACTATGTAGCTCAGGCTATCTTCTTGCTTCTGCCTCCAATCTCTTGCTGGCATGCTAGTTTCCTCGGAATGGTTGGCTGAAGTCTGAAAACGATGTTAGAAAATCTTGTGAGAAAACATTTGGTGAATTTGAAGTTACTAATTTTGAGGAGAAACTTCTTGAAAACTTAAAATACCTTAAAAGTGACTTCCATTCAGTTCTAAATATTTTCATTTTTTTTAAAGGTTGTATATCTTAAAAAAAAAAAAAAATGGCTCATCATCCAAAATAATCAAAATCCCTACCAGGAAACTCAACCATTGGAGTGGCTAGCTGAAGGACAGTGACAATTCTGAAGCAAACAACATTTAACAAAAGCTGTATCGGATTGTCATTGGATGGTCAGGTCTCAGCATTTTAAAAAGAAATCAGATTCTTATGGCAAATCTTCTGGTTTATAATGTTGGCTTACATTTTAAAAAACAACAACACTAAAATTTCTGTGGGTCAAATGGGCCTGAGTGTTTAATCCAACCCCTGGGTGGTCAACTTCACCATTATTGTTTGGAAGTGCCAGGGAACCAGTCAGGCTGGCTAATGTCTCCTCATCCTCATTAGGAGGCAAAATAACTTTTACACAGATGATGGGCTTCAAAGGAGAGATGGATAAGAGCCTCACAATGTAGTTGCCAAGGTAACGTCTTGCTGATCAGAAAGGGATGGCAATCGAGTTTTATGCAGACACAGTGGGAGCATGAAACATAATCACCCTCCATCTTCTCTGATAGAAGATCAGTGGGGATAGGGATGGGGACACAGTGTGTCAGACAGAAGCAGGAAGCGAGTCTTTCCCCATTTGGAGAGACCCCAGTGAGATCTGATCAACTGGCACCACGTGGAAGTCACACCGTTAAATCTTCCTATTTGCTAGCAGCAAATCAATGAACTCTGATAACTGCTGCCCTGAGTAGCATCCAGGGAGCTGTGGATGAGCTGTTTGATATCTGAATTTTAGTCAAGGAAAGTTAAAGCATTTTCTTAAAGCAAGGAGAGAAACAAGGTCACATTAAGAAATGAGAGAAGATGAAGTTTTGTGAGAAGAGACTCAGGTTATTGGAAATCACATCATTTGTTACATTTATTGTAGAGTTATTAGTCATTAGTGTTTTGCTCTATGTTTATACCAATCTATTAATAAGAAAGGCTTTCCTTTTATTTCATTGACATGGTTGTTCTTTATTTTTATTATAACACATGATGATGCTCTAGGGTCTGTCAAACATTTTTTTTTTAAAGTAAGACCATATTATCACTATATCAGTACAATGTGATGGAAATCTTAGGATACGAGAAGACAGATGCTTGCTAGAGGATGCTTATTCTCCATTTTCCCCTTATCAAATGTCTGCTTGGCTACGCTGCCTTCTTCCATTGTCCTGAGGTTGAGAGCTGACCTTGCTTACTTTGAAATGGGAACAAATCACGAGGCTTTCCAACCATGGCCAAACATTTTCTCCCCATCTTCTCCTAGATCCTCCCTCACCTCCCTGCCCATTCAACTTCATTTCCTTCCTTCTGTCTCTAGATTCCCACAAATCAGAACAAACAAACAAACAGCACAATCCAAGCATGAGAACCTAGGTTCTATTTCCAGAACTCATAAAAAGAGCTGGGTACCACACCCAGCTCTTGTAATCCCAGTGTTGGGGAGGCAGAAACAGGTAAATCTTTGGGGTTTGCTGGCTGGCCACTCTAACCCACTTGAGGAGGTCCAGGCCAGTGAGATACCCTGTTTTGAAAACAAACAAACAAAAAAACAAAAATAATGAGTGAATGATACTCAAAGAATGACACCCAATGTTGTTCTCTCTCTCTCTCTCTCTCTCTCTCTCTCTCTCTCTCTCTCTCTCTCTCTCACACACACACACACACACACACACCCCTGTGCACATACACACAAATTAAAAAATGGTCCAAAAGCCCTAACCTACATGTACAAATATATAAAGGAAAAGAGGCAAATTTTCTTGTCCATATTCTTTGTGGTCCCCACGTGACACTTCTTTAATTTGGCCTCTAAGCTCCCAGATCTCCTTTAAACCTAATGGCAATGCTACCATCAGAGTGAACCCCATCTTCTCCCCTAGTACTCATAAACAGGAACACTTAAAATCTTGACATTGACTTCATCAACAACCAAAGCCATTTCTCTATGAATTCCCTTCCTGGGAATGAATCTGTCCTCTTAAACAGGCCACTTCCAGGCTGGAAATCACCCCAAATCCTCAAATACCCTACATTGTTCATATGTTAATTCCAGAAATTTTCTGTTTGCATATGCCTTGGTGGGGACTCACTTAAGAGAGAGATTTGCTACTGTTTTTACTGACATTTTCCTATGACATTTTAAGCTGTCTGAATAATTGCAGTATTTACCAGAAAAAGGGGGAGGGGGAGAGAAAGAAATTCAAGTAATGAAAGGTACCTAAAAATCATTCATATCCCAGCACTATTACAGGTCTTAATTTCCTGTAGGATGGAAAATTACTCATTTTTAAAGACATCTCTAGCTACACAGAGTCTATGGTAATATATATAGGAGGCTTGTAGATTGCAAGGAAAAAAATCAGTGAATATCACAGATTGTCAAAATAGTAGGTATAACTTTAAAATAATGACACCAGCTAAAAACAGCAGATCTTAGACACCAGATTGCAAGGGGAAAATGAGGATTAAAGAGGAGGAGGTAAATTGCTTAAAAACCTTGTGCATGCCGAAGAGTAGAGTTGGTACCCACCCCCACATGTAAAATCTTGTGCTCCTGTCTCCATAACTACAGCCTTCACCAGGCCAGGCCAGGCCACGGAGATGGCTTTGCAAGAGCAGAGGGCAGGGAACGTGCCCTGTCTCCCTGACATTAGTCTGGATAGCACTGATCTAAGAGAGACCTATGAGGAGAATTACTGTTCTAGGTTAATCTGTCCAACTTGATGAGATGGGTAATTATCGCCTTTAATTGACTGTATTGAGAATCTCATAGGAGATTGAGGTACACTTCTAGGTGTGTCTATCAGGGCATTTCCAGAGAAGATTAATGGAGGAAGAAAATCCTACCCTGAATGTGTTCTGTACCATCCCATGGGGTAGAAAGAAAGGGGAAAGGAGACAGGGAAGAGAAGGTGACATTGTTCTCATTCTGCTTCCTGGTGTCTGTGAGATAACAGCTCCTGCTACACACTCCCGCTCCCACCTATGAGGCTGCACCCTCTCTGCCAGTATGAACAGATATCCCTTGAAGCCCCAAGCCAAACTAAAATCTTTGCTCTCTCACATTTCTCTCTGATAGTATGGTGATGGTGGTAGAAAAGTCACTAGGGCAGAGTGGGAAGCCTTTGCAACCTGAACATCCAGAAAGAACTTTGACCCAGAACAATTTTCTCTTAGTGGAAACTGTTGTCATTAGAGTTATGCCCTAAGTGCTCATCAGGACAAGGGAGGATTTTAAGAGGTGAAGTACTCTTCTAACGTAAAGTGACAATGCATTTATAGAAAAGTCAATGGTGAAGTGAGATCTCCTGTCCCTTATATCTGGATATGTAAATTCATGTGCATTTTTATGCCTCCAAGTCTTTTCTGGTATTATCAAAGGACCTTCTCAGACTGGATAAATGACATTTTCTCATCAGATCCTCTTTCCTTGATTTTCTCCTCCAAATCGCAATGCCATCATATATACCTGTATAATTATTTATAAGTAATGTATGCATCCTTATTCTACAAAGAACTTGGGATTTCTTATCAACATGCCCAGAGAGGGATAAAAGAGGACCCTGAGTCAACAGAAAGCAAGGGCAGTAAAATAAATGCCTACCTCTTACTCTCATATACTTGCAAGAAGATATGAATTTTGTTGTCATTTTCTGATTCCTAAACTCAACATGAAAATACAGAGCATGGTAAGAGCTGGTTGTACTCTGACATTTAAAAACTGGGTTGTTTTTTAGTAAACTCTTGCTAAGATCTGAGGGGAGCTTCTCAGTGGGCTCCTTCCCACATATTACATTTACAGGGTGTTAAAGGGGAGGACACTCTCATCATTCCTACACTGGGTACATACTTAATATCCTTCGGCAGTTTTTAAACATTCCTCAAGACTAGAAGGTAGAAGTAAGACAGCCAAGTACCCCTGACTAAAAGCAGCTTGACTGACATCCTAAAACAAGAAAATGGACCACTTTGCTTTAGCTCATTATGGATTAAGAACAACAACACTGAATTGTGCACTTCTGCATATGAGGCAGAAATTTTTAGGGTATCTAAAGCAATGAATGGGTGGTTTGTCTTTCACACCTTTGTAAATTATTTATTATAAATGTTTGATAAGGATTATATGGCTGAAAGTTCATGGTTGCATTTTCTCTCTAAAAAGAACCAAGAGTACAGATAGCCTGCGGCCAATAAAGTCAGATCGTATGCCTTGTCAATCAAACTGTCAGAATATGCCTATATTGGAGCACTTATCACTTGGTGTAATGGATGTCTGTGTCCCGGGCATAACTGCCTCTTCTTTCAAGGGCAGGAACTGTTTCTTTTCTGTCTTTGCATCCCTGGCATCCAGCATAAAGTCTGAACCACAGTATCTGTGTAATAGACTGTTGAACTGAATCAATTTAAAAAGCTTTGTGCTATCATTCAGTGCCACTGGGCAAAGATAAGAGCCCCAAGGAGACTAGAGCAGGGAACACAGGCCCGGCAAGCTTGGAAGGAAGTGAAGAGACAGAATCAGAAAGTATGGAAATATGGAGTCATAGTCTGAGGAAGTCCAAAGGGGATATTCTACTGAAGGGATGGCCAGGGGTCCTGAACCGCAGAGTAGGCAACATGGAACAGGAGCCGCTTAGAATGATGGGAAAGGGCAGAACACATGGGAAGTATGGAGACAACAATCCTTTCCTGTGGCCAGTCCTTTCCTCACACTATTTCCTCATCTCGGAACTCAAGCAGCTGAAGCTGTGGGGGCACGCATGAGAGTGTCGTTGGTAGTTGTGCTTTCAATAGTGTTTGCCAAGGGAGTTGTAGGGAGAGCCAGGAAGTGGTAGGAAATGGAAGCCATTCACTTGGCTGGTCATGTGGCAGCAGGGGACAGTCATGGGCCACTGGGATCCCCACACGGCAGGTGGGAACCTGAGCTCAGCACTTGTGGTCGATGTCCTCCCTTGATCTTTGCTTGTTGATGTTCATAGGCTTTTGCAATTTCCTGTCCTGTCCTTGATTTGCAGGTATGACAGGGTAGAGCAATGCCTCTTCTGTAACTAGATTATAAAGGATTTGGACTTTATTTGTCTGAAGACTCTATTACCTTTTGATTTACATGCTTTGTTAAAGCAAGAGACCATGTTCATATGAAAAACCTCACAGAGTCTATTCAAAGGTCAACAAGGAACCAAGGTCTAACAGTCTACTAGGAGCCCAATCCTGAAAGGGTATCCTTCTCCATTTGAGCCTTCACACAAGTAAAGACTTTTTGATTGCAGCCTTGGAGAGGCCCTATAGCAAGGGCCCCAGAAAAGCCACACCTAGATTCTTGACAGATAGAAATGGTTGAAATTTTAAATATAAATGAGGGCCAGACTGAGGTTAATCAACTTTGAAAATTGTGTTGTTGTTGTAGCCTCAATAAGTCCTTAAAAGAAACCGTGTGCAACCAGGAAGGGACTATTTAGCCCATGGCTGGCTGGAACCATTCATTTAGGCTTGTGGTAAGGCAGAGTGGGTTGGTGGTGTGAACCCATAGAGAAGAAGGCTGCTCACTTCAATGAAGGCAGGGATCAGAGTGGAGAAGAAGCAGAGGACAAGATGTATCTTTCCAGTCCCTCCTCCCAGTAGCAAGCCTCCTCCAGCTTAGGAGCTCCTGAACTCCCAATAATGCCATGCTAAGAATCCATCAAAATGTTTATCTGTTGACTTACATCAGAATGCCTAGGATCCAATCTCCTCTCCACAGTGCCACCAGCTGGTGGCCAAGCCTTCAACACATGTGCCTCTTGGCCAACATTTCATAGCTACACAACAGTGCAAGTCATTAAGTTTTGAGATAATGTTATACAACAGCAGTTGGTATTGAGTTCATGGCAGGGCTCTCAATCCCAGAATCAGTAGCAAGTGTGCGGTGGCCATGGGCTGCGGGTGGATGTGCACTCTTCATTCCTCCTGCTCTCAGGGTACTTCTGCTTCCCCGCAATGGCGGATTTCCAGGTAAGCCATTTCCTCACAGTCAGCACTTTGAATCCTTCCATTTTTCTGTATCATGGCCCCTCTGTCGGAAATAGCCGAGCAGTTTCTGATATACCCACCTATATTAAAAAAACAAAAGGTTTTTAAATGTATTCCTTTGAACAATGCATCACAATATACTTTCTATATTGTTAATCGATATATAGTTATTATACATATTTATGGGCAACAGAGAGACATTTCAATACATGTATATAGTTTATAATGATTAGACCAAGGTCATTAGAGTATTCACCATATCAAACATAAAATCTTTTCTAGTCTATTTTAAAGTTTTTGCTGTGTGGTGCTGGAAATTAAACTCTGAATCTTGCACAGGTCAGGCAATGGCCCTACCGCTGAGCTACACCCCCAGTTCTAGTATCTCTTTTTGAATATATAACTAATTGTTTTCAACCACAGCTATCTCACTGCGCTATAGAACGTTAGCAGCCATTTCTCCTTCAACAGCGTATAGTACATTACAGCTATTCATTTTATATGGAAAAAAGGGAGACGCAACTTTGAGAATAAAGACTTTATTAAAGTGAATAAAAGCCTGTCCCACTGCAGGTCGTGGCTTCTGAAGAGAGGTCAACATCAAAAGGTAGAGTCCCCAGTGCCTTCCTCTTTGGACGTGGTTGGGCATAACTGTGCCTAAGGGATTTTGAACAGTGTGCAGTGGTTTTTCTCTGTTTTTATGTGAGAGCCCAAGGAAGTACAATTGGCAGTGTCTCCTATAACTAGAGTGAAATATGATGGTGGGCGTAAGGGCAGACTCCTGACTCAGCAGGTGAACAGGCAGAATGACTTCCTTCCCTCTGGAGACTGCAGCACTAGAAAGAACAAACATCAGGCCAGAGTAGTCCTTGACGAGGTTCCAAAGAGGGAGCAATTTCCTACCATAGAGCAAAGCCAAGACAGAGGGGCAAAAGCAGGAGCCTGTGAACAAAGAAAAAAAAAAAAAAAAAAAAAAACTAGTCAGAGGCCGTCTCTATCCACCCACAGAAACCCCACTGAAGAAAACGAGCCACACTTATCCTACTGGAATGCTGGGGGAGCGGGGGTGGGGTGGGTGGTGGTGGTGGTGGTGGGGGATGGGATGGGGGGAGAGCCATTCAGGAAAACCACAGGGGCAGAAAATTAGTTTATCCAAAAGAGGAAAAATGAACTCAAGTACGCATTTGATGTATGGCTTGAATGCGGACAAAGACAAAACAGCAATGTGCACTTGGCACCAGAAGAACGCTTTTCATCCCGAAATCTCAGCGCGGTGTCAGTTTATTAGTTGATTCGTGAGATGGTTAAATTATTATTCATTTTTGCATGTCATTTTCTCCTAAAATTTGCAAAGTATTGTGCACCCCAAGAGACTTAATTATTCCCCAAATGAGACAGACACACTGTGGCTATTCTTGTTTGACTCATGAAAACTGACCGTCAGAGAAACCCAGTGACTGGGGAGGGTAGAAGGGAAGCAATGAAAGTGGCAAATGAGTCAGGAAGTGGGACTCCATGGAGACAACCACGCAGTTACCATGGCTAGCTCTTCATGGCATCTTGAGGAGAAGAGTAATGGGTCCCAAAGCTGTCTACAGCCTTATCTTGGAACGTGGGCGCTTCCAAGCTTAGGGAAGGAGGCAGGACAGCAGAGGCACAGGCTCCTTTAGAAGCCAAAGGGCCAAGAAACGGTTTCTCCCCTCCAGCCTCCTGACAAATCACTTCATAAGTATAAGCAGAGCAATTTCGAGTCACCAAGCCACACAGTTGGTGGCTACAGCAGCCATAGGAAGCTGATGCGTCATCTTTGAGAGTGGAGGTCTATATGACTCCCTGACTCTACAAACTTTCACTTTGTGAGTGCCCTGGTAACAGACCTGGAGAAACTTTTCTTTCCTTGCAAGAACCAGTTGGACTGAAGGCTAGTAGATAATGGCAACAGCAACAGTAATGGGGGGGGGGTATGCCAAGTTTGGGGCAGGTGCCTTCTTTCTCAGCTCCAAGAGGTAACAATATCATTGGTTTACAGATGGGGCAGTGGAATTACAGTGAGCTGGTCAGTTGGTACCAGAGCTGCCACTGTCACTTGGAGACATTCTTTCAAAGACTCAATGCATCACAGAAGGGAAGAACACAGCACTGGTGAAGATGACACACAGAGCAGGTGAACGCTAGGTTCTGTTTCCTCAAAGAGGCAATAGGAACTTCTCTTTCTTTTTTTCCCTTATGCACTGTAGCTGCCAGCATCAGAAGGAAATACTTTCCCCTACATTTTTTCTTTTCAAGAGCAGCATCTCTATTGAAAGGAACAATTTCTCATTGCACAACACGTGACTTTCTTTCTGGAAACAAGTACAAGGGTGCAGAGGCTGGGGAGCTGCCTGTGGGTGAAGAGGAGTTGAGGGAGGACTAGAAGCAAGAGCCTCTCCTCTCCTCTCCCCTCCCCTCCTCTCCCCTCCCTTCCCCTCTCTTCCCCTCCCCTCCCCTCTCTTCTCCTCTCCTCCCTTCTCCTTCCCTCCTCTTCCCTTCGTTCTCTTGACCTCCCCTCTCTTCATTTCCCCTCCCCTCTTCCCTCCCCTCTTCTCCTTTTCTTGAGATAGAGTCCTGTCTCTGCCTGCTGAGTGTCGTGGGAAGTAACAGAAGTCTGTTACTGTCTGTCACACTGAGGAAAACTTAAGCAAAAGAGACCTCAAAGCCCGCTCCCACAGTGACACACTTCCTCCTACAGGGCCACACCTCCGATAGTGCCACTCCCTTTGGGGGCCATTGTCTTTCAAACCACCGCAGATGTACAGCTGGATTGCTCTAGATCTCCCTCCCAGTTCCTGAAAAGTACCACATCCACTCTGATTCCTGTGTTCTGTGTCCCACTACTGCCCCATCACACCTCACCACTGCTCTAGTGACAGCCAGAATCAACTGACATTACTACTACTACCGTGACAGCCTCTGCTGCCATCACCAGTCAACTGCCATTTCCAAAGTGTTACCTCTCCTGTTCCTATGGCGGATGTCACCACCTGTGGCATCACCGTGGCTAACGTGCAAGCATAGAAGACTTCCATTATGATAAGAATTCAGCGTAGACCCTGTGGCTGGAGCACGCATGGAGTATGCTTACTGCTGGCCCTGTGGAAAGTTTGTTTTTGTTTTTGCTTTTTTTTTTTTTTTTTTTTTTTTTTTTTTTTTTTGGCCAATTTCTTTTCTTCTGGCTGCTACCTATTTTGTTGCTGCTTGGATCTGGACACAGCAGCTGTCACTGGCCCTGAGCTCTCCAAGGCAGCAGCTCTGCTTGCTTCACTAGTCCTTGTCAGTGACAAATGCTCCTCAGATCCATTTCCCAATGGCTGGTTCTGTGAAGGGGACGGAGATCTCCACAACTGTGTAGTATGTTTTAAATAGAAGACACTGTGCCAAATGTCACCACAGGCTCAGCAATGGAGTGCCTGATCTCAGAGTGGATTCTGATATTTAGGTGACAGCAATAAAAGCTAACCTTCCTGATGCTTATTATATTTTACCAACTGCTGTTCTAAGCAACAAGCACACATTGGTTTATTTGTTATGTCCAAAATTGTATGAGGTGGCTGATATTTGCTAATCTTATATAGCAATTGTGGAAACTGAAGTGTGGAGAAATAAAACACTTGGTCAAAATAGTGAGCAAGAAGGAGATCACTAGCCCTAGGAAAAAGCCACTGCTGGCCACCACCAACCAGCACAGTGACTTCCTTAGATATTGACTTTTAGTCAAACAGATCAAGGTTGCACAAACAGCAGCTCATAGTAGGTGCACAGTTAACTCTTAGACTAGTGAATGACCGCATTAACAATGGGGGGGGGGAGAGAATGAGATCAACTAATGTGTCATTTGGGTGAGTGACAGCAGGGATAGACATCGTCAGCATTCTAAACTGAAGGAGCTGCTCAGCCACTGGCAGGGCCAGGTTGCCTGGGCTCAGGAAGTAGGGACTCGGATCAGGCAGTGTAGGTTTGCCAGTAGATATGGAAAGCAATAAGGAGGGTCCTCCCAAATTAAAAATACAGCCTCCATATGACCCATAAATTCTTTTGCTTGTTGTATCCAAAAGGGGATGGAATCAGTGTGTTAAAGGAGATGTCTGTATGTTCACATTCTTTGAAGTAGTATTCAAAATACCTCAAAAGTGGAATCTACCCTGGTGTATATATCAAGGGATGAATGGATACAGGAAACATAATTACTTCAGCCTCACAATGAAGGAAGTTCTGTCTTTTGCAATACATCTAACCTACAGGGTATTAAGTTAAATTTAAGCCAGACAAATCTTAAATCTTCCTTGTATATGGAACTCAAAAGAACTGAGTACAAGGAAGCAGAGTGGAATGGAAGTCACTAGGGATGGTAGGCTTGGATGGAACTGGGGGAGGTCTGGTTAGAGCACACAGAGACTAAGATCTGAAGGCCTGCTGTGTGCGGTATTGACTGACTACAGGGAGTGGTGATAGACTGTGCACTTGAAAGTTGCCAATAGATTGCTAATTGCTAGCAGAACATATTCTAAATGTCCTCACCACAAAAACATGATAAATATGTGAGGTGGGGGATTTGCTAATTAGATCGATTTAATCATTTCACTCTGTATAAATACATAAAACCTTATGTTATATGCTGTCAACATACACACTTTTGATTTGTCAGTTATATCTTGTTGAAGTTGGAGTTTAAAAAGGAAAGAGAGAGAGGGATGGAGGGAGGGAGAGGGCTGAGAGAGAGAGAGAGAGAGAGAGAGAGAGAGAGAGAGAGAGAGAGAGAGAGAGAGAGCCAGAGCACAAAGGTTGGTTTGAGCTAGGGCCGCAAGCATATTTTGTCTTTCATAATACTGGCAACAACAAAGATCTAATTAGCTAATGAATCCACATAGCATTCCCTTGGTACAAGGTCATACAACTTTCATTTTTAAGATGGACAAACTAAAGCGGCTTGCATTTTCCTTCATTTAATATTTAACATCTCTTTATAAGGAAAATGGTGCCAAAGCAGTCTGTTTGCACTTATATTAATATCACTTAATTAAAATCATTTTTCAGCATGATAACAAATAGGGAAGCTACCTTAGCTGAAATGTATATTCTAGCAATGGCATTTTGCCTCTTTATGCAGGCAACAAATGTGAGCATCAGAAGATTGTCATAAATTATTTAGAGGATATTTACTTTTAATTATAATTTCCTCAATAAATTCTGAAAGTTAATACCAAAGAAACTAAGGTGACTTAGTGTCATATAAACGCTTTATGATAGACCCTTTTTGCCTTCTTGAAGTGACTACATTAAAGGTTTCCTTTGGCTGGGTGGTGGTAGCACACACCTTAATCCCAACACTTGAGAGGCAGATCTCTGTGAGTTCAAAGCCAGGCTGTTCTGTGGAGCTAGTTCCAGAATAGCTAGGATTGTTCTATAGAGAAACCTTGTCTTAAAAAACAAAACAACCCCCCAAAATAAAACAAAACAACCAACACACACACACACACAAAAAAAAGAAAACCAGAAGATTTCTTTTGTTGTGTATTTCATCATTGTACCCTGCCTAGCATGGGTGATTGTCCCCATCTGTACTTCTTCATAGCTCTTCCTTCATATAACTAGCAAGTCCATCTCCAGACTTCTCTGTAATTACTGCTTTGTTCTGATAGAAAACAGTAGTTAGAGTACCTCTTCTCTAGAACCCATTTGACATCTAACAATAAAAACTTCTTTTCAAATTCCCACATGATCTGGGATATATCTATATCTATATCTATCAGGATATATATAAGCAGGGTATATATGCCTGCATGTATGTACACACACACACACACACACACACACACACACACACACACACATCCTGCTTATTGATTGTCCCCTCCTTTGATCATGGAACACGGCTTGTGTGTTCCCTGTAGTTGAAAAGAAAAAGAAGATGATGTTTTTATCAGAGCACTTTTGTTTATGAGTGACCATTTGGTGGGAGCCACCTAGACTGTGCAGTTTTTGCAACCAGTGAGTATTGCTTCTGATTGTGGGTGGGCATGCATGCTTTTGCTGGTTAAGTGGCTTACAGTTCAGCCTGACCCCAAGCTTTTCCTGTTCCCTTCCCTCCCTTACATCCTGCTTCCATTGTCCTGTCCTGTGATTCTCATGAGATTTTTATGAATGGGCACAGAAGATGGATGCAAATGTTTGGTGTTAAGCCCCTTTGTTCCTTGATGTGCTCATGGCCAGCTAACAGGTGGCTCCAGGATTGCCCTCCATTTATTTGTGAACCCACTAAGGACCTGTGGTGGTTTTTCTATTTTCGTAGGTAGGAATATTAAGAAGGAGCTGTCACAGGGGATTTGCTTCTGGTTGCACAATTAAGGCAGTTGAGAGGAATACTCCGTAGAAATGAAAATCAGCTAAATAAACGAAATCCTTGCCCTAAATGCAATGTTAGCTGAAAGAAGTGGCCTGGAAGGACTTTATGTAATGTGGTAAACAGCAGCTTCGTGGAAATCTGTGGACATGCAGGAGTTGCTTCTGAATCTTGGGACCACAATGTTGGAGGAAGTTGCAACTCCTTCCTGCAAAATCTCTCTCCGTACTATTGTCAGGTGGTTGGCTTTAGTATGTTTCCCTAAACCCCTCTTGGTGTTTTATCTACTGGAGCATTCATTTGAGACAAACAGCTTATGTACTCATTCTAGCCAAGCAGAAACCAGACTGTCTGAGAAAATTGCCTAAGAAACTCTGTGCTTCTGATTTTCCATGTGAAGCTGTCTGGAGAGTCCTCATTCCCTAGGCAAGCTTCTGTCAGGCCTTGCCAATATCTGTCACTCACCTGGCTGGTCATAGTGGTGGTGGCAGTGGCGGCTTCCAATGCTTCAAAATAAAGACAGCAAATCAGCATATATAAAGTGTGTCCACCCTCGGTGTCAGCTCCATTCCTCAGGGTTTAGATAGTGTAGGTATAGTGCTTTCTGAGTCTCACTGTAACCCAGACTTGCTTAGTAGTGGCTTCATTTGTTCTTAAATTTATGTTCATTTTTTCATATTTTTGAGCATTTTCCATATACCAGTTGCTCAGATCCACCAGTGGGCATTGTCATCCTTACATGATAGCACCAGGCTTAAGTGATTTGCCAGGGTCACACAGCTAGCTTGAAAATTAGGGCTGTCTGATTTAAGAGCCTCTGTTCTAATCATGATGTTCTAGAATCTAGATCATCCTGTTGAGGACTTTGTATAATAATCTATATTTTTGCAGATCCAAGCTGACTCTGTGGTTCTTAAAGATGGACTACCTTGAGGATGGGCCATTGAAGGGTACTTAGAAGTTTTGTTTGGTTTCTAGGGGTTGTGGCAAGTGCAGGGCTGACTCTGAGCAATTTTCATGTTTCCAGTGAGTATTGCTTTGACTCTAGGCTTGCTGGTGTGTGTGTATGATATGTGTATGTATGTGTATACACATGTGGGGTATATGTATATTTGTGTGGTATGTGTGTGGAGTGTATATGTGTACACATGTGGGATGTGTGTGATATGTGCATGTATGTGTGTGCGTGTGTGCGTGCATGCGTGTGTGTGTGTGTGTGTGTGTGTGTGTGTGTGTGTGTGTGGTGTATGCTTCTTTAACTTAGAAAGTGAGCAATTACTGATGATTAGGATTTTCCTTATCTCCTTTTCAGGAAGGATTTTAGATTTCTTTACACCAAGGTCAAGAGGAGTCCAGAATTTCTCCCAGAGATTCCTCTTCTTAGGTCAATGATGACAAGGGGAGCATATTAGGTGACACTAGGGAGCAAAGTATCTAGATGTCTCCCCATCCCACATGAAGATGCTTGGTGTAGGTGGAGGGTTTTCAGAGCAGTTTGATCCTCTGAAAGCGGCACTTGGTTTCTGTTAGCATTACTGGGTGTGAGTGTTAGTCTGGATGTCTCAGTACTGGTCTGTGGTTGTTCCCTTTGCCTGGCCCTTTCTCTGCACCACCACTCTGCCTGGGGGACCATCTTCCTTGATTTCTCAATAGAATGGAAACTTCCAGGGGTCTTGACCATGGCATTCTTGTTTTTATCTGCCATCTACCTGCAGTTTTCAGTAACTCTTGGCTTCCTCATTCCTTGGCCCAGGGAGTGGCTGGGATTGCTTCCTTCAAAGCTTTTGGAGCTTAGATAATGGATGCTGCTTTCCAGGGAGCTTCTTCACCCAGTTCTGCTTTCTCTTATGACATGCAACCTACTTTTCTAGTGTCAGACCTTTCTGTCCCTTGCTACCTTCCTATGGCCCTTCCAGGTTAAAGAGCATTTCGTGTTCTCATTTTAGGCCTGGGACTACTGAAAGCACACTTGGCTATGTATCTGCTTCCCTAGGGACTCATCCACCTGGAGAATTGGGTAAATACAAAAAAATACCTGAATGTCCAGTGGTGGTAATTAGCACAGAGGAGGAGTGTTCCCTTTCTGTACTTTGTTGGCATATTTTTAATCAGACATAAAATATGAATTCTGAATACTGATGGTCTTTGGGTGGAACATGTTTTACTCCCTCAGGATGGCCCCATCTTCACTCTGGGAGAAATCTCATGAAGACAGATGGTAGTCATGTTGGTTTGGGTTGCAGGTCCCAGAGAAAAACAGAGTCTAAGAGAAAGTAGGGACCATATAGAGAGCATGGGAGGGGCTGAGAGGCCATGTCTGTGAAATGGACTTTAGCAGGGAGTTAAGCAGCACACCACCCTGGCCATGCTACTGACGTGGCCATGCTGCTGCTGTGAGAACATCGGACCAGCCTTCTGTCTTCGCTTCACCAGCTCAACATTCAGATGAGTGACAGTGTTGTCAAGCTGACCTTGATCAGGCCCTGGTGCTGCCCATCAGAGCCTGAGTAAGGACAGGGCTGAGATTTAGTGGCTCTTCTGTGAGAGTCTGCGGGGAAGAGTTTGAGGCCGTGTTCAAAGAGACATGGATTCGTCAAACCAGGAAGAGGTCAGCTTGGCTACCAGACTGTCCTAAAAAAACCAAACCAAATCAAACCAAACCAAACTCCCGGCCAGTTGAATACATTCCTTCTGCATTCTTTCATGCTTTTAAGTCCCAATTAGTATTCTTAACACTCCTCTCAATCCATAGCTTTTGTTCCCTCTCAAATATATACTTTTTAGCCTTGCAATCTCCTTAATACTGTTAGTGTCTTAGACAGAGACTGTAAGCGTCCCTGCTAACGTGCGTGGTCAGAATTAGATTCACAAGATTGATGTCCTCTTCAGGCCACAGACCATCTGATTACTGGATCTCCTCTGGGCAATGAAGCTGCCTCCTTTTTCTCCTCTCTCGACCGTCAAGCTTGCACCACAGTAATAATATTTAATAAGAGCAGCAGTAAAACTGTGTCATTGCTTCTCTGATGGTCAGAGTGGAATGTAGCTCCAAATAAAACCGAGTGATTGTCACAGAGATAATGCAGTTCTTTTAGTTTTTTTCACCTTGAGGAAGGGTGAGGTGGCTCAAATGTTGATTGACGCTGCCTGTCTCTCAGAGCTTCCTGGAATAATACATTAGGTGTTTGGGTAGAAGTGTGAGATGCACTTGATCATGTATTCAACATTTGTGAACTATTTGCTGCTATGCTTTCTGACTGGATCATAGAAAACAGCCTTGCGTGCCCACTCTAAAGGAAATATAGCTTTTGTGGTTTCAATATTTTACCAAAATCAGGGAATTATTTTTTTTATTTCCTGAGGGTATGCGGGCTCTTTGCCACATACATTTGTCTTTTTGTCATGCTATTCCTGAATGATAAGTGAATATACATAACACAGAGCCCTCAGTCAAAACAAATATCTACACAGGGAAATCTGCATGTGGGGGCTCAGTGCAGGTGTGGGGACTTGAGTTTGAATCCCCAGGACCAGTAGCATGGCACAGTAGCATGTGTCTATAATTTCAGACGCCTGTGGTGACGTAGGAGGTAGAGACTGTAGAATCTCTAGGAGCTTGCAGACCAGCTAGCCTGGCATCCCAAACAGTGAACAACAAAGAGACCCTGCCTCAAGTTAGAAGGCAAAGATCATCTAACTGAGGTCATCTAACTTACCCATGCAGACATCCACTCACACCATGTACATGAATGCCCACACATCTACCTACGTATACACTTCATCTGTGCATAAAAAAATGAAAATATGGAGATGTTAGTCACTTTTCTTTGGCTGTAATAAAATGCCATGAACCAGATACAACTCAAGAAAGGAAGTGTTATTCAAGCTTATGGCTTCTCAAAGTCATTGTGTAGCCAAGGACACCTTAAATTTATGATTCTCCTGGCTCAACTTCTTGAGGGCTGGGAATACAGGTATATGCCACTCATCCAATTTTGGGATTTTCTATTTGATTTTGCAAAGGACTCATAATAGGATTTAAGCAGTAAGATCCCTTAGTTTCCTTTGTTACTGCCATGAAGACCATGACCAAACATAACTTGGGGAAGGAAGGGTTTATTTGGCTTACATATCCTGATGACAGTCCATCATTGAGGGAAGTCAAGGCAGGAACTCAAGGCAGGAATCTGGAAGCAGGAACTAAACCAAAGACCATGGAGGAACTCTGCTTATTGGCTGCAGGGAAGGACAAAATGTCAATGAATTGCATCTCTTGCATTGTTGTAAGAGTCTTACTGAAGCTGTGGAGGTTCATTGTTATCCTTATGGTTAATGGGTACAACAAAAACACAGACGTGAAAGCAACAGTTTAAATACAGACTGGGTGTTTGTTTTCCAAACACATATGCTCATATCTAACACCCAGTGTGATGATACTGAGAGGAGCAGCTGCTGGGGGTGATTAGGACGTGAAGATGAAACACATGGCAACAGGATTAGTGTTCCCATGAAGGGGACCTTGGGGGGCTTTGTTTTTCCCCTCCACAACATTAAGACACTCAGAAAAATCCTCTGTAAGAGGAAAAGGTGATTACCTGACACAGAGTCTCTTCCTTAATCTTGGTCCTCAGTCATAAGTATTGGGAGCAACGTGCTGCTACTGTTTGTGCCACTTGTTCTATGGTATTCTGTTGTTGTGGCTCAGACAAGGGTTAGGCCCACAGAGAAGTATGTCCTTGGAAATGACATGATGTCTATCTTTGAATCCTGCAAGTTAGCCACATAGAGATGCATATAGGGTTTTCTATGTAGCATTGTGCAACGAGTTCTAATGCTACGTACCTAGTCTTGGCCATGCCTCACAGATTAAGGGCACAGTCCTTCATGAATTTGCCCTCACTTCAGACATCAGCTAGAGCACGGGGCCTCCTAGATGATGTGCTCTTCTGTGCTCAATTTGGAAGTTTCTACTATTATCCCAGGTTCAATAATTCACTAACATAGCCCACAGAACTCAATAGAATGCTATACTTAGGAGTATAGTTTCATGATACACCCCCACTCCAAAAGGTTATAAATCAAAATCAATCAAAAGAAAGGATGCAAAGCTAAGGTTAGAGAGCACTGAGACTAAAGCCTCAGGCGTGGCCTCTCCCTATGGGGTCAGCATCCATCCTCTCCCACACAGGTCTATGCAGCAGTAAGCAGAGAGTACAATTGTGGAGACCCAATGGAGCATCTGTGTTCAGAGTGTTACTGGGCCCCATTATTTAGGCATGAGTCATTGAATTCTTAGCCAGAGATTCCAAATCTCATCCTTTTCATCTTGAACAATTGGCTCCCATCCTGAATCATTTCATTGACCAAGCTATTTAGGGGGCATCGTGAGTCACCTCTTTAGTATAAGTCTCTGGGTACCACCCTGTCTTATCACTGGGAATTCTAAGAATTTAGTCTTCTTTTCAAGAACCAAAGGGCAGCTACATCCTTTATTCCATAGCTCATTGCTGCTCTCTGTTGAGTAGTCATTGTAAGGGTATATTAGCAAGCTGCAGTTCTGTCTCCCTGACAGCAACTGAACTGAGGTCATTAATTGCTTTAGAAAAAAAAATCTCTATAATGGGTTGAGTTAGGCAACTTGGGCTTAGCCAAGTTCTATCAGTTTCTAGCTTTCTGGTCCCTGGCATGTTACCTAATGCAAAAAAAAAAAAAAAAAAAAAAAAAAAAAAAACAAACAAACAAAAAACAAAGAAACAAAACAAAACAAAAAAACAGCAGCAATAGGTAACTCTCAGTTAACTGGGTTACCTCTCTAACTCTCAATTTCCTCTGCAGCAAAATGACTGGTCGCCAAGCTAATATCTGTCATGTGCTGGTCATCATGGAATCTAGAGGCTGCTCCTCAAGCTTTTGGATTAGAGTATTTCAGTGAATATTGAAAATAAAGACAGCATGTCCTAAATATCTCCCAGCCTGAGATTTTCTCAGATTTTTTTCTTTCTTAGTTTTTAGAAGTTGGCCTCTTTGTCAAAGAGACTGCTTTCACAAACTCCATATCTAGAAAGAAAAGAAAAATCTATACAGGGCTGACCTCCTCCAGTTGAGGAGGGTCAGGCACATCAAGCCATTCTTTCATCTTCAAGGTATTAAAACACACTTGAGGAAGTCTGTTTGAAAACTGGCGTAGGCCATGGCCAATCTCCCTCACCTGACCTCCCTGGGCAGCTCCTGTGACAGAGTTAACAGAGCTCTGCACAGTGTCATAGTCATGCCAGTGTTTCATTATTTCAGTTTCTCCATGAGCAAAGCAAGGGAGATAATGCCAGGTTTGTTGTGACAGCATGTCAGATAATGTCTATAAACTATTTTGAGCCTTTAGACAATGGCTTTAGGGATAAAGGTTTTCAATTTCTAGCTTGCTTCTAAACACACTACTCTATGAAAAGGGAGCCAGTCTTCATTTTCATGTAATATTAGGGTAACATGGAAGTAAATAAAAATCTTAACAGTTAAAGATGCAAATGTGTTGCCATTGATTGGTTAGAACAGTGTTTCTATTAGAGCAATTCAGAAAGCTGGGTCAGGAGGAGACCCACACATCTGTAGATGTGTGTCTGGGCTCTGAGTCGGCTCCTTTTTATTTTAATGAATGATCCCTTACTGAGGCCCGAGGCAGACTTTTTCTGTGTGTTCCTTCTTCTCATACCATGACCTTCAAGGCCAAGCTTGATGTAGCCATCCAGTATCACAAGGCAGAAAGGCCATGCTTCTTAACTGCAAGGGTTGTGCTTTTTAGCCTTGAGTTTGGCCTCTTTCTATCAGATCATTAGGGGAAATTTTATAATTCATTTCTGGCATTTGAAGAATGGAAATAATAACACACATCTCAAGGGGGAGGCTACAAAGATTACATGAGATAAGACATGCAAAGTGCTTCATACGGTGCCTGATGCACAATAAATGATCCCAAGAGAGCAGTTGTTTGAGACACTACCAGTGTTTATTGCTGTTAGTTGCTGGTTATCATGGCTTTTGCATATGTACCTATCCTAGACCTATAATCCCACTTTGAAGTTCTAAAATTAACAGGAGCTAGAACTTTGGAGATACTGCATTTCTATAGCTAGAAAACTTGAATCAGAGAGATTTTTGATTTATTCAAAGATATTCTGGGAGCTCTTGTTATCTAAGATTTCATGGCCAGGGTCCTTCAAATTATGCATTTCCACAATGAGCTTCTTTTTTTTTTTTTTTTTTTTTTTTTTTTATTTTACTAGTGTATGTGCTTGCCCGCATGGGTTTATGCCCCCTACTTGTGTGACAGTAAAGCTTAATTCTCCCGTTAGAATTAGGCTGGTGTTACAGATTTCCTTCTAAGAGGGAGAGAGTGACAGAAGTGCTTCTGTATGACTTCACAGACTATAAAAAGCCATAAAAAGCACTTGCCTCTGCCTTCTCTGTGAGGTGCCCCGAGTAGCCATGTGAAAATCCAGATATCTGAAGCTGCCATGCTCCTTGAGAGCTCACATAGTGGGGCCTGAAAAGGACTGAAAAGGAAGTCTTAGGGAGCTGTTGCTGTTTGAGTCCTTGAGCTACTGAACTCCCTCAAAGTGACAGCCATACAAGTGTGCAAGTTGGCCAGTCACCCCAGCCCTCTAGCTGGTCATGAGCAGGTGGGAGGGGGGTTCTCTACTTTCTCAGATTGCCCATCCTTTATTGAGATTAGATATCACTATGTAACTCTGGCTGGCCTGGAACTTGCTATGCAGCATAGTTTAGCCTTAAATTCACAGAGAGTCATGTGCTCCCTAAATGCTCAGATTAAAGGCTGGTGCTGCTGTACCCAACAGGGATTGTAACTAACTTTAAGACCCTGAGCTTGAGTGAAATTGGTTGGGTAATTTCTGGGACAGTGCCTCTGAAAATAAGGATATGACTATCAAAAGAACAACTTGGAGAAAATGGAAGAGACCTTTGAATATTTATATAAAAAATTGTTTGTGAGACAGGGTTTTACTATGTAGCCTAGGCTGTCTTTGAACTTATAGCAGTGCTCCTGCTTCAGCCTCCTGACTGCTAGGATTATAGGCATGAGCCACCATGCTTAGTCAAAATAATGCTATATTATGGTTCTTTTAAAATCAAATGTGAAGGGAAAGATGTTAAAGTGGGTTGTCATTCAATAGGCAAATCAAATCCCTACATTTGGACTTAGTATTTGAAGATGTTCAGAGAGTGTCTACTGTGTTAATAGGAGCTATAACACACGTTCTCTTGATTTGTACATGATTAAGAGGTACTTTCTCTACATGAAGTCTTAATTCAGCCCTCCCTGACTCTCTGGTTTGCACCTTAACTTTGTTTTAGGAGAGTGGAACCACATTAAGCAACGTTTTCCTATTTGCCTGTTTTCTTGGGACATCCTATGACAGTCATGGGCAGGGTGTGGGATAAAAGAAGCTCTCTGTTGTGATTCCTGTACAGTGGCTGCTTCTGGTGGGCTCTAGAGCAAGTATGGGGGAATCTACAACAAACCTGGGGCATAAACAGTGTTACTAGGAGGTAAGACCCAAGAGTCATGGCTACAGGGAGATATGTATTTCTTTTTCTTTTTCTTTTTTTTATCAGAGGGTGCTACAAACCAAAGGAACCCTCCTGAAATGAAGATTTCTGAAACAAAGGTTCCGGAAATGAATTATCTTCCAATTGGAAGAGGTTACAGAGGCTTGTTGGACATCAGGCTAACAGCATAGTCCTTGGTTTAATAGAACAAGCTTTTACTTTGAACATCAAGATGCAGGAGTAGCTGAGAGAGGGCAGCACACACAGACTTTGGGGTCAAACATTTAAGCTTGGGAACTAAGCTGCTTTGTGGTTTTGTTTAACAACCGAGGTCCCTTAGGAGGAACCTGGCGTTTTCATATTGATTGATTCTCCACTAATGCAGTGAGGGAACAGGGAGGATTTTTGCAGAATGTAGAATTTAGCAGAGGGAGAATGTATCAGACTGGCTGTGTTTCCTTGCTTCTAGGCATGGTTTGTTCCTTGAAGGTCAGAGCCAAGAGGATTCTTTATCTTCCAACATGTTCATTTAGGACAAGCAAACACCACAATCTGCTGTCTTCAGCTTCAGGGAATCTCAGACTTCAATAAAGAGGATGGTATTTTATTATCTCCATGGGTTGTTTTAGAAACTTGAAAAAAAAATTACGCAAACACTTCTCTTAACTGGACGACCATAACAGTGCAGAACAAACCACTTGAGTCCAGTTTCACTTAGAAAAGCAATTTCATTGTTCAGGACACTTGTACTAAGGATTCTCCTGCAAGTAGATTTTGTGTCTCTTAGAAACCCCTTCTAAGACTAGCCAGTACTAGTGGGGTAAGTATCATCACTCTCATTTTATTGAGGGCACAGAAAGGGGAGGTGTAACTCAAAGAAATGGCTCACCATAGACAAATGAAGACTCCTGAATTCTTTTCCCCAAGCATTTACTGGCCAATTCAACCTCATTTACCCATTGTGGGCTTTTATCCCCTTTTAAGCAACTCTACATTTGAAATTCTTTAGAAGAGGATGGACAAAGATCCATATGATGTGGCAGAGTGTGGTGTCCTGGCTTGGCTTGCTGAGGTGACGTGACTATGCTTGAACCCTTAGGCCTGCTGTCTCTCAGCTTCTTCATCTCTAACTTGGGGTAACTGGTAACCAGCTTTCAGCTGAGACAGAGGCCGATGTGAGGTCACTCGTGTACTGGCTGTGGACAGTACCTGATGTATAGTGGACTATATACCAGTGTAAAGAGGTAGGCTGTGGATTTCCCTGAGTCTTGTCTTTTCCATCAGTGTGACAGGAGTACACTGAGAATGAGGTACATGGGTGGCACACCATGATGCAAGAATTAATAAAGCATATGACTATTCAGCTCATATGCTTTAAGACAGGTGTCTACAGTGGATTAGAAGAAAGTGGTAGAGCAAACAGCTCTTAAGGGCAGGGGTTATAGCTCAGTGGCAGAGCACTGTACTTGGATGTATGGCACTTTAGCTTTCATCCCCAGTGCTACCCCCAAGCCAAAATGACATGAAATGAAGTAAAATCAGAACAAAAAAGAAGCTCAAAGGTGATCAGCCCATCAGCCAGGGACTGTGACTCTGTGGGGAGTAAGCAGGGAGTAAGGATGATACTCACCCTACTGGTCAGGCTCTACCTGGTATCTCCTAAAGCAGAGGGAAACATTGCTGTCACTTGTTTAAAGTGGGCTCATTTCTTGGATCTATAGCAGGTTGGTAGCAGTATAACTGCACATTAATTGTCGTTTCAGGTTCCTGGCACAAAGCTTCTGAACCCCTTGGGGACTGCTGAGGGGCTGAGGTGACTTCTTTTCTACCACCCCTGAGTTTATGCTACAGAAGTTAACACTTGGAGGATGGGGCCCAGACATTTGGGACACCTTTGGACTTGAATCATTGGAGAAGATAGTCTCAGAAGCATGACATTCACTCCTCAGTCAGGTCAAAAGCCTTTCCGTGTGGGACAAACTCCATGCAGGACCAATGCGCCACCCAGCTTTCCCAGAACTTAGAGCATGAAAAGAGAGCAGGAGAATTCTTTGCACCATCAATTTGATCTTTTGTGACAGCTGGAGTGCTTTGACAAGGAGGAAAGTGAGCAGAGCTGCCCATCCACTCATTGAGTAGCAGTGAGCATGCCACATTTTATGGAGAGCTATTTTCAAAGGGTCAGTGTCCCTTGGCCCCACCATCCCTTCAAGAGTCATTACAGTGTTTACAGAGAAGAAACGTGTGTGTATAGAAAACACAAAGTGCTGGCATGTTCTCTAATGACTGCAGTAGACCCAGGAGTCTAACTCCTTCAGATCAGATGGCAGCACAGCCTTGAAGTTGGAGGAGGGCCTTACTGCCAGAGAGAGAAGTGACAGGAGTGTCGATGTAACATGTTCCACCTCACACCTGCATCTCAGTGTAGCCTGAATTTCAGCATGTGCCTTCTTTGTCAAGTCTTCTCTCTTAGGAACAAGACAACTCTTTCCTTGGTTAGATACAGTTTAATTAAATAATTAATTTTAAGATAGGATTTCATCTGACTTTGAGACTGTGTAGTCAAGGCTGATCTTGAACGCCTAATCCTGCCTCTTCTTCCCCAGTGTTGAGACTGAAGGCACCACCTACCACATCCAGATTAGGTGGTGCACGAGGCTGAATTCAGGGCTTCATGAATGCTAGGTGGGCATTCTACCAACTGAGCTATACCCCCAGACAATTTTTAGAGAAGCCAGCATTGAAATATGATGAAGACGTCAATGCTTGTCTGGGACAGAGGCTTTGAGGAAATCCATCCTTGCTACTGATTCTGTGTTTATTCTTACTGCTCGCCATGCTGTTCTACACATGCCCATGTGTCCTTGGCTGTAGTCACCACCAAGGCTTGAGGCCCAGATGCTATAGTCACACACTCTGGCTTCCAAATTTATTTATTATATGACTCTTGGCTAGGCTCTTCAACTCTCCTTTAGTTTTTTTTTTTCATTGGCAAAAGGAGAACAGTATATAATATGTCCCAGAGGACTGTGGCCAGGATAAAGTAAACATTCTGAGTGCTAGAAGATGCTGGAATGTAGCTCAGTTATGAAGCATTTGCCTAGCACAGTCAAGGCCTCAGGTTGGATTCCCAGGAACACCACACACACACATGCACACGCACACTGTTTCCTGGCTCATTGTGAAACTTGTATGGAGGTTTGCTTTGATTAATAATGCACAACACATTCAATGCTAGATATTCTTTGAGGTGAATCTAAATACTTTTCATGCAGCGATCAGCATGTCCATACTAGCTCTCAAGACAATTGGTTGTTCCTAAACCTGAGTTAGTACTTTGTCAATGTGTGACATTGACCAAATTATTAACCTCTCTATTGTTCAGTTTTCTAATCTATTAAATGGAGAAATGGAGACACTTAGTGTGTTCAGGTAACACACTAAGAAGAATACAATCATCTCTCTGTGTCTTAGTTCCCTTCAATGTAAAATGAGGAAGGTGATGCAGACAGCTTTGCAGGGCTATTGTAGGGATTAGCTCAGAGAAAACAGTGAAAGTACTTAGGACAGTGCTATGAACCCAATACTTGCACAACACAGCAAGTGTTTTTACTCAGTGATTACCCTATTACATCACTGTTAAATGACCCTTCCCATCGGCTTCATTTATCCTTCCTGTACCACTCCTCTAGAGGAACCCACAGATTCCAACTGACTGTCTGGATTTCCTCAGCCACCAGTCATTTTGCATGCACCTCCCCAACTCTGGCCTGTTTATCCACTCTGTTTTTTTTTATTGACTCAGGCATAGCCTCCCTGGGCACCATTCATGCACACTAAGTTAATGGCATGCTACTTGCTGAGTGAGGCCTTTCCCATCTTGCTTCAGTCTGTGAATGGTCTCTGGAGCTCCCCTGACATCAAGAGCTCAGGTATAATGTCATTAAGGCTCCCAGTGGACTCCTGGAGCACCTCAGGTTTGTGGCTATAACTGCTTTTAAGCAACCACAAAATGTTATTAGCCTGGGGTCTTTGCTCAGGCAGGAAGAGTTAGCATTCATTAACGAGAGAGCTCCTAGTCTGTGGCTCTTGGAAATCTTTGCTTGTGTGTTTTACTCACTGTGGTGGTTGTCAGAACCTATGAAGTTGGAGTCATTTAACTCCTGAGTGTCCTCAAATCCTTCCTGCAAATAGCCAGATATAAAAAGGAAATGATGATCTTCCCTGCATTAGTCATGGATGTGTTCACCATTTGAAGTGCTTACTGAGTGTCTACAGCACTCCAGACAGGTGGGAGGGACGCAGAGATGACAATGAGAAGGCTATGAGGAAGAGAAAGATGCCACAGTAATACCCCATGCATCTCCATCACATACAAAAGAATAGTGGAGAAGAGTCTCTAGTAGCTGGCATAGAACCCTTAGTTTTGCATACAACTGCTTTCTATTATGTACTTCTCAATGCTTGACTGCCATCGTGTCTGTTTTCTAGACGTGGAACCTGAAGCTCTTCTAGGGGAACCAATGTACTCTAGGTTGTACTTACTGAAGTAGAAGAAGCACGATGAGGATTCAGGAAGTGCCTCTCCAATGCCCAGTAGCAGAGAAGCTATTAGCAACTGATGGTTATTGGCCCAGTGAGAATCAGTTTTCTTCAGCAATGTGTTCCAGGAAGGACTACACGTGCTCTCTTAGACAGTCCTGTACTCATGTCCATACTAGGTAGACTCAGTGGGTTTAAGAGCAAAGCACATGCATCTGGGAGGGAAAAGAGGTGGTGAAGAATGGGAAGGAATAAGAGAGGAGGGGTTGGGGATTGGGTTTGATTAAAAAAAAAAACCTGTGATGTGAAATGATTACTTTTATTGTTCTATTATTAAATAAAACGTGGGAGTCAGATATTGGGGTATAAATCTGATGGATCTACAGAGCAATGGAGAAACAATCAGCTGACTCTGCCTCTCCACTGTCCCAGATCAAATAGGCCTGCCAATCTTTCCAAGCCCCTTTCTATTCCTTCTTGTGTTTCTCTATCCTAATCTAGGTTCGCCAAAAACTGTATGGTTAATTCTGGCCAGCTGGATGTTGACTCTGCTCTCTGATTGGCAGTCTCAGGAGTTTCAGAGTGTGATCACAATATCCCACAGCAAAATGCATGCATACATGGATTTTTCAAACAATAAAAAGAATTCAAAGCAAAACATACAACAACAAAACCGAGAACCACAGCTGGCAGATCTGCAGCACTGTGTTCTAGGTTTTGTTCTTTGTGGTTTGGCTCTCAGAAGAGCCCATGCCAGGCTTTCCCCTGATCCCTTGAAGCCCACATAGAGGCAAGTATTTTAGGATAAGTATCTGTATGTGATGGGGATTAGAACATCCCAGTGAAAGTGTGGGGGAAAGCGGACAATCAAGAGTGGGCACCTTTGCTTCTGGAAGACTTTTAGGGTCAGAGCCGACCATGTGCCTCGGAGTTATTTTGCCTCAGAGATTGTGGAGGAGTGGGACATCATAAATGTTACTGATTCAACATCTCTGTCCCCTTATTGCATCTTTGGAACTTCCCACCAAGGGTGGTACAGGTAGAGTGAATTGATGGAGGTTGAAGTTCAAACTTCCAGAACTATATTGACAAGACCCCCCCAAAAAATGCATGCTTCTATCCTTGTATTCAGCCTAGAGAATGAAGGCTTCTAGAAGCTAAGTGCCTTGCCCAGGGTCACATGGCCAAAGAGAGGTGCTTTGATTGAACTATGTCTTCTCCTCCCTCTAATTTATTCTTTGAAGACATCAAAATGTCTTTGGATCCTCAAAGTTTAACTAGTTAAGATTAGGCCATGTAGGCCAGCTTGAACCTTGTCCTTGTGAAAAGGGGAGATTTGTTTCACGTAGCGGTTGAGTCAGAGGTCATGTGAGAAGATCCATGTGAACAGGCCCCCAGGGCAGCAGACCCCCAGAAGCTAGCAGAAAGTCATGGACCAGATGCTTCTCCATAGCTTTCAGAAAGATCCAGTCCTTCAGGCCCCTTGACCATAGACTTCCTGCCTCCTAGACCGTGGGTGTGCATACCACTGCTATTGGAGCCACCTGCTTTTATAGACTTTATTACACAGGCTCTAGCAACCCAATTCATGTGACTATAGTTTCCAGTTCCAATCCAGATGAGCAGTGTCGGGGAGAGGGAGGAGCTGGATGCTAGCATGAACAGTCAGGATGTCATGATCAGTCTTGCTTCTGTCTTGCTGTGTCCTCACACTTCTTCAGTGTGGTCCTACCAGCGTGCATTCAACATGTTCTGCCAACAGTGTGATGGGCTGAACTCCTCACACTCACTTTTCTCCTTCATCCCACACAGTCTGACTGGAAGGTGCAACTGACATTTGTTTTAGAGAAAAGGTGACTGTAGACTTCTAGAGCTGATTAATCTGTCCAAGGACACAACACTGATGTGAACTCAGGCTGTCTGACTCATGCTACGCTGGTTCCCTCAGGCTGACTCATGTCCTCTGAACAGATTCCGTTCTAGAGATCTTTCAGACAAGTCAAGATGTTGCAGGGGAGCCTGAGGCACTTCTAGAAGCCAAGAAAGGACTTTGAAGGAGAAGCCCTTTCACCAGAACACAGAGCTCTAAATTAATTGTTTGAATAGAATCTTCGATGTAAGAAACTCACATGTGTTCTTCCTTTATCTCTGTAAAGTGACCCAGAGAGGCCTCTCCCTGCTCCTGTCCCAAACCTGTCTGTCCTATGCTTGCAGTGTTGTGTGAGAGTAAGCCCTCTGGGCTGCCCTGGTCCCCACCCCTACCCACCCCACTCCTCATCAATACGTCAAAGGATCTTCTTCTACTGCTTTGTCAATCTTCACAGCCAGAAAAATGTTCTACCAGGTGTCTTTTGTTCTTTCTTGGAGGCAGCTGTGGAGTTATAATTTACTGGCACATAGAGGAGAGTGGATCTCTCTCTCTTTCATTGCAATCCTATTTCCCCTCTCCTTTGGGATTTTTGGGAAAACCTGATTAAAATGTCAGCCAGAAGAATGGCTGGTGATTCTTTAAAAGGACTGATTAAACCAGGGTGACCCGATGTACCAACAGGAGAAGCAAACCCTGGGAGATCTGAGTTTATAACTTCCCTATTATTGAATTGTATCAGAAAGACTAAGAAGGAAACGGTTTGGATGGAGAGCAGGGATGCTCTTTAATTTTTTTTTTAATTAAAAAACAGCAACAACCAGTGGCATTTGAGTGGTTTCTCTATTCAGCTATCCACTAAGTCCTTATTTTATGATCTTTAATAGCCAAACCCTTCAAGGCACACAGGATTGCTCTGCTATCCACAAGGGGAATATGTGTCTATCTTGTCTTGCCAAGAACACAACACTCAAGACTTAGCCAGTTACAAATGAAGGGGTGTTAGTTAGGCTCATGGTTCTGGAGGTACAAGGTCAATCATCTGACTTCTGTCTTCTTGCTTACTGAGTCCCAAGGCCATGTAGGGGCATCACATTGGGGAGGGAGGGAGAGTTGGGGAGACTGAGGCTCAGAAGCTTGGGGATGCATTTGAGCCACATCCAAACCACAGCCTGAGATGTGTCTTAGCTGAGGCTTGTCTCCTGAGCCTGCAGGTCTGTAAAGGAAGAAGCCTGGCAGCCAGCTCCAAGACAGAATCCATTGGATTCCTTTGGTTGGGGATTTGAACAGCTGTGTTTCTTGTTTTTTCTAGGGTTGGGTCTTTTTCTTACAGTCTGTACCCACTTCCAAAATTTCTCCTTAATCGTTGCCTTCTAGAAATTTCTCTCTGAAGAAAAGCTGCTCACAGATACATGCAAAGAATCTTGTTTCTCCATAGGAAAGAAGGCATTTGTAGCATTTTAATCTTGTGTTTTCTGAGAATCATTTTCCAAGTGTTGAGTAGTATGGGAGATGGATATCTGAGTGGGACCAAAAATCTGTGTCCCTTGGGCTCCCACCAAGGTTCTGTGTGTGCCCTCTATATCCTGTGAGTGGGAAACCTGGCTATCCCAACTGACTTTGGCCAGGCTTGCATGGGCACTGAGTCTGTCTTCTTTCCTCTCCCTCCCTGCTTCCTACATCCTCCCTTCTTTGTATCATTCAAGATTCCTTGCAAGTTAAGGCACCAAGTCTTTACTTTTCATACCACGTACACTGTGTTTTTATGGCACCAAACAGCCTATTCTGATACCCTTTATTTTGCTCCTGCCTCCCCAGATCTCAGGCACCAATTGCCATGTGAGGCAGCAGAGGTGCTCAGTGTGTGGCTGAACATGACTGAAGGGCATTATTACTGTGCTGGCTTTCCATAATAAGGCATAGATTTTGGAGAATGGATAGCAGTTTCACTATTGGGAACAAAGCACAGGCAGGGATCATGAAAGAGACCTCTGAGGAACAGTGACCTTAAAGAACATCTGTACAGCAAGGTGTTAGGGGATTCCCTGCTACACCAATGCTAAGTGCACACATACCTTCTTCCTTTGTGCCTACCTGCCACTTTCCAGAAACAGACCAGACTGTCAGTCAGGGGACAGTCAGTGATCCCTAAAAAACCTCAGACTGAAATCCCTTGTTTAGAAAGAGTGATTTCTAAGAAAGTCCTAGGAGGAAACTCTCATTGTTTGGAGTAGAAGTGTCATCATTGAATGTACCTACCTTCTGTGCTCAGGGGGGCCAGAGACAGGGCCATCTTCGAAGACCTCTGCTCCAAATGGTTCCTCTTGTCTGCTCCCACAGCCAGAGGCTCTATTCTCAGCTCTGTACCTCTCTGCAGCCCACCCTTAATGACTGTAAACATTCATTCCCTGTCCTTGGCTTCAGCAATTTTCTCATTACTGTGAGAAACAAAAACAAACAAAACTCCCCCAAACCCTTGGTCAGCACTTTCTTCCCTGGCACCTCTAATTGCCTTGGCCCTGGAACATTGATCCTTCCACACACGCATTTCAGGCTTCTTACCACATATAAATCAGAAGACTCCTGAAGTCACAGCTATCATTCATTCTCTTCCTGTTTATAATCAATTTGCCCATGTTCTTGTTTTAAAACCCAGCCCAGAGGGAAGAGTTGAATTAATTTTAAGGGGACTTTTTAATGCAAAACCCCCACAAGTCCCCCCCCCAAAAAAAAAACAAAACCAAAAACCAAACCAAACCAAAACAAAACAAAAAACCCCCCACACACAAGAGCAAAGAGCAAGAATTTAAATTACACGAGACTGGATTCTTTCCAGATGATATAGTTTTTTGATAGCACTAGCTTGTTCTGAAATTTCTCATTTGGAATTATATATGTGCTGCTTTTTTTTTAAATGGTTTTTTATTCAGGAGATAATGTTCCAAATACACTGGTAGGGGTTTAAAGGACTTACAACTGGAAATGAAAATAAAATGAAAGTGTTTTTCCCAAATGCAAACTAACAGTGTCCCATTTCAGCATGCCTGCGAGACTGGCCCCACCATTCGGGTTTCTTGGCTGGTCTTCTTGGGCCTAGATCCTAGAGTTTCAGCATTCTGGTTGGCATCCTTATAGGTCATCTCAGAGCTCTGGCAGGGTTAGTACGAGGCCGGCCTAATATCTTGTCTAGTCAAGTATCCCGTTTCTACTCTTAGGTATCTCTATTAAAAAGGTCAGCTGGCCTCTGCTTGTATATTTAAGGCACAGAGAGTTCACCATCCCTTCAGGTATTTATTTCATCTGTAGACAACTCTGTAGGAAGCCTTTTATGGTGGACAAAAAGAAATTCAAGTATTGGTTTTGTGTGTGTGTGTGTATGTGTGTGTGTGTGCACGTGCGTGCATATGGGTGTGTGTATATGTGTGTATATGGTTTGTGCGTGTTTGTGTATGTGTGTATGTGCTGTGTGTATATGCATATATGTCTGTATGCATGTGTGTACATATGTGTTTGTGTGTGTATATGGTATGTGTGTATGTGGTTTGTATGTGTGTGTATGTACATATGTGGTATGTGTACGTGTGGGTACGTGTGTGTATGTGTCATATGTGTGTATGTGGTATGTGTGTATGTATGTCATGTGTGTATATGTGTATATGGTATGTGTTTATGCATTTTTACACTGAGGGAGGTTTGTGTATTATGCTCATGTGTTTGCAGGTTCATGAGCATGTATGTGGAGGCCTGAGGATCAATTTTGAGTGTCATTCTTTAGGAGCTGTTTGTTTTGTTTTTAAGACAGGGTCTCTCATTGGAACCTGGAGATCACCAATTAGGCTAGGTTGGCTGGCTAGCAAGCCTTAGGGATTCTCCTGACTCTTCCTACACAGTGCTGGGATTGTAAGTGTGTCACCATGCAGAGTGGAGTGTGCAGAGGGCAGGGGTAGGGCGATAGGGCATGTGGTTAGACAGGGAATGGAGCAGGACACGTGGGAACACATGGCATGGCATTTCCTCTGAGAAGGATGTGGCAGGCCTGGAGCATGCTAAGCTGTCGACATCGAAAAGAACACAGGAAAGCAAAGGAACTTCCAAGTACTTTTAGGAAGCTGCTCTGGAGCCTAGGCCAGAGCTGGTGAGGGGGTGTGTGAGGCGAGGGGTGTTTGCTCTAATGGTGCTCTCTAGGTTTCTCTGGGCATCCATGGTGTGACTGTCTAGAGCTTGCCTAACACACAGGGTTCTTTTCCTATATGTGGACTGAAGCACAAACGAGAGGCGAGAGACATGCCTCTTCCTTCCCACTCCCCACCTTTCCTCTCCCACAGGTGATATTCTAACGTGGGAGGCATATTTTTCCATTTTATGAGTTCTTATAAAACAGGTCTGTTTTGTCATAGATTTCTTTAAACAAATGGTCTGCTTCAGACCACATTCTGTTTCTTCACATATTTAAAAAATGTGTCTGTCGCAGAATGTTACCCACTGCTTCTAGCAATCTGACTTTTATCAAGGAGACCGCTGAGCCAAACAAGGAGCAAGCAAGCATGTGTTTTCTTGGATGCTTCTCTTCAGTCTGAAGCTCCCACTCCTTCCAACTGTCCCCAGGTGAGAGGGCTCGGATCCTCCTGACCAATCGCCTCCTGCTTTCCCTTGTCCCACACCCCAGTTCTGCACACAGTCTGGGCTTCTGAGAGCAGCAGTCCTATTGGACTTTGTGTTTGGATACCAGGGTCAGTAGCTAAGTGGATGCAGGGCCTCAGGACAGAGTGAGACCCCAAACCCCAAATGGGCTTTTGCCCCCATTTACAGGATCACTTGATAGCAGTAGAGAAGAACTTAGGCTTTGGGATGAGAAAAACTTAGATTTGTCTTTTAGTTTTCCTTCCTTTCATCTATGTGACTTAAAGGGTGCCTATGCCTGCTCCTCACAAAAATAAATTAAAGGATCTTAATTTTATGTTGAAAATGGCGTGAGAAGGGTTCTCTCTGGTAGCAATTTCTCTAGCACACCTATGCTGTGTTTTAAATGATAGTTGTGCTAGAGAAATGAGAGGTTTTCAGTCTTCCTTTTCTATTGCTGTGACAAAACACCATGACCAAAGAGAAAGCATTTGGTTTGAGGTTCTTGGTCCTAGGGGGTAGTAGAGTCCATGCATAGCATGGCGGGGAGCATGGCATGGGGCAGGCAAGCAGGCAAGCAGGCAAGCAGGCAAGCATGGTTCTGGAGCCATGGCTGAAGCTTGCATGTTGAGACTACAACCATGGAGCAGAAAGAGCCAACTAGAATGCCATGCACCTTTGAAACCTCAAAGCCCACCCCCAGTGGCATACCTCCTCCAACAAGATCACACCTCCTAATTTTCCCCAAACAATACCACCAACTAGGGACCAAGCATTCAAATATATGCCCCCTGGCAGCTATTCTCATTCAAACCACCACAATGTCTATAATAGAGCTTTTCAGTAGTTTGGTCTGTGGCAAGCTCAGGGGTCTCCTCACAGTGTCTCCCAAAGACCTCTGTCTCAATAGCATCCCACATCCTTCATCAATGCTGTGCAGCTCTGTGGGCTTGCTGCAGTGATAAAAGAAAGAGTATGCGACTGGAACAGAAATCCATGTGCAGCTTTCTATGGGCAAGGTTTGATAGCAACACACACACACACACACACACACACACACACACACACACACACACACACACGTTTGCAGATTACACTTCGTATGGAAATATTCTAATACCTTCATGTTCTAGAACATTCTCACCCCTTTCTTTAAATCCCTGCTTCTCATCTGATAAGCTGGGGGATTTTGGGCAAATAACTTTTCTTTTCATTTGTAGAAATTTAAATGTTAATAGAGCAATTAGGTGTGTCATCACAGCAGAAAGTACAGGGAGTTTTTTTTTTTTTTTTAAATGAGTGGATCTCATATCCACACAACAACAAAGACATCTGTTCAACTATGCTCATAGCAGCATTATTTGTAATAGCAACCTGGAAACAACCTAGATGCCCCTCAACTGAAGAATGGATAAAGAAGACATCTACACAATGGAATACTACTCTACAGGAAAAAACAATGGAATCTTGAAATTCACAGGCAAATGGATGGAACTTGAAGAAACCATTCTGAATGAGGTAATCCAGTCACAAAAAGAGGATCATGGTATGTACTCACTCATATATGGATTTTAGACATAGAGTAAAGGATCACCAGCCTATAATTCACACTGCCAGAGAAACTAGGATACATGGAAGATTCTAAGAGATTTATACAAGGTCCCTCACAGAAGGGGAAAGGAACAAGCATTTGGGGGAGTGGGGGGGCAGTGGGTGGAGAGGGGGCTAGGAGAAAGAGAAGGGGAGGAGAGGAAAGCACATGGGACTAGGAAGACTGAGTCAGGGGAAGAATAGATGAGAGAGAGAAAGAGAGAGAGAGAGAAAGAGATAACATAAAAGAGGGAACCATTATAGGTTTCAAGAGAAAACTGACTCTAGCCCAGAGACCTGTAAGACTGACTCTAACTAACAATTTGAGCAACAGTGGAAAGACTACCAAAAATGCCCTTCCCTGATAATGAGACTGATGACTAACTTATCCACCATCATAGAGCCCACATCTAGTAGCTGATGGAAACAGAAGCAGACACCCATAGCTAAACACTGAGCAGAACTAGAAACCAAATGCAGAGAGGGAGGACAAGACCAGGCTACAGAAACCCACAGAGACAGTTGACCTGAACAAGGAGGAGCTAATGGGCCCCCAGACTGACAGCTGGGAATCTATCATAGGACCAACTCAGACCCCCCTGAACATGGGTCTCAGTTAGAAGGCCTGGGCAATCTAAGGGACCTCTGACAGTGGAACCAGGATGTATCCCTGGTTCATAATAGAACTTTGAGAGCACATTCCCCATGGAGGGATACTCCCTTAACCTAGAGGCAGGAGGGAGGGCCTAGTCACTACTCCAAATGACTTGACAGATTTTGTTGACCCCTCCTGGAAGGCACCACCCTCTCTGTGGAGTGGGCAGGAATGGGATGGGTGAGAGGAAGGGAGGGAGGGAGGCAGGGGGAACTGGGATAGATATGTAAAATAGAAAAATGAATAAATAGATAAATAAATAAATAAATAAATAAGTGGATCCAGTGACACTTTACATGCATTGCCTCACATGTTCCTCTCAACAGTAATATGAGGCAGCCTCGCACTGGTCGGTTTTGTGAGTTGAACATTGTACCACACACCTGTGATCTCAGCACTTGGGGGGCATCCTTGATTCTATAGCCTGGATGGCATGAGATGCTGCCTCAAGAGAGTAAAACAAAAATAAAGTCAGGAAACAAACAAACAAAAGAAGCAAAACAATGTCCCAAATATACACCTACCCTCAGCAAAATCAAAACAAAACCCAAAGCCTAACAATAGTTAAATGTTTTGTTTAAAGTTGGAGCTGGCCTCAGGATGACTCACAGTTCAAAAGAACTGCTTGAAAGTAGCCCCCACAATTTTCCTAAAGGCTTTTTTGTTCTCGGTACTAACGAGTTAGCTGCGTAGGCAGCGACTTGATAAAGGGAAAATGAACTGAATCATTAAGCTTCCTTTATCGTCTCCTCTTTACAGATCACAACACTGACGGAAGGAAAACTCCACCAAAAACTTTAATATGGAAAAAAAGGGAAAAAATGAAAACATGAAGTTCTCTCCACAAAGCTCTGTAAAGGTCAATGGGATTAATATACCCTTTGAACATGGTTATTTAGCCGAAATAAAGGAGCAACATGGGGCAAACGTCAGAGACTACTTGTATAATAGAAACTTAATGCATTTGCCCTTTTCTCTCCTTTTGTAGTGAATGTGTGGTTGCATGAGGCAAACTGGTTCACGGAACCACCCTGAAGAGGTGTTCTGGAAATCTCCAAATGTTATTTTACATTCTCAGATTCATCAAAATCATCTACTCAAGGTGCCTGGAGAAGAACGAGGAGATAATGGACAGGTAAAATTGATGGATTAGAAATCTAGAGAAAAATGTGTGCTCTTGGGGCCATGTGCAATGGCCTTTCATGTTCTGTATAATTTAAACAAACTACCTCTAACTTACTTTATAGGTCAAACTTAATTTTTAACCTCCCATGAAATGAATATTAACCTTGAGGCAAATTCGTGGAATTTCCCAAGTAGAAATTAGAGCAACAGTAGACATTAAAAAGTGTTTCCAGAAAAAAAAATGCGTATGTGGTTAAAAAATTTGGACATCCCTGGGGTTGGCAAAATGTCATACTTGTTGGGGACTCTCCGTTGATGTTGATGTTGACCGTGGGCCACCAGGAATGCTGTAGACCATGAGAAATTGTTTGACTCGATAAAAATCTGCCTCCACCTGCACACTTCCTAATGTCTTATGGGGAGGGTGTGCTCTGGGGTATACTTTTGGAAACGTCCATCTCCAGTTATACTGTTTTCTTTTATGGTTTGGGAAATGAAGTTTCACAGAGTTTATGTACTTCATATGCCATGTCTTAGCTCTGTATCTGCCTATGAGGTGTGACTGCAGAGTGATCTAAATTGCAATTGTATGAGCATGGAAATGTTGCATGAGGATGAGCGTTGACTTTCACAGTGGGGTCCATGGGTGCATGTGCAGTGTCTTGGTGATGATGGTGTCATTCACAACAGTTTCAGAGTTCCTCTTCAGTTAGGTTTTCAGATAGCCACATGGCACAGCCAGCCAGGGATTACAGAGTGACAACTGAGAAAGAGCAGTGGATGAGGGCACCTGAGAAACTTGGGTTTCCATTTGATCATCAGCGTGACTAGTTTTGAAACTCTTAAAGCTCAGCTGCTTCATCTGTGCATTTGGTCATTAGAATAGCTACTTTTCTGAGCTAGGTGTGGTGTTTGTGTCTGTAATCTAAGCACTGGGGAGGCTGAGGTAGGAGGGTCATAGTTCAAAACTAGTCTGGGCTATTATAGAGTGGGGCTCTGTCTATGTCCCCACCTTGACCCTAATAGTTGTCTTGTAGAGTTCTATTTGTATTAAATGAGATTATAAGTGTGACTATGCTTTATAAAATGGAGGTTAACTGTGCAGTTTTTCTAGATTAGCTTGCTTTGAGGAAATTATTTTAATCTCTTTCCCCTTAGAGAGGGAATGGACTATAGTTTGGATTTAAGTCACCCAAAGACTCATGTGCTAAGGGTTTGGTCCTCAGCCTTGGTGTGACTGGAGGTGGTAGAAACTTTGAGGTATGGGGCTCAGGGGTGGTCTTTGGGTTACTGGAGTCATGCCTTTGAAGAGGATAACTGCACGATAAACATGGCCCTGAACATCCCCTGAAAAAAAAACCTCATGCTTCCTGTGGACCAGGAGTCTGCACTTGGATTAGTTAGGTTGGCTTTAAGGTCTGGGCCTTATTGGAATGCTTAGTGCTCCTACAGTTGTCAAGAACATTGTTCAGACCTTTGTAGAGATGGCTGACTGAGAGCTTGCTTTTCTCAAGCATGGCCTGTGAATTGTAGGCTGCCTTTGGCTCCTTGCTTTTTAGTCTTCCCAGGGTGACTGCTTGGTCCCTCAAAGTCAACAAGGACAAGAGCTGAGCAGAAAGATGTCTGATTTTGTGACTTAGTCATGTAGATGTAATACTTTCTACCCAGACCCACCCTTCCCCTCAGTCAAGGGAAAGACATCATACTAGGACTCGGGTACTATGCAGTGGAAGTGGTGAGGAATGCCTTAGCTCCTGCATGGTGTGTTCTTATCCATCAAGAACCAGCTCACCATAAAAAGATCAAGGATTTGACAGGGCTTGTTCCTTAAACCAATCTTAAAAGACGACATACAATTTTTAGAGTAAGTAGACCCACTTTGTTGGAACAATGCCTGTTTCAACCAGCATTTACCTCTCTTCATGCTGACATTGAAGATAGCTACATGATTTTATCATCGAATTTCACTTGTTCCAAAATGGGATGAGTGTTTGCTAGACCTCTCATTATCTAAACAAATTTGAAAAGAGTTCTTGCCTTTACCTGACAATCCTTGACTTTGTGTAGTCAAGATTTTGAATTTGCCACATAATAAAGGGGGCTTTCACTTCTCTTTGGCTGTGTAGGCCTATGGGAGCTTGTGTTAAGAAGTTCCAATGGCGAGTTCCCACTGAGATCTGACTACCAGTGCAGAAACATCCCAAGTACCAGCCTAGCCTTTGTCCTCTTCCACCAGCCACTGGCTAGAGGTGAGTCTGGGCCCAATTGGGGCGGCCTCTCCCCTACAACCTCCCCCCTCCCCGAACTCCCTGGGTTGGCCCCTGACTCCTGCTCCTGTGTCCTGTCCCCATCGAGACCACCCTTGGATCTCTGATACACCCCACCCATCCCTACTGTGAGCCTGCCCCCCCCATCCTGTGCCCTACCCTGCCCACAGTCCTGCCTCTCTGGTTGAGCACTGGGACAGAGGGTGGAGCCAACAGTCCACACTACTTCCTGGAGCAACTCTGAACAAGGAGACCTGCCTATCCACGAGGGACTACCCATAATTTCCACCTGCTTGGTCTCTGACCCCACCTCCAGTCCTCTGCTATAGCCCGGGGCCCCTCCCAGAGACCAGCTTATCTCTGAAAGACCACTCTGAGTTTCTGCAGGCATCTTCTACTGGACCCTCATCCCTGACCCCATTCCTGGGTCCCTGTCTGCGGAGAGACCTTCTATAGAGCTTGGACCACCCAGAGCTACAGATATTGAACCTCTGACCCACATAAGTCCACCGGGGAAGTACCATAGAGAGAGGGGGAGACCCCACCAACACCTACTGGAAGAAGCTATGGGAAGACAGCAATACAAGAAAACACCTAACAACAGAAAGGCAAGCATGACACCATCAGAATCTAGGCAATCTACACCAACTAGAACGGAACACAACAAAAAAGCAGAGGAAGCAGAAGGGAATGACTTAGAAATTACCGTCATAAAAATGATAGAGACCCTCAAAGAAGATGTGAGAAAATCCCTTAAAGAAATGGAGGAAAAAAACAAACAAAAAAGTGGAAGAAATGAACAAATTCCTTAAGGAAAGTAAAGAAAGTACATAAAGCCAAGAAAAACAATTAAGAAGGTGAAGGAAATGGTTCAAGACTTGAAAACTTTAATAGAGAAAATAAAGCAAACCAAAGGAATGCTGGAAATAGAAAAACTGGGCAAAAAATCGGGAACTACAGATGCAAGCATAACCAACAGAATTCAAGACATGGAAGCGAGAATCTCAGGTGCAGAAGATAAACTAGAAGAAATAGATTCATCGACCAAAGAAAATCATAAATCTAACAAATCCTTAACACAAAACATCCAGGAAATGTCGGACACCGTGAAAAGGCCAAACATAAGAATAATAGGCATAGAGGAAGGTGAGGAAGCCCAGCTCAAAGGTGCCAAAAACATATTCAACAAAATCATCAAGGAAAACTTTCCCAATCTGAAGAAGGACATGCCCATGAAAGCACAAGAAGCATACTGAACCCCAAATAGGCTGGACCAAAGAAAAAAGACCCCTCAACATAAAATAATCAAAACACCTAGCATACAGAATAAAGAAAGAATATTAAGAGCAGCGAAGGAAAAAGGACAGGTAACATATAAAGGCAGACCTATCAAAATTACACCTGACTTCTCCATGGAAACCCTCAAGGCTAGAAGGTCCTGGATAGATGTTCTACAAGTACTAAGAGACCACGGATGCCAGCCTAGGCTACTATACCCAGCAAAACTCTCAATCATTATAGATGGAGAAAACAAGATATTTAATGACAAAACCAGATTTTCCCAATACGTATCTACAAATCCAGCCCTACAGAAAGTATTGGAAGGAAATCTCCAACCCAAAGAAGGTAACTAGGCCCACAAAAATGTAGGCAACAGATAATCCAACTACACCAGAATCCAAGGGTAAAGCAGAACAAACATATTCACAATACCACTGCCAACAACAAACCTAAATCAAACAAGCATCAACAATCAATGGTCCTTACTCACGCTCAACATTAATGGTCTTAACTCACCTATAAAAAGACACAGGCTAGCAGAATGGATACGAAGACAGAATCCATCCTTCTGCTGCATACAAGAAACACATCTAAGCTTCAAAGATAGACATTACCTCAGGGTAAAGGGTTGGGAAAAGATTTTCCAATCAAGTGGAACCAAGAAGCAAGCAGGCGTGGCTATCCTAATATCTAACAAGTTAGACTTCAAACCAAAATTAATCATTTCGGTAATTTCGTATTCATCGCAGGAGAAATCCATCAACACAAAGTCTCAGTTCTGAACATCTATGCCCCTAATACAAAGGCACACACATTCGTAAAAGAAATGCTACTAAAACTCAAAGCTCATATAAAACATCACACACTTACAGTGGAAGACTTCAATATACCACTCTCAACACTAGACAGGACCACAAATCAGAAACTCAACAAAGAAACAAAAGAACTAACAGAAGTTATGTCTCAACTGGGGTTAACAGACATCTATAGAACATTCCATCCCAACACAAAAGCATATATCTTCTCTGCTCCACATGGAACCTTCTCTAAAATCGACCACATACTAGGTGGCATAACAAACCTCAACAGGTACAAGAGAATAGGAATAGTCCCCTGTATCTTATCAGACCACCATGCTTTAAAATTGGAATTCAACAACAACACAAAAAGCAGAAAACCTGCAAACTCATGGAAACTGAACAATGTGCAATTGCACCACTCCTGGGTCAAAGAAGAAATAAAGAAAGAAATTAAGGACTTTCTAATAGTCAAAGAGAATGAGGACACAACATACCCGAACTTATGGGACACCTTGAAAGCAGTGCTATGAGGGAAGTTCATTGCACTAAGTGCCCATATGAAGAAAACAGAGGATAGTCACATCAGAGAATTAACAGCACAACTGAAAATCTTAGAACAGAGAGAAGCAAAAACCCTGCAGGAGTAGACACCAGGAAATAATCAACTTGAGGGCTGAAAACAACAAAATAGAAACCAGGAAAACAATATAAAAAAATCAATGCAACGAAGAGTTGGTTTTTTGAGAAAATCAACAAGATAGACAAACCTTTATCCAAATTAATGAAAAAGCAGAGAGCGAACATGCAAATTAACAAAATCAGAAACAAAAAGGGGAACATAACAACGGACACAGAGGAAATCCAGACAATTTTCAGGTCATACTTTGAAAATCTGTATTCCACAAAAATTGAAAATTCAAAAAAAATGGACAAATTTCTGGATAACTATCACTTACCAAAATTAAATCAAGACCAGACAAACAACTTAAATAGACCTATAACCTGCAATGAAATAGAAGCAGTTATTGAAGGCCTTCCAACCAAAAAAAAAAGTCCAGGGCCAAATGGATTCAGCGCAGAATTCTACCAGACATTCAAGGAAGAACTAATACCACTCCTCCTCAAACTGTTCCACAAAATAGAAACAGAAGGTGTATTGCCAAACTCTTTTTATGAGGCCACAATAACTTTGGTACCCAAACCTCACAAAGACACAACTAAGAAAGAAAACTATAGACCAATATCCCTGATGAACATCGATGCAAAAATATTCAATAAAATACTGGCCAACCGAATTCAAGAATACATCAGAGAAATCATCCACCATGACCAAGTAGGCTTCATCCCTGGATTGCAGGGTTGGTTTAACATATGAAAATCTATCAACGTGATCCACCATATAAACAAACAGAAAAAGAAAAACCATATGATTATCTCCCTAGATGCTGAAAAAGCCTTCGACAAAATTCAACAACCTTTCATGATAAAGGTCTTGGAGAGATCAGGGATAACAGGATCATACCTAAACATAATAAGAGCAATATACAGCAAACCAACTGCCAACATCAAACTGAATGGAGAGAAACTTAAGCCAATTCCTCTAAAATCAGGTACAAGACAAGGCTGCCCTCTCTCTCCATATCTCAATATCATACTGGAAGTTCTAGCTAATGGTATAAGACAATAAAAGGAGATCAAGGGGATCCAAATTGGAAAGGAAAAAGTCAAACTGTCTCTATTTGCAGATGATATGATAGTTTACATAAGCGACCCAATAAACTCTACCGGGGAACTCCTACAGCTGATAAACACCTTCAGCAAACTAGCAGGATACAAGATAAACTAAAAAAAAAAAAAATCAGTAGCCCTACTTTTTTCAGACGACGAAGAGACTGAGAAAGAAATCAGAGAGACTGAGAAAGAAATCAGAGAAACATCACCCTTTACAGTAGCCACAAGCAACATAAAGTATCTTGGTGTAATGCTTACCAACTTTGTGGCTATAAAGAAAGAAATTAAAGAAGATACCAGAAAATGGAAAGATCTCCCATGCTCTTGGATAGGTAGGATAAACATAGTAAAAATGGCAATTGTGCCAAAAGCAATCTACAGATTCAATGCAATCCCCATTAAAATCCCACCACAATTATTCACTGACCTTGAAAGGATAATAATCAACTTTATATGGAAAAACAAAAGACCCAGGATAGCTAAAACAACCCTATACAATAAAAGAACTTCAGGAGGCATCACCATTCCTGACTTCAAGCTCTACTACAGAGCTATAGTTCTGAAAACAGCCTGGTATTGGAACCAAAATAGACAGGTAGACCAATGGAACTGAATTAAATATCCTGATATTAACCCACACACCTATGAACACCTGATTTTAGACAAAACAGCTAAAATTATACAATGGGGCAAAGACAACATCTTCAACAAATGGTGCTGGCACAATTGGATGAGGGCGTGTAGAAGACTGCAGATAGACCCACGTCTGTCGCCATGCACAAAACTCAAGTCCAAATGGATCAAAGACCTCAACATCAATCCAGCCACATTGAACCTCTTAGAAGAGAAAGTAGGAGGTATCCTTGAACAAATTGGTATAGGAGACTGCTTCCTGAACATAACTCCAGGGGCACAGACACTGAGAGAAACAATTAATAAATGGGACCTCTTCAATCTTAGAAGCTTCTATAAGGCAAAGGACACAGTGGACAAGACCAAACGGCAGCCCACAGACTGGGAAAAGATTTTCACCATTCCTATATCCGATAAAGGGCTGATCTCCAAATTATACAAAGAACTCAAGAAACTAGTCAACAAAACACCAAATAACCCTATTAAAAAATGGGGTACATAACTGAGGAAAGAATTCTCAATAGAGGGAATCAAAAAGGCTGAAAGACACTTAAGAAAATTCTCCACATCCTTAGCTATCAGGGAAATGCAAATCAAAACAACTTTGAGATACCATCTTACTCCTGCCAGAATGGCTAAAATTAGAAATACCAATGAGAAATCATGCTGGAGAGGATGTGGAGAAAGGGGAACACTCCTCCTCTGCTGGTGGGAATGCAAACTGGTACAGCCATTTTGGAGATCAGTATGGCAGTTCCTCAGGAAAATGGGAATTAGTTTACCACAGGACCCTGCAATCCCCCTCTTAGGCATATATCCAAATGGTCCATTGGATCCATGCATCCATGCAACAAAGACATCTGTTCACCTATGTTTATAGCAGCACTATTTGTAATAGCAATAACCTGGAAGAAACCTAGATGCCCCTCAACTCAAGAATGGTTAATGAAGATGTAGCACATGTACACAATGGAATATTACTCTGCAGAAAAAAAATAATGGTATCTTGAAATTCGCAGGCAAGTGGATGGCACTTGAAGAAACCATCCTGAATGAGGTAACCCAGTCACAAAAAGAGGAACATAGTATGTAGTCACTCATATATGGATTTTAGACCTAGAGCAAAGGATCACCAGCCTATAATTCACACCACCAGAGGAACTAGGATACAAGGTGTATTCTAAAAGATTCATATAAAGTCTCTCACAGAACTAGTAATGGACAAGTCCCCCAGAGCACAGGGGAAGTGAGGGGCAGCGAATGGAGAGAGAAGTAGGAGAAAACAAGGGGGAAGAATGGAAAACATGTGCGACCAGGAAGATTGAGCCTGGTTAGGAATAGAAGACAGGAGAGAGAGAGAGAGAGAGAGAGAGAGAGAGAGAGAGAGAGCGCATAAAGGAGGGAGCCAATATTGGTTTGAAGATAAAATTGAACACAAAGAAAGGTTTAGAGAACTACAAGACTGCCGCCCACTAACAATTTGAGCATCTGTGGAACGGCTATCATAAATGCCCTTCCCGGATAATGAGATCAACAACTAACTTATCCATGGAGCCTTCATCTAATACCTGTTGGAAACAGGAGCAAACACCCATCTATAAACACTGAGTCGAACTAGAACCCAGGTACAGATGGAGAGGACAAGACCATGCGGCAGAAACACATAGAGACAGCTGACCTGAACAAGGAGCAGCTAACGGGCCCCCAGACTGATAGCTGGGGAGCCAGCATGGGACTGACTCAGGCCCTCCTGAATATGGGTCTCAGCCAGAAGGACTGAGCAGTCCAAGGGACCTCAAACAGTGGAGCCAGGATGTATCTCTGGTGCACAAAAGGACCTTGCTAACACGTCCCCCATGGAGAGATAACTGCCTTAACCTAGGGACAGGAGAGAAGCCCTAGTCCCTACTTCACATGACCTGTCAGATCTACATGACCCCAACTGGATGGCATTCCCCTACATATGGAATTGGGCTGGGGGGATGAGAGGGGACTGTGGCTAAGATGCATGTGAGAGGGCAGAGAGGGTAAAAGGGAGTAAAAGAGGGAAGGAGGGAGGGAGGGCTTGGGGGGAGGGAGGAAGAGAGGGAGAGGGAACTGGGATCGACAAGTAAAATAATAAATTAAATAAAAAAAATGCTTTGACTCCAAAATTTAAGTTCAAGGACAAGTTACTGGGGAAAAGGATTTCTATTTTTGTTTCCACAGAAAATGAAAAGCTGTGGATTCCTTCCAGACTAATGTGGTTTGATCAAGCCAGACCGCCTGAAACAGAGTACCAGGTGATCTTACATTCAAAACAGCTGGACAAAGCAGCCTTACAGACTACAGCCAGGATTTCTGCATCTTCTTAGAATCCCCCATGACAGCACCCCTTACCAGCAGGAAGTAGTTTGGAAAGAACGACGCCCAAATTCTCAAATATTGTCTATAAATATTGTTTGTTTTCATTTAAATGGACTTGGTTATAAAAAAAAGAAATTCCAATGGCTTTTATTAAAATTAAATGCAATAGTCAGCATTTGGTATTGAATCTCATAAAATGGAAGAAGTGAGGTATAGTTCTGTGTCTTCCTCACCTGCATGGCAATCACCTAGAGGAGAGTGACACATGTCTTAAGGAATCACAAAGAAACCCAACTTAGTAAATAAATTCTCTGAAGCATAAGGTCATCATGACTTTGGAGTTTAGGAATGATGTAAGTATCAGAAAATCATAAGGTATAAAAATCTCTTAATTTACTCTGCAGAAGATACACTTTCATTTGGACTTTAACTAGGGAATAGGGGAGTATAGCCAGCCACATGAAAAATGAAACTGAGCTGGAAGTGTCTTGCTTAGTTTCTACTCCATAGAAATTGCAGCAAACCCATAATAAATACATTTAGATGCTGAGATGGCTTCTCGGAAGAACAGCCTCTGTGAAGATTTTTCAAAACTCGGCTTCGTTCCCCAGGATTTGCAGTCATGTTATTGATTCATTACTTTCAGTTCATTTGAAGCATTATTCATCTATGACTTTGCCTTGTGGTTTGAGTTCTACTGAGAATAAACTCCGCAAAACAGTTTTTTTTCTCTTGAACTCCAGTTTTTAAATTTTTTTTTCCTAAGGATGTCTATGATAGCACTCACAGAACCCAAAGAGTTTTTGTCATGAGAAAGGCACTGAAATCTGATCCACTCCTCTTTGAAACTTTGGGTTTCCATAGGTAGAAGGTATCGGCTGTTTAAGTCAATGTGAGGTTTCTTATAAATGTTACTACTGTTTGGAGGGATTAATATTTTAGGCTTATACTTAAAAAAATGTCACATCTCCAGCATAAATCATCCCCAGACCCCCCAAAGAGAAAAACTTTAACATTCTCTATAATGGGAGATTGATTAACATAAGCCCTAGCTCATCAACATCGTAGATTTTCAGTCCTATGTCTGCCCTTATTTGATATGTGACCTTGAGGAGTTCACTTAACCCCAGACTCAAGCATTATAGACAGTACTTTCCAGATTCTCAATCCCATTACTCCCAAGGAGACAGAAAGGTGGCAACCTTTGGCAAACAAAGTGTCAGATTTCTAACCTCTGATCTGCTGGTATTTTCAAGGGATATTTGAGGTCACTTTGTGTTGACTCCTGTGAGTTGGGGTGAGAGAGGAAGGACAGGAATGATACAAGGATGAATAGCAAGCCCCGAAGGGTCAGAGGGAATGTGTTATTGGTAAATTCAGCTATCTTTATTGAGTATCTTCAAGTGTAGGATCACTGCCCTGTATTATAAGAGGTGTAAAGAGGATTGAGACACAGTCTCTGTCTTAGAAAGGCCCACAGGATAGAAGGAAAGTAAGAATTGATGGGGGGAAAAGTCTGAGAAAAATAATTGCAGGCAAGGCACGGATGATTATTACTACTGTAAAGTGTTAAAACAGTGTTATTAGAATTTCCTCAGGATGATTATAGGAGTTTGGAGAGGAAGGTCCCAGAAAAGTCTTCATCAAAAGATGCCACTTGGCTTGAACTTTAATGGATTGAGAGATGTTTGCTGGATGAAAATAGAGGTAATGTAGCTTTGGGTAAAGAAAGCCAGAATTACTGTGCTTGGAGAAGAAAATGTAGCCATTTGAAATAGAGTTGAACTAGGCAGCAGGGGCTTGGAAGATAACCCAGTTGGTAAAGTGGTTGCCATACTCAAATGGGGAATTTGGAGTTATAGAATCCAAGTAAAACACTGGGCATGGTGGTTCTTGCCTGTGATCACAAGAGTATTCTCCCTCCACATAAGGTGGGGAGCAACTGAGAAAGACTCCCAACATGTGGACCTCTGGCCTCCACACATATGCATCACACAGACTGACAGGCGGACAGACAGACAGGCAGACAGACAGACAGACACACCCATACACCCACCCACCCACCCACCCACACACACAGAGGTGGGGGCAGGCAACAGGCTTATAACTTAATAGCCACAAAGTTTTGGCAGTACAGACAGGTTGCATGGGAGGGCATCTGGCTTACATAGCATTCCCTCCCTTTGAGACAGACTTGTTTCCTTTACTATGCCAATATGAGGCATTTGAAGGGGACAAGGGTCATTGCAACCTGTCTTGTCTTTTGCACTGACTCAATGCTGTTGAATGGCCCTTATCTGTGTAGTACAATGCTTTTCAATGGCATTAGGGAAATGTTGACAGTCTTTACCATATCATGGCAGTAAGCACTGATCAGCACTCATATCGGCAGCACTACAAAAACCCTTCTGGCTTCTATGTGCAGAAACCCACTCTCTGTTGAGCATACACCTTGAACATGAAAATGGCCTGGTCCTCTGCAAATCAAATCAGAGAAAATGGGACCATCACCTATTTTTATTATCCTGGTACTTACTACTTCTGCAACCCCTTTGGACTTAACTGTCCATTAAATATCTTTTCCTGAAGTTTTTTTTAAACCTTTGTTTTGCTCTTGTTTTCATTACAGAATTCTCTGCCAGATGCTTGTGTTATCACAGCCCACATAAAGGCATATGAGGAATAAGCAGCTCTTATGCAATTTTCCTTGTTCTTGTCAATTGCAGGCACAATTCTCATGAATTATTTAGATTCCTACTGTCCTGGAGTGAGCCCTGTAGTGGCTTTAAGTATTCACAAGAAAGGCTCTTGAAGTTTACCTCAAGGAATCAGACTTGTAGTGGTAGGAGAGGGAAGTGAAGTGCTGGGAACAGCTTGAAGCCTGAGATAAAGATTGTGCCAAAGTCCTCAAATGAGGTTCTTAACACATTTGTGCTTTCGGGGTCAACTCCATCATTTGTGTCCAATGGTATCTAACTTCAAAGTAGTTTCTTTAAGGAAGAGGAAGATTTGGGAGCAAAAATACATCCAGATGTAGCAACCACATCACTACCCTAACAGGAGTCATTAATAGGTGCTTCTGTGTCAAGGGCTACATAATCTTGGGGAAGGGGTGAATCTCACAAAATGGTTGTTCTTCCTTCCTTCCTTCCTTCCTTTCTTCCTTCCTTCCCTTCTTCTTCTTCTTCTTCTTCTTCTTCTTCTTGTTATTGTTGTTGTTGTTGTTGTTCTTCTTCTTGTTCTTGTTCTTCTTCTTGTTCTTCTTCTTGTTCTTCTTCTTGTTCTTCTTCTTGTTCTTCTTCTTCTTGTTCTTCTTCTTCTTGTTCTTCTTCTTCTTGTTCTTCTTCTTCTTGTTCTTCTTCTTCTTGTTCTTCTTCTTCTTGTTCTTCTTCTTCTTCTTCTTCTTCTTCTTCTTCTTCTTCTTCTTCTTCTTCTTCTTCTTCTTCTTGTTTTTCTTCTTCTGATGAGGAAACTGAAGCACATGGATGTTAAGTTATCAATTCAAGCAAGTAGTAGAGTTTTGACAGGCAGAAGTTTCCTCATAGGCACAGAACACACAGTTTTGTCCTAACGGTAAGAATAGGGAGCCCAGAGTGGGTTTAACGGGGAGCTTGTGTTTGGCAGAATTCAATCCAGGTCTCATCTGTGAAAACTAAACATCTACCCCCTCTTGTTTTTAGAGAGAGCTAGAGACTCTCATTCCCCTAGCTCCTGAGTCCCAAAGACTCTCCGCTGGGTCCTTCTCTGGTTATTGCCATTGGTACATGGAAGCCAGAGTGTCCAAGACCACATTTCCTCCTTGTGGTAGCTATGGGAGAGTGTGTCCTGCAGGTCTATGGGGGAGTGTGTCCTGCAGGGCTGTGCCCTTTGCCTTTCAGAAGTTGGACAATCATCTCAGTTTCAGACTCTGACCTTCTCTTTCAGACTCATATCCTTCTCTCTTCTGTAGGCATGGAGACCAAAGTTTTTCCCATAGTCTTTGGTACTCCATTTCAGTGTACAGATGCTGGGCTAAGACAAGCAGTGTGGTGGAGAGAGTCTCTCAGGGAGTTTACTTTCTCTTTTGGATTTGGGATTTCCTTTCCTGCCATAAAACCTAGAGTATGTTACTTCAGTTTACAATCTCTGCTTTACTGTATGTCCAATGGAATTGGTAGGCCAATGTGGCTGCTGGGATCAGCTAAAATGAAATGTGTGAAACATACTGTGTGATACTTAGTTGGTGGTTGGTTCCTGCTCAACCTCATTCAGGGGGTACAGGTAGCCAGGGGTGTAAGCTCAAGGGGTTCTGCTTCTGAGGGGCAGGGACTTGTTCTCTGCCAAGACCAGTAGAGACAGTGCTGAGAAGGCCTGTCCTCTTTAGTTCCATGACTGTGCTGTGCTTCATGGGAATTTTCTGTGCTTGGTATGTACTAACATATTCATGAATTTATATAGACCTGTTTTTAAACAGTCAATTTCCTATTGCTTGTAAGATGTGGGAATCTCAGCTACCTTACTTGTACGATGTCTGCCTGCATACTGCCATGCTCCCTAACATGATGATAATGGACTGAAACACCAACTCTTACTATCACAGAGACCCCCAGCTCCTAGCAGTAACCCCAAAACCTCCAAAGAAGATGATGGATGGGGCACCACAATGATCACCTGGATTGTGGTGACACTAACCACTGGGTGAGGTGAGACTGCCCCAGGGCTGCATCTGTTGCCAGGACCCAACCCAAACTGTGGACAAGGAAGACACTGGAGAGTGGATTGTCCCACTTTTCCTAGAGAAGATTTGCACTTGACTGACAGGAACATCCAAGCATCAGCTGCCAACTTCAACCTGCTCCAAACAAATGCCAGATCTAGACTTGCTGAAAGCTGATGTGGGCCAGTCCAGTTAGTGTGATTGCTTCCTGTCTCTTTAGCTGGGTCAGCAAAACAGATGCTTTTGATGAATACCTTATTGCCTGAATTCTCTCCTTGTCTTTGAATAGCATTTCAGCCCCTGTCCCCTCCAACAATATCCTAGTTTCAACAGGAAGTGGTATTTCCCAACAGGCTGTAATGCTAGATCAAAAGCATAGTCCCTGGCATAGGGGACAAAAACTACCTACAGAACCTATTTGCATACCAGGAAAGGTACCTGCTAAACCAAACAGGCCTACATCTATCAATAGATAGATTCATTAACTGAAATAGTTCTGAGATACGATAGGGCATTCAACCTGGTCTACGTAAAACAAAGGTTATTGCATACCTTTAAGAGAAAATTGTTGTTTATACAAACCACTCAGGAATCGTTATAAATAACCTGGGTGCACTAAGAAAAATTATTGCATAAAAGGGGACCTGGAATAAGTTAATAACTGATCCCTATTCTTATTTCCAGGTTCCATCTAGACGGTAACTGATATCAGCCATCACAGGGCCTTTTTGGCCCTTCTGCTTCTGCTGATGGCTGTTAGCTCTTACATCATTGATGCTTTGATCCCTATATAAACACGTACCCATCACAAAGTCAAGGATTTAACTCAGGATACAACTCAAGGGGGTAATGTGAGAGCTAAGTTACATTTTAAGTTATAATTACTATGCAAAGAGATCCATGAAACAAAAATGCCTTTAATCTGCAAGCCCCGTGTCCAAGACCAGATAGTTCCTGAAATGCTGGAGTCTGTTGTTTATGGGTAATAAGGCACGTGTTTTTGACTCCCCTCAACAAGTTTGTTTTACCCACCTGCACTGAATGTGCTTGATCACATGTGGGCAGGAGTTTCACAGGCAGGAAGTACATCAGGATGTATGTGCTTGTCCCTGATTGGACTTCATGAGAAATATATTGAATTAGGGGTTGTGCCTTCTGAAGATTCTGCAAAATGTGACTTAGGGCCATTTCCTGGGAATCTAGGTATGGACCTGGCCAGAGCCTATCCACCCAGCCAGTATTTAATTAAAGCTTGCTTCAAATATGAAAAAATGACCTTTTTAATAATAGACAAATCTCCTATATTGGTTTTCTTGAGTGGGCCTTGAAGGACGGAGAGAAAGAAAGAGATGGAGGAGAGAGGGAGAGGAAGGGAGAAAAAGATAGATAGAGAGAGAATGATTTTAGACTCCTTACTTTCATTCCATTGACTGAAGCCTCAGAAACATACTTTATTTCACTGCTTGATACATATGCACAGACAATCACAATCCAAATACAAAATCTTTTGGACAAATGCAAAGCTTTAACTATGTACAATGGGCTGTATTCTTTGCCACTCTGTCTAGTTCCTCCTACCCCCAATGAAGTGGAGAAACCAAACCCCACATCCCCAGAGGCTTGTTCTCCATTCCCCCACCCCAGCTTCATAGAGAGCTGACTCAGTAAGTCTGAGTTATCCCATAGAAGAACAGACTTTCCCTGTCTTTTCCTCAAACAGGCACTCCTATACCTCTGTGCTGTAGAGTCATGGATTGGAGTCACTTGCTATGAATGCCCAGTCAAATCAGGTTGGCAGGATGTTGCAAGCTCAGGGGGAAGCTCTTGTGTACATTGTTCTGTGTCTTCTCATAGGTCTCCTACAAGAATATATTTGAGACAAGACATCTTGTAGCCCAAGCTGCTCTTGAACTTTTGATCTTCTGCTTGCATCTCCTGGGTGCTGGGATGCTGGGCACATCTGGTTTATGCAGTGAGAGACTGACCCTGGGTTTTACTGAACCAGCTGAGTTAAATCTCCAGCCCCTTAAAAAACACAGTTTAAAAACAAGCCTGCTGCATTTCCACATGCAGAGCTGAACGCATGCTCAGAATGGCCATTAAGAATGAAGGAATGACTGTGAGGCACAGCAACTGAAGAAACAGACTAGCTCCCCTTTTTTAGGGTTGCTAGGGTTGCTAGGTGACATAAACAGAGGTCTCCTTGGATACTGATTAGAGAGAGATGCTCCCATGATAAATCCCACAATGAATCCCATGGCTTATTGTTCACCAAGAACCAACAGTCATATATTAAGATCTCTCAGGTATTTCCAAGATCAGTGTTGACAATGGAGCTCACAGCAAAACCTTCCTAGAAAGGAAGCACACACCCCTGATTTAGCGTCTGCTTGCCTATCCCTTCCCCTGTTCTTGACTCTGCTTCTCTTCCTCCAATCCAATGTGTGCTGGGAAATGCAGAACACTTTATCATAAACAAAACATAATGGAGGAAAGGGAAGGAACTGGGAAAATAATAATAATCCTGTCCCCAAGCTTGTGGACTCTTGGCTGTTTGAATGCTCTCTGTCAGGATGCCCTCCACACTGGGCTGTCAAGAACTGGCAGCGAGGAGGGCGTTTGCTGGCCTTAGAGGAAACACAGAAGCACTCAGAGAGAGGAAATGTCTTTTGTATCCAAGAAGCAAACAGTAGTTACCCTCTCAGCATTTAATAGCCTCAGCAAGGTGAAGGTTACCAGAGAAAGCCGAGAAAAATAATGTAGGTTTTGCCTCCAAAACCTCAATTATCAAGGCTGTTTGGCTTACAGACAAAAGAGCTAATTATTTTCTGAGAACTGTTTTCTTTTCTGTTCTTCATCATCTTTCAACCCCACTTTTTTTTATTGTTTCTTTCCATATTAAACATGTACATACTTGTGTGTCCTCCTTATCCTCAACTGCATGCGTGCACGCGCGCCTACACACACACACACACACACACACACACACACACACACACACACACACACACAGAGAGAGAGAGAGAGAGAGAGAGAGAGAGAGAGAGAGAGAGAGTGAAATCTCTCTGTGAATACAGTTCCTGTCCTGAAACCCAGGGAATTTCAGAGGGCACAGCCTTTCATAGCCACTCTCTGCTTGAGGTGAATGCCACCTGGCAAAGACCTCTGTCTGCATAATGCTCATTTCTGATCTCACAAAAGACTAAGAATTGCAAAGTGCCTTTTAAAACACCTTTTATAAAGAGTCAGTTGTAAGATCGATTTTGACCACGATTGGAAAAATGGAATGCCCATCTTAGAAAAAAAATGAAATTTAAATAAAAGAAAGCAGAAAATAGAAGGGAGAGAGTGAGGGGGAAGGGAATGGAGAATGATTTTCTCATGGCTAGGTGGGTACTCGGGCCCTGATCAATTATAGGGTCCTCAGGAGGATGTTTTGCAGGTGGTAGTTTGCAAGGCCCTCCATGAGCTCTTTGCTTTTATCTTTTCTCAGTCTGGATAATCAACAAATGTTAAATATTTTACTGTAATTATGACCTATATAACACGTGCCAAGGAATGAAGAGAACCAGCCAGCAATAAGTAGGAACTTGGAGTGCTGGTGTTGGTATCCTGGCATTATGTTGACCCTGCCCCTGACAACTGGCGGGGCTGCCCAGGCATTCAGGCAGATTCTTAGACAGCTTAGAGGCCCTGTGTTTCTTGGCTGCGGCACACATGCACTCTGGCATGTGCAAGCTTTCTGTTTCAAGTGAGCAGCTGTTGCCTGTTCACCCCTTTTTCCTCCACTTTCTCCCTTCTTCCCCTTCTCTCTTTTCCATCTCTGTTCCTGGTCAGCCAACACCTATTCCACTCTTTGTTCCCATTCTCAATAAACTCCATGTGGGTTTGTTGAGTCTTGTTTATGTTTCATCCCCCACAGCCACAAACACAGCAAAAGAACAACAACCGGAAGCAGTCACTATTGCGGTTAAATAAGGATCAGGATAAACAAACAGGCCGAATAGATGTTTATTCAGGGAGAAATAACTTACAACCTAGACAGATGAACACCAGGAAATTCCACCTGATGCTCTCCTGTCCGGGTCAGGCTAGCAAGAGAGCTTTTCCCAGCTCTCTCTTCGACCTCCTTCCACAGGTCACTTCCGCCCATGACTCCACCCCCCAATGGGCGTGGTCAGTGCCACAGAAGGACTATCTTACTAGAAGTCACTTCTGCCAATCCTTCATCTTATAAGTAAAGGGCAAGTGTGAAGCAACACCATGTACTTTGAACACTAGTCCTACCATAATTTGACTCCATTCTGATTAAGGCTTCTTAGAAAAGCCTAACTGTATTCTGTTGTTTAAACTCAGCCTTCTTAGCCAGGTGTGGTAGTGCACGCCTTTAATGCATTCAGGAGGTAGAAGCAAGTGGATTTCTGTGAGTTCAAGGCCAGCCTGGTCGACATAGAGAGTTCCAGGACAGCCAGAGCTACATAATGAGACCCTGTCTCAAAAAAAGAACAAACAAAACAGAACATCAGACTTCTTGCTTTAATCTTTTAGGAGAGGATCTAAAAGTGATGTTTATCTTCAAATTCTTCTATTATCATTGATCCTAAGTCCTGACAGTACATATGATTTTTTTTTCCCTTGGGAATTAAAATAATCAGATGCCTAGCCCATCACTGGCAATTACTGAACAAGAATGTATAGAACTTACATGTTCACATTTAGGAGTTAAGAAATGAATTATTTATTTACATGTATGAGGTTTTGCTTGACTGTATGTCTGTTTGTTATATGTGTGCCTAGTGCCTGAGAAGGTCAGAAGAGGGTTTTCCATCCCCTCAAGTAGAGTTATGGATGTTGTTAGGCACCATGTGGGTGCTGGGAGTGGAACATGTAAGAATAACAAGTGCTTTTAACCACTGAGTCATCTCTCCAGCCTCTAAGATGTGTAGCCCAGTCTAGTCTCGAACTTGTGATCGTCCTGCTTCTCCTTCCTCAGAACAATCCACCAGCACGTGTCACCACAACAGGAGCATGCTCACATTTAAAAAGAAGCTTCCCAGATGGTCCTGATATTGTTCTGTGTAGTGTATGGCCTTTCTGTGCTGTTATTTCCAGAGGCCAGGTTTTACTAGCTAAATTTGAAGCTCTGACTCTGAGGATTTCAAACCATAAAATTTCCATGATTTTCTATTCATCAGGCTGGCCAATTATTACTATTTATAAATGAAAACCCTTTGAATTATTCTTTTGAAGTCAATACATAATAAACTCCAATATTCATTTTCTTCTCTTTAATTGTAATGAACTCGGGCTAGTAATAAATTATGGCTATGGAGGAAAAGGTCACAATTTCTAGCTTTCTTTTATATACAAAATTGATCGTGTGACTTGATTTTGGCCAATGGGCTTTGAGAGTTAGTAATTATATAGATCTGAGCTGTGTACTTAGCTTGTACCCCTCTCCTTTCTCTCTGGTTTATTAGAGACCCATAGTAGCAACTGTATTCTAGACCATCAGTGACAGAGAAACAATCTGTCTCATGTGAGACCTTGTATTTTTGCCCTTGTTAGAAAAGTTCAGTCAGTAAAGTCTGAATTTCCTAGATCTTATTTCCTTTGTTTAGTGTCTGAAACAACACATAATAATATACTTTGGGGCTGGCATCAAGCCTCTTTGCTTTCTTTCTATTTCAGAAAGCCTGGCATTTGCAGTCACACCTGTTTATTCAATAGCTACAATGTTGACTAGCGCTTGTCTAAAAACTGGGAAAAAAGGGATATACAGTTTCATGCTGTGGCAAATGTGTGAGCAAAGGGCTAGAATCTTAGGATTCAGCACTGACTGCACCTTGTTCAGGAAGGTACAAGTTTTCTTTTCTTGGAACACAGTTGAATGTCACTCTCTACCCTCTCTGTGTTGGCATGGGTACAGGATGAGCTCTTGATTCGTTCTGCAAGCTCACTGCCTTCACAATTCCTGGACTCCTTCACATTGCATATTCATCTACATTCTGTTTATATTTTTGTTGTTTGTCTATTCAACCTAACTTCTCTTGGAGACTATTGTCATTACTGCTCTTGGAATCAACTTCATGCCTCCTCTGAATTGAGAAACCATTCCTCCCTTGCCTCCTCTCACCTCATCACAGTATTTCAACTATGTCCAACATTCGCCTTGCTGGTTGCATTTAGAGAGAAACTGTTGATTCAGAAAAGTAAGGTCACGCTAGCAAGCATGTCTTTTGTTTCAGATGAGTTTTCCATTGTTCTTTTTTGTGGTATTTTTTTTTTTTAAATGCTCTTATTTCTAGTCTGCCTTGGGCTGTGTGCCACATTTCTAGTCTTGAGAAAAGTATGCTTGAAAGAACATAGAAATATTTTAGAGAATTTTTGCTTTGTCTGATAGCACAATGCCAACTGAAATCTTTGTTTTCACGGATTCTTCAGTTGTCCTTAGAGCTGGGACATTTGTTTATTTCTAAGTCTGGTATCCTTTTGTGTTGTCAGATGCCCATTACAGTATGTGTGTGTGTTTGTTGTCAGAACTAAAACAAAAACATGGAAGCAATCAGTGAGTGCTCATTAACACAATAGAAAGCTAGGAGCCCAGGTAGCACTTCCAGAGACACTTTCTTTGTGAAATGAGGGGGTGGTTGTCTGGGGGAGGTTGTCTATATTAATGTCAGATGATCATAAGGATTGCCTTCAAAACACATTTGTCAGTATGTAGCTTACTTTTGCAAGAGTAGGAATGTATTGTTAACTTTCTGCTAATGGGAGAAATCTCAGTTCTTCAGCTTGGCTCATCTCAGTCTGGCCACTGCTCAGATGTCAAGGTCATGCTCACCTGTATTCTTCCCTGTTAATCATTGCCTGAGAGTACTGCCTGTAATAGTTAGGAAAATGAAGTTCCTACACCAAGAATCCCTATTCAAACCCTGCAGAAATTTCTCATACTCAATCAGAGAGACTACACTCTCTCTCTTCACCTTCTCCCATGTCATCTCTACTCATTTTCTTTAATTTTTAGTGTGTGTGTGTGTGAACATGCACACACACCCATACCCACACCCACATATACCCCCACAAATGATTACAGCTTGATAAGTCTTTTTAGTGTAGCTCAAGTATGTACATGTGCTTAAAACTGACCCCTTGGGATTGAAAAACCTATCAGGGAGCTCTATCTCAGCAAAGACTGACCCACCCTCCTCCATCACCACTATATAGCTCTTTATCTAGGCATAGGGTCTCTAATGATATGACTCTCTTTAATTGTAGATATTTGTCTGCATACTCCCTGCAACCTGGGACACATTCATGCTCCTTTCCTAGCCAAACTGCACATTTTTTCACAGCTCTCTGCTCTATTTGTTACTTGTTTTTTTTTTTTTTTTTTCATTGCAAACTTGCATAATGACAGTGAGCAATAACTACTCCACAGCCTAAATGCTATCCGGCCTTGAAACTTCTACCAAACAAATTAGTCAGTTCTACTCACATTCTGAGGACACAGGCAGAATGAATCTGGATTCTTTGCCAGAATAAAACATTAATGTTTTTGATGTATTTTGGAGAGAGTACTTTCCCTGCTCTGAAAGCTCATGAGCTAGGCCGCCATTGTTCATTCTTTTGGTATTCTTTTATTCCATGATCCTGTTTGAGTGGCTTTTTATGCTCCACTTGCATCATTAAAGGACTTCACAGCTCCAAGCTCTGCCACATTCCATCCATAAGCCAATTCTGAATGGTGTGGTCACTACAGCAATGACTCCGATGCTTGGTACCAATTTTTGGCACTAGTTTTTTTCTCATTGTTGTGACAACATTCCTGACAAAAAGGAGCTTTGGGATGGAAGATGGAAGAATTTGTTTTGGCTCACAGGTTAGGAAGAAACTTAGTCCCTCAGAGTGGAGAAGGCATGGGTCACATGCTATTGGAAGCTAGCAAAGTAGAGAGAGATAAATGATGGAACTATGTTTGTCCTCTCCTTTTTATTCAGCCTGGGAACACATGCCTACACCCAGAATAAGTCTCCCCACTTCAATCAAACCTCTCTGGAAACACACTCAAGTTTGTTTCCTAGGTGATTTTTAAGTCCCTTCAAGTTGACAATCAACCATGACGCTCATTGTCTAGTTCTGACCTAGCCATCGCTGTTTCAATCGGTTAGAGACCAAGGGCTCAGAAAACTAAAATGTAAGATTTCCAGTCCTGGACCTCTGATGCTATTTCAATGGCTTGGCTAGTTCACTCTGTGGCTTTGCTGACTAAGACTTGATGGGGTTAGGATTACTTTCTCTGCTCAGCCATATCATTCCTGTCTCCACCTCCCTAGTGCTGGGATTAAAGGCATGTCATCTCAAGAGCTGGGATCAAAGTGTGAGCTCTGTTTCTCTTTTAGACTGATCAATTTTGTAAAGCTCAGGGTGGCCTTGAATTAATAGAGATCTGTCTGCCTCTATCTCCTGAGTGCTGGGATTAAAGGTGGCTAGCTAGTGTGGCTAGCTTTGCACTCTAATATTCAAGCAAGCTTTATTTTTTATGTCATAAACAAAATATCACAAAGATGGGTCTGGGTCTCCATTTGCTTTTCCATTTTGTTTCCATGATGTGATGTAGCCTGAGACTTTCACCCAATACCTCTATTTCACACTGTGGCCCCAAACAACCATTTGTTCTTTATAAATCACCTGCTCTTTTCTCTTCTGTTACAGCAATAGACAGTAGATCATAGCAGATGCACACCCTTTTAGGTCTCTGGCCTTTGCTTACCCAGCTTTGCTAGTCTACTCTGTTTTCAAGATTTAGCTCAAAGGCAGCCTCCTGGTCAGGCCAGTTGCCATGACTTCTTATTTCCTCTGCCTTCTGCTCAGAACTCCTATTATACCCCTATGTAATTCTGCCTTGGGCTCTGGTTAGCTCTTCCACATTGGCCTTGTCACTCAATAGCTATATCCCTTTAGGAAATCAGTTTGAAGTGGTGGGGAAAAGCAAGCATGTATCATTACAAGGCCTGGATTTAAATGAGCTCCGTGCTCTTTTATAGTTGTGATACTGTACTCGTTTTCCTCTACTTAAGAATAGCCATAGTTCTATATAATGTACACCATTACATAATATAGTAGGAAGGGTGAGCTGAGTGTGCACCTGACATCTCCCCACAGATTATCATAAGCACTCAAGACCCCAGTGCTGTGATCTCTGTCTCTTTTACAGTGGTATTTCCCTCCTTGGTGTTTTAGTGAAGCAGAGCTGATTTTGTCTTTGTGTCCTTCACTGTACTACAACAGCGCAGGCCCAAGTCTGGAGCAGGAACTGGAATAAACAGCATCAGCAGCAGGCACCAGGGCCAAAGAGGCCACTGCAATTGCATCAGTATGTCGGCTGTGCAGGCATTCACTCAGCTCTTGAGGGCCGCCTCCCTCCCTAACGAATTGTGTTAGCTCCAGCCAAGCTTGCAGCTGCCTCGAAAAGACCTCTGAGAATTACTTTACACCAAGAAATGTCTGCTTCATTACAGATAAGGCCAGAGGCAGCAGGCAGGGCTCAAGCCACAGCTGCCCTCAAGTGACCTACTTAAGCCTCCCTTATGGCCTAAAATATGTCACAACACAATCTACTCAGCCTAGATTTATCCTGGTGCCTACACTTGTTCAGACACTGTTCAGGGAAGGAATACTTTAGCCTTGGCCATTCATCTGGATGACATGAAAACAAAGGGATTTGGAGTTTTGGGTCATTATTCCTGTAACTACCCTCCCTCCCCCAGGCCCGCCATTCCATATAATATCACTGTTGCCCCAAAGTGGGTTTGGCCCTGGGTAGAGAGTGATATAGCACAATGGTTAAGAGCCAGAAGGTTTTTTGAGCCATGCCACTTGGTTCAAACAGTATCTTCACTTTTCCCCCCATTCAGCTTTAAGGTATAATTAACAAATAAAAATGAACATATTTAAGGTGTGTCATGTGATATTTTGATATATGTATATATATATAGAAAAATGTACACAATCAAGTTATTAACATATCCATCATTTCACATTGTCATCTTTTATGTGTTTGTCAGAGAAAATAGTCAAGGTCTACTGTTGCAGAGTTTTCTTGTCCCACCAGGTACCACTGCCCTTCAGCCCCAAATAAACACATTGACACTACTTCAGTAATAAAATTGTTGGTTTATTATTAGGGCTTCTTATTGGTTGGCTCTGTCTTAATTATTAACACATTTCTATTATCTATGTCTTTCCACATGGACTTATCTTAGTAGAGAAGGCCTGGTGTGTCCTTTCTTCCTGGTTGGCAGGTTCTTTCTGCCTACCTTTCCCAGAACTCTCCTTGTCTCTTCATCCCCCCTATCTTCCTGCCTCATTGGCCAAACAGTGTTTTATTCATCAACCAATAAGAGAAACATATATACAGAAGGACATCCCCCATCAGTCTACTCTATTAACATCAAATATAAAACACATGATTATTGATCATAGTCACTATATTGTCCATGAATCTAGTGTAACTGAAGGTTCATATTCTTTGATTAGCATCTCTCTCTTCTCTGGACACTTAACCTCTGCAATGCCCTTCTGTGACTTGACATATTAAGTGAGATCAGGCAGTCTGTCTGTGTCTGGCTTGTTAATATTATAGCCTCCAGATTCATCAGTGTTGCCTAAGATGACAAGATCCCTTCTTTACAAAGATGATAAAATGTGCTGTGCATATACACATCAGGTTATCTTTATCTACCCCTCCATTAGTGGGCACTTAGACTCTTCTCATGTCTTGGGAATAAATAATGCATTGAGTATGAAAATGCTGGGACCCTTTTGACACACTGCTTGTCTTTCCTTTGGGTAGACACTCACAAGAGAAACTGCTGGGCAGTATTGAAATGGCTATCATATTATAGCTGAGGAGCCTTCTTTTTATTCTCTATGATGGGTCTACCAGTTTATAGTCCCAGCAAGACTGGGGTGCCCTTTGTGTCACATTCTCACCAACACTTGCTTTGGTAAATAGTTGTTTTCACGGGTGTAAGAAGGTAGCTTACTGTGCTTTTGATTTTCATGTTTTGGTGGTTCCTGATGTGGCTATCAGGGTTTCATGGTGGAAGGAAGGGTACCTTGATGGATTGGGGCTAGGGAATGCCATAAAGTCAAACCATACAACAGGCCTCACTTGAGAGGGGATGAGTATACAAATGCTGCCTCCAAGTGAGGATAGAGGAGAAAGAGAGAAGGCTGGGAAGGCACTGGCTTTATAAAGGGCTACAGTGCAAGCTCTTAGGGAGAATACACGACTTGTGACAACAGTAGAAATGCGTCACATTTGGAAGCTAATCACGATGTGGCTGATATCTCTGAGTTACTAGAGGTGGGTTTGGGGGTGGGGTTTCCAACAGGCTGTTTGTCTATCTTTTTATTAAAAAAAATTTGTTTAGGTCATTTGACTATTTAAAAAAAACAAAAACCAAAAAATAGTCATTAGCTGGGTGGTGGCGGCACACACCTTTAATTCCAGCACTTGGAAGGCAGAGGTAGATGGATCTCTGTGAGTTTGAGGCCAGCCTGGTTCATAAAACAAATTCTAGAACAGCGAGGATTGTTACACAGAGAAACCCTGTCATGAAAAAATGAACAAAAACAAAAACAAAGAAAAGGAAAAAAAAATCAAGTTATAGGGGATGGAATGGTGGTGGCTTAATGGTTAAGAGCACTTACTGCCCTTGCAGAGAACTTTAGTTTGGTGCTTGGAACCCACGTGATGGTTCATAGACATCTTCAACTCCAGTTCCAAGGGATCTGATGCCCTCTTCTGACATCTACATGCATGCATGCATGCAAACACTCATACATATGAAATACAAAATCAGGTATTATCATTGTTGCTATGGAAATTGTCAATTTGTATATACTCATTTTAGTTATTAATTCCTCTTTGTTGCAGGGATTAAGTGCAAGTGTTAGCACATCTATTGGGAATTGAGAGCAAGAAGAGGTTGATTTGGGTTAAAAACAACCTTTTCTAAATAGGAGGCTCAGCTTAAAGAGCCTTGGAGGACCTAGGCTTGTTGAACATCCAGGCCTATTTTCTTCAGTAGAAGGAAATGAATGACATCTTCTCATTTGACCTTTGCTATTCTATTAGGAGCAGCCTCTATCTGAATCCCTCCACCAAGTTGGGCATCCTTTAGACCCTAATCCTGGGTTTTGTCCCTCAGTGAATAGAACTCATCTCTATGAAAGAGGCCACACGTGTTTTCCATCCTCCACCAATAGAATCTATTCTCATGCTTATTACAAAGCTTTCCTTTTCAGGCCCTAGCCCTGAGCTCTGTTTATCAGCCAATAGAATTCATTCCTATGGCAAAGGTCACAGGTGCTTTGTTACTTAGCTAGGAGTTTCAGTGTAGCTATGCCTAAAGCTTTGTTGTGATAATTGTGACGTGGAAACCTCTCCCCAAAGTTTTACTATGTTTAAACATGTAAGAAGAATAAACCCCATGGTTAGTCTCTGGAAGATTCTGAACTTGGTGCCCAAAATGATGATACTGACTCATTCTTTACCTCATGGGGGTTGACACCCTATTGGCCGTGAGGTTCATGGGGTCTGTGGCAGTAATATACACTCTTCAACAGCTCAACTACTACCAATAGAATCATTCTGATATAGAACAGAATACTATTACACAAATGCTAATATCCTCTTCCATTAAAATATCCACAATAATTATGCATGTTTTTACCTTCTGTGGCTATAAATAATCATCTCCTGGCATAAAGTCCTTATATCTGAAATCATTATTGCTTTAGTCATTTCTAACATGAATTCTATACCATTAATTTTGCTAGAAACATTATTGCATACATACATTATTTTCCCCAAACTGTTCAGTGACTATAAGTTCTACTTCTAGATAATATGTTTCCAAGTATTCCTTCTTGCATATGTGCTTGGCAAATATTTCCTCCTACTCATTGGGTTATAAACACTTAATTTATGCATCTTTTATGTCCTCAAATGACTCTGTGCTTCAGTTTCCTTGTGTGTGCCATGTACTTGATTACCTCTGGGATGTCCCAGAATTGCATGAGTGGAGATATATATATATATATATATATATATATATATATATATATAAATAAAACTTAGAATGGTGCTAGTGGTAATTGAGGTAAAACATTTATCAATACTATTAATATTTCTAGAACTGAGAACTATTGCCCTCCTTTCTTGTGGTGTCTCACAGCAGGACATACTATGTAACTCACTGAAGATCAGGTGCTTTTTATTCTCTTGGTGTTACCATGTTGGGGTTCTGCTGTATTTGGTGGGGTAGAAATAGTTATGTGTATATAAATGAATGCCGGATCCCTAGAGGATATTTTAGGGTGGGAGAGTCAGGAGAAAATGTACCACAAGGGAAGTCAAACCTGGTAAGAACAGAAGATAGATATCTGAGGTTTAGAGAGCAGTGGCTTCCAAGTTCAGGGTGCTGGCTGGTAACAATGGCTGTCCTGCTGTTGTGGTGGCCATGATGCTTATGAACTGAGAGTCATATCTGTTAGTCATTGGCCGTGGGCTGTGCTGGAAAGCTGTGCCCCTGTGTGATGTGGCTTTGATGCTGGGTAGACTTTGCAGGAACTGACTACTGTACAACCTTGCTTTGACGAGGCATCCAGGTGGTACATTTTCATTTCCATCATGTTCCACACAGCCTCACAAAGAAATTGTCAGAGATAGGAGCAGGGGATGGATGTTCTGTGCAGTCCTGTGGTTTCTTTATTAGTAACCAGGGCTTGGAAGATGATATATGCAGTTACTGTCAATGTGATCTTGTTTGTTCCCTGATGAGGTCTGGGAACAGTCATAAAGGTGATTGCATATTCACAATAAATGTTGCAGAAATGAAAGACCTGAAATTCCACTCCTTCCTCTAGTCCACTGCTTTCCTCCAGTCTTCTGGTTGATATGTCTGTGACTCTGACTCTCGTTGTTGCTTGTTCCTGAGATAATTCAAAGAGTTAGAGATGGAGATCCAGGCACCCTGTGGCAAACGGTCTGGGTGCTGACAGGGGCATGATGTAGACAGCATGGCAGTGTATATACTACATACATGACCACATAGCCTGCTAGCCAGTGAAAATTGGTGGGAGGAAATAAACAAGGCTCTCTGCTGCTCTTTTTAGAGAAATTAATCTTTGTGATGAAATGTTGGTGTTGATATTGGGAGCAATGTTTATAATCTCTTACCTCAGTCTCTTTCTTCTCAGCCATCAAGGCCATTTCCCTAGTCCTGATACTTTTTGCATGCTTGCCTCTTAATAGGCATCTGCTTTTAGGGTTGATTATTTGCATTTAAAAAATGCTCATACTGCATTAAATTTTTATAGCTACTGTGTTCATTGATCAGACCACTCTGTTAGCTGCCACTATTCCAGCTGTATATTTTAATTACACTTGAACAATCAGCCTTTCTTAGGCCTTGAGTAATTTGCTGAGTTTAATTTGTCCCTTTGTCTACTTCTGACTTAAATTATTTCATTAGTGTTGGCAGACCTGTATCACACACCCTTGCTCGTCTTCTGAAATCAATTTCTTGGAGTTTTAATTATGTAGAACAGTCAATAAAAGTTGATACCAAAAGAACTATTGAGGCAATGATTATGAAGAATACATGTCCACGAGATAGATTTTACTAATGAACACCCTTAACAGTTATACCCCAACATCAACTAATGAGCTCACACGACACAGCATGAGAATGGTCAGGAATTCAGTTTTCATTTAGCTCATGACAGATAGTGGCTCACAAGCAATCTTGCACCCCTGTGGAAAGTTATGTAGCAAACTGGTGACACAGTGACACATTACAGAAACACTGAAATCATTTTTTTTGGAAGATAATCAGGCTGTATTATACTCTGATAAAAGAATACTGACTTCTGATCACCTCATTTAACTTTTCCTGAATCAGGGAATCAAAGGGTGAAGTCTTAGAGGGATAATGTCAAACTGTGGGCCATGTTGGGCTACACACCTGTTGTCTGGGTTCTACACATTTTTATCTAAAATTTTATTTATGAATTGATTTGTTTGTTACCAAGGCAGTGCAGGATGGCCTCAGACTTGTGACAATAGTTCCTCCTAAGCCTTCTGAATGCTGGGGTTACAAGTATGTACCTCCACACTTGGCTTGCTTTAGTTTTTAGTGTTGGATTTGAATGCCTTTTAAAGGGGTCTTGCTTGGCCTCTCAGCTACCCAGCTCTGCTTGTAGCCTTGCACTTGGCCTTCTGGATTCTGTTGAGTTTGCTAAACTGGATTCTCATTTAACACTCTCATTTTCTACTAAAAAAGCTCAGATGGCGGGACTTGAAGCAGCAAAGATCCTGATGGGGGATGTCCTTTGCATATATATGTCTCTTACTGGATGATGAATAAAACACACCGTTTGACCATAGAGGCGGGAAGATAGATGGGGCTAGGAGACAAGGAGAATTCTGGGAAAGGTAGGCAGAGAGAGACTGGGGAGGATGCCATATAGAGGAAAGAGTAACAGGATTGGACCCTTCTCTGGTAAGATAGACCACATGGAAATACTTAGATTAATAGAAATGGGTTCATAATTAGACAGAGCTAGTCAATAAGAAGCCCTAACCATTGGCCAATAGTTTAATAATTAATATAAGTCTTTGTGTGCTTATTTGGGGTTGAAGTGACAGGACCTGGTAGGACAAGAAAACACCAGCAACAGGATCCCACAAAATTCCTTGTAGAGATCAGTCTAGAACCTGAGTTCCCTGGATCTTGGGAAGTCAGTTGTCCACTGAGAAGCCTCTATAGGTTTCCTTCAGAGAATTAATGAAGGATGGCTTACAGCTTTCTGGATTGTGGAAATAAGTCCTCAGAGTTCTATCATGGCAACACAGAACATGTTATCAGTTTGCTAATGCTCTAAATAGTGCCAGTTTGGCGTGGCATAGGGAATGTTGACTGAAGGTGAACAGACACAGCTCCTGTCTCTGCCAGATTGCTAACTAGAAGCTATTTAACTTTCTGGGCTTCAGGGTCCTCCGGGTGTTGGGCGAGATGAGCTCTAGGTTTCCTTCCTGGATCTTATGATTCTTTCATGAACTTCAATAAAAGAATACACAGGAGGCAGAGAAAGATAAGCCACTTGATTAAAATACCACTGTGCCAGGCCATCAGCTGGCTTCTAAATCACTTTACAACTAGAATTTAACCTCCTTGCTTTCCTTTGCAGTGGGGTGGGAGTTTCAGAGGTCTGTGCTTCAGGGAGGTGGTCACTGGTGAATTTGCATGTTAACATGCAAAAGTTTCCAGAAGGAAGAAGATGGGTAAGTCAGGCCCTTAGGCTTTCTAATCCCTTTGAGAGGGGTATGGCTAAGCCACCCATTGCCATGTCTACTAATATCATGAACTCTTTGAAGAAAAGGGCTCATTTTCATTCACTTAGGTTTTGGAAGATTCAATAAATACAGAGTGGATTTCAACATTTGGAAGAGGACCATGGCTTCTTAGTACTGGGAAGGCACTTGGAAAATAAATCCAGCCTTCTGCTAGTGCAGAAATCCTCTCTGGTTGTCTGGAAGGATGCTTGCCAGCTGTGGCAGTGTAGACAACTGTTTGCCATTAGTATTTACAATTAACATTCACATTGTGTGCTATGTTACTACATTCAGGAGATATCATCCCTGCATTGGGAAGCTGGCTTATTTCAATGTGAATATTCTCTCTCATTGGGATCCTCTCTGTGTGACCACCTTCCAACCACTACTGACTATGTCTAGATGCTAAAGCTCTTCCTCTGGAAAACGAACCCATACTCTGATGACATCAGCCCAAGTTCTCCGTGGGCCCTTCCCTCTGCCTTTGCAGATAGCTCTAGAGCCCTCAATGCCTCTTAACTGGTGTGCCTGTGTGAATGGATGCCATCTGTCTGGCACTTCCACTTCACCTTGGTAAATGATAGCTTTAGTCACTATGTCACAGCTCTTTAATTAGCTGCATCTGGAAGTTACAGGTGCCAGTGGCAACACTTTCTGTGTTGTACTTGGTCTTGGCTCTAGGGCAGGAGGAGACATCTTTCCTAGGTTGAGCAGAAAAAGCAGCAGTGACCTATCATGATGTTTGGGAAGACTATTAATGATTTTCTTTTCCTGTTCTTGTGACAAAAACAACTTCAGGGAGAAAAGCTTTGTTCTAGTTCACCATTTCAGATTACAGCCTCTCACTGTGGGAAAGTTGAAACAGCAAAAGCTTGAGACAGCTGCCCACACTGCATAGTCATAAGTAGTGAGCAAAAGATGGGTGTGTGCCAGGGCTCAACTTGCCTCCTCCATTTTATATGGTCCAGGGAATGGTCTTGTCACAATTCTAACAGGTCATCCCACATCATTAAGTTCTCAGAATCATTCTTCACAGACACTCTCAGAGGCTAACCTCTACCTATGTAACCCCTCACAGCTGCTCCCCAAGCCTTGTCTCTGGCTTGCTCTGTTAATAGCATTAACCACCACAAATGCCTTTTGTCTGGGGGTGCCCTTGCCCAAATGATTGGCAGCCCGATGCTTTCCCCAATGCTTCCCTATGCACTTGATCAACAATTTGTTTTTTAAAAAGGTATTAAAGAGTATCTAAGCATGCATGAGGATCAGGGCAGCAATGTGCTGAAGGACCATCAGGGCCTGAACACAAAGCCATGGAATGTGTTGATTTAGGAATATAGACTCCACTTTTTATCCCATCTTCTGTTGTGCTGACATAGTCAAATTCTGTTTTCCAGATCCACATCCTTATCTCTTAGTCCTTGACTCACATCCTCCCTTCTAACATTATCTCCCACCCACAACTGCCCTTACAGAAGCATTGGTTCAGAACCTCTCAGCATTCACCAAGCAGTTGCCTACATTTTCTTTTTCCCACTCTTTGTATGATTTTCTTTTTATTTTGGAATTTCCTTACATCTACTTAAAGGTTCTTCCTTGCCACATTCCCAAAGCTACCCACCATGTAAGGCCCAACTCCAGATGCTGCTTCCTCTAGGAAGCATATCTTAGTTCATGGTGGTTCTTCATCTCTCACTTACCCTAGCTGGAAGTCCTGCCTCCATATTTTGAGCTTCTGTTCAGCTCAATCTGTTTTCCTTTCAGTGAGTATCGGCCTTAAATTGAATATAATTATACTAGCCATTAAACAGTGATTATGCTGGGTTAAGCTCCCTGGATACAGTGCCTTTGTCTTGATCTTTGAATTATCTACAGGCTAGGCCGAGTGTTTGGCTCTCAACAGATATTAGATAAATTGGATAAACGACTCTTAGAAAATACCAGACACAAAACTCAAACACACCTACAAAAGTGGAGTCAACTGTATGGGTTGGTGCAACATTAAAAACAAAACAAGGCAAAAAAGGATACCTTTGCTTGGAATTCTAAGAATATTTGAAAATCAATATCATTCTTTAAGAGAGCAGGCTCTCAAAATCACAGCGAAACAAATAAGCAGAGGCAATGAAAACACCAGGCTGAACAAAAAAAGGATTTATTTATTTATTTTGTATGTGATCTCTCAAAAATCATTTCATCTTTGCGAAGGTCCCTGAGGCCTTTGATGTCCCAGTCCAAGCCACCTACCTTCTCTCACCTCCACTCAGCCTCACTTGCTGGTTTGCAGGCAGAGGGGGATGTAGACGTTTGTCTCTGCTCCTTCTGGTCTTTCAATGCACTCACTAATAGAGGTGGTTAGGGCCATTTAAATACACAGACTGGTTATAGCAAGGATTTCTGAGAGGGGGTGGGAGGGATTATTGTTGCTTGTTTAATGGAAAAGGAAGGAGAGAGAGCCTGCTCTGGGTTTTATGCCTTATGGCTTCTCTCTGAATGGGACCCCTGGGCGGAGAGATCTGATATCAAAGTAGGCTCCACTGTGGCCAGTGGGCTGCAAGCCATCCTGTTGCCTGTTGGCATTCATGGGCTCCCAAGCTCCAGAGGGAGGGAAGTGCAGCATCTATCTTCTCAGCTGTTTGTTTCCCCGGTGCTGACAGGAGGGCCCTGGTGGGGATGACAGTGAACATTTTTCAGCTTGTGCTTTCAGAATGTAACTAGTGTAGTATTTCTCATCCCAGTGCTGCTTGGCTTGCTCCATTTGCTTTTATGACAGTGCTTGGCTACGATTAAATGACAATTTAATGTGCATAATAACTCATTTAAAGTTTTAGCGAGGGCTTGAATGAAGGTGATGGGGTTTGAACACATTTTTGAGAAAGCTGTACAGTTTGAACTTAAACCAGGGGCCAGTTTAGGAAGATCTCTTATCTCTGTCTAGAACAGCTCTAATTTCTATACTCTTTCACATTGGTTCAGTCTTCTCTCTGTCCGTCCATCCCCTTGCCATATCTCCTCCCCCTTGCCTTCAACAATTTAGTTCTGTATCTCAGTTGTGCCGGAAAGAGTACAGTAGTGTCTGGGCTTACTCCCCACCCTTGGGATTCATAAGTCATCTAGAAATTATCTATGTCTGAACGTGCTTCTCTAAGCCTGCAAGGGACAGCTTCAGGGATCTAAGACTGGGGACACAGAGGTAGAATCTGAGTGCTCCTGCCTTGTCAGTGTGAGAGGGGGATGGGACTTCCCATTTGTTTGCCTCTCTTTGTGTGTGTCTTCTGAAGATGGCTGGCTGGAGCACTGGCTTTGCCTCCATTCTCGGGATGCAGAGGGGAGAGTGGAGATCTGCCCCCACCCCCACACTTCCCCCCCCCAGCAGGAGATCTCAGGCTGAGGGCAGGGATTTAGGAGAAGGAAATAGGCACCAAAATCACAAGGTCAAAGTCTTAGGCTGGGCTTCTTGTTGTTAATGTGTGAGTAGGGGAGGGCAAGGATAATTCCTGGCCTGGAAATAGTTCTAGCCTTAGGCGTTCTCTCGAAAGTGAACTGAACAGGTGTGATGGAAGTTTCCCTTGGTGTTCCACCTTCCAATCTTTAAGCCCCAAACAGCCTACTAGTGACTAGATCCTGACTTGAGAATTCAAGGGGATTGTTGCCTTCAAGCATTGACATAGTCTTCCACATAATGTTAGTGAAAGACCCGCAGAGCGTGGACCTTCACGCTCCCACTCAGGAAAGGTGACACCCCAAATCACTCATGAGAAGCCGTCTTGATGTAAAAGCATGAGGTTTTTTTTATATTCCAAGTGCACTGGGGTCCACAGTCATATGCCACACAGGGGTAGAGGACTGAGGACCCTGAGTACAGAATTGAGACAGCTTTTATAGGGTTACAACAAAGCCAGTGCATCGTAAACCAATTATCTCATAGCATCCAGAGCCCATGAGGTGCGGGCCAATCAATTTAAACCATCCAAGCCTGCGCTTTATAGACCAATCAGTTTTCTATAACCCTGGAGGTCTGCATTTGTGTAGGCTCCTAGGTGGGGTGAGAAATGGCAGTTAGGTTAGGTCACTGGGGCAGGGGTTTCACAAACAGTTTACAAAGTCAGGTAAGCAGCAAGGAGTATGACCTTTTGCCTATTTATTGGCTGAGGGCAGGGTCTGGAATTTAAGGTATTTAGTATTTTTAAGCCTCTAGCTTCCTGGGGTCAGTGGAGAGTTAGGCTGTATTTTTCCATCCTTACATTCCCCACTTCTTCTCTTGTTAATAGTTCTAATCTTAGAACTGGGAGGACTAAAGGGCAGCCTCCTCTTGGCTAGGAAGTCTCTTGTACTGTTGTCTAAGTACCATAATCTGGACCGCACTCACTCATTTCCTAACAAAAGTAACAATTTTTCTAACAGTAAGCAACAAGATAGGAATAAAATGAGCAGTTGTAAAAGGCTGTCCCTGGGTCCTATAACCTGGAGTCGTGTGGGGGTGGGTCCAGGGGAAGAGGACATATTCTGGATCAGCCACAAAGTGGGCCTTTTCACCGAGTCTCAAGGTTTCCTGTGCAGTGACATCTAACGTAGACTGAACCTCCAACTTGGAAGCGATGTGGAACTTCCACCGAGTAGGCCTCCCAGAGCTGCTTCCACGATCGCTGTCTCACCCACTTGAACACCTTAAGCCTAACAAACAGAGGCTGGGAAAAAAGCACATCAGCACTATGTACAGAGGTGATTTCCACCAGGGGAGGGCCCTCCCCAGAGCCCTTTATAGGGGGTCAGCCCAAACGGTCCAGGGGCGTTTCTAACCCTGAAAAGCACAAAGGGTAGGAGAGCTATCCCATCATTAATGCCAGTCTCTACGGTCAATTTAGTGAAGGTCTCTTTAATGGTTTTATTTATCCTTTTTATTTGAGCTTTGGAGTCTGTATGCACAATGTAACTTCAATTAATTCCCAATGTCTTGGCCAGTTACTGATTTACCTGGGCAACAAAAACTGGACCATTGTCTGATCTTACTACTTTAGCCCCAGGCCTTCCTTTACCTTTTACAACATAACTGCTCCCCAGTGAACCAGGTCAGCACCTCCCTGGCCAGAGGGATGTCTGTAAGATCTTTGCGAACCCCAGTCTAGTCAACCAACAGTTGACGACAGTCGTGAGTCTCCTCAGGCAGAAGAGTGGTGGGATAAGGGTGGCTAATGGAGGGAACACAATCCTCTTGGTGAGAAGTAGGCTTTGGTAGTGAGTCATGCAGGCGTTGGTCATCCTTCGGTCTGGGGGCTGCCGGACAATGCTCTCCAATGCATAGGGGGCTATTATAGTTGCTTTTTGCCCCAAAGTCAACTTGTCAGCGTCTTTGACCGGTAGAGTCACTGCTGCGATAGCTTTTAGACAGTCAGGCCATCCACTGGCTACAGGATCAAGCTTCTTTGACAGATAAGCAACTGGTCTGTTCCATGGCCATAGGGATTGGGTCAAAACTCCCCAGGATACCCCCTTACGCTCATCCACATAAAGGGTAAAAAGTTTAGTTATATCAGGGAGGTCTAGAGCAGGTGAGCTCAGCTGGGCGTTTTTAGTGGCATCAAATGCCTCCTGATGCTCTGGGGCCCAGGAGATTTTTTTTTTTTTCTTTAATCAGTGGGTAGAGTGGAGCTGCTAAGGTCGTGAACCCTGGGATCCATAGCCTGCAAAACCCAGATGTCCCCAGAAATTTTCTTACTTGCCTGGCCATGGTTGGGGCCAGTATCTGGACTACAGTTCTCTTCTGAGCCTCCATCAACCATTGTTGCCCGTCCCATAGGCTGTACCCCAGGTACTTTACCTCTCTTTAGCAAATCTGGGTCTTTGTGGCTGAGGCTGGATAACCTAGGTCAGACAGTTCCAGCAGCAGTGCTTTCATTCCTTCCAAGCAGTCCTGTGGGGTGGCTCCCGCTAGAAGTAGGTCATCCACATACCGGAGGAGGGTCACCTGGGGGTGTTGGATCCTGAAGCTGGCCAGACCTTTATGAAGGGCATCATCAAAGATGGTCAGGGAATTTTAAACCCTTGGGAGCAGTCAGGTCCAGGTGAGCTGTCCAGTTCTGCACATGTTGGGGTCTCTCCATTCAAAGGCAAAAAGCTGTTGGCTGGTGGAATGTAACCTTGAACAAGTGGGATACCCGGCCCACACCAAGGTCCACTGTTCTTCAGGTAGTCCATGAATACTGCCGTTGCCCTGTGGCACCCATTACCCAAGATTTTTTTGTCTTTTAATTTTTTAAATGGCTGTATCAGTACAGAATGCTCCATTTTTAAAGTTACCGTGGGCTTGGGGAGGAAGTCTAAACCCCGCCTTCCTTAATCTTTATCTTTCCCCAGGGCTAGAACCTTTGATTTCTTCTTTTTCTTTTTGTTGCCCAGGTTTTTTGTTTTAAAATTTTTAACTTCTCTCTCTTTCTACTATCTTTCCCTTCAACCACTGTGGCCAAGATTTTAGACAAATTCTTTTCCTCTCTTCCGTCACATCTTTTTCTTTTCTTTTCTTTTTTTTTTCCTTTTCTTCTCTGTCCCTTCAATAGACTTTCTCTGTCTCTCCTTTTCTCTCTGTTTCTCTTTCTTCTCTTTCCTTCTCTTCCCTGTCCCTTCAGTACACTTTTTCTGTCTCTCCTTCTCTTTCTTGGTCTCCCTTTTGTAATACACTTTCTTTGCCTCTTTCATTAAATCATGTAACTCAGCTTCCTGTAACCCTTCCAGTCTCCGGCTAGAGCCATTGAAGCTCTCTGGGCTTCTGATGCAGGGTTAATCTGAGGTAGGGTCAAAAGGAGTGCTCTATTTACCTTAGCCAAATTGGTGGGCCAACTCACAGCACCTCAGAGACCTGCCACCAGAGCCTGGTGATAGATTTTCAAGCTCTCCCTACCTTCAGCGGTGTTGAAGTCCCAACAGGTGTGAGTCAAGGGAAATCCCTTTTTCAGCTGCATGGGCTGCCCATTGGCCCCAGGGATAATTTTTTCTAGCCTCTAGCAGCAGCTGTTGACAATCATCTCAAAAAGCCTGGTGAGAGAACATAAGGGACTCCATCAACCCCATAAAGTGTTGGGGATCCTCTGAGAAAAGGGGTGGTTAGTTTTCCAATTACAAAGATCTGGGAATAAGAGCCAGCACTGGAGGCTGCAATCTGGCCACCCGACACTGCGGGGGGGGGGGCAAATGTGCACAGCAGCAGGGTCATAACCCTGTCCGTCCATTCCGGCATGGCTTTGCCCCTGGTGCCTCAGCCTATGGCCGCTCGGCTGCAGCTTGGCCTTGGCTTGGATAATCTCAGAATTAAAAGGGTTTCCTTTGGTGGCCATGTTGGCCACTCAGAGGTCAAAAAGTCTGCCAGATCTCTTCCTAACCTCAACTGACAAATTATGGGCCTAAGACTTAACTTCAGTCCAGTGGTCAAGAGTCAAACTAAGGGGAGTCATCAGTCATCACAGTCTGTCCTATGATAAAACTACAGACGAAGACACCAAAGACACACAGGACAAAAATGCATGAAACAGAAACTGACAGATCCAGACACAGGTGACCCATCTGCATCTTCCACCATCAGGCAAAAGAATCCGATGGCTGCAGAAGAAAGCTTCTGCTTCAATAACAGAGCTCGGTCCTACCGATCGACAGAAGGAGCCCACAGACATTCCCGTGGCTCCCATACTCCCCTGAGGGGTCCCTCAGGGCAGCAGTCTGTGATCCCCCTAGCATGCTGCTGATTACAGTCCTCTAGTCCTTACGGACCAAGAGGACAGCTGCAAACTGAAACCAAAAACCGCGTTCCAGAAAACAGATACTCAGAACACACACACACACACACACACACACACACACACACACACACACACACCAGTGGGGATCCCCGTACCTCCAAGTCCATTCTCCGGTGTGAGGGGTGGTCATGGATTTCCGGCCAACACACCAAATGAAAGACCCACAGATCATGGACCTTCACTCTCCCACTCAGGAAAGGTGACACCCCAAATCACTCACGAGAAACGGCCTTGATGTAAAAGCATGAGGTCTTTTACATATTTTTCCATCCTTACATTTGTACCCAGGCACACTTGGCCCTGCCCTTGGGGACCCAGCACAGTGTGTCACCCCTCTGCACATGGCAAGCAGTACTCTGGATCTGTACACAGATGCAAAAGTCCCTTTAAGAGACCAGCTCTGCCTATTTTCCCTCCCTCTTTCTGCCATTTCTGTGAGTAGGCAGACAGATCTCCATCTGTCTCTTTTCTCTCTGCTCCTGTCTCTCCCTCTCTTTCTCTCTTCTCTCTCTCCTCTCCCTTCCTTTATTCCCTTCCTTTCTCTCAGTTAACTTTCTAAGTAAGTCCCACCTGATGGCTTGTTTGTCCCTCACCTGCCATGAGACCCTTCCAAGATCCTTCTCATGCATGCCATATTCATAACACCTACCACACCAAATTATGACAATAGCTATGCACCTTCTAGTCCTCTTCTATGCAGAGCTCAGTTTGTGCAGAACCCAGTACAGCAGCTCCCCAGGAGGGAGAGGAGTCTGGGATTCTGTGTAGGGTGACGTGCAACTGCACCCTTTCAGAGGCATTGATTTCAGCCTGCCCTTTCCCAGGTTTGATCCATCGAACACTGTGTGTTGTCTGCATCTAGGAGGCATCCTCAGTTGCTTTGAACCAGAGGGAGTCTGAGCTACCCTCAGTCAGCATGGTCAGGAATGACCCAGTTTCTTCATTGGGTGTGGCTTTCCTTTTAGAAAATAACTTGTGCATTAATAAGAGCTTTAACTCTTCAGTCTGTTGGTATGATTTGAGGAAAATAACAGCTCCCCTTGCCTTTCATAACTCCCTTGGCTCCAGATCAACGAATAACTCTAATGGAATGATTCCTACCTTTCCTTCCAGCCATGTTTTACTGCCAATCAGAGGCTTCCTGTGAAAGGTAAGGAGGCCAGATTCCAGGGTCTCCCTCCTTCCTTACAAGCATCTGGGCACAGCTGACCTGGAGGGGTGCTGAGGGGAGTAGGGAGCCCCAAGACTTTCCTTGGGAGCCTTTCAGATGCCAGTGGAAATGGATGTCTCAGTTACAGAAGCTTTCTTTGTCGCTGTCTGGTTTCTCCCTGTACAATGAGGCAGTTAATTCCTACAAAGCACAACAACCATATTTTGGAATGTCAAGTTTTACAGTTATTTTGTTTGCTTCTCAATGGCCATTTGCATCTCAATACTCCAAATAGGGGCAAGGAGGGTGGCGCTCAAACATTCTGAGAATAACAGGGTAGCCAGAGCAACAGTGGGGATGCCACTTTATAGGGCAATCAGAGGGAGGGCTGAAATCAACCTCTCATTTATCTATGGTAATAATACTGGGTGAATTACAGGGTTTGCTTCTGGCAGGAGTATTTGTTTCTATAGAACAGGACTAGATTTGAAAAATGCATTTTGAGTTAGTGACCCCATTTTCCCCGACTGGGATAAAGGACTTGAATACTGTGTTTGTGCTAATTAATACTCTCTCTTTCTCTCTCTCTGTCTCTCTCTCTCTCTCTCTCTGTAGGTTGTGTGTGGTGTGTGGTGTGAACATGCATGTGCGTGTTTGGTATCTCTGTGTGTATTTGTCTCTCTGTGAATATATATATATATATGCATATATATGTATGCATATATATGCATATCTGTGTCTCTGTCTTTTTGTGTATATATATGTTTGTATGCTATGTATTTGTGTGTGTGTTCACACAGGTGGTGAAGGAATGGGGGAGGGTTCTATGGAAGATAGGAACATAAACATGGCCACTCCCGTAGTCCATGGGCTTTGTTCTCATCTTCTGTTCTTGGTGTCATTGAGAAGCTATGGACCTGGGAAAGAGAGATGGGCATCAGGTAGGAGAATGGTGAAAGAGGCTGGGGGTCTCAAGGGATCATTGTTGTTTGTTGTTATCAACAGAGTTGCATGTCTGACCCTAAAGACTGGATTTTAACTCTTTGAAACATTCGACCTAACTATGCCTCCTCTGTCCGAGGGTGCAGTTGAACTTTAAATGTTCTCTCTAATCAAGATGATGCTCAGTGCTGCTTTGGTCCTTGTGGAGAGTTTGACTGAGTCATTTATTAACTCAGCAACTTCAGTGGCAAGTACAGAACAGACACGAGGGAGTGAGTCCCAGAAAAGGAGAAGGTGTTGACCTCTGTCTCCTTGGGAATGGAAAGGCAGGGTGATGGAAGAATGGCTTCCAGAGCTAAGGATGCTTGTTATGAGAGGAGTGGAGAGTGCCACTGCGTGCCTTTTGCATACGGCAAACTGTTCACTGTTGGGTTTTGTTGAGGTTTTATACTAAGTTAAAGGCTGTTACTGGTTAAGAAAATTTGCCACTGGGAAGATGTGTCCTTTTGTGTCAATGGAGGTCTCTGAAGACGGAGTGTCCCCTTTGCCAATTGTTTCAGTTGTAAGGACTGCTTGCTCCTGCTGACCGATCGTGACAGGCAATCTGGCTCTTAGGAATATTGACCTGGAATGTATGTTCCAGGTCATCTCAGATATGATTGTGATAGGGGAATGTCTATCACAAGTTTCTGAGGAGAGGTCTCTGAGTCATGAGAAGACAACCCTTCCACAGACTTCTATGGGTATTATTTTTCTTAAATTTGGCCAAAGCCTTTTACTTTTTCTAATTAGCTGGAGGCAGGCACACCTGTGCAGCATGCCCATCCCTATTTCTGAAATCTTCCTTCATTTTAAACAATTTCCATCATATCCAAGGGACAAACAGTAAGATCTCATTTCTCTGGAACAGGTCTAATGCTTATCCCTATCAACATTCTCTATGAGGATGCAGCTACTATGGCTTGTCTGGTTTCCAAGGTGAGACATGATAAACTGCATGTGGCAGCTCCCAAGTGACCCAGCCAGACACTCTGGCCCTTGTGAGTGTGTGATTATGGCAGCTACATTCTCCACATGTCTTTGCTGCCTATACCTCAGAAAGGGAGCTGAGGTATGAGATGTCACACATTATTCTGCGGTGGCAAAAATGTAGCACCCTGGAGGGACACCTAGGCATAAGTCAAACCTTGCACGTTATCCTTTAGTTTCTGTGACCCAACCCCTTTGCAAACAAGGGCAGGGGGTGTTAATCATTATTTATATTTTCAGAATGAGAGGAGGTGCTCACAAGCCAGTCCCTGAAGTATACCAGTGGCTCCAGGCTCCCAGACCAGGTCTGGGTGAGAAGAAACTGGGGAAGGGTGACAGAGTGCCATTGTCATCTTGTGGGCTTGAGCACAGAGAAACTTGCACAGTTTAACAGGCAAGAGTGGGGCCTCAAGATGGTGTCAGCTTAGAAGAAGAAGTGCCCTTCTGTCTTCCTCTTCAGTTTTCAAGCTATTGCTCTGTGAAAGTTGGTGTGGGGTGACTTTCTCCTTTTTTGTCCCCCGAATCGAATGTGTACATGACGCTTTTGCATCGAGCATGGGTCCCATTGTACTTTGCATGGCTGTTACAAAATGAGAGCAAATGGTAGTCACATGGCCAAGTCGCACATTAGCACCAAAATATTTGGCCCACTTGATTATGAAGGAATGTAGCCATGTTATTGGATGGTTAAAGGAACCAGACACATTAACAGATGGAGAAGGGGGCTTGCCTCCTTTCTTTGTGGTTATAGCTCTATGATTGTCCTGTGAAGCAGGGCAGGGCCACAGTTCAAAGAAAAGAAGAGCAAACTCCAGGGAAGTGGCACAGGCTGACAAAGGGAAGTGCATTGGAAAATGTCCCCCACACATAAGCATGCCATTCATCTTTGGGCTGTCTTCGGAAATGCACTGAAATCCAATTGCTATGGCTACATGAGACTTATCTGACATATAGGCTTTCTGTTCCATGGGGGCCAAAGCTGTTTTGTTTTCAAAGGGGAAAACATATTTGTGTTTGCCCTCCTTTTCTTTGTAAAATTGAATTGCAGAGAGCTCATGAATAATAGAAAGAACACTGAGGACTGTGAAATTAACAATGGCAGGAAATAACTCCTAAGGGGAAATGGCTGAGGGGAGTCCTCCTTCTGCCTCTTGTACTAGCAGGGTTGTATGAAGTGGGACATTTTACCTGGAAAGGTATAGTTGGATTTGCCTCCTGACTGCAGGATGGTAAATATTTTCATATCCTTTAGGTCAAGATGGCCTTTTTTACAGAGATCTTCAAGGGTGGTTACTCTGGTGGTTTACGATTCCAGTGAGGAGTATAGGTCAAATTTGTCCCCGAGAGCTGCCGTCTTCCTGTGATGGTAGCTTTTGCTGAACACTGGTTTTTTATACATGTTTTCTCACACAATTTCATAACTACTGCTGTGATTTAGATGTTGTATGTCTGTAAGGAGTATGGTTTTTCCTCCCGCTGCCAGTCTTGTCCCACCACCGCGCCAGCCCCGATTAACACACAGAGACTCTGTATTTGATATAATACTGTTGGCCAGTTACTAGTTTCTTATCGGCTAGCTCTATCTTTTTTTTTTTTTTTTTTGATGTTTTAATGTACTTTTTTTATTTTTTTTATTTAATTTTATATAACAAAGTCCAATTAAATGAAAACAAACATTTATACACAATATTTGGGAATTTGGGCGTCGTTCTTTCCAAACTACTTCCTGCTGGTAAGGGGCGCTGTCTTGGGGGATTCGAAGAAGATTCAGAAATCCTGGCTGTAGTCTGTAGGGCTGCTTTGTCCAGCTGTTTGGAATGTAGGATCAGCTTGTACTCTGTTTCAGGCGGTCTGGTGTGATCAAACCACATTAGTCTGGAAGGAATCCACATCTTTTCATTTTCTGTGGAAACAAAAATAGAAATACTTTTCCCCAGTAACTTGTTCTTCAACTTAAATTTTGGAGTCAAAGCGTTTTTTTTTTTTTTTTTAAATTTATTATTTTACATGTCGATCTCAGTTCCCTCTCCCTCCCTTCTTCCCTCCCCTCCAGTCCTCCCTCCCTCCTTCCCTCCCTTTTGCCCTCTCTACCCTCTCCCATGCACTCTAAACACCCTCCCCTCCCAACCCCCCCACCACAATACCATATGTAGGGGAATGCCATCCAGTTGGGGTCATGTAGATCTGACAGGTCCTGTGAAGTAGGGACTAGGGCTTCTCTCCTATCTCTAGAATAAGGCAGTTATCCCTCCATGGGGGATATGTTTGCAAAGTCCTTTTGTGCACCAGGGATACATCCTGGCTCCACTGTCTGAGGTCTCTTAGACTGCTCAGACCTTCTGGCTGAGACCCATATTCAGGGGGGTCCGAGTCAGTCCCCTGTTGGCTTCCCAGTTATCAGTCTAGTGGCCCTTAGCTCCTCCTTGTTCAGGTAAGCTGTGTCTATGTGCTTCTAGCACATGGTCTTGTCCTCTCCATCTGCTTCTGGGTTCTATTTCGACTCAGTGTTTATGTATGGGTGTTTGCTCCTGTTTTCAACAGGCATTAGTTGAGGACTCCATGGAGAAGTTAGTTGTTGATCTCACTCTCCAGGAAGGGCATTTATGATAGCCTTTCCACGGAAGCTGAGATTGTTAGTTGGGAGCAGTCTTGTAGTTCCCTCGACCTTTCTTTGTGTTCAACTTTATCTTCAAACCAATATTGGCTCCCTCTTTTATATTCTCTCTCTCTCTCTGTCTCTGTCTCTGTCTCTCTCTCTCTCTCTCTCTCCTATTTTCCATTCCTAACCAGGCTCAATCCTCCTGGTCGCACATGCCTTCCTCTCCTCCCTCTCATTTTCTCCTACTTCTCTCTCCATTAGCTGTCCTCCCCCACTTTACCTGAGGTCTGGGGGACTTGTCCCTTCCCAGTTCGGTGAGGGACTTTATATGAATCTCTTAGAATACAACTTGTATCCTAGTTCCTCTGGTGATGTGAATTATAGGCTGGTGATCATTTGATCTAGTTCTAAAATCCATATATGAGTGAGTACATACTGTGTTTCTCTTTTTGTGACTGGGTTACCTCATTCAGGATGGTTTCTTCAAGTGCCATCCACTTGCCTGCGAATTTCAAGATACCATTATTTTTTTCTGCAGAGTAGTATTCCATTGTGTAGATGTGCCACATCTTCATTAACCATTCTTCAATTGAAGGGCATCTAGGTTGCTTCCAGGTTCTTGCTATTACAAATAGTGCTGCTATGAACATAGTTGAACAGATGTCTTTGTTGCATTGATGTGAATCCTTTGGGTATATGCCTAAGAGGGGGATTGCCGGGTCCTGTGGTAAACTAATTCCCATTTTCCTGAGGAGCCGCCATACTGATCTCCAAAATGGCTGTATGAGTTTGCACTCCCACCAGCAGTGGAGGAGTGTTCCACTTTCTCCAGATCCTCTCCAACATAAGTCATCACTGGTGTTTCTAATTTTAGCCATTCTGGCAGGGGTAAGATGGTATCTCAAAGTTGTTTTGATTTGCATTTCCCTGATAGCTAAGGATGTGGAGCATTTTCTTAAGTGTCTTTCAGCCTTTTTGATTTCCTCCATTGAGAATTCTTTCTTCAGTTCTGTACCCCATTTTTTAATAGGGTTATTTGGTATTGTGTTGACTAGTTTCTTGAGTTCTTTGTATATTTTGGAGATCAGCCCTTTGTCGGATATAGGATTAGTGAAAATCTTTTCCCAGTCAGTGGGCTGCCGTTTGGTCTTGTCAACTGTGTTCTTTGCCTTACAGAAGCTTCTAAGTTTGAAGAGGTCCCATTTATTAATTGTTTCTTTCAGTGTCTGTGCCCCTGGAGTTATGTTCAAGAAGCGGTCTCCTATACCAATTTGTTCAAGGGTACCTCCTACTTTCTCTTCTAAGAGGTTCAATGTGGCTGGATTGATGTTGAGGTCTTTGATCCATTTGGACTTGAGTTTTGTGCATGGCGACAGACATGGGTCTATCTGCAGTCTTCTACACACCCTCATCCAATTGTGCCAGCACCATTTGTTGAAGATGCTGTCTTTGCCCCATTGTATAATTTTAGCTGTTTTGTCGAAAATCAGGTGTTCATAGGTGCGTGGATTAATATCAGGATTTTCAAGTTGATTCCATTGGTCTACCTGTCTATTTTTATGCCAATACCAGGCTGTTTTCAGAACTATAGCTCTGTAGTAGAGCTTAAAGTCAGGAATGGTGATGCCTCCTGAAGTTCTTTTATTGTATAGGGTTGTTTTGGCTATCCTGGGTCTTTTGTTTTTCCATATAAAGTTGATTATTATCCTTTCAAGGTCGGTGAAGAATTGTGGTGGGATTTTAATGGGGATTGCATTGAATCTGTAGATTGCTTTTGGTAAGATTTCCATTTTTACTATGTTTATCCTACCTAACCAAGAGCATGGGAGGTCTTTCCATTTTCTGGTATCTTCTTTAATTTCTTTCTTTAGAGTCACAAAGTTCTTATTATATAGATCTTTTACTTGTTTGGTAAGCGTTACACCAAGATACTTTATGTTGCTTGTGGCTATTGTAAAGGGTGATGTTTCTCTGATTTCTTTCTCTGCCTCTTTGTCGTCTGAAAAAAATAGGGCTACTGATTTTTTTGAGTTTATCTTGTATCCTGCTAGTTTGCTGAAGGTATTTATCAGCTGTAGGAGTTCCCTGGTAGAGTTTAGTGGGTCGCTTATGTAAACTATCATATCATCTGCAAATAGAGACAGTTTGACTTCTTCCTTTCCAATTTGGATGCCCTTGATCTCCTTTTGTTGTCTTATAGCATTAGCTAGAACTTCTAGTACGATATTGAAGAGATATGGAGAGAGGGCAGCCTTGTCTTGTTCCTGATTTTAGAGGAATTGGCTTAAGTTTCTCTCCATTCAGTTTGATGTTGGTAGTTGGTTTGCTGTATATTGCTCTTATTATGTTTAGGTATGTTCCTGTTATCCCTGACCTCTCTAATACCTTTATCATGAAAGGGTGTTGAATTTTTTCGAAGGCTTTTTCCGCATCTAGGGAGATAATCATATGGTTTTTCTTTTTCAGTTTGTTTATATGGTGGATCACGTTGATAGATTTTCGTATGTTAAACCATCCCTGCAATCCAGGTATGAAGCCTACTTGATCATGGTGGATGATTTCTCTGATGTATTTTTGAATTCGGTTTGCCATTATTTTATTGAGTATTTTTGCATCGATGTTCATCAGGGATATTGGTCTGTAGTTTTCTTTCTTAGTTGTGTCTTTGTGAGGTTTGGGTACCAAAGTTATTGTGGCCTCATAAAAAGAGTTTGGCAATGAACCTTCTGTTTCTATCTTGTGGAACAGTTTGAGGAGTAGTGGTATTAGTTCTTCCTTGAATGTCTGGTAGAATTCTGCACTGAATCCATCTGGCCCTGGACTTTTTTTGGTTGGAAGGCTTTCGATGACTGCTTCTATTTCATTTCGGGTTATAGGTCTATTTAAGTTGTTTGTCTGTTCTTGATTTAATTTTGGTAAGTGATAGTTATCCAGAAACTTGTCCATTTCCTTTGAATTTTCAATTTTTGTGGAATACAGATTTTCGAAGTATGACCTGAAAATTGACTGGATTTCCTCTCTGTCTGTTGTTATGTTCCCCATTTCGTTTCTGATTTTGTTAATTTGCATGTTCTGTCTCTGCTTTTTCGTTAATTTGGATAAAGGTTTATCAATCTTGTTGATTTTCTCAAAAAACCAACTCTTTGTTGCATTGATTTTTTGTATTGTTTTCCTGGTTTCTATTTTGTTCATTTCAGCCCTCAAGTTGATTATTTCCTGGCGTCTGCTCCTGCGGGGTGAATTCGCTTCTCTCTGTTCTAAGGTTTTCAGTTGGGCTGTTAATTCATTTATGTGACTATCCTCTGTTTTCTTCATATGGGCACTTAGTGCAATGAACTTCCCTCGTAGCACTGCTTTCAAGGTGTCCCATAAGTTCGGGTATGTTGTATCCTCATTCTCGTTGAACATTAGAAAGTCTTTAATTTCTTTATTTCTTCTTTGACCCAGGAGTGGTGCAATTGCACATTGTTCAGTTTCCATGAGTTTGCAGGTTTTCTGCTATTTGTGTTGTTGTTGAATTCCAATTTTAAAGCATGGTGGTCCGATAAGATACAGGGGACTATTCCTATTCTCTTGTATCTGTTGAGGTTTGTTATGTCTCCTAGTATGTGGTCGATTTTAGAGAAGGTTCCATGTGGAGCAGAGAAGAAGGTATATTCTTTTGTCTTTGGATGGAATGTTCTATAGATGTCTGTTAGCCCCAGTTGAGACATAACTTCTGTTAATTCTTTTGTTTCTTTGTTGAGTTTCTGATTTGTGGTCCTGTCTAGTGTTGAGAGTGGTGTATTGAAGTCTCCCACTATAAGTGTGTGAGGTTTTATATGAGCTTTGAGTTTTAGTAGTGTTTCTTTTACGAATGTGGGTGACTTTGTATTAGGTGCATAGATGTTCAGAATTGAGACTTTGTGTTGATGGATTTCTCCTGAGATGAATATGAAATGACCGTCTTCATCTCTTTTGTCTAGTTTTGGTTTGAAGTCTAGCTTGTTAGATATTAGGATAGCTACGCCTGCTTGCTTCTTGGTTCCATTTGATTGGAAAATCTTTTCCCAACCCTTTACCCTGAGGTAATGTCTATCTTTGGAGCTTAGATGTGTTTCTTGTATGCAGCAGAAGGATGGATTCTGTCTTCGTATCCATTCTGTTAGCCTGTGTCTTTTTATAGGTGAGTTAAGACCATTAATGTTGAGGGTAAGTAAGGTCCATTGATTGTTGATGCTTGTTTGATTTAGGTTTGTTGTTTGCTGTGGTATTGTGAATATATTTGTTCTGCTTCACCCTAGGTTTCTGGTGTAGTTGGATTATCTGTTGCCTACATTTTTGTGGGCGTAGTTACCTTCCTTGGGTTGGAATTTTCCTTCCAATACTTTCTGTAGGGCTGGTTTTGTAGATACATATTGGGAAAATCTGGTTTTGTCATTGAATATCTTGTTCTCTCCATCTATATTGACTGAGAGTTTTGCTGGATATAGTAGCCTAGGCTGGCATCCGTGTTCTCTTAATACTTTTAGAACATCTATCCAGGACCTTCTGGCCTTGAGGGTTTCCATGGAGAAGTCAGGTGTAATTTTGATAGGTCTGCCTTTATATGTTACCTGTCCTTTTTCCTTCGCTGCTCTTAATATTCTTTCTTTATTCTGTATGCTAGGTGTTTTGATTATTATATGTCGAGGGGTCTTTTTTCTTTGGTCCAGCCTATTTGGGGTTCGGTATGCTTCTTGTACTTTCATGGGCATGTCCTTCTTCAGATTTGGAAAGTTTTCCTCGATGATTTTGTTGAATATGTTTTCAGCACCTTTGAGCTGGGCTTCCTCACCTTCCTCTATGCCTATTATTCTTAGGTTTGGCCTTTTCATGGTGTCCCACATTTCCTGGATATTGTGTGTTAAGGATTTGTTGGATTTATGGTTTTCTTTGGTCGATGAATCTATTTCTTCTAGTTTATCTTCTGCGCCTGAGATTCTCTCTTCCATCTCTTGAATTCTATTGGTTATGCTTGTGTCCGTGGTTTCCGATTTTTTGCCCAGCTTTTCAATTTCCAGCTTTCCTTCCATTTGTGTTGCCTTTATTTTCTCAATTTCGGTTTTCAAATCTTGAACCGTTTCCTTCACCTGGTTAATTGTTTTTTCTTGGCTTTCTGTACTTTCCTTAAGGAATTTGTTCATTTCTTCCACTTTTTTGTTTGTTTTTTCCTCCATTTCTTTAAGGGATTTTCTCATATCTTCTTTGAGGGCCTCTATCATTTTTATGATGGTGATTTTTAAGTCGTACCCTTCTGCTTCCTCTGCTTTGTTGTTGTGTTCCATTCTAGTTGGTGTAGATTCCCTAGATTCTGGTGGTGTCATGTTTGTCTTTCTGTTATTAGGTGTTCTCTTGTATTGCCTTCTTCCCATAGTTTCTTCCAGTAGGTGTTGGTGGTGTCTCTTCCCTCTCTCTATGGTCCTTCCCCCGATGGGCTTATGTGGATCAAAGATTCAATGTCTGTAGCTCTGTGTGGTCCAAGCTCTCTAGGAGGTTTCTCTGCAGACAGGGATCCAGGGATGGGGTCAAGGATGAGGATCCAGAAGAAGATGCCAGCAGGTACTCACAGTGGTCCTCTGGCCAATAGCTCTGGCCAATAGCTCTGGCCAATGACCGGCAGAAGAGGACAAGGGCTGAACTTGAACTTGAGAAGGTTTTGCAGGGTAGTGGGATCTCACTGAAAACTGGCGCTCTCCAGCTGAGACCTCGTTCTTTGTCAGGGGCCCGGATTTGGGGGTCAAGGATCTTGACTGCAGGAACTCTGAGTGGACCCGCAGAGATAGGCGGATCTATGGGAGGGGCCTGGGACTCCAGCAGAGGACTGGAGGCGGGGTCAGGGACCAAGCAGGTGGAAATTACAGGTGGTCCCACGTGCATAGTCAGGTCTCCTTTGTTCGGAGTTGCTCCAAGAGGTCTCCGAAGTAGGGTGGACTGTTGGCTCCACCCTCTGTCCCAGTGCTCAACCAGAGTGGCAGGACTGTAGGTGGGGTAGGGCACAGGGTGGGGGGGTAGGCTGGAGGTTGGGATGGGTGGGGGTGTATCAGAGCTCCAAGGGTGCTCTCAATGGGGACCGGAGACAGAAGCAGCAGGATCAGGGGCCAATCCAGGGAGTTCAGGCGGGGGAGGGGGGAAAAGAGGTTGAAGGGGACAGGCAGCCCCAATTGGGCCCAGACTCACCTCTGGCCAATAGCCTGCAGAAGAGGACGAGGGCTGGGCTGGAACTTGAGAAGGTTTTGCAGGGTAGTGGGATCTCACTGGAAACTGGCGCTCTCCAGCTGAGACCTCATTCTTTGGCAGGGGCCCGGATTTGGGGGTCAAGGATCTTGCCCGCAGGAACTCCGAGTCTAGCTCTATCTTAATTATTAACCCATTTCTATGTATTTCCACGTGGTCTTACTGAGAGCAGAGGAATGGCGGTTCTGTTCTCTCCAGACTCTCCATCTTGACTCTCCTTCCTACTTCCTCTTTCCTCCTTGTCTCCTAGTCCCGCCTATCTTGCTTTCCTATTGGCCAACAGTGCTTTATTCATTAAACCAGTATGAGAAACATATATACAGAATGACATCTCCCATCATCTCCTCTTTTCTGTCTAAAATAAAAAGAAGGGTTTTAACCTTAAATAGCAAAGTATATCACATAACAGTTATCAAATAAGAATCACAGTTAACAATATTTTGTTCATCTCCCATCATCTCCTCTTTTCTGTCTAAATAAAAAGAAGGGTTTTAAGCTTAACATAGCAAAATATATAACACAACAGTTATCAAATAAGAATCACAGTTAACAATATTTAGTCCATTAACATTTAACAAGATTAAAAGAAACTATTCTATTATCTAGCCTATATTTGTGAGTCTAAAGTCCTATATGTAACTTATCTTTAAGCTTTAAGGAAATCTATAACCATAACTATCTGTCTTCAACTCCTTCAAAGACCACAGAAGGATAATATATAAACTCTAGAAATGACAGAGACATCTTAATTTGTCAGTCACCTGAAGTTCTTCTGTAATCTTCCATCTTCAGCCCATAGGCCATAATGTGTCTGGCAGACTCTTCAGCAAAGCAGGAAACTTTAAACTGTCTTCTTGTATTGGCAGTTTGTCAGTCACTTTCCTCTGTGTCCTGCAGAATGTCTGGCAGACTCTTCCATGAAGCAGGAAGTTTATAGCAATGTCCATCTTCAATCAGCAGTCACTTTTCTGTAGGTCCTGCATGTCCAGTTTATATAGCATAAAGTCAAACAGTCCAGACAAGAGCAGTATCTTGTCCAAATGGCTAGTCTTGCCATATTGGAAGCAAACTCCATAACAAGTTTCTTCAATGTTCATCTTCCTTTCTGGTGCAGGTGGTATTGCCAAGAGTGGAGGAATGGCTGTTCTGTTCTCTCCAGACTCTCCATCTTGACTCTCCTTCCTACTTCCTCTTTCCTCCTTGTCTCCTAGTCCCACCTATCTTGCTTTCTTATTGGCCAACAGTGCTTTATTCATTAAACCAGTATGAGAAACATATACAGAATGACATCTCCCATCATATGTCCCTCAAACTACATGTGGTTCATACACTGGTGGTCTGGACCTCAGTATGACAGTATCGAGGTGGTGGGGCTTTAAGAGGTCTAGCCCATCAGGACTTTCTTAGGTCATTGGAGGAAAGTCCTTGGAAGGGGTTAATGTGGTTCTTACAGGACCTCAGTTAGTTCCCACTCACTGTCTGGCTTCTGGTCTAGTGATGACATAATTTCGTCCCATACACTCCAATTCTATGGGGCCATTTGCCAGAGCAGGGGGATCCACTGCCATGCTCTGGGGCCTGCAGAACTGTGATTCAAACGAACTCTTTATCTTCACAATGTTACTCAGCCCTATGGATGTAAATTGGAAACAGAAACACAACTACCTGGTACATTAGATGCAGTCATCTCCACTTTACAGATGTAGACTCTGAGGTTCAGAAAGGTTTAAGTTACACAGCTTGTAGGAGACAGAACCCATGACAATCCAAGCTTGGTTGACTCTTATTTTGTACTGGGGATACAACCGTGAGACTCTGCACAGCCTAAACATGTGCTCTCCCACTGAACTATACTCTGGGCCTGAATGACTCTCCAGGTTGCCTACTTAGCCACTGGAATATACTCCATCTATGTCAGTGCCATCACAGGACAGCTCCCTCAGATGTCTGGGGTGGCCTAGCTGCCCCTTGTCCTCCTTTCTGCTGCTCCACAAGGTGGTGCTGTGTCCCAGTATCTCTTATGCCTCTCATTCTCTCTGTGTTTATCCCAGAGTCATACAGAATGAGTTGGGAAGGTGGATGTTCTCTACAAGAGGCAACTTTCCTGAGACAGTAAGTAATACATGGGTTGGTCAAACCTGAAGCCTTCACAACAAAATGGAAAAAAAAAAAAACTGTGAAGGTGAGTGTAAATTCATATGGGTAAGAGTTTGAGAATCACAAGCAGACAGATCTGGGTTTTTCTGACCTGAGTAAGTCATTCATTCATCTGTGAATCATTTGTTGACTACCTTCTGTGTGCCAAGCATCATGCTCAATTCTGAGTCTGATTTCAGATCTGCACTTACAAGCTCTGGACCTTGAGAGATTTACTCAACCTCTTTAATGAGAGAATAATAGTTACCTCTGGGCTGTTCTAAGATTAGGAGCTGGCACAAAGTAAGAGCTCAGTAAATGGTATTATTAATAAAATTACCAAAGAGTGGTGTTGCTGGGTCGGTGCCTGCTTCCATTACTTTCCCTCAGGACTCAGCTTGCCAAGGTTTCTACTAGCTAGTGTGCAGCACCAGGGCTTGGGAAGTTAATGTGCTAAACGAAGCTATTAGCCTTTGCAAAGGCCGTTTACGGAGATAATGACTTTGCCCCAAGCAATACCTAATTTTCAGCACATGGCATCCTCAAATGGGAGTCATTTTAGCGAGAGACTTGTGCACCAAACCATCACATGCCTACCTGCTTCTTCACCTTTAGCAACAGCTGTCCCCTGATTGCTAAAGAGATTTCTCCAGTGTGTGATCAAAAGAATAGGCAGTTGCTTCAGAAATATGGATAGATTTATTTTAAATAATGAAAGAATTTCCAGTTGTCCTATTAGGCATTAGTTTCTCACCTCCACTTAATGCATAGTCCACTGGCGTTAGCACTTGAGGCTTTTTGGATACTCTCAATAACAGTACTTGGCTAATCTAATGTGATTCACCTAATGGGTTTTCTATCAGCGTTTATGGACCATCTCATCCATCCACCTTCCTGCTGGAGAATATATATATATATATATATATATATATATATATATATATATATATATATATGCAGGAGGCCTGTACTATCAAGTTTTTTTTAATGCATCTGAATATATTTGAAGATTAATGTGTAGAATTTGCACTTCCATGGTGTGTCATCCTGGGATACAATGAAACCCACTATCTCTTCTCATAAAGGGGAAAAAGAGTGAGTTTTGAAACAGCTTTGTTTTTTAAGAGAGTAGAGTCTTTTCCCCCACCACTTACAAAGACTAATGGTTACTAAAAATAACTGCTTCAGGATGATTTAAGGCATTAGTACAAAATAAAGTGGGCTCAGGGGCAGCTGTATGATTGGTCTTGAAAGAATTTCATTGCAAACCTTTTATTACAAAATGATATAGACTCGTGAGAAGTTGCAGAAGTGGCATAGCCACATTTCCCCAATGGTGCTATTATGTAGCCAGTTAGAAATTAACAGGCTGGGAGGCAGTTGGATCACTCACACACAACCAGCAGCTTGTAAAACTAAGAATCCAAACCACAGGACTCAAAGGCAGGTTGAAAGAACGGGAGCCTAGAGGTGTTTCTGGCCCTGGGTAGAGATATGATGTTCTGGACTGCCTGCAGGGCCATTCGTAGGTGATTAAACCTTGTGAGACTAAAGAATAAACCCTGGAAAGGGAAATTAGATGAGATCGAGGAGGCAACTGGGGACAGGGTGGTGGTAAGGGGGAGGAGAGGGATGAGAACAGGAGGGCAGGAGATAGCTGTGGTGGGGAGGGATGCAGTAGAAGGAAAAAAAGAAAAGATTAAAGAATAAGGTCATACCTTTGTTCTAGTTCATAAATTCTAATCCAAATGGGCCTGCTAATCACCTGGAGAGGAGATGACCCCCAGGCAAAGCTGTGTATTCTAGACATGGTAGAAGGACAAAACCCATCTAAAGTGGAGATAGGCCCAACAGTCCCTTTGGTCTTTTTCCATGACCTTTGGGAGTATGCTCTGTTCCACAATGGTCTATTTAGCCACTGTCCACTCTCACTCCTTCAGAATGCCCCACTGGACTTTATGGGAAGCTCTGCCTATCTGCTGCCCTGTGCTCTTCATATCTCAGTAAAATTCTTTTGATAGCAATCATGAGGGGAAACCCAGAGAAGCTCTGGTGACAGTGCCATCTTCTGTTACCATATCAGTGTTCTACTGTTTGCTAGAGTTCAGAGAATATCCTAGAAGCCTATTCTTCCTGGGGTTGGGGAGTGAGGTTGGAAGTAGGAAGTAGATGATAGCTTGATCCATAGCTATGCTGAGAGACCAGTGCTTGCAATTCAATTGTAAGATCAGTTAGAACATTTCCTCATTCCACAACCCCCCAGTGCCTTCCATCTTTCCCTGAGTTCTGGCCAGACAGCCCTGGCTGTGGTTGTAGTGCCCAAATCTACCTGGCCATTTGTTCTTCTGGTTTCTTTTGCTACTGCAATGCCCACCCATATAGCCCTGCCTTTTGTCCTTGCTAACTTCAGAGGTGTTGATGCTCTTGTCACTGGACCAATTCTTTGGGAATTTGTTTGTTTCTACATTTTTTCTCTTGGACCATTTCTGGCATTTTCCCTGCTTTGCTTTTTATTTTAGCACATGTCTTCCTGTCTCAACAATGTATGCTTTCAAGAGTGAGTTTTCCTCTGCCCAAAGAATCACTCTTGACAGGCCAAGTCAGTGCAAAGCTTCTTCCTTCTTTCCTTCTTTGCTTCCTTCCTTCCTTCTTTCCTTCCTTCCTTCGTTCTGTCTTTCCTTTCTTTCTTTCTTTCTTTTTTTTTTTTTTTTTTTTTTTTTTTGAGACAGGGTTTCTCTGTAGCTTTGGAGGCTGTCTTAGAACTTGCTCTATAAACCGGGCTGGCCTCGAACTCACGAGATCCACCTGCTTCTGCCTCCTGAGTGCTTGGCTTAAAGGTGTGCACCACTATCCTCAAGCTCATCTTGAATTCTTATTGAGGCCAATTCAGGTTTAACTAGAATCTGGTCTCCTTGATGGAGAATCTCATGGAAAAGTACCAGACTCTATTGTAGGAACCCAAGGTCAGAATATGGAAGCTAATTTATGTTAATATTTGTCAAACTGCCTGTTTATGTGGAAGCTCCTCCAGCTAACTGACTGCAGTTAAACTGCTTGCTTCTGTGAAACCTCCCTACCTCTGCCAAGCAAGATGCCAGGACATGGTTTCTGCCTTCAGAAACTGTGGTTTGGACACAATCGGGGCTACACCTAGGTACCCTAATACCTGGGTGTAGTCCCAGCCAGTGGGATAAAGACTTTCAGTTGGCTATAAATTGTGTCTTACTTATCATCTCTGGTAGGCTGCCCATATATTGGCACATAGGGATATGCCTGAAATATAGCCAGCACTCAGAACATACACAGTAAATTAAAAATGATCTTGGCTAGAGTCTGGGGAGATAACTTGGTCAGCAAAGTGCTTGCGTTACAAGCATAAAGACCCAAGTTTGAGGCCTAGAACTTATATTAAAAAACAAAACAAACAAACAAAAACAAAAAACAAAAACAAAAAACCTACTGTGGTGGTGTGCTTGCAATGTTGTTCCTGGAGAGACAAAGACACAAAGATTTCTGGGATTTGTTTGGGAGACAGTCTGCTTGACAAGTTCCAGGCCAGTGAAAGACCCATAATCAAAACAAAAATAAAATGTGTGTGTGTGTGTGTGTGTGTGTGTGTGTGTGTGTATGTGTGTCTGAAGGAAGACATATATGGCTGTCTTCTGCCCTATATGCACAGGCCTACACATACTGGCAAACACAGGTTCATGGGTGGGTTACTTAGTTTTCAACTTTTTGAATTCACTCTTGGTGATAATACATAACAACAAAAATAGTAACTCGATGTTGTTTGGGGAAGTCAATGTTTTCAGGCATGTTTGCATCTGAAATACAAAAAAGTGAGTGTCCAAAATGAGAAGAGTAGCTTGACCCTGCTGGGCCCATTGCTCAGAATGAGTGTTTGGCCAGAGCTCAGGTCCCACCCTCCCCTTGGAATTTCTTGGGTCTACAGCTCTGTGCTTCTGGACCTGCCCCTCCACAAGGGACCATCTAGAACCTGCTCTCACTTGACCTTGGGCTCATTCACCTGCCTTCTTCTTGAGTGATTGAGACCATCCAGAGCCTGCCTTCCCCACATCATTGGCTATTCTGTGGTCTCTGCTTGAGAGACCTCCAAGACAGCTCAGATCATCCAGAGTTACTGATTGACATCGAACTCCTGATCCACCTACACCCAATGGGAGAGCAGGAAAGAGAGAGAGAGAAAGAGAGAGAGAGAGAGAGAGAGAGAGAGAGAGACTCCATCTGCTCCACTGGAAGAATGGATGGGAAGATGAGAATACAAGAAAACACTCAACAATAGAAAGACCAGTATGACACCACCAGAATCTAGGGACTCTACCTCAACTAGACCCGAACACACAAAAGCAGATGAAGCAGAAGAGAATGACCTAAAAAATAACTTCATGAAAATTATAGAGGCCCTCAAAGATGATATGAGAAAATTCCTTAAAGAAATGGAAGAAAAAACAAACAAAAAACTTGGTAGAAATAGAGGAAAAGACAAAGCAAAAAAAAAAAAAATGCAACAAATGAATAAATCTCTTAAAGAAAGCAAGGAAAGCCAAGAAAAAACAATCAAACAGATGAAGGAAACAATACAAACAGTTTAAGACCTGAAAAATTAAATAGAGACAATAAAGAAAACACAAACTGAGGGAATGTTGAAAATAGAAAAGCTTGGAACTACAGATGCAAGCATAACCAACAGAATACAAGAGATCAAAAAGATAATCTCAGCCCTGAAGATAAACTAGAGGAAATAGATTCACCAACCAAAGAAAATCTTAAATCCAACAAATCTTTAACATAAAACATCCAGGAAATGTGGGACATTGTGAGAAGACCAAACCTAAGAATAATAAGCATAGAAGAAGGCAAAGAAGTCCAGCTCAAAGGTACAGAAAACATATTTAACAAAATCATTGAAGAAAACTTTCGCTATCTGAAGGACATGCCTATGAAAGTACAAGAAGCATACCAAACACCAAATAGACTGAACCAAAAAAAAATATGTTCCTTCACGACAAATCAAAGCACATAACATACAGAATAAAAAAAAAAGAATATTAAGAGCAGCAAATAAAAAAGGTCAGGTAAAATATAAAGGCAGACCTATCAAAATTACACCTGACTTCTCCATGAAAACTCTGAAAGTAAGTACGTCCTGGATAGATGTTCTACAGATACTAAGAATCCACAGATGCCAGCCAAGGCTACTATACCCATCAAAACTCTCAATCATTATAGATGGAGAAGAAAAGATATTCAAGAAAAGATATTCAATGACAAAGCCAGATTTTCACAATATATATCCACAAATCCAACCCTGCAGAAAGTTCTGGAAGGAAAACTCCAACACAAGGAAGTTTACTACACTCACAAAGACATAGGTAATAGATAATCTCACTTTACCAGAACCCAAAAGAAAAAATGGGGCAAATATATGCATAATATCACCACCATGCAACAAATCTAAAACAAACAAGAATTAGCAATCAATGGTCTTTACTTTCCCTCAATATTAATGGTCTTAACTCACTTATAAAAAAACACAGGCCAACAGAATGGATACAAAGACAGAACCCATCCTTCTGTTCCATACAAGAAACACATCTAAGCTCCAAAGACAGACACTACCTCAGGGTAAAGGGTTGGGAAAAGCTCTTCCAATCAAATGGACCCTAGAAGCAAGCAGGTGTAACTATCCTAATATCTAACATGTTAGATTTCAACCCAAAATCAATCAAAAGAGATAAAGATGGTTATTTCATATTCATCACAGGAAAAATCCATCAGTACAAAGTATAAACATCTAAGCCCCAAATACAAAGGCAGCCACATTTGTAAAAGAAACATTACTAAAACTCAAATCTCACGTAAAACCTCACACACTCATAGAGGGAGACTTCAACACCCCACTCTCACCATTAGACAGGACTACCAGACAGAAACTTAACAAAGAAACAAAAGAACTAATAGAAGTTATGCCCCCATTGGGTTTAACAGACATCTATAGAACATTTCATCCAAACACAAAGAATATACCTTCTTTTCAGCTCCACATAGAATTTTTCCAAAATCAACCATATACTCGGCAACATAACAAACCTCACCAGATACAAAAAAATTGGAATACTCTTCTGTATCTTATCAGACCACCATGCATTTAAGTTGAAAATCAGCAACAACACAAATTGCAGAAACCCTACAAACTCATGAAAACTGAACAATGTGCAATTGCACCATTCCTGGGTCAAGGAAGAAATACAAAAGAAATTAAAGATTTCCTAGAATTCAATGATAATGAAGACAAAATATACCCAAACTTATAGGACACTTTGAAAGCAGTGCTAAGAGGAAAGTTCATTGTACTAAGTGACCATAGGAAGAAAACAGAGGATAGTCACATTACAGAATTAATAGCGCAACTGAAAGCCCTAAAACAAAAAGAAGCAAACTCATCCTGGAGGAGTAGAAGCCAGGAAATAATCAATTTGAGGGCCGAAATCAATAAAGTAGAAACCAGGAAAACAATACAAAGATTCAATGTAACAAAGAGTTGGTTCTTTGAGAAAATCAACAAGATAAACCCCTATCAAAACTAACCAAAAGGCAGAGCGAGAACATGCAAATCATCAAAATCAGAAATGTAAAGGGGACATAACAACATACACTGAGGAAATCCAGAGACTCCAGGTCATACTTTGAAAACCTGTATTCCACAAAATTCGAAATTTCAAAGGAAATGGACAAATAGCTATCACTTACCAAAATTAAATGAAGAACAGATAAATAGACCTATAACTCCTAATGAAATAGCAGTCATCAAAAGCCTTCCAATGCCCCCCCCCCCAAAAAAAGCCCTGGCCCAGATGGCTTCAGTGTAGAATTCTACCAGAAATTCAAAGAAGAACTAATACCAATACTCCTCAAAGTGTTCCACAAATAGAAGCATTTACGAGGCTACAGTTAACTTGGTACCCAAGCCACACAAAGACACAACTAAGAAAGAGAACTACTGACCAATATGCAACATGAACATTGATACAAACATACTCAATAAAATACAGGCAAATTGAATCCAAGAACACATCAGAGAAATCATCCACCATGACCAAGTAGGCTTCATAACAGGGATGCAGGGATAGTTCAACATATGAAAATCTATCAATGTTATTCACCATATAACAAACTGAAAAAGAAAAATCATATGATCATCTCACTAGATGCTGCAAAAGCCTTCGACAAAATCTAACACCCCTTCATGATTAAGGTCTTGGAGAGATCAGGGATAACAAGAACATACCTAAGCATAATAAAAGCAATATACAGTAAACCAACAGCCAACATCAAACTGAACAGAAAGAAGCTTAAGGCTATTCCTCTAAAATCAGGAACAAGAGAAGGCTGTCCACTCTTTCCATATCTCTTCAGTATTGTACTTGAAGTTCTAGCTAGAACAGTACGACAACAAAAGAAGGTCAAGGGGATCCAAATTGGAAAGGAAGAAGTCAAACTTTCACTATTGCAGATCATATAATAGTTTACATAAGTGACCTGAAAAACTCTACCAGAGAACTCTTACAACTGATAAACACATTCAGCAAATTAGCAGGATACAAGATTAACTAAAAAAGAAAATAAACAAACAAGACAAAAAACCGTGGCCCTACTGTATACAGACAATAAAGGGGCTGTGAAAGAAATCAGAGAAACACCACCCTTTACAATAGCCACAAACAACATAAAGTAATGCTTACCAAACAAGTGAAAGACCTATATAATAAGAACTTTGTGTCTTTAAAGAAAGAAATTAAAGAAGTACCAGAAAATGGATAGATCTCCCATGCTCTTGGATAGGCAGGAAAAACATAGTAAAACTGGAAATCTTGCCAAAAGCAATCTACAGATTCAATGCAATCCACATCAAAATCAAAATCCCGCCACAATTTTTCACTGACCTTCAACTTTATATGGAAAAACAAAAGACCCAGGGTAGCCAAAACAACCCCGTACAGTAAAGGAACTTCAGGAAGCATCACCATTCCTGATTCTAAGCTCTATTATAGAGCCATAGACCTGAAAGTAGCTTGGTATTGGCACAAAAACAGACAGGTAGACCAATGAAATAGAATCGAAAACCCTATTAACCCACATACCTACAAACATCTGATTTTTACAAAACAGCTACAATGCTAAAATTAACAAGGGAAGGAGGAAAGCATCTTCAACAAATGGTGCTGGCATAACTGGATGATGGTGCATAGAAGACTGCAGATAGACCGATGTCTATCGCCATGCACAAAAGTTAAGTCCAAATGGATCAAAGACTTCAACATAAATCCAGCTACAGTGAACCTCTTAGAAGAGAAAGTGGGAGGTACCCTTGAACAAATTGGTACAGGAGACTGCTTCCTGAACATTAACACAGAAGCACAGTCACTGAGATCAACAATTAATAAATGGGACCTCCTGAAACTGAAAAGCTTCTGTAAGGCAAAGGATAGTCAACAAGACAAAACCGCAGTCCACAGACTAGGAAAAGAGAATTCTCAATAGAGGAATCCAAAATGGCTGAAAGACACTTAAGAAAGTGCTCAACTTTCTTAGCCATCTGGGAAATGCAAATCAAGGCAACTCTGACTTACCATCATACTCCTGTCTGAATGGCTAAAATCAGAAACATCAATGACAGTTTATGCTGGAAAGGATGAGGAGAGAGGGGGAAAACTCCTCCACTGCTGGTGGGAGTGCAAACTTGTAACAGCCATTTTGGAGATCAGTATAGCGGTTTACTACAGGACCCAGCAATGCCACTCTTAGGCATATACCCAAAATATCCATATCCACACAAGAAAGATGTCTGTTTAAGTATGTTCATATCAGCATTATTTGCAATAGCAAGAAACTTGAAGCAACCTAGATGTCCCTCAACTGAAGAATGGATAAAGAAGATGTGGTACATTTACACAACGGAATACTACTCAGTAGAAAAAAAAAAAAAAAAAAAAACAATGGAATTTTGAAATTCACAGGCAAATGGATGGAACTTGAAGAAACCATCCTGGGTGAGGTAACCAAGTCACAAAAAGAGGAATATGGTATGTATTTACTCACATGTGGATTTTAAACATAGAGCAAAGGATCACCAGCCTACAATTCACACCGCCAGAGAAGCTAGGATACAAGGAGGACCCTAAAAGAGTCATGCAAGATCCCCCACTGAAGGGAAAAGGGTAAAGGTCTCCTAAGCATATTGGGAGCATGGAGGGTGCGGTGAGTAGAGAGGGAGTTAGCAGAAACACAAGGGGAGAAGAGGAGGGGAAAGGAGAACACGAGGGACCAGGAACATTGAGCCTGTGGAGCAAGAAAAGAGACACCATAATAGAGGGAACCATGACAGGTTTAAAGAGACCTACAAGGATGACTCCAACTAGCAATCTGAGCAATATTGGAGAAGCTACCTTAAATGTCCTTCCCTGATAATGAGATTGATAACTACCTTATGTGCCATCCTAGAGCCCTCATCTAATAGCTGATGGAAATAGAAGCAGACACTCACAATTAAACACTCCTGGAATCCAGTTGCAGAGAAGGAGGAGTATTGAGCAAAGGGGTTAAGACCAGACCACAGAAACCCTCAGAGACAGCTGACCTAAACAAGGGGAGCTCATGGACACCAGACTGATAGCTGACACGCCAGCATTGGACCGACCCAGGCCCCCTTAATGTAGGTTCTCAGTTAGAAGGCCTGTGTAGTCTATGGGACCTCTGACAGTGGAACCAGGATGTGTCTCTGGTGCACAAAAGGACTTTGGGAGCACATTCCCCATGGAGGGATACTCCCTTAACCTAGAGGCAGGAGGGAGGGCCTAGACCCTACTCCAAATGACTTCACAGATTTTGATGATCCCTCCTGGAAGGCATCACCCTCCCTGTGGAGTGGGCAGGAATTGGGGTATGGGAGGATTTTGGGAATGGGAACTGGGATTGATATGTAAAATAAGAAAAAATAATTTTAAAAAATGAACATAAATACTGAAAAAGAAAACTAGATGAGCAGAGTAGCAAAGGTCAGTTTTGGGATCCTAAATAAGTGAAAATTTGAGGATTGTTATAAACCAAGTGGAAGTAGAAATCTACATACCAAAGGAAATCTACATATAAATGAAAAACACATTAAGACTGAGATCAAATGACTAAAGAGGATCTGGTAAGGGATTGCAATTTGTTTGCAATCTCCAACCTGTAGGCTATGTTTCCAACTTCTGGGACTTACAATTTTTTTGCCTGAAGGAAGATGACATTCTTCCCTTTCTTTATCATGTCTTATTGTTTCAGTCATTTGCTTTGAGATCTTCAAGTCGGGACATGTTACTTATAATGAGGTAAGGAAGGCGAACTGGTTCCTGAGAAACGTTTCATTATTGTTAAAACGGATTCGGTAGAGTTGAGCCCTCTTCTGGAGCGTCCCTATAGCCATTGCTTGCTGTTGGTAAATATTCATAAATCTGCTGTCATGGAAATTAAATAGAATGGCTCAAAATTACTTTAGGGTCATAAAGAGGGCTCAAAAGAGCGAACTGGGAGGATGTGCTTCATTTTCAGAGTTGGAATAAAGAAAGCATTCGTTTTTTTGTCTGTAGGCAACAGAACATGCTCTGTCCTGGAGAAGAACCCTGAAGAATTTAACAAGTAGTGCTCAAGGCAACATTTACATGGTGGGGACAGCAGGTTGTACCTGTGTCAGAGTGGAAACTCTCCCAGGAGGCTGGTGGCAATGTCTTATATTTTTGATTGTGAACCTAGTCTTTAACAGCTGAGCCATCTCTCCAGCCCTGCTGGCAATTTCTTAGGAACTCTTGATAGTAAAAAAGACTGGTGTCATAGACTAAATATTTTGGGTTACACTCTCTTGAGAGTCCTCTGTTTTGTTTTGCTAATATGAGGACTTTTGTTAAGTCAATACATATTTGTTGAGTAAATCCAGAGGCAGAGAGGTCCCAGGTGTTAAACACACACGTGTGCATGCATACTCGTGTGAAGGCCCAGGCTATCTGTAAACCACTGATAAGGTGAGAGACTTGTGATTGGGACCATTCTGTTAGTGTGCATTTAATGTTAGCAATGCATAGTTCCCTCTGTCCTCCACTATCACCCTGTAGGTAGATCTAGGTCTTTGGGTTGGAGGGAGAGATTCAATGGCTCTGATGAATTGATGATAAAGGTGCTGTGTTTAGTCTGGGGCTCTTCCCAGAGACAGGCTTTTGTTCTTGGGACTCACTTAAAGGAATTATATCATCTAGGAAATCAAATGTATCAGCAATATTTGTAGTTATGGAACATCAAGGTCAGAAATGTGTGTGTGAGTGGGGGGGGGGTGTCTGTGAGGGCACTCCTGTCACTGATTTTGAAAAGCTGACTCTTAGTATTATTAGCTGCCTCAATTTACAACGCTATATACTCTTGAACACCAAATGTTCATTATCAAAAATTAAAGAAGCATAGAGAGCTGAGACGTGAATCACATTTTGGATAATAGATTTTAGAACATGCTTATGATTGTTAAGATTAACTTGACCTTATAACTCACGCAGGTTTCCTCTGGGCATGGAATTCAGGGTAGAGTACTTTCTCTTCATGAGTATGAAGGAAGAAAGAAGCCCCCTTGTTTCTATTTTCCCGGTGGTGCCTAAATAACAGCTGACACTGGGCAGGTGATGCTGGATGTGGAGTCCACAGCCTCCACTCTGCAGCTCTGTATGTCCTTAGGTTTTGATTGCACCTGCTTCATCTGACCCCTCCTTCAGGAAGGGAAAAAGGGAACATTAGCAACCATAGTTTCCAAGATTAACCATGGTTCAATGGGTGTTAGGAGGTAGTCTGGATTCCCTAAAATCTATATGTTGAAATCTTAGTCTTAGGAGTAAGATTTGGAATATGGCTGTGCAGAAATAAGGTCTTTGATAGGGTGATAAAGCTCAAACAAGGTCACCAGGGTGGACCCTTATTCATATGCCTGTGTTTAAATAAAAGCCTAGGAGTCAGACACAGAAGGAAGACCAGGGGAGGACTCAGAGTGAAGAAAGCACATTGGCCAACACCTGTCCTTCTAGCCTCTAGAATCAGGAGGAAATCAGTAGCATGTAATATATTCTATATGCTTTGATATGCGTGCATTCGTGGTTGTCAGAGGAGAGCTTTGAGAAGGGGGTCATCTCTTTCTATTTGACATTGGTTCAGTCCACCAGGTTGGTGAGGTCATCACCTTTACCTGAGGAGCCATCTCAGCAATGAAGATGCCTGCTTGTAATAAATTTTATATCTCAGTCCTGGAATGTGGAATGAGAGTTCACTGACAGGCATGTTAAATTGTTCATTAGCTCTTGGCCCCTTTTGGACAAGGTTTTCTTTTTCCTTGAAGAATTCTCTCATTACAACAGTTTTTGTGCTCAGCCTTCTGAGAAATCTCATAGATAGATGGCCTCACTGTCTATATGTGGATATTTTTGTATCAGCCCCATTTCTTCTTGAGCTTCTCACTCCATGGGGCTGATTTGGGCATGGAGTTCCTACTGATTTCAAAGGACTCTCAGGTAAAAGGAGAAAAAAGCCTTGAAAAAAATTTCCCAATGATATTTTTGATTTATGAAAAGAGCATTGATAACATATATTTAAAAAAGTGACTGTTAGTCCTGACAGGGTATCATGGGCGACAGCCAAACGAAGCCAACCCATTCTCTTTTGAATGAATTACAGTTGGTAAATTCAGTCATTATACTGCAGGGAAAGTTTTAGGTCCTTTATGGTTTCAAAGGTGTAAGAACAGGCTAAAGTTAAGCCAAATCCATGCTTTTAAAAGCAGGTATATATTACATCACCATCATAATATGAATGCAAACACTGGACATTATCTTAATAAACACACAATGTATACAATTTCAGGAAGATATTTTCTGAGTTCCTCTAGACTTTGGATTGCTTCACCTTTGGGTGGACCCAGATATTGACCAGATATTTCTATGATATCTTTTCAAAGATTGAGAATTTTATTTAGTTTTATACATTTATTTTCCTCCATCTCAATGTGTGTGTGTGTGTGTGTGTGTGTGTGTGTGTATGTGTGTGCACGCACGCACATTCAAAGTTGTGGGGGAATGGTCTGACCAACATCAGTCTTCCTCACTCTTCCACTTACTCAGTGGGTAGGGACCTTCAATCAAGCCTAGAGCAAACTGACATGGCTAGTCCTGTTAAGTAACTTGTTTTGGGTGTCTGTCTAGTTGGTTTCTTTCTTGGCTGACATTTCAGTTGGGGCATTAAGATCATCCAGCATCTGTGTGGATTCTGGGGATCTGAATTATGGTCCTCATGCTCTGTTCATCAAGTGCTTTTACACTAGACATCTCTCCTGCCTTGTAATCACAAATTTATCCATATACCTTCAGACAAATTGAACTTACTGCAAACATGCAAGAGTATGTGGAGATAGAAACAGGAAATCATAATAAGACTCCAAGGATCGACTCTTTGCAGTCTCCTTTTTATTGACCTAAACACACACGCGCGCGCACACACACACACACACACACACACACACACACACATATATACATTTCCTTTAATCTATTCACACATCCCTACCACCAATTGGCTAGTTGTAAGTATTGTGCCTGACATGTCTAGATAAATATTGATACTCCTTGACTGACAGTCGGGCTACATACACACAACCCCATTATAAATTGAAAATATGGGAAACTGAATATACATTTAAGGTGACAATGGAAAACATATATGCAAGTTTTAATGATAAAGTCAGGATAGCTATAATCCCATCTTTTTAATCATTTCTTAAACGTTTCCCAGTAGCAGAAAATAGCTAAATTTGTGTGTGTGTGTGTGTGTGTGTGTGTGTGTGTGTGTGTGTGTGTGTAGCCATGAATGTTATGGAGTGTGTATGGGGTTAGAGAACAACATTTGGAAGGGGATATCCCCTCTCCTTTGTTGAGGCAGGTTCTCTCCTGTTGTTTCTGCCATAGGGCCTCCTCCAGGCTGGCTGGCGTGGGAGCATCCTGGTCCCCTTCTCCTCTAGGGGTGCTAGGATTGTGGATTTGTTCAAGAATATCAGGCTTTTTCCATGTGAGCCCTAGGCTCAAACTCAGTTTGTCAGGCTTGTCGACTAAGTGTTTTCACCAACTGAACCATCTTTCCAGCCAACACATGATAATTATACACATCTAGAAGGGATAATACGGTGTTTCAATACAGCATATAGGTTGTACCAACTAAATGCAGGCAATTGGTTGTTTCTGTCTTTTTAAAATCATTTTTTAGTTTGATAATTTGAGGAGCTACAAAGCCCTCAATTCTAGTTATTTATGAGATACGTGACAGATTATTGGGAGCTTTATTCACCCCACTGCACTGTGTAACATGAGACCTTACTGCTTTGTCACTAGCCATCATGGAGATGCAAAAAGAACACTGTGGTGAGATTGTATTGCATCCCAGTTAGAGCAGTTGGCATCAAAACTACACAAAATTGGAGTAGCAACATGGCTTACTGGGCTAAGGCGCTTGCTGTCAAGTCTGATAACCTGAATTTGATCCCCAAATCCCACCTGATAGGAGGAGAAAGCAAATTCCTGCAAAGTGTCCATTGAGTTCTACATGTATGCTGTGGTACATACTTCCCCTCCACAATATAAACAAAATTTTAGCAATATAAAAATAACAAATGCCATCTAGGATATAGAGAAAGGACAGCCACTATTACAGATGCTGTGGAGTATAATTTAGGACAGCCATTATGGTGCCACAATACACAGGTTCCTTTAAAACAAAAAGTATACTGTATACTGATGGAGTAATCCCACTTTTGGACATATTCAGAATAAACCATAGCAGCCTCTGAAAGGCTGTACACCCATGTTTATTGTTGTACTACTCCAAACACTTAATATATAGAATCATCCTTGATGCTCACCAGTAAGTGGATAAAGATATGCACACCAGAATATTATTCAGCCAAAAGAGTATGGCATCTTACCATGTCAGCAAAGTGGGTAGTGCAAGAGAGTGTTGTATTAAGAGAAATCAGACAGAAAATAATAAATATCCTATGTTCTCTTTCATATGGGGATGTTCAAGAAAACTGTCTGAATGAATATGCAATAGTGATTACTAGAGTCTGGGGATGGGGGTGGGGCAAGGGAAAATAGGGAGCTGAGTAACAAGATTAAATGCATTTAATACACCTAACCCACTGCTACTCTGGACTTAGTAGCATAGCACACCATGGAAATCACACAATGAGTACAAAGCATTCCCAATTAGCAGGCCAATGAAACATGGCAGAACTCAAAATGTGGGCCTGCTGGCTGGTTGGTGGACACACATTTCCTTTAATCACAGAGCTATTATTCCACTTTGCTTAAATTCTGACTTTCTTTCGTGGTTCTTGTCTTACAGCATCAAATGAAGGGAAAGAAACAAGGAAACTACATGTCAAACTGGCCACCAATGCCTTTTACTTTCTTGAACTCGCCACTATAAGTTCAGTGATGTCAACACATGGCCCTGGGTGTGTAGCTTCATTGGTTTGTAAGAAACCGTATTTCATTGAGAAGACAGTGGCTTTTAGAGGGAAGAACGAATAACCTCTTCCCCTGGTGTAACAGAGAGTGATCTTCATGCTCTGTGCCCATCTAGTCACTCACTCTGCTTCTTATCAGGGTACAATATATTTCTGCTGGCAGCCTGATTTAATTGGGCTTGTGGTAACTGACTCAATTGAGCACTTTAATTAGGTAATTATTTTGTTATGAGAGCCACTTTTTAGCCAGAGAGAGAGCGAGAGAGAGAGAGAGAGAGAGAGAGAGAGAGAGAGAGACAGACAGAGAGAGAGAGAGAGAGAGAGCGCTTTCCATTTTTTTCTCAAGCTAAAAGTGGAACCTGCATTCTTTTCTTTCAAAATAAAGTGAAATAAAATGGAACAGCTAAAGAATTAGGTTGAGGTCAAGCTGTAGATCCAAGAAAAACAACTTTGACATATCTACTGACAGACAAGTGTGCTTTTGAGAAGTGAAGATAAAATTAGTGTTTCTCGGATTGCACTGCCATAGGGTGTGCCAGTGCTGTTGAATACAGTGGTCACTCCTCTGCTTCAGGTCCCTTCTAGAAGCTTGGGATTTTTTTCTCAGACCCCATGTAAAAGAATAACTCCTGGAAATAGGAAACAAGACAAAAAGGCATTCTCCAGTCCCTTCATTCTGAATAAACATCCCAGAATCCAGAGATTTGTTTTTCTCCAAACAAATTTAGTTAATTAGCACCATCTTTGAAAATTTACTGTGAATGTTAGTCATTTATTAATTTCATTTACAGATTGTCTTGAAGAAAGGCCTAGGCTCTGAAAATATTGCCCTAAATGGACCTACGATAAAAGCTATTCTCAAATTCTCACACACTTGAGACATTCAACCTTGTTATCTTTTGTGGGCCCCAGTAGGAATGATTGTAAATAATCTAATGATACCTCAGATCAAACAAACAAATAGAGTTGACACTAGAGGAGCCAACAAGACCCTAATTAATTGATTTGTTAATAGCTATTTGCTATTTACAGATATTAGTCCAAGTTGGGTTTTAAGCCGTGACAGGGGCCACAAGATAGACATTTTCTTCGTCTAAACCCCTGATTGCCCACTAGTCTCCTAGTTTCACGATTAACTACTCTGTGGAGGCATTTCTTTCCTAATGGGTTGAGGCTAATGCTCAATAGATTCCACCTGAAACATACTATTCACTCATAAACTATTTGTGAAATGGTCAGTCAACATAGTAATTATGTTTTGTTTGTTTAGAACTGATTTTTAGCTTTACCTTTCAGCATGGAAGACAAAACAGAAGGAAGCATTTCTCCATTAAATCCTCATTTAAATAAAGAGATATTACAAGTAGAACCTTCCCAAGCAGATAAGAATAATAACAATTCTCTTCCAGATGCCCAGGGGCCAGTGAAGGGTCACTTTCTTGTCATCACCAAGCAATAAGCCATCCCTAAACTTAATGATGCAGATCAACAAGGATTCTGTTGTCTGTAACAACTTTATGGTTGTTACAGAGCTCAGCCAGGGTATTTATTCCATTTAACTTGATGTTGTCTGGGCTACAGTCATCTGAAAAATCTTCCTAGGCTGGACATTCAGGCCAAACACTTGCAGGAGGCTGTTGGTGTTCTATCTCTAGGATCCTATATAGGCTTCTGAAATCACAATGGCTGGAGGAAGTGATCCCAGAAGGATGAGCTCAGATGCAGATCTCTCAGGATTTATCAGTGGAATTGCCACAGCACCATGTCTGCCTCATTTGAGCAGTTGGAGTACTCACCAGAGCCAGAGCAGGATGGCACCGTCACTAGGCCATCTTCTTGGCACACTGGATACCACATCACCCAATCAGAAACAAAGAGGCATTTCATTAATGTGTCATGGAAAACACCTTCTGGCTTTTCCTCTGTGACCATCTCCACTTGTTTTAAGAATGGAATCATGACTGGTTATAAGGAAATATCTCTTTAAAAAAAAAAAAAAAAAGAGTAGGTGTAAGGCTAAAGCTTTTCCAGAAAGTACCATTGCCATTTTCCTAACTTATATTGGTCAGAACCAACAGGTGACAACTGGCACTCTAAGAGTCCCACCCCTGACCTGGAGATGTCTCCTTGCTCTTGCAATTATGATGTTGAGTAGAGGCCACAGAGTCAAGCGTCTCAGGTTTGGATTTCAGTGGCTTCTCTGGCTAGTTTCTTCAGTGGCCAGTTGTGTAAATCTGGGTAGGAGATGGGAGCGGACAGGCCTCAATGTTTTCTCTACAATGTGGTGTGCTACTTAATGGGTTGTGAGCACAGAGATAATGCATGTCAAGTGCTCAGCACATATGCTTGGCCCCATGGTGGATGTCGAGGAAAATGCAGCTAATGCCAATATGCAATGAGTGAATGGAGATGAGCACAAAGCCATAAAATGATGGGGGGGGGGTGGTCACCCTGATACAAGGAGCTCTCCCAACTTCCCAACTCAGTTCACTTCAGATTAGGAGTAAATGTTTCTGGATCAACTGGATCTCTTATTTCTTTTGGTGTTTAAAAGGGTCTAAAACTGGGAGGTGTCTGGGCAGCAGTGAGTGGAACCAGGCTAGGGACACAAATGTACAGATTCTCATATCTCTTCCTGGATCTAATATCATATGTGTTGGAATGCATGAACTTGTAGTCACTGAATTCTTTTAAACTACTTTGCAAAGAATAAAACAGCGATATTTAAGGGACTGGGGGCATGGCTCAGCAGGTCCAAGAACCTGCCTTGTTAGACTGAGGACCTGAATTAGATCCCAAGAATCCATATAAAAAGGTCAGAAGTGGTAACCCAGATCTGTAATCTTAGCACTCCTCCAGCAAGGCACCAGGCAGAGCTAGAAGAGTTGGTTGGAAGCTTGAGGGCCAGCTAGCCTGGAGCATGCAGAGCTGTGGCAGAAATCCTGCTTCAAAGCAAAATAGAATCGGGGAACAAAAAAAGTTATCTTCTGATATCCTCTGATCTCCACATGCATGGTGCCTTGCTCAATCTCTCTCTCTTTCACACACACACACACACACACACACACACACACACACACACACACACACACACAATTTCAGAAATGGATATTAGTTATCAGACACTGAGACTGAAAAGTGTGTGGTCATGAGTCATACCACCTGGGAGAGGAAGCTTGTACATTGCATGCTCTCTTATCTTCCATGTCTATTGTTCACACACTGTTGTGTGAACATCAGGATGTTTAGGAAAAGGAGATTCATCAAACAAGGTGTTGCCTGACTTCATCTTTATTTTTTGGGCCTCACTGCTTAATTGTTGGATCTTAGAGAAATGTAGTGCCTTACTGAACACTGTCCCTACTCATCCTTCTTTGTGAGTTAGCTGAAAAAGCCCCCCACCTGTAGCATCTTTTGCAGTTCTCTAGGTAACCTTTAAGTGTTTGTGTTGTGCAGATCCAAACCTTCCTGCAGGTGGGCTTTCCCACAGTCTGGAGTCATGGCAAGCAGCAAGATCGTAAGTTACTAGTGCAATGGATTGTGCTTTTTTTCACCCGGACACAAGCTGGAGTCATCTGGAAGAGGCAACACTATCGGAAGAATTGGCCTACAGGCCAGCAAATCCTTTTTTTTTTTTTTTTTTTTTTTGATTAATGATTGATATGTGAGGGTCCAGCCTACTGTGTGTGGTAGCACTTCTGGCCAGGTAGTCCTGTATTACACAAGAAAGCAAGCTGATCAAGCTGAGAAAGCAAGTAATTAAACAGTGTTTCGTAGTGTTTCTGTCTGGTCCTCACTTTCCTTCCTGCCTCTAAGTTACTGCTTTGGTTTCCCTTGATGATGGACTGTAACTTGTAGCCAGGTAAACCCCTTCCTCCCCAGTGTTGCTTCTTGTCAGTGTTTTCATAGAGACACAGACACAAACTAGGACCCAGATGGAAATGCATACTTTTAATAGACTGGTCAGAATCCAAGCTATGTGCATCAGCATATCAACTTTAGTTATCCACCACATACAAAGCAGGAGAAAGAAGGAGGCAGTAGTCATGGGTTCTGTAAAACTACCCAAGTGGCACTAGCCAATCTCCCTTTAGCTAGAGTTGTCTGAATGACGGAGACCTAGCTAACCAAGTGAAGCCATATACAGTGGTTTTTGTTTTCCTTTTCCTGGAAAGGAATTATGTATTTCCCTCCCCACCTTCGCCCCTCACCACCTGTGACAGGCAGGAGAGCTGACCAGCTTCCTACCCACTACAGCATTTTGAAGAGCAGCCCCTGCACCTCGCTTGGGTAGCATAGTAGAGCTGATCCTGTAGGTTGGGGTGCAGGTGAGCCAGCCCTGTGGGTGTGAGCATGGGAGAGCTGGCTCCAGTACTCATTTGTCAAGTGGTGGAGTGGGCAGGGGAGAGATGGCTCCCCCTTGTCTCTTGCCTCTTGCCATCTTCAGCAGGCAGGAGAGCTAGGCCCTGGGTCCTGAGAATGGAAGAGCTGACTCTGCCCCTCTGCAGCACTCCAGACAGCAGGCCCTGCACCTCCCCTGGGCAGCACAGTAGAGCTGACTCCAGAGGTTGTGAGAGTGGGAAAGTGGGCCCACACCCTCGTCTGCCCCTTGGTGGCAAGGATGAGGGAAAGATGCTCTCCCTCCTTCATCCCTTCACCCCTTGCCCTCCCTCTCTTGCCCCTTGCCCCTTGCTACTTGTGGTATGTTGAGAGTGCTGACCCTCTCCCTTCCCACCGGGAGCATTTGGAAAAACAGGCCCTGCACCTTGCCTGGGCAGTACAGTAGAACTGACAGAGTGCCAGTGAGCCAGCCAGAAAATATGAGAGTAGGAGATCTGAGATCTACCGAATGGTGGCATGGTGGAGAGAGAGAAGTCCCTCCACTGCCACCCCTCACTGCCTGTGGCAGGTGGGAGACATGGCCTTGATGTCATAAGAGCAAGGTCACTTGGGAGAGCGGTCCTTGCACCCCACCTGAACAACACAGTAGAGCTGGTCTTTGTGGTGTAGGTGTAGGTAACCTGGCCCTAAGGGCATGGGAGTGGAGAACCAGCCTACCCCTTGCTTCTTGCTGCATAGGGTGAGCTATCTTGGTTGCTGCTGGAGTGCTCTTCTTGGTGGTGAGGATGAAGGAGAGCTGGCAGGCTGACCAACACAGCAATCATACAGGCCCAGAACCAGGGCTATGAGTTGGCTCAGGCCAACGTTCACCCTATCTATACACTGCTGGAGCATGTGAAGGGCCTGGTCCTGCAGATCCAAAGCTGCAGGATTTCCATGACACAGGACAACAACAGGGTATCCAGGAGGAATCCCAGTGAGGGCCCAGCACTGATAGAGTAGCAGAAGCCAGAAGCTTAGAACAAGACCAATGACTCATTGCAATGAACATTTGCAAGTAAAGATGTATGGACTCAAGCGTATAGTGTGTGACACTACAGCTTCCATGATGAGATTTTTTATTTTTCTTTTCTTTAATTATTTTAATTTAATTTTTAATTTTGAGGGGGAGGTTGCAAGGACAGAGGGCATATGTGAAAGGGTAGGGAGATGAGTGGGATTGAGATGGAAGATAAGAAATCCACAAATAATTAAAAAGTTAAGTTAGAAAAAATTATATATTATATCTCTTAATGTCTATGTGGTGCATTATTATCTTTTTTTGAAAAAGAAACATTTATAGAAAGTCTTAAAAATCTTGCTTTTTTTGCACACTTCATGACTCTGAGTGTGACAGGTATCTTTTTAATTCCTAATTCAACAAATATTTATTTAGTACCTTCTACAAACTAAGCACTGTCTTAAGTGTTGGATCTATCATTGGGTAGGGGAATAGATGGGGCCCCTGCTTTTCCTCTTTGTCTTATGTCCTGCCAGGGGAGGTAGGTATGCCTCTAAAGACACATCACACCAATCTTGTGTATCCAGGTACAAGCTGAGACCAGTATGACCAAGTACTACTCTAACAGCACCTTGGTCTAGAGATGAAGTGGCATTGAGAATGTGGGAAATTATCTCTGAGAAAATGATGCTTGAACTGAGGTTGAGTGTAAATAAATTAAGTTTAACTGGGTTTGTATAGTCATAGAGAAATAATTATTGGCATTCTTTTTAGTTGATCATCTGTGGTATCTTACTTAGACTTGCTGCATATTTAGATAGGCAAAAGTTCAATTACATTTTTTCAGATATTCCAACCAGATTTCTCAAATCTAAAAATAAGAAAGGTATCTCAAACCAGTTTTTCCTGTTTTATTTATTTTTTCACATAGCTACCCACTCACCAACAAACTCTCTATTCACTCTTTCCATCCATCTATCCATCCATCTGTCCAAATGTGCTTTTTCATGTGCATGAATATTTCTGGTACCATGGTAGAAAATGGGGCCCAATAATAACAGTATCTTACACCAGACTTTTAAACTATTCTGCTCTTCTCTTGCTCTTTCAGGTATCATGTTTATTCATTTTCACATCTGTCTCCTTCTCCCAAAAGCTCCTGAGTCAGGAATCAAGCCAAATTCATATTTACGTTTCCAGCACCTAATATGATAAGTGTCATGTGGTATTCAAGAAATTCCCATGAAATAGATTTGATGTATTACCATTATTGATTGTCATAACACTAAATGCAGCTAAATGATTGTTGTTACTGCTTAAGCTAAGGTTGGATGGATTTGTTTGTTGGCTGTAAAATAAGCAGATAGTTTCTGGTGAGGCCTTGGCCAGTCATGGTCAGGACCTCTCTGCACTGGCTCCTCTACAGCATTAACACTTTTCACTTCAGTACTTCAGGTCCTGGAATCTTCCAGGCAGCTAAAGCAGCAACCACACTTCCCTGATCCTTGGGAAGATTAATGATGTGAGAAACAGAAAGGGCTCCTGTTCCTTGGACACTGTTGTGTGAACCTAGGTTTTTCAATTACTCCGACAGCCTATGCATTGACATATCTTCGTCACACTGTGCTGCATTGTGTCCCTGGATGCCAGAAGACTGTAAAAAAAAAAAAAAAAAAAAAAAAAAAAAGCAACTTAAACAGGTTTCTTAGTTACAGAAATAATTTCTATAGATTTCACAGTTGACTTCTTAATTTTTTTTTAGAAGAAGTGAATGAAGGGCATCATTTCTCTTTCTCAGCTCTCAAAGTAGTCTTGTGAGATTCAGATATAAAGGGGGGGCATATGTCTTCCCTCACAGGTGCAGTGCAACCCAAATGATTTCCATTTGTTTTTCCTTGTTGCTTTAGCCATCACAATAGCTTTATTACATCTTTGTTTTCCTCCTCTTCTAACTATTTTCCTTAAGATATCCCACAGTCATCCATTGAGAAATAAACTTAAAAATCACCTGGTAACATTAAGGTCTGTAAATCACCATCCAGTCACAGAATCAGAATGTTTGAGACCTGTCAAACCTTTCAGAAGTCCATTGCTTCTTCTAACAATGTGTCAGTTCCTCTTGAGGCTGAGGCAACCACATCAATTCTAGGAAGTTGGCTCTGATGTAAGAACAAAGCTGAAATGTCTTCAGACTACAAGTCATCTCAGACACTGAACCAAATTGTTTTCATTTTTAAGAATCTTATTTCAGAGTGTTCCCTATAGAATAGAGCCAACTTTGTTATCTCTGTTGACTCAGGAGATAAAATAAAATTTGCCCTAATGTTTTGGGAAGAAGTTTAGTTTCTAAGCCCCAAGCCATTTGCACTTTCTCTTTGATGTCGCTATGCCATCTCCTAAGAGTAGTGCATATTTATGTGTGTATATATCATCAGCATTTGTGTACATTTGTATGTACATGTAAAACTCTATCTTGCGAGGCTTTTCATTATGTTCTAGTTTTCTGACGACCCATCAAACCTGCTTGAGTTTATTTATTTATTTATTTTTCTTCCTCACACAGGAAAAGATTTTGGAGAAGATTTTGAACATTAAGGTTGAACAGGCATTTACAGATTTGCTGAACCATTGCTCACTATATCTTGGAGAACATGACCAGGGCTACCAACTTCCATGTAAACAATTTCATTCTGGAGGAGTGTCCCCCCAACCCCCCAAATATAGAGGTACATGTGCACATCTCAAGAACAATCCCCCGTCCTTTCAAATCTAGGAATGAATTTCTGTGGATGAGAGATTTTGAATAGAAACATTGAATCTGGTCATGGAAGCAAATTATTTTTTACTCATAGGTTTATCATCATGTTGTACATTGCTTCCCATTCCAAACACCTCTTCCCCAACTTATGAATATCCCTCAAACACAATGACACTATTTTTCAGTTGTCCAGTTAAATAAGTTGTTTTATTTTGTAGCTTACACTTATTATTAGACAAAGTTGGCTACTGCTCTCAAAGATTAGACCCATCTTGACATCTTTATTTTAGTTCTAAAATACAAGGTGAAGGCCAACAAGCCTTTGATGGGTGTATCTGGGAGAGAGGCACTCTTGTAATGCTTTCTCTTTATAGCTTCCATTATCATTTTTCTCCTACAGTGAATCGGATCATCTTGGATCTCATTAGCCAGCCCTCCCAATGGCTTGGTCTGCTTCAAATGGATTGCTAGCTGCAGATTATGCATGCTCAAATATCTCATCAATTCCACATAATTCCTCTAATTGAGAAACTTGTACTTTCATTGCGTCCTCAAAAAGCAATTTCTTAATGACTTATTAAAATAACGCCATTTGCCAGCCTTTTAAGAAGTCTCACTTTTGCATGGTGTCACACTATAATTAGTAATACAGCGCCAGTGATTAAGCTGAATACCAATTTGAGGCACACACACAGCTGCAGTGGAGCTCTGTCACTAATGGGGTATGGCACTTTGATTGTTCCTTGATACCTGAATGCTGCAGCCATACCTAGATCGTGGGATTACCTTGAAATGTTGATTTCAGATTCTGGAAACCATGGCAACAGTTGGCTCAAACGAATTCAAGCTTTAAGAACCAAGATTTTCTTGTTGAATTTCTTTGCTTTTCTTTTTTAACTCCTTAACTCACAAAACTCATGGGAAAATAATTACAGCTAGACTTTAGATAGATATTGTGTGTACTGTCCATTCTGTAGTAAAGGGCAGGACACAAACAAAATTATCTTCCCAGGGGAAAAGGGAAGATGTAGTCAATGACTGGTGTGCAAAAAATACACTACTAGAACTTCCCAGTTGCCCAGTCATGGAAATTATTCTCCTTGTATTTAAAATAGAGCACCTCAAATTCTACAGCCAAGCATAGTTTTATACAGGGTTTTCTGTTTTCTTCCTCTTACCACACCTTTAATATAGGAAGAGGCTCTGTTTCAGACTTGCCATCTTTCTGGTTAGTCCTTGTGTCTGATTGATTCTGCTCATGGAAACCTGTGATGACTTTCAGAATACAAATAAAATCCATGTTTTAAAAACATGAATTCAAGCTGTTGGCACAACAAAATGGCTTTGCATGCTCTCTGAAGTTTATTTCTGTCACTTACTTCTCTGTTCTTCCTTCTCTCTCTGGGCGTCTGAGACTGCCAGCATTCCCTGTGCAAAGCTTGCTCTTTCTTTTGTTTTTAGATTTTAGCTGTTCTTTCCCTATTTTTCCTGATATCCTTCATAGCCTCACTCCAAATCTCTTCTCTGAGATTCTCCTGCATCCCCATCCACTCCTCTTCTGCCCAGTTTGCTACCAATCATACCAGCACCACAGAGACAGTTTATTTCATATTAATTAATTATATATTCCTATTTTTTCTGCTGTGTAAAGAACTATTTAAAGGGTGGAAACTTGTCCTATTTGCATTTTTATTCTCGGCATTTAGCACAATTAATGGCACATGAAAAATCTCCTAGTGTTTATTGAAATGAATAGTCACTAAAACAGATTCAACATCAGTTCTTCATTGAAATAGCTCAAGAGAGTCAGTTCTTCATTAAAATAGCTCAAGAGAGATTAGTGAGGAATGAAAAACAAAAGTTGTTCCCTTCACTCTTTTCAGACCTAATCCCTTATCAGGCTAGTGCCAGCCTAGCTCCTGTAGACCTGACTGGCCCAGATACTCGGCCATCTTATGGGCCTCATCAGCCATTCAAACAAATGCCACAGGAGACCGAGGCAGCTGTAATAGAAGCTTAGAAAGACAGCCCAAGGCTGGTATCGTGATGTCAGATTGGGTGGGATTCCCTTAACGGTCCCAGCTACACCATTCACTTTCCCTGATGCTCTAGACAAACCCAATTTCATTTCTTCACAGACAGTTTTACTCAACAACTGTCCAAGACCCTGGGGGATTCATTCCTCTGCTTCCCTTTTGTCCTATAGTTGAACAGGCGATCGTTTGAGCACAGTAGGTGCTCACACTCCTTTACCAGTTGCCCCACCTTCAGTTGCAGCTGAAAACTGGAAGGGATCCAGTTCCAGGGCTGCACTTTCTTCATTGACACCTTCCTGTAGATACTTTTTAAACACCTCCATCATTTTATCCCCAAATCCCAGTGCTGCATTGACCCATCCCAGGGCCCAGGAAGTTGTCCTGTGGTAGCAAAAGCTGTGCTTCAAACTCTTCTCCTTTAGTGATTTAAAAAAAAAAAAAAAAAAAAAAAAAAAGCTGTTTGACCAAAGGAGGCCTTGGAACAGCAGGAGCAGGAAAAGTGAGTTATGCTTGTGGTAGAGCTGACTTGGGTTTTCCTGTTGCTCTCCAGACTTCTTCAACTTTTCAAGCCATCTTTTTCCACCCCTGCTTTTATTATGGGTTCTATTAAGTTTATTTAAATATTTCTCGGTTCTTTGTCCCCTGCCCCAGTTGTTTCTTGAGTTCAATCAAGCATTTATTTCAGCAGGCCTTAAGTGAATATTGAAACCTTGGCAATAGTCTTAGTAGATTAGCACAGCAAAGTCTCTCTCATTCTTCATTGCTGCACCGGGGGATGGAATCCATGGCCTTATTCACCCTACCTACCTCTCCTGCCACTGAGTTTTACCCTCAACTCTTGGCTTTGTTGAGATAGTGTAATGGTTAGCATTGATCACCAGTTTGACAGCATCCAGATTCACCTAGGAGACATGTTTAGGCATGTCTGTGAGGTGTGATTTAGACAAGGTTTATTGAAATGGGAAGACCAATCCTGGAAGTGAGCTATGACATTTTATGCTAGGGTTCTAGACTGAATAAAAGGAGAAGCCAGCTGAGCACTGAGACCTTCTCTCTCTCTCTCTCCCCTGACTATGGGTGCAGTGTGAAGAGCTACTCCTGTTTTCCTTACCACAATGGACTGTACCCTCAAACACTGAGCCAAAACACTCTGGTTAAGTATCTTATCACAGCAATAAGAAAAGTGACTGATAAACAGGATTTCTCTATGTACTTTATTTAGGGTGAGCTCAGTCTCCTGAGGACTGAGAGTACTACCAGTGTAGCCCTAATTCCAGATGCAAATGTCCTTTAGCTGCTTATTCAGGAGAGAAGAACTGGCAAGCCCAATGCAAGGCACATTGTTTAGTGTACTAGGAATTAAACAGAAACAAACAAGAAGTTATGCTTGAATTCAGTCTAGGGAGTCAGAGACATAACAAACAAAACAAAACCCTAAACACAATATGGTACTGATGCAGATTTCTGAATAAAACATTACCTTTTATGGTCTAGTTGTTCATGACTCAACAATCATCATTATCATCAAAGACAGACCTCGGTCATGGCTCCAAGCTTGTTGTTGCATACAGATGAAGATTATAAAGGCACAGATTCTCATAGGATTATGCAAAGAGGAAGCAGGGCTTATTAAGAACTATTACACAGAGCTGGAGGGTGGCTCAGTGGTTAAGAGCACCTATTACTCTTGTAGAGGACCTGGGATTTGTTTCCAGCACCCACACAGTGGCTCACAATCATCTGTAACCCCACTTTCAGGGGATCCTACACTCTCTTCTGACCCCCATAGGCACTACTCTCATATATGCAAGCAGGACACTGATAAACATCAAATACAAATAAATCTAAAAGTATTTTTAAAAGTTAAAAAAAATGACAGAAAAGTTGGAAATTCAGGAAAAGTAAGAAATTAAGGAAAAGTGAGAGAAACTCATGAGAGCAGGAATTTTCAAGACAGGAAGAATTGGCCCAACTTCCCTGTTTAGGATTACTATAGAGCTGTTGTAGATACTGAAGCGTAGCTGAGGTAATGGCTGTGTGATTGGTTAATTCTCTGGGTTTTCATGTCCTGCTTGCCTAACCAGGGAGATGGCCATGTGATGTTCAGTCATTCAGAGATGACTGGCGCTCCACTCTGCCCACCTCTGACTTGTGCTTTGTTAGCTATCATCTTTGAAGGTCTGCTACCTGTTGGTCACTGTGTTGCTATTTCTAACCTTGTAGGTACCTGTTAATTATTCTAACCCCCCTTTGTTCTCATACTCACATTTTTGGCTTGTGGCTTTACCATGGCAGAGAATTAATGTTGTCATAGCCACAAAAATGTAACTGCAGTCTTTCTTGGTAATCTTATATTTAGCTCCTTGTTATTGGGGTAGTCTACAGAGGTCTCCTAGTAGACAAGAATGTCAGAAACCACTGTCAATTTATTCTGTTACAAATGAGAACATTAGAAGTAAAAATATATGAAAGGACAATAGTGTCCTACACATGTTCCTCACATGTTCCTACACATGTTCCTCTGCCTGTACTGTTCCTGAGCTCTATCTACCCTCTTATATGTCTAGATTGGTTATCTTACACCCAGCAATCAATTTTTATTCAGTTTCCTTTGAGTTTTGGACTTTGCCATGATAACCCTTAATTTTCCTTTTAACTACAGCCTCTGTTTTCATTGCAACATATATGAGCAATAGAAAGCTACATCTGTAGCAACAGTTACCAAGTGTGTATGTACTCCCATAAATGTGGAGCCCTCACATTAGCTTACTCTTTGCAATAGCTCACAATAGCTCAGTGAGGTGGATGCTTTGATCATTTTCATTTTGGAGGTGGGAAACTGAGACAGATTTGTCTGAGGGACTTTGCTCAGAGTTACATTGTAAATAAGTGACTAGGTTTAAACCTAGGCCGCACATTTCCAAACTCAGAAATCATTACCTTATACTGAAAGAGTGAGGCAACACACACAGAATACACAGACTTAGAGGATCATGGGGCACCTAACTGGAGGAGGGTTGAGGAAAGACTTTCTCTAGTACTTGATTCTTAATTAAGGCAGGTAAAGTGACCAAACTAGAGTTGTTTTTTTTTCCCCCCCCTGCTTGGAGATGGGAAGAATTACAGCAGAGGGAACAGGGTGACAGAAGAAGTTGGAATGGTGCTGAGAATCTTGGTGTTCTACAGGGTTCATAGTCATTTGATACCATGGGCCAGAGGGCAGGCTAGGAGTGTGGAGGGAGGATGTGCAGAGGTGGGCAAGGCTGGGTCAAAGGAAGTGTTTTATGAAATATTGAGAACTGAGGAATTTATCCTGAGTGACAAGAGTGTTTGAAAGGTTTCAATTAGAGTCTCTAATGAATCAAATTTACATTTGATCTATATTGTACTGGTGGCTATGAGAAGGATGGGTTGGCACAAAAATACTGGTTGAGAGATCAGGTAAGCTTTTAAAGTAGTCCAGCAAGGTCAAATAAAAAATACATTAGTTTTGTCTTTATTGCATAGAGAATATTAAACAATGGCAAGTACTGTGCTCCCTTCGGCAGCACATATACTAAAATTAGAACGATACAGAGAAGATTAGCATGGCCCCTGCACAAGGATGGCATGCAAATTCGTGAAGTGTCCCATATCTTTTGCATTCATAATAATCTACCCTAATTTATAGCAGTCCCTTTTTCAACCTATGAAGGGTCTTTTGGAGGAGGCTAGGGAACTATTCCTCAGGTTCTCGGCTCCAACAAATATGCTCAGGCTTCATGCTTTGCTCCATCTGGAAAACCAGCATGCTGGGATACAATAGCCACCATTCATGATTCTGATGGTAGGCCAACAGACCAGGTCAGAGAAACCATAGTCCAAGAAAAAATCCAAACCATGATTGATTCTCTGATTCCTCATATAGATTATCATCTATTATTACTTCCTAAACCCAGAGGTACAGACCTGGACTCCCAAATCTCGGATATACTATCTGCTACCCATTATGCTTTACACATTACTAACCCCAGCCTAGCAAAAGACTGCTGGCTATGTTTGACCTTGAGAACCTCCTGGCCCCGAGCAGTCCCTGTGCTTAATGATTCCTTGTTGCCTAATTATGATTCCATGCTGGAGGATAACTGCACACTTAGTGTCCTTTTTAAGGTTCAGCCCACAGGATTTAATAACTCCTCATGCTTTTATAAACATTTTAAGAATGACAGTTTTGATGTAGATGTAATATACAAGCCTCCTTTACCTCTTGCTTTTCAATGGTTAATGTATCCACAGCTCTATGTGCTGGGCCTGGACAAGTCCTAGTTTGCAGCAATGGCTTGGCTTATTACTTGTTGCCTGCTAATTGGTCAGGTTGTGTGTTCTGACTACCTTCCTTCCAGATATAGAAATAATACCTGGGGATAGCCCATTCCGATACCCTGCATAGACTATTTAATTCTGAGGCACAAGAGAGAAGTTCAATTCATTCCAATATTGGTTGTACTTGGTATTTTAGGACCCCTATCCCCACTGGTTCTGCAGGCATGGAAATAGTAATAAAATCATACTCCAAGCTGTCTCAACAGCTTGCTGATGATGTATAGACCTTCAACAGGTCAGTCCAGGACCTTCAAGGGCAAGTTGACTGTCTAGCAGAGGTGGTCCTTCAAAATAGAAGAGGGCTAGACTTACTCACTGCCAACAAGGGAGGCATTTGTTTGACTTTACAGAAAAAATTCTGCTTTTATGCTAATAAATATGCAATAATTCTAGACAGAATCAAGAGACATCAAGAAGAGCTCGAGAAGCATTGCAGAGAGCTGTTTGACCAACCCATTTGGAGCTCTTGGAACAGACTCCTGCCTTACCTCCTTCCCCTGCTAGGACCCCTGCTTGGCCTACTAATTCTTTTATCTCTAGGACCTTTTCTGTTTAACAAATTGATGGCCTTCATTAAAAGTCAAACTGATGCTATAAAAATGTAATGCATACAGGTACATTTATCATCCCCTTGATATGGCCAAAATGGGAGACAGCTATGATGAACTCTAGCCAATACATAGCTAAACCTGTATATTGATAATTTCATCAGAGTCATCCTCTCCTTGGTGAGCAGGGCTGGTTAGCCAATGATGGGCAACAGAGAAAGGACAGAAAGTGTCCTGCCCCAATAGTCCCCTAAAACAGGAATGGTCATCACAAGATGTCATCTCCAATGATGGGTAAGGCTATGTCACACTCCTGATCAAAGAATTCCTCTAACCTAAGACAGGCACAGCCCCCTCAAGGATATCCCACCTCATGGCCTTTTTTTATACTATATTTAAAAGGGGGACATGTGGGGAACCCTGGAGCAAAGTTAGCATCTTAACAGACATCTTCCCTACTATGCTCTTTTATACCCACATTCATAGTTGTCAATAAATACTTTATAGCTATAATAAAACAGGGGTAGAAACATTTTTAGGTCTGTTAATGACTTACTCCTCAGAGTAAAGTCTTAAAAAAAAAAAGACATATCAAATCAGGTGTTGTCTAGAAGTGTGGTTATTCTCTGAAAGCTCTCTTGGGTGGGCCCTCCTTTCATTGTCTATGGTTTTGGGCTTTGAACTCTAACCTAGGACCACCATTACTTGGCTTGCCTACTTAATTTGTGGGGATCTGGGAAGTAGGAAATACAGTATTCTTTGTTTAAAAAGTGTAAGGATTTCAAGAGGGGGCTGTTTGGATGGTGAGACTCAGTGTGACTAGAAAAACCAAATGCTGTGAAGTTTGGTCCTGAAGGTGGCTTTAGCTAACACTTGGCTCACTGGTTTTCTGTAGACATTGCCTAGAGTTCATAGTTCTGTTCACCCCAATGATGTGTTAGTCATCTCTGCCCTTGTTTTGAAGGTTTTTCTCAGTGTCCCTGTATTGGCTGGTTTTGTGTGTCAACTTGACACAAGCTAGAGTCATCAGAGTGGAAGGAGCATCAGTTGAGGAAATACTTCCATGAAATCCAGCTGTAAGGCATTTTCTCAATTATCAATCAATAAGCAAGGGCCCAGCCAATGGTGGGTGGGGCCATTCCTGAGCTGCTGGTTCTGGGTTTTATAAGAAAGGAGGCTGAGCAAGCCAGGGGAAGCAAGCCAGTAAGCGGTACCCCTCTATGGCCTCTGCATCAGCTCCTGCCTCTAGGATCCTGCCCTGTTTGAGTTCCTGTCCTTGTCTTCCTTCAGTGAGGAACAGTAATGCTGAAGTATAAGTCAAATAAACCATTTCTAACTTTCTCTTGGTCATGGTGTTTTGTTGCAGCAATTGAAACCTTAACCGAGACATTCCTTTATGATGAATATCAAGCACATGGAGCAAATGATGCTGAAAGAGGCCTGTCCTTCCTCAGAAAGCCAGGTCTGCCATCCCAGTAATACCTGGACCACAAGTAAGACTACGGCCAAGAGGAAAGGGTTGCAATTCAAAATGTTTATTTAATTTTAGTTTAAAATAACAGGAGAGTTAGAAGAAAATGTATTTTCAATTCATATACCTGTCACGGTGTGTGTCCAGAGGATGTACAGAATGCTTGCAAATCAATAAGAAAAGACAACTCAATAGAAAAATGAGCAAAAGTCTTGATTAAGCATTTTGATCAAGAAAACTCATGCATACCGAATAGTCTTATGCAAACATGCTATGCTCAAAGAGTGGTTAGGAGGAATGTAAATCAGAACTGCAGAGAGACACCCTTTTGTATTTATCAGTCTGGCAAGTTAGAGTTTGTTACTACAATGGTTTCCCTTCCTGCCATTTCAGTTGCCAGCAGTCAACCACAGCTTGAAAGTATTAAATGGAAAAATTCCAGAAATAAACAACTCAGATGTATTAAATTGCATGCTGTTCTCAGTCGTGGGATGAAATCACCCTCTGTCTCACTGTGGATGTGTCATCCATTTGTCCAATATGACCATGCACTTGATGTCACTTGCCTACCCGTCATTCAGGGGCTGTCTGAGCTTTCAGATCTGTGGCCACAGAATCACGGTGCTCCTGCATCCATTATTCTGCTTAAGAAAGGTCCCAGAGCACAAGAGTAGTAAGGTGGTGATCTGCATGTGCCAATAGGATGTACTGTGATTCCTGTAAGTGAAAAGGTCAGCGTTTACCACTCTTCAAGGAAAGGTGTGTGCTGAGGCCACTGAGGCTGTGGATGAGGGAAGCACCTGCCTATGAAACTGTGAAGAAGACAAAAAAGTTCTTTCCTGTTAGTTTTGCTCTTGTGTCTCAGACCACCAAGTTCCATCTCTGGTATACAGCAGGTGCTTAATTAAGATGGAAAAGCACTAAATTAGAGCAGGTAGGTATATGAAGAGGGGCAGTATATAGGCTTTAGTGCTATCTGTGGGGTCATGCACCCTCTGGGCTTTTGGGAATATATCCTTTGTGGAAAAGGTGGGGAGAATTCTACCAGTTTGGGGTAAAAATAGGAAGCCCTGGGGAATAGAAAATGGCTCCAGGAACTTTGGTCAAAAGCTAACCTACTAAAGTAAAATAACATTAGTCTCATGAATATGCCCATCCTACAAACCAGGGCAATGACTTGTGCTAGGGTGGTCTCCTAACTGACATCCAGAGGAAGTTGCCTGGATGCTTGTTAGAAATGCAGCTTCTCAGGCCCTGCTCTAGGTCATAGAACCAGGACCGGTTGCTGATTCCTGCCCACCTCCACCCCTCCATACCATAGGGCTGCTGGTGTCTTGAAATCGAATCAGCTGTGATTATCTGCAGAAACCTTGATGAGATTGGGCCTATTGACATTCCCTTGTAGAAGCAGGTGGGTTGTCCTATCCTCATCCGAGATCCTAGCCACTTCTCTCCTGTTCCATCCTTCCTCCCATGCAAATGACTCTGTCCCAACTGCATGTGGTCCTGTTGGGGTGTGAGTATAGGTGAAAAGGTGGCTGGATATGGGACTCAACCATGACATTTTTTATGAGTCATCACCTGTGCTGGGGTTGTGCTTACAAAGCAGCTGTGTAAGCCATCCATGCTTCTGTAAGTAACCCCTTCCTCATGGAAGGACCCTCAAACTCACTGGTTCTCCAAGCTGGACTTGGATGGGATAGTTTCTTTGGTTCATCTGTGTGCTGTCTGACATGAATACAGCATTTTTTTGTGTGTCTTCTTTGGAGAAGTTCAGATTGGAAAGCTCTGCTCCACAGTGCTCTTAAATGTTCTTCACAGAGACTTAGACCAAGAGCACCTTGTAGTAAGTACATTTTACAGCATAACACAACACATACAGACATACAGACATGCAGACACACACACACACACACAGATGGGCATACATATGAATGCACACAGACACACACATGCTTGCACACAGACACACAGACACACATATGCATGTACACAGACACACAGATACAGAGACATATACAGACACAGACATATGCACACACACACACACACACACACACTTACACACACAGACAAACACACATTCGCACACATGCACACACTGACATTTTGTATTTCCATAATGATTGAGAGTCACTAAACTAGTCCCACTGATCAGTGGGTTCTTGTGTAGAAATTACTATGCTAGAGAAACAGTTTTACGTGTTCTCTGGGAGATGCAGAAAAGATGTTAGCAGGAATATACATGCCATTACAGTATTGAAAATACTTGACAAGAGCTATTTAAGAGGGGGAGGTTTATTTTGGCTTGTAGTTAGAGGGGATTCAGCCCTATCATGGCAGAGAAGGCATCCATAGTCAGGGAACAGATAGTAAATGGAAATGAGGCTGGGCTAAACAATGTCAAGGCCAACTAACCCTCAATGACTGTTTTAGTTAGGTTTCTATTGGTGTGAAGAGACACCATGACCACAGCAACTCTTATTTTTTTTTAATTTTTTAATTTATTTTATATAACCAAGTCAATTTAAATGAAAACAAACATTTATAGACAATATTTGGGAATTTGGGCATAGTTCTTTTCAAACTACTTCTTGCTGGTAAGGGGCGCTGTCATGGGGGATTCGAAGAAGATTCAGAAATCCTGGCTGAAGTCTGTAAGGCTGCTTTGTCCAGCTGTTTTGAATGTAGGATCACCTGGTACTCTGTTTCAGGTGGTCTGGCCTGATCAAACCACATTAGTCTGGAAGGAATCCACATCTTTTCATTTTCTGTGGAAACAAAAATAGAAATCCTTTTCCCCGGTAACTTGTCCTTGAACTTAAATTTTGTAGTCAAAGCATTTTTTAAATTTAATTTATTATTTTACATGTCGATTCCAGTTGCCTCTCCTTTCCTTCCTTCCTTCCTCCCTTCCTCCCTCCCTCTCTCCCTCCTTCCCTCCTTCCCTCCCTGCCTCCTTCCCTCCTTTTTACCTTCTCTACCCTCTGACATGCACTCTAACCACCCTCTCCTCCCATCCTCCCACCCCAATTCCATATGTAGGGGAATGCCATCCAGTTGGGGTCATGTAGATCTGACAGGTCATGTGAAGTAGGGACTAGGGCTTCTCTCCTGTCTCTAGATTAAGGCAGTTATCCCTCCATGGGGGATGTGTTCGCAAAGTCCTTTTGTGCACCAGGGATACATCCTGGCTCCACTGTCTGAGGTTCCTTAGACTGCTCAGTCCTTCTGGCTGAGACCCATATTCAGGGGGGCCTGAGTCAGTCCCCTGCTGGATTCCCAGCTATCAGTCTGGTTAGCTCCTCCTTGTTCAGGTAAGCTGTCTCTATGTGTTTCTGCAGCCTGGTCTTGTCCTCTCCATCTGTACCTGGGTTCTAGTTCGACTCAGTGTTTATGTATGGGTGTTTGCTCCTGTTTCCAACAGGCATTAGTTGAGGGCTCCATGGATAAGTTAGTTGTTGATCTCACTCTCCGGGAAGGGAATTTATGGTAGCCTTTCCACGGAAGCTCAAATTGTTAGTTGGGAACAGTCTTGTAGTTCTCTAGACCTTTCTTTGTGTTCAATTTTATCTTCAAACCAATAATGGCTCCCTCTTTAATGTTCTCTCTCTCTCTCTCTCTCTCTCTCTCTCTCTCTCTCTCTCTCTCTCTCTTTCCTGACTTCTATTCCTAACCAGGCTCAATCTTCCTGGTCGCACATGTTTTCCTTTCTTCCCCCTCATTTTTTCCTACTTCTTTCTCCATTTGCTGCCCCCCCCACTTCCCCTGAGCATTGGGGGACTTGTCCCTTCCCAGTTCTGTGAGGGACTTTATATGAATCTCTTAGAATACGCCTGGTATCCTAGTTCCTCTGGTGGTATGAATTATAGGCTGGTGATCCTTTGATCTAGGTCTAAAATCCATATATGAGTGAGTACATACTGTGTTCCTCTTTTTGTGACTGGGTTACCTCATTCAGGATGGTTTCTTCAAGTGCTATCCACTTGCCTGCGAATTTCAAGATACCATTATTTTTTTTCTGCAGAGTATTATTCCATTGTGTAGATGTGTCACATCTTCATTATCCATTCTTCAATTGAGGGGCATCTAGGTTTCTTCCAGGTTCTTGCTATTACAAATAGTGCTGCTATGAACATAGTTGAACAGATGTCTTTGTTGCATGGATGTGAATCCTTTGGGTATATGCCTAAGAGGGGGATTGCCAGGTCCTAGAAAGAAAACATTTCATTGAGATGGCTTGCTTACAGTTTCAGAGGTCCAGCCCATTGTGATCATGGTGGGGAGCACGGCCGCATGCATGCAGCCAGATGTGGTGCTGGAGCTGAGAGTGCTACAGTTTGACTCAGACAATAGCAAGACTCACTGTCCCACTGAGGGAAGCTTGAGAAAAAGAGAGCTCCAAGCCTGCCCCCAGGGAGACCCACTTCCTCCAACAAGACCCCACCTCCAATAGCACCACTCCATTTTCTTTCCAACCCCCACAATGGCCCTCTCCCCCAGAGAGGCTCCACTTCCTAAAGTTTCCACACCCTTTGTAAACAGTGCCACCATTTGGGGGACCAAGTACTCAAACACATGAGCTTGTGAGGGGACAATTAATATTCAAACCACAACATCTCAGGTACCACTGAGACTGGACTTGGTACTGCCTTCATCCTGCGAAAGACAGAGCTCACAGATACGACATTGAGTGAAACAGAGCAGAAGAAAACCCAAGTCATAGGAGAAGGCACATAGTCTATTCCTTCTGTGGGATGTCCTAATATGCAGAGAAGCCAAACAATAAATGCACACATGTCAGTGAGGCTATAAGAACAAGCTGGACATTGATTGCTGTCTCCTGCACAGTGGTTGAGGGAGATGATGGAGGGGAGGCATGCAGATGTGGACGGTGTTTGACCCATGTTAAGTGCTGTGACGGGCATCATTCATTGTTATTCTTCCTATCACAGGCATTGTAAACATTCCCTCATACATATTTAATATTAGCAGCAACCAAAAAGATAAAGGAAAGGCTGAACATCAATGCAATTATGAATATAGCTTCCAGAAAACACATATTTAAAAAGGTTTTTAAAAGAATTTTTTTTAAACGAAAGTAAATTTGTTTAAAAACCAAACACCTCTCCTCCATAGGAAGGATGAAAAGCTGATTTAGTATTCCATCCCTTCAGCATAAATATCCCTTTAATCACTGTGCTGGTCAAAATATTTAATTGTGGTGCTTTATTCATCCATTTCAATGTAAGAAAAACACAGTTTTGCTGATGACAATTATCCTCTCATACTACAATGGGGGCAGATGTCCGTACTTAATCCGAGAAATTATCTCCATTTCAGTGTCACGAATATCCTTCACAGTAATTAATAACAGACTGAGTAAGCAGAGCCTTTCACCTCTCTGACAGATTCAACCAAATTGTTGATACATAACGGTCTACAAACCCATATGCCACATGCTCTGTGTAGTGTTCTGTTTGGGGCTGGCCACTAACTAGTCAGGATTGATTAGGTCCTCATCTTTTACTGAATCTTCAATATCTTTATTATTTATTTCTTACTAGCTCTGAAGAACCAGACTTGATTGTTCTTCCCATTTTTGCAGGGCTGGGAGTGAGATGTGAGGTAATTTGCCAAAGGCAGATGAATGAGCCAGTGGCAGGCCGGAAATTAAGGCCCCAGAATCCCAGGTGGTAATTTAGAGTCTACCACCTGTGTGAGTGGATACTGGCTACGTGTTCATCACTTGCTTTCACCCAACGTTGCTGAGGCATCACACAAGCAGAAAGGACTTTCGTCCCTGCCTCTGTAGACTTACAGAATATATTACATCATTTAGCACCTGGATTGCTCTGATATATTTCTATTTTCTTCTTTTGATGCTCCTTTTGTGTAAAGGACTTAAGTCCCAGATAGAGTTGCAAGCTCTGTAAAAGCAGAAAATGTGTTTCTCTGCTTCTTTGGGTAGCTTTTCTCTGCAATGGCATAGTGCTGGGCATGCAGGTGAATTCTGCAGAAACAGGCATTCTGTTCTGATCCTTTATTTTGACCCCTTGAAAAGCAGATGACCAAGATACAGGACTCCAGTCTGCGTTAAACAAGGTGAAGTTTGGCTTTTATGAAGGGACATCTGTGTTTGGTTATTGTTAAAATATGGCTCGATTTAACAAAATTCAAATTTGACATCTCTTCGTGTGTACGCATTTGGCAGGATGTGGTATATGGAATCTTGGAGGATCATTTGCTCACAGAAAGTTTCAGAAAGCATGCTCTGTGCTCCCCATGAGTATTTGCTGGGGAAACTGAAACCGTGTAGGACACCACTTCCCTGTCAGTTCTAATTTGTTTCTGATATAATTAATTGTATCTGGCCAGTATGATTTCCCGATCTGAAGGAAAGAATAAAGACATCAAACTACTTGCCAATGGGCAATGGTAATCAGGACTTTTGAAAAACAGGAATTGAGTCTGATTATCTCAAATTCATTTGGAAAGAATGAATTATTTAAATGACTATCATTCTTCCCTCCTTTGCTTTCTTCTTCCCTTCTTTAGAATTTCTCTAAAGTGTTCTGTCTTATGCGATTTGGAGACTGCTAAATATCAGATCCATCTGCCTGGGCCTGACAAATTGGCAGCCTCCCCTGGCAGGACTGATATGCACTGGTTTCCACTGATTTACTTAACAGATGACATCCATTCTGAGTTGTCAGTCTCTGTACCAATTGTGAAAGATGTTGACTTTCAGCCATCCTTTGCCATTTATGTCTGAGCAGGCCGTATTTGTTCTCTCTAAGCGCGTTTCTGGAAACTGTCTTAATTGTGTACTTTGGCCTTCCAGAGTTGGTGAGATCAGAACAGGTGTGGTGGACTATCATTGTCTTTGCCTGCTCATTGTCTGTTGAGCTAAACTATGGTGGCAACCTTAGGTTCCCTTTGGAGCTCATTCCTATCCATCTTAGCCCAGGAGTTGCCAGCAGAGCTGACTCTATTTCTAACTCGTGTTCTGGTCCTTGTTATGATGATTCAGGAGTCATGTGAGCCCATAATCTCCTGCCCTTATGTTTTCTGGGATCTCCATTTCTTTTGGTATTTGAGATGTGAGGGTGCAGACTGTGTAGCTGTTGTAGCAGCACTGATAATATGTAAGGCCTGAGACTGGAGTCTGCATGGAGGCAATGGAGTCAGGAGGTTCACAGGGAGAGGAACTCGATTCTTATGGAGTTAGCAAAATCCCAATACTGGCCTCTTCTCCTAGGGTTTTTCTTTAATTAACAGATTATTCTAAAGCCAGTGTCATGGTCCTGGCAAAGCTGAGCAAAAGAAAGAGAGATTGCTCAAATATTCTCTGATTTCACACATTGACAGCCTTCCTACTCCATCAATGTCCTTCACCAGAGGGTACATTTGTTATAACCTGTCAACCAACACATCTTTATCATCCCACACCAATGTTAGACATTAGGCTGCCTCTGTATTTTACATTCTTTGAGTTTCATCAAAACTGTAATGACACCATTACAGTGTCATACAGAGTGGTTTCACTGCCCTGAAAAGCCTCTGTGCTCTACTGACTTATCCACCTCCCCTCTAACAGCTGAGCAGCCACTCATGCTTTTTACCTTTTCTGTGATTTTGTCTTTTTCAGAATATCCTATAGTTGAATCATATCACAAGCATCCAGATTTGACCTCTTGCATCTGGTAATATATGCTTAAGATTCCTCCATGTCTGTTCATCGTTGGAGAACGTTTCTTTTTAGTGCTGAATACTATTTCATGGTCTGGATTTATTACAATTTAGTCATTCACACAGTGCAGGACATGTATTTGCGTCCAGGCTTTGGCAGTTATTAAAAAAAAAAAAAACACCTTCTTTAAACTCATAGTTTAGATTTGATTTTTGGTTGTAGACAAGGGTCTCCAAGAGTTTTAAAGACAGAAATCTCTCTTTGCTTGGAATGACTTGGTTGGATTTCATATTAAAAATAAATAAAATGTCCCAGTGACACACTGTGTCAGGAATACTCATGGTCCAAGATCTTCTCACTGCTCTTTTTTTTTTTTTTTTTTGAGACAGGGTTTCTCTGTGTAACAGCCCTAGCTGTCCTGGAACTCACTTTGTAGACCAGGCTGGCTTTGAACTCACAGCAATCAGCCTGGCTCTGTCTCCCCAGTGCTGGGATTAAAGGCATGCACCACCACTGTCCAGCTCTTCTGTCCTTTTTGACTCACTCTGCTGTAGGCAGCTTAGAGGGGTTCAGTCTTTTCCTTGCTCTTTACTGAAGCAGAGCAGCAGTGCAATCTGCCCCTTACAGCTGCCATCTCTTGACTGATTTTGTCTAAACCCTTAAAACTGGCCTCTGCCTTCAGTCTTGCCTTCCTCACAGTGTCTCCTCTATAATTCGTCAGAGGATTTCTTTTGATTAACACAATTCGTTGGGCCATTCTTGGACTCAATCTGGACTCCACTACCATGGTGTACCACTGTTATCTAGATCAAATCCAGTCCTCTAAGGCCCTTGACTCTTGGGCAGTCTAACCTCCCACCCCCAGCCTCCCTTCCTATTCTCTGTTATAGCCCACTCAAGCTTTTATTGCTTGGGGCCAGCCCCTTTGAGAGTTTGCTAGTCTCTGTGCCATGCTGACAACCCCCCCCCCCCCCCCCCGCTCTGCTTCTCTCCCCTGCTTATCTCTATTTTATTCTTTAATCTGGGCCTTCTCTATGTCTATGGTGGGACAGCTCTCTTCGGAGTGCACACCTCCACAATGAAGCCCGCCTTATTCACAGGGTGCAGGGGTAGGGGCAGGTGGCTAGGTCCACTGTAGGGAGGTGGTGATAAAACCAGCTGATCTCCTGGGCTGAGGGCAGTGGTTAATGAGGAGGAAAGGGACCGCTAGGCTCTGTGAGAAAGAAGGAAGGAAGGAGAACTGTGTGTGGCTGGCGCCTTTACTGGTCTCCTCGTGAGATACATTTTTCCTTTCCACTTCCCAGAAGACACGAGAAGTGAGAAAATTACCCAAGTCCAATAATTAGCAAGAGATAGAGTTGATTGGGTTGTCAGATTTAGGAAATTAAAATATAGGACACTTAGTTCAATTTGAATCTTAGGTAAATGAGTTGATTTATTTGTGCTGCTATGATGTAATACTGCAGTCTGGGTAATTTATAAATGATAGAAGTGTATTTCTCTTAGTTATGGAGCCTGGAAAGTCGAAAATCAAGGCAAGGGCTGCTTGCTTTGCTTCTACAATGTCTCCTTGTTTGAGTGTCCATCCAAGGCAGGAGTTCTGTGTCCTCAGATGGCTGAAGAACAAAAGAATAGGGAGGCAAATGGTTGGAGCTGATTTTTAAAGCTGTGGGTCTCACCCTGGGGGTCATGACCCCTTTGGGGCTGAATGACCCTTTCACATGGGTCACCTAAAACTATAAGAAAATACAGGTATTTACCTTATGATTTGTAACAGTAGCAAAATTACAGTTATGAAGTAGTAATAAAAATAATTTTATGGTTGTAGGTCACCATAACAGGAGGAACTGTATTCAAAGGGTTGAGAACTGCTTTATAAAGGGTTTTAGTCTCAGGCACAGATTGGGAGCTCTGTGACTCAACAGCTCCCTCAAAGGCCATACCTCTTCCTATCACCACACAAGGGTATACGTTCAACATCACTATGAAGTTTGGAAGGGAGCAATCTTTAAATCATAGCTGTGGCAAACACTTGAAAACTGTAAGTCTACCCCAGCTGTTCACTGGATGCCCAAGATTTTAATCAGCAGGTGTAAAAGGCAGGTCCTTTCTGCTGCACTAATGACAGGTGATTCACAAGCAGGTCAAGCTACTCTAGCCCAGTCAGTGGTTGAGAATATTGAACAAGAAGAGGCAGTGGTCAGGCTAGTGGATTACAGTGACCTTGTAACTGTGCAATTCTCAGATCATTAGTGACAGTAAAAGTCACAAGTGGTGTTTCTGGTATTTCTGGAAGCTCTGCCTTGCATCACAGTTCAGGGAAATTTAGGAACAGGCTATCTTAAATCATGTAAAAGAAAGTGTCAGTCAAGCACTAATTGATTTCCCAAGAAAGGACTCCAAATTATGGAAATGTGTTTGGAAAGATGCTCCCCGTGAATGAATACCTCCCTCCTCAGCTCGGAAACAATAGCTGGATGATTATAGCCACTCCTTGGAATGTTTTGCAACTGTTAAGAACAATGAGCACAAAGATTCTTTAACACAAGCAAAGCTTGTGTTACAAGGTAGGACACGTAATTGTGCATAAGTGATAACCACACCTGCTTGCCAGGGGAGAAAGGCAGAACAATAGAAACTTAAGAAAAATGTTCAGTAAGAAATACACCAGGTGTCAAAGTGCTTGTCTTTGGCTGGCTGGTGCCTGTTTTTCTCACCTCAACTCTTCTGTGCTTTCCAAACTTTCTGTCAGTGGCTATATACTCTGTTCACAGTGAAAATTCCTAGTTTTAAACATTAGGAAGATGCTGTTTGTTGTAATATGTCTCTCTCTCTCTCTCTCTCTTTTCAGTATATGTACACCTTTACAAATATAGACAATAAATACCTACTGAATGAGTCAATAAGGTATTCTTTAAATTTTTTCCATTGCTTTTACTAATTTGCTTGCTGTGCACGTCTCCATGTGCAGTGGGATTATGTGGAGAACAGAGGACAACTTATGGGAGTTAATTTTCTCAAACTTCAACCACGTGGATCCTGGGGTTGGAACTGAAGTTGTCAGTTTGGGGGCAAGGGACTTTACCTGCTTAACTACCTTGCTGCTTCCAAATGAGGTATTCTCCACCAATGTGCTCTCAATATCCAATTACAGAGAGATGGATGAATAGGGAGTTCTTACTTGTTGTTTGGGGATTTGATGATAAGCCTTCCTGGTCTCTCTCTGGAACTGAGTTTCCTCATCTGTAACTTGAGGGCTTTGACACGGTGTCTATGGTGCTTTTTTTTTCCAGTTATTTTCTCATTCAAAGGAGGTCCAGACTGTTAGGGAGTGACGGAGAAGGTGCCCATTCCCCACTTAGAATTCCAGACTGTAGGGATCCCTGCCTCAGGATCTTATATGATGGACTGTGGAAGGTTCCAGAGCTGCCTGGCTGTACAGGGATCACGCAGGAGTAAATCCACTGCTTTCTGCACTTCAAATGTTTTATCTTCCATGGCTTCAGTGCTTTCTGAATGATTGCATTGTTCTGTGATGGTAGCCATTTCTGGCCTATTTTACACTGGTTGGCAGATATTTGGGTCCCTCCAGAGCTGACTGGACAGTTTGCTGTGTCCATGCTACATCAGAGAAAAAGCATGTTGAGGGGATCATCATCTTCTACAGTTACTGTTGTGATTTTGTGTTTGGGCAGTCAAAGAGATGCTTTGTACAAAAGCAAATTACCAGGAAAAAGGAGGATTTGAGACATCCCTTATGTTCAGGCTCTGTTTACCCATCTGGGGCACATTCAGAGATTCAATGCAAGTGTACTGAGCACAGCTGCGTACACCAGGGAAGATAGTGGATAAAGACTTCCTTGTTTTTAAGCTTTCCACCACTGCCCATTTCTAATCCCCCAACCCTTTATTATAAGAAATGTTTAGTAACTCTTTGCTAACCAAAAATGAACAGCCCTTACAATTATTCCTTAGGTTTAGCCAATACATCCTATTCCATTAACTTTCCCCCCAAAGCTACTTAGGTTCCCTGATGAAAATTATTTTCATTATAATGTGGGTGGTTTATTCTGTTTGCTAAATGAGAATCCTCTCTGCAAAAGTGATGCTTGTTTAAGACAGGTGTAAGGTGAAATGCCACCTTATTTAAGGTTAAATCAGTTGTGGAATACTAAGATGCTGCAGGTCCAAAGCAACATGTGTGATGGCATTTCCATAATCTCCCAAGACTTACTCTCTCTTCTTCCCTCCCTCCCTTTCTTCTCTAAGAGAGGTCCGAAGAGAGATCAGGGAGAAGTAGACCATTATTAAATACACACAAAATAATGTAAAAATCTTCTCTGACTCTGAATTAAACATCCCCAATGCTTATAGAATTCAAATAGAACCTGCACTTCAGGAAGGCTGCGGTAATTGGACCTTACAAGGGCAATATGGTTTTCTGAGAACCTTGCTGTCCACACTGTTTTGCCCCTTCCAATTAGTACCTAACTCTGTAATGTGTTTAGCTTTTTCCCTCCACAAAAGCTTATTGATTTTGGCCAAAAATGCTATTATTTCAGAAAAAGAGAAGATATTGAACCGACATAAACATCCACATAACTGGATACTTGTCTATTCCGGCCCTCGCTCTCCAGCGATCAGGTTTTAGTTGCAATTGTTAGGAGCAGAATATAGAGAAGAGGCATCAATAACAGTTTCTTCCAATCTCATCTCTAGCAAATTGAGGGTAAAATAACAAACAATAGACCCCATCTCTTTCTCCTTGCTCCCAAGGATGTGTATGTTGAATTTAAACCCATCCATTGCAGGAGGGATAACTGGTTCAAGAGCAGATGGTAAGATGGAAGACTTTGGTTCAGTGAGAGGGCTGCAAAGCTCAAAGGCTTTTATTTATTTTTAATGTAAATTAGAATCAAGCTTGTTTTACATGCCAATCCCAGTTCCCTCTCTCCCCTGCCCCCCACCAACCCCCATCCCATCCCCTTCCTGCTCCCCAGGGAGGGTGAGGCCTTCCACAGGGAACTTCAAAGTCTGTCACATAATTTGGAGCAGGGCCTAGGCCCTCCCCATGTATCTAGTCTGAGAGAGTATCCCAATATATGAAATGGGCTCCCAAATTCCATTTGTATACTAGGGATAAATGCTGATCCACTACCAGAGGCCCCATAGATTGCCCAGGCCTCCTAACTGACACCCACATTCTGGGTCAATCCTATGCTGGTTTTTCAGCTATCAGACTGGATGGAGTCCATGAGTTCCTCCTTGTTCAAGTCAGCTGTTTCTGTGGATTTCTCCAGCCTGGTCTTGACCCCTTTGTTCATCACTCCTGGTCTGCAAATGGATTCCAGGATTTCTGCTAGTGTTTAGCTGTGGGTGTCTGCTTCTGCTTCCATTAGCTACTGGATGAAGGCTCTAGGATGGTATATAAGGTAGTCATCAATTTCATTATCAGGGAAGGGCATTTAAGGTAGCCTCTCCACTATTGCTTAGATTGTTAGTTGGGGTCATCCTTGTACATCTCTGGACATTTCCCTAGTGCCAGATTTCTCTTTAAACCTATAGTGGTTCCCTCTATTATGGTATCTCTTTTCTTGCTCTCCTCTGTTCTTCCACCGATTCAATCTTCCTGCTTCCTCATGTTCTCCTCTCCACTCCTCTTCTCCCCTTCTATTTCTCCTAACACCCCCCCCCCCCACCATGCTCCCTATTTGTTCAGGAGATCTTGTTCCTTTCCTGTTATCTGGGAGACCATGTATGTCTCTCTTAGGGTCCTCCTTGTTTCCTAGCTCCTCTGGCGGTGTGAGTTGTAGGCTGGTGATCCTTTGTTCTATGTCTAAAACATGAGTGAGTACATACTATATCATGTTTGTCCTTTTGTGATTGGGTTACCTCAAGCTGGTTCCATCCAGCTCAAAGGCTTTTTAAATAAAGAAAAGAAATGAAAGAGGGTGTATTCCTTAATAGGTAGGCCTGTAGTTTCTGCTCTGCAACTTTGGGGCATAAGGCCGAAGCTTTTCTCTGTGTGCTCTCACTGCATTCCATGCTACCGCACATTCTGCTCTACACGTCACGTGACTTCATCACTCAAACCTTGGAGATCTGCTTCTCCTACTCATGGGTTTTTCTTGTTCAGTTCTGACTCACACCTGATGGCTTGGCTGAATATCATTTTCCTATGAAGCCTTTTGTGTAGTTTCACAGAGTGAAGTTACAGCTACACATCCATGTCCATCTTTTCTATTAGACTGGGTTTCTTGAGAACATTGTAGCACACTAACCAATTCTTTCCATCACAAACCACACTGAATGTAAAGTAAACAGCTAACTTCCTTCTTTCCCATTTTCTCTCAGACGCCAATGGCAACATGGGACTTTTCTTCCTTATGGGAAGGAAATCTTCATTATAGTAAAGAAATGGTGACTTTCTATAACATGCTTTCACAGGGGGCTTTAGGAGTCACTCAGGAACAGGATAAACATTTCTCTTCTTCAAGTCTAAATGATACAAAAGAGCTAAGCAGCGAACTGTAGGATTCCTGTACACAACAGGAATGGAGCAGAATGGCATTCAGACTCAAGGGTGTGGCAAACAACCACCAAGAAGGGAACAAGACACAAACATACTGGGGAATAGAGGAACTTCAGCAGGATAAGAGTAAGCTAGCACTCTTGGACTTTCTTTGGATAAGATCTCTTGTAGAGAGAATTTGACTCAGGAGGAGAGGCCAGATAGACCTTTCTAACTGTCGTCAGGTCTTAGCATGTTTGTAGACAGTCAAAGATAGGTTTGTTATGTTTGAGAATGGGTTTCACCTTGGATGTGAGTCTGGAATCCTTTCATCCTTTTTCCTTTCTTCTGCTATTTACACCCAGGTTTTTCCTTTATCTTTCCCAGTCCCTAGGGATCCAATTTCATCTTTAAGGCTTAACTCTAAGATGGTCATGGACAAGCTCATGACTGTGCTTTAATAAATAAGCACACATATGTCCCAGCCTTTTGACTTAGATTCAGTGTAGAATTAAGCATAGATCCCACAGGTGTGGATTGCATGTCCTCACATTCCCCAAGTGTCCAGTACCAGGAGAAAGCTGAGACTAAGTGATCAGCAATCCAGTGCAAAGAGGCAGTCCTTAAGTATGAGGACTATGACAGGGTCCTTTAGTGTTGTAAATACTTGGTTTTGTTTTCTTTGGTGTATGAAGCAAAGACATGTTGAGCACATATATATAGAAACAGAAAAAATACAAACCCCCCTACCAGTAACAATAACGTTATTCAAATTTTTAAGTGTGAAAACAGTAAGTGGAAGTTTCCCTGTTTCATTTACTCATTAACACCTATGCATTACCAGCTAATACAAAGTTTAATATATATATATATATATATATATATATATATATATATAATTTAATATGTCTTTATTTTAAGGGGTGTGTATATGTGTGTGTGTTATGGGGGAATCAATTAAGCATGCATACATAAAAAATATAGACATAAAAAGGTGAAATTATTTTGAAAAGAAATTTATAACTGAAAACTAACAATTTCAACCTCAGACTAAACAGAATTATTTTTTTCTGAAATAGATCAGTATTTGAGGGAAAAAAATCCATTTTCTCAGGTCCCCCAGTGACATTTAATACTTTGTTTCACCTTTGAAGTGACTGCATTGAATCAGGTACTCAGAAATCCAATCAACTCAAATGTTGTATGATCTTTAATAAAGTGAAGATAATCACTTTTTAGGCCGGTTACCAGGTTTGAGCTTTTTATTTCTGTTCCAATTCCAATCCACCATCCAAGAAACTCCTTGTGAGGAAGAGCACGAGGAATTACTAGGAAAATTGAGAAGAGATATGGCGCTCACAAGAAGTAATGAACATTGTGGCCGTCTACCTTCCTCACCCTCTCAGCATGGCTTATGCTTGGCTGGACACAAAATGGGGGTTTTCTTCTTCCTTTTCAACAGCATCGATGAACCTTTACACAGAAATACTTCTGTTGCTTCTTTGCTTAGATGAAGGGCCTCACTACTATGTCCTATTCTCCACCCCCATTCCCTTATCTCCATCTTCCTGGTACAGTTTCTTCCTCTTATTTCTATCATTCCATACATAATCCATTACCCTCTCTGTTTTTATACTGAAATTTTGGCAGGCAAAATTAGGTTGTAGTAATGAAACATCATTTGTAATGTCGTCAAAGGAGAGAGCCAGCACAAGGCACAGTGAGGATGCAGGAGCTTGTTGAAGGAAAGGTATGGTGGTTCCCCATCTATTTTTGGCCATCAGTATCCTAAGAAGTGGCTCAAAGATATTTGTAAATCAACTGACTGACTGTTTTATGCTTACAGAATTATAACTTTTGAGGTATGCTAATAATATTGAGGGTATATTAAGAAACATGGGGATCTGAGGTGATTTTCTATGTAGGTCTGCTTTAAAAATTATAGAATGGGAGAAAAGGAGATGAAGAAGTTTGTGAGTCAAACAAGATATTTGTCTGATGTTAATAATTGGTGAACAGAGTGATGGGTGCAAGGAGGCTTCTTTTTGTGTTCTCTGTATCTGTCTTTTGCTTAAAAAGTGCTGTAATAAAAAATAAAAGTCAAGTTCCCAAATGAGGATGATAGAGGAGCCTTTGTTTACCTCATGGTGACCACATTAAATAATGGCTTGCACAATGCACAATGCCTTTGGCTCTGATGTTTTATCCGAGCCACCTCCCTTACTCTTCTAGGCCTTACCTATAACGAAGAAGTGTTAGAAGGCACTACATCAAGGCTGATTTTATTCTTAGCATGCCCTTTCCAAATGGCCATTTTCATTGAAAGACTTCCAGTCTTAGTCAGTGGCTTTGAGAACAGGATAAACTTTGCCTAGGAAAGAACTTACCAAGAGACAGAGAAGGATGGAGAGAGGAAAGAAAAGGCCTTACTTCCAGTATGCACAATTCTGCTTTTTGTCAGGTCCACGAATTTAATGTCAGGTTTCTTACCCCTGCTTACAGCTCCCCCATCTCTTGTTTCCAAATTTTCTTTTTCCCCTCATCCTTAAAAAAATTCCTCTGCTTCTAGGAACCTTATTAAAGCAACACTTTTCTAGCTCTCAGCATTAAGAATCTGTCAGCATTTTCCATTATGTAGCTCTCTCAGCTGATGCTCTATTCTTAATTGGCACTATTGTAGCGGAGAAAAGACAAAATACTTTAGTTAATGCTGGAGACCAGGCTAAGTTTTCAATCTTAACACTGTGTGTTCTGGATTAGTGGGTCTAAGTTAGTTCTTTAATTTACTTGAATATCTTTTATTCCTAAGTGAATGCTCAGCTTTCTTCAGTACTATGTCTACCTGTAGCCCGAGGGAAGGGACTTCCCTGGGGATTAGATTCCTCACCCAGTCTAAACCCAGTTCTTATGGTTTTCTGTTCTTGCAGGAGGAGACTGTGGAAATACCAACTGGAAGCATGGTTAGGAATGGTCATGTCTTCTCCCCTTATTTTATGGATTTTAAAAGAGGCTAAAAGTGTTAGAATGACCTCTATGCTTCTGGAGTCTATTTTGGTATAATATGTCTTCCCCTTGTACCCAAGGACCATCCAACCACAAGCATTTTTCAAAATTCACTTCTTGTAAATACTTTTTTATTGTGCATAGATGCGAAGAGCTAACAACATACATATCTGTAGGACTGCTTTGAAACAGTCTCTCCCAGACATATACAGGGCTGTTACACTCAAGTGCTCACTCACAGAGGATGTGGTTGGCTGCACAAGACATGTACGAGGTCAAGACAGTCAGTCAACCTCCTGATAAGAACGAGAAAGATGATTAGGAGCAATCCCCTCCCAGACAAAGAACTATTGGCAGCTGATGACTGTGGGGAGAAGGAGACCTAGTTTTCTTTAAGGGTATGACCCTGAATAGGATGACCACACTCATGTGGGTGGCTTTGCATCTGTGTACATTTGAATAGCACAGATTTGGGCCTAATTGATTTATTAAAAGTGATTTGAAATTTCTTAAAGGAACTTGAGCAAAGAGAACTGTGTAGCTATTTGTTAAACAATCTGATGGCACAATTCTGTTTTTCGTGTCCTCATGCCTTGTTTTGTTTGTAATTCACAGCTAATTTGATAACAGTATTTTTAGCAGCTCACCTTTATCAAGCCTTTCACTCTGTTTCTATAGAAACAATAAGTCCTACTCATGTTATAATAGTACCTTAATATCTAATTAAGTCTCAGAGTTACAACTAAAAGTACCTGTGCAAGGGTGGGTTTAGGAGCTAGCATAATTGACTTTTAGTCTGTATAGCAATTAGTGGAAGTGGTAGAGTATGTGGGTTTACCAGAAAATGATCTTCTCTTCACCAAAATAGGAACTGTTCAAACTGTACAGAGGATTGCAGAAGTAAAGACACATTTTAGTTATCTGGCCAGATGATCAAGTGGTAGACATTTAATTAATCACTCATTTTTTTTTCATTTACTGACTTATAATTATGTGTATTTAGGGAGTACAGCATGATATTGCAATTCAGGTACATGTTGTGTAATGATCAAATCAGGGCAATTAAGCATCCATCATCTTAAACTCAGTCATTTATTTGTGATAAGAATTTTCAAAGCTCTGGTCAGTGTTGAGGTATCTTGAAATACAAAATTCACTATTGCTAACTGTATCCATCTAGCTGTGCCATGGGATAACTGAATCATTCACTATGCTACACAAAATAAACCAGGCACAAAAAGACAGGCATTGCATGATGCCACTCATATCCAGGGCAGTAGTTACTAGTAGCTGAGGAAAGGAAGGGAAAAGAGAGATTGGTAATGAGTACAGGGTTATAGAATTAATCTTTAATAGACACTTTCTATTGATGTATTTTTGGGGCTTCTGTCTTCACAGGAGATTCTGTTCTAGCTCCTCACCTCTGGAGATCCTCAGCTCATCCCTAGCCATGTTCCTGGGCCATGTCCAGAAGCACACTTTGCTGAATAGCCAACTACAGGTCTCTCTCACATTTGCTTCTATGAAAACCTTTTGGTTTTGAGCACCTTGGCATCTATTTCTATATTTTAAACTCAGCTATGCATTGATTTGATTGGTCATATTTTATTAAAAATATCTGTGTTTTTGTAGAGGAGGGGTGCCATCTCCATCAGCTGAGTTACTTTACCAGTGATCTCTGGAACATCTTTCAAATTTCAGGTGTAAGTAATTGGTCAAGGGAGAAAGCTGTGGTTCTTCTTGGGAGATGTCCCAGTGCAGTCTTTGCTTGTTTTCAAGAAGGCAAATGCAGGGGAATTGTTTTTCCCTGATAACCACCAAATAGTAGAGGTTTCTGGGCTCCACTACACTGCCAAGCCCACACATTTCTCCCACATCACCTTGGAGGCACTCCAAGTTATCATTGCTTTCTGTCTCCCTGGAAGCCAAGTTTTAATTCTACTTCCTATTATCCTATCACTCTGTGCTTTGGACATTCTTCTTTTGATATAGATCTGTCAGGCCCCTTTGTAAAAATGTAAACCTATTACATCCCCTTTATTCACCCTGGCACTAATGTCCTGACATCAAATAAATGTCCTGAGGCTTTGCTGGCTGGCCTTTACAAAGCAGCACATTTTAAGTTACTTTCCATCTACTGTCTTCTTTTACTTTGTTTAAAGATGTAAAATGAGGGCAAAGAATCATGGGACTTAAGTAATGGTCTGCAATTTCCTGCTGTCTCTACACCTACTTTGTGACATTAATTCATTGCCACTTTTCTGACCTGTGGAACCTCTCCGGATAGCAATGACTATGAGTTAAAATAGAGTTAAAAAAATACCAATTTGATTCAATCATCTTGTCAGAGTTCCTGCCACTGCCTCTCTGGGATAGGATACCCTATTGTAACCATTTCAGCAACTGCTTTTTGGTTAAAGCATGTCTTAATTACTTGTCCCCTCTACCTGAAAGTTGGGGTTGTGATTTAGTTTCCTTTGGTTAGAAAATAAGTCATATCCATTTAAAGTACATACAAATCTTCCACCTCTAGTGACTTCACTATTTTGTCAATTTTCTCCAAAGAGGTCATTATGGTACAATTACTGAGAAAAACGTCCTGTTTGCATTTATAGTCTCAGTATTATCATTTGATACTTCATTGCTTGAGTTTGGCAAATAAAGTAAGGTTAGTAGTTAGCAGATAGGTAATTTGGACCTAAAAATAGAAACTGATTCTAGTATATCTAAGCACAACAGAACTTTGCTGGGAGATTATAAGAGGACTCAGAAAATCCAGGGGAAGCATTCAAAAAACAGGCAGTGTGTTAATCAGCAGTCATTATAGTAATGCTGCATGATAAATCACCCCAAACCCAAGCATTTGTGGGGCTGGGGAGGTGGCTCAGTTGGTAAAGTGCTTTGCTCAAAAGCATGACAACCTGAGTTTGAATCTCAGCACACATGTGAAAGCCAGGTCAGTGGTGTGTGCCTGTTAAATCAGCACTGGGGAAGGAGAGACAGGAAGACCCCTGGGGTTTACTTGCTAGCCAGTTGAGCTGAGCTGGTAAGCTTCATCTTCAGTGAGAGAACCTGCCTCAAAAAGTAAGCTGCAGACTGTTTCACATCTGATGTCAAATACTACACACATACTGCACACATACTACACATGGAGAAACACACACACACACACACATGCACATGTGCGTGCACATACATGCACATTGGAGAGAGAGAGACACAGAGAGACAAAGAAACAGAAACATACACACACAAAACACTTTCATGTGCATGCACATTCGAGAGAGACAGAGAAACAGAAATTCGAGAGAGACATAGAGAAACAGAGAAACAGAAACACAAGCATACACACAAAACAAAGGGGAAAAATCCTTTAAAGCAGTGAGTGTGTGTTGTCATTCTATGGATCTGCTGGTTGAGGATCTTAATGATTTGGCTGAATGTTGCGTGTTCAAGACATCTTGCTCCTAATTCTTGTGACATGTGAATATTACCCTATATAATAAATACGTAATTGATTTTTGCTGAACTGTAATCTGGCCCATCACAGACAAGGATCATGTGAATATGTTGGGCTGAGCTATTAGCCTTGTAATTTGCTTCTTGCCATTGTCATCTTCTCTTTATTCACCATCCCCCACCTTGTCTTTTCTTCTCTTCCTCCTCTTGTTCATATTCCTTTTTCTTCTCCCTGCTTGTTCATCCTTTCCCCTTCTCTTTCTCCTTTTTCTCTTGCTCTTTCTAGTCTTCTGTGGGTGGCTTTATTCTGTGGGAAAGTATTAGGAAGCCCATTTATGGTGTTGTCATCAATTAGTGGAATTTTTCTTATTAATACAGAATTTCCTCTGTCAAACCCTGAGCCAAGCATTTTCCCCAGACTTCCTGGGTACAGGAAAAAGAACATACAGGGCAGATGAGACATGGGTGAAAGAACTATGGGAAGTGGAGGCAGAGGTGGCTACTTAACATGGCAAAAACGAGGAGAAAGGCCACCATTAGGAAAAAGTCCTTTGGCTTCTGAGAGGGCAAAGCCTAGAATTATACAAGGGAAGAGTTGTTGCTTCAGGGAAGGCTCTGGCATAACCAATGATGAAGAACCCCAAACAGTCCTAACCCCAGCCCTGTAGCCAGCAATCCCAGTTGCAAACCAGCCCTAGGGCCAGCTACTTGGCTGCTGTGTCAATGTCTGTTGGAATGGTACTTGTGTGGAAGCTATGACTAGGGACCTATGAAGTCAGGGGATGCGGGGCTGCTGAGCTGAGGATGCTTACATCTGTGGATCTCTGGTTGTTCCAACACCACTGCAGACAGTGGTTAGCTCAGTAACTGAGGTGTGCTCCTGACCAAGGAACAGGTTCAGAAGAACTCAGGCAACATATGTTGCCATGAGTGAGGGACAGAGGCTGGAGATTTGCTCCTTGTACATAGAAGACAGAGAGGAATTAAGCAGGCATTTGATGTCTACCTGACCACTGTCTGATTTCTCAAGTGATCCCAAATCCTTGGTATAAGGGGTTAAATTGGCAGCCTCAAACTAATATTGAGTGGAGGATTCACAGTTAGATAAGAATTGCTGTCTAGAACGGTCAACTCTAGAGCGATCTGCTGCCTAGACTTGTTTCATGTCCTATAACATGGTTTATAAGGGCAGGACTTCAAATGTCAAAACTAACTTAAGAATGCAGATGACAGTAGTTAGGTGGGCACAATTGTAGTGAGCAACTCCAAGTGTCCTCACCCTCTGAGTGGGCACTGGCAGTATCCCACTAAAATAGCACAGATGAAGTGCCCTGACCTGGCTGCCCACTTGTGCAGGTGTTTTTACTTTGGGGCTGTGCAGCAGTGTGCTGGGTGAGGAGTGCAGAGGGAGCTGTGTGGATGGCTCCCCAGCTCTCTAGCAGGCTGAGTGCCAGAGTGCTCCCAGAGGGCAATCGGGATAGGATGCAATCACTGTCTTCTCAAAGTAATAAAAAGTTATTTCTTCCCAGAGAAGCTGGAAGGCACATAAAAGAATCTTCAATGGAAGGTTATATTTTTTCCTGATCTTTCCCACCCTTGACCCAGCACTGGGCTTTTTCAGGGCTGAGTATTCTGGACGAGTCTTAGATGAAATTAGTTCCCAGTTACTTGTTGTCGGTAAAGCCTGGGAAATGTATAAACTTTCCTCCCTCTGTAATTCAGAGAAATCATTATGGAAAATTCCTGTTCTGCTGTGTATGGAGTCATGTGTGGTCATTTCTTTAAAATATTTTTCATCAAAGCAAAGGTGGGAAAAAGAATAGACATATAAGTAGAGAGTAAATGAACTCTCCATGTAAATGACAGGCATAGTAGACTGGACAGTATAAAAAATGATGTAAAGGTATTTGCTTTATTGTTTTGTCTGCCAACCATCCATTTGTCCAGTATTTTGATGGAGGCATCCTGATTTCTCTTTGTAGTACCCATTCTCCTCCTTTTCTCTGGCTTGGGTGGAGCTGACTATATCTTCTGGATATTGGGAATTGACACATTACTCAAATTCATCTATTGATAACAAAATTTCATGCGTTTTGACTTAGGAAGTGGAGGTCCTGTGTATGATAGTGAGGCAGGGGGTGGGGAGCTCCTAGGGAATGCCACCACACAGATAGGGATGATTAGGTGGTGGAGAAAGGACAATACATTCTTGGCAGCTTAAGGTGAGTCCTGGATTCAGCCATGCCTGAAGCCACACTGTTTTTGGATGCCTTAGCTAACTCCAGCCAATAAATCCTCCTTTTAAATTCAGTGTTGGGTTAGGTTTTTGTACATATTGAGGCATTTCTATTTTTCTTTTCCAGAAAACAGTCACCAGATGAAACAAAAACAGTCATAACAAAAGAAAAAGCCCAAAGGCCATAATTCTGGGTTGTTAGCTGCAGTTCAGGAAAACTCCTGATTGTTCCTTTGTATGTAACATAAGAATAGTTTCACTGAGGATATAAGGAGTTGCATAGCTTGAAGCCCTTTAGCCATCAGTTCTGCTATGAGTAACTGATCTATGTCTTACTCCAGGCCTCTGTCCACTCTTCCCACCCTCCCCCATCTGAGACAAGTAGCCTTTTATGCTAATAGATTGACATTTCCCAACAGTGTTAGACACTCATGTGGGTAAATGAGAGGACCATGAATGAATACTTCTATGAGAAAAACCACTCAGCATTTGTTGCGAGATGATTACTGGAGCACAAATGTACACTGGAAACCAGGAGCTGATGAACTGGTATTTCTTTTTATATTCTGTGATTTTAAAAACTTCTTAATGACATTTTAAAATTTATTCTTTGAAAATGTATCACATGTATACCAACCTTTTCACATGGCCCCTCCAATTTACCCAGAATCTCCCAGTGCAGCTCCTTCTCAATTTCGTGTCATCTTCAAAAAATGAATTATTTGGACCCTGTGTGTTCAATTAGTGATGATTATGTCCCAACTGGTCCCTGAAGAAAAGTTTCTGTCCCTTTCTAGCAGCCATTAACTGCTGATAACTCCTCATTGAGAAGTGGTACCTCATTAGGCCCTCTCTCATTTATACTAAAAATTTTAATGTCCAAAACAATTCAAATTTTATTTTATTAAGTGAGTTGACAATTTATATAGTATTAGAAACCAAGTAGTCTTTTTTTAAAAATTTTATTTAATTTTATATAACAGTCCAATTAAATGAAAACAAACATTTATACACAATATTTGGGAATTTGGGCGTCGTTCTTTCCAAGGGGCGCTGTCTTGGGGTATTTGAAGAAGATTCAGATATCCTGGCTGTAGTCTGTAGGGCTGTTTTGTCCAGCTGTTTTGAATGTAGGATCAGCTTGTACTCTGAGAAACCAAGTAGTCTTAAACAATAGCATTCATAGTAACATTATTTTTAAAATTTTTTTTCACTAAAGCAACACATTTAATAATACATTTCATGTATAATTTGGTTTTGTTATTTTTTTTCTACTACTTTCTTGACTGACTTGCTTCATTTTTTAAACATAAGCTGTCTTTGAGGAGTGACACAAAATACATGGTAAATTTAGAGGTGACATTCATATAATAAATTGGTTTGCAATCCAAACTACTGAAAAGACATTTTCTTTCTCTTTTTAATTTAACATTAATTACTTTATTGAATCTTTGGGAATTTCACATCATGCACCCTAATTCTGCTCACTTCCTAGTTGCTCCATATCCTATCCTCACCCCTACAGTGCCCTCCCAAAAGGAAAGGAAAGAAAAGAAAAGAAAAAAAACCCAAATCAATCCAGACCAAAAACAAACCAAGAAAACAAAACAAGACGAAACAAACAAACAAACAAACAAAAAAAAATCTTCTTCCCTCCATCTTTCTGTCTTGTCCAACACCTCTTTATTCATCTTGGTGACATTGGAAGCCTTGGTGTGTCACACAGTACACCCTTTTACCCAATCAAATGTTCATTGCAATGAGTCATTGGTCTGGTTCAAGGCCTCTGGTTTCTTGTACACCATCATTAATGATCCTCACTGAAACTCATCTCTGATACCCTGCAGCCCCCTTGAGTCATGGTGATCCATGAACTCCAGCAGGTCCTAGATGGGGTTGATGTTAGGGTGGGTCAACCAAATGCCAGGCTGTAGACCTGGGTGGTAGCTGAACTGGTCAGTCCAGGCCACTGAGGCTTCCCCCAATGTCAGGAAAGTGATGGGAGATCTCATTTTGTAAATATGCTTCTCTTGTTGGTTAATAAATAAAGCACTGTTGGCCAACAGGAAAGCAAGATAGGTGGGGCTAGAAGAGGTGGAGGATTTTGGGAAACTTAGTGGGGTTGTGATGTGATCTCAGAAGGAGAGGACACGAGTCTGACATTCTCAGTAAGATAAGACCATGTAGAAATACATATATTGGTGATTATGGGTTAATATTTAAGACAGAGCTAGCCAATAAGAAATGCTAGTAACTGGCCAACAGTTTCATAATTAATACAGTGTCTTTGTGTGTTATTTGGGGCTAATGCTGCTGTGGGACCAGGCCTGCAGGAAAGTGCTCATAACAGGCAAGGGGTGGGGTCAGCTCCCCTATGCCCATGGTTCAAGGGTTAGTTCTCCCTCACCAGTGGTGAAGGGTAGGGACATCTTTCTTGAGTACTTAGGGGGTGGTGTGGTAGCTCTTCCATGCGGGTCAGGGCCAACTCTCTTACTGTAGTATCCATTGAGGGGTAGGGCCAGTGAAGGGCAGGGCCAGCTCAGCTCAGCCCTCTGATTTCACCAGGCATGGTTGAAAAGATCATTTCATAGGGACGGTTCACATGTAAGGTGTATGTATGGCCTCAAATCACTATTGTTTGAGAATTTCATACATACATACAATGTGCCTTGATCATATCCAGTCCCTTACGGCCTCCCCTCCCTCTCCTGTCCTCCTAAGCACCTTTTCCTCCAAATGTTTGTGCTCATTTTTTCAAAGCAGAGTCCACTTAGAGCTGCCTGCATGCTCATGGGTGTAGGGCTAACTTCTCAGCAGCCATATTCCTGAAGAAAACTGACCCGATTCCCACAACCACCAATGACAAATCGCTCCTTAGCTAGGGGTTGGAGCATCATGAGCCTCTCCTCATTTTGGCTGGTCTGATCTTCTGGCAGTCTTGTGAATGTTACCCCAGATACTGTGATGTTGCCCATGTGTGCGTGTTGGTTGTGTGGTCATGTCTGACCAATACTGTTTCACTATGATGATTTTTCTTTTTTTTAAAGTAGACATTAATTCGTTGCAGTTATTGGATTGGTTTTTCTTTTTCCTTGACATTCTGTGCTTTGCCTTATATTTTAAAAACTGTCTTCTCAGATTTCCTTTTAATTTCCCTTATTCTTTCTATAGGTAGTTGTTTGTGACATGGTCTGGAATAGCTCATTGTGTAGACAGGGTGACTTTTCATGCTCCTGCCTCTACCTCCTGAATATGTATGTCATGATGCTGCTTTTTGTGGTGCTGGGGATTGAACTTCTGACTTTGTGCATTCTAGGCAGACTATCTATCAGTGGAAGCTCCACCCCATCCTTCCTTTATTGTTTAGATGACAATATTTGTAAACCCTAGTGGGTACAGTATGACAGTTCAACCCATGTCACAACGTTTCACAGCTGAATGAGGATAATTGAAGCTTTCATCTTATTAACTTTTTTGTTTCTTTAAAAGATTAAGTTCTTTCCTAAAAAGTCAATATCATTCATGGTTGGAATTATACTTGAAATGTTAACACATGTTATCTCCTTCCATCTTATTTGCCATGGTAGTCTCCTCACTGCACAGAGAAGCTGAAATAGATTAGATATAATTGGGTCACCAGTTATTAAATACCCAGCCTCTCTACTTAGTCCTGTAAAATTTAAGTTCAAGGACAAGTTACTTGAGAAAAGGATTTCTATTTTTGTTTTCAAAGAAAATGAAAAGATGTGGATTCCTTCCAGACTAATGTGGTTTGATCAAGCCAGACCACCTGAAACAGAGTACCAGGTGATCCTACATTCAAAACAGCTGGACAAAGCAGCCTTACAGACTACAGCCAGGATTTCTGTATCTTCTTCAAATCCCTCATGACAGCGCCCCTTACCAGCAGGAAGTAGTTTGGAAAGAACGATGCCCAAATGTTTGTTTTCATTTAAATGGACTTGGTTATATAAAATAAATAAAAAAATAAAATTTCTCAGATGCAAAACACACTTTCTTTTTGCCCATCTTTGCCAAGTACATCTCATTGAAAGGCACTGAGTGGAAATGTATTCATGGATGCATTTATTCACTGGTAGGTATCTCTTATTTGTACCTCATCTTTGAAGTCCTTTTTAGGCTTTATAATTGGCTTTTCTATCTGTAGCTTTTTCGTCTTCTATGTTCCTGTCTCCTTCTCATGCATCAGCCTTGATTCTTCAGACATTCCATTATTGTGGGTATCTATAGTTCCCTTTCCTGCCTTTTCTTTCTTCCTTCCCCCCTTTTCTTCTTCCTTCTTGCCTCTTTGTCACTCCCCCTATCCTCTTTCATTTATAGATGTGAATAAATGCCTTGGAACTGATGTACAGTTATATACTCTCATTCTGAAAATAGTTGGTCACTACACAAAGCCTCTATTTCTGTCTTTTCCACCTTCCCTCTCCTTTAATTTCTCTCTCTCTCTCTCTCTCTCTCTCTCTCTCTCTCTCTCCTCTCTCTTTCGGGGAGGGATAGTCATTACTACAAGCAATAGCAGTAAAATAGAAACAGTGAACTAAAGATGGAATAAGGAGATTATTGTCTCATGTCTACAGTCAGCCCCGAGAGGCATATGGTAGCTTAGGTTTTCTACATAGTGAATAGAGAGGAAGAAAGAATTCAGTGAATGGGTTAAAGCAATGGTTTTGGTCCCAGGCTGCTGAGCTTTAACCACTTTTAACCAGTAAGTGTCCTTAGGAGAGCTACTTAGCTTCTCTGTGTTCAACTTGTTCGGTTTAAAATGAGAAGATGCTAATGTTAACTAATGGATTGAAATACTAAGAGGTTTAAGGTCAATAATAGATGAAAAAGATTTTGTACATATATCAGTCAGCCTTACCCCTCTCCAGACAATTCCGTTAAAAAGAAGGAAAGCTTATTTTGGCCCAGTTTGGGAATTTTCAGTACATTGTTGATTGGCCCTATCCCTTTTGGGCCTGTGATGAGGCAGGCAACACATTTTGGGAGGAACATGCATAGAGGAAGATACTCATCTCACAATGTTCTGGATAGATCCTTATAGGCATGCTTCCAATCACTTAATTTTCTTGCACTGGGCTTAATTTCTACAAGGTTCTGCAACTTCCCAATACTGCTAAGGGCTAAGCCTTCCACACACATGTCTTTCGATAATATTCAAGGTCCAAACTAAACTATCACACTATCTGTTACAGTTAAGCAAAAATTGATAACTAAATAGCAATAAGAGGATGATTAACAGAGTTCATTAACAGAATGCTTATTTGAAATAAATATAATGATCCAATTACTCAAGCAATGCATAAAGTACTGGATAACTTAAAAATGTCTGTCCATGGAAGACCATGGATATGTATACATTCTAGGAGAAGGGTTGTTTCACTTATCTATTACTATATAACAATTATTCTAAAGCTGAAGACATGAAACACAGCTAGTCTATTGGGCATAGATTCTAAGACAGGAATTTGGACAGAATACAGAGATGATGTCTTATTCCTCAATGTCTGGGTCTCACCAGGAAGACTCAAATGACAGGTTAGAGTCATCAGGAACATCTTCACTCACATGTTTGGCAATGGATAAATGGACTGGGCTGGCAGGAATGGAAGGCTTGGCTCAGCTGGGACTGTTGATTGACATGTCTACTTGTGTCCTTTCCAAGGGACTTGGACCTTATCCCAAGATGGCCACCTCAGGCTAACCAGACTTCTTATTTGACAGCTCAAGGCAACAAGAGTCTGTGATCCAGGAAACAAGGAAGAAGCTATGTGATTCTTTATGATCTAGTTTCAGAAGTTACACAGGACCACATCTGCCAAGCTCAACTCCATCTGCATGAACCTGACCCAAGAGGTGACAACATAAGCTGATAATGAGAGGACACACAGATGTGTTGCAAGAAAAAAAAATAATTAATTTCACATTCTAGTGGCCCTGACTGACTTCAAGAAGCAAATGACCTTACTTATTCATATGAAAATAAAAGTCAGTGTGTAGGGAAAGGAATTTAAAAAGCCACAAAGTATTTTCTTTCTTTTTTAAAACTTAATATATATTGTGCACACATGCTGTGGCATATGTGGGGAGGTCCAGAGATAACTTGTGAGAATTGGTTTTCTCCTTCCACTATGTGGGTCTTTGGGGTTGAGCTCAGATTGTCAGGTTTGGGAGCAAGCACTTTTACCAGCAAAGTCATCTTAATGACCCAATAAATCATTTTAATAAAGTGTGTCCATTGGAAAATAATGTTGTCAACCTGATGACAATAGTCAGCTTTCCATTACTTTAGACAGCACCTGAGACAGTTTACCTGGGTTCACAGTTTTGGAGCTACTGTCCATGGCTTGTTGGTCCTACTGTTTTGGAGCCTGTGGTGGAGTGGCATATCATGGTTTCAGTCTGAGATAGAGCAAAGTCATCCATTTCCTGTCTGAGAAACGAGAGAGGGAGGAAGAGGAAGGGGCCAGCATCCTGGGAGCTCCTTTAAAGGCATTACTTCCACCACCTAACGTCCTTCCACTAGTCACTGAGCTTTCAAAGGAGGGGTTCTCAATCTGTGGGTTGTGACCCTTTCATAGGGTCTCATATCAGACATCCCACAATCAGATATTTACATTACAGTTGGTAACAGTAGCAAAATTACAGTTGTGAGGTAGCAATGAAAATGATTTTATGGTTGGGGTCACCCCAGCATTAGGGACTGTATTAAAGGTGGCAGCATTGGGAAGGTTGACAGCCACTGCCTTAAGGAATTTGCTACCCCTTAACAATACCGTGTTCTGGAGACAGAGCCTCAATCTCATGGATTTTTGGGGGACTGCCTGCAGCATAGCACTGATGCTTGCTCAGCTATGCTTTCCTAGGCTCAATGTTTCTTTCAAAATTTTAAAGCTTTCTTCCATTCCTTAACTGTACATGTAATACTTTTCTTGAAGAAAATAAAACGAAGGGATGTAAAAATATAAGGAAGCAGAGTTGTGCATCCATAACTCTCCCACAAATGGTTCTGCCACTGACAGCAGAAACACTGCTGGCAGTTTGAAATCTCTATTGCTTCAGTCTTTCCCCTGCAATGGGTTTCACACCATTTCCATATAGTAGTTTCATAGCAGTGTTAGGTTCACACTATTGCTATACATCATTCCTGTGGTACTTCTGCCTTTCACACCATTCCTGTAGCACTGTTAGGTTCACACCATCTCTATACATCATTCCTGTGGTACTTCTGCCTTTCACACCATTCCTGTAGCACTGTTAGGTTCACACCATCTCTATACATCATTCCTGTGGTAATGTTGTCTTTCACACCATTCCTGTAGCACTGTTAGGTTCACACCATCTCTATACATCATTCTTGTGATACTGTTGTCTTTCACACCATTCCTGTAGCACTGTTAGGTTCACACCATATCTATACATCATTCCTGTGGTACTTCTGCCTTTCACACCATTCCTGTAGCACTGTTAGGTTCACACCATCTCTATACATCATTCCTGTGGTACTGTTGCCTTTCACACCATTCCTGTAGCACTGTTAGGTTCACACAATTCCTGCACACCGTTTCTGTAGCACTGTAAACCCTTCCAATTTAGCATTTTCTTAGAAAAATTAAGTTATATATACCCATTTCTTTTTTGTCTTCCTACCATTTATTTTTTTAATGAAAACTTAAAATTTAAATTGAATTGCCATGCTAATGATAAAACATTAAAATACATTGGTGTTTAAAACTAAAAAAAGAAAGCTGCTTTTCCAACCAAATCCAAATTATTCCTTTATAGCATGTTAAGTAATTAACATTTTTTTAAAAAGGTACAGTTTAGTAAAATTTGGTTTTATAATTTTCTTTGTTTGATAAGTCTTTATCCAGGTTTACCAATATTTGATGTTATAAGGTTCCAACAATTGCACTAAATGTGAAAAAGTTTTATTTGCATATTTGTAGAAGTTTTTTATACAAGTAGAGAAAGAATTAATTAGTTTTTTTTAAGTAGATAATACAAGCCATCTTTGTGGTTATGTGTTTTGGTGGGTGCATAATATTCCCACATAGGGATACAACTTAGTTTTCTTAGTCATTTCTCTAGAATTGGAGACTTATCTTGTCAGTGTTTTTTTTCCCAGTAAGTAAAACTACATGAGTATCCTAACAATGAAATCTTTGTTGGCCTTAACCTAAGACTGGTTTTTACAGAAGCAAAATAGCATCTCAAATAACCTCTGTTTACTTTGCTTAAATTGATTTTCAGAAATGCAGCCATTTACACATCTGGCACCTGAAAACTTTTGAACTTGAGATCAGGTTAAAACATTGCTATAAAACATTATGGTTGCTTCTTAATTTCCTGTACTTATGGTTAATCATATCTTGTAAAAGAAAAAGAGAAAGGCCAGCATTTGGCCAGAAAAATAAATACCTTTCTACTGGTTCATATATTACAGCTCCATGGACTGTCTATAAGGAATGGCCTCTGCTGTCCCTTGGCAGTGGTTTCTTATGGTTGTCACATGCAGGAGCCTGGATATATATATGCCAGTGGCAAGCAGGTCAGTTCCCTTCACACGAGCCTATTGCATCTGTGTGAACACATCATGCTCAGCTCTGGGGCGACCCTGCTCCTCTAAAGAAAAGAAAACATCAGAACACTCCCTTTGTATCATGTTTGTGATCACCACTCCAGTCCCCAAACTTCTGAAATGATCTTTCCTTTGTACATGCATGCTTTCTCTTGTCTTGAGATGAAAATGAGGCATTAGGCAAATATCTTTGGAATCCTCCATAAGATCTGTCTTCAGGACGTAGAGGGCTGCAGTCCTGAGTCATCTGAGGGCATGACTTCGCTTTCCTTGATCTCATCAATCATTCACTTGTCACCCCATCTATGTTGCTATGTCTAATTATCTTTGTTTTGCCTGAGTTCACATTTGTGTTTTAATTGCTGAATTAGGACCCTGGCTTCTTGAGCACAGGAAATTAGTGCATATGTATGTATGCATGTATGTGTGTGTGTGTGTGTGTGTGTGTGTGTGTGTGTGTATATATTCTTTTTTATGTGGCAAAGGTCTCATATGTAGCCAGTCTGAGAGCTTGCAAGCCTCCTACCATAGCCTCTTAAGTGCTGTGACTACAGGTGTGATCCAGCATAGGTAGCTGTTCCTTGTATCTTTATATATCCTGGAAACTGTTACAAGAGTATCTTGAACATGCCAGGTTCTTCTTCCATTAACTTATTCCATATTTCTTTGCTGAGTGTATACTTGTATCACACTGGAATGGTTTTGAAAAAGAGAGAAAGAAAGACAGTCTTTAGGCCATCGACTGCTCACACAGTGTCCTGTCTTTTCCAACCTTCACTGCAGTAGGTCATTCTGGGTAATGGACTGAGGACATGCAATTTGGTTGAGATATCTGGTAACTCCCCCCTTTCTCAGAAACTGCACACTGAAATGATAATGTCACAACGTGGAGTCTGACATGTTGAGTCATGGAACAGAGGACAGCCCAGAGTCCTGTCTTCCACATCAGACAGAGAAGGATTGAAAAGTAAGCATTTGTTCCTTTAAACTACTGTGACTTTTTTCGGGAGGGGTGGGTGGGTATTTCCCCCCTGTATCAAAATCCATTCACTTTTGGGACACTGTCCTGAAAAGGGTGAAGTCTGTCATAGTTACAGGGACTGACACCCTGGAAGTCTTGAAAAACTAAGGATTAGTTAGGCACTCATCCTTCCTCAACAGTCCAGTTAAAGAGACAATGTAACCTTAAAAAGCAGAAAGAAGAGGTTTATTTTGTTGTGGTCACATTTGGAAAGAGTAAGGAATATGCAGTGATCCCCCAAGTTCATTCTCCAGGACCATAATATGAAGTCTAGTTTTCTATAGAGAGGAGTGTATGTATGGAGGGGTATGTATAAACAAACAGGTATGGCCACTTGCGGGTCTGCCTATGATCACTGCCAAAGTTCTCATTTCTCCACCAAGGAGTCTTGACAAATTTGTCGGCATTGGTGAAATCTCTTTTCAGGAGTCCCTCTCTGGCACTAGGGCAAAATACTTCTTTTCCTTCTCTTAACATGAGACTTCTGAAAAAAAAAAAAAAAAAAAAAAAAAAAAAAAAAAAAAAAGAAAGAAAGAGAAAAGAAAAAAGAAAAAAAATCTGTCTTATTGAGTTCCATTGTTTCAGCCATGAGATAGCTAAAGGGAGGGCCAGGTGCCTCTTTAGATTGTCTTTATTCTTGCCAAGGTAGTTACTAGTATGTAGCTGGGTATAGAGTGTCTTGTGGACCTGGGATTTTCGGTGGAAAGAGTTCAATCTGGTTAGTATCTGGGGTTCAAGGTTGACTTTTATTATCTGTGAGTTTTGGGGTGGGGTACCTGGCTTTCTAGGCAGGGCTGGATAGTTTTTCTGCTCTATGTATAAGCAGCATAAGTAGGAGAAACAGAGACCCCTAAGCGCAGTCATCTCTGCCCCAAGAGGTACCTTTCTGTGATTTACCGGGTAAGCCATTGCAACACTACACTTAAAAAAAAAAAAAAAAAAAAAAAGCAGAGGATGCAGGAAGGGCCGTTATCTTCTGGCAAGCACATACATCTTTTAGTCTGTCATCGGGAAGCCTGGAGTGTATGCTGCAACACATTCATTATCAGCAGCCACGGCACGGTTTTCTCCAAAAGACATGCTCTCAGTGCTGTCAAATTCTACTCCACCTTCCATGTCAGGCACTGCATCTCAGGGCAGTCTTCTCTTGAATATTTTTCTAAGTTCAAACACTGTAAATCAGAATTCCTGAAAAGAAGCTGTGTCTGTGCAGACTGACTAACTGATAGACTTGTAATGATATGGAGAGGTTGGAGAGGCTAGCCTCTGTGGGTCCAGAGGCTAACTACCATATCTAGGGCTAGCTTTAGGCCCCTAATAGCTATTCCTTGCCCATCTCTGTATTGGAACTAACATCCTGTGACTAATTGATAAAAGCCTATTGTAATCTATTAATTTGGCAGATCACTAGCTTCCACCAACCTCAAAGAGTGGGAGCAGATAACATCCAAGGTTTATAGGGCAGATTCCTCCGTCTTGCTTTAACTGCCTCTCAGGTGTACCCACCAACATATTTTCAAATTGCCTTGATTGAGGACTTTCTTTGCTCTGTTATTATAAAGTGCCATGGAATTACTAACACATGAGAATGTGAAATCTAGCTCTGTGTTTCCCAGGCCATGGTCACTCAGAGTTGGCTCCAGAATAAACTCTCCTATTACATGAAGCGAGAGCTGTGTAATTGTGTGCTGACAATATAAAGTTACCTACTAACTCCTCTGTTATCTTGCTATCTCCATACTTCAGGCATTCTTTTACTATTTAAATTACGCAGCATTCATTATTATTTTCAAAACAGATATTCTTGATCTATAGGGCCATGTCTTACACACACGCACACATGTACATACACACGCACGCACACACACACACACACGCGCACACACACACACACACACACACACTTTCTTTATTATATTCAAACCCATAAGCATTGATTAACATATTTTAAATGAACAAAAACCAAGCAAGTAAACCCCTCAGTGCTCCCTATTTGTCTCTGGTAACTGCAGAAGATGAGACTGGTGCCTGCGTCAGTCTCCTTGTTTCTTCTCCAGTACTTTCTTTCTCTTTGAGAAATGGGCCAGTTCTAAGCGACTTGCCATGCAGTTGTATTGTAGAACACGTGCTATAGTTCTTGCCTTTTAGCTTGTTTTGCAAGGGAATTAGGGGGTTTAATGCATTTATGTTGCTAAAGAGCTTGGGATCTGCTTAAGAAAGTCACTTTAGAATGCCTAAGTGCTGGTATCATAATATTTATTGAGAACTGATGAATAAAATTCTTAAAATAGTGCTGCTCATTGCAGTGTCACTGAAAGCATGCTGCACTAAGTCCCATTTGTCTTGGATATAGGATTTCTGGAAGATGAATGGCAAGAGGAAATTAGTGGATTTTGGAGTGGATTGTATAAGAAGAAACGATTTCTAAAAAAAGGTCCCTTTTCTTTAAGTGACAAATGCTGAAAAAAAGCCTTTAGTGGCACCTATATAGGAGTGATAATTACACCTTGTCTAATAACTGTGCAAATCCCATTTGCCAGTTAGAGACCATAGGCAGCATCCCTGTTGTGAGGTACCAGGCAGAGGATTCATAGGGCGTCATGCCAATAGAAGTCCTAAAGTGAGCCTTGCCATCAGCAGCCACGCTCTCTGTTTGCAGGATGGGGACAAGAGGCTTCACTCTTTTGTTGTGTGACCTTTGGCATTTAGATAAGGCATTGTTAGACAGAACAGAGCAGAAACAAAATCTTCAATGGTAAGAAAGTCTGTGCTGGCTAAAGTAAGACACTCATTGGGAGAAGTTGGACAGTGACTATGGCAGACAGCAGGAGGGAGGAAAGACGACTGCCTTTGATGACACAAAGCATTCCCTGTATGTATTTCAAATTTCTAGTCTCAAGCAAACAGTCAGCTTTCCATCTCTAAGGCAATTACCTGAGGTAAATTATTTTACCTTTACAACCAGGTTTGAGTAAACCCATTGTTTATAGACCTCGGATTAGGTGTGTGTATGGGTCAGATAGCAATAGTGTTGGAAGATTTGATGGAGCAAATCTAGCTACTTCACCATGAGGAGGAGAAAGGAGCTGGGACCATACTATGGTGTTCCAGGACCAGAGATGGCCTAAAAAGTTCTTAGTAGGCTCCACTTCTAGAGGTGCTATAACCCACTCCTGATACTAAAAGGAACACTAGTGGTCTCTCAAGATCAGAATCTCAGCATACATATCTTTGTCCTCCTAAGAAGTAAGCAGAGCTATCATTCTGTTTTCAATTTTTGCCATGCCTCTCGGCCATGGAGTTTTTCACACAGTGATGTCCTTCTAAATCTCATTTATGGCTATAAAACTATATGGTTTCTTGCCCACGTCTCCCCCAAAGACCTATGCTGTCCTAGCCTTAAAAACACCCCAACAGTGAGAAAAATAGTTCAAGTTTCATTCTAGGAGAATATCATCCAGAAACAGGTATGTAGAGTTCCCACTCTGTGATAAAAATAGTTACAATAATAGTGAAAATTGCTGATAGTTCCTTAGAGACACTGCTGGTAAGAAAATTAATGAAATCTAAATCATTGAGGTTCAACCTAAAACAGAAGCAGGTACAGCTTGATGGCCATTCATGCTTGCATTTTTCTGAAATAGGTTTTATTTATTTATTATTATATGTATTATTTTTCTTATTTTACATATCGATCCCAGTTCCCTCTTTTTTCCTCCCTCCCATGCCCCACTACCCCCCACAACCCCCCACCCGTCCCCCACTCCACAGGGAGGGTGATGCCTTCCAGGAGGGATTATCAAAATCTGTCAAGTCATTTGGAGTAGGGTCTAGGCCCTCCCTTCTGCCTCTAGGCTAAGGGAGTATCTCTCCATGGGGAAAGTGGTCCCAAAGTCCTTTCATGTAATCAGGGATACATCCTGGTTCCCCTGTCAGACATCCCTTAGACTGCCCAGGTCTTCTAAAACCCATGTTCAGGGCATCTGAGTCGGTCCAATGCTGGTTTCCCAGCTATCAGTCTGGGGGTTCATGAGCTCCCCTTTGTTCAGGTCAGCTGTCTCTGTGGGTTTCTGTAGCCTGGTCTTGACCCCTTTTATTATCACCCCTCCCTCACTGCAACTGGATTCCAGGAGATCAGCTCAGTATTTAGCTGTGGGTGTCTGCTTCTGTTTCCATCAACTACTAGATGCACATAAGTTAGTTATCAATCTCATTATCAGGGAAGGACATTTAAGGTAGCCTTTCTGCTGTTGCTCAGATTGTTAGTTGGAGTCATCCTTGTAGGTCTCTGGACATTTCTCTAGAGAAGTCATTTTTCTTTTCAAACCTATAATGGCTCCCTCTATTATGGTATCTCTTTTTTCTGATCTTGTCTATTTGTTCCCCAACTAACTCCCTCTCCACTCACTGCCACCCCCCCCACTCCCAAGATCAGGAGATCTTGTTGCTTTCCCCTTCTGTGAGGGACCTTGTATGAATCTCTTAGATTCCTCCTTGTGTCATAGGAGAAACCAGTTTTGATGATCATTGTTTTCTCTGAGGAGAGCAAGGAAATAATGTTCACCAAAGCAGAGAGACATAGGTACAGCCTAGTATGTAGGCAGGGAAAGATTTTTACAGCTGTGCCTCCCATGTGTGGGACCAGTGAGTAAAAAACACACTATCTGGATATCATTGACATCATGCCTTCCAAAGTAGAAGCAGAAATTTCCTATTGAGAATGGGTAACATGGGGGGGGGGTTGGAGAAGTGTGATTACAGCTCAGAGGACAATGCGGATTATTGAATGTGGCTTCAGAAGGTCACAAATGAAGATCAGAGAATTTAGTTTTATACCCCTTTGTTAGCATGGTGAGAAACTCCCCACCACTGTTAAGGATGATAAATTCTCTGGGTCTTCAACTTTCACTCACAGAGTGTGTGGCACAGAATAGTCAGGACACTGGCTCATACTGAGAAGCCACTGTGAAAGCCATGCCATTGCATAGCATGAGGGTTCATGCAACCCACTATTACCTGCAGTAGGAAAACTGCAGGAAGACTTCAGGTAATTGTTTAACTCTGATACGTGAGATAGGAGACAGGGTAGATAGCACCTCTCGTGGAACCTCAGAGTGTCCATCTCAGTCTTTTTCTTTTTTCTTTCTGTTCCTCCAGTTGTCCCAGGAGGATTGGCAAAGTGTCATTCTATATATGTCATAGAATGTGAAGATGACTGAATCAGAATTGAAACATTTTTTTTCCACTTTAATTTTGTTGCGATTTCTCTCTTGGAAAGATTTTCCATGAAAGGACTTTTGTATGTAGCTTTATCTGTTCATCTGTTCACAGTTTCAGCGGCTTGTCTGCATTTCTATTCTGAATCAACTATTACCCTTTAGAAGCTTTTCATGTCATGTTTTAAAAAAAGCTCTCATCTCCTTTCCACAGCCATAAAAGAATAGAAATAGCTATTGCTATTCAGTGAGGAGTTGGTATCATTATCTCAGTACATCGGAAATCCTCTTGATATAGAGGGATTTCTTCTGAAATGATATAAAAATTAGAGTATTTAAGCAAAGAATACCATTGTCATAAGTATTTTATCCAGAAAAGAATTTGACCCTTTAATTTCCCACTACTCATTTTCTTGAAATGCTAAGCGGGGAAAGTTTGGTGTCAACACTTATAGAAACCAATCTTCCTTGCTAGGGGTGTGGCAAATGGGTTCATTTAAACTCAAAACTCAACAACTGCCTGGCTTTGGCTATCCCACTTACACTCTCTGAGCCTTGAGTTCCCCATCTACAAAGTTGGATTCATAACTTCCATTATCTCATATCTAAAATAAACTACTGTATGATGTGTTGATGTAATTGCACTAAATGAGGGCAAAAGGAGCATTCAATTGATGTTTGGAGGTGAGTGGGCAAACCTAAATAGAAGAATTTAGTAAAGCCTCTGGGTTACATCCAACTTAGACACTCTTACTATGTCTCATCTCAGCAGCCACAGTAAGGAGTTGTGCTAGATACTAGGGTAGGGATAAGCACACTATCTCCTATAGAAAACAAGCCTTTTAACCAAAGAAAAAGTCAAACAAAAGAAGAACAGTAGAAAGGTAATTTGGTGACTGAAGATTTTTGAGGCAATAGAGCTACACAGGATTTTACAATTGTAAATTATACTAGGCAATGTGGACTTCAAGGACAAGCCAGCTCTGGAAAGAGGAAAGGAATGGATGCAGATCATCTGAGAATCCATGGATTTAGGAAGGCTGACAGAACCACATGAAACCTGCTGGAACTGGGCCGTATCCTGTAGGGAAGAGAAAGTCAGTTTACATATATTATGCATGTGTATTTTAAAGTGACAACTTGTGAAACTTTCTTTCCAGTGTGAAGGAAATGACTTGGTGCCATGTTCCCTTATTGGTAGCTCCAAATATTAGTGACAACTTGTCCTGAGGCATCCAGGTATGGCACAGACCACAGTGAAGTGTTCGAGTATGGTTGGAGGAAGAGGACTGACAGACTTCCTGATCCTTCCAGTTCCAAGTCCTTGGTTTCAAGTGAGTTTCTTCACACCATTTTTGGGGCAAAATTAAATTTGGTTTCCTTGAACTAACAAATCAGTCAAGAGAAGCTCATCTGGTGTGAACAAAGATATTTCAACGCTTCAAAACATGCAACTCATTCCCACAATGGCACTTCCTATATGCGCATTTGGTGCCCTATTGCCGATTCCAAGCAACATAAACTTTGCACAGCTGACATTTTCTGACTCAACTCTTGCTATAATTAAAATTACTTTATTAAACAAGCTTGAATCATTTCAATTACTCCATGGCCTGGAGTGCTGGTGGCGTACATGATGACTCCATGCTGATTAAATTAGAGCTCGCACACCCCAGAAAGATGCACATCCCAGAAAATGGCTTTCTCTTTCTTCAATATGAAAAACTCTCTCTAATTCATATTCACTGGATAGATCCCTTTGGGTTGTATATTAATATTCATAAGATAAACCACACAGCTAAAGCAGAAGATTAAAGTCAAGTCTCTTAATAAAAAAGCAAGAGTAATGACTACAGTAAAATCTCCAAAAATGCCATTATCCCCCTGAAGAGTGAACACTACTACTGTACATGTGTTGGAGCTGAGCAAGAGAACAATAAAAGATGAATAACTGCAGTGATTTGGATTTTAGAATCCACTAGAGAGGAATGAGCAAACACAAACACTTAGACCAGTAGGAGGAGAATGCCAGGGTCAGATGGTTGTGCAGAGCAGCAACTTAAGAGTAGTGCTCACTGGTCACCCTGTATCAACCAGGGCATTCATACTTAGGAGATAAGATAAATACATACTTCCATTAAATATACTTTGTGGTTTCTTCTTAGATTTGGCTCTGAGTTCTGAGGACTGTGGGTGAATGACATCACTCATCCAAGCTGTCCCATAACTTGTCCTACTTAACCTGTTCATCTATGTCAGTTGCCCTGGAGAGCTTGATGAGCAGAGAGACATTCATCTGTGTGGACACTGTCCCCTCCCCATCTTCTCTGGATTCATTCTGAGTATCTCTTTAGTGCTTTTTACTTTCAACAAAGATCCTGTTCTGGTGAACTTACATTCTACTAGCAAAACAACAACAAATGTCAAAATAATGCACAATAATAATCTCGAAGAGTGACAAGTATTAGGAGAGGCTGGTAAGCATAAGGGATGGAGAGAGAATTAGAGAAACATGTGCATATTAATAGTAGAATATGAATTTACTTTTGTGTCACATTTCAGACTGAGCACCTTCAAAAAATATATCATTTAGTCCTCATATCAATCTTATGAGATCAGAATTATGGCCTCAATTTTCTAAATGAAACTGAGAAAGCTTATGTGGCTTCTCCCAAATAAGATATGCAGAGGGTGGGAAGACTGAGGGCCTTGGCTTAGATTACAAAGATAATTCTACTATGGCAGAGAAAGTTAGATAAATGGAATAAAACTTAATACCTTATTACCACAAAATACTATTTTAGTGGCATTTTTTTTTCAGTGTGCATGTGTGTGACTGAGTATAGATTAAAATAAATCAAGCTCTTAAAATGTTTGTTAGTCAAGTAGCAGAGAGATGGCTTAATGCTTAAAAGCTCTTGTTGCTCTTGCAGACAACCTGGGTTTGATACATAGCACCCATATGGTAGCTCTCAACCATCTAAAACTGCTCTGTAGGCATCAGACAAGTGACAAACATATGTGCAAGACAAAACAGCCCCGCACATAAAATAAAAAATATATATAAAAGCTCATCATTTAGCACCAAGGTTGTACTTTAACATTTGGTCAAAATCATTGTATATAAGAACTTTTTCAGACAGTTATTTCTATAGTTTACTAATACTCAATATAAGATCCTTCTGTCACAAGGCATATGTATTATACAGACCAGAGTAGCTTTGAACTCGTGGAGAGTTGCCTGTCTCTGCCCTCCAAGTGCTGGGAACAAGGTATACATGTTAACCCTAGAGTCTTGCTTTCTCCAAACCTTCCTTAGCCTGTCTTGGGTGAAAGGCTAACTGACCTCCTTAATGTCTTATTTCCTTGTGGTGTGAGAAAGAGTATAACAAAATGAGGCTTGATATAATCTAATTGCAAATTGAATGTTTCTATAATCAGATCCATTGAGCAATATGATTTTACAACTATTCAAATATTTTTAAATGACTGCATTTTGTGCAATGGCAATCAATTTCTACTTTTGTAGATAAGCACCATCTGCACTTATTAAAACAATCTTCTTGAAGAGCTCATCTGGCTTCTGCTGACTCTTTAAGAAATTGCTTCTTCTTATTTGGTTTCTTCAAGGTTACTTTTGAATCAAAGACATGTCCAGGCAAGGGTGCAGTGTGCATGAAGACTTGTAGGCTGACACTTAGAGAGTGAAGGACTGCAGTCATGGTGATGAGCATTGTTCAGTATGTAGAGACAGGAGCCATCAGGAGGCATTTGGGAACACAAGGGTCTGTCTCTTCATCTTTAGGATGTGTGGTCCCCAGATAGCTTTGAGTAGATCATGGACAAATTCACTTAACTCCTTAGGATGGTTTGAAGGTGCCACTGTCTTCTTTAATTTCTTGTCCTATTCATTTTGTGAAAAACTAGTTATGTTTACTAAATGTCTTATGCTCAAACCTTGAAGTTTATTAATGCATATAGGAAAAGTAATTCTTCACTTTCATTTGGACAGTTTCTGGGGGATCTGATAGGCACATGTGTTCATATTTTCAAATAATGTTAGAGCTTCATGGAACCATGTCCATGCACTTGAGGTTGCTTAGTCCATCATGTTAAAAGGCCTGTTCTTATTAACCTTTATGTCTTCTCAAAGCCAGAAATCACAGTCAGTGTTGTAAGCAGTTTGGAAATCAACAAGGGCATCTCTAGTATTGCCACTTGAAGTCACATTGTTTTAAGCTGTAGACCTGAAGAAGATCAGAAAAGTTGTTTTCAGTTTTGAGCATTGGCTCTGAATCAGTAAGTATCTCCTTGTGGAAATTAGTATTTTGTTCTGTCTAATAAAACAAACACAATATAGGAGACAGTGTGGTGAAATCTTTATCAACACACAACAGAAAAAGCCCTTTCAACTGGAGAATAAGACAAAGTTTTAAATGAATGAGTTGTAAAATGAGTCAAATACATATAAATAAAAGGATTACCATTGGAAAATATGGTTATTTTATTTTTGTTTGAGAAAAAAAAAGGGTTTGTGAGTTATACAGGAATGAATGTGAACTGGAAATCTTCTACTGAAATGTCTTTATAGAATAATAATAACTATATCTATTGGGCCTGGTATATTCACAAATATATATAATCCTAGTTTATAAAATAACTCTATAAACATCATCCCTATGCCATAGTGAGGAAGCCAAGGGGAAAAGTCAAGATCTGCATGTCACTTTGGAGATGTAGGACCTGGCTTTGAATTAAGATATATGTCTCTCTGTCTTCTTAAGACACTTTTTTTTGGGGGGAAGGGGCTAGGTCACCAGGCCCTCTCCTTTGGAAAGTCAACTTTGGGAAAATTGACTTCTTTTGATATCAGTTTTACATAATGTATAGAAGTTGAGATAAATTATGTCCAAATTGTCTAACTCAGGCACCTTCCTAAGAGACATAGATAACTATGGCTGAAAATCTTTTTATATGTGGTCATTTTATATTTTGTTTTTAGCAGCCATTCTTCATAGGAAACAAAGGAATTGAAGAAGCCCCTCATACTGTAGTGAATGGTAGAATAAGAAGTTTTAGTGACAGAAAAAATGGAGTATTCTTATTATATTCCTCTAAAATATATTTTAAAAACTAGAAGATGTTTTGTTTACACTAAAAACACTAGGCCACAACTAGGTTGATGGACAATAATTAGTTGGATACAACACTTAATCATTTATAATACCTATTTTAGGGCCATTGTAATTTGAGACCGTCAGATTAAAACAAACAGAAATGATGTTTTTGTAGTCACAGAAAAACATTTTGGTGTGCACGACAGAAACGTATAGTATCATAATCATCAGAGTGGACACAGCAGTGCAACACAGTGAAGCTGGGTGAGAGGAGAGAAGGCAGGCTTCCATGTGAGAGCGAACTCTCACCCGATGCCACTGAGAATGAGAGATAAAGAGAATGGAAGAGCAATGGTACCGGCGCCAGAGGAAGAACATTCCAGTCAAAGGAAACAGAATGTGCCAACATTGAGAGGTAGAAATACGCCCCACTCCTGGAGGAGAGCGGGGATAAAATGCATCTGGAGGAGAATGAACGTGGGATGCTCAGAGATGGACAGAAAGGGGTTGCACAAGCCTACCATAGCAGGCTCTGCGACTGTCCAAAGGCTTCTGCCCTTTCCTCTGAGTGAAACAGAAAGCTGTTAAAGAGATTTAAGCAGAGCATTGACATAAACTGACCTATATTTTAAAAAAGTAAATTGCAAGAAGGGAATCAAGGAGATATATTAGGAGGCTATTAGAGTAAATGCTATAACTTTACAATAATGTTTTAATAATCCATGTTTAAATGTAACAGTTTAATTGTAACTTTAACAAAGTGTTAGTGGAGGAAGAAAGAAACTACTAGATAATATGTAGACTCCAATGCCAAGCTGAAGGAATTTGATGATAAATTAGAAGTAGTATATGAGAAAGGTTAAAGATATCTCTCTCTCTCTCACACACACACACACAATGTGTACATATATATGTGTACATGTGCCTATATGTACAGCTAAGAATATGTTTTTATCAGTATCATCTATCTACCATTTATCTGTATCTGTTCATCTGTCCATCTGCCCATCCTTCTGTCTGCCTATCCATCTATCCATCCATCCACCCATCCATCCACCCATCCACTTATCTATTTATCTATCTATATTTTGGAAGAAGATGAATGAGTTGACATTTACTGAGGATATAATGCTAAAGAAGATTAGTTTGTTGGTGGTGAGCTGAAGTCGGTAATTCATTTTGAATGTTGTGCTCAAATGGAATATACTGAAATATGTCTAAATAGAAGTACAAAGTAAGATGTGTGGTAGAGTTCAAGAAGTCAGGAACCCATGGAGATTGAAAAGGATGTAGGGAGACACAGTGTGTGTGTATGGTATTTAGAGATCTAGAATGGATGAGCTTAGCCTGGAAGTGAGCTTTGATGGTTAAGATGTTCAAGGACCAAATGCTGGACTGTCTCATGTTAGGATGTTTGGAAGATGAGACAGAACAAGGAGATTGGTGAGGAGCAACCCCTGCAGTGAGATAACCAAGGGAGGCTGACTTGAAGCTGAAGAAAAGAGTGGTGGAGGAGAGGTGCAGAAAAAGGGGATTTGGAAATGACCGCTGGAGTTTACAATTTAGGAATGGTTGATAGCTTTGACAAGATGGCCACAGTTGACAATTGAGGTTTACTTTTCAACCAGAGCAGGTTTAAGAGTGAGAGAAGGCAGAATGTTTAGAATATTTTTTGAGATTTCTTGTGAAGGAAAATAGAATGGGAAAGTAGTTGTAGAGGACATAGGAAGTCAACATAGGATTTCCAAAGTGGGTGACAATACAAATTCCTTGTGTGTTATGAGAGTGATGGGATTGAGCATGACAAATTGATGCTTCAGATTAGAGAAAGAAACGTGCACGTGCGCACGCACACACCGACACATACACACAGACACAGAGACACATGCAGAATTATAGGATGATCCTTAGCAGTTTGGATAGATGGTCAGAGACTGAGAAATAGAGAGAACAGAGAGGGTGGGAGCCAAGGAGGTTGCAGAAAGCAGAGGGTCTATTAAAGTTATGTGATGTAATTATAGAGTCAGATTTACAAACATAACTGGGGCATCTCTCTGCCATTGCTGTGAAGACTTCCCCTCTTTCTTGCAGAGACCAGAAGTCTAACCCTGCAATATAGCAAACCAGGAGGGCTAGGGAGTGTGACAAGGGGTAGGTAGTATTTGATTATAGTCAGGAATTACAGGCAGGAAGGTAGATATTTTCTGCGTTTACTGCCAATGCAATAATGTTTGCAGGAGCACTTTCTTGGCCTGAAGGCACTCCTCACCCCCCTTATCACTACCCATTCAGGAGTTTCTAAGAGCAGGGAAGATACCTTATATTTCCTTGTAGTCTTCTCTAGCTCCAACAGTGATTTCTGCACTATTGGCTGCCAAATAAATGTTGGTAAAATTAAATTGAAGATGCTTCTCCACACTAATAAAGTGGGTTTATATTGTGCCAAAGTAACAAACTGAAGAGCAGACAAGGGATTGTCTCACTCACCATCAGACCGTAGGAGTGATTTCTCTGTAATGAACTAAATTAGACTTCAATGACTGGTTTACTTATCTAGAGACAGACATAGGGCTTCATGGACAATTGTGTGCTGAATGACCTTTTCCAGGTCGCCTGGCCATCTACCCAGGAGCATCTGATGATTTCTTAAACACTTATTCCTGTTTCAGGGGAAGCCATGTGCTTCTTACTCCTAAGCGACAGACGGTTTCTATTTTGTTTTAGTAAATCAGGCCAATTACTCTCAAATTTGCCAATAACATTTGAAGCCAGGGAACAGTGACTACGATGCTGTTTGAAGATAGGGCAGAGCCCCAGCTATGAGCTGGCTCTTCTTATACTAGCTGTAAGATTTAGGGCAAGATTTCAATGTTCTCTGCTGTAAATTATAATAACTGTCTGGTTGACTTTGCACATTCCTGTCAAGAGCAGATGCAAATTCCAGGGAAAGACAGAGCAGGTGCTCCATGGCTGAGGCATCCAGATGGGCTTTGGGTATGTTTGGGAACCTCCTGAAGACACTCTCTAGATTTGCTCAGTTTTGCACATTCTCTATAGGTTGTCAAAGGGTTGACATCAGATCCTCAAAAGGTTTGTGATAACACAGCTACACAGCAGTGTTGTTGGTGGGAGAGCTAAAATTCTTTGCTATGGCTGCTTGTGCTAGATCTAAATAATAGCAGTATTTTCTGTGCTCAATCAAGGTCTACAAACAGAGTTCAATTTAAAGGAGTGATTCTCAAACTCTAGTGAGCAGGAAGACCACCAGAAGGACTTAAGATAGTTATGGACCCATTATCTAGTGGTCTGACTCAGCATGTCCAGGATGGACTTTGAACCCAGTCCCCTGATGTTCCCAGTGCTACTGGCTGAGGGCCTGATCTTTGAGAGTTATTGGTGTGTTTGCAGTTCCTGCATACATATGCTCTGTGGGTAGCTAGGAAGTAGGTTGTTGGTTCTCAGGAAGTGAGTGTCCTGTATTGTAGTCTCTAGCTCAGATTTCTCTGTTGAAAAGGAAGTGCTTTTGTGCATTTTGAGTGACTTTCTGTCTTCACGACAAAATACCACTGCTGTGGATTATAAATGTCCCAAAAGGTTTTGCTAATGATTGAAATGCCACAGAATATATAGGGGTGGGAACCGTGGTCTTCTGAAGGGGATACTGGGAGGAATGTCTCTTACTCTCTCTCATTTGCCATCCTGGCCACTATGAGCTGAACAGGGTTCTTCAGCCTTGTGCTCAGCCAGTTACCCCACTGTACTGCCTGCTGTAGACCTAAAGCATGGACTGAAGTCTCTGAAACCATGAGCCAAAGTACACAGTCCCTCCTTTATGTTGACCCATCTCAGGTATTTTACCAGAGTCACAGAGGACTGTGTCCGATGACCAGGTGCCTCACACAGCACCAGTTTATTTTATCACGGTTTGGAAGCTAGACAGCTATGATCAAGATGCTAGGGAATTTGGATTTCTGTCTTGCAGATTGCACCTTCCTGCTGTGCTTTTCACAGTTTTTCCTTCCTCTCGCTGAGTGTCTGTGGAGAGTAAGGAGAAATAGAGGTGTGTGTGTGTGTGTGTGTGTGTGTGTGTGTGTGTGTGTGTGTGTGTGTGATAGGCACACATAGAAAGAGAAGGGAGTAAGGAGGGAGGAAGGAGAGGAGGTGGTCCTTACCAGGACTGAATAGCATGTTTTCTGATGCAGCATGCAGCAGCTCAACAGCTCTTAACTTGTCTTTTGGGGAGGTCAAATGGCATAATATTCCATGTGACAATATGCTTGCCAGTTCCCTTCTAATCTCAAAGGGCAGCAGGGCTTTGCTATCCTATGCTCAGGGCCTGGCAAAGGCTGCCATTTGGACTGAATGGGTTCTTTAATTGAGGATGTCATGGGGTTCCTTTTAAAACCTTTCCAGGGATTTTAGAATATGTTTTCTTTTGTAAAAGCAGGAAAGAGCCTGTTGGAAATAAGTATTTTTTGAAGATGTTTACCTCAGTGGTGAGCAGGGAGTGAGGGATTGAAACAAGTGCCATTTGTGGTTTGGTTTCTGGTCTTTTTCTTTTTCTTGTTTCCCCAGTTAGCTATGGAATGCGGTCTGAAGCCACCTGTCATGCCCTTTCCCTAGGAGAATGAACATTTACATTTTGCATGACCATCTTAGGCAACTGCAGAGAATACTGGTGGCTGTCATAGAAAGATAAGTGTCACCTCAACAGTGTTCAAAATGAGAGGTAGTTGGGTAACACCTGTCACTGTAAAGTAGGAGAAGGGCACGTTTAAACACAGCAGCAACTGCGTTCTGTGATAGATTGAGTTAAAGTTGGATAATTTCATTTGCCTCTCCCAAATGCCATTTTTCAAAATCTCCCTTCTTGCTATCTTAATTTTCTCTGTCCTGCCCTCATCGTCATATTCTGTTTGCCCTTAATCCTTTAATACATTCTTCTTATCTTTGCTTGACTGTTCAGAATACTTAATCTTTGGAGAAATTCTTTTTCAATTAGGTCTGGTACCTGTCAAGGAGCAGTAAATAAGCACAGTGTTATAGATTAGATTTTGAAAAGGCTATTTAAGTCATATCAGTGCAAGTCATATTAATATTTGAGATGCCAAGGGGCTTCACAGCCTGGGAACTTGGTGAGAGTCAAATGTCTTAATCCCTGAAATGTGGGAGGAGTGAGAGGACATTTTCATTTTTATGTGAGCACAGCTTGTTCCACCAAGAGCACACACAGTAGAACACAAAGCAAAAAAAAAAAAAAAAAAAAAAAAAAAAAAAAAAAGCTGCAGACACTTGCCACCTGGGTGAGTGTGGCCCATTCACTTGTACAGATTCTTTTTCACTGACTCTAACAACTTTCCCTTTTAAAATGAACTGAGGTTTCCTCCCAAACTGTTGCAAGGTCTTCTCTTCTTTTTCTCCTCCTCTTCCTTGTTCTCCTCCTCTTCCTCCTTTTCGTCCTCCTCCTCTTCTCCTTCTCTTTCTTTTGTAATAAAATAAAATAAAATAAAATAAAAGTCAGTGCTACAGTGTTAAACATGGCAAGTATCCATAAATCCCAAAGAAATAGTGTGTTGGTAAAACTGCTATTTATGCAGTGGTTTGGTTCCAAGCATTCTTAACTTCTCAAGGCATTTGAATATTTTTGGTTTACAAAATACTTGCACTTGTATTATTAATCTTAGAAGTATTTAGATTTTTATATCTCCTACTAAGGTATCTTGTGTGCATTGCTGTCTCCATGAAAGCTGGTGATTTGGTGGCACTTTATGGGGTATTGTGGGATATATTACATATTATGGGAAGATAAGGAGGGAGAAGATGCCAAACAAATCATAAAGTTTTCCATTTTCCTAGAGAATTTTGCATCTGTTTCTCTCTCTTTAAAACATTTATATATATGTATTTTGCAAAGTAAAGTGTTTGTATTGGTTTTCCATGCTTGGTGCAATTGACAGCCATAATTTCATCCAAATGTTGACTTACCAGGTTGTTCTTTAAAACAAGCACAGTGAAGAGAGAACTTGTAGGTGCCTTCCTGGCTATGCTGATAGGTCTGTAGGCCCAGATCTAACATGGATACCAATATATAATACAATGGGGTGAGGTGGCTGGTACTTCTTGGATTGTCTATGTGTATTGTAGTCCATAAGACCATCTAAGGAAATGTAGTTAAAGCAATTCAATTATATTTGGATCTGATAACTCTTGAGAAAATTGGGTGAAAACTGAAGGAATGTTGAATTCAACCTCAACTTAAATTCTGCACACAAATAAATGTTCACCACATCCAAAGCAGACAGGTAGAGGTTAGCTTGGGATCAAGTGCTTAAATGTTGGTTAAATGGTTAAAGGACTCACTTTTAAGAATCTTTAACACATGTTGTAAAAGCCTTAAATTACAATAGAAAAAAGAACAAAGGACATGAATACATAATTTATTAAAGCATAAAATTAATAGGTATAAATGGGAAAAAAGTAAATTTCATTAGTTACCATAGAAATACAAGTTAAAATCAAACACCATTCCTCTTTATCACAGCACAAGGATTAACAAATATAGTATTTAAGATTTAGCAATTCATTACATTCAAATCATTGTGAAAATTTATGTAGGATGTCTCTGGGAAAATAAAATCTAAGAAAGCTCATTGGACTGTATAGACTTCAGAATGGGAGTGATGCAGTCACTCCTACTCTGGGTGACAGGATGTGGGAAAGGAGACCAGGGACTGGATGTAGGTATTCTAGTCAACATTGTCAGCCTTTCTCTTTTTGGATTGATCATCAACAGCCTGATAGTGTTTTTAAAGTGTCTAGGCTCCTGGTTCCTCCTCTACAAGAATGTCACTCAGCTTGTATTTCTTGAGAGGATTCTGTGTATGATGGTCAATTCCAGCTGTCAACCATAGAGGGATCTTTACGGAATGGCACTGGGCTCCCGGAGATGGCTAGTGTTCTTTTTTCTGTCCATCTGTGGTATCCAGGGCTCTTCTACCTGTGTATACTTGTAGCTGCAGACCCAAGGAGAAGCTCTCATGGATGGCATGAAAAGGCAAGTGTCACTTGGAGAGTTACATCTTTGCACACTTCCAGGACACTGGTATTAGGATGTCTTGCCAGGGCTGGGTCTATCAAAGCTTGGGCAAAGAGTGTCTTCCTTGTTTTTTCCACATCTGAATTGGTTCACTTGTGGCTATCTTCCTCAGCTTTGTAGGGCCCAAGACTTATACAAGGGACCTTTTGTGGGTAACAAAGCTACTCCATCCAATATATGTTTTTTTTTCTCCTCATTCCTCATCCCCAAATGGGCCTGTAGAAGAACAAAGACACTTAATGTCAGTGATGCTGCTATCATGGAATTGAATCTGCCAAATAAACCCTTAGGAAGGATCTCATTATTAAAATGTCCAAGATAATAATTTGTACTATAATACAGCAAATGAAGTAAGTCCCAACTAGCTATGAGCATTTTGCTCGCTGGAGCAGTCCACCAGTTTAGCAAGCCACCATCTCTTCCTGAAGAGGGCTGATAAAGTGTGTTCCCAGCTGAGCTTCTAAACAGGTTATACACGGCGGTGCTCTGTTTTTATCAGCTTACAATTTTCCTTGGATAACAGTAAGCAATTTCTCATTTTCTTCCTCCTTTGATGTATGATCTCTCAAATAATCATAAATGTTTTCCTTGCCTTTTTTTGGTTGTTGTGAACATGCGGTATTTATAAATACTTCTGTCCTTCAATCAAACCAGTTTTTAAAATCCCGGGTTCTTGCAAAATGCATGACAAATGGAGCCCTATACAGCATGGCTTTCAGAGTGGAATAAGAAGGTAAAAACATCTTCGTGAAGGCCTTGGGATATGCAGATATAGGCTGTGATGGCACTGTTGTGGTTGAACTTAACCTTGGGTTATTTCTCTCATTCTGAATTCCAGCTTAGGTTTTTCTGTTCATTCTGCTGTGGGAAAATCAAAGCAGTGGCCCTTTGAAGACAGTATTATTTAATGTGTGTTTGTGTGCAAATGTGTATGTGTGTACAGACCAGAAATACATCAAGTATTTCTTTGTTTTCTCTCCCACAGTTTAGTTGAGGCAAGGTCTTTCAATGAACCTACATAGCTCACTGATCTGGCTAGACTGGTTAGCCCAAGCCCTGCTGATGTCTGCTCTCCCAGCCCTGGCATTATAGCATACAGCAACACTGTGTCAGTCTTTTTAAATGGTTAGGGATCTGAACTCTGGTACTGCAAGCACTTCACTGATCAGGCCATCTGCCTTGCCTCTTTTTTGGCTACTTACTATGTTTAGGAATCAACCTGTTCAGGAGGTCTCTGACTTCAGGTCCCTTATCTACAAAGTGTTGCTTTCTTTTTAGTGCCAAATGTAGATATTTGATTACAAAGAAGTGACTCACCATTGCTATTGTGCTTTGGAGTCACAGAAACCTAGCTTTAGCACTTCTGCCACTCACTAGCCATGTGACCTACTGCCTGGTCCACAGGCCTTCCTGTGAAAGGCCAAGTAGTAAATATTACCCAACTGCCACTGCAGTGTGAAAACAGTTACAGACTATATGTCAACAAGCAGACCTGACTGTGTTTAGTCCATTTGTACTGCTATAGAAAAATACTATAAAAACAGATGGCTTCAGAACAAAAGAAACTTGTTTCTTGTCTCGAAGCCTGGGAAGCCTAAAATCAAGGTACTGGCAGATTAAGTACTTTATAAAAACATTCATCCTCATCCTCTACCTGTGTCTCACATGGTAGAAAGGTTCTAGCTAGCTGTCTGGAGTTTCTTTTACAAGGGCACTAATGCTGTTCACCAAGGTTTCATTTCTATAACCTAATCACTTACTAAATGTCTCGTGTAATGTTCTCACCTAGGTGATTGAGTTTCAGTACATGATTTGGGGGGCATGAGTATTCAGATTAAAGTCCCTTATTTGTAAACTTGAAATTTGAGTTTTGTTATTTTTTATGTATCATAACATATTATATTTTGGACTTTTCATTCCTGTAGAAATTTTTGAGAGAGATTCTTAGTTTTCAGGCCAGGACAAAAATTCATCAATCCTCTCTTAGATTGATACTTCATCTTCCCAGTTCTAATTTCTGTGAATTGGGTTGGTGTGGGGTTCAATAAGATAGTGTTTGACATGTATTGAGTATTCAATAAATTGTTATTGCTCCTGCATTGTTCTTATTAGCATTAAAAAGTGGAGAACCATATTTTCAGTTCAATATGATTGTAGTTAAGAAAAAAATGATCAGTTCAGTTTCTTTATTGAGCTTGTCCTAGCCATAGCAGTTGGATGAATGAAATTCAATTTAAAAAATATCACTTTTAAGCATTTCATTTTTATATAGAAAACAATTTGTCATGCATTTCTCTCAGATATTTTTTTAGTGTGTATATGTGTGATATGCAAATACTATGCACATGATGTATATACTTGTTAATACAGGTCTGTGCCCATGTGCATCTGAGTACAAGTGCCCATATGTGTGTGAAGACCAGAGGTTGATATTGAGTGTTTTTTTTTTTCTTCAATTGCTCTTTATCTGTTTTGTTTGAGATAGGGCACCTCAGGGAACTGGAAGCTCATCAATTTACTTAGAATGCCTGGCTTATAACTTTCAGAGATCTGCCTTACTCCCTGCTCCCCATTATGCCTGAGAATCTGAACTCAGGTACTTATGCTTGCACAGCAGGTAGTTTGTAAGGGAGCTTTAAAATCCTTGGACTTTCCTAAGAGATAGAAATGTATGTGTTATTTGTGGTGGACCCACACCTAAGTTCATGGTAATGAGGTCACTGTGGGCCCATATTCTCACTGGTGGTTGGGATTGGGTGCTTGGCTCTTCCAGAAAGACCAACTTTATGATTGAGGAATGTAAAGGAAGGGAAAGTTTGGGGGTTAAATACAATCTGGAGGTTTGTGATTCTGTGGTTAATAGTAAGCACTGATGCACAGGAGAAATGCATTCTGAGGACATAGATGTTCTGTGTGTGGAACCTCCAGAACTTGCCCTGTCACTTTTCATTTGGCTGGTTATGACTTGAGTCTCTTGTAATAGAACTGTTAAGTTGAAGTGTGATGGCTAAATTTAGCTGTCTGTTGGAATGCCTAAAGAGCCGGTCAAGCATTTCTGGGCATGCCTGTGAGGGTGTTTCCAGGGAAGATTGACATATGACTCAGTAGACTGAGTAAGGAGGCTCCACTCTGTTTGAATGGGCAATGTCTTATCAGTTGGGATGGGTGGTAGAGAAGTAGATTTTAAAAAGGCAGAGCGAAGAGGAAAAACAATTTCCTTTCCCTCATAGAGTTGGGACACTTTATCCTTGGACATCAGAACTATAACATTTCTGTCCTTTGCATTCCAGAATTTATAGAAATAGTTGAAACTTTCTCAGAGGTTTTGCTCCAGACTGAGGCTTATACCCACTGTCTTCCTTGTGTGGAGGCTTCCATATTTGGACTGAGCTATCTACTGACACTTAGATCTCCAGATGGTGGGCTACAGAGTTTCTCAGTTATTACAGCTGTATGAGTTAATTGATCTTATGCCATTTAGTCTATTTATCATCTATCTATACATCATCAATCATTTATCTACCTATCTATATAACTATCTATCATCTATAAATAACCACCCTATTGATTCTGTATTCTGGAGAAATCTGACTAATAAACCAACAACTGTACTTTCCCAAGTTCTATGATAGTCTAGCAAATTACTGAACCTGGGGAATAATGGGAACTCTTGGCTTTATAGCTAGTTGGTCCAGAATTCCAGGTAGCCTGACAACCTGAGAACTTATGTTGGCATCTGAAATGAGTGCATTCTTGAGGAGGACTTCACTATACTGTTCATCTGCAGTAACTTCTAATAGTTAATAACAGAAATACCACATCTCAAATCAAAGATCTTTACATGTTAGCTTATCAGTTAGCATAGAAGTGACACATTGTAGCAGGCAGTAAAAATACAGAGCAATGAAGAAACTCTGAACTTCAGATATAGGGCCCAGAGGCCTTCTCCCTGAGTATTAGCTTTCATGATACTAGAAGGCAGGTTTCAAGTTTCTCAAGGGGGAAACTGTAGTAGCCATCTGTAGCATCCCCACATTGCAGTGCCAATCTGTGTAACTCCACATTGTGGTGCCAATCTATATTAACCTGTGTTCGTGACTGAGAGGGGGAGTGTAGATTGAGAAATGGCAGAGTAATGATGCTAAGGAGAGACACAGAATAGAGTCAGAAGGACAATCCAATGAATGCACCAAGCTTATTCTTCAACATTCTTTAATATCCCAGGGAACGTGGCAAAAGACTTTACAAGGAAGAAACAAACCTTCCTTCTCCAAACATTTGGTAACCATGCCTTAGACTAAATTTCTCTTTATCAGGGTTTGAGGGTCAAGAGTAACCACACCTCAGAGTAAGTTTCTTGCTATTTAGATAAGACATTCACAACCAAGACCAAATATCCTACAGTAGCCATGCATTGGACCTTTAGGTCTTATGATTTTAACCTTGAAGAGTAAGGATAGGTTTGAACTCTCTAAACTTAAGCCAAGATGAAGTGGAGCCACCTCTGTGGGCCACAACAGGAAACAATCAACAGTCTAAATCATAAATGATGTCTATGAGCCACAGCAACAACCAATATGGTAAGTAACCCTAAGGGAGCAGTAGTAGCATACCTACCTTGGTGGTAATGAATAACTCTCTAATTGGACTGAAGACCTGTTCAATAGGAGATAATGCATGCTAGTATTGAAGAAAACTATCCAAGGCTAATGAAGCCATGGATATTGGAAGAGAACACACAACCACCATGTTGCTAAACCATCATAATCCATAAGTACATTGTAAATGTTATCAATACCACAGATAAGTGTATTCCTCACCCCTCATCAAGAAATATCATTGCAAGAGATGGTTATAGAGTACTACAACCAATAAAAATATGGAATTGTGGAGCCCAGTCCCAAGGGATACATCTGTAATACAACTCCTGTACTTAAAACTCAGGCATCATTGCAGAAGAAGGGTTGGAAAGATTGCAAGAGCCAAAGGAACAGGGAGTTTGCTATAGGATTAAGTCTCCTCGAAATCTCAGAAGCTGCATCCATAAAGTCTCACCAACTTGGTTGTGTAAACATGAAGTGAACACACATACAAGTAACATTACATAGACTGAGCAGGTTGTACTTATGTATGTATGTATATATATATATATATATATGTGTGTGTGTGTGTGTGTATAAACATATATCTATAGCTGCATTTATATATATCTATCAACAATGAAAGAAAAAGAAGCCATGACTTTGAATTTGAAAGAGAGCAAAGGGGTACATTGGAGGTTTTTGAGTGAGGAAAAGGGGAGGGGAAATAATATAAGTATATATAATGTCAAAAATAAAAATTATTGAATAGAGAATTGTAGAGCAAAAAGGATGATGATTCATGGCTGACTCATTTTAAGGAGAAATCCTGTTCTGAGGTAAACAACTGTCAAGGACTCCAGCAGTGAAGACATGTACTTCATGTTGTCCTGCAAAGACACTGGGAAGGATAACTGCAAAGACACACTCATCCAACATGAGGGGTGTCAGATTACACAAATGAAAACCCAAGTTTGCCTTTGAATTTTCAATAAAAACAAATCATTGTATAATGTAAGTTTCTTCCAACTATTGTATAAAATGTCCTGGCTCCCCCAAAATGCTCCATACCCTTGTTTTAGCCTTGGAAGGGGAGAGAACCGCTCAGCCTTCTGTCTAGTCCCACTGTTAGCTCCATCTTGAGTCAAGGGCAGTGTTGGTGAGAACTACATCTGTTTGTGAGTGATGGCTCTGCACTTTGACATCAGAAGGATAGGCATGCCCTGCCTTTTGAGCTAAGCTGCCACTGACCCTGGTTGATTTCTCTTTGTACTCCAGCTGCTGTTGGCTAGTAGCCTGTCTTATTGGGTGGGGCAGGGGTGTTCCCTTAGGGGTGTCATTCAGGCTTCCTTTCCATTTCCAAACCACTCTAGTTCATCTTTTACCACATTGAATATCTGTGACATAAATCATATATGGGAAGACTTGCAGATTATTTTAGGGGTATTTGAGAGAGGATCTCTCCATGAAGTCCAGACTGGCTACAAGTTTGCAAAACTGTCCAGATATCCCCAGTGTTGGGTACAAGTATCAAAAACCTGACTGAATGACCTTGTGTACATCCACCCTTCAGCCAAACTCCTGAGGGGCAAGTGTCAAGGTGGGATTTAATTAAGAAGTCTGTTTCTGTCCTTTGATTCATGTCTACAAACCAGATTCTGAATCTGTACAGTAACATACTTTGTTCATAAGCGGCTACATTGAGTTACATCTCTTTGGTCTGGGGTCTTGGCCATAGCACTTCCCTTTTGGCTCATAAATTCAAGGGGACCGAAACTCAATTTTACAGAACAGCAGCTTTTCTCCACAGGCATTTGCTGTGAAGGGCAAAGACATGTTTTCTTTTAAAAATAAAATAAAATAAAGCACACTTTTAATTGTTCTAGTTTGGGAGATGAAGAATAAACTATAAATAGTTCTCACATGGGTGTGTGCCTGGGTAATTATTTCCCTCAGAAGAGTAATCGTCAGCAAGGTGTTCCTAGTGGGATGCACAGCGGTGTGCTGGCAATATTGATCGAGGGACTGGAAGCTTGTTATCTGAGGGGGGATAACTCACAGCTCATTTGTGCTCAGTGCGAACCCTTGCTGGCTCACATCTGCTTGGGTATAGCTCAAGGAATCAAGGTGGAGACTGTGATCAATGGGGCTCATGGTGATTGGACCCCCATTCCTTAATGGTGCCCCTCTCTTGCTCAGCTGGGGACAGTGACAGCTGAAATGAGCAGAAGTCCTCGCAGGAAGGAGCCCACATAGGTTCTTTTTCAGGCAGGGAAGTTTTAGGAGAGGGCCACCTGTGGTAGGACAAATGCCCCTTATTCTGTAGCAATCCACATCTGCTACATTTCACAGTCCCCTGGCAAAGTCATTAACACCAATGCTGACTGATTTTGTGGTGTAAATCAAGAGCAAAAGGATAAGGTGGAGGCTACATTGACTGGGGGAAAGGCCTAGCTGTTTCTTTTTCAGCCTCCTTACCCCAGCTCCTTCTTCAGCATTCTGGGCTATAGCTCCAGCTTGGGGGGGGGGCAGGGTCTAGAATAATTTCCTAGTTCTCTCCCTTTATTTCCCATGACCAATTAGCCATCTTAGCCTGACACTTGACCACAGCAAACTTATTTTCAGAAGAGATCCTCTCTTCCAGGACCAAGGTCTTCTAGAACTTCTCTGTCACCAAATTCAACAAAAACACTGACATTTCTAGAGTGATATTTCTCAATCTGCTGCCTATATGAGCTACCAGGAGCATTTTTTTCTTCTCTCATACAATGTATCCTATCCATAATGGTTTCCATCCTTCCACTTCTCTCATCCCCCTTCCCTTTCCCCCCAGATTCACTCCTCCTCCATTTCCCTTCAGAAAAGAACAGGGTTCCCAGAGATATCAACCAAATACAGAATAATAATACACAATAAGACTAAGTACAAATCCTTATATGCGGTCCAGGCAAGGCATCCCAGTAAGAGGAAAAGGGTTCTAAGGGCAGATGAAAATGTTGCCTATCAGGATCCTTTAAAACCCATGTTATCTGGATCACATCTCATGCTAGTTAAACCAGGATCTCTTGGGATTAGACCCTGGCATTGGCATTTTTTTTTAACTCTCTAGATGAATCCAATGTCCTGTCGTGTCTGAAGTCACTGTCTTAAATCATATATTTAATTTTATTTCATTTGGGCAAAAACTTATTGGTGCCTTCTGCTTGCATACAGAATTGAAACCCAATCTCTTTAATTTGGATGGACATCCTTTATGATGTGACTTTAATCAATATGTTTTTTTCTATTTGTGTGTGTGTATGAGTGTGTGTGGTGTGTACATGCATGTGTGTATGAATGCTTGCATGTATGTGAGAAAATGTGTGGATGTGAGTACAGGTACATGTACGTGTGCATGCAAATTGAGGATGGAAGTTGTAGAGTTATTCTTAATTAATTTCTACCTTGTTTATCAGACAGGGTCTCTTAGTCAAATCCAGAGGTTGATGGTATTGCTAACTTAGCTAGCTATCCCACTTTGGTCCATTTGTCTCTGCCTTCTGAGGCTAAAATCACAGGGAGTCGGCATACAGCCCATTTGGCCTCTACATAGGTTCAGGGGATCTGAACTTTGATTCTCATGCTTTTTAGGCAAACACTTTACCACAGTGAGCCATCTCTCCAGCCCTCATCAATATTTCTAGTTCTCTTGTGTTACTTGCCCTTTCTTTTCTATACCATGCTCTTTCTTGCCTCTGTGATTTTTCCCCCCTGTGTTATTGATCCAGACAGTGTCCACACTGTCTGCTGTGTGCCAGACATCCCCCTAAGGTCAGATATTAGCCAGTGTCTTACAGTTCTATTTGCTTCTGCTACTAATCCTAGAGTTAACACAGACCCCAGAGGTTAAAAGCACAGCCCCACAGGACTGTCTTGACTTCACATGCCCATCACAACTTCCAAGGAGCACCTTGACTTCAGATTAATTGTGTACAAAGGAGAAAGATACCTATTTGTCTGCCTGCCTGCCTGCCTGCCTGCCTGCCTGTCTGTCTGTCTGTCTGTCTGTCTGTCTGTCTGTCTGTCAGTCATCTTCTGATTCTCTGGAGAATGTTGCCTAATGCACAGATGTTAAGGAAGGAAAAATAAGATTTGGTTATCCAAGATCCTTGAAGTAACTAGCTTCAGGCAAAGGCATCTAGTTAGCACTCTGTCTATATTAATCCACCATTGAAAGTATGCCAAGGTCACAACCATGAAAAAGGATGTCTAGCAGGTTGATGGTGTCCTTATTTTCAGACTCCCCATCCATCATATCCACCATGTCTCTCTAGCAGGACCCATCTAAGGAGCCATGCCATCCTTGGTTTAGAAGAAATAAATAACACAGGAATTAGAGATGTTTCTCAACCCCCAACACTCTCATCTTGTTCTAGCAACTCCTTTCCCACCTCACATCCATCTTCACGATGTAGGCTCTGAACAGAACCTCTTATTTCTTTCTTAAGTTATTACAGCATTTAGGGAAGCAAATGAATCTTTTTCTTTTTTATCACTACATTTCTGCAGCTCCTGCTTAACAGTACAGGATGCTTCATCTTGCCTGTGGCATCACTTCTAGAAGAACACTGTGTCTCTCCTTTGTCCAAAGTCAAACTGTAAATCCAGTTACTTTATAACAATATTGAATGAAATGAAAATCTCTGAAGTTTCTCCTCTGTCTCAACATTTGGTTGTGAAAAATGAAGTTGCCATTGTTTGAGCTGATGAAGATTAAATGGACTGCCTCTGAATTTAATTGAGTCTCTGTTTGAATAATATCCATGGTGGATCCTACTGCAATGTTTGGTGATTAATGGTGAGAACGAACAACAGTAACATCTGGGCCCAAAGCTGTTCTTGGCTTAGAAGGTGTTCATCCCTTTGAGAAAAAAGATTCTCTGCATCATTGTCCAAATAATCATTAGCAGAGAGATCAGCTGAGACATTTTAATTAAAATTTCAAAATGTGAGGAGAAGGAAAGTTACTTAACACTTTTCAATATCCAAGTTGAAGCAAAAAGTCCTGTTATTAAAAAGGAAAGTGATTTTCTACTTCCTCAGAGGAGCTGATGGAGGAGAGGATTAGGAAATAGTGTTTGTTCACAGACAGAAGTACAGAGAGGAAAACTTGGGCAAAGGGGTGTCCCCAGCCAGTTGTTCTAGCCACAATTACAAGCGACACTAAAGAGAGCTTTGAGGAGATAAATAAATGTGAATGTTACTTTTGCCTGGTGTCCATCATGTAAGAAAGTTTTATGAGTTAAATTTAATAAATAACAGTAATAACAAATATGAATGTGATGCTGGACGCAGAGCAACCTGGGAGACATAGTGTTGGGCATATGTTAGGGAGCTTCTGAAGAGGTTTAACTGAGGGGGGAAGATCCACCCCAATGTCAGTGACACCATTTCCTGGGCTGAGAGCCTAAACTGAATAAAGAGAAAAAGAAGAGGAGGAGCCCTCTCTGCTTCCTGTCTGTGGATGCAATGTGACCTCCTCAGAGCCCTGCCTTCCCCACAAGATGAATTGTAACCCCTCAAACCATAAACCCAAACTCAACCGTTTTAAAGTGTTGTTTTTGACATAGTAATGATAACCAATGGATGAATAATAAGATGATAAAGCAATAATCTTTTGGAAGGTTTTCTTGTTGAAAATTATACTGGAATTTTTGTAAAATATTGAGGCAAATACAAGGCTTCTCTATCTGTTCTTGTTATATCAAGAGTTATAAGGTAGATGTAAGAGACAGCTAATCAAAAACATGAACAAATTACTTGGAAAGGCATATATGCATTGAATATATTTTAGTCTAATACTCATATAAAAATTCAAGGAATGCATTTAACAGATTATTTGGAAGGGATTTTATTCTGAGGACAGGGTTACACTTATATCATAGAAGAGCAAACACAAGATATACAAATATTGTATTTATTTGAGAAGAACTTCCAAATTTAGAAGTTTATTTTATATCATAAGGAGACATCCTTGGTCATAAAAGTAGATACTACCGAAAAATCAGCTATTAGATTAGGCCAATATTTTTTATGTACAAGTTATTATTATTATTATTAATTATTATTCTTAGTGTGACCAACAAGTTCACTGCTCTATGTCATTACTATATTAGTAGACATTCTATCATTGGTAACAAATTACCTGAGACATTCAATTTAAAAAGATGATAGTGTGTTTTTTTTTTTTTTGCACCACAGTTTGGGAGGTTTTAGTCCAAGGTGATTTAGTTTTGTATTTTCAGGCCTATAGTGAGGCAGTAGATTACACTATGTGAAATAAGGTAGACACAGAGCACATCATCTCATTTGTATATGGAACCAAAGAGAGTAGAGCTCACAGAATCGGGGAGCTGCCTGGGGGAGGGACCTCAAGAAGCATGGATGATACAACTACAAAGATTCTGGGAGGACAGATAAATTCTAGGGAATTCTTGTCCTTGAGGCGGCCACAGTTAACAGCAATGTGCATTTGAAAACTGCTAAGGGAATTGATTTTAGGAATTCTCGCCAAAGGCATAACGTAAAGTGATGGTTGTGTTAATATGCTTGACTCAATCATTTTGCAATGGACACATTTACTGAAGCATCACACTGCATATTACAAATCTATACATTTCAGTTTATCAATTATGTGTCAATAAATCTGAAGAAATTTATGTCTGCTGGGCTCCCAGTTTTCTTAACAGAACAAGGTTGGGCTCTAGAGAGATAAAATGAGATTTTCAGTTTTCTGTCTCTGGCTTTTTATGATATTTGGTGGTGTTAAATGTTCTTATTTCTCTTCTTTATCATTTTTCTTTGTTATTCTCCATTTTTCCAATGTGTGGATATTATGCACATTTTGGATCCTGTGGATCTTGGTAGAAAATAGAGTTAAATAATAACAAAACAACTTGAAAGAGTTAGGTTTGAAACAAAGTTTTCCTGAGTAGTATAAGTTAGTTTTATTTATTGTTATTGTTGTAGACATTCCTATAAGTGACACTTCAAGAAATAGTATTCTGTTGGAAATGATAAATAAAGCTTCTTAACTAAATTTATGAAAGTCAGATCTATAAATGAAATGAACTAGAATGCAGTTTATCTTAAAAGGTGACTGATGGGAGCAAGGGCAAGACAATCTAGACTACTAACATCTTGAATCCTTCAAAGCCTTAAGTCAACAAAGAGAGTATGGTTTTTTTTTTTTTATAAGCATCATGTTAATGGCTTTGTTATATGATTTTGAGGTGTTTTGCATTAGCTAAATGGTACTTCAAATGACAAAAACTAAATGCCAGTGGAAGATTGTTCTGCAGATACCAAATGGATGTTCTGAATTATAGTCAGGACAAGGAATGGATTAAAGAAAATACCATGCACTGACAATTCCAGGACAGTTATGTTTATTTAGGCTGTTTCATTCTTATTACCACCACCTTGTAGGTTAGGAAACCCAGGTGGGAAAGGCTTGTGATTAACACAGAACTATGATTTTCTTCTTTGAATGCTGACCTCTAAATCACATTCATTCCCTGATATCACACAATTTTCCTAGATCACCCAATTAAGGGAGGGAAATATGTCAAGATAGTTGAGGAATGGAACCAAGAAGGTTTAGCAAGTACTTGTATCTTGGTCTACTTTCCCATTATTCTCCAGAGACTTTCAAGGCTTTTGCCTTCTGACCTTGGCATTGTAATCTACAGATGTAGACTGATTTTGACTGAGGAAAAGACATGGTTTGCCCTCAAGAGTTATTTTGCTTTATGATGATCCTCAAAGCAAATTCAGATGTGTTTTACCCTGTGTTAAATGCTTTTGGGATGCCTCTTTATAAGGCCATAGGCCTTGTCTCAAAATGTAAACATTTATTCTCCTCCCTCCCGATTGAATTTTGAAAACCTATACTCTCTCAAACAATGAGACATTTAGGGGAATGGTTGTTTTTCTTCCTCCTTGACTTCTCCAGCTTGCTTTCTTGATTCTCTGGAGGCCTGCTTGCTTTCCTGTACTGGGTGGGTCCTTTTCAGCTATCTTTATGCGGAGGGGACAGGGGTGTGGTTTAGATGGTCACAATGTAGATATCTTTGGAATATGAGAAATGAAGATTGCTTTTTAGTTGAGTACTGATATCAAGCTACAGTGTCTCAAGGAGTCACACATAAGACCACCTACAGTTTTCTGCTTAGAAAAGTGCTCAAGAAGTCTCATGGTTATGAAGAAAACATTCCCAGAGAACATGCACATTTTAACACTTCTTCAGTTGACAGTGAATTTATATCACCATCTTCAGTCTAGAAAGCATTTCAAAGTGTTTCTCTTCAAAGATGGGCAGTAATTTCAGAGGTTATCTGTAAGGATTCAGGCATTATGCTGGCCTGCCCCTGTTACCTGGCAGAATGCACTCAGGTCAGCCCAGGTGCAAAGGACCCTTTAAAAGAAAGATCTCTGCCCACTTATGCTCTCTTTTTCTCGCTCGCCCCCCCCCTCTCTTTCCTACTTTTACCCCCAGGGCAGGGGCAGACAGGACTTCTGTCTCCCTCTTCTCTTCTGTCCTCTTTGTCTCTGTGTCTTTGAGTCTCTTTACATCTTTTCTTTTTCCTTCTCCCAGCTTCCATTTCTAATAAAACTTCTCTCAAAGTTCTTTCTGCTTGTTTTATTTGTCTCTCTGCCTAAATCATCCTCCCCTGCCATGGAATCCGCCCAGGTTCACCACATTTATCATAACATTGTCCACAGTTGGTTGTTGGTATGACTGTTCGGTGAGTGTGTGGGAAAATGGAAAGAAGGAAAGTCTTACCCATGCCAGGTGGTAGTGGTGCACACCTTTAATCCCAGCACTAAAAAGGCAGAGGCAGGTGGATGTCTGTTGAGTTCAAGGCCAGCCTGGTATACAGAGTGAGTTCCAGGACAGCCAGGTTTGCTATACAGAGAAACCCTGTCTCAAAAAACAAAACAAAACAACAACAAAAAACAACCAACCAACTAAACAAACAAACAAAAGGCTTATCCAAGATTTTGTATCCAAATATGGAAACTGTGTCCTGCGGACATCAAAGCACTGCCATCACATAATTGTGACCATCTCTGAGCTAGGAGTCCATGCTCAGTCATCTCCAAATAGCACTTCATCCCCACCCTTTTGATAGTAGTAGCTCTTACTCTGTCATTAACTTTTGAACGATGCTAGTGAAATATATAACTTCTGTTTCTGCAAGATTTTAGAGTTACCAAGGAAATAGTAATGACTTACTTGCTCTTGCTGACCCCCTTGGTCCACTAACCATTTTAAAACAAATCCATGGATAATTTTCCTGAATTGTGCTGATTGTACTTCCTAGTAGTGCAACCTTGTGCAAGTAACTTAAAGCTACTTTGGGCTGGAAATCCATTGGTAAATAAGGGTAATGACAATCCTCACTGCACTGGGCTTTGTGAGCTGCCCTTTAGATATTTAGACTAGTGTGTGGCACAGTTTCATTCAATAAGTGTTGAGTATTATTATTGTATGCTGAGTGCTTGGTACCACCAGGTTCTCAATAGATGTGAATTTACAGATTTAATGAAGAAGGAAGAAAGGAAGACAAATTACTGCATTCACAGTTTTCAGGGGATGAAGGCCTTGGTGAATTGTCAGTAACAGAACCGACTGTCTCCATCAGTGCAGCCAAATGCTGCACCTCTTCTGATTCTAGACCCACTGCTAAAGCTTATCACCATCCATCAAGAGAATGTTGACAAGTCACTGGGCCATGATTCACATTGCCCATCAGAGCCAGAGCCAGGAATAACCTCTTGTGGCTGCCTCTTTGATTGGAGTTTGAACCAGTAAACCCAGCTGTTCACCTGCACACTTCTCAGTGTTTTGGTGCCCTGCTATAATGTATGGATTCATAGGCACTTTCCTCAGCAAAAATGACAGTAGCTGCTTTTAGGAAGAATGTTCAAAAAGCACAGTTGCAAGGATGCTAAGCCAGGCGTGTAAGTAAATGGGAATTAAGTCATCAAGTTCTGCCTAATCTCTAAAGAGAATGCATCTGGCTCTGAGCAGCTAAGAAAAGAGAAAAGAAAACATTAAATTATTTGCATGCAGAAGAACTAAATGCTAAGTTTGCCTTCAGGCAGAATGTTTATATTATTCCCAACTAGGTCTATTAACAAGCTATTGTGCTCTTGGCTAAGAAGATTAAATGCCCAGATACCCAGGTCTTCAGAACACAAGGTTCTAACTAGTCTTTGAAGAGGAAAGGGCTCTTACAGTTAAAATATAGACCACTGTCAAGTGTGTCAAAGCTTATGTTGGATCTCTGGATTCTATTTAGAGAATTAAACAACTAAGAATGATTTTCTTTTCTTTGAAAGATTTCAAAGAACCAGGGAGAAATTATCTTTTTGGTAATCAATTCCAGAGAGGTGAGGAAATCAGAAGTAAGTGGTTATGAACAGAAAAACCACATATTATCTAGCTTCATGAAAGTAAATACCAGGTTACTCATTCTCTGTTTTGGGTTTCAACCAATCCTTGCTTTTGAAATTATGTTGTAAGGAAGACTTTTGTAGAGCATAAAGATGGGTTATACAGAATATTAAAAGTTTTTTTTGACTATGTCTCAAATATCCCAAATTATCCCTGCATTTACTATGTGACTGAGGATGACCTTGAACTATGATTCTCCTGTCTCTACATCTCAAGTGTTGGGATAACAGACTCTAGTCATTACACTAGCTTAAAAGGAGATTTTTGGTGGCAATTATGCATACAGGATGTTTCCTTACAGATATGGTTGATAATTGTGGAGTTGATTATGATTGAAAGTGGTTCTTTTGTTTTTTGCTGCTCTTCTGTCCCAAACTTCCTTTGGCTTGCTTTATCATTGCTCCAACTTCTTTTCAGAACTAGTAACAATGACAAGGACAGTTCTTTAAAACACATCAAAGTTTGTTCTGTGCCAGGGTCTTCCTTTATGCATATTTTTATTTCTAATGGCATCTTAAAGACTAGATGTCATTAACTTCATTTTAGTGGTGGGAGAAATTTGAATAACTCAGTTTCATTTCTTCAATAAGATTCAGATCTATCAAAGCTCCTGACAATTGCTGTATCAATACTTCCTGTAGCTACTATGGCTGTGACGACTGCATCATCCATCACCACTGCACACTGTAATAGAACATCTTCCACTGAAAATGGTACAGCTGTTGCAGCCACCATTACTATGATGGCTGTGCCAACAGGTCTACCTATGGCTACTACTGGTGAAGAAGCAATACCTGCCAGTCCTGCAGTCTAGTATCACCACTGTTGCTGCTACTGAACATATGACTATCAAGCTACCTACAGCTCAGTGATAAAAAGAATACTCTTTCAGACATGAGCTGATATTTGTTTATAACATGCTAACAAGTCTTACATTTTTTTATTGATAGCCTTAATTAGAGATGGAAGTGAATAGTGGCATTGAGCACAGGCTAAAACAGTAGTTCTCAACCTTCCTAATGCTGCAAGCAATCCTTTAAAATGGTTTCTCATGTTGTGGTGACCCCCGACCATAAAATTATTTTCATTGCTACTTCATAACTGTAATTTTGCTACTGTTACAAATCTTAAATGTAAATATCTGTGTTTTCCAATGGTCTTAGGTGATCCCCACAAAAGTGTTGTTCGACCTCCAAAGGGGCCATGACCTACAGGTTGAGAACCACTGTTCTTAAGAATCCAGGAACAGACTAGACTTGTTTATAAGGTAGCATTTTTCTTCTTAAAAGAATAAACACAACCAAGAACACCACAAATATTGATTTTTCTTCTACAAAAACCTATGTTGGTTTTAATAGAATAGAAAAACAATCCTTGATAGTTTTGAGTAAAATTGACAGCAGCGACATTGTGCCAAGTAACCCAGTGACTTTGTATTTTCCTAGTAAATTCAGGTGTATAGTTTGTGCTCACAGAGTTGAAAATGTTGACACACGCTGGCAAATAATTGATTGGTTGCCATAAATCAAGTGCTGAAGGTTAATGCCATTGTTTAATCTTGGCTTCTTAGTCCTAGTGTCATTTCTTAGAGAAAGGCTTTTCTGCCTCCTCTATATCTAGGTCACTCCACTCCTGCCCTAAGCCCACTGGGATCTGTAACTATTATTAATTACAAGTAGTTCATAAAACTGTTGTGATTTTGCAAGGGGGTAGGTAACTGGAAGGCAGAGGTCATGTCTAGTTAATTTCCCATTGTTAAATTGCTGGTTTTAACACTAGTTCTGGCCTGAAACTATGAGAAACATGAGTTTTCATAGGAGCTGGTCTTCCTTGACTACACTGGACACATTGAGCAGCCTCTTCCACCTTATAGCCTTTATCTATCCGGAAGGAGCCTGTACAGTGGGCACCTCATTCACAGGGACATGGAGTTTTTCTCTTATATGATATTTTCCTAGGAAGGGACACAATTTAAAATAATAGAACAACAGGTTAAAAGTTGAAACATTCAGCCTATTTGAATATCTTCACTGGCTGCCTGGAACATTTTGAAAGAGGACTCTGTAAGATCGTGTGGTCTCAGATTTCTTCAGAGCATGTTCCTTTCTCTGCATGCTATGAGAAAGTGGGATGCCATTAGGTAGATCATTTCTGATCTGTCCATCATTTCTGAGAGCTGACTGTTTTATCCCTGTGATACTTTCCTAATGGGGGAAACAGGCTGTCTTCAGGAATTAGATGCTTATTCCCTTGGTCAGTCCTTTTTATAGAGACTTCAGGGGAAGGAGAATTCCCGGGAGAGCTCTCTCTGCTTAGACTTAAACTATTTTAGATGGTCCCTGATGGGTTGTTTAAATAACACACTAAAATTTTTCCTTATCTTAACACTAAGGGGGATGGGGTTCATTCCACCTATATAACTGGATTTTTACAGGTAATTGAAACATCTGGTTAACACTTAAACAAACAAACAAATACACTTTTGTTTCACAAAGCCTTTTAAAATACATGATGCCCAACCTCTGTTGGCCTTTTAAACACTACAGTGACTATGTTTTAGTGAGAACCTTGAACAAGGATGATGGATTTTTAACATTGGTTGAATTTCTTGAATTTCTGGAAGGAGAGAAGAGAGCTGGCAAGATGTTCTGAAGGCTGCATGGCTGGGTGAACAGAGCTGGGTAGGGCAGTCCCCAGCTGTATTTTCATCACTCCCCTAATTGCCAGTCAGTTTCCAGGATGTGTTTGCCTCTTGAGGTACCAGTTCTCATTGGGGACATCTTTTTAAAGTGAGTGTCAATGATCACAGGAATGGAAACTTTTTAATACATTTTCTTCAGTTGTGCATGCCTTGTTTTTAATAAGAACTTACTAAAATTCTTCCTAAAGTGGTCATTGGTTTGGTCATCTTTTGGGTTGAGGATCCAGGTCACCAGGTCATGAGAAGCTGTTTAGAATGAGACTACTCCCATGAGCTCAGGTTAGCTGTCTATGTGGGTTCCTCTATCATGACCTTGGCCCCACCCCCAGGGTTCTTATAATCTCTTCTCCCTTTCTTCAGGAGGACTCCCGTAGCTCACTCAGCCCAGTGCTCTGCAGCTGCTTCCATCAGTTACTGAATGAATGTTCTCTGATAAAAATTAGGGTAGTCACCAATCTGATTACAGTAGATGGCCAGTTCGGGCACCCTATGGACTCTGGACCAACATCTAGGTAGTCTGCATAGAACCAACTTAGGCCTTCTGTATGTGTGTGGCAGTTGTGTAGCTTTGTCTGTTTGTGGAACTCCCAGAAATGAGCCCCCGGGCACTAAGTCCTTGGTACTTATCAGGCTTTTGGGAACTTATTTCCTATCTTACCCAGCCTTGATGTAGGGTGAGGAGCTTGGTTCTAATTGAATTTGATGTGCCATGCTTTGTTTAAGCCCATGGAGGCGGGGGAGAACTGCCTCTATGAATGGCAACAGAGAAGGAGTGGATGGGGAGGGAGATAGGTAGGAGCTAGGGGACGAGGGAACTGAAGGAGAGGAGGAAGTTGGAACTGTGGCTGGTATGTAAAATAAATGAAAAAAAATGTTAATTAAATAAAATAAAATTTAAAAGATGCTGATGCATCACACCAGTTCTAACTAGAATGGCCCACATTAAAATGAACCCTACCAAAATAAATAAACAAACAAATAAATAAAATGTGAGTACTCCTATCCTTAACTGGGTTTTAGGAGAAGGCTTAGGGCACCAGGTTATCATTAAAGGACATTAGCTTTGTGACACCAGTTTGGCTCCTCAGTTGCCAGGCTTGCTAATCTCTAAGTTTTTAGACAATTATGGAAAATGAGAACCACTGGAGAAGAGAAATACAATTGCATAGCAGCAGCAACAAGCACACCAGCAGTAATGAGATCTTACATGCGCAACATCTTACACTAAGTTTGGGACTTAGATTTTAGATATTGCACCACCTAGACAGGAATAAATCATTTACACGTGTAAGCTGTTGTCCAGTCTAGAGCTCAGTTGAATCATGAGTTCTAACCTAATAACTATATGGTGGCCCATATGTAAGGGGCAGTGTCTAATTTGTATAGCAGCACTGTGACCTGAAGAACAAGTTGGAGTTAAGCAGACACAGAAAGAGGCTACTTAGAAAAATGCTTGAAGGAGAAAAATCAGATACAAAATTTACTAGGGGAGAAAAGTCTGCTCATGGAGAGTGCCAGACATTGTTGTGGAGTGGAAAATTTATCTGGAGAAACAATCATGAGTCTCTAGAAAATATTCAGTTGAGTAATGACACAGTCAAATCTGTTTTTAAAAGATGACAGTAACTTCATGATAAAAATAGCATCATTCCATAAACATACACATTGAATGGGGACTCCATGAGATTAGGGAGTATGCTATTCAAAGCAGAGTGCTCTTGCAGGAACGTGGGTCAGAAAGTGGCTGAAGTTAGGGGAACTAGACGATAAAAATGCCTCTTGGAGATGTGAGACATGGGGAATAGAAAGGAAGGAAGCAGGTAGGAGAACTGGGAGATGAGAGTTGTAGATCCAGAGAGGTTTTGGTTCAGAGCTTGTTATATTAAAGGGAAAGAGTAGAGGGAATGAACAGTAGCCACAGGGAGGGACTTCTCTGTCCTCACATCTTTTTGTATTGCCTCTAAGTTCAGGTGACATTAGAAAGGATGGTAGATATTTTCTCATTGACATGATGTGTATTATTCAGTAACTATTGCATGCTGAATACCCATTGAGCCCATGGGGCACAGGAGGCAACAAAATCAAGTCCTTGCTATCAAGGTTCTCGCCATCATTTCAAATGAACAAATATGCAATATTTTAGGTACTGATGACATAAATTGCACAGTGAGGTGACAGAGTATGACAAGGTAGGGGTAAACTTACAGTGTAATTGGTGACATATAACATAGCGATGTTCAAGCTGAGATGTAAGTATGGCAGAGAGCAAACTTTCTAGGTATGTGGGAAAAAGAATGTTGTGGGTCAGGTGAAAAGAGGGGCAAAGGTCCTGAGACAGATTAAAGTTGGCATATTGAGGTCCAGCAAGAGCATCAGGTAAGGCAGCAGTATGTGAGCCATGGAAGAGGGTACAATATGGTGTCAGACAGGCAATGAATACAAATTCATGGAGGCTTGTCAGCCTTCAATAAGTGGTGACTTCTACTGTTAACGAGAACTGGCTCTCCTGAAATGTCTTCAATAAAGAAACATATATTTTATCTCATTCTGATTGCTGTAACAAAAAACCTAGATTGCATGACTTATAAACAAGAGAAATTTATTTATTTATTTTTGTTCATCTATTTATTTTACATCCTGGCCATAGCCTTATCCCATCCTCCCCTCCTAGTCTCTTTCCTCCATTCCGTCCTCCCACCCACCAATCCCTACTCTTCCATCTCTACCCAGGAAAGGGCAGGTCTCCCATGAGTTTCAGTAAAACACAGCTCATCGAGTTGCAGTAAAACTAAGCACTTCCCCATGTATTAAGACTGGTCAAGATAACCCAGTTTGAGAAGTAGTGTCCCCAAAACTAGTAAAAGAGTTAGAGACAGCTCCTGTTCTGCTGTTAGGAGTCCTATGAGAGCACCAAGCTACACAACTGCAACATATATGCAGGGTGCCTAGGATAGTCTCATGTAGACTTCCTGGTTGCTTCTTGGTGAGCCTTTAGAAGCTCAGAAATTTATTTCTTATAGTCTGTAGGCTGGAACATCCTTGGTAAGGTACCTGAAGATATGGTGTCTTGGGAGAACTCCCTGTTTGCCTCACAGTTCCTTTATCCCGATGGAAAGGATGAGCAAACCCCTTCAGTCTTTCATAAAAGAGCCAGTCTCACTCATGGGAGCTTAGCCTTTGCAATCTGTCTCAATTTGCCTTCTGTTGCTGTGATAAAACACTGACCAACACCAACTTGGGAGGAAAATTTTTTATTTTGATTTTGTATCTCAGGTCACAGCCCATCATTAAAGAAAGTCAGGACAGGTACTCAAGGCAGGAACTTGGAGGCAGGAACTGAAGCAGAGACCATGGCTTCTTACTGGCTTGGTCCCCATGGCTTGCTCAGTTGCTCACTTCGCTTTTGTATATCACCCAGGACCTCCTATCCAGGGGTGACACAACCTAGACTGGGCTGGACTCTCCCTCATCATCATTAATCAATCATTAATCAAGAAAATACTCCCACAGACTTGCCTCCAAGCTAATCTGATGGAAGAATTTTCTTAATTTATGTTCTATCTTCCAGATGACCCAATCTTGTGTCGAGCTGACAAAAAATCTAACCAGCATACAACCTAATTACCTCCCAAAGGCTGAATCTTGAATTTTCCTGTGTTTCCCTCCCTCCCTCCCTCCTCTTCTTTCCTTCTCTCCCTTTCCTTCCCTCTCTCCCTCTCTCTCCCTCTCTGTCTTCCTCCTTCCTTCCTTCCTTCCCTCCTTTCTTTCTTTCTTTCTGACAAAATTTCTCTCTGTGTAGCCCTGGCCATCCTGGAACTTCCTCTGTCTTCAAATTCAGAGATCTACCTGCCTCTGTCTCCCAAGAACTGGGATTAAATGGGTGTGCTAACACACCTGGTTTCTGTTTTTCTTTCTTTTTTTTTTTTTTAATATGTGTGTGCATATGGAGTTGTATGTGCCATGATGAACAAGTGGAGGTAAGAAGACAATGTTAGGTACAGTACCTCACCTTCCACCTTGCTTGAGGCAGGGTCTTTTGTCATTCATAGCTTTGTTTATCAGGAAACATGACCTAAAAGATTCCTGGAATTATCCTGTCTTTCCTCCTATGTCACTGTAGGCACTGATTTATTGGTAAGCAGTACCATATCAAGTTTTATATGGCTTTAATTCTCAATCTGATACAATGTAGAATGACCTGGGAAGAGAGTGTCAATGAGGAATTGTCTACATTAAGTTGGACTATAGTCATGTTAGTGGGGAATTGTCTTCATTAAGTTAATTGATGTAGGAAGACTAAGCCCACTGTGGGCAGCACCTTCATTCCCTAGGCAGTGGATCTTGAACTTTGTAAGAGTAGTGATATCAAACCGGGAACAAGCAGTTTCCCTCTGATCTTCACCGAGGATGAGGTGTGACAGCTGCTTCAAGCTCCTGCCACCTTGCCTTTTCTGCAATAATGGACTGTAATTTGGATTTGTGAACTAAAACAAACCATTTCTCCTCTAAGCTGAATTTTGCCTGGGTGTTTAGACAGAAAAGAAACTAGACACATGGGTTTTAGGGATCCAAATACCTGCCCTTATATTTTTGTGACAAGTATTGTATGTATCTTTTGAGCCATTTTCCCCAGCCCTACATCTTTTAATACTATTGCATAGATGATCATGTTTACACTTATTTTTTGGGGTGCATATATTCAGACCAGAGCAACATGATATAACTGATATTAAAAAGTTACTCTAATTGTTTGTGTATCAATAGAAAGAACAAGGATAGAAATAGAGTATCATCAAAGGCTGTTGCAAAAACTAAGATGGGAGGATATTAGTTTGAACAAAAGTCACACAAGTGGAAATGGTAGGAAGTGGATGGAGTTTTGGAGGAGATCCAACAAGATTTTCTGTTGGGTTAGAGGTGGAAATAGAGAGCAAGGTAATTTTGATATTTTGGACAACTTTACAGATACAATTGACAGCTTCTGAAAATCTGGAGGGAAAATTCAGCAATTCAACATAGATTTTGTACCATGTATATTGAGTGTGACATGTCTGCTAATGGAGTGATGGCAACTCTTGGTCATGGGAGACATAATACTGGTGCTTGAGAAGTAGTCATGGGTGTAGCTCTGGTCAGCTCTGAAGCTACCCATTTTCATTGTTCAGGGGGCCAAGTGAAGATAGTATTGCAAGGAGGAAAGAATAATAAACTTTATAGCATACTGACAATGTAGAAGGATGTGAAAGCTGAGAAACTGTCATGTTGGAGATTGAAATAAAGTGGGGAGTACAAAAATCTAGATCAAAGGAGATTTGGTAAAGAGGAACATGATCTTGCAAGTAAAAGTAACTTTTTAAAAATTGGGATTGGCTGCCAAGAGTAGCATAGACATGGTTGTGGCAGGGCAGGGTTGTTTATCATGGGGATGTTATTGTATGCCTTTATGTTTATGTGAATGGTTCAAGGTGTGTGTGTGTGTGTGTGTGTGTGTGTGTGTGTGTGTGTATGTGTGTGTGTGTGTCAGAGAGAGAGAGACAGAGAGAGACAGAGAGAGAGGGGTGGAGACAGAGAATATAGAGCAGAACCACTGTTGGAGGGCTGGCCCTAAACAGGAAAGTAAACATTCATCCTTTTTAGCAGGAGAGAAGGAAAGCTATGTATGTGTGTGGGTACCTGTAGGGTGACTTCTGGCTGCTGGCTCATGTGGGATCTCAAGAAATCAGATTGTGGCTGAAAGTATGGAAGCAGAAGTGCTAAGAAAGAAGAGAAGACATGGAATACTCCTCTGGGGAGCAGAAGACTTGCCCTCATTAGAGAAGTGTGATGTGGATCCCAGGGAGCAGGACAGTTCCACTTGGAGCAAGGGATCATTGATGGGAAGTGAAGCCAATCAGCAGTTTTATGTCCATCTATCCTTTGGGTTGGGTCCCTGCAATTCAGGAGCAGGTTGAGAGTAGGGTTTGTAATTAATTAAGGCAGGTTGGAACATGTACAGTGCTGTGGGTGATAACAATAGGTTGTGGAATCTGTGCTAGGGTGAGGAAGGAATGTGTGAATACAAATGAGCTCAAAAGGTGGTAGGAGCTGTGTGCTAGGAAAAGTGAGTTAAGAATATGGAGGGAATATGGAGAACAGCATGGCACTGGAGGCAGCATAGTCCTGTGCATAGTGGTATGCACAGCAAGAAGGGATGTTGAGGGTGGGGGCTGCCAGCTCGTCACATTTCTAAAGACAATGAAGCCGAAAGGTACAGAGGGAGGAGGTCAAACATGATACTGGAATCACTGTGTGTAGTGGAATAAATCACAGCAAGGAGTTGCACTGCTCATGCTCAACAAGTGAAACTGGACCAGTGGGCCATGGGGAGGAGGAGCAGGATGAGGCTGCTGACAGTATGGCTTTGTGGAGGACAGCGGACATCTAAGCAGTACATAGTGTCCTCCTGTATCATCATGATGCATCTTAGGCTACACTTTGATTTGGTTGATGCCCTTGCTTTGTCCCCTTGACAGTCACAATCTCCTCACTGAGCTGTGAGCTCATTAAGTTCAGATGCTATATCCCCATGATGTTCAGACCCTCCGTGCCTAATACAGTGTCCATTCTATGGCAGCAATTACCGTTTGTGGAATTAGATTGCACCAAATGCGGGAATTTAAAGATCAAGTAGCTAACATCCTTAGAGGATACAACACTGAAATGAAATTTACATCTAGATTTATTATGTGTACTAAAAACCTAGCACTGTCAGCTAATCATGTACTTGCAATTGTTTCTGGAGTTCCAAAGACATTAAAAATATAATTTGGTCATAAATATTGCAAAGAAAAGCCTAGGGCCATTCTATTTGCATGGAAAGGTGCTGTTTCCCTGTTTGCTGTGCTGCAGCATAAAAGTGTCTGGCAAGAGGCACCATTTACAAGTTTGACCATTTCCTGAACCTCCTTCCCCAGTGTTCATTCACCCAATGTTTTCTCTCCAAAACCTAAAGAATAGACAATTTTCATGTTGCAACTCAGAAAAAACAAAACAAAGCAAACACAAAAACCAAAGCTGTACCTTCCCTGAAACTCAAGGCAAACTGGGCAATGCAAAGATACTATTCTTCAAATTTTTTTCTTCATGCAATGACATTTTATATGATGAATAACAAGCAACACAAGAAAGGAGAATTTTGATTGAATCTGTAAACTCAGCTTAGATGTGCCTCCCTAGCTTATTTCTGTAGCATCTAAATGTAAATTGTAAGGGCAAAGGACTGTTTTATGTTCTGTCCAACGTTGCCTTCTGGAAACCATGATGCAGTGTCAGCACCGCCTTTTCCATAGACACAGGTGATGGAGAGAGGGCATCCACCAGCACAGGAGCTTCTGCAGGTTACTCACATTCTCCTTGTGTCTTTCAATTACCACCGGCAAGATGCATAGCTAATCACCTCAGACCAAAGATGCTTGATTTGTTCTCTCTCTCCCTCATCTCTGTCACCTCTTGTTCTGCCTTTTTTTTTCTCCCCTCTCTCCTTTTTTCTCAGACACTCATAAAACAGAATCACTTAAAGATAATAGCTTCTTCAAAAATGCAACTCCACGGGATTTAATTAAACTGTAAGTTGCAGACTGGCCTGGGGAGCTAAAGTACTGTGAAATGAATCTTTGTTTAGTATGACCATGGGATTCTAGTGGCTTCAAGGTGTCAGAGACCAAGTGCATTAACAATCAGGTCTGGCTTGTTCTTGAATTGTATGGATTTAGTGGATTAAATGCCATGACCTTGACTCTGGCAACATCCTCTCTCCCAGGTTTCTTATCTTTAGGGTGGATTTGAATAGCTACCATAGACTCCAAAGTTACTTTAGGAACCTATTGGACACTGTTGCAGATATTTGGGTGAAGGCATTGAGGATTAGGTTTTGAATGGTTATTTCATATCCAGCATACCTCCTAGACTCCTGAAACAATGTGAGTTAAGGTGCATGAGCACAGATGCCCCCCCCCACCAGCTTTACCTCTTATGGATGGACTGCCCATGAAAAGGGGGCACTATTTTTAGAAGTCCCTGGCTTCCAGGATTATTATAATATCTGATGCTAGCACCTCTACTATATACTAAGGACTCGCAGCTTCTCACAGCAATGTCTGTGCTAGGTGCTGTTGTTGTTTCTAGATGTGGACTGAAGGTTAGGTAACTTGGCCAAGGAGTCTAACTGTGTATCTCTTAGGGTTGTTCAGAGAAGTGGAAATAATAGAGTAAATAGATAGATGTACACATAGATATGTAGATCATCATACCAGGATTGGCTGAAATAATTTGAGAATATAGCAAGTTCAAAGAGACACAGCATATTCAGCTTTATTCTGAATCAAAAGGCATGAGACTCAGGAAAGACAATCCTGGAATTTTAATCTGAAGGTAAAAAAAACAAAAACAAAAAAACATGTCTCAGCTTGAAGGTAGTCAGACAGGAACAATCCCCTCTCAATGATTTCAAGGTTTAAATAGCCAAGGCTACCCCCCCACCAGAAAATACAATTTGCTTTATTCAGTTTATTGATATAAGTGTTGGTTTCATGTGCAAACCCAAACCCCTTCACAAACATGCTCAGAATAAAATTTGATCAAATACCTGGGCACCTTCTGTCCCACTCAAAGTGACACATGTGCCAGGATTAGGGTTTAGGCAGCTTGGTTCTAAAGTTTATAGCCTATTATGTCAACTAATGTGTTTGCTTAGGTAAGGAGTCTCCCTCTCCCTCCTTTTCTCCTTCCCTCCTTCTCTCTTTTCTTCCCTCCCTCCCTCCTTTTTTTTTCTTCCCCCATGGTGATTTACTCTTTATTCAGGCTGGCCTGTCTGAGAACTCATGACCACCCTTCAGAGTCACCTCTGGAATTCAGGATTTCAGTAGTACATAACCGCACATGACTTCTTATTTGCAAAAGGATAATTGCAAACATTTTCTTATAAAACATAAAGAAACCATACAAATAGTGCTTGCTACTAGGATGTTAGACCTTTATGTATTATGATTTGTATCACTATACCTAAATGCCTGACAAAATAACCTAGAAGGAGAAAGATGCATTTTAACTCATAGTTTCAGAAAGTTCAGTTGGTTGTGGAGAGCAAGGCATGGCAGATCCTCTTACTTTACCTCACAGTGGGCCACCAAGTAGAAAAAAAGGTTAATGTTGGTGCCCTCTGGCTTTCCTTCATAGTTTTTCTCTTTTATTCTACCTGGGCACTAGCCCATGGAATGGTGCTACCCACTTTAGGGTGGGTCTTTCCCCCTCAGGTAATCCTTTCTAGAAATGATTACACACCAGAAATACACCAATTTCATAGATGATTCTGCATTCAGTGAAGTTGATTGTGATGGCTAAACATCTAAACTTCCAGGTGGGGTGGTGGCACACACCTTTAACCCCAGCACTCAGGAGGCAGAGGTAGGCAGATCTCTGTGAGGTTGAAGCCATCCCGGTCTACAGAGCAAGTTCCAGGTCTATGCCGAGAAAGCACTCCCCCCAAAACATTGAAATCTCCTTTCAGGGAAATTTTATTTGCTTTTCTTTAATATTTCAAAGTGGCTCTAATCAGATCTTTAGTTGCCTCATACTGAAGCTCGCATATCCTAAATCCTGTATCTTATAAACTGGGAAGAGAAAAGAGATGTTTTTCACTTTTCTTTTGTAGACCCTCACATACAGAGAACTGCCACCTGGTTACAATCTCCAGGCTTGGATCTCTAGCCTGACCTTGTTCCCTTTGGAACATGGTAGTGAATGAGAGGAGAGAAGATCTTCCTCTCTTACCAGGTAGTCAATGTTTGATATAAATGTATGACAACATAGTGGGTGTTAACCTGAGACAAAATTGGAGAGTTTTGCAAAAACAGGTATAGGAAGGCTCCTCATAGCCTTCCTGATGGAAACAGCCTAATGCCTGATGGAAACAGGAGCAAACACCCATACATAAACACTGAGTCGAAGAAGAACCCAGATGCAGATGGAGAGGACAAGACCAGGCGGCAGAAACACATAGAGACAGCTTACCTGAACAAGGAGGAGCTAACCAGACTGCTAGCTGGGAAGCCAGCATGGGACTGACTCAGGCCTCCCTAAATATGGGTCTCAGCCAGAAGGACTGAGCAGTCTAAGGGACCTCAGACAGTGGAGCCAGGATGTATCCCTGGTGCACAAAAGGACCTTGGGAACACGTCCCCCATGGAGGGATAACTGCCTTAATCTAGAGACAGGAGAGAAGCCCTAGTCCCTACTTCATATGACCTGTCAGATCTACATGACCCCAACTGGATGGCATCCCCCTATATATGGAATTGGGGTGGGGGATGGGAGGGGAGGGTGGTTAGAGTGCATGTGAGAGGGCAGAGAGGGTAAAAGGGAGGGAAGGAAGGAAGGAGGGAGGGAGGGAGGGAGGAAGAGAGGGAGAGGGAACTGGGATCGACAAGTAAAATAATAAATTAAATAAAAAAAAATGCTTTGACTCCAAAATTTAAGTTCAAGGACAAGTTACTGGGGAAAAGGATTTCTATTTTTGTTTCCACAGAAAATGAAAAGCTGTGGATTCCTTCCAGACTAATGTGGTTTGATCAAGCCAGACCACCTGAAACAGAGTACCAGGTGATCCTACATTCAAAACAGCTGGACAAAGCAGCCTTACAGACTACAGCCAGGATTTCTGAATCTTCTTCGAATCCCCCATGACAGCACCCCTTACCATCAGGAAGTAGTTTGGAAAGAACGACGCCCAAATTCCCAAATATTGTCTATAAATGTTTATTTTCATTTAAATAGACTTGGTTATATAAAATAAAAAAAAAATTAAAAAAAAACAGAGGAGGGAAATAAAAGGAAGGCTCCTCATGACAGGTGATGTCGAATGGGCAATTGCATGGCATAAGGACAGAAGTAATGAGATAAGAACTTTCTAGATGGGAACAGCATGAGTCAAAGTTGTGAATCTTCACTCATTGTGCTTAAGGGATAAGATGGTTAGAGCAAAGTGACCATGGTGGGATAGAAAGGTCATGATGCCAGAAAAGCAGCCTGGGCCAGGTGAAGTAGGGTCTTTAGCCTATGATGAGAAGACACTAATGGATTTTGGAAACAAAATAATATGGTTGGATTCATTTTGAAAGATTACTTTGGGGACTTGGTGGAGAATCATCTCCCAGGAGCAAATATGGAAGCCTCAAGGGTGATTAGACAGGGGCTGTCACCATCCAGGTAAGACATGATGGCATCAAGGATGAGTCAGTTGACAGTGGATGTGTCAAGGGTTATTTAGGTTGGGTTATAATGGGAAAGTAGTAGTGAGGAGCTTTGTTGGTGTAGTCACCATGTGCTACAAGCCAATTCAGCTTCCATCTAAGACCTCTGTAAAGGTGATTTTAAGGCCCAGCAGATTGATGTCTGGAGCAGGTATCTAAGGTCCCTTTATACAACACAGCGATCTTAATCCCATTTGCTACAAGCTCCCTGTGATAGAACAACACTCAACTCTTTCATCAGCTGCAGCAACACTTTACTCTTGCAGAATGTGAGGCTCGGCATGTGTATCTTTATTTATTTATTTCCTGTCCTGGGTGCATTTTATTGGTGACACTCTTAGTCCATGCAATAGAAGGTGCTGGAAGAAATAAAGGAGGAGGATTCAGCAGATTTGTGAGTGTGGAAGGCCGATGTGTCACAAAAGCACAAGGAGAAAGTCGGAGAGGACGTGTCTGCTGTGTAAATATGTGAGAAAGAAAAACAACACGTAACATACTATAATATGTAAATAGCCCTCAGAGAAGGACCGTAGAAAGGATTATTTCATTTAGCAGCATCAGTGAAAAATTGCCTGGCTTTATATCAGAAAAAAAAAATTTCTCTAATCCACTTTGAAAAGTGCTTGCTCCATATATTATGCATGGCATTTCCAGGCTGCCAAATTCCTGATGGAGCTGGTGATTAGAAGACAATGCAGCCTCACCCAGTTCTTTCTTTCTTGGCTTTGCCTCAGCTTTGCTTCCTCAGAGTGGATCATGAAAGTCAGAGGCAGAGAGCAAGAAAGACACACACATCACAGAGTCGATCAGGTTAAGGAAGAATAACTGGCAGGAATGTGTGTCAGTCATTACAGGGCTGGTTAGGAGAAGGGAAAAGGGATGAGAAGGGTCAGGAAGCAGTGATGGTACCCACAGAGGTGGAGATCCGCCATTAGTGGTGGGATAAAACAAAGCTGTGTTTTATTGCAGGTAGCTCTGAGGAACAGATGCTCAGTTTCCAACCTGTCATTCTAACACGTCACTATCACTGTGCTTGGTCCAGTGAGAAACCGGAGCTGCTGAGAGGCAGCCCTGGGAAAGGTGAGGATGTAATGGTTAGGTGTGTGTATGTGTGCATGTAGTGTGATAGAGTTAAAAGTGGTAATTTATTATGATTGCTTTTGATGTTCACCATAGCAGATTCCTTCTGAGCAATCAGGTTGTGCTCCAGTAGGGCTTGGAGTGTGGCACAGGTAGGCATTATTTAATTCATCTGTGTGAAAGTGAGCAGCCAAGAGAGATAAAGTGGGCATTAATCAGAACAGTATGAGCTTTGGGATGGCTACATCTAAATCTATCTCAGGGTTCATCTGGGAAATCAACTTCCTGTTTTCAACACACAAACAAACATATATTTACCCACTTCTTCCCTGTTTGGTTCATTTTCATAGGTTCCTCAAAATTCATAAATCAGGAAGAACTTGTTCTGACTGGAATTTAATTCTATAGTCTGAATAATAATGACTGGCAAGCTTCACAGGGATTCTGGAACATCAACCAATAGCCTGAAGCTCTTCTAGTTTGTTCCAGGAACTAGCAAGGGGTTCTCTATGGCCATTGAGACATAGTAGACATGTGGCCACAACAATCTGAAATGATCGAGTCAGTGCTGGTGGTTGAGCACACTTGAAACCCAGCACAGAATGGACAGTCTGGAGGAAATCAAGGGTTTACTCTGGGTGTAGTACTTATACGGAGTCAAATTAAGTCATGATCACCTTGGCTTTTTGATCATGGGATATAAAAAATATTGTCCCTGGCTATAAAAGAATCATTCACATTGTATATAAGCTTCTTTTCTGTTGCTGTGATAAAAATACTCTGGCAGAGTTTAGTTTGGCTTACAGCCCCAGAGGGACAGAGTCCATCATGGCAGAGGATATGACAACAGGCAGGGTAGCAACAGGAGCAGGAAGCTGCCCAATCACACTGCATCCACACACAGGAAGTAGAAAGAATCAGAGTAGTACCAGGATATAACATCTCAAAGCCTGCCCCTGATGGGAGATGCCATTATGTATATATGTTTCTCATACTGGTTAATAATAAAGCACTGTTGGCCAATAGGAAAGGAAGATAGGAGGGACTAGGAGACAAGGAGGAAATAGGGAGTAGTAAGGAGGAGTCAAAATGGAGAGTCTGAAGAAAGCAGTATGCCGCCGGCTCCCTGGTAAGAGAAATACATAGATCAGCAGAAATGGGTTAATAATTAAGGCAGAGCTAACCAATAAGAAACAAGTAACCGGGCCAATAACATAATATCTAATACAGAGTCTCAGTGTGTTATTTGGGGCTGGCTTGGTGGCGGAACAAGAGCAGGCGGCGGGCAGAAAAACCGTACTTGTTACAGATGGCGCCCATGTGGCTAGTAAGAACTTCCACTTAAAATTTAACAAAAGATTAAAAAAGGGTTTTAGAAACAAAAGAACAGAGATAAGCAAGGTTTCTTGGTAGCAGCATTTTTCTCAGTTGAACTCTGCTTTGCTAGAGACAAGCAGATATTCGTGTGGCTCCTTTAAGGGAAGATTCCTGACTCAGCATAAGCGGCAAAAAACCGCACAGCTTTTAAATAACTCTGCTAACAATTTATTGGTGTGTATGAGAGATGGCAATGGCAGTGACCACATCTCCAAGCCGGCAGCATGCTTTCTGGGTGGCAGCGCAGACCAAGGCGGTGAGCACAGCTTTCAGTGCTGGCGGTAAAAGTACCCGCCACCATCTTTGGTAAACCGCGGTAGAAACAAAGACTTTCATTTTAACAATGTTGTTGTTTAACAGATAAAGACTCATGGCCAGAAAAAGATAAAGATTTACAGTAGAGACAGATTCACATTAAGAAAAGGTGCTAAAAGTTTACAGTGTGTTTTTAAAAAAATACATAGGCTTGGGAGAGAAAAATAAAATGGTTTTAAATAGACAAAGAGGAACTGGGTGTGGTGGCACACACCTTTAATCCCAGCAATTGGGAGACAGAGGCAAGCAGATCTCTGTGATTTTAAAGTAAACCTGGTATGCAGAGTGAATTCCAGGACCGATAAAAGTTACACAGAGAAACCCTGTCTCAAAAAATGAAAAAGTAAAAGTAAAATAAACAGAGTAATAATAAAGCCATATAAAGATGAAAAGCTCAGAGAGAATCCGGTTACTGCATGCTATTGTGTTGTCTCTGCATTGTTTGACTGCTGAGAAAATAACAACTGATAAAGGAAATGTTGCTGCATTAATTCAATTTATATATTTTAAAAATACTTTGACTCAAAAATTTAAGTTCAAGGACAAGTTACTGGGGAAAGGATTTCTATTTTTGTTTCCACAGAAAATGAAAAGCTGTGGATTCCTTGCAGACTAATGTGGTTTGATCAAGCCAGGCCCCCTGAAACAGAGTCGCTGGGGATCCAACATTCAAAACAGCTTGGACAAAGCAGCCTCGCAGACTACAGCCAAGATTTCTGCATCTTCTTAGGATCCCCCATGACAGCGCCCCCTATCAGCAGGAAGTAGTTTGGAAAGAACGACGCCCAAATTCCCAAATATTTATAAATGTTTGTTTTCATTTAAATGGACTTGGGTATAAATGGTTAATGATCACAGCCAGTTCTTTTTAAAGGTAAAAAGGGAATTATGGTATAGATATGAATACTTTGTTTTGGAATGGATTTTCATTTATTGATACAATTTAAGGTCAATTTTGTCATATGTATATTTCTCCTCTTGTTTGTATAGCTTATTTAGAAATGTAATGTATAATGTAGTACAGATTATAGATAATTACCTATGATAGTCAAAGCTTAGAGTTAAGTTAGTTAGGTTTTCAAGATACACAGAGATGTATTTGAGATAAATAGGCATTCTTCAAACCTTTCAAAGACCTACAGAGTATGGCATTTAAAGTGGTTTAGGGTTTTCGTGACAGTGAGACATAATTGCTCTTGGCAATACCACCTGCACCAGAAAGGAAGATGGACATCGAAGAAATGCATTATGAAGTTTGCTTCCAATATGGCTAGTCTTAGCCATTTGGACAAGATACTGCTCTTGTCTGGACTGTTTGACTTTATGCTGTATAAACTGGACATGCAGGACCCACAGAAAAGTGACTGCTGATTCAAGATGGACATTGCTACAGAGTTCTGCTTCATGGAAGAGTCTGCCAGACAGTCTGCAGGACACAGAGAAAAGTGACTGACAAACTGCCAAGAAGACAGTTTAAAGTTTCCTGCTTTGCTGAAGAGTCTGCCAGACACACTATGGCCTATGGGCTGAAGATGGAAGATTACAAAAGAACTTCGGGTGACCAGGCAGTGAGTTGTCTCTGTCATTTCTAGAGTTTATATATTATCCTTCTGTGGTCTTTGAAGGAGTTGAAGACAGATAGTTATGGTTATAGTTTTCCTTAGTTAGGCTTACAGATAAGTTACATATAGGACTTTGGACTCACAAATATAGGATAGATGATAGAATAGTTTCTTTTAATCTTGCTAAATGTTAATGGACTAAATATTGTTAACTGTGATTCTTATTGGATAACTGTTATGTGATATATTTTGCTATGTTAAGGTTAAAACCCTTCTTTTTATTTAAACAGAAAAGAGGAGATGATGGGAGATGCCATTATGTATATATGTTTCTCATACTGGTTAATAATAAAGCACTGTTGGCCAATAGGAAAGGAAGATAGGAGGGACTAGGAGACAAGGAGGAAATAGGGAGTAGTAAGGAGGAGTCAAGATGGAGAGTCTGAAGAAAGCAGTATGCCACCGGCTCCCCGGTAAGAGAAATACATAGATCAGCAGAAATGGGTTAATAATTAAGGCAGAGCTAGCCGATAAGAAACAAGTAACCGGGCCAACAGCATTGTATCAAATACAGAGTCTCTGTGTGTTAATTGGGGCTGGCGCGGCGGCAGGACAAGACCAGGCAGCGGCAGGCGGAAAACCCGTACACGTTACATGCCCCTACTGACATACTTCAAGCAAGTGTCCCCTTCTAAAGGTTCTGTAGCTCCATCAGATGGAGACTAGGTGTTCAAACACACAAGCATATGGAGAACAGTTTAGTTTCAAACTACAACAGAGGAAGTACATTTGTTTATAACATACCAAGTTGGAGAAGTAAGAAAAGAACCATGGGTATGCCATTTCAGTCTTTGATATTTATACCCATGTATGGGCTAGTCTTCTGATAGCTATGACAGGGTATCTCACTCAACAACTTAGCAAAAGAAGGCTTTGTTTTAGATTGTTGTTTCAGGAGGCTCAGTGTGTGGTTTGTTGTCTGCACTCTCTTGGGAAGATCATGTGGTGGAAGAGGTTCTTAGCTGATGGAGGACACAAGGAGGGACATAGGAATGGGTCAGGACAAGATATACCTTCAAGCTCATGTCCTCAGTGAGCTATTTACTCCAATGAGACTCAACTTCCTACTTATCACCACCTCCCAAGTGTACCATTCTATTATAAGTCAGCCAAAGGATTGATCTATTAAGTCAGCACCTTTAGGATTCATCCACTGCCCTGGAGGCTCATCAGCCTGCAACCAAGCCTTTACTATGAGACTTTGAGGGGAAATTTCATTCCAATGATAATTTGAGAGCATGCATTCTCTCCTGCACATGGGTGTGTCCCGTCTGAGTAGCACTATGTTAAGAGTCAGCTGCTGCTACTCTCAGACACCCTCATTTGGCAGCACTTGCTTTTTTTTTTTTTTTTTTACATATGGACCCCAGTTTCCTCAACCTCCCTCTCTCCCTCAACCTCCTTCCCTCCCTTCCTCCCTCTTTCTCTCCCTCAACATCCTTTCCTGCTTCCCTCTCTTTCTCCCTCCTCTTTCCTTTCCCCCACCCTCCCATGCCCTCTGACCACCCTCCCCTTCTATCCCCCCCCCTACTCCACATGTAGGGTGATGCCTTCCAAGATCTAAATCTGTCAAGTCATTTGGAGTAGCTACTAGGCCCTCCCTCTTGCCTCCATGGGGAATGTGCTCCCAAAGTCCTTTCGTGCACTAGGGATAGATACATCCTGGTTCCACTGTCAGATGTCCCTTAGACTGTCCAGCCCTTCTAACTGAGACCCATGTTCATGGGGTCTGAGTTGGTCCAATGCTGGTTTCCCAGCTATCAGTCTGGGGCCCTGTAGCTCCTCCTTGTTCAGGTCAGCTGTCTCTGTGGGTTTCTGTAGCCTGGTCTTGACCCCTTTTCTTATCACTCCTCCCTTGCTGAAGGATTCCAGGAGTTTGGCTCAGTGTTTAGCTGTGGGTGTCTGCTTCTGTTTCCATCAGCTACTAGATGAGGGCTTTATGATGGCATATAAGTTAGTTATCAATCTCATTATCAGGGAAGGGCATTTATGGTAGCCTTTCCACTGTTGCTCAAATTGTTAGTTGGGCTCAGTCTTGTAGGCCTCTGGACATTTCTCTAGATTCAATTTTCTCTTCAAACCTATAATGGCTCCCTCTTTTATGCTCTCTCTCTCTCTCTCTCTCTCTCTCTCTCTCTCTCTCTCTCTCTCTCTCTCTTATCTATTTCTCCCCAACGCAATCTTCCTAGTGTGGAAAGGGAGCTAGGAGAAAGAGGAGCACTTGGTTTTAAGGGAGCACTTAGCTGATCTGAATGTGCTTTTATTTTATTTTATTTTATTTTAGGAAGATTATTGAAATGGAAACATAAACTAAATAATCATAAAAGCTGAACATGACCAAAGCACATCCATAAAGTTCTAGGAGCCCATGTGGCAAGGCTTTGAGTTGTATGATACCTCAAAAATAAATCCCAGGGGATGTCAGAACTCTTTGGGACTCATTGGTTGAGCTCTTTGGTAGGCCATTATATTCTTTTAGGTCTCCTGAGTGCTGTGTGAGAAGACCTCAGTTTTACCAGTGTCTCCGCTACTTTCCACCCTCCTGTGTTCCAGGAGACTTAGGACACTAATAGACTATTTTTCATGGACCAGGGACAATAAAGGCCTGTTAATTTCTAAGTAATTTCCATGGCATACCCAAATGTACACACATATCACACACACACACACACACACACGTACATGTATAAAAACTACATACATAAAAATAACTGAAAACAAATTTCTTTAAATGGTATTGCATGGGCTGCTGGAGAGAGATTATAGTGGATTGACTGAGTTCATCTTTAATTTTTTTTTAGTATTTCAGATATGTACACTATATTTACATGATTTCTACCCTCCCCACTCCTGCCTTTGACTCATTCTATGTCCCCCACTCTTTCTCAAATTCATGTGTTCTTAGTTTTAGTTTACACACACATACACATACACACACATACACCATGAAGAGAAATATAATCTACTAAATTCATTTAGTGTTTTTCAAAAGTATATGTGTTTAGGGTAGATTACTTGGTTTTGTATAATCAATTAGGCAACTTATCCCTAGGGAAGGCTTATTCTCTCTCTCTCTCTCTCTCTCTCTCTCTCTCAGCAACCTTGGTTCATCTCCTGATGTACAAAAGCCAACAGAAACAAACAAACAAACAAAAATGAGGTGGTGGAGATGGAGACAAACTGGTTTAATATCCAATCTTTCCTTGGGAGGGGACAATGTTAGGAAACTGAAAGCAGAGGGCTCACCTTACCTTTTGAGAAAGGGAAGCCACAGAGAATACGGGACAGAGATCCATATATTGCTGGCTCCTGGCATCTGTAGGAAGGCTAGGAGAAGGAAAGAAGGACCAATCTTTTTTGTTTTCCTTGTCTGGGGATTCTGATGCCTTCCTCAGAGTCATCCAGAGCAGACAGTGAGGCAAAATTAGTCTTACTCCCTGTCTATGGCCCTGGTCTTTATAAAGCAGGATAGATTCAGGCTGAGGAGGATACAGAACACCAGGGGATGAAGGAAAGAGAGCTCTGTCAATGCAAGGCGGGTGAATGAAACTTCAGGTGATAGCAGTAAAGCAGGGTGGAGGGGCCATTCTTTTTATTCATTGTCTACCCAGTCCTGTGTGCCTGGTGCCTCTGCAGAGTATATGTCCATCCCTTCTCTGTGAAGCACTGACTTCCACAGATAGCCAATCCACTGTGAAAATGGGCCTTTGCCTTACTTTCCTTGTTTTCTTGCTTAATGAATAATGCTAAAAATACCCACAAGAAAAATGATGATAATGCTATTTAGAGACATCACCAAGTGGCCACAAAATAACAGGCAAGTTTCATGCTGTGGTGTGTGTGTGTGTATGTGTGTGTGTGTGTTCTACTTTAAACCCAAACACACAGAAAAACTATACTGGCTCACTTAACTCTCTCTTTTGCAAAGAAATCTGAGCCCATTCTTTTTGTTCTTATTCTGCATCAGGGAAACAGAGTGCAGCTCTCTTTGTCCATTCCATATAACTAGCTCCTATATTATCTGCTCAACCTGTAATCATTTTGTGAAATATTCACTAGGGTGAAGAGGAAAGGTAAGATTGCCCTTCATTTGTTACAGAGGTTTTTCCAAACCATTCCTCGCCCCTACTGTTAGGGTATTTATAATCTAGGGAATTGTAAAGTGAGCTTAATATTAATGCATGAAAAATTATAAACAGAGAGATAAACTCCCTGCACAGACTGAAAATCTTTGCTAAATGTATGTGCATAAATTGTATATATTCTAGGGCTTGGGTTACTCGAACCGTGATTGCTCTTCAATGTCAGTGAAAAGTGTATGAGGATCCAGAAATCAGTCAATCAACCTATAGATAAATCTTAATATTAGGATGTTTCAGAATCTTTCCTCAACGACCTATAGAAAATTTGTGCAGACAAGTCAGAAGCATATATTTCATCACTTAATAAAGCCTGTAGTATCTAGAGGCACTTTGTGTATATAATTGTTAACCTCATTTATAATCCAATTCAATTAATTATCTTAAGAAAACCAGCCAAAGTGAAGAGCTGTTAAGAAATATCTACACATGCTGAATTGGTAAGATATAAGACAAGATGTGTTTTTGTTAAGTGAAAATTATCAAGGTGAGTCTTGCCGTGACCTTCTAAGATTAAGATGTTTGTTGGTATTGAATTTTATGACTTTATAAAATATCTACTAATGTTACAATCTTATATTTTCTATTTAGTACTTACAATAGCTTCCTGTTACCTGAAACAGGTTGAATCTCTCTTGTAACCTGACCCAAGCTTCTTATCACATCTTTTCTTGTACATGTCATCATAGCTCGTAGGATCATTCGGCATTGGCTTAGTTATCCTTCGTGCTCCTGCCTTGGAGCATTTCTTTCATCTTGTGGTTATTTTTTAGCTTTGAAAACCCCTACTTTTCATTTCTTTTGCTGAAATCCTACTTTATGACCCATTTCAAGTGTATAACAAAAGTGTAATCTATTTTTCCACTCGAAATGGTTGTTTCCTTTTCTTCCCTGGGTTAGCACAGCTATTCTCTACAGTGCCTTAATGTCTCTGCAGAGGCTAAGAAACATATCCAAGCTTGGGTATCACCTTTACACCTCCATTCTATGCATGTAATCCTCACAGTAATCTGAAAAGTGGCCAGCAAAACTTTTCCCAATATCTCCTAGACATGTGGGTTACTGTCTTCTTTCACTCATAACATGGAGACACATTCTGATACATAAACATGTCTGGAAAAGAGTGGATGGGGCACTCTTTGGATTCAGTGATGTGGTGAGGCTGGGAGGTGGTAACTTGTAAGAGACAGAACCTAGTGGAAGGCTCTTTATTACTGGTGACTGTTCTCATCCCATTTTTGTTACAAATGTGCTGACCAGAATCAATTTGGAAAGGAAAGGATTCAGTTGGCTTATAATTCTGAGTTATAGTTTATTATTTCAGGGTTGTCAAGGCAGGAACTTAAGCAGCTAGTCACATCATATCCACAGACAAGGACAAAGAGAGAATGTGTGTTCTTTTGTGCTTGTTGCTTCTGCTTAGCTGGTTTTCTTTACTCTAATGTTGAGTTTAGGGCCCAGAACCAGGGAATGATGCCACCAAAGTGGGTTCTTCTACATCAACTAACAGTCAAGACAAGGCCACATTGAGATGCCCTTAGGTCAACCAGCTTCAGATATGTCCTCAGTTGAGACTCTTTTACCAGGTAGGAAAAGAGGTTCTGTCAAACTGACAGCTAAAACTAGTAGTGACAGATGTGGACCCTTAGAAGGGATTATGGGATCCTAACCTTTATTGATCTCCTTTTGGAGGGAAGAGATCTTTTCCCCTACATGTGTCCTTCCATCTGTCTTGAGAATATCACTAGAGCCTGCATCATGATGCTTAGATTAGCTTTAAAAAACTTCCTTTTCTTTATAAAGTTATCCTGCTTCAGGTATTTCCCTGTGGCCAGTATGGTACCACACAGCTTGTTTCTTTAGCATGAAGAGTTCCTTAATAAGGCATATGGAAGAACTGCTATTTAGATTAGTTCTATAAGAGAAAGAAAGAAAGGACCAATGACAGAAAGAGGATTTTATTTGCCTACTTCCCTCCCATCTAGTATTTCTCATTGGTTACGACATGTAGAACACCCTTCGTACTTCTGAATTGTCAATGATGGCTTCACTCATGTCATTTGGAAAACAGGTTCTATAAGCTGTGATGTAGAATTTTTTTCAACATCCTTAAGCAGAAGAACAACCTGACTCAGGTGAGTGTAACACTGGCCACATTTCTGTCACTGTTAGAAAGTACCTGAGAAAATCATTAAAGAAAAGGAAAGATTTATTTGGGCTTTAGGTTTCAAAGGTTTCAGTCTGTGATGGGTTGATGCCATTTCTTCAGCCTGTAATAAGCATGTATCATGGCAGGGAGGGCAAGATAGTGTAGAGCTGATGATCGTCTTATAATAGTCTTGAAGTGGGAGGGAGGAAGGGAGAGAGAGAGAGAAAGAGAGAGAGGAGGGAAAGAGGCGGTACTACCAGTTGGGGACCAAATCCACAATCACAAGCATTTGGGAGTTGTCCTAAATCCAAACACGGTGGGTACCAGCCTGCAGAAATAAACGGGTGATGATAGAATCTTTGATGGTGTGTAGGTGCTGCCTGAAATAGAACTTGAACTTCTTTTTCCATCCTCAGTTAGTGCCCCTATCCCCAGGATGTCTGGTAAATCTCTTAGCCAGAGTGACCTTATCCAAACCAGATTGCTCACATGCTTATTCTAACCTGCTTACAGCAAGTTTCTCATAATTAGTTTTGTTTAGGACAAAATCTTCAGTTCTCCTTGTGACTGACCAGACCTATATGAGTAGACCTCTGCTCTTGCCCAGAGAACCCTCTTGGTCTTACAACTCCAGCATTCTTCCCATTCTTGTTGTACCTGGGACACCATGCCTGCCTGCACCTGAAGATTCCACACATGCTGTTCTCCACACCTGCAATGTTCTCCTGGTACCCCCACCCTCACCCCTGGGTTCATTTTCCACCCCTTTTACTTTGTCTCTTTTGGACCCCTTCTACAGTGAGGCGTTCCCTAATTTAGCACTGGAAAGCAGGACCATTTCGATTCTTCTTTCCTGCATTAGTTTCTTCCAGGCATGTGCAGTCAACATTTGACTGTGTATCATTGTCTCAGTCATCTTGCTGTCAACAGAACGCTAGCTCCATGAGAACTGGGACTTTGTCTAGTTTCTTGTTGTTTCCTCAGTAACCAGATTGACGCTGGACCTATTGTGTGAATTAATTCTGGAATATGAAGTTTCGGTATAAGAGCGGGTAGAGACAGCAGCAAGGATAAAGGCATATGGCTCTATTCTTTTTCTCTCTTTTATACTACAAAGGGATCTATTTACTCATCATAAAAATAGGAAAATTCCATTAAAAAAAAAGAGCAACAGCATTAAAAATGTGCTTTGTGGGCCGATTCATCCAAATTCTTTCTTATGCAGCCTTGTGTTTCATTAGCCTCAGGGCAGCACCTGGAAGTCTGGGAATTATTCAGAATGACATGTAGGAGGGACTGGGAACCAAGCTTATTTGGTAGTTCTATTCGTGGAGTTTGGTCTGCTGCTTCAGGTCTGGATTTTTGTGTTGTATCAGAGACTCAAGCCAGAACTCCTTCAGAACCCACAGTTCTGTGGATAGAGAGGCAGGTGGCAGGACCAGTCCCCAATTTCCTAGGCAGTCCTCTTTTACATGCCTTCTTATCACACCTCTCTGCTGGATAATGAAAAGAAAACATTCTTATAAGGACTTCTGTTTACAACATCTGTTGCATTTTGTAATTTTTAGATGAATAAAACCCACCTCACAGAACCAGGAGGGCTCCTATCAGCTTACAAATGATTGTCTCACTGTCTCTAAGCACCCACCATCATAATTAATAGAGTGAATGGTTGAGAAGAAATAGGAACCTATTAAGCTCAGGAAGCAGTGTGCTTTAGGGCAAACTGACACAGAAGAAGATGGTGTAATGGTTTTTTCTTTTTAGGAAAGCCTCAAATAAGTCTTTCTCCCTCTCTTTAAAAAATACATAATGATGAGTTGAAACATTTTAATATTTGAGTTAACCTTTCCATAACCAGATTGCTTAATGAAGCCCCAGCACTTCTCAGGAGAGAAACATCCTTACCCAGAGAACTCACCAAGGATGAAAATCAAATCCTAAAGATTCCAACAAAACCTCAGTGTTACTGAGACATTTTCCCAAAGACAGCAGTTAATAGAAATTACAGCACTTTTATTCAAATTTCTTGGTGGAAACATGAGGAACATTAGCAGTCACTAATTGTTCTACATAAAGGATGAAAATGGAGTCCCTGGTGGGTACTTCTTTGCTTTCTCCCTCTCACAGTCATTTCTGGTCCTTCCAGCCAGAGCTTAATAGATACACACTGAAATAAAATGATGCTGAGAGATGCAGACCTTAATGGTGAATGGGAACTATAGCCATGAGTTTACATGATGGGGAGCCCCCATCATCCAACATAGTTCACTCTGTTCTTAATATAAAAACAAAAGCCCTCAAACAGAAGGCAAGAAGATGGAGTGCTTACTTGACAATCTAGTTGAACTCAAGAACAATCTAAATGGGCTCCTCATTGAGCCTAATTCCTACTTATGCAGCACCAGGTGGTAAATAGAACACTTCGACATGCATTATCTCATTTGGTCCTCAGAATAATTCCTTCTGAACCGAAGCTCCAAGCCTTCCTCAGACCCAGAAAATGTTTCAGAATACTTTTTTTGTTGACTGGAGCTTGACACTTTTCCAGAGAGTGGGGATGAAATGCTGTCTGTGTGGTTGTCATAGCCTTTCTGATGGTGCTGGTCTGGGATTTTGATCATCCAATCTCTGCCAGCTGTTGCTGTACCACCCTTGGTTTGCTAAGACTCATTTCTTGGGTATTGATATGCTGCATATTGCACTATGCTAGGGTATCCAGAATAGGAAACAACTTTCCTATCACAATGGTAGGAGAAAAATTTGTTTCTTGCTTAGGAAGGTGACCTTAAATCCAGGGGACTGACTGGGGGTACTTCAGTTGTTTTGGATGATGAATGCTGGCTGCTGGAAACATACACCTCTTTAGTCACATTGAAGAGATTCTGTGTTGAAGAATTCATACCTTTAATGAAACACTTTGCCCTGGGAATGACAGGCATCACTTACATTTACCTGAAGTGTAATCTCTCTATGTACCAGAAAGAGGAGAGCTATAGAGGACACAGGGATCTGTGCTCCATAAATTCTTTTATCAGTCACTCCATAAGCCTTAAGTTTAGAGCTGGAACCTGCCACAGACATAGACAATCCAGTCACAGCCTGGGGCCTTGTTCCACTAAATACATTTCAGTTTTTGTTCTGTAAATAGAGAGGCCATTCTTTATAGAATGATGATGCCCTATCCCCGATCTTCTGGGAGTAGGTGGCAGTAGGTGATAGTGATCTTCACAATATTCCAAAGCACCCTGTGAATTCAGTGAGCTTAGCAGGTGAGAGAAATTGGCTTGGCATGTTTGGTGGTGTGTAGAATGAACATCTGTTTGATTATCTGCAGTATTCATCTCCCAGTGTATCAGTGAACATTGAACAATGCTTTGTGGTCATACTTTTTCCTCGTGGAGCATAGAAAATGGCAACTGGTATAAAGAAGAAGACAGAGGATTAAGAGCCATTTGTAGACCTGGTGGTTCATGGCTTCATCCATGGAACCCAACTTCCATCTCTTACAGCTGTGATTTTGAGCTTCTTCATAACTTTTGTTTAACTGAAAAAGAATCTGCTAGCTTTGCTTACTAGTGAACTTCCCTCCCAGTGGCCTTGCTAAATCATAGGGATGCTGTGTCCAGTCTTCTGCTCCTCCTTTCTGAAATAGGCATGGGAATCACAGAGTAATTTGCAACAGCAGATTCCAGCTGCCCAAACTTGAGCCAGTGTCATGCAGACTAAGAAATAAGATTTTGTTTTAAATAAAAAATTTCAGTTTGTTCTGATGCTTGCTAGCTGGCAACCTGCACTGGTCTGAGTGAAAGAACGTAGGGTGCTAGTAGAATGGTCAGAATCTTGTTGTGAATTCTGAGAAGCTCTAAAAATATCCTCATTGATTTGTAATTTGTTCAATATCCTTTATAAAGGGCTTGGGGAACAGATTGCGTAGTAAACACACAATAGGCTTTCCCAGATTGCACTGCTAGAGATGGCTGTAAGTTCTCTAAATACTCTTCACAAGGGCTTTAAGCATTTCTCCTAGTTAATATTAAGGGCTTTCCACCCACCCCATTTACTAGTGCCCTTTAGGATTGCGGAAAAGAACAGTTGGCCCTCAATGAGAACAATGGAAAGCAAGTTGAATGAATCCCAGAATGGCATATTTTACTTGAAAAACATGCATTATGCTCTTTCCCAAGTAAACTGCATAGAAAAATGTAAATGAAGCACAAAGCGCTTATGAATTAGGCCCTAAGCGTTTTCTTTTTAGCATATAAACTGCCACTAAGGCTGTGATAGGAATGCATTTTCTACTATTTTTCAAACTGTAATTATGTTTCTCAAGTAAAACTCAAACGCTTGCTATGGTCCTGTTGCAACCGCAGCGGACAGGTAATAATTGGAAAATTCAAAGGAGAGACTTATCTCCCAAATGCTAAAGGGTGGGGGCTACTCATGGTGTTTGGAAGGGTTGACACTGACTGTAACACCGAGCCTGGCGACTCTCTGTGATGTTAATTTTGCACCTGGAAATGCATTTCAAAGCTGCCACACCTTTTAAAATACACCAGAATAAAGGACAAATGACAATCCAGTCGCCAGCCTTCATCCTAGAATAGCTTATAATCTCCACCCAGCATCCAATAGCCTCCCCACCCCCATACTTAGTGTATTCAGGTTAGAATATGATGCATTTAAGTTTCAGAGAAGCAAATTAACTTACTTAAATAGTACTGGAATAAAACAAAGCTCCAGAGAGCAGCACTGTCTGGAAAGTACTGCTCACTTGTACTGAAAGACCACAGAAAAGGTCACACAAGAAAACTTACATAGAGAATTCAAAAGATTTGAGCATAGTCCTTCTCTCTGTCACCACACTAGACTTAGGCAACGTTTTAAAAATTATTATGCTATTCCATTCAGTGATTCTATGGCTTACTTTAAGGATGTGTGCACCTACACAGAGAATAACAAAAGAAAAGCATATTTCTTAAGCCCTTTGTGGGGATTAGCAATACTCTGGTGAGGACAATGCAAGCTATGCAGTTCCCACATGAAGTCTGTGCACCATCCACACAAAAACATAGGCTTTCAACTGAAGGACAAGGCTGGTTCCTGTCTGCTGTGTGACCTCTCATAGTCGGCAAATTGGAACAGCAAAAGATCAGACGTAATTTCTGATATGACCTCCCCTGAAATACTCAGCCTGATCTTGTTTGCATTTTCAGCTGGGAAAACCTTGATGTTTCCTGGTGTGTGTGTGCGTGTGTAGCTATGTTCCACAGCTCTTTGATTGCTGCTCATCTACATTTGAAATTCTCATAGGTTTCATCTAGACCATATGTATCATCTTTCTGTACCTATCAAAAGAAATAATAATGTTTGCTCTACATACTGCCCTTTGCTTCTCATTAATGTGTGCATTTGACTACAAGGGCTTTTCTGCGGTTCAGCTTTGCAAGCCCAAGTTAAAGTTATGAAGGCATTTATCAACTTCAAATGCATTAAAAAGTGTATAAATACACGATAACTGTAATCTTCAAACCAGAGTACATTTTCATCCTCCAGTAAAACAGACTGCAATGTCTTCAGCAGCTGACAAGAAATAACACAGAATTGGACTTATGAATCCTACAGATTTCAGATCTCTGCTCTAATGTTTACCTGTAGTCCTGAGCATATGCCCTTCAAATGGATGTTCCATGTGTGAAATGGGTAGCGTAAAAGATGTAATGCTTTGGGATGGGTTAACTGTTACATAAGCCAGACTCCCATTAGCCCAGCTGTCTACAGAAATTCAATTTTTTTCTTTATGATATTTATTAGGAACCAGGTATCTCTCCCTCACTTGGCCATTCAGTGGCCCAGGCCAATAGAGGTTCTATCTTCTCCAATATGTATTGCTTAGAGCAGTGTTTGCCAATATTTTCTCTTTATTCCTCCCCCTCCCCAGGATGAAAGCTAAATTAATGAAATGCAATTAATTAATTTAGTTAAATTTAACTTCTCTACAATAAGAGACAGTAAGTCTAAGAAGTGAAATCTAGTTTGGGAAGGACCCAAGCCCTTGAAACAGGGTTGGTTTTTGCTTTCAAAGCAACAATGCTCACCTTTTGGGACTCTAGTTATCTTTTGCTGCAGGTTCTCATCACTCAGCATGCTGGAAAGGGAAAGGAGAAGGGAGGAACAAACCTGGGAAACTCCAATGGCCCAGAATCAGAAGACAGTTCTACATATATTCATGATTCAGAATTTGGTCACATGGTTGTCCCTAACTCAGGATTGGGAAATGTAATTAATTGCATATCCTGGAGAAGAAAAAAGAAAAAGGGTAGTCCTTTTATAAATAGCAAGTGAGTTTTTTTTTTTTTAATTGTTTCACTTACTCTGTGTGAATGCTTATATGGACTCGATTAACCCTTTATGGGGAGTAAGTGGTTAGTGTTATGTGCACTCTTCTGTAAGGACTTAACATGATGGGTCATGACTGATCTATTTGCAAACTGACAAGGCAGATGTCAGCTCTTTATCACTTAATATATGAGAGAACAAGAGAAGTCTTAGATTTCAGAGCTGCCTTAGAAGACATCTCCCTCATGAATTCCTTCTGTGGTACCTTCAGTAAAGGAGAGGTAGTATATTTCCTTATGTCTCCACCCTCTCAAAAGCCTCTATTCTAGGAAAATATTTGTATTTTCAGACATATAACTATTCCACCCTTCTTATTAAGTGCTTTGCCCTTCAAAATTTTGTTATTAGCATTATAGTCAACACGTTTGGCTTTGGACATTTAAAACCAAATGCATGTCAATTGTCATGCCACACACCTGTAATTCCTCACTTGGGAGGTAGAGTTAGGGGAATCAGGAGCTCAAGATCATCTTTGTCTATAGGGAGAGTTTGAGGCCAGCCTCAGCTACCTGAGATCTTGTTTAAAATTTTATATATATATATATATATGTATACACACATATACACACACACACATATATATATATATACATACACACATGTATGTATATATGAAGAAAATAATGAAATGTTCATACTCCTTCAAAATGCACAGATTTCTCTCTTATTTGTTATTGTGTTCTAGCCTCTGTCTAGACTCTGTGTGCCACATTTGGTGATACTCAGTATTGTGGTAAAGGTAGAAGAAGGTAAGGAAGAAAAAAACACTTTCAAAGGAGACAAATGAACTATATTAAATAGGCAGTGAATGGGCTCACAGAACAGCCAGGAAGGTTATCCAACACAGCTTAGGGTGACAATGATGAAGAGATGACTTCATGGTTGATAATCAGAAAATGTTACAAATTTACTCATCAGTGATTAGGGAGGGGTTTCTAGATGAGAAAGTAGCAGGTTTGAGATTGTTGGTGAGAGCCTATCAAACTGCCCACAATAGTTGGATATTGGCTACCAAATACTCATATCTACCTGGAACCTAAGGAAGCTACTTTATTTGGAGAAAACATCCTTGAAGAACTTGAAGAAGCAAGGAGAGATATTCTCCTAGGACTTCTGGAGAGATCACATCTACACCTAGATTATGTTGTTGTAAGAGATCGAATTTGTGGATATCTGGTGTAGAACCCTTTAGAATCTGATGCTGGAGATCTTATTCAAGTGTGAAGGGATAGATCTATGTTCTATGAATTGTTTGGGTCTTTAACTGGTTCACGGAATGAAGTAGACACCTCCAGGATCTCTATATAGGCTGATGGTGGATACCCATGCTAAGCTGAATACTTCTTAATATTATGTCACGTTGCTGCTATCCCAAATCTGCCTACTTTAGGATCTGAGCTGTATACTCACCAAAAATCAGTTGTGTTTGCTTTCAAATCCATACTTGTAATTTTACATTATGATTATAATGTATATTTAATGAGTACATTTTAAGTACAAAAGGAGCTATTTCTCTCAAAAAATAACAAAATGCTTTTTAGAAAGACTGGAAGATGATTAAAAACTACAGAAATAAAGGAAGTTTTGTAGTTATAGAAGTGCTCAAGTGTCATAATATTTTAGACATGTTAAGAAAATGGAAACCATTCATTGTAGAGGAGGTGTTCTGGGAATGCTTTATACAAAAGAACTTTGAGGACATTTAGCAATAGCTGCTGGCTTATATATCAGAGATGGACACATGATTCTGAGTTTGACATTTAAAATAAACTATTTGTGATATGTTCTTTTTATAGTTTTCTGCTTGAATCACCTTTTGTACTCATTTTTTCTGGTAACATTGGATGGGGACCTTTTTAGTGCAGATTGGTAAAATGAACTTAGGTAGGACTGCAAATGAATTCCTCCTCAGGGACCATGGGATCTCTCTTCTAAATATGATTACTATGGGACAGGTTTCCTTCTCATTTAACATGGGGTTTGGCTTTAGACATGAAGGGTCAGTTCCCAGTGCCCTGAATTCTGGAGTGAAACTCATGTTTCCTTTATAAACAGTATCATAAATGATATGTTATTTCCCAGGCCTGAGCTTTCTGTCTGACTCATGTTACATAGGTTGCAATTGGCAGAGCCAGAATTGGAGCATGGGAAAGAATCTTCTCCAATCCTTTGTCATGGTGTGCTGCACCAAGACAAAGGAACTAGATGCGAGCAGCTGTAATAGAAATTGCTATTTTTCTTCTCCTATTCCCCCCACTTTAAATTTTGTGATGCTTGAGATCAAGCCCAAGGCTTTGTGTCTTCTACCCAAGTGCTCAACCTCTGGGTTACCCCTGTCCTGCTTGTTGTTTTCTCTCTTCTGTTTCCTTCTATTACATGTTCTTGACCATATGCTTCAATTCAGATTCTAACCTCTAATCAAAATGCTATTCAGTTATATACTGGAGTATATATGTCTATTTCTACTATATTTGGGTTTCTAAGTATTTATTGTTTAGATAAACTTGAGTGTTTATGTAAGTTCCCTGAAAGAAAATCAATTGATTATTGGGGATGTGACCTAGAATTTGGAAAATGAGCTGAGTTTTAAGGAGACAGGCCAAGTGGAAGGATTACTGACTTGTGTTTGAAATTTTGTGATGGATAACTCATTATTGAATAATTTAAAAATTATCCATCACTTAAAAACTATTGTAAATGAATTACCACATGCTGGACATGTGCTGTCTCCTGGTATATAATAATATACAAATAGAGATACTGTCACTATCTACAGCTTTTCTATTGGTGTCTTTCTTGTCTGAGAGAAAAACCTAAATCGTCAGGGATGGTAGTTTTATGTCTTAAAATACCACCAGTACATTTACTAGCTAATAAATGGTTATATCAGAGAAGAAAATGATTGAAGTTCACATTCCAATATTTATGAATTCTCTTTCCACATTTAAAATACTCAGATAACCATTCAGGAGCATAAAAAATGCTTGGACATAGCCTTCCCTTTGCGTTAGAGTAGAATGTTGTAAAGAATATGATGGAGAGAAGACACAGATGTGACCACCATTCTCAGCTGTGAAGTACAGTTCTATGATTTTCCAGTCTCATATCCTCCTGGGTGCTGGTTGGCTGAGGTGTTGCCTACTGCCTCTTGTCACTGTAAAATGCACATTTACTCTGGAATTTCAAGGCTGTTTGAAGGACTCACTGCACCTTTTATAGACTTTTTGAGATACTTCATTACCCTCACCACACAGCATGATATTTGAAGGGCAGTTTTGTAGTGGAGACATTATATGATCCAATCTGCCTCCTTTCCCCTCATTAGTGCTCGTGTTGGAGGACAGAAACAAGAAGAGGCTATAATTTACTTACTAAATTGAAAAAAATAGAACAGTCAGAAGTGCTTAGCACAGGCTTGTTGTAGGGTATTTGAGCAAACTGAGTAAAGATGTGTAACTTTTTTTTTTTTTTTTTTAACTTTGCCTGCCTAAGGAACCTGGTTAGTTTAATAAAGAACTGACTGACCAATAGCTAGGCAGGAGAGGATAGACAGAACTTCTGGGGACAGATAGGAACTCTGGGAAGAAGAGAGGTGGATTTTACCAGACTATTTTGGAGGGAGGCAGACATACATTAGGAAGAAAGGTAACAAGCCACATGGCAGATTATGGATAAATATAAGTGGGCTAATCTAAGTTATAAGAGCTAGTTGTGAACAAACCCAAGTTAAGGCCAAGCATTCATAATTAGTAAAGAGTCTTTGTGTCATTATTTGGGAGCTGGCAGTACCAAAGAGAAAGTCTGATAACATGGACTAGCATGATCAAAAAAGAAGTAAAATCCATCACAGAGCATACGAAGGTGTGCCATCAAACACAGGTCCTCAGCACACAGAATGAGACATGCTTTATGTCTGTAGAGACCATAGTCAGAGAATACAAACACACCAAAGAGCATATGAGCATATGAGGGGTCTTGATATTGATGCGGGAAGAGTTGAGTATTGGCCAACTCCAATAGAGATCCAGTGGGAGTAGGGAGGGGAGAGCATTGTTCCCTCAGACAGCAGAGCACTAATCCACAGGCGGAAGTTATATGGGCAGACTCTACTAACAACTTGAGTGAACCGTAGAAAGGAGATAAATGTTAACATATATATGAATGTGTGTTGGAATCCATACTGGTAAGAGGTGATCTCTGGCTTGCCTTTACCCATATAAACCATGTGAGAACCCTTCCAACTGACCTAACAGCTTGCTTCTAGCTGTCTTTATCCTGTAGAAAACCACCAAGCAGATTTCATATCCTACAATAATCTACCCCCTTCAACAGAAGAAACCACCAACAAAAGAATAAGAATGTTTCCATGAAAGAAGAGCAATTATTTCCATAACTCTTTTTATCTATGATATAATGTATGATCTCAACTCAGGACAATGGAACAGAGCAAAGACCAAGAGAACCCAAGTCTTTACGAAATACCAGACTCTCTTGAATAGGGCACACAGAAATGTAGCTTGCACAGAAGCTGGCAGTGAAAATATTTGCTCCGAAGTGCTAAGCTGAGTTTTCCTTGGAGGCACTGTCTGTAAGCTGTGTGACTCCATGACAACATTTACAAGACAGAAATGCGATCACGGAGAATTTTGCTGCCCTTGATGGTAACATGCTGGCAGTGATTGTAGCAGGACTTGCCAAGCACACATTGACCCTCCGAGTCACATTGGTTCCCATGGAGATTAACACCATCAACGGTGGGGACAGCAGCCCAGAAGTGCGATTGGTGTTAGACAGCAAAGAGAAAAACGGCAGCATGGTACTCTAGAAATGTAGCAATTGGGATGAAAAAGGAGTGTGGGGTGGCATAGCTCAGGAGAGAAAGTGCTTTGTAATTGCATAGCAACTGATTCCTCTAGCTCTTCTTGCAAATGGCTGGGCAAAAAGTGTGCTTTCTGGCAGATAGGCTCCGATCTACTCTTATTTATCTGTTTATGTCCTGCAAACTTTCTTCTCATCCCTGATAGCTTTTCTCTGCAATGGAGTCTGGGGCCACATAGTCTCAGCTCTTGCACTGTAAGAGTGATTAATACGGGGACTCAGTAGTTTGAAGGACACAGATCACTTTGTTATATCTTGGTGGGTTTAAAATTCCTTTCTGAATTAAACAATATTAAAAAAAAAAAACCCATGGCTTCAACTTCACCTTTTGTGCAGTCATGTATGTTAATAGGCACCCAGGCTTTCTGAGAAGTAGTCTCCTTTACCTTTGGAAGTTGTAGTGGCTTACCCTGTCCTTAGCTACTGGGTCTATCTGTACCTGCTCTCATGAGTAGCAAAGCTTTTCTTTTGGGTACCTGGCTCTACATCCTCTTTCTCATTTGGAGAGAGCAAAGAGTCTAGAGGTATATGCACTTCCTCAATTCTCTGCATGTGAGTTTTGTTCAGATCAGATGAATCAGAGATTATAAGGTGAGGGGTATTTTTTTCTTTCTTTTTCATATCAGCAGTTGTGGAAAAATACCTATTAGTTGCTAAATGATCAGACAGAGATACAAAGAACTGGTTCCCAGCAAAATCAGACTAAATGGCCTTAAAGGTAACAGCTGAAATGACAACCTATGATGCTGGGAGAGAAAGAAGATAATGATTTTCAAAGAAATGGCAAAGTAATTTTGGGGAAATTAGCATTAATGAGATATCTAGAGATGACAAACATCCTGCTACTCTTTTTAGTGTTAGTTGTGGGAGACTGCTTTATCCGTGGAGACTCATTTTGTACAGAAGGAATTGAGCAGGATGGGGCATGGCTGCAGTCTCAGCTGAGCCATCAATTATGACTCATGGGCAGTTTACTGGGCCTCAGTTTACTCATCTCTAAAATGACCCATATAGTCTCCAGGTATTGAAGAACAGTGCTGAGCATAGCATGAACATTCAGGAAATGTCACTGAGGATTGTGGCAGTGATGTTGGTTTTGTTGTTGTTATTGATGCTGTTGTTACTGCTGTTGGTATTGGTGTTATTGATATGATTTATGTTTGTCTTATTGATATTAGTGTTGTTGTTGATGTGCCATTGATATCTTCTCATATGAGTTTCCTGAGTCTATCAGTGGCCAGTGGGAGATCCAAGAAGAGCTGAGGTTCTTGCTTGAGCTGGAAAGGAAGCTAAAGCTAATGTTTCAGCTTGAGTTGATCTATCAGGAAGTGCTCTGACCTGAAAGAGGCCCAGTTATTTTGTTCTAGTCAAACTTTCAATGGATTGAACATGTCCCACATCAAGAAATTGAATTCCCAGTCTCAATTTCATCTGGAGATACTTACAAATACACCCAGAATGATGTTTTGTCAAGTTCCTGGTCCCATCTCAAGACACCAAAGTCATCATAAAACTTATGATTTATAAAGGACCATAACCCCTTATTTGCAAATTCAGTGGTTTTGAGAAGGCTGCTACAGTATAAAAGTGATTTGCACAACTTCTAGGCAGGTTAGTGTTATTTGAAACAATTTGAAAGCAGAGACTTAATGCTGTAGGAATGTGTGTTTCTTATTGTGTGCTCCTGGCTTTCCTCCTAAAGACAACCAGTCTCAGTTTTGCAGTGTTGTCATCAGAGAGGCAGCCTAAAAGAGCACATAAGGCTCAAGGTTCTGATTCTACATCTTTGTAGAGTCACCTGTGTGGATGTTCGACCTTAGGAGAGTCAACAGATCTTTCTGGGTTTCAGTTTCTCATCTATGAAATGCCTATTGTGAGGATGACATATATCAGTTCATGTGATGTACATAGACCAAGACCAACTTGACACAGGACACATACTCAGTAATGATCATATATAAATGTATATGTTAATGGAAAATTGAGGATTTAGGATGATATCACATCTTAACCTTTTCCATTGATAAATTGATTTGCTATGGAAGTTGCCAGAAGTATCTTTAATTGACAGTATTTCTACAACTGCCAGATCAGCTTTGGATTTCATTTTTCAGTTTTCCTTGAAAAGTGTGTGTGTGTGTGTGTGTGTGTGTATGCGTTGTGTTGTGTTGTGTTCTTGTCTTTAATAGATACTCACTCATAACTGAACAAAGTGCCAAGAAAAGTGACTGTGTGTGCTTATCCATAAATGAGTCATCTCCCAAGAAAGGCTCTGGAAACCCCATGAAAGAGGAAAAAGAGAGAATATGAGAACCAGTGGATGGGGAGAGAGAGCTGTGGAATGATGGCATCTGGATGGAATGCTGTTGCACACAGTTGTATTTGCTGCACAAGATCTGGACAACATCAAGTAACTACAATTCCAACCCTGGCCCCACCCCTAGCTGAGGATCTATTGGTGGTTGATGACTGCTGAGGGAGGGAGCATCACTCTCTTTTGGGGATGTGTACATTGGTAAATTGAACATACCCCAGTGCATGCCCCCACAAAACTGTTCATATGTGCAGCACTCATTAGACTTGGGGATTATAAAGAACAATAAATAAAAAAAAGGTACATGAATTTGGGAGTGAGACAGAGTGAGGGACACTAGGGGGAGTTAGAGGGAGACAGTGATAGATGGATATGATTAAGATAATATAAACGTACAAAAATTTTCAAATAAACCTCATTTATTAATGAACACTGATTCCACCTTCTGCTCACTAGATGGTGCAGTGTTCCTGGAGTTGGTTGCAATTTCAGTGACTCTGAAGGAAGCAGGTATTTTGACTAACATCTAATCACCTCATCTCCCTGCAGAGAGCGCCAAGTCTAATACTTCTACCCAGTCAAGGTCATGCTTGTGGTTTCATAGAAACAGCACTGGAGCTAAAGCCACTGTTGGTTTTAATTATCCCTCCAGTATTTTACCCCAATCTAAAATTGACCTTTCAAGGACATATTTTGCTTATTTCTCCTTTCAGTTGAAATGCTATATTAGTGAGAAGTAGAATAGTCTAGTGTCTGTAGATAGGCAGCCTTTTTTGAAAATGCACAGAAAATACAAGCTTTTTCCATTTCTTGGAGGCAGCTTGGACCAGACTGCATTGGAATAAACTATCCAGGAGGGGATTTCAGTGTGTGTGTGTGTATGTGTGTGTGTGTGTGTGTGTGTGTGTGTGTGTGTGTCCCCATTTATGCCAGGTGCCAAGGACCTTCCTAGGACCTGACACAGTCTTAGCTGCTTGTTCCTTCCCATCACTCATTTTCTTGTCATCCTTCAGCTGCTGCTCAGCCCTGGGGCACCCTTCTTAGTAGTGACACATCTGGAAATACAGTCTCCCAGCACATCATTTTGAGGAAGTGCTAGCCTGATGAAGTACCACATTTATTCCAAGTATGGATCTCAGAAACTGAGGGATAGGCCTTTTTGTACAAAGACTCTCATCTGTTAACTTTCCTAATGGTCTGTAATACTTTTTTTATGGGAAATTTTATTATGGGAAAATTATTTATAAGACTAATGAATCCAATTAAAATGATCATGTGTATACTTGTGCCCATTGGTCAACCTTCCCCTGTGCATTCTCAGGTCCAACTGGGTTTTTTTCTTTTTCTACTCATAGCAGTTTGGTGTCCAGCTCTCCAGCTCTCTGCTGCACTCTGGTCAAGGGGGTTCTTGTCCTTCTGTGACACCGTCTTAAAGTGGAGGTGACAGGAAAGAGCTAGAGAAAATGGAATGGCAGAAGTAGGCTTTCTGGTACTAGCTGTTATTGGTTCCTTCATGGTAGAAGGCCTGGCTGATTCTCCTGTGCACCATCTGGTTCCACCATTCTGCCCACTAGCCTATTGGTGCACATCTAAACTGTTTCACTGTACATTTGGTCAGTCATCTGCTTTCTGTGCTCTTATAGTGTTCTGCAGTGTTACTCTAGGATCCAACTTGGAATTGGTACCTGTTTTGCTAATACACCGGTTACAACAATAATTAACAATAAAACCTAGACCCTTTTCATCCACAGGATCTTAACAAAAAACCCACTACTCACTGAAACAGCTAATCTATCGCTTTGAAGAATTTTTTTGGGGGGGCTGTCATCCCCTCCTCCACAGCAGAGAATGGGTATGCCTACCTCATATTTACATGAGGTCTGGTCTCCTCAGCATCACAGAGACTTACTAGAAATTAGGTGATTGTACTCTTCTGCTGAAGTTTTGCCTAGATTTCTCATTCTCCACCCCTTTCCTACATTGTTCACATGCTTGTGTCAGACCCCTAATAACAGGGGGTGACACTCTTTCCCGATGTAGTACTTTAGAGGTTTTCTTGATTCCTTTACATCTCCCCACCTAGAATGTGGGCACCTCTATGAACAGGAATCTGGTACCTTCATTTCCCATTATAGGCCAGAGATTGAACACAACGTGATGTATCAATGACCCTCATCCCACTCCCACCAAGTGATTACAGAATGATTTCATGGTGAGCCTGAGCCCCAGAGTTCATATTCAAGATAAAATTGCAAATTGGCGATAATGGGAAGAAAATTGATACCATTTGTTGAGCTCCTACTATGTACCAGGCCTCCAGACATAGTAATTCTATTTCCTGAGTTTTGACAGGGTGATCTTACTCCTTAATTTTGTGGATGGGAAAGGCACAGTTAAGTTGCTGACCCTGAGGTACACAGAAATATTGTCACTGCCTCAGAGTTGGCATTTGTTTTATCATTTCAGGATATGTTATTATCACCCTATCCCTGTATTTTCTCTGAGGATATTATTAATGTGTACAACATGAACACAGTGACACTTAGACAAATGTAGCATTTGCTTGTTTCTATCCTGAGGGAGAAAAAAATTTTTTAAATAAATTAATAAAGTGATTATGGCATCCTCAAATACATTTCAAATTGTAAAATAGCTTGTAGGCTGGTCCAGTGAAAAGCCTCAGGTTTTCAAGGCAAGAACAATTGCCTGATAATCCAGAGAGTTAGACATATCTTTAACCCAGGCCTGATTTTTTTGCTTGTGGGTTCTTCAGACAGAGAATACTGGATCATCTTTTCTTAAGCAGTGGGAGACATCAAGGCATGGGCATCTAGACCATCTAGAAAAGTGCAATACCCTGATGGACAGAGAGGTGTCCCCCATACCACATGAGCATTTAAGCATGGCAAAAAGGCATGGAACAGCCACACTAATGATCCATGTTGAGCATCTGGTACCAGCAGGAGGTGCCAGGAGCTTCCCCTCAGTGATGGTGGCACACACAAGCAAGGCTAGTGCCCAGAAAAGGTTGTGGCCTTGGACAGACAAAGACGCCACCAGCATAACTGGCAGTGGTTCTTTAGAGATCTGTGCCTAGCAGAAGAAACAGTGACATTCAGTAGATACAAGAGTCACCTGGAAAACAGGTTTGTTTTTGTTTTTGTTTTCTTTTTTTCTTTTCTTTCTTTCTTTCTTTCTTTTTTTTTTTTTTTTTCATGACCAAGAGTCAGTCAGTCAGTTCTGGAGACTCAGAGGGCTGCGGGGAGGGCTTTTGTGGGGGGCATTCTAGCAAGAGGGCATATGACATAATTTTCACTCATGGCTGGGTTAGCTTGCTGTTGGACATGGATTATCTATTTCTGCTTCACTGGATAGCTGTGAGGGTTGAATGAGATTGTCTGTGTGGAAAACCTTCTCAGTGCTGGGCTTATGGTAGCGATCAACAGTGTCAATCTCTTTGTCCCTTCCTTAATCTCTGTGATGGAGACTATGGGAAAGCACACACCATTGCAACACCTAATCTAAAACACATATTTCAGGAAGGGCACAACCCAGTGTATATTCCAACAGGGATATTAGATTACAGACCCACCTGGGTATCTTCTGTATTGGAACAGTCCATAATACTTATGCTAAATGAGTCTGCTGTATGCTTAAAGTCTTTAATCCTGTTAAGTGTGTAATTTTACTGTCTTGATTTTATATGTGAGGAGAAGTGGAGCTAAAAGGTTAGATAACTCTGCAAGGTTGCATAGCAAGTGACAGCTACAATTCATATTTAACAGAGCCACATGCATAATCCCTGTTATTTCTCTAGGTCTAGGATGTTCAGGTAATAAGGCAAATATTGACTCTGTTTTTTTCAGGGATGGCAAATGACTAAGTCCTGAGGGCACACTGGTCATCACAGTCTAGGGCATTGCAGTGTAATGCCTGACAGGCAGCCAAACAAAGCGATCCAATCCGAGATTGTTCCAAGATGAGAGCCTTTTCTCAAACAAGGCACTCCATGAAAGTACCCAACTAAAAAGGTTGGAGTATAGAAAGGGCTGGAAGACTCATTTTTGAGCCTTTTATTTATCTAAAAGGCACAGTTACAGGATAAATTTGTGGGTAGTTTCAAACTCAAAGATTTGCCTTTATGGGGACCAGTAGCAGACAGTTTTCTCAGAGCAAAGTGCCTGAAAACACTGCTTTCTTGGCAAGAGATATTGCCTTATTTTATGAAGAGTACATTTCTGAAATAAATCAAGTATTTTATTTTATTTTATTTTGTGTCAGATATTTAAGAGTTAAGCTCAGCCCTAGGATTCTTGGTTTTATAATTGGGTGCAATCTCTTTGTGAGTTGATTTCTTCCTGGTTCCACCTTTTAAAATCCTTTCCCCTCTTATTTCTCTTGTATGTTTACATGTTTCTGTCTATCTGCATACACCTTTGCTGGTGGACTCAAATCCTTGGTAGTGCACACAGTGAATTTGAAGCTACATTCCCTTAGAGGAGTATCAAGGGACCCCTATGCAATCCTGGTTCATCCTGCAAAATGACAATGGGCTGTGCACCAGTCAGTGTTTGATGCAAATGTTTCCTGGCTGGTTGGAAAGGAGAATATTTTGTAGGAAAGCCTTGCTGTGGTTATAGCTTGTTTATTGTCTGAAGATCAGAGGGTGGAGCTTGCCACTAGTGAAAAAACAGGCAGCAGTGAGATGGCTGGGTGATACAGGAAGTGAGATGACTGGGCAGAGAAAGGATTATAAGCCAGAGGAAACAGGAACTAGATCTCTTTTCAGCTAGGAAGTTGGCCAAGTAAGGTGTGGCTGTGACTTGCTCCTTCATCTTTCTGATCTCTCAGCTTTTGCCCCTGTATCTGACTCCAGGCTTTTATTAATAAGACTTATCAGAACTTGTCTTACATGTTGCTGTTCTTGTGGGTGGTGGATTGATTGAGTGATGATACTATAGCCATAAAGACGATCATTTTGGCAGGTTTAATATTGAATGTGGTCCATTGAGGGCAGGCTGGAGTTTGACAAAGTAGAAAGGGAGAGCTTATCTCTTGGTAGGGCAGACAGGGAAATATATTTATAAGAAAGCAGGTGTCCCTATTCTGGAGTAAAGATCAGGCCACCTGCATATAATCCCCCAGGTCATGTCTGTTCCCTTTAGATGACATGAGGTACCACATTCAACATCTGGTAGGTGTGCAACTCTGAATCTATTTCCCTCTGGAGAGAAAAGGGACATATGGAAAATGGCTCCAGGAGATTACTACCCTCTTTAGTCTTCACTGCAACCTTAAAAGATGGTCATGTCTTATATGCCTCTTTAGAACATGGAGATAATAAAATGCTAGGAGGGTAAGGATTTTTCTCAGGTCACAGAGGGGCCAGGGTGTGAAATCAGGAGGGAGTTATCCTGAATGTGATCACTAAGCTGCCCTCTAACAAGAAATACAGTACTCTAACAGCAGAACAAGACCATTAGATACACCACCTTAACTTTGGGAGCCAGAAATGAAGAGGTAAACCAGTGATTCTTGGCTGGAGGAACACCAATGTAGCCCTGTCCCATGGTGTGAGTTGTACAGAAAGGTGACAAATTTCTTTACTCCTGGACTCATTGTCAGCCTCAGATGGTCATTGAGGACACTTGTGTATTGATTGACTGCAGTTGTATGTGTGCTGTGTTGTGATCAAAAGACAAGGTACCAACAGACCACAGCTGCCATTATTGCAGCCATAGGACAGCATGCTCAAACAACAACAACAAAAAATATACATGTCTATTGTTTATCATGGAGGAAATGGCCCCCGCTATGGGTTGCCTTCTGACTGGTTAGGAACACATCAATCCAGGGACTGGATAGGACGTGACACATTTTCTGATTTGTCATTAATAATTCAAGAGTTCAGGCTATGGGGTATTTTAAAACTCTACAGTGTGCAAAAAGTCTATAGTTTTCTTTCCTAAAGATGAAGCATAGATACTGTCATCCATCTGAGAAAGCACACAGCTTAACTACTATCATTGACCTTGGCCTCTCTGAATCCTCTTTGGTCACTGTGGAGAAAAGAGAGCCAGCATCATCCATTCTGGATTAGAGCGGTCTTAGCAAGACTTAGAGGGCACCTTGTTGTGCTGGTGGTCCCAATTCACCACATGGGGTGAGGAAAACCTCTGTGTGTCGGGGGGGGGGGGGGCAGTGACTAGATAAACAATGCGAGCAGTGTGTTTACAGATATGCAAATAAGCATGCAAATTAGACTCCTGTCGGCTTCATTTAGAATGTAATTTAAAATTAATTAAAAATTAAGAGGTAAATTAGAAGCTAACATTCAACACCATATGGGAAAATATACATATTTATCAGAATGGCATATATGTATGCCACATGGGCGGGAGCTAATTGTGATGTGTGTGACACTCCTCCATTTTGAAATTGCATAAAACCAAGATAGGGAGACGTGATATACTGCAAAGACTAGTTTTTAGCACACCAAGAATTAAGCTTCCTTCCATTTTAAGTATTAAATAGGTGTATTTCCTATGCATTATATTCTTGGTGAATGTGTATCAAAGGACACAGTTTTGCAGGTGGAAAGTGAAATGGTAGTCAGGTAGAGTTTACCTCCATATGCTATAAAATATTTGTGAACCTCATTTTTCTCAAATGGGGTCACTGAGCACATTCACCCCAGCAGTCCTTTTGCATATTGTTAATATGCAATCTATACTTGCAAAGTAATGATTTCCTTCTCTCAGCCGCCAAGGAGTTCTGGGTGATTAATGAGTTAATGGCTGCATCCACACAAGGCCAAAACAACTCATTGAAAAGTGAAAAATTCAATCACTCTACTGACTGTTTTGTCTACAAAACAACCAAACAACCTCCATGATTGATTTTCTTTTTGCTGAATTGATTGCTAGTTTTTGGCAACTTCATTGAATTAACCAATTGTTTGATACAACTAGAGTATAGCCGGACTCCTTTTGTGAATGTCATGAAACATTTTCTTGGGGGGCGGGGAAATGTGTTTATAGCCGAATGAGGTATTTCTATACTAACCTTTTCTTCATCTCTGAAAATACTTGCACACAGAGATTCAATATAGGTTGCCTACATGAGAATATTAGAGTTATTCCATACTTTGGTTTTCTTGAACAAAACATTTAGTCTTAGGTTTTAATTACACTTTTTTTTTTTTTTTTTTTTTTTTTTTTTTGAGTATTGTTATGTAGCCCTGGCTGACATGATCTTATGTAGTTTAGGCTGGCCTTGAACTCATGACACTCTTCCCATCTCTGGCTTCAGAGTGCTGGGATTTTAGGGTGTGTCACCATGTCCAAATTGTGGTAATATATTGTCTATGATTTAGTAAAGTGACTGGAGATCATAATAGCAAAGCAGCCATACTAGTTAGTTATAGAAGTCAGGCAGTGGTGCATACACCTTCAGGACTCCAGACAAAGGCAGATTGATCACTGTGAGTCCAAGGCCACCCAGGGCTATACAAGATTAAATTAGTCTAAAAGAGTAACAGAGCTCTTGCCTTTAATCCCAGGACTCATGAGAGGCATTTAAGACAGGAACAGGGTCTCAGAGCTGGCATTCATTCTCCATCCACCCTGAGGAGAGGCAGTAGTCTGAGGCTTGGTGAGAGCTGGTGGAGGCAGGATCAACCCTTTCAGTCTAAGGTAGAGGTAAGAGCTAATGGCTTGCCTGCTTTGCTTCTCTGGTCTTTAGCTTAAAGCTTGAACAGCAGTAGTCTGTGGGCCTTTTATTTTTCATGTTATATCAAATCATATATTAAATTTTAATATAAATATGTATAGTGGGAAATATACATATATAAATACATTAATGTTCTGGTGAAGAATTTAGAGATTGAAGTTCTGAAATCAACCAGGATAACATATCCACAGAGTAGACACATTACAGAGAAGGACAGAAGAAAGGAACACTAGTGATAACCAAAGCCAACAAGCAAACTCACACAAAGAGTAAAAGCTACAGAAGACAATGAGCCCATCACTGAATCTGGAGCTTGGCAGTGTTCTCTTAGAGCTGGGATGGTCAGTGTGCGATTGGTGCAGCCAGGCTTGGAACTAAAGCAAAGGGCTTTAGAGAAAAGGAACAAAATACTCTTGGCTGATTTACACACACAGCTCCCCAAATGCAAGGAAACATTCTGAATTACACCTGGCCTTTGTGTTTGTCTCTGCTAGCTTTGATTGCTTCAGTTTGAAAAATTCTAGTAGACTGGCTAACGGGAGGAATCTGATCTGTGAAAGTACGCAGGTGAGGGGCAGGCTGTCTGGCACCACTTGAAGTGTTGATAAACATTTGGAAAGGAAAGCAAGGGAGCTATATTGCACAGTGCCTTTCTTCTTATTCATCCAGTTCAGAGGTGTGCAAAGGGGAAAGGAAAAAATAATCTCAGTATTATTAGCCTCATGTGAATAGAAAACTCATGTGTGAATGCATGGAAATGAATGAACACACCAGTTTGACTAGAACAAGCCATGGTGAGCCAGTCCTCTTAATTTACAGTTGTATCTGTTAAAGCATAAAGGAGGAGATGACATGCTGACGGCCATTTTAGTCTTTTCAGGCTGGAGGCCAAGATATTTCTAGATACCTTGACCTGACCAGAGAACAGATTCTTCCTCTGCCCATGTAGAAAAGGTAAAATAAAAAGTTTGAAGATGGGAAGAAGAGGTATGCATCTGTTTGAGGACCTGCATTTGAGTAGAGATTTCAGTGTGGAAGTTGCCACACTGAGATCGAAGAACATTAAGCCCTTTCCTGGGTTGCAAACATTGGATGTCATGAGCCGAGTGTAGTCTGCATGGGTCTTTGGGTGTCAGGGGAATGGATAGTCTTGAAGGTTGATCTGAGGAGAGAGGGAACCTAGGAAAACAGAAGCTAGAGATCTTCTGGATGAAACCAGAAGTTTGGACTTTGTGTTGCTGGTGGTGACAGTAGAACCTGCAGGAACAGCCCCACCTGTGCAGGAGAAATATGGATCTAGAGTATAAAAAACAAAACAAAACAAAAGCTAGTGCTGGGAGCATTACAGCACTGAGGCAAAAGTGTGGCAGAGATGAACCCTTCGCAGGTGAAGGCAGGCCATGGGAGAAAGCGCAGGCCATGTTCAGACGTGGTAGGATTTCTGTTAGATGGGAGGCAAAAGGTCAGATGTGCATTCGACTTAAATGCATTTTCACAGAGTGTCTGCATAACTCTGCTGCCTCACCCAGGAAAACTGACAGCTTGTCAGCAGTCACCAGGATTCTGTTGAGGCAGGAGACATTCATATGCAGGAGGCATGGCTGGAGTGATTGACTGCCATCTGCCTCCACCAAGGCAAATAAAACAAGGCAGGCATGGCTTATTTCAGGGAAGAGCAACTTTTAGTCATAGAATTCAACCTCGGGACACAGGTTCTCTTGAAGTCCTAGTTTGTTTGTTTGTTTGTTTGTTTGTTGATTCTGATATAATTTCTATAGGGGTAGGATGAAGAGTAAAGCCAGTGAAGATAGACTGGGATGGGGGAGCTGAAGACAGGGTTGTATTCGGTTGTCCAGGTGAATTTTATGACCCCAAGAACATAAGAAGGGCTAAGATATTAGAGGGAAAAGTTGGTTGGTTGTGTATGTCCCTCCTTTCATTTTACTTAATCAATTAATTAATTGGTGTGTGTGTGTGTGTGTGTGTGTGTGTGTGTGTGTGTGTGAATATGAAAGCATATAAGGCACCCAGTAAGGAGTGTGGCTTTCTGCTCTGAGTCTCTGGGAAGGACTGGGCGGCACCAGCATGGGTGGCTACAGAGTTAATAGGGAAACAGCTATGTACTACAGGAGACAATCTAGCTAGTGCTCTTGAAGGACTCTAATTTCCAGGCTCTGAGTTTCTGTTAACAAGAGGAATGTGTCTATAGCCAGCAGATACTATTTTCCCCTCCCTCCAGGACCACCATCACATCCTTCACTGAGACCCATCACTGTGAAGCAGGGAGAGAAGAAATTTCTTTGAAAGGCAGACCAATTTTACTCAGGAGAGTCTGGGTGTTCCCTAGAGCGACTGTTTAAATTATTGGATCAAACTAAATTTAAAGCAGGTTAGACATTTAGTTAATTTATTTTTCTCTAACCAGCAGGTAGAGAAAGCTCGGCTAACACAAGATTATAGACAAAATAAAGGTACTGTGTTTTCTTGGGTAAAAAGTCTCTCAGCGCTTCCTCGCCCTGCTGATATTTCCAGCATATGTAGAAAGGATCCCTAAGAAGAGCATCTGTCCATGTTGTGGATTTAAGATGGGCAGACTGTGCTGGGATACCTTGGTCTCAAGTCTACATACACAGATCGACATGACCAAATACAGCTTTAAAAAAAAAAAAAAAAAAAAACAAATGAAAAAGAAAACAAGAACAACAAAACATTGCATTCAGCAAGTCAATTGTTTTATTGCTCAATAATATTTGGATTGATTGTATTGTCTTTGGCCTTTATATTGGAGTCTGTATTTACAATGTTCATGTCTCCTAAGGAGTTGTATTTAAGACATTGTTTTATTTGGAAAGATTCGGGGTATGTTTAAGTGAAGGGATGCCTTGGGATAGAGGTAAGGATAGTCCCTCTGAGCAAATATTGCGGGTACTTCCATTACTCATAGGACATGGAGTGGACACTAAAAGTCAGCAGGTGCATGGTGAACATTTTCATACTGTTGTATTATGGGGCAGATGGATAATGGAGTTGGTTTGAGATTGGAAGGGCAGGAAAGACTTAAAAATTAGGGATGGAGTCAGGGAGTATATAGACTCAGAAGGCGTGTGATTTAAGAACATTTATGTCTTGGGAGGTTTAAGGCCCACACAAACATCCTGGTCTGACTGCTTGGACTTGGGAGATACAGGCTTCTTATGACTGAGGCCAAACATGAGGATGTAGCACCTGCAGGGCTCTCTTAGGGACCTGCCCTGTGGAATTGGGAACCCGGGGCTCTGCTGCTTGGAGAACTGTGTTCAGGCCCTGTGTTCTACTAGCCACTGTACAGAGAGCACAGACAACTAACTGTTGCTGACTGCAGCACAAAAGGAAGCTCGGGGAGACTCAGTGAAAATGGAGGGCAGGTGCTAAGGAACCCTGTAAGGCCGCCTGCCTGCAGATGAGCAGAGAAGACAGGTGTCAAAAACTCAAAATAGCCACCATGCCTGCTTTGTCTATGAGGTTCAAGCTCTCCCAAGTATCTTGCAAGGCTCTCTGTAGACTGGTATTTTTAATTTGTTATGTGAGTGCAACACCTGTGTTGGTTCATTCTTACACAAATTCCTGTGGTAATTAGTTTCATCGAATTTTGCCACGTTGGCATATTTCCCCTGTTCCTTTCCCTCTTGGGAGTTATCAGAACCAGAAGACAGATACTCTTATCACAGTTATATTAATAAATTTAATTAACATACAACAACATTAATTCAGCTGCTGGCACCTGAGGCTGGAGAACTTTCTCTTGTTTCACAACACCCCATTGCTGATCGGTGTCTGCCAGCAAGCATTTGTGCTCTTTTAAGCTGGATTGGTCTCACGGTGTTCTCTACATAAGTGAAATTTAGACATACAGTTCTGTGAACTTGGACAAACGTATCTAGTTGTATAATCATCACAATCCAGATGGAAATGTCTATTATCTAGAATGTTCTGTTGTGCACTTTTATAATCTATATCTTTTCTCACTTTTAGCTCCCAGCAATCACTAGTTCTTGTCACCAATGTTTGGCCATTTAAAAAAATATCACATCAATAAACTCAGGCAGCATGTAGCCTGGTGAATATGGCCTCTTCCACCCAAGATTTACCCAAGTTATTGCTTTATTATTTTATTGTTGTGGCCTCTATTGTATAAATGTGCTTGGATTTGTTCATCTACTTCCTAGCTGATAAACATATGTGAGTTGTTACCAGTATCTGGCAAGTTATAGCCAGGTTCACTTACAACAAATAGTTGCTTAGCCAAATATACCCATTACTCTTGGTAACTTGTAGGTAGGGTGGCTGGGTTATGTAGCCATTGGCTGTATATGACCTATATAGATACTTCCAAACTCTGTCTTCTCCCAGCCATAGGAAAGAGTTGATCCAAAATCTCAGTAGCATTTTGAAATTTTAATATTTAGTATGTTATACACCTTTATAGGTGTTTTCACAGGTGGATTCTGATACATATGTTCATGCATACATTTGCTACTTGTATTTTTCTGTGGGAAAGTATCTATGGTATAGGCATATAGAGTAATGGGACAGAGGAGAATCTGATACAGCCCCTACACATGTGGGCAAATGACTGTCCACAATAATGTTGTAATTTGGAGGCAAAGGAATAGATTTTCCCAAATGCGACTGAAATGCTTCAACATTGATACACTAAAAACAAAACAAGCCCTAGGTCAGATCCACTCATAACAAAAATAATTAGCTCAGAGTGACCTAAATGCATAACCCAGAGCTATGCAGACTTGAGAAGCAAACACAGGGATCTTTGTGGTTTAGAATCAAACAAAAACATTTTTTATATATTAGAAAAACCACAGATCATCATGAAAAAAAAATCTTGCACAAGTTCAGCACTGTTTTTGTGTGTGTACTAATGTGTATATGTTCATATGTGTGCATGTGGGGGACACATGTCAACATTGGGTGTCTTCCTCAATTACACTCTTCTTTATTTACTTGTATGTATGTATGTATGTATTACCTATCTATCATCTGTCAACATAGTCTACCATCTGTCATCATAATATATCATCTGTCTTCACACACACACACACACAATTATTCATCCATCTATCTATCCTTGTATATGTGTATCTGTGTGGTATGTCCACTTTCATGTATGTGTTCACAAATGTGTAGGTGAAGGTGAATGCCAGAGAGTGATGCCAGATATATTCCTCACTCATCCTCTGTTTCATGTCTGGGCACAGTCTCTTTCCCTGCCCCTGGAACTCATTTGTCTAGACTGACTAGTAGTAGCCTCAAGGATTTTCCTATCCATGTTTCCCCAGTGTCGGGATTACAGATGCACTCTTGCCCTTAGCTTTTTCTGTGGATACTAGTGATCCAAACTCAAGTTCTTATACTTGTGCACCAACAGCTTTCCTGACTGGAGTCATTTCCTAAGCCCTAACCCAAAAGACACAATTAGTAGTGTCTGAAGAGCTTGTAAAAATAAATTATGTGCCGTATGTATACAGAGATATTGGCAAAGTACTTATTTGCCAAAAGACTTCTATCAAGAATATACAAAGTATGATGTCAACTAAATTTAAAAGAGAACATCCTGTAGAATGAGTGACAGATTTGATCCAACTCCACATCTCAGCCTCACAGACTCACCACACGATGTTTCTTTTGGGGTTAATAATGTTGAACAGCATGCAACTTTTAGCAATATGATGCTGTTCTCTGGGATCTGCAGACCCCCTGTATTATCATTGCCCACCTGTTTGGGTACTGCTATGCACCCTAGCTTGGGCTATAAAACATCCCATTGTCTCATGCCTCCAAACATCACCTCTCCTGGACTTCTTTTTTCTTGCATTCATCGGGTCTCCTCTCTTCTTCTGTTTTAGCTTTTATTCATCCATAGTTTTCCTCTAACAGCAGGAGCACCAGCTTTGATACTAATTCCTGTGTGTCATACTAGTAAGGGGACTCTTTCTTATTGTGAAGGCTTTGGTATAGACAGGAAAGAGCTTTATTTTGTGAGGGTGGGGCTGAGTGTAACACTGTGTGAGAAGACAAGGTGTTCCTAATGTACCCGAGGGCTAATGAAATGCAGAACCAATATGTCTAGACAGGACTCTAACAACTGGTGTTTTGAGTGAGTATGTATGGAGGTTTCACACTCTCCCATGTGTCTCAGAGAATGGAATGGGGAAGAGCTGGCAAAGGGCCTGATACTTGTGGATGTGAAGATTCCATTTAACAGTGTGACAGAAAGCCTTAAGAACCCAAACAGGGTGATTTTGCTGTGAGGAAAGAGAAGGTGAGGAGGGAGGTAGGGAGAAAGATGGGGAAGAAGATAGAGACAGAGTGATACCAGGAAGGGCGATAAAGAGATTGACCAGGCCAGGGAAAGGTAGATGGATGCTTTACATTGTCTGAGTATGAGTGAGCTCTGAAGACAGAATACATAATGCCTTGCAGTCTTAGCTGCTTGGGCCAGCATAGAGAGAGGAAGGCAGCAGTGACGCAGGTGTAAAGTTTCTCATACCGACCCAGATGGGGGCCCTGCTCCTACAGGATGCAGCGTGTTTCTCCTTTGGACACACCTTGCAAATCTGAGCTGGACCACTTCCCCTCCTATAGCAGGTTTGGACAGGGAGACAAAAGGAAGCTGCAGGAGAGCCAGGAAGCTGTCCTGGAGCCTTTGTGTTTGCTGTGCTTTCTCTCTGTGGACAAGAGGGTGGTAGTATCACAACACGATGGTGGTTCTATACTCAGAAGAAAAGTATCTCCTAAGATTAGTTGCTCAGAATCCGGGTCTCTAACTCAGCCTTTTCATGCTGAACTGCTGGGGCTGTCTTTTCACCCTGCCTCAGAACAAGAGCCAGGAAAAGAGCCCCAGAGTTGACTGTAGTATGTGTGGGCTTGCTGAGTAAAGAGAGAGCCCGGGTCTTTGTAAAATCACCCACTTTCGCATAGGTTAAAGGTGTATGCGAGGAGAGATCATGGTGTGGGCTCAAACAGGGATACAGACTCCCCAGCACTGGCTTCAAAGCACACCCAGCAGCCAACTTGCTTGCCCACCAAGAGTGGCTGTAGAGTTTTTTCCTTAGAAATTAGACTTGTCCCCAATCTATAGTATTCACTGGCTTGTCATTGCAGTCTATAGTAGAGGTTCCTTTTGTTCTGTATTTAATTCTTGTTTGCTTTTAGTAGTGAATTACAGACAGAATTATGTGCATGTGTGTGTATGTGTGTGCTGTATGTGTGAATGGGTGTGTAGTGGAGTGTGTATGTGCACGCGTGTGTGCACGTGTATGTGAGTGTGTGTGTGCGTGTGATGTGTTGTTGTTAGGAAGTTTGGTGACTTCCTAACAACAACTCTTTTGCTTGAGAACCTCTTTCTAAGATAAGTTTGCATTGATTTGCTAACACTTACATTTCTGGTATCTGTTAATTAAAGAAACACATAAATTATCATGACTTTAGAATGTTGGCAAATGACTTGAAAAAAATCATACCTACACTTTAAATGCCTTCAGAGTTCAGAGTTCAGAGGCATGAGTTCTAGGCATGAGTTGAGGGAGACACTTTCCCCCTAACTCTAGGAAGCTTGTGTGACATTCTTATTTTATTTTGTTCTTTCCTTTGTTTCCCATGTGATCACACTGCTAGCAGAGAGTATTAAGTAAAGGTTGTGGATTATAGTGGATTATAGGACATCCTTTAGTTCAGGAACCCCATTTTATGGAAGAAGAAACAGTCCAATGGTGGGGATGTCCTCAGCATGGTTTCAGGCTGCTCATCTGGTGATGAAGCTGGGAGTGACCTTGTGTGTCTAGGCTATTATGCTTGATTTTCCTTCTTTTTCCAGGTGAAAAATGGCTCCTTGCCTCCCTAACCTCACAGTGCATTGTATCTGGCCACAGACTGTATGTCAGTCTAATGTGTCTATTGTCAATTCTTTTAGGGCCAAAGTACTGTCCTTCAGATTTAGTTTATTTGAAATAAGGCTTCAAAGGCTTTGCTTTATGTGAGACGGAAGCTGGTTGGTCAGAATAAAGCAACCCAGCTTTGGTTGCCTGTTTCTTAACGTGCTAACGTCCTGGAGAATCTTGTTCAAGGTCAAGAACATGGACATCTACCCTGCTGCCTAGGAGGCTCCCTTCCCAAGTTTCCCAAGGAGCATTAGCTGTCATTCCCAAAGTGGCCTGAGGAGGGCAGCCTTGACTTTCTGGTGTTTTATAGTAACTGGAAAAAGCCCTGGCCTTTACCTGGAATGGGATGGGCTGGTTTGTCACCTAAGTGCAAATGTCATTTTAGCACTTCGCTGGTCACGACACCTTTTCTGGCCTTTATGGGAAATGACATATTCCTGTGTTCTTTGTCTTCAACACATGCTTCAGAAAGGTGCAGGCAGTTATTACGGTTTAAAAGGTTGGAGAGAAAACGAAGAGACCTGTTCGCCAAATACCAGGGAGTACAGAGAACACAAATCAGGTTACGGTGTCACACAGGCCCTGTGCAAAGTGGAGGGAAGAAAGGATTGCTTTCGTATCTTGCTGCTATTAACATACTTTCCATTGTTATTTCTCTTCCCTGGGTCAGAGAAATAAGGAAGCCAGAGAGGCCCTATCCCGGCCACCCCGGCATCAGCACGACCCAGGCCAGCATTAGGACCGCCCCGGCATCAGAATTACCCCAGCTTTCTTTCCAGCTTTCTTTGTCCACCTTTTTCCTTCCCCTTGCCCCAGCATACTGCCTTGCCCCCTTTTCCCCTGCCCTCGTTTCAGCCTTGGTTGTGTGCTCCTAGCACTCATGTCTCTTTATCAGTCCCCTGAGCTGTTCCTGGCACGGTGCAGCCGCCCAGAGGGGCTGCTGAAAGCAAGCCGGAATTACTACCACGGCAGGTGCCAGGGAGCCATCGATCTGGCCACATGTGACAGCTTAGGGAAGGAAGGTTAGAACAATTTTATGGCCTATTACAGCACCACTTTCTCACAAGACTGAAATTCTGACGAGTGGCTCTGTCCTGCTTGCTTCTGGGAGACAGTGAAACTCGCTTTTAATTACGATAATTACCACTCGCAGCCAGGTCTTGCCTGAGGGGGACAAAGATAGGGAACATTCTTCACAGCTGCTTTTTCTTCTTGGCATTTTCTCTTCTCATCACACGGGAGTTTTAGCCATCCCAGTGCTGGGATGATGCTGTTACTAAACACAGGTGCATGGTGACTGATGCACATGCTACCATCTCAAAGTGCCTTTGTGGGAGGTCATAGCATACGCCTCACTTTTCATGTCAGCAAACTGAGTCGTGGGCTTAGTCATTGTGCCCAGTGCCATAGCCCATCAATGGTTGAGCTAAGCTGGGCAGGGAACCCAGGCTGTGGCTCCCTTCCTTGCCTCCCACACTCTACCCCTTTATTTCCAGAGCGCAAAGCTCACTATGAGCAGAGACAACGGTTATCCTTAAGAAAGTGTGAGGGGTACCTGGTTTGGTAGCTCATGACAGCAATCTCAGCACTCAGGAAGCTGAGGCAGGAGGATTGCCTCAGTTTCTCCATAATGGTCCAGTCTCTCCTGGGAGTTAAATATTACAGATGTCAGGGAGCATCACTGTCAGTGACATCTCTTCCGGCAGGACCACATTATCTAGCCATCCATCAGTTACCATGTACACGGAGTCATTTATGATTTATCACCATAAGTACATTTGTCATTAAAAACCAAAACACTCACTCCCACTTGTGCCCACGGAGTACTGAAAGTGTGCACACCATTAAAATATTTTTTTTAAGTCTCCTACAAGCCAGCAAGCATTAGGCTTCTAGCTGGGGATAAGGCAGTTATTAAGGCAAGGTACCAGTGCCATCTGGTACATCACTGTCTGGAGGAGTAACAGAGAAGCAAATGGTGACTTCACTTTGTCTTTTACCTGCCAACCCAAAACTCTCAAGTGACATTTTGGTTAGACATTTGGTTGGTATCGCTGTGTGTACATCTATCTATGTGTGTTGTGTGTATGCATCTCTCTGTGTGTATGAGACACCCCTCCCATCTCTATCTCCCTTGTCTCTAAGAGCCCAGGGAAAACTGTTTACTAAAAAGAAAAAAATACAAGACAATCTTTGTAATCCACAATAATGTTTACTTTATTTATCATTTCTTACAGTGGATCCAGTTGGGAAACGGTCCTTTTTCGTTGTCTGTCCACATCATTTTGGAATGCCTACTGTTACACAGACTCTATCCCAAGCTGCAGGAATGTTGTGAGCATGCCCTGTACATTCCCCATGACATTTTGGAATCTGGAAAGAAAGGAAGCCGTGAGAGAATGTCACATTAGGTGATTGTGCTTTTGAACGTTCTCCAGTTCCAGAAGCTCTGCCATGCTTACAAACAGTTTGCATAATACCTTGTTCATTAAGACCCATAAATTAGCACTGTTTTAATTGATTTCCTAGAGGCAGTAAATAAAATGACACAGAATGACATCAGATGTGGAAAATGACATGGGGTAGGTATTTTTTTTTTTCTTCCCCTCAGTGTCTGCTTTCTCCCTCTCTGACTCCCCAGAGTCTGACAGCCAGAAAGCTCTCAGTAGCCAGGCCTTTGTTCAAGGCCATGTGTGAAAGCTCAATGCCCTGGCAAGTTCCAGGGCCCTGGGAGAATTGAGCTGCTGTGTTTGGCACCCTGAGTAGCCAGAGCAGGCTGTGCTCACTGAAGGAGTAGGTATGATAGGGCCACAAATGAGGTCTGGCAATTTTGTTAATCATGGAAACAGCTCTAATTGTGAAATCAAAAATCTCGATCCCTTGTTACAGCAACTCCAGCCTTTCAGTGCCTGTGTAATTAGCATCACTCTAGCCCCCTGGTCTGTCTCTGGCTACAAACCTGGGCACTTTGGGGATGGCAAGGAGGCCAACTTTGCAGAGACTATTTCTGTGCCAGATACTGCCCAGGGGCTGCACATGTGATCTCTCTCTACAGTCTAGATAAATTGATATCGATTTCTCTGTTTCTGCAGATGAAAGTGAAGAAATTCAGAGAGGTTAGAGACCTGGCTCAAGGTCACAGAGCTTGTGAGTAACAGAGCCAACATTTAAACCCATGTCTATGTGGCTTCAAAGCATGTACATTCTCTATGAAATTATGCTATCATGAGAGCTTTTATGTTTTGACCATAGAAGAGCCAGAAAGAGGCTATTCCTGCTTTTTTTTAAAATTTATTATTTTACATGTTGATCCCAGTTTCCTCTACCTCCCTTCTTCCTTTCCTCCCTCCCTCCGTCCCTTCCTCCCTCTGTCTTATCCTCTCTGCCCCCTCACATGCACCCTGACCACCCTCTCCTCCCATCCCCCCGCCCCAATTCCACATGTAGGGCAATGCCATCCAGGTGGGGTCATGTAGACCTGTCAAGTCATTTGCTTTTTAAAACTGCTCCTCCTGTCTGCCTGCCAACATGAGACCTACACAGAGAAACCTGAAGGCATACATGTATAATTCAGTGTTTATATAAATCTACATGCATTTGTATGTAAAGAAAGCCCTAACTCTGTTTTGTTCAGTGATGCATCTTGGTGCTTGGGACTGTGTTTGTTATACCAAAAAGGCTTAGTACGTCTTTATTTAATAAACTACATAATGTCAGGCATCAAGGAAGGGTCTTTTGGGGCTAGAGAAGCATGGAATTCAGGTGTGTCATTTCCCGAATCCCATAGAACCATAGGCTTCCAGTAGTGGTTCACCCTACTTAGCAACAACACTGAATTAATGACTTTGAGCTTGAGGATAAAAACTTGTGTGTGTGTGTGTGTGTGTGTGTGTATACAAAACATCAATATGGGAATTAAGGAGCTGAAGAAATTAAAGGTAGAAGAAGAAAGAGGGAATGAGGAATACATGGGAAAGGATATAGAGCTTTAGCAAGCTGGAGTCTGACCTGATACTACTTTTAAATGGTGACTGACCCTCAAGATATTTTATATTATTTGTGGCTGTTGTGAAGGATGTTTTCCTGATTTCTTTCTCAGCCCCTTTATCATTTGTAAATAGGAGGGCTACTGATTTTTTGAGTTAATCTTATAGTCAGCCACTTTGCTGAAGGTGTTTATCAGCTGTAGGAGTTCTGTGGTAGAATTTTTGTATTCTACTTATGTATTCTATCATGTTGTTTCCAATTTGTATCCCCTTGATCACCTTTTGTTGTCTTATTGCTTTAGCTAGAACTTCAAGTACAATGTTGAAGTGATATGGAGAGAGTGGACAGCCTTGTCTTGTTCCTGATTTTAGTGGAATTAGTTAAGTAAAGGATGACCATGCTACAATTCACAGACCAAGATAGCTAGGTAATAAGGAAGGCCCAAGGTGGGTGGGTGGGGGAACACACAGATCTCCCTTCGAAGGGGAAATAGAAGAGATCTCTTGGGTGGAGTGGGGGCAGGTGGGGATGTGAACAAGAGATCAAGTTGGGGATGTATGGAGAGTACTGACAGAGATGACTGGAAAGAGGGGCATTTTGGGGTCAGTTAGATGCCCAATCCAAGGGAAACTCCCATAAATCTACAAGGATGACTCCAGCTAAGACTCCTAGCAATAGTGGATAAGTAGCCTGGACTGTGATCAGATTGGTAACTTCCCCAATTGTCATCAGAGAACCTCCATTCATTAACTGATGGAAACAGTTGCAGAAACCCATCAAGAACCCTGCTGAAGAGAGGGAGGATTGTGGGAGCCAGAGGGATCAAAGGCATCAGAAGAAAACCCACAGAGACAGCTAACCTGACTCACAGAGTCTGAACCAGCAACCACATCACCCAGGCCTTCTCTATATGTGACAGTTGTGTATCTTGGTCTACTTGTGACACAATCAGAGTAGGGGCTGTCCTTATTGCTTTGGCTGGCTCTTGGGAACCTATTCCTCATACTGGATTGCCCTTCCCAGTCATAATACATGAGGGGATGCTTAGTCTTATAGCAACTTTGATATTCCATGCTTTGTTGATATCCATGGGAGGCCTGCCCTTTCCTTAACAGAAAGGAGGAGTGGATAAAGGGCTGGGGGAAGGGAGGCTGGGGGAGGGGAGGCTGGGGGGAGGGGAGGCTGGGGGAGGGAATGGGAGAAGAGGAGGGAAAACTGCAGTCGGGACGTGAAATAAATAAATTAATTAAATAATAAATAAATAAAGGGCAATTCCCCTTTTCAATTTTGTGTTGGAAGACTACAGGGCTTCAGGGTTAGTTGTATTCAGACGGCTGCTGGACGTGACCACAGGGGGCAGCAGAGGTCCAGGTCTTTGTAAAAAGTTTCCAGTTTCCAGTACAGCAATTGTAAAGAGAGGTTGGGTGGTGAGAGCAGATCTATGGGAGCAGGTATTGATTTCGAATGGAGATAAGTTTAGGTGGGGGATTTTCAGCTAAATGGTGTAGCTTTTAAGAAATCAAAATGAACAGGACACGGGAATGGGGGAGGGCCTGGGGATCAGGACAAGCTAAACTGAAGTATGGGTAAGTGGAATGATACCTATCACTTGAGTACTAGTTACAAAGAAGAAATGGTGACCAGGAAGTAATAACAAAAAATATGTGTTATCTTGACATAACTTTTTTTTTTGTCAGCCTGTCCCAGGAATAAGCTTCCTTATTGTCTGTTCAATGCAGAGTGGTCCTCCCTGAAATCACATAACCATATAAACATAAACAAAAGAAGGGCTCAGCAGATTGTATTTATATATGTGTGTATACATTCATTCATTCATACATACATACATACATACATACATATGCATTTGTAACAATGATAATAGTCTAAGAAAAAGAGGGTGTCAAGTGGAGAGAAGAGGCATGGATGTCTTGGAAGAAAGGTACCTGGGAGGGACTGTAGAGAAGAAAAGAGGGGGTGATGTAATACTATTGCAATTTAAAATATATTTCTAAAAAGAGGAAAGGCAAAAAAAAAAAAAAATAGCCAATGAGACTACAGAATTCCTCATATTAATTCAGATTTAACCTCGGGAAATAATATTCAACATGTTATGAACCAAAAGTACTTGAATAAAGCATTACAAAAAGAAACCAAAATGGCTTGGGAAGAGAACAGGTAAAGGTATCTATATGCAATAGACTGAACTCAAGGGAAGGCATGCTGGTGGCTTCCAAGCATCAACTTGATGAGGCCACAGGGCCTGAAGGTCAGGTACTATTTCTGGATGAGACTGAGCATGTAGGTTCAGTAAAGGTCTTTGCCTTCCTCTGATGCTTGTGGTTATTATCTAAACCAATGAGGGACTGGATAACAGGGAAGGCAGGAGAGGGAGGAGCTTTTCCCTTCTTTTCTCCTCTTCATCAATTGTAGTCAGCCTGGTACATAGACTTAACACCATCGTTTCCCCTGGTTCTCAGATCTCCAGGCTTGTGCTGAATTACATCATGAGCTTTCCTGGCACTTCAGCTTGCAGACAGCAGCCTGTGGGACATCTCAGTTTCCATAATAACACGAGCCAGTTCCATCTTTTACATTTCACTGGCCAGGCTATGGTTGATTGGAAGAATCGTTTAAGTGAACTAATGCAGCCTTATTCACTGTTGCCAACATGATGGACAGCCACTGTCTATAGCTGCCTCGTTCTGCATGACTAACTTCATGTCCCTTCACAATTACATTCTCTCCTTTCATGTGTTTCTCACTCTGGGTACCTTTTGTAACTGGAATCCTAAGGAATTTGTCCACACATGATTGACATATTTCACTTAGCATAATATTCTCCATTGTTACAAATGGCAGGATGGCTTTCTTGTAAAAGGCTGACCTACATTGTATGCATATTGCTCTTTGTGAAATTTGTCAATCACACATTTATTATCAATATTTGTATTTATCTCTTTTTTCTTTCCCTAGTATCTGCTGATGGATATTTATTGAGGATATGTCACACACACACACACACACACACACACACACACACACACACACACACACACGAGCAGAAACCAACCAACCTAACGTCTAAAACCAGAGAAAAACCAAACCTCACAAAAACCAAAACAAAACAAAACAACAACAACAAAAAAAAAAACAGGACATTTTCTTTGGAATGATGGAAATCTCTATCATTTTGAGTGTAGTAGTAACTTCATGGGTACGTGCATGTTCACCAGCATATCAAATTATGTACATTAAATATGACAAGTTTTTGTGTATTCAGATAAAGCTGATATATTTTATATTTTGTGGTGTTGGGGATTGAATTCAGGGCACTGTTCATGCTAGATAAACAATCTACAATTTAAAGCTGCTTTTGGAGAAGCAGCGTTTGCAGAGGAAGCTGAGAAATGTCATCCGGCTATGTTCTTATGGAAGAGGTGTTGGTGATCAGCTGGAGTTCTCGCATCTCCTTTGCTATAACAGGATACATTTTCTTTAGTGTGAGTAATGATGCCTGTAAACTTCTCAGGATTGAAGATTTGATTCTCTCCTTTTCCCGAGACTCAAGACAACTTAAAAACCATTGATAACTATGGATATTGATGTTTTTCTGCTTCAAATGACTGGCACCATCTCTGATGAGGTTTATAGGATTCCTGTCTACTGGGACAGAATAGATTTTTCCTGGGGACAAGACAAAGTCACACATTTCCTTATGTGCAGGGCTGGGAATCGGAAGGTATGGGGTTTTTTTTAGGAGGAACCCAGAAACTAGAGCACTGGTATGCTTCCTGTCTTATTGGGGGACAACAAAATGATTATAGGCAGGGTCTTCCCTTCTCAGAGACATTTGATCTGGACCAGCCAACATCCTTTACAGTCTGAGAAGAGAATGACTGTTCTTACCCCCTGCTAGGGAAGGTATAAAATTAGCATCAAAATAAACAAAGAGGAATGGAATGAGTGTTTTGTTTTTGTTTTTTTTTTTTTTGAAGAAGAGCTTTGAGCAAGAGGAAATAATAGGTAGAGCCCAAATAGAAGGGGGAAAGAAGCGAGAAAATGGAAGGACAAAGGGTGAGAAAGGAGGAGGAATGGTAAAGGAGACTTGTCATCTAAGGCATTTATTTCACTGCCACAGAATGCTCCTGACAATGCTGGGTTCTGTTGTCTTTGTTTTTGCCCCTCTCCTTTTTGTGATCATGTAGCCATTGCACATGGCACATAAGAATGTTTGCGTGTCCTCATGACAGTGCCCCTTACCAGCAGGAAGTAGTTTGGAAAGAACGACGCCCAAATTCCCAAATATTGTCTATAAATGTTTGTTTTCATTTAAATGGACTTGGATATATAAAATAAAATAAAATAAAAGAATGTTTGCATGTAGTATCTAATTTCCTTTAACAATGTTTCTCCCTACATCTCACTGTCTTTTATTCTTGCTTCTTCTTCTCATTATGCCTCTTAGTTCTTCTGGGATGTTTGCTTCTTGGCTCATTACACACACACACACACACACACACACACACACACACACACACACACACACACACGAGATTTTATTTGTGTTCCTGATCACCAGCTCTCTTTGCTGGTCTTTGCATTCTTTTGTGGCTATCCTTGAGTTACTTATCTTGGATGTAGACATGGCTCATTGCTTTTATTTTTGTAATCCACTTGAAGTCTGAAGTGAAGCTTCAGTACATAAATAAGATACTTGGGATTGCCCTGGAAGCCAGTGCATCACTACTTCCTGATTTTAAGCACCAGCAGCTCTGAAGAAATGATTCTAGTCTGTATAGTGTTACAGAGTCACATTCATTTGTACAGTTAATCTCTGCTCTTGCTCAGCCAAGTGGACAAACTGAGCACCATTATTTGAGCAGGAAATGTAAGTCTAAGGACCTGTGTGATGTGAACTCACCATCTGGCTGAGACACAGTTGTTTACCCCATGCATGTGCATTTGTGGAGTGTGCATATGCCCCATATTCTCACTTTGCTGACTCTGATAATGCCTTCCTTTTGTTTAAAGCACTTTTATAGCTTTCATCCACCTATTTGTCATCTATCTATTTCTATCTGTGTTTATCTTATCTATCTCCATGTCTATCCCCTCATCTATCTATCATCTATCATCTATGTATGTATGTATGTATGTATGTATCTATCTATCAGCTATGTATCTATCTTTGAAATAACTAAGGTAATGTTATCTTGTTCTGACTCAATTTTGCATTTGCTTAGACAGTTCTCAGCCCTCTACTTCCCTTCCCACAACAGTCATATCTGCTTTGGCAACACATTTGAGGCTTCCATGGCCTTGACCATGGTCCAGATGTATTAATTAAAATAATTAAACTAAAATAACTAGCAAAGATATAAGTAAAAATAATTAGCATGTTATATTTGAAACAATTACTATGCTCTTCCAAGAATAAATGTTTCATGGCTACTTTGACCCTTGTTTAATTGTGATATAGACATCATCTTTGTGGTCTTTGCATTAAAAAAAAAAAAAAAAAAAAAAAAAAAAAAAAAAAAAACCTGTATCCCTGAGTGAAGAGATTTTTTCAGGGGCAATAAAAAGGACTTAAAACTTTTTTTTCTTATTTTACATATCGATCCCAGTTCCCTCTCTTTCCCTCCCTCCCTTCCTCTCCCCTTCCCTCCCTCTCCCCCTCCCTCCCTTCTTTCCTTCCTCTCTCCTTTCCATGATCCCCCACATCCCCACACTCCACAGGGAGGGTGATGCCTTCCAGGAGGGATCATCAGAATCTGTCAAGTCATTTAGAGTAGGAACTAGGCCCTCCCTCCTGCCTCTAGGTTAAGGGAGTATCCCTCCATGGGAAATGTGCTCCCCAAAGGACTTAAAACTTTTAACTGGCTGAGTTAATATGGTTGTTAATAACTATCTTGCAAGGATCATGTTATCATCCTCATTTACTAAGACCTAAATGTATGATAGAAATAAAGAATAATACATTCTTTTAGAGACATGAGACAATACACTCTCCACCATGTGTCAAAGACTAGATCTGTTTCATAATGTACCAAAAGAGGTTCTGCAGGTGAGCAAACTGGGATTTGAATTTGACGTCAGTTCACACATCCATCTGTCTTGATTGCAAGCTCATGAGACCCCTTGAACCAGCCGCAACCAGGCAACCCAAACCCACTTCTGGTCATGGGGTTGATGACTGCTGTGGCCTGAGTGTATGTATACTCTGAGTTCATGTGGCAGGGACTCAGTCCTCAATCCAGCACATTTAAGAGGTGGGGTTGTGTCAGGAGGGATCAGCTCTTTGTCACTAGATTTTGGACTTCTTAGCCTATAGAATTGTGAGCCAAAATAAGTCTCTGTTCAATGTGTGTTATTGTCTTTGATACTTGGTTATCAGAGTGCTACTATAGGCACAGTTATAGTACTATTTTTCTACCATTATGGTTTGGACAATTTATTATACATCAACAGGTAGCTAGTGTTGTTCCACCAGATTGGTAATTGTTTCTTTTTCTTTCTTTCTGTGTGTTTCTTCTTTGTCTTTCATCTGTGTCATCTTGCAGGACATTTTGAAACAGTGGAAGGAATAAACACTGTCCTGCATATTAATTCTTCTGATTTGGAGACAGGATAAATGGAAAATAGATGTTTTCCCTATTGCATAGAAAGAGAGTACTTGTCCTAATTGAATGACGACTCTTACAGATGCTTGGCTCAGAAAAGAGCCAACAATTACTAGTTTTGAAAACTAGGAGTCTTGTTCCCAAGCTATTGGTCGAAGGAATGTCTGTTTTCATAAATGATAGGATTTTATTGTCTCCAAGGAATTCTTGCTGACTTTGACATGTGCCTATTTTTTTTTTTTTTTTACATAAATGTTTGAATAAAGCTCTTGCAGTTATCCCTGAGGAGGTAAAGAAAGCAGAATAGAGTCAACAGTCTTTGTTTTTCCTTCTGGACTAGGCATCATGTTTCTCCTCCCCCATCCCTTCTTTTGGTTACAGATGGGCACCTCAATTAGCACCTTCCCAGAGCTTGAGAAAGCTACTGTTTGAACCACATGAGAAGCTATCAAGAACTCTTCTCGATCCAAGAGTAGTGCAGTTTTCCCAGTGCCTGGGCCCTGTTTTGACTATTTTAGCAATGCTACCAAGTGGGTAATTTGCAAATCATAGAATATATTTTTCATAATTTTCAAGTCCAAGAGTAAGGTATGTAGACTCGATATATGATAACAGCTCACAAGATGTCTCTTTGGATGCAATATCCTCTGTGGGGAGGAAATACTGTTCATCACATGGCAGAAGAGAGAAGTGGGAGAGCAAACCCATTCCTCATATGCCTTTCTTGTTGAGAAAACTTTCTGCACAACCTGGACAGTCCTCATGGTTGAATCACCTCCCATAAGCCCCTGCTTTCTAACAGTGATGCATTGAGGACTGAATTTCCACATGCTTTTGGGGAAAATAATTTGAACCTCAGCACTGAGGGAGATCACTAGAGTTGCCTCATGAAGGGAAGAATGACTTGAGAGGAAGAATAGGCTAAAAGATGACAACTGCCCCTGGAGTATGGTTTTTTCTCTCAGTCCAGCAACTGTTTCAGTCAGCTCCATGCTACTGTGAGGAAATACTTGAGAAAATCAGCTTAAAGGAGGAAAGGTTTGAACTCATTGTTTCATACATTTCATATATTTCAGGCCCGTCGTGGCTGTTTGGTTCTGTTGGGTCTGTGGTGCAGCAACTTATCATGATGAAAACATGTGTTTTTGGTTGTGAGCCTAGCCTTTAACGGCCGAGCCATCTCAATCCTCCATGACAGCGCCCCTTACCAGCAGGAAGTAGTTTGGAAAGAACAATGCCCAAATTCCCAAATATTGTCAATAAATGTTTGTTTTCATTTATATAATTTATATAAAATAAATTAAAAAATTACAATTACAAAAAAAAAGAGAGGAAAAAGAAAACATGTGGCAAAGGAGATCGGCTCAGCTTACATCATCAGGGAAGCAGAGAGAGTGGGCCAGTAACCTTAATTCAAGGTGTTTCCCAATGACAATCTATGTTTCTCCCTCCAAGGCCAATTTCCCAAACTGCTACAGGCTTCAGATAAGCCCTTAACACTGTTCTGGCTTGCTTTTTTCAACTTGACACAAGCTAGAGAGTCATCTGGGAAGAGGAAACCTCATCTGAGAAAATGCCTCGGTAAGGTGGGTCCATATGTAAGCCTGTGGGTCATTTTCCTGATTAGTGATTGGTGTCAGAGAGCTCAGCCCATTGTTTTGGGCAGGTGGTTCTGGAGAATATAAGGAAGCAAATGGGGGAGGCAGTGGAACAAGGTTATAAACAGGTCTTCTCTGTGGTCTCTGTAGAGAGTCTCGCCTTACCAGCCAGCTCTCAAATAATGACACTGAAACTTACTATTAATTATGAAAGCTCGGCCTTAGCTTAGGCTTGTCCCACTAGCTTTTACATCTTAAATTAACCCATTTCTGTTAATCTATATGGTGTTGCATGACTCATGGCCTTTACCTCTCCTCCTGCATGTCCAGCTTCCTCCATCGCTTGGTGTCTCTGCCCTTCTTCCTGGTGTCCTCTGTGTCTGGAAATCTTGCCTAGCTATTGGCCATTCAGCTTTTGATTAAGCCTATCACAGTGACATAACTTCAAATGGTGAAAAGGAATACTCCACAAGAGGCCTCCACTTCAGTTCCTGCCTCTAGGTTCCTGCCTTGACTTCCTTCTATCATGTGCCGAGTAGAAGCTGAAAGAACTTCCTCAAGTTGCTTTTGGCAATGGTGCTTTATAACAGCTGCATAAAAGTGAACTAGTACAAACAAATGTGCTTGGAGGATAGTTAACAACCTTAAGCCCCCTTTCTAGGAATGCAAAGGAAGAGCCAAGACCATTTTATGCTTCTGCCACCCTTACCAACAAAGCAATAATTCTCTATCTCTGCATCACAGGTACCTGGGCAGGTTAGGTGGAAGGTACTCATGAAGGGATGATGAAGTAGGTGGGAAGGAACTGAGCGGAAGGACCAGAAGAGACCCACTGTCTTCTCTTCTCCTTCCACCCCTCCTCTACCCATATTGTTTGTCCCTTCTGGTAAATGTTCTGGTTCTTTATTTTATTGTATACATGTCATTAGCAGTTTCTGGAACAACACTTTGCTGTTCACATTGGAGGAACCTGTGAGCTAGGGTTGGGGGGCGGGTGCCCCACACATTCCATGACACGAAGTTCAATGTGATCAAAATTTCCCTATTGAGACCTTAGCACATTTGGAATGCCCATCTCTAGAATAAACATGAAGCATATGTAGTTGAAAACAAATGCTTCATAGGTTGATGTCTTTGGCTCTTTGACACATCAAAGAGAAGTAAACTAATTTTCTCCAGGTTAATGCTAAGAACATGCTGATGAAAACTTGCATTTTGTATTGTACTGTGGGTTTCTTAACATTGCTTCAGATGAATTTACCAGGGAGAGAAAAAGATGTTTGAAATTTTCAATCTGGTCTCATCTGTTTACTGCCAATGTTTTGCAGTATTGTGAGATATTTTGGGGTGTGTGTTTTAATTAAATCTGGCTTTGTCGGGCTAAGGAGTCTCTTGTTGTTGGCAAATACAAAAATACTAATCTAATGTGATACTTATTGGCCATGGGAAATAAAAGAATAAGATGTTTTATGAGATAAAAACTCAATTTACAATTTTCTGACCCTTATAAAAGATCTTGTTGAATGAACTGACCATAGATATGAGAGCTTTTTTTTTTTTTTAGAAGGGAGGGAGAGAGAGAGAGAGAGAAGCTATGCCAGACTTCTTTAACCTAAACAAACACAGATTGAAGGAACAATCCACATGCATTATCTTCATTATTCTACAGCCAACAGCAAAGGCTTACATCCCATTATGGTAATGAGCAGCCCTTTGAACTCTGGTTTGTACACTGCCAGGCATGAGCACTTAAGGCTTAGGCAAACAATGTTGTACAATTGCTTTGGGGAGTTGCTGGGATAATACCTCGGCTTGTTTTTCTGAGTAGGCTTGATCCTGCCTTCCCAGGCTGCATTTCCCAAAGCAGAGGCTGGGAAGGCATACATCTGGATGAAAGAGTGGACTCAGAGGAGCAGTGTACAGTTATTTTTGTACTCGGTGCTTTGTGTGGGTGAGGAGCCAGGCATGGAAGGAGGTGATGTGCCCTGGAAAGCCATGCCACTGATACCTATTCAAAGTCTCAGAACTCTAGCATAATTCAGATAACCAGGCAGAATTTACATGCTGCTCTTCTACACATGTAAAAAGTTGATGGGAAATACTGGTCACAGAGGGAAATATGGCTCTGTTGGGAGCCCAGAGTTAGGATCTCAGCACTTTGATTTACCTCCAGGAACTTCTTCGTCTTTCAGTCTCTGTTTTTCTATATGCAAAATGGTGACACAGTAGGAATTACACGTTATTCTGGGCTGTGAATGTCAGAGTAGAAGTGCTCAGCAGGGAGAAGCTCCCAAGGAAACATGAATCTCAGCAAATGCTGTTTTTATGCCTAGCTGAGTAGGAAAAAGCTCAATTCTAAACCTGATTCTATACGTTAGGGTATGAGGTTGTGGTGAAAAAAAAATCAGACAAACCAATTATTTGCTATACATAAGATCCACCATAGATACTTGGTTTATTGTCTACATTCTCACTTATTAGCTTAGGACATTAAATATATCTTTATTCTTAGAGGTCATTAGTTTACTTGAGAGAAGCAATATGTCTCCAGTTTTCTAACTTCATAACTATGAAATAATTTGAGCATATAAATAAGATGTCCCTCCAGCGAATGGAGAGAGAAGTAGGAGAAAATGAGGGGGAGGAGAGGAAGGCATGTGCGACCAGGAGGATTGAGCCTGGTTAGGAATGGAAGATAGGAAAGAGATAGAGTGAGACAGAGAGAGAGAGAACATAAAAGAGGGAGCCAATATTGGTTTGAAGATAAAATTGAACACAAAGAAAGGTCGAGAGAACTACAAGACTAACAATCCCAACTAACAATCTCAACTTCTGTGGAAAGGCTATCATAAATGCCCTTCCCGGAGAGTGAGATCAACAACTAACTTCTCCATGGAGCCCTCAACTAATGCCTGTTGAAAATAGGAGCAAACACCCATACATAAACACTGAGTCGAACTAGAACCCAGAAGCAGATGGAGAGGACAAGACCATGTGCTAGAAGCACATAGACACAGCTTACATGAACAAGGAGGAGCTAAAGGCCACTAGACTGATAGATAGCTGGGAAGCCAGCAGGGGACTGACTTGGGCCCCCCTGAATATGGGTCTCAGCCAGAAGGTCTGAGCAGTCTAAGAGACCTCAGACAGTGGAGCCAGGATGTATCCCTGGTGCACAAAAGGACTTTGCAAACATATCCCCCATGGAGGGATAACTGCCTTATTCTAGAGACAGGAGAGAAGCTCTAGTCCCTACTTCACAGGACCTGTCACATCTACATGACCCCAACTGGATGGCACTCCCCTACATATGGAATTGTGGTGGGGGGATGGGAGGGGAGGGTGTTTAGAGTGCATGTGAGAGGGCAGAGAGTGTAAAAGGGAGGGAAGGAGGGAGGGAGGGCTGGAGGGAAGGGAAGAAGGGAGGGAGGGAGAGGGAACTGAGATCGACATGTAAAATAATAAATTAAAAAAAAAATGCTTTGACTCCAAAATTTAACTTGAAGAACAAGTTACTGGGGACAAGGATTTCTATTTTTGTTTCCACAGAAAATGAAAAGATATGGATTCCTTCCAGACTAATGTGGTTTGATCACGCCAGACCGCCTGAAACAGAGTACAAGCTGATCCTACATTCAAAACAGCTGGACAAAACAGCCCTACAGACTACAGCTAGGATATCTGAATCTTCTTCAAATCCCCCAAGACAGTGCCCCTTACCAGCAGGAAGTAGTCTGGAAAGAATGATGCCCAAATTCCCAAATATTGTGTATAAATGTTTGTTTTCATTTAATTGGACTTTGTTATATAAAATTAAATAAAAAAATTATATGAAAAAAGATGTCCCTCATTTATACAATCCCTCGATATTGTTTAAAATGCAGACACATCACAGTCCCCAGTGGTCAGAACAAATTCTACATCACTGCACGGTTATATTCTCTTCCTGCTGGAGACCCAGCTGGATGTTGCTTCCTAGTTTCCTTTTTGTAGGTGACCCCATGGGACTGAACTGTCAGTGGATTGTGGATAATTGTGGTACTGAGTTCTACTTTCTGCATGGCTCATCAAATCTCTCCTCTGCTTTCTGATGTTCTTTTTGTTTTCCTAGTTTGCAGGGATGCATGTGACCAGAGACATCTAGGAAACAATCTGGGGAAGACAGAAAGATTGTCCCATCATCAACCTGGTCTCTGATGAATTATTTCAAATTGGGGCAATTTATTACTTGTCCAATACTGTCATGCTAATAAGAAATAAACATCTGTCACAGTAAACCATTAATTTGGGGGTTTTTTTTCCCTATGGTTATCTTAGTCTACTAGGCATGTTCTACTGCCAGGACATGAGGGAAATTCTTTAAATCTTATGCCTTGGTCAATAACATGATCTCTGTTGACTCCCATGAAGACATGGCACCAAAGAAAGGCAGGACCATGCAGTAAGGGACTCCACACATTCTGAAACCACATTATCATAGTGGATACTTCATAATGCCAGGCTTCTCTTCAAGTTCACTGAGACTGCCCGCTCTGTGCCTAGCGTGGAACTGACCAAGTTAATCATATGGATGGATATTAGTCATTGTGGTTACTTCTGTCTGATTCACAGGATAATATTAAAAAAATTACCAAGATCAAAGCAAGATTTCAGGCTAAGGAGAAAAAAATGATTCAGAGAACATGAGAGAAGTTGTGGTTAGGAGTTCACTAGATATTGGTGGCATACTAAGGCAGACCTGAATACAGTCTAGGTATTAAGAAAGGGCATTCATGAGAATTAGTAGTGGATGTGTTGGCTAGGGAGATGATTCAATATATGCTATGTGACATTGGAAAATTGTTAAAATCCTCTGGGCTGAGTTCTGCAACCGTGAAAGGGGATCTGACCAGTGATTTCTAAGATGGCTTAATTATAAATATTTGATTCTGAGTCACATGAATACAAATTTAGTATGCTGATAGCTGCTATACATAGTGCTATAATATAATAAATGTCAGAATTGCTCTGACCTCTCAGATACTCCATGGCTCATTAATATGCATCTGGAATGGCATTTTATTTTCAGGATTGGTGGCAATGCTCAGTGACATCTTCTTCAGGTCTGTGTGGGTAGGGTGTATGGGGGAGCAACATCCAGCTTTAATTAAAACACAGCAAAGCAGCAGCTGTTTGGAATTAAAGGAAGTTTTAAGCCTGTGTTTTAATTCACCAAGGTAGGGAGCAAACAAGTCAGAAACATCTTAATCCAGCCAGCCTGAAACCCTCAAGGCCATCTGCATTCTCCCCATAAGTAGGCATCACCTGGAACATAGTCTCCTTCTCCCTTAAAAGCAGTACTGGCAATGATTTATGAGAGGAAAATAGATGCATTGGCATTCGAGCACCCAATTCTTAGCTCATCTTCAGGGCCCCTGATGTAATTATGAGTTATTTGTCTCAGCCTGTTTTCCACTATAGCTAAAAGTATTATAGGAGGAGATTCAGGTTTCACATGGTGGGAGCAAAATGTGGACCTTGTTTTTCTATAGTAACATGGTTGAGTTTCAGAGAGAAGTCTGAACCTAAAGGCATTCATGTTGAAACGTTCAAACACTGTGGCTCTAATACTATGGAAGAGTGAGCACGCTGTGGGACACTGTGCAGCATTTGATCCTGCATGACTTCTGGGTCTTGAACTATCAATGGAGTATATATTTATAGCTGCCTCATGTCAATGTGCTCTTTAAAGTTAAGTAAGGCCAGTGTTAGATGCCCATGTGTACCCTCAACTCTGAGCTGGGTACCACATGCAGTTCACTGCGATTCCTTTTCCCCTTTTGTTCTTTTTCATAACTTATTCATTCAACAAATGTTTGAGGCAATAATCTAGACATTTTAATAGGTGCTGGAGATATAGGGGCAAATAGGATGGATGTATGCCCTTTACTTACTACCTAGTGAGGAAAGGCATTGAACAAGTAATTAACTATACACACACACACACACCACACACACACTAACAATAACAATATAACAAATGTTGATGGGTGGGAACTAGTATGGCGACAGGAGTAAGAGGAAGCATTTGAAAGGATGGGGTAGGTTCACCAAGTGAATTTATGTTTGATGCATTTGTTGAGTATGCTTGTGATACTTTCGGTGGCACTAGTATTTGTGTCATTATAGCGTGAGGACAGACCAGGGAGTTAGAGGACATAGGGCTGGAGGAAGCCCCTGTGGTTTGGGGAATTTGGAATATATGCTGTAGAAAAAGTCATGAAGGCTTTAAACAAGTTCCTTAGGTGGCCTTATATTCTTCTAGAAGGTTCAGCTATGTGGAAATGTGCTTGAGGAAATGGAACAGGGAGGGAGACCTTCCTAAGCACCATTCAGGAGGCAATCCACATGTGATCTCCATGATGGAAGGCTACGTGTGAGCCTTCTTCACTTGGTTAGTATCGAAGCATCTTTCAATGGCCTGGCCAGACTCTCAGTCCCATTATGGGTCTTCTATCATCCTCACTCTTAGATAGGATCTCTTCCTTTGAAAGTCTCTAATTCTATTTCTTACAGGGCATGGCTTGTCTTTTATACTTCTTTCCCTCATGTCCAGGGTATGGTGTGTAACTGGCTTGGAATGCTATCTTCTGTTTTTTTTCTTCCCTATAGCCATTCCTTACTTTACTGAACTCCTGAAGGACAGGGAAATGACTGCATTTCTTGAACTCTTTAGTGTCTCAGACAGCCCCTTGAACAAATCATTGAGTCTTACAGCTGCAAGGAACCTTGGAGCCCACTCAATCCTCTTATTTGATGGATGGAGAACTTGAAGCCTGGAGAAATGAGTCCTTTGCTAGTTCCCCAGCTGCTAGTTTGTTATCCTTTCAGTTACTCAACAAGGGGATTATTTTTGTGCTTGATGATGATAAACGAGATATCCATGACTTTATTAGAAAAACATCCTCCTGCTATTGTAGTTTAATGGGTGACATGATTCTTTGAGGATTAAGGGATGAGTCTTGTGCATTAATACCCTGTCATTAATAACAAAGGGCCAAGTTAGTGTAGTTTGTCTTCCTCCCATGAGAAAGCCTCTGAAATTCTACAGAATGCCTGGGCTCTGAGATGCAGGTGGCACAATAGCAATCTTGATAGGCATAACCAACATATACACGTTATCCTCTTTCCTCTTCCCTTTTGTTCTCTTCTCTGAAAATATAGCACAGATCAGTTCTCAACTGAAGGATACAATTAGCAGCAATTTCTAAGCCATGAGTGATACTATATTCAACCGATGTCTTTATAGGCCATCACTATTCACCCCACAGTAGTAGTTAGGCACATTGGTGTTTTCAGATGAGGGGTAAAGGATGAAGATCTTACAGACAGACCACTGTTACCTGTTAGCCTCATCACACAGACACTTGCAAATAATGATCTTAGTGCTTAAAACAGTCTTCAAACCAAGTCCTCAGCTAGATCAGATAGGAAGTTTAGGAGAGGGAAGTCTCCAAATCCTTTTTTAGACCCAGTCAGTCACTGTTATTTGAAAACCAGTTCAAAACCTGTCAGGTTGTTTAAGTTTTCCAAGGTAGTGCAGATATCTGAATTTTTATGTTGAATATATCAAATGTGAAAGAATAGATGTTGCTTAAAAATGATAATTTCCGTGCAAGCACATTTATAAGCAAGCAATGTTTTCTTTTACAATCAACCTGATTCTTGACAGTTTGTGACTTCTGCTTCCAAACATTTTATTTCAGAAACATCTTATCAGAACACACACACACACAATTCTTGACGAAACATTAGTAATTTGGGGTGTGTCTGAAATAGGGAATAGATAGATGTTAAAGGCGTGTGTTGGCACACAATACACCTTTAATCTTTTGAGGGTAATATAAAAGCATATATAAGAAACTAGGTTACTGGAGAAAGGAGAAACTTAAGTTTCTGTATAAATGAAAAGCAAGACAACCATAAATTAGAGGGCCAAGTTAATGCCCAGCTGAGAATATATGGCATGTTCTTCAAACCCATAGTCTTTCTCTAAATTATTTGGCTCACTGTAATATAATTAAGAATTAAAAATTTTGCCTCAGTCTCTTAAAACTCAAAACTTTGATGTGATAACTGACATAATTTGTTTTCATATGTCTCACATTTAGCACAGTGGCTACACATGATAGATGGAACTAAATGTCTGTTGAATTAATCATTAGTAACCTGGAACCTGTAAAAGTCATTAAATGGGAAAGAAACTGTGTCACATGGTAATGAGAGACTTTATATGCAAAGTGACATTTTAAATTGGAGATGGATGTGAGTGAGTGGGATGTCCAGACACAGGAAGTCCCGTGCAGAAAATTCTGAGTGAATACTAGTATAGAGAAGATATGTCAAGACTACACGGACTGATAAAAATAAAGAATTCCAGTGAGAGCATATGGAACCCAGTCATAAAGCTGGGGAACCAGCTTTGGACCAAACTAAGCCCTCTGAATGTGGGTGCCAGTTAGGAGGCTTGAGAAGTTCATGGAACCTCTGACAGCAAAACCAGTGTTTATCCCTAGTGCACAAATGAATGTTGGGAGCCCATTCCCCAAGGAGGGCTACTCTCTCCACCCAGATACACAGACTTTGATAATCCCCCATGGAAGCCCTCACCCTCCCTGGGAAGCAGATGGGGTGGGATGTGGGGCACATGGGGGGCACGGGAGGATAGGAGGAAGAGGGAACTGGGATTGATTTGTAAAATATGATTGTTACTAAACTAAAAGAAAACAAAAGAATTCCTATGTATGCAACAAATAAACAAATACATAGTATTAGTAAGGTGTCAAGCCTTCATTTTAATGAACAACTAGAAAAAGATGTTTAAAAGGGTGTTTTATGGCAGTGACAAAAGTCTGAGTAACAGTGACATGAGGAGAAGTATAACTGAAGTAAACAAAAGCCCCCAGCATACATACAGTTTAGTTCCCCATTTCTTTAAAGCATGACTATCTGGCAAAAACCTCCTAACTTGTACAGATGTGCACTTGAAATCTCTCTTACAAAATAAAAACCTGTAGCAGGGCATGGTGTCTCCTGCCTGCACTTGGGAGACAGAGACAGGAATAATATGAGACGAGTCTCAAAAATAAAAACAAACAAGTAAAAGATTGTAGAATTCTTTTTCCAAGTCACAATTTTATTTGAATCTGGCTTTGATATGTTTTAATCCTGAGGCTCTATGTTCTGTGTCCTCACTGCTTAGATGCCCCTCTGTAGGATTTTAGCCCATTTATCCATGGACCTGTGATCCTCTATGGAGGTGAGGCTGGAGAGCTGGGGTCATGCCTGGCAGTCATGATATAGCTTTTTTATCCAGTTGTTTAATGGGGAGATGAATATTGAAAATTAGCTTGGAACTGCCTAATGTGCCAACAACTTGTAGGGACTGGGCTTGAGTTTTCCTGCTATCTCCTCATTTTCCTCTGTCTTGATAATTAGATATGCTTAAGAGGCACTGGGGAAGTAGTTTCCCAGAGGCAATACCTGTTTCATGGAACATGCCCCCAGGAGCTGTGTAAAGAGAGAAAGGCAAATGTCACAGGGGTTTCCGGTTGCCTTGGTAGCTTCTGGATCTTGTCTATGAAATCTTTTGACTTTGATGCTTTTTTTTTCTCTTTTTCTGATGCCACAGATTTATTCTAGAAGCTTATTTAAGTTCTTTATACGACAAAATGATGGTCACATCAAAGGTTAGAGTATTATTTGCCAGAGCTTCTTTTAGAGAACCCCACAAGCAAATTTATTAGTCAGGTCATATTTTTTAGGCTGTAATTTAGAATGATCAATCATCCCTTCAAACTTTTTGTTCCCGGTGTGCTAAAGAGCTAGTGGATCAGATATTTCCAAAGTATGGACACATGTAATATTGATTTTCAATAATCACATCACATCAATAATCTCCTCAAGGAAAATCACTCTCTCAGGAAATTTCCATTCAACCTATTAACTGCTGAGATGGGAAGCACTTATGCATACTACTGATCCATTTTCTCTAATTCTTGGTGCCCTCAGCACCCTGTGAATTAGTAACAGTATTTTAATAACAGAAATGCAATATTAGTTTTTTTCCTGAGCACTTGTGAAGCCTTGCTTTTGGCTTACATGGATTTTCCCTTTAGTAATGCAAATATTTTCCTAATTGTTTAGGAGATAAATTGTTGCTATTAATTGAGTGGTCAGGAAAGAAACTAACCAATCAGCTCACTGACCAACCAACTCACCTACCAACCAGCCAGCTAGCTAGCCAAGTAACCAAGAGCTACACAAGAAACTGAGGAGGGAGCCATGGAGTGAAAATACCAAGGCTCATGCAGTGAAGAGGATGGAGGCTGGCTTGCTTAGCTCTGAGCCTCAGCATTTTTATCATAACAGTAGGCTCACAGTACTTCTTTTACTTGGAAATGAGAACAGCCAAGTAGATGCTCCTACCAAGGCAGTGCACACCCCAGCCCAGCTAGGGAAGAGTTTAAAATCTCTCATTCTTGCTGTTCTTCATCCTCCAGCTCCACCCTTCTTATCTCTGCCACTCCCATATCTTTGTAAAAAAGAAAAGAAAACAAAACAAAAAACAAAAACAAAAACAAAACAGATACATCTGACACATATGTGGAAATGAATGTATTTGTGGTGCCAAATGTGATTTAATTCACATGCTAGTATAACTGTACCAAAACCAGGGAGACAGTTTTCTTTTTCCTGAATGAAGTGTTTTCTTATTTTCTGGGACAGATGGAGAGACACATGGCATTCATGTATAGATTACTGCATACCAAGCTTCATCTATATCTCTTACACAAATCTCATAATAACTGTGTAACAGCATCCTCATTTTGCAGATGAGGAACTGAGGTAAGGCTTGTCTAATAGCTCACTGGAAATACATGCTATTGATTGTTCATTAGAATATGCCAGTCATCATGATACATTGCATCTTTGCCTCCTTGGATCTTGACCCATAAAGGGCAGAACAACTGGACAGTCTACAGAAGCAGGAGAGTGGTCTGAAAATGTCCCCCCCCCATCGCTTGGTGATGCTAACAGACTGTTCTCTGGAAGAGAGATCCCCTCAAGTCTCTGCCATTCTCAGCTTGGGCAGGGGAAGGGCATCAACTCTGTTGTGGATCAATAGAACTACTTGGAATCCTGAAGTAACTCTTAATAAGCACACCCTCAATAGAGTCTTTCCCAGATGTGCATTCTTCATAATGCTTCTCAAAGCACCAGCATTAAAGAACGAAACTTGTATTTGCTCTTGAAGCTTTACTTTAGAACAACAACAACAACAACAAATTACAGAGAGAGCAATGTTCACTTATTATTATTATGGACAAGAGAAGTCTCTTATAGCTCTGTAGGAGAGATGGGTAAGTAATCATGGTCATTGGTAATGTTGTTTACTGGCTGAGATGCCAAAGACACCCATCTGTCAGAAAAATGTATAGGAGGCTGCTCAAGCTGGGAGCCTCTGACACTGAACACCCCTCTGGGGACTGAAGGCGCCACTCCTGATGAGCTTGCTTCCTGATGGTGCAATACATCTGTGAGGAGGGTTTTCATTGCAGTTGAAAAAAGGACACAGAAAATTGCCTTGATCTTCACAACAAGGGATACACTCTGAGTATTACGTGTATAATAAACTTGTTTTGAAACCTTATTTGACAAACTAAAGCCATTTAAGAAAAAGAAACAGCCACCCCTCACTGCAGCACTATTGTGAGTAGGTCTAAAATGGAGGATGTATAAATGGAATGGAGATTTAACTCCAACCCTCTTTGGGCTGTTTCATTTTCACTCTCTCTTTTTCCCACAGGGAACATGGTAAGGGATTTATAGAGCTACCTGGTGGCAAATACATTATAGGCAATTTGCATACTTTTTGGTCCACATTGGAGATTAGCAAATATGCTTGGATATCCTAAGAGTTCTGTTTGAGATCTGCCTAAGAGATACACTATACTACTGGGCAAGTGCCATATCATGCCTAGAGTCTATGAACACACATGTCATCTCTGGAGGAAAAAAAAAAAAAAACTCCATATGGGTAAAGGTTTTTTTTTTTTTTTTTTTTTTTTTTTTTTTTTTTTTAAGACTCATTCTTTTCCTCCTGTCCTGTGTAAAAAGCAAACTTACTTTGACAATTTGTTTTGAATGTGTATGTCGTGGTGATAGGTATCAAACTTGAGAGGATGAGCCCGCCTAGAGGAAGAGTTCTCTCATTATATTACTACCACAGAGAGCATTTCTTTTGGCTGAGCTTAAGACCTTGTTTTATACATGCCTGTGTTTTTGAGCATCTTGGAGGGAATAAGACATGTTAAATAGTGGCAAGCCATACAGGTGTCCCCTAATTCCAGAGTGGCTGAAGGTACCACAGAGAGCAGATATGAGTAAAAGGCTCAGCTTAAAGAAAGCATCAGAATAACCAGGCTTGACAGTCACACAGGTCTGTTTTCTTTAACAGAAGGAAATGAATGATGCTTGAGTGAATGCTATCTGATAACCTGGTCATTTTTTTGCCAGCCATCCTGAAACTCCTAAAATCCTGGGCATTGTTTAGGTCCTAATCCTGAATTTTGTCTCTCAGTGAATAGAACCCATCATTATGAATGAGGTTCCTTGTACTTTGCATCCTCTGCATCTTCAACCAATAGAATATATCCTTATGTTTATTACAAATCCTACTTCATTAGGCTCAGCCAATAGAACTTATTCTTATTGTAAATGCCACAGGTACTTTGCTACTTTTCTAGGGAGTTTCTATGTAGCAATACCTAAAGTGGTGTGATAGTTATCACATGGAAACTTTTCCCTGAAGCTTTACTGTGTTTTAATGTGCCAGAAAAATAAACTCTGAGGTCAGACTCTAGAAGTTTTTACCCAGCACCAGAAAAATTGGTGCCTCTGATTTTTATTCTTCACCTTGTACTGATTATCTCCCTGAGGGACATGAGGCTTGAGAGCAAGGTCACAGGTAAGGCTTGACCCCAATTGCTTAGGAAGTGAGCAATAAATTAAACTTCATCATAATTCCTTTAACACGTGATTGTTGTGAATATGTAATTTTGATATTATTTGTGCTCCAGGTGTCCCCCTTTCTTCATTGCAGTTTTCAGATTTTCTTTGGCAGGCATTGTGATGGCCATTTGAATGATATGCTTCTAGTCACATGGAAGATTGAATGACCTGCTCCCTGCCTGTGTACATTGACTCCCCCCCCCCCCCACCCAGTTCACTTCCCAACTCTAACTCAAGCTTTTAGTACATTTCAAATGACCATTTCTTCAGGAAGCTTTCTTCAACTCCTCTTCTATATGACTCTGTGTTTTGCCTTTTCAGCAGTTGCATTTGTGAGTTATTGGAGGACCACAACTTCTCTCTCATGGTACAGTTTCCTTAGGAGCATAGGCAGCTCCTGCTTCATGATAATGACAGTTGGCAGTCTTACCACATGAACTCCAGTGATGTTTTCTAAGGGCATCAATGAGATGCTGTTTTATGCATACCCACCAGCAAGCCCTGTCTTGAGGTTAGGGAATCTGCATGATTTAAAGAGTCAGGAATGTGAGTCATATATCCCAAGAGCTCACATTTTTTTTTTTTTGGAAAAGTTCGTTCATTAAAAATAAAATTTAGTCTTGTGATTTGTAAAAGTCCATTGTTGTTTGTTTTCCCTTTTATAAATATCGAATTGTTTAATATTCATCAATACTTGAAGAAAGTATGAGTAGAATAATAAGAGTAAAATTTATGTCAAATCTATAGACCAACTTTTATGTATTTCACATGTCTCTTATATTCTCTTCCCTTCTTTGTGCTTATGAAGAACATGACTCTGAAGTCTTTTCTCTACTTTTGTTCCATTCATCACATGTTTTCATTTATTATTGATTCATTGAACACTTCTGTTTTGTTGGAGGACTTAAAAAATGCTAACAGATTGGGGGAAAATATTCATGTTCATGCTTGATGTTAGATCAATATAAACACGGAAGGTTTAAAAAATTAAGCATAGGTTGAAGAGATGGCTTACAGGGCAAAGGTTCTTGCTGCCAAAGCCTGACAACCTGAGTTTAATCTCTTGGTCCCACATGGTGGAAGAAGACAGATTCTTGCAGGTTGTGTGTGTGCACGCTATTACAGAGATCAACAACTTGTCAAAATGCAGAGAATCAAGTGACTGCAGCTCCACAGTAGGTACAGCTATGATACCACCCCGACACTAAGACTTAGAGAACTTCATGGAAGAGGAGGGTGGAAAGATCATATGAACCAAAGGACTGGGATGCCTGCTTTGAGACAGTGTCTTAGAGACAAGACAGGGATACTGTGTCTATGTAATCTCAACACGATGGTTTCCTAAACAAGACCCGAATAATGACAAAATCAATTGACATGCTAACCCGGAATCCAGAAGCCTCACAGGGTTCCCCCGCTAGATGAAGAACTGCAGGCAGTTGGTGGTTGCTGAAAGATAGAGAACAGTTTTCTCCAGGGATAGATACCCCAACAGGCTGATTTTTGTCAGTTGAGGGTCTGATTTAATTTATTTCAGAAGCAAATATTACCCTTTCTTTCTGGAAAGGAAATCTCAAAAATTGGCTTCCTTTTCTCTTTAAAGTCCTGGAATAAATGATGAGGTTATTTGATAAAAATACATAGTTCTTTTATCAGCAAAACAGAATAAATATCCAAAATATTATTTGTTATAAGCAGTATTTTATTATTCAATGCAGCAGAAAATAGAATAATTAGAAATGGAAGGTCTAGAGAAAGTTGCTTAAAACAAAGCACGAAAAGTAAAGTTTGTCTTTCTTTAGCTTAAAATGTTTGATGTCAGTTGTATGTATTCAAGGTGTAGAGTGAGGTTTCATAAATGTATACAATATGTAATGATGATCAAAACTGTATTTATGAGTAGATCCAGCACCCTCCATGGTGTACACTAGATTTCCAGAGAATATACCTGCCTTCTTTAAGTGATAGTTGGTGTCTCTGAGCACTGTCTCCCCATCCAACCACCTCAGAACCATAAATGCTCTTCTATCCTTTGTCTATGATTTCCCTTGTGTGTGTGCATAGTGCTGGGAACTAAATCCACAGCCTCACTCTTTGAGCACTGAGCCACACCCCGGCCCCGAGTTTGACTTTTTCAGATTCCACATATCAGGGAAGAATGCAGCATTAGTCTGTCTAAGTCTGCCTTATTTCACTTAGCATAGTATTGCAGGTTCTTTTCTATTGTCACAAATGGCAGTTTTCTTCTTTTGATGGCTGGATAATATCCCAGTATCCCAGTATCCCAGTACATTTATATGTATATGTGTATGTTACTAGCAGATTTTCCCCTCACCCTGGTCCCAGAGCCGTGCCAGCCCCAAATAACACACAGAGATGCTATATTAGATACAAAGCTGTTTGCCTATTACTAGTGTTTCTTACTGGCTAGCTCTGTCTTAAATATTAACCCATTTCTATCAATCTAAGTATTTCCATGTGGTCTTATCTTGCCAGATAGAGGATCCAGAGTTGTTTCCCCTCAAGTCTCTACATGTTGAATCCCTTCTTACTTCCTCCTGAATACTCCTTGCCTCCTAGTCCCACCTTTCTTGTTTTCCTATTGTCCAACAGTGCTTTATTCATTAGCCAATAAGAGAAACATATTTACAGAATGACATCTCCCATTGTGTGTGTGTGTACATCCCAGTTTCTTTATCCATTCATCTCAGGATGCTGATGGATCATGAATCTGAGTTTAGACTGGTTTGTATAGTTTACTTGAAGCCAACCTAGTCTATAAAGCAAGTTTCTGTCATAAAAATTTAAGCTGATGTTTCTGATTTGGTAGCGTGTAGATATTTCTAAGATGTGTTGTTTGGTTAAAAAACACCAAAGCCAGTACAGGTAGGGACAAATGAAGTTCATCTTAAGAGCCTGAAGTAGGGTTACCTTTGTTTTAGGCCAGCATGTGCCACACAGATGTGTCATTTCTGTTTGTCTTTGTGTGTGTGTGTGTGTGTGTGTGTGTGTGTGTGTGTGTGTAAGAGAGAGACAGAGAGAGAGAGAGAGAATATCTTTACATATGTGTGTTAATTTTCATGCATGTGTGTATACAGATGACTTCAGGCCAGAGAACAACATTGGTGTTGTTCTTCAAGTGCTGTGGACATTTTATTTTTTGAGACAGTTTTTTAAAAATAATTTATTTAACTTTATTTTATGAGCATCGATGTGAAGGTATTAGAACCTCTGGAACTGGAGTTACAAGCAGTTGTGAGCTGCCATGTGCGTGCTTTGACTTGAACCCAGGTCCTCTGCCATTGCTTTTTAACCATTGAGCAATCTCTCTAGCCCCTGAGACAGTTTCTTTGTTTTCATTGAGTGGGACTTGTTATGTTAGACTGGTTGGCCAACAAGCTCCAGGATGCTTGTTTATTGCCCCCTTACCTGCTGCTGCCCTCCATGGCTGGGGTTACCACCATGTCTGTCTTCTTTTTAGGGAGTTTCTGGGAATCAAACTCAGGTCTTTGTGTTTTCAAGGTAAGCACTTTATAGACTGTCATTTCTGCAGCCTGAGACACCACTTCCTTAAAAGAAAGCCAAGCTACCAAGTAGCATGTGCAATACGACCTAAATCATGTATGTATGTAGTTCAAGTACGGAGCTATAAATAAATCCATACAATAAATTTAAGATTCTGACTGATCAGAGCTCTGGGAATGGCAGAGTTTGAGAATAGGGAATAATGGAAATATTCAGTTTTTACTCTACAGGCACTTCCATGTGGCTGAGTTTCTAAGCACTTGAATGATGCATTTCTTGGATGATATTAAAATAATGGAGAAACTAAAGCTGGGACCCAAAGAAGCAAAAGTGGAAATGAATACAAATGATGCTGCCTTTCAGTCATGTGATCTGGAATGGTTCTCCGCTGCTTTTTTTCTTTCTATACTTGCTCTAATATAATATGGTTAGACTCTTCATACATTTAAAATTCAGGAAAAAAAAGTTTTGTCAGGTACAACTTCCCCAAAAGACAATGGCTTGCAAACTCAATTTTATAACCCAGATTAGGAAGAAGGTTATGGACATACTTAGCCATCCCAGTTGGAGCTGCCGAATGTTTCTCAACTCGAATACTTTCCATTTACATAAATTGAAAGCTCACACAATTCTCGGCCCTCTGCTCTCCTCTCTGCTATTTTTGGAGAAGGGGGACAGGGGTTGAGGTAGGGAAGTTGTCACAGAACAAACAATAGGGATTTTCAAGTCTCAGAAGGTTGGGGATCACTGCTTTAAGAACTAACCAGCTAAGATAGATGACATATGACACAGACAGTTACATTAGAAACAAAGACAAGCAGACAACTGTGTGAGCATTGAAAAAATGATGTATTTAGATTATGCATGAATAATATATCCATGCGCACATCTCCTGGGTGAGCTTGTCAAATCTTCTTGTTCTTGTCTACTGTGGTGTTTATTTTCAAACCACTTTTTATTCTGAAAAAAAATCTTTCTGTATTACTTTGGGCCCTCTGGAAATGGCTGACTATGACATACTCTCTCTATTCAGTGATTGGAGGGCTTCCTTTCCTTATAATTTTCCCTTTCTGATTTGTTGGTTTAATTTAAACCAAATTATGACTGGGTAAAGATAATCCCATCTACCTTAATGTTCTTTGTGTCATCTCTACCATGCTTTGGCATCTAGTAATAGTTAAATAATTTACCACCATTATAGGGCATATTTTCTCATGTGTCACATACAAACTGGTTTGAAAACACTTCTCACTAAGATCCAGATGGCTAACTGCATTCTACCCGCGTTATTTTCAAAATAACAAGAGCTAAAATAAGAAGAGGAGCAAAATATTCACAACCAGTAATAGTTATTTTAGTTTATGAAATTAAACTGGATTCTCTCCTCTTCCTCCTCCAAATGATTTCCATATGCTTAGACTCCTTCAGAACAAAGGCTCAAGAAGACTTCAGAAATATTTATGAAACAATCAGTGGTTGTTTGTTTTAAAAATAATAGTTGCAGACGGGATCAGCCCCCAAAGCCTTTCTTTAGGTTCCTGGTTCGTGTTGAAAAAAATGCTCCAGATTTGTGAACTGCATTTGTGTTTTGGGGTTCGTATTTCTTACCCTGCATGGAAATTCCAGCCAGGGTTTTAATAATTCAACATAAAGGAAGAACAATAATACAGTCGAAAATTACCCAAAGAAAGGCGAATATAACCTTTTTATATGAGAAAAATAAGAAGGGCAAGAGGAGAGCCAAATTAGCAGAACAAAGAGTAGCAGAATGACCCAATGCACAAATAGGAATGTTACATAAATAGCAAAGGAGAGTGCTCACTGAAGAAGAATGGGGGAAACAATTACCTTTAACTGAGTAATCAGTAGATTTAAGGCAAGAAACAATGTATCAACCAGAAGTTAAAAAGGATTGTAATGTTGCAGTGGCTTCTTCCCTCCTGATTACTTTGAGCTTAGGTCCACAACAGGCCCTGGAGCATCTACTCAGGAGAAGGCTTGAGATCAGTTTTGTTTTACTCTACCACTGATGCTTGTGGGAGCCTATGGTTGACTTTGTGTTGGAGATGCAGCCTGAGGTTTTTGCCTCTGAATTTTACTTGAATGTTCACAGCAATAATAGTAGCTGGTTTCAGTTAGGGTAGGGTTACTATTGCTGTGATGAAACACTATGACCAAAAGCAACAAAGGGTTATTTGGCTTACATATCTTGTGTCCCAGTCAGCTGATGGAAGCTAAGACAGGAACTCAAACAAGGCAGGAACCTGGAGGCAGGTGGTGATGTAGAGGCCATGGAGGAGGCTTGTTCCTTATGGCTTTCTCAGCTAGCTTTCTTATAGAACCCAAAACCTCCATCTTAAGGGTGATACCACCTACAATGGGCTAAGCCCACCCCCATCAATCACTAAATTATGTAAATGCTTTACAGGTTTACCTATAGCCCAATCTTATGGAGGCATTTTCTCAGTTGAGGTTCCCTCCTCTCAGATGACTCCAGCTTGTGTCAAGCTGACATATAACTATCCAGCACAGAACCAAAGCTCTAGCTCCTCCCTCTAGAATCCAGTCCAGGTCCTGGGCAACATTGCTTCTTCCACATATCATCTTTGATCCCAAGAAGTAGAAGAAAGCTGAATTCAGCATACAGCTGCTTCCTCCTGCTTGCATAGAGAGGTGGAGCTTCTTCCCTGGATTGGAGGCTTTGCTGTATTCCCCATAGTCTCAGAGCAGGTGTTTCCTGCATACAGAAATTCAGCTCCCTCACTTTTCCATCTTTTTATGAAATACTTTTGCAGAAAAGGAATGGATCTACTCACTATTCTAAGCTAAATTGCTCCACCCATCTTTCTGGTGAGATTTCCCAGCTGGGTTGAAAACAGGATAGGTGTGAGTGTCTTTGAAATCTGAGATACAATTTGTCCAGTGACTATAAAACTACTCATCAAATCATTGTTGTTAAGATTTACTAATTTATAAGACACACACACAAACACACACACACACACACATTTTGCTTTTTTTGAGAAAAGGTCTCATGGATCATATCAAACTTGCTATCTAACTGAAGATAATTTTTAACGTTTGATCTTCTGTTTCTATTTCCAAAGGGCTGAGATTATAGGCATGTGCCACCACGTCTGTTTTTTGTGTGGTATTAGGGATTAAAGAACTCAGGGCTTTGTGCATGTTTGGAAGGCATTTTTATCAACTGAGCCATATCTGCAGCCCTCAGATCATATCTCTTAAGGTTGGAGAAATGGCTCAGTGGGTAATAACACTGGCTGTTCTTCTAGAGGTCCCTGGTTTGATTCCCAGCATCCACATGGCAGCTCGCAACTGTCTGTAACTCCAGTCCCAGAGGATCTGATGCCCTCTTCTGATTTCCATGGACAGTATATGAATGTGAAATATAGACATTCATACAGTCAAAATACCTATACATATATACATCCCTACACACACACACACACACACACACACACACACAATGTGTACATACACATACCCACACAGACATATATCTGAGTACCATGTCTGTCAAAATAATTGTACTGGTTTTTTCTTCATTGATATAGTTGTAGTCAAAAGTAAAGAAAGCAAAGAAACACAGGTTAGCATCTATGGTCTTACACTGAAGCTCTTAACTGTTCTGTGATAACCCAAAGCTGACAGAAATCATCTCAATGAAGGGCTGATTGTTCTGGCTCCTGGTTTTGGTGCATGTTTGCTTTTCACCTTGTTATTTTGGGCCCAGAAGAAACAGGAGAGCATGGTGAGGAGGGCCTTGTGGAACAGAGCTTATCAGCTGAGGGTGGCTGGAAAGGAGAAAGTGTGAGAAGGAGCCAGCCCAGCATTCCAGTATCCCATCCACTAATCATCAAACTTGTTTCCACTGGGCTTCGCCTCTTAAAGGTTCCTACTTCCAAATCTGCCACAGGCTGGTGAACAAGCTTTTAGCACACAGCCATTAGGGATATTTGAAATCCAAATCATGGTAGTAAGTGCTCTGTAGACATGGATTTGTGGGAGAGAAATAAGTGCCAGGGACCAGCCAGATTTCTTGAAATCTGACCTAGATTGCTTATAAGGACCAGTATGGTTGTATGAAAAGAAATGCCTCTAGGGAGAAAAATGTCTATGGAATATGCTTCTCTATTTCCCCCTTTTGCAACCCACATCCAACCAACCATCAATTACTTGATTTCTGCCAAAAAAAAATGTGTTCTACGTTTTTCCACTCCAACCTAAATCTTCATCTCCCTTTCATGACAACCTACTTTCTCACTTGGAAGTTCAACTTCTATCTCTGGACCTATCTCCTACTTCAGCTGTCCACACTGCAGAGATTACATTTTTCTGCAATGGTCTCCTTCTAAGAACTGCTGTTTCAGGGCCTTACCCCTGCCCAGGAGGTTTCTTCTGACTTAATGTCCTCCTTAACCACTGCTCCATCTATGCACTTTCCATCCAAATTTTCACAGCATAATTGCTGTGTGAAGTCATCCCGCCCTCTTGTTTAATATGTACATGTATTATTTGTCTCCTTCCAACTAGATCATAAGCATCACAAGGTCAGGGACCTTGTCGTTCTTGGCCATTACAGTGATCTCAGAGACTAGAATGATGCCTTGCCACTTGCCTGGTACTCAGTAAATACTTTTTTATTTTAAATTGAAGAATGGACCTGAAAATAAGCCCAATTAATTTGAACACACAGCATTGTAAAAAGTCACCCAATATCATTCATTCCTAAGCAACTGGCAAAACACAGGGCAGTTCTGCAAGCAAGATGTTTGATAAAATGCTTAACCCAACATGAAATAAGGGGAATTTATACTGGGCAGACCGAAATTTAATGAACTTGAGTCACAGTTTGTTCGATTGTGTTGCTTATGAAGTGGCAAAACAAAGATCAGTCAAAGTGGAATGTTGGGATGTTTTCTTTTCTTTTATGAAAACAGCACTATGTTAAAATGACTTGGAGCTTGCAGTTCTGTTACAGTGACTCATCAGTGTGAAAAATGTGTTTCTGCAGGGTGGGAGGCGAGTTTGAAATTCATAATTCATTTGTTGCAATGTTCATTTATTAAAGCACAGGCATCTCTTCCAGTCTTCCCATGTCATGACAGGATGCCGTCCCCTCTCCTTTTCACTTGTTCTGTGCATAGATGTGCAAACATTATCAATAAGAATGTAGGAGGAGATGCAGCTTGTGTGAGCAGAAAGAACACTTTAATATGTCCATGTGTACCAAGATTTCATGCTATCTTATGTCTCACTATAATTTGGCTTGCAACTTTAAAGGTATAGAGAGAATAATAACACAAAGAACACACATACCTATTTCTTTATGACTTCAGATAAGAATTTTATCAAGTTCATGTTTGGACTTAGGACTAAAACAGAGCAGAGGAAAAAACTCACAGAGATCTCTGAATTATTCGAGTTATTCAGTTTCTTGCTAACCCAACAAGAAAACAGATTCCCTGTGGAGTACAGGGTATAATCTATGCATTCATCTCTGTGTACTACCCTGCCCACCAAGGTTCTGAGAAAGCACCACAGTCATTAAGGCAGTGTGCAAACCAACAAACTAAACAAAGAGGCTATTTTTTACAGAGTGGGATGAGAGGCAAGGAAAAGCATTTTTAAAAATAAAAAATGACTTTTCCTCAAAACCCAGAAAAGTAGCAGAAGGCTTTAAGAACATAAACACAACCAATCTGTCTGTTCCAGGGGATAAAGGCTATGTTTCTTAAACATAAAAGAACAAACTTTCCAAGTAGCAAGCAAGTTGGATGCATTTGCATAATGGATTCTATTTACATAAATTACGTTGCTTATAGCACTCATCTGATAAGACTTGGCAAAGGTGCAAGGCAGACGCTGAAGAGGAGTGAAGAGAAGGCTGCACCCTGGCTTGCTTTCATTGTTTGAGTTCTGTGTTTCCTTAGGGGTTAATGTGTGTATTTGCACCAAACTTTGTTACTGGGAGTGTCAAAAAGAGTTAGATGTGGTCATTTCGGTACTCCTTGTGCCCTGTACCCTGTTTTGTTCTCTTTTATGAAGGTAAAAATGAGTGCATCTGTCAACCACTGGAGCATGTTAACTCCTGTGTGTTGGGACTTGACAGCCACTGGCTGTGAATTTTCTTCCCATAACAACAAAATGAAAATGTCAGCAGTGAATCTTTCTGCTAAGTGCTAGGTTCTCTCTTTCTTGTTGTACTACTTTTTATTGACCAAATAGACAATCAGGGTGTTTTACATAGTTTCAAGGCCAAGAGCTTGCCTCTAATGACCCAGTACTGGCTCCCACATGTGTAGTCCCTCTAAGGTTTGTGTGTTTGTGTGCATCTCTCTGTGTATGCGTGTGCCTGTGCATCTTTGTATGTCTGTGTCTATCTGTATTGTTAGCAGCAATAGCAAGTATATCATTAAATTTCAAGTTTGAGCAAGAAAGATTCCATCCTTCTCCTAGACACAGAAGTAGAGAACTTATCAGTATGAGAGTGTTGTTATCTGAAGATTTTTTTTTTTTTTTGGCTTTTTGCCCTATTTTCCACAGGCAGGGAGATTTTATCTGTCAGAAACATGTAAATGAAGAACGATACTAACTGTTCACAGCCTGTCCTTCCCTTCTGACTTGAGGTATCCCAACTGGTGAGAACTGAGCAAACAGGTGTTACTTATCCTTCAATTTCCATATTCCAGAACTCTATAATCATTGACCTTCTTTCTCTATTTCATTCACAGTAAGGTTGGTCCTTGCAAATCTCTAAACGTTTGGATCAATTAAGTACATGTTTTGGTTGCAAATAAGAATGTATCCAAATTAGAGTGGCCTTTCTTCTTGTTTTGCTTCCTTCCTTTCTTTCTTCCATCCTTCCTTCCTTCCTGCCGGCCTTCCTTCCTTCCTTCCTTCCTTCCTTTCTTTTTTATGGCAGGGTTTCATTGTGTAGACTAGGTTAGCCTCCAACTCATAGAAATCTATCTACCTTGCTTTCTGAATGCTGGCATTAAAGGTATGCACAGTGATGCTTGGCATTACAAAGAAGAGTGTCTTTCAGCAAGATAAGAACTGTAAAAAAGTATATAATTGTACAGTTTCTAGTATTGGCTCAGCTGCTCAGTTATTACATGGAAAATCCCAATATTTCTTTTCCATTTCTTCACACTGACATCCCTAATATACTTGCTTTAATTCCCGTTGCTTGCTGCTTCATGGTTTCAGGATGGTTTTTAGCTTCATTCACTGAGAGTGCACTTGAGTCAAGAAGAAAGGAAAATGGGGAGAATGTACTAGGCTATGAACATCTTCCATCTTCCATGATGAACGACTCCTCTCCTCCTTTTATTGAGATAGAAAATTGTTTCAAACCCCTATATGCTAAAGGTCATTTCCTTGAGACTCCTTTGGGAAGTGGTGGAACCCTTAAAAGGCAAGGCTCAGTATCAAGGAGTGTAGACACTGGTGCTTTCCCCTTGTAAGGGATTTGTTACCCTAGTCCTTTTCCATCCCTCTTTCCCTTTGTGGCTGCTGTGAGATAGGCAACTCTTTCCCCATGTACTGTCTATCATGACATTAAATCTGACCATAGATCAAATGACAGGCTACTAGACTCTGGAGTGAACACTAAAAAAGCATGAGCCGAAACAGCTCTCTCCTTTCTTCAAGTTGATTATCTCAAATATTTTGTGGTAGTTAAAGAAAACTACCTCTCTTCTCTCGGCTATTTTTGTTATAAGATCTTTTTGGTTTTCTTTTTATTTTTTTGTTGTTTGTTTTGTTGACTATAAGTGTATGAACTGACTACTCCTATCTGCCCCTGAGACTGAAGAAATGAATATTTGGAATTTATGAGCATCTAAGGAAGAGGTAGTCAAAAGGAATATGCCAAGTAAGGCTGGTCATAATCACTGAGAAATTATACTTCAGGAGTTACAGTGCTCCAAGAAGAAGAGTTGGAAGCTCATGGCTACGTCCATAGTTAGCTCTGCTCTTTTCCCTTCCCAGCTTGCCTTTTCATCATTCCTGTTCTATTCTTACCCTTGTTTCCTTCTGGGAAGGATGACCAAAGCTCTGGAGAAATTACTTCCTCTGTTTCCCTATGGTGTAGTTTCAAGACATTTTACCTAAAGGGATTTGCACGTTTCTCGCATGGGCTCATGCATTTGAACAGTTGGTCTCCAAAGAGTGGAACAGTTTATCAAGCTTATGGAAACTTTGGAAGGCAACAGGGTGGGTGGATGGATAGCTGAATGAAGTGTGTCAATGTGTGTGGGATGTAGGCCTTGAAGTTTATATTGGTCCCTCTTTTTGTGCTGTCTTTGCTTTCAGATCCATCTGAACTTGAGAATAGTCAGTTTTATACTCCTGCCACCATGGCCAGGAGCACCTTCTTCTGCCCAGCCTTCCAGATCATGGTCTGTATGCTACCTTCACCTTGTGAGCCCAAACAAACCCTTTCTCCCTTTCATTGTTTCTGGCCATGTATTTGGGCATAGCAAATAGGGATATTGGTATAATTCTGAATAGAAAATAGGAAATGCTTTTTAATATTTAAACAAGATTATATGTCAAGATTTTGGGGTTTGTTAAAATTAGGGAGGAAGGACATTTGTCTCTATACAGACTTCCTTGAATTATTCATTTAATGTAATTTTTTTGTCTTTTATCTTCCTTCCCCTAGTGTAGGTGGCAGTTTTGTCCTGCCTGCCAGCTCCCAAATAACCAACATGGAGACTTGGTATTAATTATAAATGCTCAGCAGAGAGCTCAAGCTTACTGATTAGCTCCTACAATTTAAATTGGTCAATATCTATTAATCTATGTGCTGCTATGTGACTCATGGCTTGTTACTTTATCTTGTACACATCCTACTCCATCTGCATCTGGCTGGATACTCCTGATTCCTCCCTTCTTATCCCCAGCATTCTCAGCTTGGCTCTTCACCTAGCCTTACCTTGTCCAGTTATTGGTCAGTTACTTCTTTATTAAACAAATCAAAGCAACACACATCCACACAGTGTAAAATAATATTCCACACCCCAGGGTGAAGATTGAATAGATCATTGTTAAGACACTGGAAAAAATGTTATTCTTTCTACCACAAGGAATGTTTGAAAGGACTCTCTGAAGTGTCCCCCAATCCCAGGACAAGTTCCATAGCAAATGACATAATTCCCAGCAAGGCCTCCCTAACTTGGAATGCAAACACAAGACCATGCATCTTGGAGGCAGAAGGAAAGCCCTTCTCATTTCTCCTTGGTATGAAGCAGAAGCTGTCAAGGGAAGGTAGTTGGCCGGGTTCCCAGACTCAAGGCTTCAGCCATGGGCTGGGCAGAGGAGCGATTGCCATCTCATTATTTCACCGTCATGTGGTTACTGGCACCCTAGCTGACATGCAAACTCAAAGTAAAATTACTACTGTCACAGTAATGGTACTGAAGGCCACTCTGTGGAAGCCCTCGGTGTTTTTCTGCAGACAATCACCTGCATTTTGTGGTCCATTTGCTGCTGAATTAACCCCTTGAGAAGGTGGCTAGGATTTGTTTCCTGAACTGGGACAGGTAAGTGATGGACTGTAGTAATGGCTTGAGAGCCCTGTGAATTAGTCACTGTCGGTAAGGGCTGCTGGGTGTGGGGGGGTATTCAAAAGCATCACTATGTTATATCAACAGGAAGAAAAAAAAAATAAAGCTGAAAGCCAAGAGAAAAAAAATGCTCTCTTAGCCTTTTAAAAAGAAGGGGTACAGACAGAGTGCACCTTCAGGGGCCTTAATGTACAAACATTAGAGAGGTGAAAAAGTCACTCCTCATTATGGTTGGCGACTGGAAGTCAACTTGGGGGCAACTACTGCTTTGTTTTTATTAGTTCAAAAGCCCCCCACCTCTCTCTTCCTCCCTCCCTCCCTCCCTCTCTCTCTCTCTCTCTCTCTCTCTCTCTCTCTCTCTCTCTCTCTCTCTCTCTCTCTCAGTCTTTCCCCATTCCCAGACATACTGATTATTTGAGGACAGCTGAAACTGCTTAGGGCTGTAGTGCCCAAACAAGGGGAAATTAGCTAACAGGCAGGCCTATTCATTCAGATGCTGGTGAGAGTTTTTCTGTGTCACAAGATAACACCAGAGAAGATATGAGTATACCACCTCATCCTGGAGTGTACCATATCAGAAGGAGAGTTTTATCACAGTGTGCATATTTTTTTCATGCTGTGTACACATGTATATGCATTACAAATTTACATACATAACTCGCTCTATCACCACCACCCCCAACAAAATCCTGACCTTAAAATGTATGTGTTTAGAGGACTCCAAGATAAAAACATGCATAAAAATGAAATCACAGTGAAGAGGAAAAACCAGGGCAGAAAAATGAAGGAAAGTCCCAGAAGAGGCTAGTGCATTAGTAGTGTTCTGAATAAGAACATGTTCCCTTTAGGTGACCTGCAATGAGTCCAAGGTTTCAGTTGCCATAGAAAGGAGACATTAGATCCTGTTCTCTAGTCTGAGGAATGGAAGCAATGTGGTTGCTGGAAGGAAGCACAAAGCTCTGTCCTGAGATGAAGTTGGAAACTGATCTCTTTCTGTGCTAGCTAGGAAATGTGACACTGGTGTGTGAAGAATTGAGGGTGGATGGCTTACACTGTACACACCAAATGACAAACCAGTTCAGATTGATCTTATCTCTTGCATTGTTGAATCACTATTAACCAGATATAGACATTCAGGCTCTGAACAACAAAGTAAAATCACAGATATTAGAAGTTCCCATCAATAGTTTTAGAAAGAATAAATGGTATAAAAATGGTTTGGCAATTTTACTTTTAGACAATCATGATGAGTCAGAGAGCTGAGCTGAGTCACTGAAAAAACTCGAAAGAGATAAAGTTAGGGGAGACTAATAGTATCCAGTCATCTGAGTGTTCTCCAGTTGTATAACCATCAGAGTCACTGCTGGCAGTGCTGTGGCCATTCAGTCACTAGCAGGAGCCAGTTGCTCCAGGTGGAGAGTTTGGAGATGGGAGGGTGGCTGATCATGTGGCTGTTTGAGGATCCTCTGCATTCAGAGCCCAGCTATATCCAGAACATCCAGCAATGTAGGAGCTCAGTGGTTAAGAGCACTTGCTGCTCTAGTAGAAGACCCAAGTTTAACTCTGAGCACAGCACCCACATCTGCAGCAATTCTAGTTCCAGGGTGTCTGGTGCTTCCGTGTGCTCTCTCAGGGCACTACATGCATATACTGCTCTTAAATACACGCAGGCAAAACACTCATACAGAAAAATAAAGTAAGTCTTAAAAGTGTAAAGTAAGGGAAATGCTGAATCTGTCACTGGGCCACCTCCAGGGACGTTGTGAAATGCTGCTGTCACCTTTTCTCAATGTAACTCCATCTTCTTTGTTGAAAGGGGCAAACTCCAAACATTTCTGAGTAGGAAGCACATTAACTGCTCCTCTTCTGTCTTCAGCATCATTATAACCTGACAGACAGGCCAAAGCTATTTCCAGACAATTGAGACTTGGTGACTAGTTACTGAGAGACAACTAGGCACCAAGGCCTCAGAAACAGACACAAACTCTGATGTTCACTGTGTAACCTGATGTGACATGGATAGGCCCTTGTAATGGGCAGTTGTAAAATCCTTAAAAAATTATTGGAGTTTTTTCTCCAAGTAGGTCAATCCAACAAGACTTAGCAATTCAAAAGGAAAGGAACATGGAAATACACTTTTGGGTCATGACTAATACACATTAAGCAACCATCAGTAAAGAAAATAACGAATTAAAATGTAGTAGGAGATACAAACTGTAACTCTGTTCTCAGGCAGTTGTGAAAGCAAATATTTCAGGCACAAAAGGAAAAAAAACACAGAAGTGTTAGGAGACCAATGGACCATTGACTTTGTATATTATCTCTTTTACTGCCAAAAGAATCATCAGAAGCAAACCCTTTTTTAGGTTCTTTGGAGATGACTTGGCCACCCTCGCAGGTAGAATGTCTCCTTTATGAATGTAGAGGTAACCATGCGTGCCTTGTAAAAAGTGTAAGGGAACGTGTGAAGCCTGGGATGGAGAGAAGAGGAAATAGCAACTGTGAAATGAAAGCCGCTGTTAGAAAACATCCACCTCTGGCACAGACACATTTCTCATTTTCTTTCCTTTCCCAAACTGTCCCCATTACTCCCTCTTTCTCTTTATTTCAAGTGTCAGAGTTAGAGATCAATAGATACTGCTTCATACGACATTCCTTCATTGTGTGGAGCAAAAAAAAAAAAAAAAAAAAAAAAAAAAATAAGGGAACCAGACCAACTGAGGGCCAAGTGAGGCAGGCTTAACACAGGGCAGGGTGATCAGGTCTTCGAAACACGTTCAGGGAGTTTATGGATTAATTTTTTGAATATTGCATTGAGCAGAGCTTCTGGAATAGGATTCTTTTCTGTCCTTAGAATTTGACAGTGCTCTTCAGTGGATCTGTGGAAGCTGCTTGCTACCTGATAAAATATTGATGTTTAGGAATAAGATTCTTTTGGTTGATAGTGTTTGTCAAAAGGTGTTCAGAATGTAAAAAGGGAGCAGAACACTGGTGGCTGATAGAAGACACCAACCTGATGATTTTGGTATTCCTGGATTTAAAAACTGAAGCCTTTTCTACGTATATGGTTTAAGGACCTCATGCTTTAAGGAAGTGTCATTCAGGTGACCTCTACAAATGGAGCAAGAAGACTGGGTGTTGTAGACTACAGCGCAAAAGAGTCCGGTACAAAGGCCAGCTGCTTCAAGACTCAGAGGCTGGGAAGTCATGGTAGATGGGACGACATCTTGCTTATGCACTTGTTTGACATATGTGGTCATAGAATTCTCTCACGTCTTCATGCCTGTCTACCACATTCTGATTAGTTATAAACAAAGTTCCCAAGCCAGAGTATGACGAGGGAAATAAACATTTACGTCTTTTCTATTTTTTAGAGACTTCTCATACACATAGTGCTCAACTGGCATCAAACAAGAAATTAAAAAAAAAAAAAAAGGTTAGCAACTGAATTTTCTTTACAGGTTAATGAGCCTGTCAGGAAGCAACTGAATGGAGAAAGTTCTTTAAGAGGGAAAGGGAGATTATTTAACACATTTCTTTTCATGCAAACATAGTTTCTATAAGCAAGTTACAATATGCCCACACCCATGTTTATAGGACTATACTGTGATAGATCTAAGAGAATACTCAGGAACCTTTAAAATGAACCCAGGTGAATAGGAGTATAAAAATGAAGATACCCAAGAAGATGCTGAGAAAGTCTATCTGTATCAAGAACCAAGCGGAAGGTCCGCACTGTCAGTAATTAGCATTCATACTGGGAAAGAAATTACATATTAATATACTGTGTGTTCCTTTATTAGGTGGCTCATTTTTTAACAGTGACATGCCTGTGGACAGAAATGTAATTCTTCAGAGAGATTTAAAAGGTTGGGACTACATGCAATTCGTCACATTAATCATGTGTTAGATCAAATAAATACCCATTGTGGGCTTTTTATATTCATCAAAAATTCAGGCTCAGTAACACATTCAGTTTGAAAATGAAATCTGAATCAAAATATGAGATGGAGATCCTAAGAGAGAAATAAAAGGTTTATTTTTTCACTTATCCCTCCCAACCCATCTTGTATTTCTATAATTTGAGATAAAACCACAGACTAATCTTTGAGTCATCCATCTGGCTGATACTGTTTGTTGTTATTAATTAGTGTAGGAGATAGGATAAGCCAAAATACGCAGTGATGTTGGGGAATAATTTTAAGGATTTACCACTATTTAATCAGTGTCTGAAAGACGTTTTTATGCTAGTTCAAGTGGTTTGCCTCTGTGTATTGTATAATGCCTGGCATGAAGAGAGAGGGAGAAAGTCTTTGTTTCTGATTATATAACGCATTGCAATAGCTGCTTATGGTTCCCCTAGAGTTACAAGGCTAATCACCTTTAAATGCTGCGATGCATTTCCAGGGAGTTAGAATGCATAAGGGCACAGGACTCCTAACAGTTTATCCTTTAAAAGACACCAACATTGGAATAGATTTTCAAGCACTATTCACGCATTCACATCGTGGCATTGTTTAAAATAACATGATGTGAAGCATGAATTGCATTCATACATGAAAATGAAATGTGAATGCATTCGGCTAATGGAAGGCAAAAGTCAATTGTCATTTAGGTCACTGTGTGACGGTAGGAAATCATTTTAATGAAGCCAGCCCTGTTCAAAGCAGTTTGAATCTCAGCATATAAAAGAATATGAGTTCCCAAACAGGATTTCACTGGAGGCAAATACTATCAAGCGACCAACTCAAGTGTACAGTAAAAGCTCCCACTAGCAAAAGGTTGAATAAGCTCGAATCAACAAAATAGATGGTTTTAAAGTATTTTTTTTCCTATACAGTTTTTGAAGATTTTAAAAGTCATAGCCAGATGCTTGAACTGTGTGAATTTGGGGGCAGAATGATGCTTGTTGCAGTCCTTATATTAGTTACAAATGAAGCTGTTTAATTAAAATTACATCCAAAGATGAACATTGCAAGAAATAGGTATGACTTATGCCATCACCTGACTTTCTTTACCTCCTTATCCCCATATCAATAAACTTACATCAGTCCTCAGCCTTGTTTTTCTCCTCCCCTCTTTCAAAAGTAACAACCAGAATATTAAGAAATGAAATCCCTAGCAAGTCTCCTAGTTAAAGGCATCCCCCACCACACACACAAAAAAAGTTCTAATGGTAGTCCCAATGGCAGATTCCAGTCCTTTGCAAAAGATAGTGAATTTTTGGCAAGCCACTCAGGAAGCACAGTCCTTAGCTCAACCCACATTTATTCAAAGCTGTATTGTATGCCCCTGAGCAATCACAGAGGTATGGAATGTGTGCCAAATATCATGTTGGGAGTCTGCTTATGCCATCATCTTCTCTCACTCTGGAAGGCTGTAGGGGAAGATGACAGCCCCAGGGAAATCAAGTCAGGTTCATTCAGTGTTCAGTCTCAGGCTTCTGGCTAAGACACAGTGGAGTTCTTGGTATAGACAAGAACTTGGCTGCTTCCTCTTCCTTCACTCCAGTTGGTTGAGAGGGACAACTGAGTCAGTGTGGTGAGACTTACTAACTAGAAACTCTGACTGTCAATCTAATCCTGCAATTCTTTTTTTTTCCACATATTTTTAAAAAAATATGCATGCATGCTTTCATTTAAGAACAGGGAACTGTAGATTAATGTGATATATAAATATAAAAGAGTTACGTATCAGTAGGACTTCTGACCCTTACTCCTTTTGTTGTATTTTAGTATTAAAAAACTATTGAAGTTTTATACATCAAGCAGAAGAAACGTTAGGGAAAAGAATGAGTGATTCATGCCAGCATAGTGATGTTGTTGGGGATACCTTAATGACTTTGGAAAATCATTTCATCTCCTATCTTAGTTTTCACATCTGTAAAATGAGGTAACACCATTAATAGTTTTTAGTAAAACAATGCCCAGATGTTTAGTGTACAACCTAGATACATTAAATGCTGGTTATGAAGAAATAGTACGTCAAAACTTCAAGTGGTTAAAAGTTTGACAATCCTCTTAGGTATTTTGATGGAGTTTTCCAGTATTTTTCAGAAGCCTTTAAGTATCCTTTTCCTATTTCTCTAAAGAAGGGTATTTTCTAGTGGCCGACATTTTCGTTAGGTTCTAAGAAGAAAACAACTTATTAAATACTCTGTATTAAATATTATTACAGTTTGGATGTCAAAAGCCTCCCATCCAGTTTGTCTGCTTGAACATTGGTACTATTTGGGGAGAGTTGTGGAAGCTTTATGAGGTGGGACTGGGCTAGAGGATGAGGGTCACTAGAAGATGAGCCTTCAGGTTTATAGCCTACTTATTCTATCAAGATCTATCAAGAAGTGAGCAAGCAGCTCCATACTCCTTGTGTAGAGCTGAGAGTTGCTCCTGATGCTATGGCTTCCACAACGAGGAGCTGTACCCCTAAACTGCAAGTCAACATGAGCCATTTCCTAAGTTGCTTTTTGTTAAGTATTTGGTCACAGAAGTGAGAGAAGTCACGAATGCAAAGGATAAAATATTTGAGTTAAATATGTTTACAGGAGCTAAAGGAGTTTGGAAGTACCACAATTACCACTAGCCAGTGCCTTTCTCAACCCATATCAAAAATAGAGGGAAGAAAGACCCTCCAAGTTAGCTTTGGAGCAATTTTTGTACAAAGGGAGCAAGATGGGGTACTTACTACTGCCCTAGTCAAGTGAGGTGACTCTTCAAGAAGAACATGTACAGGGTTTGAGGGCACTTTTATAAAGGGACTCAGCAATGTTCTCATAGATCCTCTGGGGGAGAATTTTGTCTCTAAATTTATTGGTGAAATGATAATGTAATTTCCCACTTAATGTTTCAATAGCATGGGGAAAGGGCACCTGGGCCTGAAGCATTTGAATAATGTGGCAGGACATCTAGCAGCAGATAGGGTTAGATGTTCCACAAATGAAAGGTGCTGAGGTTGAGAGAAGTAGTTGAAGTGAACATTAGTGTCTTATACCAGGAAAACATGCAGTGGGATAGCTATGCCTTACTCACAGAAAAGTGTTTATGTGACCCACCTTGAGCCAAGATCTACCATATGAAGGTCTTGCTAGCAATGGAATGAAAGCAAACTCTCTTCTGAAGGGTGTTGAATGTTACGTCACACAAGAGGTTAGTCTAGCAGGAGAGGGAGGGGGCATTTTAGAAGCTATTATATATGTCCTTCTGTTCTAGATTTTTTTTTAAATAAAAGAGCTTTTATTTACTTCCCTGCTTCAGGTGTCCTATTTAAAACTTGTGTTCTTTATAAGATGTTGGTGACATCTGGGAGTTTTTAACTGAACCTTCTCCCACTCCCATCACCACCCTAAATCTCTATGCACAGCCAATGCTCAGAAAAGGGTTGCTTTTATGTGGATAAGTGAGGAGAATAACTTCCTCACAACTTTGGATTTATTTCAGTTCTCTAGCTGTGCTGAAACTCACTTTCCAAGGATTCTTATTGTTTTATCAATCCACAGGAAAACACATTGGTGTAGTATATTGATGGCATGACAATATAGAGATGGTGTGCTAGAAAACACATGCCTGCCTGTGGTGGGGGATGCCCCTTTAAAATATATGATCACGCTTCTTCCCCAAGGCTCAGAGACCATTACAGAAAAGTGAGAGAAAAGACTATAAGAGCTAGAGATCAGGGAGGACTTTAGCAAACCAGTGTCTTCTGGACAAGACAGGACCACTACCAGTTATGAATTCACAGCAGCTGTCTTTGCCTGCACAAGACTGCAGAAGATCAAGCCAGTGAACATTATGGCATGGAGTGAAAGAATTCATGTGTCTTCACTTTTATGGAAAATCAATGAATTCTGAGTTAGAGAGAATAGCTGTTGTTTTTAAAACTTGTAGCATGCTAGGTAGAACATCCTCCAGCAGATAGCTTCATTTACAGACAAATATGTACAGCACAAACTGGAGTAGATTGGTTATTAAATAAAAATGAAAGGATATGAAGGTGTAGCTGTCAGAAGTTATGAGGAAGAGTTGAGAGTTGGGGGTAAATATTATCAAAATATACCATGAAATTCTCAGAAAATAAAATATTTCTTAAAATATAGATATTTATATTTTGCTTTTCAGAATTATCTGGAAATTGTAACAAACAATGAATTGATTTTTTTTTTACATAGGTGAAGTGGAGGTCATGTTTGAAGGACTTTTTTGGAACCATAGTATAGAATATAGGGTCATTTGTAAAAAGCTACTGGCTTTTATGTAGTATCTAGAACCAAATAAGATTCCCCATTTGGTTCAAGATGCTGTATAAGTATTAAGAATTCATCTAGATCTTTTGAGGTAGTGGATCCAATAAGCTATGGTCATAGTATTTGGAACAAATTGAGATGTTCACTGGAAATAGGATAATCAGATAGAAATACATAGGACTTTGGAAGGAAGCCATGAACTTTTCAGTAAGTAATCATTCTCTCTCTGAAAATCAGATCTTGCCTTGTTAGCAGGTCCTGGTAGAGACTAGACCTGAAAAAGATACATGGTGGTCATTCTTTCTTCCATCTCCAGGCTATTTACATACATTATATATTATCAGAATCTTAAGATGTAATTTTGGGATATCTAGAAATATTCTTCCATTAATTTAAATGAGATATCTAAGACTAGGCCTGAGTAGAGGGTGAAGACAAACTAAGGTGTATGTCCACATGGATTATGGTTCCATTGTGTTTAGCTCTCCAGTCCCTTCTTTTCAATCAATATTAATATCATTGACTGAGGAAGAAAACATTTGATTTTATAGGTGACTATGTGTACTGTTATGATTGTCCCATGAGTTGATGATTTCAAAAGACAAGGAATATCTACTGAGTATAAAGATGGTTGCCTATGAGTATGAGTAGAATATGGGTAACTTATGAATGGTTATGCTACTGAGAAAAGTGATAACTTCTCTTCAGATGAATGTGGACGAGGACTTGCCAGAAAAAGATGGGTTTTAGAGGTGGAGGGCATAAAGACAAGATAATAGAGAGTGAATAGGACTAAAATATATAATATATAATGTCAACATATATATATATATATATATATATATATGTGTGTGTGTGTGTGTGTGTGTGTGTGTGTGTGTGTGTGTAATTTCAACCCACACCTTAAAAACCATGTTGGAATAAAATTTCTCAAGGAATAGATTTTGAATAATGCAAACTACTCTAAAATTTATCTTGAAGGGGAAAGAGGTCTTATATTGAGTATATATCTCTTAATAAGAATGCTATTTGATTTGTCCAGATGTTCAGAGATTTTTTTAGGAATGAGACCAGGTCTGAGGGAGAAGTAGGCCGATTGACCCCTGGGAACTGGTCTTTACCAAACTGTATTGAAATCTTCATCTATACCTAAATCTAGTTCTCATATGAACACTTACTGACTGGCTGCACAGGTGTTTAGAATAGACATAGTGCTTTGCATTACACTTGTGAGCAGAGTTCTTTTCTTACTGATACATTTACTTCAGAGAGCTTTTTAACTATGAATGATGAAGACAATGAATGTGCATGAAATAAAATGCATTTACCATCAACAAATTTGATTTCATTACTAATGTCAGAATCTAATACAGAGGCCATAGTAAGATAGCACATTCCAGGTGGCCCTTCTAATATTAATAACATATAAATTCTGTTACAGATATTTTCTTACCAAATAAATAATTTTAATATGGGGTATCAATAGTGCGGTTCCAATAATTTGAATGACAAGAAAATCTGAGTTCTTGTGAAGAGATAGAAAAGTGAGATAATAATTGATCACAATTATCTAAATTGTGATATGGTAGTCACTATATCATGGGATAAGGGAAGAAAGAGTGGAGGTGCCACAGACTCAATGTGTCCTCACAAATCAATGTGCCTATTTAATTCAGGAATGTTGGGAATTGGGACTTTGTGGGGAGTGTTGAAGACATAAGAGTTTATCTTTAACAACTGGATTATTGTTTTTATTAAAAGACTTGATGGAAGGATTTTGGCATTTTCTCTTCCTTTGCATGGGTCATATGAAGACACATGATTTCTCCTTTGTGAAATGACAGCATTCAACCCATGGCTTCCATCACACAGCATCCATCACATGACACTGGACATTCTAGCATCTTGTTCTTGGACTGCTCACCTTTCAGAAGTAGGAGAAAAAAATATCTGCTTCAAAAAATCACCCACTAAGACAAGAAGAAATCCAGAATTTCCTTCCCGTTATCTCTCATAATTGTTATGTTAAGCCTGTCAGTGATAGCATCCTGATCATTTAAGTCAGTGCTGGCTCAGAGCAAGGAGATGGGTTTTAGACTGATACACCAGGAACTGGAAAGACATCAATGAATTAGAGTGCTATTGCTCCTGTAGAGGACCTGGGTTTGGTCCTAGCATCTATGTGGTTGCTCACAACCATCTGTAGTAAATACAGTATCAGGGGATCTGAATCCCTCTTTTGACTTCTGTGGGTACCAGGCATACATATGGTGTAATACATACATGCACACAAAACATGCACACACATAAAATAAAATGAATAAGTAAAATATACAAACAAACAAACACACCCAACCATGTCATTACATATCGAGAGAGATATCCATCTCATTTTCCTTTCTGTACTCATAATTTTAAACCTTAGCTATGGTATATTGTATTACTATTCCTACCCATTTGTTAGTTATCCATAGAGATAAATGTGGTTTTCTATTTCACTAGGCTCGGGTTTAACTATCTTAATACTTAGCAAATGAAGTGAGCAGAAGCTAGTAGAATCAACTACTAGCAGAAATTTAAATCACCAAGTGGCTTTCTGTGTTTTGTTTTCTTATGCAATGAGATCAGCAATATTCCAAGCAGGGCTGCTTCTCAACCAGTGTGAGTTTCAAAGTGAAGGTGATCTGAGGCAATTTTACTTAGCCTACAATAAAAATTGCTGTAAGGGAGGAACAGATCTTCCATGTTGAATGCCAGTGAGGTTTTGGTGTTGTTGGCAAATGTGGTATAATTCTGGCAAACATGGTCTATTTCTACTCTTATTTATATAGCATGCTTTAACAAAACCTTCTACTAACTTCACATTTTGAGGGTGGGGCATCATTATACTGCTCAAGCTGGCCCAGAAATTCTGGATTCAATATGTTCTCTTTGTTTAGCCTCTAGGACAGCTGAGGGAACAGGTATATACTTTCCAATTTACAACTTCTCCTAAGCTGTATAGGTTCATGTCTTGGCAATGGGCTAACTTTATAATCAAACCAGCAAGTTATGAAGTAATAGAATTGGACCAAATAACCCAGATGAGAAGAGGACTTCTCAGAGATTCTGGATTTGATTTGGGTACAGTGACTGATAATGTTGGTGGGAACAGCCAGTGGACACATTTCGTGATTTAATAATAGTTAATTGTGTGTGAAATGGAGATTATAGTAGACATAGTTTTCAGTTTCTCAGATTCTGTTCAGTCTGTTCACTTTTTGTTTGTGATTTCCATGATGTTAGGTAAGATGTAAAACTTGTATTCTATCAAAAATTTGAAAAGTGCCAGATATAAATTTTTTCTCAGCTCCTCAAACCTAGGGCACTACCCCATAGTGGTGTCTTTACCAATCAGACATGGATAATTATAACACCCAATCACTTTACCAGAGTGAGAGCTTGAAAAGAGCTTGAGCTTCAATTTTTGTGTTACCTTGGTAACCTATATACTAATTCATGCCACTAATAAATAGGAACCAAGTCTCTTTCCCAAGAGGCTGTGTAATGCCGGGCCCATTGTTTAACCTTCCTGAACCTCAGTTCTCTGTCTACAAATTGAGTGATAATGGGGGTGCATTCTTCCGAGTACTACACAGGATAGATGACGTGAGACAGTGTATATAATGATGGCTGAGCTGTGTAGAGCAACAGAGGTGGCAGGGAGTGCTCCTGGAGATGAAAACTGCCAGACATCATGGCAATGATGATAATCATGGGATCCAGAGTCCTGCCAGCTCCAACTTCCTGAGCCCATTTCTTCCACACTGGATGGGCTCTGGTGTCTTCAGGATACCCTTCCTACTAGGGCATTCCTGTGACTGCTTCTGTCCATGGGAATGGTTCAAAAATCTTTTAGTTTTAGTCATTATTTTATTATTTGTCTATTGATGGCCAAGTCTTGTTTCTGAGTTTTTGAGTTTTTTTGGGTTTCTTTCTTTCTTTCTTTCTTTCTTTCTTTCTTTTTTTTTGATCTAGACATGCTTGTTCTTTTATTGGGTCTAGCATAATTTCTGGTACTCAAAAAAAAAAAGTATGACTTTTCAAAATCAGACATGACTGGTTTTTGATCCTCACAGTATCATTTATCAGCTTAAGAGCAAATTTTCTAGATTCTGACTTTCCTCCCTTTCTTATCTGTGAGTGGAGACAGTAATCGTTTAATCACATAGAATAGCTGAAAGAACACATATCCAAAGCCCCCATGGCCTAGTCTCACCTCCGATGAGCATGTGGGGCAGGTTAATTCCTTTCCTCAAAGCCACCTGGCTGTCTTGGTTTCTTTTATGATATGAATTGGGCTGTATAGATGTTATAAATAGCCACTGGCCTGAATATTAGAATGAATAAAAGAACCTGGGGGAGGGGAGGAAGATGCCTTAGAGAGGACATAGAAAATAATTGGAAAAGGGAATTTCCCTAGCCCTAGGCCTATCTTAACAGAATAGGGAGGATGATGATAACAGAGAGAGAAGTCTGTACTATCTTTGATTGCCTTTTGCCTGCATTCACTAGTAATTTAGTCTGCGTTATTTGTAATTTTCTGCATTATTTGTGTCGAGCCCATTAGGCAACCACATCATTAGTATCACACTCACAAGTGTTATCGTGCAGTCACAGCCACCAGGCACTTAATGGAAAAACCCACTTTGAGTCATGTGGGTGTTTTCCTTTCTTCCAATTTCCTTTCATCTTACTGAGAGTCTGCGCGCGAGCACGCTCACACTCACACACACACACACACACACACACACACACAAATCAAAACTGGTCTTGCCTGTTTCTGATAAAATATCTAGTTACTAAGTATATCTAAGATAATTCAGTTAAGGTACATTACATTACTCAGCTTCGGATATCACAAATATTTCATTTGCTGTCTTATTGTTACTTTTAAAAGCATGATTTTGGAGCAGAAGATTCTAAATTTTAGGAGTGCATAGAAATTATCAACTTTATTATTAAACACATAGACTACACGGCTTACTCTGATGGAATATCTTCTTATATCAACTGTGTGGAACAGTTAAATAAAAGTTGTTCCGGTAAGAACTCAATTTCAGATGTCTTTTGTCTGGACTTCAAAATAGTTCCAATAGGGAAAAGCAACCCAGGTTTGTGTTCAAATACAAGACTTTGCTATTACATTTCTTGCCTAGACGTTTACTGGTTTCCAATAAGAACTGACAAGCCATATTCTCTCTCTTGTATCTCTTCCACCACTGTCCCTTTTCCTAATGAAATTTAAAGAGATAATCTGATAACTACACCAAGTAAACACCTTAAAGAATGGCCATTTATACACATGCCCCTTAGCTTCCTGGATTATTAAAACATTTTAATACAATTTTATTATTATTGTGATTATTATTGTGTGTATGGTGATGGTGGTAATAGTGTGTATGTGTGTGTGTATGTGTGTGTGTGTATGTGTGTGTGTGTGTGTGTGTGTGTGTGTGCATATGTGTACTTACACCCAATATGCCTGTGTGGAGGGCAGAGGAATACTTCTGGCAATTGGTTCACTCTTTCTACCATGGGATCTGAGGACTGAACTTCAGTCATCAGGGTTGCAACACAAGTGCTTTTACCTACTGAACCATCTCACAAGTTCCTCAGACTTCCTGTAGATTTAAAATGTCATATTGAGAAATGCATACTTTCAGGAAACTAATGCATAGTCCACAAAATACTTAAAGTACTTGGATTTTCTTAGAGCTATGTCTCAGGAAAATTGACCACCCTTCTTCCTTAGCACCCCATTTCCAAGATTCTTTTTAAAATTACCACTTGTCTAGTGAATTCTGTCCACAATTAATTTATATCCAAATATCCTATTTTATCTTCACAGTGGCCTACAGAATAAATATGGCTGTTCTCATTTTATAGATGAGCAGAAATCTGCTTAGAGAGACTAACTTCTACATGTAGGCTATAATTAGCAGACATCATTCATTACTATTTGACTCCAGTTCCATCTCTAAAATCTATGTCCTTATATGCCAACACTGTCTATTTAATGAAATCATGAGGTTTTATGTTCTGGGGACAAGCCAGTAATAAATTCAACAATAACAACAGCCCAGCTAAACAAACAGATTTTACATTCTCAATTATGTTATGGGGTGGCTCTAAGGAGCAAAGAGCTGAACTTCAGTGGAATGGGAAGCTTGGGAGCTATTATGACACAGTAACTGTTCTCATGTCAATGACAAAATGGCAGGAGAGCTGCAGGCAGGTGACAGGAACCCCAGCATGCTGCTCTGTTTGTGCAACCTTTATTAAAAGAAGCCACTGGCAACCACCTGTGGTTTTGTGGTTGTGCCTCCCACAGAGTGCTCATTTGATCTTCCCATTAATTAGGTGCACCTTGGCTAGAAGCCATGCAAAAGCATCCCTATTTCAAAGCTGAGACGAGGACCCTCCTAGGATGAAAGTGGAATGTTTCAAAGTGCAGCATAAATCCTCATGTCATCCTCATGCAAAATGGATAACATTAATGATATTAATTCATAATTAACATAAAAATACTATACAAAAATGATGCATTTCCATTTTTTCTAATTTGTACTTTTTGACACGTTTTTACTTGAGTAATGTGTCAGTGATCTTCTCGAAGAGATCTTTAATTAGAACAGATTAATTCCATCTTTTCGGTATTAAGAAGACAAGACAATTTGACTTGCAAAGCTGTTTTTTCTAATGTATTTAGAAATCTACCAACATTCTTTCAGAGATGGAGACATTACCCTGTTTTTCCCTCTCCCCCAATTCTTCTTAAATTGGCTCAATATTCAGTGTGACAAGTGATAGTTCTCTACTTAATTGCTATTCTTTCCAAAAGCAGTGCCACCAGGCTCCTTGTAAAGAGAATCCAGCTGCCTCCTTGCTGATTCCTTTTCCTTCCTTTGACTTTCTCCCAGACATGTGCCTTTGATCTCAGCAGAGAGCAAGGCATGGGCAGTAGAGACAGTCTCTGTCATCTCAGACCTTTCTCTGTGCAGAGGTGATCTCAGTGTACTGTTCCTTTCCCTGCAGTGGCTAGTGTCCTGCCAACATGGTTATAGCAGAAAATGAATTTCCTATCTTCAGCTGTATAATTAACAATGAAGATGACTTTCCTTGCATGTTACCTAGGACAGATGATCTAGATTTATTATTATTATTACTATTATTTCACTGCTCATCCTAATGAATATAGGGCACCCTGATGAATATACAGTAGCAACCAGTTTATCAGTAAAGAGACACTTGTTCATCAGTTCTGTGGGACAGATCACACCTAGTTTAAGGTAGGATGAGGCCATTAGGTTCATATGGTGGGGGGAATGATCCATGAGTAATATGATAGGAACTATTCCTTTTATATTATCAATTGCCTTTAATCACTTTAATCAACTTAGAATTTTTCCAACTACAGTTTTTATGAGTAGATTGTGGGGGTAGGGAGAGGGAGAGGAGAGGGGAAAGGAGAGGGAGATAGATAGATAGATAGAGAGATATTTAGGTAAATGCTTTCTTGTTGTATGTAACAGGTGAGAAAATTTAAAGATTTGTAAAGAGAAAGCTCATAATTCTGTTTCTAATTTCTGCAAGTACAAACCCAGTTAAAAATCAGGGATGGATGTTTAATCTTCATTTCCATGCATAATGAATATTAGTGTGAATATATGTATAAATCTGACATCACAAATATGTTTGTTCGTGTGTGTGTGTGTACACATGCATATACTTGTAGAAGTCAAAGGTTAGCCAAACATGGGATTCAAGTGCAATGCATTGTTTTTTGAGACAACGGCTCTCACGGGTTGGGAACATTTCTAATAGGATAGGCTGGCTATCCATCGAGTACCAGGGATCTATCTGTCTCATGTACCCAGTGCTGGATTACAAGTAACACCACCACAAAAGTCCTTTTTTTTTTTTTTTTTTTTTTTTTTTTTACAAGGACTCCAGGAATTTAATACTGGTCTTCATGCTTGTAAGGCAAGCACTTGATCAACTGAGGTACCTGCCAACTCATTTCCATGTTTTACTTTTGTTTCAAGATTGACACGACTAATTATATATTTAACCATTCTTCTAATCTACACAATGTATATTCATAAATTTTTAATTTAAAATATATTAATCTCAGCGTAGTCATTTATCATCTTTGTCTGCCAAAGAGTGTTCACTGGGGATATAATAGGCAAAAGAAAAGTTTCTGCTACCCCAAGGCTTACAACTATTAGTAACCAGTTGTGGGCATTCCTCAGTTCAGTATTTGCAGATCTAAATTATTTAAAAATTTATTTCTGACCTTGCAGGCTTCATTTTCTACAGATCTGTATCTATATGTTTTATATTTTTATTACTATTGCCAATAAATCTTTATGTAGATATTCACACATGCCATTTTATTTTCTTATTGGGATGTATTTTTCAAAACAGAAATTTGCAGGGAAAGAGAAAATAAGCTTACATTTTGATGTCACCATAAGTAACTTTCCTGAAGACTGTCCTATCTACAAATGCAGTAGCCTTAGTGATGGACAGTGCATGTATCCACCTATCTCAGGGGTCCTTCTATTTTCACAAATTGTCATTAGTGAGAAAAGGAGGTCTGTTTAGCAGCCAATTCACACTCTGCTGATTACCAGGGAGACAAAGTGCTTTCTCATGCTTATGTGCTGCCCTTTGCACATCCTCTAGACTCGTGGTGGATTTTTCTTTGTATTTTTCAATTTATTTTGGTGTGTGTTTTCATATGTCAGAGACAGTAGCCTTTTGCATATTTTCTACATGTTACAAATATTTCCCTTAGTTCATTGTTTGGATTTTATTTGGATCCTAGTTTTTCCTCATAAAAAATTTAAATTCATTGGCTAAAATCAAAAACACCAAAGGCAGTTTATGCTGGAGAGGATGTGGAGAAAGAAATACACCCCTCCACTGCTGGTGGGAGTGCAAACTCATACAGCCACTTTGGAAATCAATATGGCGGTTCCTCAGGAAAATGAGAATCAATCTACCTCAAGATCCAGTAATTCTAATCACAGGTGTATTCCCAAAAGATGTACATTCATACAACAAGTACATCTGTTCAACAATATTCATAGCAGCATTATTTGTAATAGCCAGAACCTGAAAGCAACCTAAATGCCCCTCAACTGAAGAATGGATGGAGAAAATGTGGTTGTTTACACAATGCAGTACTACTCAGCAGAAACAAAACAAAACAATGGAATCTTGAAATTTGCAGCCAAATGGATGGAACTAGAAGAAACCATCCTGAGTGAGGTAACCCAGTCACAAAAAGACAAACACGGTATGAACTCATTCATATATGGTTTTTAGAGATAGAACAAAGGATTACCAGCCTACAATCCACGCTGCCAGAAAAGCTAGGAAACAAGGAGGACCCTAAGAAAGACATGCATGGTCCTTTGGAGAAGGGGAAAGGGACAAGATCTCCCAAGGAAATTGGGACCATGGTAGGAGGAAAGAGGGAGGAAGGAGGAAGAGGAGAGGAGAGGTGGGTAGGACAGAACAGGAAGATTGAGTCAGGGAAAGAATAGAGGAGAGCAAGAAAAGATATGCTATAACAGAGGGAGCCATTATTGGTTTAAAGAGAAATCTGGCACTAGGGAAATGTCCAGAGATCTACAAGGATGAACCCCAACTAACAATCTGAGCAACAGTGGAAAGGCTACCTTAAATGTCCTTCTCTGATAATGAGATTAATGACTACTTTATATGCCATCCTAGAGCCTTTATCTAGTAGCTGATGGAAGCAGAAGCAGACACCCACAGCTAAATGCTGAGCCAAACTACTGGAATCTAGTTACAGACAGGGAAGAGAGATGAGCAAAAGGGTCAAGACCAGGCTGGAGAAACCCACAGAAATTGCTGACCTGGAGAAGGGGGAGTTCATGGACTCCAATGATAGCTGGGAAATCAGCATTGGACTGACCCAGATTCCATGAATGTGCTGTTAGCTGGGAGGACTCAGCAGTCTATAGGGCCTCTGGTAGTGGGTCAATATTTATCTCTAGTATATGAATGGACTTTGGGAGCCCATTCCACATAGAGGGATTCACCCTCACCCTAGATACATGGGGGAGGGCCTGGGCCCTGCTCCAAATGATATGACAGACTTTGAAGATTCCTCTTGGAAGGTTTCACCCTCCCTGGGGAGCACAAAGGGGATGAGATGGGTATTGGTGGGGGGAACAGGGAAGGACAGGAGGGTGGCGGAAATGGGATTGACATGTAAAACAAACTTGTTTCAAATTTAAATAAAAAATAAATGGAAAAAATTTAAATTCATTATGTAGTTGAAAGTATTCAGATTTTTTTCAGTGATTTGTAGGGTTTTTTTCAGTTTCAAGATTTCATGTGCATAAATTTCCTTTAAATGAAATAAATTTTCTCATACACACACTTTAGTTAGATATGATGATGCTTTTTGTTTTAGCTTTTATAAAGTCATTTTACTTTCAGATTTAGATTCTTTATTGATATTTTTCTTATGAACTTGGGGTGGGGTAGGATTTCTCCTGCATTTTCCTCCATGTTAGTAATTACTTCTGCCAGTGTCAACTATTGTGCACTCTCCCTTCTCTCCCAGACAGAAACACTTCCTTACATTCTCATGGATAAAGTTTTCAAGGGCTTCTAGATTTCTCTGAGCTCTGTAATGCAACAGTATAGCCTAGTAGCTGGGCATGGTGGCGACTTCTGTAGTTCTGGTTCTTGGGCATAGAGGGAGGAGGACAGAGCGGCTGACACCAGTGTGGGTTACAGAGTGAGTCTGTGTCAAGAAAGCAAAGGGAACAAAAGTAGGAGATAGTGAACAATTGAGAGTCTAGAATTAGAGTGGTGACTTTTGTTGCCTATAGTGGCTCATTAGAGAGAGTTCTCTTGAAAGCTATTCCCCAAGAAAGAGTATATGGCTATAAAAGAATACTTACCTCACTAGCTACCAGTAAAATCTGTGTTAACAATAATAGTTCATGTAAGTCTCTAAATTATCCTATTCAGACATCATCAAATATGTTTCTGATATATGTTTTATAATCCAAATCAGTAATATAATTAATATGTTTGTTATAGTTTGTATCTAATATGGCACATGGTTGACTCAGTTGCATTTAAAAATATATTTTTATTAATATTATTAATTTGACTGCCTAACAAGATCTGAACAAAGACAACAATAGAGATGGTAACAAGTATGGAAGAATGCCCAAGAAACTTCAACCCTACAAGAAGATCCACAACAACTAAGGAATGTTGAGGGTGGGAGAAATAGTTTTCCTCAGAGAAGAATATATCAAATGGTTATCCAAAACAAAGTGGTCATCCCAGAAAACATATATACAGGCATTATTATAGAGACTAAGCAGGTTATACTTTTGTCTTGAGGAATATACATATGTATACTGCAAAAATTAATGAATAAAATAAAAAAGAGGCCACAAATTTGGCCAAGAGCAAGGAGAGGTATTTGAGAGATTTTAGAGGGAGGAAAGGGACAGGAGAAATGACATAATTATATCTCAAAATTAGAAGAAATAATTAAAATATTTTTGTTACTTTATTGAGTATATATATATATAAATTATATATATATGATATATATTATATGTAATATATATATCATATATATATAATTTATATATATATATATTATATATATATATATGAATTTTGAGACAGAGTTTTTCTGTGGCTTTGGAGGCTGTCCTGGAACTAGCTCTTGTAGACCAGGCTGGTCTCAAACTTACAGAGACCGACCTGCCTCTGCCTCCCAAGTACTGGGATTAAAGGTGTATGCCACCACTGCCCGGCTCATATAATATATTTTGATCACAGTCATCTCCTACTTTTCCCTTGATTTCATCCTGATCCACCACCACCATCTGTTCCCCAACTTCTGATCCTTAAACAATAACCCATGGAGCCCCATTTGTGATGTCTGCACACTCCTGGATACAGGTCCACCCACTGAAGCATGGTCAACTACCAGGAGCCATGCTCTTAGTGAAAACTGACTCTCCTCCTGTCATGTCCAGACAATGCTGTTTTGCTTCAGTCCTCCCTGACCTCTGACATTTGCAACCTTTCCTTCCCATCTCTGTGATAGTCCCTGAGCCTCAGGGAGGGAGTGTGATCATATATACCTTCCTTAAATTTATTTTTCATTTTATACACCAACCCCAGTTCTCCCTCCTTCCTCTTCTTCTGCCCATCATCTGTCTCCATCCCAACCCCCTTCTACTCCTCAGAGGCCATAAGACCTCCCATGGGGCGTCAACAAAGCTTGGCATACCAAGTTGAGGCAGAACCAAGTCTCACTTCCCTCCATTAAAGCCAATCAAGGTATCCCACCATAGAGAATGGGTTCCAAACAGCCAGTTCATGCATCAGGGCCAGGGCTCCCACCTACTGATCAAGTCACACAACTGTCACCCACATTCAGAGGGCTGTAGGTTCCCCCAACTGTCATTTCAGAATCAGTGAGCTCTCACTAGCTCAGATCAACTGTCTCTGTGGTTTTCCTCATCCCCCTTTTCTCATATGATCCCTCCTTTCTCTCTTCAAGTGAACTCCAGGAGCTAGGCCCAGTGCTTGGCTGTGGATCACTGCATCTGCTTCTATCAGTTAGTTGATGTAGGTCCTATGATAAAATTAGGGTAATTACTAATCTTATTAAAGAGGAAGGATTGTTCAGACACCCTCTCCACTATTGCTACAAGTCTTAGCTGGTGTCTTTCTTGTGGATTTCTGGGAATTTCTAAAGCACCAGGTTTCTCCCTAACCCTGTAAGTAACCCCATAATGACTCCCTTCCCCAACTTGGCCATCTCGATCCCTCATTTTCCCATCCGCATCCCTCCCTTCTTCCTCCCTCCCAGTTTACACAGAAGGTCTACCACTTTCTGGTAGATATGTATTTTCTAAAACATCTTCATAGGTCCTTTCAACATCATGCCACCAATATACTGTTGCACAAATAATATGAACCCAGAGACAGATATTGGGACTCAAGCTGAAGACCAGAGAAGCAAAGCAGCCAGCCAGAGAACGGGCAATTCACTGAATCTCAGACTACATCTTCAGACTGCAGGGCTCTCAACCATGCCTCAGAATCTTAGAACTCTCTCTGAGATGGTATTGAGCTCCTTATATATTCTCTAGTGCTTGGATTCAAGGTGTGGGTTCTGTCGCTTTTAAACGGATTCACTCTTGTGTAACTCTGGGTGGCCATGAACTCACAAAGATCCTTCTGCCTTTGTCTCCTGAGTCCTGGGATTAAAGGTTTGTGTCACTACTGCCCAGCTTCTATAGCTAACTTGTATGGTTGGCTTTTCATTCTAATCCTTTAGGCAATCTTTATTAAATCATAAATAATATATTACACAATACACTATACTGTGATATTCCCTGAGCCTTGAGGAAGAGGTGTTATACAAATGCAGCCATCCAAAAAAAATGAAGGGACACTGTACTTAAGCAACAGAATGGATCAAATGGGCCTAACAGCCATCTACAGAATAGCTCAGCCAAGTGCAACAAAATAAACATCTCAACATTCCATAGAACTTTCTATAAAATGAACCACACGAGAACTCAAAGCAAATCTCAGCACACATTGGAAAATTGCAATTATATCCTGTATTTGATATGACCCCAGTGGGATAAAAGTGGAAGTCAACAGCAAGAGAAACCACAGACAATCTACAAACTAATAGAGATTAAACAGCATACTACTGACAGGCCATTGCACAACTCGGGAAGGAAATAAAACTGTTCCTAGAATTCAATGGTAATAAAACCACAACATGCACAATCCTATGACGTACAATAGAGGGTAGTCCTAAGAGGGAAGTTTGTAGTTCTAAGTTCTCACAATAAAAACAAACCCTAAGGCACTGGAAAAAATAGAACAAACCAATTCCAAAAGCAGTAGAGGGATATAAGTAACAAAGGTCAAAACAGAAAATAATGAAATGAAAATAGAAGAAAAACGATTTAAAAAAGCCCAATGAAACAAAGAATTGATTTTTGAGAAGATAAAAGTGAGGAACTCTTATCTAAATTAATGCATTTACTTCTTTTTCAAGACTGTCACACCACAAAAATCATATAAAAGCCTATCACTGCCCTCTCGTAACAAATGTTAACGAGTTTGTTTTCTGTAAATCACTTAGCTTAGAAATTTGAGAATAACTGACATATATAGCATGTCAGTGTTAACATTCTTTTTATTTATTTATTTTTCTTATTTACATATAGATCCCAGTTTCCTCTCTTCCCTCCCTTCCTCTCTCCCACCCTCCCATGCCCCCCAACCAACCTCCCATCCTATTCCCCACCCACTCCACAGGGAGGGTGATGCCTTCCAGGAGGGGTCAACAAAACCTGTCAAGTCATTTGGAGTAGGGACTAGGCCCTCCCTCCTGCCTCTAGGTTAAGGGAGTATCCCTCTATGGGGAATGTGCTCCCAAATTCCTTTTGTGCACCAGGGATACAACCTAGTTACACTGTCAGAGGTCCCTTAGACTGCTCAGTCCTTCTAACTGAGACCCATGTTCAGGGGGTCTGAGTCGGTCCAATGCTGGATTCCCAGCTATCAGTCTGGGGGCCCGTTAGCTCTTTCTCATTCAGGTCAGCTGTCTCTGTGGGTTTCTGTAGCCTGTTTTTTTTTTTTTTTTTTTTTTTTTTTGTATAGTTATAGATTTATTTACTTTTTATTTTTTTATTTTATTATTTTATTTTATATAACAAAGTCCAATTAAATGAAAACAAACATTTATATACAATATTTGGGATTTGGGCGTCGTTCTTTCCAAACTACTTCCTGCTGAGACTGTAGCCTGATCTTATCCTCCCTTTCTGCATATGGATTCCATTTTGGCTCAGTGTTTAGCTGTGGGTGTCTGCTTCTGTTTCCATCAGCTATTAGATGTGGGCTCTATGATGGTGGATAAGTTAGTCATTAATCTCATTATCAGGGAAGGGCATTTATGGTAGCATTTCTACTGTTGCCCAAATTGTTAGTTGGAGTCAGTCTTGTAGGTCTCTGGACATTTCTTTATAGTCAGTTTTCTCTTCAAACCTATAATGGCTCCCTCTTTTATGGTATCTCTCTCTCTCTCCTCTCCTCTATTCCTCCCCTGACTCAATCTTCCTAGTCCCACATGCTTTCCACATCATCTCGTCACATCCATTGCACACTCACACGTCATCACCAGTTAGTTGCCTTCCTAATATAGGACTCTGACCATGCCATCTGCTTAAACATGCAAAAAAAGCAGATCCCTGCTCTAACTTTATAGGTCCTTATGTTTCCCTTGGGGGAATTTTTCTGGACATATTGAGTGGCTGTGAGAGAAATTGCTTGTTAAGGTCTATATTCTGCTATTGAAACATTTGTGCTGTAGTAAGAAAATCCACTATTGGAATTTATACAGAAAAGGTTTCCTTTGCTTCTTTACTCTCTTAAATCAATACTGTAATCAATTCTGCTATCTTCTGAGCTTTCTCTAACCCAATTCTATCTGAATGGCATCCAGATGGTTAAAAACCAGTACTTTTCTGGTGGGAATGCTCACTGGGTCAGCAACTTAGCACTTTTTGTGTTTTCTCTAGGGAGATGGTGACAAGAATGCTCGAATAATTAACTCTCCTGTCCTGGCTATCTAACATGATGGCAGTAGCAAGTTTAGGAGGAGGCATGCTGACTCTTCACTTTTCCCATCAAAACTCACTAAGTGTACCTTTAGCATGGTGTCTAGTCAATGAGCAACAATCTTTAAGTCTCTTCTTCTCTCTCAGTCTTCCTTTCTAACTTGAATTGTGCTATCTGCTGTTAAAGATCTGTGTTATCTGCATTGCAGCTCCAATAGAGAGAGGCTAGAAGAGTGGGAAAAGGACAAGGTAGAATTAGGAAAATAATAGGTTGTACATATAAAATACTTCAGGCTGGTCTCTTACTTTTTATAAAAACTTCACATTTTTTTCTGTGTTTAGTTTTCTTTTCAAGTGGTAGCAGAACATACATAATAATATCTATGAAAATGGATTTTAAAATCTGTTATTTTTATGAATTCATGGTCAGGAACCAGGAACTAGGAAATTTGTACTTTTCTTTCTGACTGTACTTGACACTGGGTTGCTTACTTTCTTTTTCGAAAGCAGGGATAATAAGAATTGGTCTATGTATCTCATTTGAAGTATGAGATAGTGGATATAAAAAATGTGCTTAAATATAGATGTTAAGATAAGGTATACATCTTACATGCTTTATTTAATTCCATAATTTGTTTATGGAATCACATTATTTACAGTGCATTCAAATAGATTCAGCACTTACCATGTTCCATTGTATATAATGGTAATTAATGCAAATTTCTCTTTCAAGTCAGTATACCTTGAAATTTTGTTAAATCACATGTACAACTATAATTATTCTGAGTTTTTCCTCTGATCTAATAGTTTCATAATTATTCAAGTTCATGTTATTATCATTTTATAGAGAGAAACATGAATTATGTGTTGTAGACAATGGGCTCAATATGCAGATACTGTGTAGATGTCTGACTTTCATATGCTTAACATCAGTTTAGATATTAATTTGTTATTTTTTATTTTTTAGCATGACTCCCTTGTCTCTTGTCTGTCTTAGCTCACCTTTTGTTAGATTTATTCTTTTATTTTTCTTCGTTGAAATGTTTGGCTCAGAGGATATCTGAATCTTCTTCGAATCCCCCAAGACAGCGCCCCTTACCAGCAGGAAGTAGTTTGGAAAGAACGACGCCCAAATTCCCAAATATTGTGTATAAATGTTTGTTTTCATTCAATTGGACTTTGTTATATAAAATTAAATAAAATAAAAAAAAAAAGAAAAGTTTGGCTCAGATTCAAAACACTTTTGCTTAGTCCATATACAAATAATACATTTTAACACTTTCAAGCTCACTTTTAGTGGTGCATATTATTTCTCCTCAACACCAGTACATATTTGTTAGTAGGATATATGATAAAAGTCTGCTGGGGCATATGTAGGTCACTGTGCCATCAGCTTCTGCACAGCATTAGGTGGGAGCTGCTAAGCTTTTGGCTCCAGTCTGTGTAAATTGTTTCCAGTGCAAGAGGTTTCAGGTTTTATCTTCTTGCAGATGTAACAATTTGTGTAGCTATCCACAGATACAAGGAGCTAGCATCTCTTCACTTGAGAATCAGACAGTATCACAAGGGAACAAAACAATCACATGGTAAAGATCACTGGGGGGGGGTTAGAGATCTGTAGTATGTGGAACACATAATTCTGGTATGGGTCAATATCAGCCATATGCTTGGGTAGCATCAAGGTCTTCTATGCCTTCTTTAGGTCTTGGTCACATTTCCTACAGAGGACTTTACTAACCCATACAGCCCTGAAGCATTTATAGCAGAGTTCTCCATATCATACATTGGTATGGACTCTTGGATCTTTTCCAAGAGAACATTTTACTACCAATATAATCAATAGCTATCATTGCCATGAGACTGGAATGTGAAACAAAAACATGCTGCTTTGATCAATTTACTAAGAAAGCAACCATTCTGGACAGAGATTATAATTCCTTTTACCCCATGTACAATTTTAAGACAGGAATCTCATCAGCATTTATGGTCACACTCCATAATCTGCCTTCATGGCTATGACACAAGTATTTTCTCCCAAGACACTAAAACCATTGTAGCAGGAAGCTTGGCTATGCCAAAGACTCCATTGCTCTAGTCATCTGTAGGTATATGTATTCCACATACCATCAGTAATTCTGCAATGACAGTGCTTGTGCCGCTAGACACATATACTAATGATACCACAGGCTCCACATCCACAGTTTCTTCATCTATGCATGCCTCAGACCTTATTCCCAAAGCTCCTTCTTAGGTTCCGTACACCAGAAACTGGTATCACTGCAAGTATGTATCTGTGCCTATAAACTAGAGCTGACCCATGAGTAACATCCTTCACATTAATTATTATATACTCGTCTTGTGCTTCAACAAAATTCCTAACAGAAGCTAACTGAGGAAGAGAGGACTTCTTTTGGCTTACACCTTTGGTATACAGTCCATGATGACAGGGAAAGCATGTCAGCAGGAATGTAAATTAGCTGGTCACATTCCATGTGTAGTTAAGAAACCAAGAGTGATTAGTGATCATGTTTGCTAGCATTCTTCTTTCTATGATGCCCAGAATGCCAGCCTGTAGACTAGTGCTTCCCATATTTAGGGTGTATTTATACCCTCAATTAATCTGGTCTAGAAAATTACTGACAGATACATCAAGTCAATACAAATCATCATGCAGTATATTTTTTTCTGTTTGAGGAAGAGAAATCACATGGATTCCTGCAAACTTCAGGAAAGAAACATCATGGCATCTCTCAGCCCTGCTGTGTACATCCACAGCCTTTGCCACTGAGGATCCCTGAAATCTTTCTTTTCTCTGGTGATGTCTTGCTTGTACAAATAACACAACTTTGAGTATGAGTTCTCTAACAAAAGCAGTATATAGTGTCTAAAAGAGGTGGCTGCTCCATCATACAGTCATGCATCAACACAACTCAATGTAACATCAATGACACATGAGACCACCAAAGAAAACCAATGGATTTCCAACCAGTGGCTCCAGAAGAAATGGATAAATATGAGTGGTGTAAAAAAGAATTCAAGATAATTGCTATATGGATGCGTAGTGATCAGCAAAGGAACAAACACATACAATTCAGTGAACCTAGAAATAGTAATACCTAAAACTTAACATCAAAAAAAAAAAAAAAAGCCAGAAAAAGATCAAAGTCTTTTTGCCAGAAAATTAATGAATTTAAATGTGTGACATTAAGTGAGTTCACAAAATCTCAGACCAAAAAACAAAACAAAACAAAAAAACCTAATGCACAGGTTTTTTTCTCACATATGGAGCTTAGCTAGTGTTTGTGTGTGTGTGTGTGTGTGTGTGAACAAATGTACATGTGGGTTCACTATAAGACATAGAAAGGAGAACAAGGAAGACTAAATAATAAGGGGGTAAGGGAAGATTTAAGGCCGGCAATAAACATGAATTGCAATAGTGGATAATAAAGCTAATTGTTTTTCTAGTTCTAACTCTGTAATGGGTTTTCACACTTGGTGTGGAAAAGTGTATAAAAATATATTCTGTATTGAAAATGTAAAGTACAGTGTGAAGCCTCACAGCTTCAGCATGATTACTCTTAACTGTACAGAAGTTCACTGAGATGTATAGTCTTTGGGGCTGATTAATCTTGGTGTGTGATAGGTATTATTTTCAGGTTTAATTTATTGATTATCTTATAATAAAGCTTATAAAAATAAGAGATAAATCAACAAATAACCAACAATTTCTTGAATTAAAATATGTAATGATGTATATAATAGTGATTAGATACTCCATGAAGATGGAAATCAGAAGTAAACTGAGATTCCTATATAGTAATCTATACTTTATAGTCAGTTTGTCTAAAACTTATTTTTTTCATAGGTGAAAATTTGTATATTACAAAGCCATAAATTGATATAGTACCAGCAGAAAATCAGACACACAGAGCAATGGAACAGAAGAGAAAATCCAGAAATAAACACAGGCTTGTATGTTCAAGGACTTTATTTTTTATTTCCCAGAACAAAGACTTTATTAGGGAATAACAATGGATGGAAATGTAGAAAAGGAAGTCATGACAGAAATTGGGTAGGAAAAAAGGACACAGAATTTTAAAGCAGGCTGCATAGTTGTTTGAAATAATTATTCTCAGCTACAGGATTCTTTGTAAAGAAAGGATTGTTTCAAGATTGAATAGACAGCTCCTGGGCAGGTGGCCTTGAATTGATCTCCAGCAAGAAGGCTGCAGTTCAGCAGTTTCTTGCTCTAGTTTGTTCCTATTGCCGGGTAAATATACCTGAAGCTTCTTGACTCCATTTTGCTAAGATTTGACACATAATACTCCATTTTGAGTCTGGCAATATTCCTGTTACTCTCATTGTCTTTGCCCAAAATTGAATGGCAACCTTGAAAGCATTAAGTGGGCAAAGGATATGGCAACACTGTGATTCTCCTAGTCTCATCAGGATGTTCTCCAGCAAACCAAACAAATCTAGGATTATGCCAATGAACCTGAATTTTGTGATGATGGACCAAGATATAAGCACAATAGCTGACTTAGAGTCTTTTGGGAAGATACTCAAGAGTTTTATAGCTGGGTCATATAATTTCTATTTTTCTGTTTTGAGGATCCACCACACTAATTTCTATAGTGGCCTCACAAGTTTACACTTCTATCAGTAGTAAATAAGTGTTTGTCTTTTCCTACATCCTTACCAGAATTTGTTATCATTTGTTTTCTTAATGATAAGTCATTTAAAAATAGTTTTAATCTGCTTAAGAATGTTGAACATTTTTTTACATTTATTGGATGTTTGTACTTCATATTCTGAGAATTTTCTGTATTTTAGTAGCTCATTTAGTTATATGTTCATATATATTTATATGTTATTGATTTGTTCTTGTTATTTAGTTTTTTGAGATCTTTATATATTCTATTATTAATCTTCTGTTAGATGTATATGATCAAAAAAGATTTTCTTCCATTTTGCTGGCTATCTCTTCACTCAAATAATTAAAGAAGCTTTTAAATCTCATGCAGTCTTATCCAAGAAATACTTGGCCAAACTTCAAAAGCAAATAATTGAGGAATGATAGTTCCTTCAGGAAATGCTGTCGGTTAAACTTGATATCTGTGTGCAACTGAAAGTGGATTAAATATTTAAACATAGTATCCCAATGTAAATAAATATCATTGGTTGAATTGGAGAAAAGCCACATGATTAATTTTGTATTGATTTTTTGGCTGATACTAAATATACAGATAGCAAAATAAAAATAGGATCATTTTAAATGAAAAGTTTCCCATGTAACAGAAGAAACAATCAACAAAATGCAAACACAAACCACAGAGTAGGAGAATATATTTGTTAAGCATGTATCTGAAAAGGGTTTACTACTTAACATACACAAAGGGTTAGGGTTAAACTTACTCATATAACCCATATAACTCATGGAAAATCATATCATTACAATATTTATTTTATAAAGCTTACAAATGGCCAGTTGGTCTATAAAAAAAGGTGGGCAGCATTAGTAATCAAGAAATTAAAACCCAAACCCAAATAAAATATCATCTTGAATTTATTAAGATAAAATTAAAACATAATAAGTACAGTTGTCAAGAAAAAAATTCTTTTATAAATAGTTGGTTGGAATGTAAATTAGTATAGCCATTGTGGGAAGCAATAAGAATAACCTTCAAAAATTTAAAATAGAATTACTGTATAATCAAGAAATCCTACTTATGGTAATATATGTAAAATAAATAAAAAGACTGTCTCTAAAAGTTATATGCTGTTTTGCGTTCTTGCAGCATCATTCTGGCATTTGATATAGGAAACATTTGTGTTCAGTGATAGATAATGAATGGGTAGTTCATTCACACACATGCACACGATGTGACTTTATACTTAAACAGGAAAGGGGATTCTTGATATTCTTGATGGCACATGAACCTGGAATACATAATATATAAAATAAACAAGATAATGAAAGACAGTACTGAATAAACTGCATACACTTGTATGTGGAGCTTTATAAATCAAACTTAGAGAAGTTTAGGCTTGTTACCAGGGTTGGGGAGAAGTAGAGATTCTTCCCAATGATAGAATTTGAAGTTACAAGGTGAGTAAATTCTGGACTAATACATATTTTTTGCAAATATAGTTAAAATAATATACTGTATCCTTGACATTTCCTAAAGCATCTTCATACATCTATATGGTTTCTGTTTGAAGTGACTGATGTGTAATTTATATTAACAAATGTTCCATTATATATATTGATAAGCATTTCAATATTACATATCATATATATCATATACTTTTTGCGTGTATTTTTATTTTATTTCCTATTATACTTAATGAGGCTAAATTTTTATGACTAAATATAATTACTTGCTTATGGAGTTAAGTGACAGGTTTGTGTATATAGACTGGGGCTTGTGTACAGCTTAGAAGTTCTATTTGACAATACAGCTTTGTGATAAATATTTCCTCCAGGTTATGAAGGACCTACAAATTAAATAGATCCATCATGGTCTTATTCTATTAGAAGATGATCCTTGAAAACAGAAGAATGCTGTGAGAAATTTGAGAATTTCTTCTTTAGGAAAAGACCTAATTTAAGAGTCTTCTAGAATTATTTTCTCTTATTCTGGAGAGACCATTAACTTTTGGTCACTTTTTTTGGCCATATTTTTGCTAGAATTCGAATAATTACCTTTAAGTTAATAAATATATATGTGAAAAAGTTGTCATATTCAACAAAGAAATAAAAGCTTGAACTTGCCAGACTGACAAGGAAGGAAGAAAATCACTTAATGGAAAGATAAACTGGATACCAGCTTCTCTCTCATATCATTCAGGAATTGTTGGCAGGTAAGTAATTTAAGAAAAATAATGACTTCTTAGAAAGAGCCCCATATAAGTCGCAGACTTAATAGTACTGAAGAATAACCAGGTCAAGAGCATGTGGAACTTCCCTGGAGACTTTAATAGGTAGTTTATTGTCCTGCTTAATAACATCGCTTAAACATGACAGAGTATCTCATATGCAGATGAATGAGCAAGAGGATGGTTAGGAAAATGGGGCCGCTGATCCTAGTTCATTCCTTGTCATGTATATACAGGCAAAACAGGTAAAGATGAAGTATCTCCTTATAAGACTATGACACAGTTGCTTACCTCATTTCTATTCATATTTGTTCATCTAAAATTTGTGCTACTACAAAGAGCCTTGGAAATATGGTGCCTGAGACAGTATCTAATATAGTCTTACATACCACTAAAACTTGAGTTTCATTGACAAAAGGAAGAATAGGAGGAAAGATATCAGGTTTAAATAATAATAACTTTTACTATAGGAATAATACCCCTTGGACATGGGGGTATTAAATAACATAAACTATGTTATTTATTCTTTTCATCTTGTATCAGGGAGCTTCATTCTATATCACTGCAGATCACAGACCTAGAGACATTCCTAGCCATGTTATCTGTCCCAGCTTACACTCACAAGCATCATACTTGCCTTTCCCAACAGGTTGAGAAGAGGCATTTTAGACTTTTCATCTCTAGTATATGGCAGCAAGGGATGATGAGAGAGGGAGGTGGGGTTTGGATGGTGATTATCTTCATGTATTTAAGACATATTTATTCAACGTCTATATACTAGCCAACATTCCACATCAGTATCAAATCTCATCTGTGAATGAAGTTTAAAATTTTTTATTATTTAATTTCTTTTCATTTTATGCACCAATCCCAGTTAGTTCCCTTTCCCTCTCCTTCTTCCAGTCCCCACCTTCCCCTTCCCACCCCTTCCACTTCTCAGAGGGGATAAGGACTCCTTTGGGGAGGCAACAAAGTCTGGCCTACCAAGTTGAGGCAGGACCAAGCCCCTCCCTGCTTTATCAAGGCTGAGTAAGGTATCCCACCATAGGGAATGGGCTTTTAAAAGCCAGTTCATGCACCTGGGATAAGTCCTGGTCCCACTGGCAGGGACCCCCATAACAGATCAAATGAACTTTTATTATGGTCACATCTGTTTCTTGTGGTAGCCTTTGTCCTACAATGGCATAGTTGAGTAATTATGCTAGAAATAGTTTATTCTTGAACTTTAAAATATTTATGTGGCCTCTTACTGAATATGTTTTCTTAATTATAGTCTAGATTATGGGGGATACTAGTGATGAAGGTATAGTCTCTATTTTTTTTTCACTGTAGTTGTTAAAAATTTATTTTCTATGTGTTGTGTGTGTGTATGCATAAATATGGAGACCCCAAATTGATGCCCTGTGTGTTCCTCTGTCATTTTCAGTTTATTGAGGGAGGGTCTCTTACGAAACATGAAGCTAGCTAACTCTAGCTAGTCGTTCTAACCAGCTTGCTCCAGGGATCCCCTATGTTGGTCTCCAGAGTGCTAGAGTTACAGGCCTCCATTGTAGCTACTGGACTTTTAAATGGGGTTCTGGGGTTTTAACTCTGGTCTTCATACTTGCAGGGCAACTGTTTTATCTTCCCAGTTATGTCTCTATCCCTTACAAGATCTTTATTCTTATGAAACAAACATAGACAGGGTTTGTCTTCTGTGATCTAGTTCTCCATGCCTCTTACACTTTTCCTATGGCAAATAGAACAAATAACCAAATGGTCTGTATATTCATTTTCCACATAGACTTTTCAGTTATCTTCTGAACATCTTACACAGCATAGTCAATCCATACAAGAAGGGACACACAATTACAACTGAAGCTCAAGGTCCCTGTGAATTTACAGAAGAGAGTTTTCAAAATCAAAACTACCTCATAGCTTTGATTCTGTCTTGTGCTTGGCTTCCAGTCTTTATAGGACCATGGGTATTTTTATGCTGTCTGCTCATACCACAAATTTCTTGACTGACCATTCTCCCCAGTGCTAGCTCCATTTTCCTTGCTTTGTATCCTTACGTAATTTCAATATTTTGAAAATGGAGACATTAATTTGGGTGAATTGTGTATTTTTCTCATGTAAGTGTCTCTATTGTTTCTGTTTTGTTCTTCAGTTTTTCTTTGAAATTTATGTCTATGAATTCAGAAAGTGTACATTAAGTTAGATTGAGGTTACTCACTGCAGGTCTCTCTCAATCTGCAAAGTAGCATGGCACATTAGCTTAACACTCACATATCTTCTGCTACAGAATGACATACCACTAACACCTGATTAAGAATGAAGATTAGAGCCTTCCTGTAACACAGCCATTGGGAGTTCAGAACTTGTCTGCCTAGAAATATGCTTCCATCAGTAGGAGATAATTAATATAATGGGAAGTAATGAAGTAGGGGTTAAAGGTAAAAGGGCTCCATGGCAGAGTAAATTTATGGTGGGGAGAACTTTATTCTGAGAATGACTGGCACATTAGTAAATTCATCAGAAGGTCAAAACTGAACATCTATCAAGTATGGTGCATGTTCATTGACTTCATCTTTGGTCCAGTCAGGGCTGAGAGGCTGAGTGTGGCCTCATTAGGTTATTAACAATGGGATGATTCTTCTTGAGTTGGCACTTCTCTGGAGAGTATGCAGTTGTCTTTCTTCCTTCGCCTCTTCTCTCTGCCCTTTCCTTAATCTTTCTTATCCTCTCTTTTCATTTATTCTATAAATAGTAATAATATAGTCCACAGTATGCAATAAATTTTGAAAAAGACATGAGGAATATAAATGAGAAATAGAGACCATCCTTACTTTTGTGGAATTTAGTATCTCAGACAACAATAAGCAAAAGGCAATTGTTGCAGATTTGGCAGCATGAGGGGAAGGAGCCTAAGATAGAAATGAATGGATGTTTTCCCAGTTAAAATTCACTGGTTATTTTAGTTTTGACCAGTTCCTTACTTGATTTGCATCAGAGAAACATCCTCCAACAATAGATGGGAATGAGTACAAAGACTCACATCCTAAAACTGTTCAGAGAGCAAGAGACTTTGGAGAACTCAGACCTAAATGGGATGACTTCATCAAACTCTTTCCCCTTAAGGCTCAGGAATCTACATGAAAGAGCAAGTGGGAAGAGGGAAAGAATGCTAAGAGCCAGAATGATTGGATGACTTGAAGGAAACTGTGTTCCAGACATGGTGGTACTGATGCACATATGAACTCACAGAGACTATGGCAGCACACACACACACACACACACACACACACACACACACACACACACACACACACAGAGAGAGAGAGAGAGAGAGAGAGAGAGAGAGAGAGAGAGAGAGAGAGATATTGCATAGGTTCAAGCCAGATGGGATACCTAACAAAGAAGCTATTTGCATTTCCTCCTGACCAAGGTAAAATCAGTTTTCTCTATTGGAGTATCCCTGGATGTATCAACCAACTCTAGGGCAGATTCCATGCCTGCGAGTAGTTGGCCAATACAAACTGAAATTCATGTTTTGTTTTGTCTTGTTAGGGAATTTTTTTTTTTTTCTAATTAGTCTTTTTTTTTGTTTGTCTTGATTTTTGTTTTTGTGTGTTTTGTTTTTTCTTTATTTTTTTTGAAAGAAAGAAAAAACATAAAGTTGGATGGGTAGGGAAATTGGGGAGATCTGGGAGGAGTGGGGGAGGGAATGAACATTATCAAAGTATATTGTATAAAACTTTTAGATTAAAAATTCATTAGTAATGATGTAATTATTTTTTTGTTAACATGGATTTAGTTACTCCATTTTTCTTGTATAAATGCCAATGATATTCTTAAATACTAGTTAAATAGTGGCATCAAAGAATAGTAATATATAATAATATAATGAAAACTAGATACCACAATCATGAGCTAATATCATTAATAATTTGGCACTAATAACTATCAATTTAAGCAGTACATTTTATTGAGAAAAATAAAGTTAGCTGTCTGTTATTGTATACAGTATTCATGTTTCTTTAAGAATATATGTAATCATTTTGTTCCTAAGACTCACCACTGTTTTGTAATTACAATTGAGAGACCCTCCATTTTTCTGTGTGATCACTAAAATGGTGAGAGGATAGTGAATATTTGACATTGCAAACAGATTCCTAGAAATGTTAACCTGATTATGTAAGCAAAGGTGATAGTAGTTATTAGCAACAGCAATAGCAATAGTGATAGCAGCAGTGACAGTAACCCATAATTATAACTCTTATAGTGTAAAATCATAAATGCTATTCATGGACAACTCACTGACTTAAATGACCCTCTCGTATTTATATGTGAGTTACTGATGCTCGCCACTGGAAAATTACTCTATCCCAGGATATATACTTTAAATACAGTGCTCTGCTTTCTTGCCTTGTCATATACCACAGAGTTGTGTTAAGAACAGAAGGCAGACCTAAAATTCCATTGCTTAGATCCTAATACCAAATCTCTACTAATGAGCACTTTCCTTCAATTTTCATAAGTAAACCAAAGAAAAGATATATAGTGATATTTACCAAGCTATATTCCTTATACATGTTATCTAGAAAATCCTATAATTAGTAAAATTTTAAAAATGCTGCAAAAATATATTCCTTCCTGATAAAATGCTCATAAAAGCAAAAGAGAAAAGTAGGAGTGGGGCCTGGGTGGGAAGAAGGTGTTTGGTAGGAGTGGGGGGGGAGGTTAAGGGATGCTTATGATAGAGGGGAGAGAATAAGATCAAAATACTTCATATAAACACATAAAAGTTAAGCAGTAAAATTATCTGTAAGAAGAAAAGTAATGAAAATGATATAAATAAAAAGGCATGCCCTTTGGAGGGAATGGACAATATAAGAGATATTTCACAATTTATATGAGTCCCTTATGAAATTACTTTCAGAAATTCTGAACAATGTAATCTGTCTTTCAGTATTAAGATGCCTATGGTTATAAATGTTAATCATACATATACACCCAGACACACTAACACACACACATATGTGCACATATACATATTTGCCCATCTATTTGTATTGACTTCCAACAGCCATACTAAATCCAACAGGGTTATGCTGAACCCACATAGTGTGTAATGCTATGGGTGGAAAGTATACTTTACAGTCTTCACAAACAGTCACAGCCTGGAAATATCAAATATACCCTTTGAGGCTCTTCCAACTGGTTTTCTGGCACATATTATTTATATTCCCCATCAAGCTAAAGTAGAACTTACATTAACCATAGCTTATTAGGTGTAATGACAACAATTTTCTATTGAAGTTAACTGAATTATAGTTTTACTTGCAAATGGGTGTGCATTGTAACCATCGCTGAAATCTTGGTGGTAATGGTGCAAGGCAGTGTTGAAGTATTTGCTTTATTACTCTTGTAGTTTTCTGAAAAGATTTGCCTGTGGAACAAGCTTTATTCTGTTTATCTAGTTGTTTGAGGAGCTAGTTTAAGCTGGAGCAACTGTGTATCAATTTATTCTTCTTGTGATTTTGTGAAACACATACAAAGAGGGCTTTCCTGACATCATTTTCACAGCCATAGTTCAAGGCCACAGATGTACCAAGAATTGCTTTTAGAGTACACTGAAGCCCCTCTATAATACAGGAACTGAGGGACTTGAGTACCTATTCCAATTTCCACCCACAATCAAGAAGCAAGAAATTAGAGTAGTTCTTCATGAGTATTTCAGGTGGTGAAATTGAACTTATGCAACGTATTATCCTCAAGTTTTACCCACAATCAAGGAGTAAGAAATTAGACTTGCTAAATGGAAAGATGTCTCCCTGAAAAATTGAACAAATGGGCAATTTGACAAAGTACCATTATAACATGATGGGCTGGCTAAGCCCTACCAAAATGAGATACCATGTAGAATAAATGAACTCCCTGGGAAAAAAATAAAGGAAGAAATATCTTGTGCAGAAACTCTGAATTGGGTCATTCTCTCCTAAAAGAATTTTTAATGGTTCTCGTCCGAATCGAAAAGAGACTTAATGGGGTAAGTTGGCTTCTTTTGTGGAATTTTTGTCTGGCGCATTCTTCCAGCTTTCAGTCAAAATTGTAACTGCTAGTGGCTTAAATTGAAAAATTTGACAGACATTTCACCATGTGCCTTCTCCCTCTTTGTTAAAAACAGATACAGGTCTTTAGTTGACCCAGAGGCTTCTTCCCTTTCAGGAAGTGTTTTTGTTCATTGCAGGTCTGTTCTGGTGGAGAGCATGTATGTGGCCCTATGGAGGTCCATATATGGACCAAATGATCCAAGAAAGATGAGACACCTATTAGTGTTATCTGAAAATGTGAGAAATGGAAACACTCCCCCAGAAGCACACATTCTGAGTATTCTTTTGAATGCTGGTGCAAATAACCAGAGTCTCACCTTCAAGTTTCATCTTTTTCCTGGTAGATGAGCTCAAGTCAGTTCCTCTGCTTCCCTTAGCTTTGGCTTTCTCATCTATGGGTGGGGATTGTAAACTCTGCCCTGGGATCAACAGAGAGAGCAAATATCTGACCCTAGGCATATTATTGTCATCCTGAAATGTTACATGTCATGTGAAGAACAGATGTGAAGATTCAAATGGCTTTTGGAAGCTTGTGGTGTTCATATTCAACAGGTTCATCAGTAGAGTTATTGTAGATTACTGGAAAAAAAACATACATGAAATTGTTTCTTTAAAGCTAAGATCAACATAATTGATGAAATTGCAGCAGCAATTCTCTTTATGGTCAATACACACACACACACACACACACACACACACACACACAATCTATCTATCATTTATCTACATCTTTTCGTTCTGGTTTATTATAGTTTAAGGACACCAGTAACAGGAAGAAGAATCAGCATGTGGTTGATGGTTGAGTGACAGCTGTAATTTTCAATATAATAGAATCTTTGATAATGTAAAAGCTACCTTCTGCTTATGCAAAAGTTTAATGAAATAAAGCACAAAGTGGTGTTTTCTTTCCAACAAAGAACAAGTGCAGTTACAGAATTTAGCATGTTGAGTTATTCTTTCCAAAAATCAACCACCTGAGGACCAAAGAATAAGATTAAAACAGAACTTCCATGCATTCTTTTCTTGAATGAACAAAGCATTTGTACAGCTAAACTGGGTAGCTGCAACACAATTTGGTAATGTTTCTATTTGTTGAAGAAATGCTGAGTATTTGTAGGAATGGCAAGAAGGAAAACATAGTTCTCATCTGCATGCAACATAGTCATAACATGAAATTGTGAGCTCAGAGATATGATTTATGAAAAGATTGAATTAACATTGTGAAAATCAGAGCTCCCTCATTTGCATAAACCTGGGGACTACTGCTGTGTGACAAAGCAGGCAGTTACTTGGCAATGGTAGAGAGTGAGGTGAGGTAGCATTTCCCAGATTTTGCTCACCAGTGTAAATCAGCTATGGGAGTCTGCTGTTGGTAGAAAGATGTGGAAGTCTGTACCATGTAGACATCATTCCTAACTCAGCTCATCTGAAATAAAGAGGCACCATAGAAATGTTTGTCCTAACTTATAGCTGCTTGTGGTGAAGATCTCTCTGTGAAAAAAGAGTATAATTATCTGGTGAACACAAACCTTTATAGGCGTTTTAGCTTACTGATGTTTTCTCCTGGTGACTTATTTATTTATTTATTTATTTATTTATTTATTTATTTTTATTTAATTTTATATAACAAAGTCCAATTAAATGAAAACAAACATTTATACACAATATTTGGGAATTTGGGCGTCGTTCTTTCCAAACTACTTCCTGCTGGTAAGGGGCGCTGTCTTGGGGGATTCGAAGAAGATTCAGATATCCTAGCTGTAGTCTGCATCTCCTGGTGACTTCTATTCCTTGAACTCATGAGGATATAATCTGGAAGGAATCAAAGCTTTAACTTTGGAACTAGGAAGTGGCTGACCAGTTCCTGAGGTCATGTGATCATTTCATAGCCAGAAAGTGAGATAAGGAAAAAGAAAATCATTGGGCCCTCCCACATCAATTGACTATTTTTAAAAATGTGCTTTGTAGGCGTCCTTACATCCTGACCTAAGGAGGCATTTTCTTAGTTGGGGGGTTCTCTCTTCTGAGGGGACTGTAGCTTGTGTCAAGTTGACAGAAAACTAGCCAGCATAGGAGACAAGAGGGAACTTATGATGAGGTGGGGGCCACATTATTACAGACAGCAAGAAGTTCTCTGATGTCAGGTGTGGGCTGGGAAAGCTGGTGGTGTAATCTCCAGTCCAAATGAGGACCTGAGAACCAGAAACTCCCAAGTCTGAGAGGAAGAGAGAGACAGGAAATTTTGCCTTTCTTTCTTTTTTTTTGAAAAGGACTCAAGTGGATTGGACCACACCCACCCGCACAGGTGAGGGAGATCTTCTTTAGTTGATCTACTTACTCAAATGCTGATCTCTTCTGGAAGCATCTTCTCAGACATGCTCAAGAATAATTTTTTAACCAGTTATTTGGGCATTTCAGCCCAGTCAAGTTGATACTTAAAATTAGCCGTCATGATGGTGGTATAAGAGACGGCAGGAGAGACCCATCCCATTCTAGTGTGGACAAGAGCAACAGAATGGGAAACAGTAAGGTGGAGAGTTACCCTGCTTCCTTGCTGCTGAGCTAATGGCTCTCATTTTCAGCCCAGGTGATCAACTTTATACCTCAGAGTTTACTCTGAGCCTCTCCCACAGTCAAATTACATTTTCCCTAGGGATTCTTTTTTCAATACACAGAGACCCAGCTCCCTCTGTTGAACAAAAGTAAAAAATGGAAGGTAACAATTAACAGAGATAGTTGTCATCTCTTCAGCAAAAAAGTGTCTCTCCTCAAATGAACAATTAAACCAAATAAACACAATGACACCATCATATTAAATTTACAAGAATATTGAAAACCAAAGAATAGAGGTGAAAATGGGTGATTTTTCCCCTCACTATGTATCAGGTAAAATTTATTCAAGGGTTCTTAAGCCCTGAATAATTCTATGGAATATGAAATCTATAATAACAAAGACAATATGCACTGAAAAAAAAAAGCTCAGAGTGCTACAGAGAATGGGGGTGGGCAGGGAAGAGTCTAAAGTGGAGGTAGAATGGGGGTGGGCAGGGAAGAGTCTAAAGTGGAGGTAGAATGGGGGTAGGCAGGGAAGAGTCTAAAGTGGAGGTAGAATGGGGGTGGGCAGGGAAGAGTCTAAAGTGGAGGTAGAATGGGGGTGGGCAGGGAAGAGTCTAAAGTGGAGGTAGAATGGGGGTGGGCAGGGAAGAGTCTAAAGTGGAGGGCACCATGAATGAGCTCTGTTTTTTTTTTTTGTGTGTGTGTGTGTGCTTGTTTTAATGTAAATAAATTACTTTTTTCCTACTTCCTTGCACTGGAGATTGGACCTTTGGCTTCCTGAATGCTTGTGCTCCACCACTGAGTTACATCCTCTGCCTCAAAACATGATTTGAGATGGTTGTGGTGGTTTGAAAGCAATTGGCATCATAAGCTCATAGGGAATGGCACTATTAGAAGGTGTAGCTTTGTTAGAGTATGTATGGCCTGATTACAGAAGTGAGTCACTAGGAAGGTGGCCTTTGAGGTCTCACATATGCTCAAGCCACACCCAGTGCCTCAGACTACTTTCTGATGCCTGAAGGTCAAGATGTAAGAACTCTCAGCTCCTTGTCTAGCACCGTGTCTGCCTTCTTGCTGCCTTGTTCCTGCCATGACAACAATGGACTAAACCTCTGAACTGTAAGTGAGCCACCCCAATTAAATGCTCTCCTTTTCAAGAGTTGCCATGGTCCTGGTGTCTCTTCACAGCAATAGAAACTGCAACTAGGACAACAATCAAAATGTATGTTTAAATTACTCCAGGTGAAGGCAGGTGATTGAATAGAAAAACAAACAAACAAACAAAAACAAAACAAAACAAAAAACTCTATCCTCAAGGAATGGGAAATTGTGAAAGGAGAGGAAATCAATAATGACAATGAATTTGGAATGACAATAGTTTAATTTGGTAGCAGATGATGCAATTGGTAATGGAAGAATAAAGGGACAAAAAATATCTTTTTTTCTCTGTACTAATGAATTTTACTTATAATTTAGTAATGTTTTTCAGCCACTAAAATTTCTTAGTCTGCTTGTTTTGTTTGGTTAAAATGAGAAAAACACAATAGGTCAGAGAAAAGCAATTTATATAGAAACCATGAATTAAAAAAAAAAAAGGGTCAACCAGAATAGTGGTGTTTGCAGTAGAAATGAAGTATTTTGTTGTTGTAAGAATAATAATCAGTTCCAAAGTGCATATTTTAAAACAATAATATTTACTTATTTATTTGTGTGGGTATGTTTGCATGTGTGAGAGTATTCACACCCATATGAGAACACATCTCTGTGTGTATGCTGAAGCCAGAAGAGGGCACTGACTGTCCTTGTCACTCCTTGCCCATTTCATGAGGAAGAGTCTTTCCCTGAACCCAGAGCTTTTATGTCCAGTAACCATCCTATATTTGTTCCCTTTGGGGTTGATGGTGCAGGCCTGTGCAGATTGCCTAGCTTGCTATTTGGGTCCTGGGATTCAAACTGCGATCCATATGACTGCATAGCAATATTCTTAGCTGTTGAGACATCCCTCAGATCCCTGAAGTATAGATGCTTTGATAATACTGCCCTTAGTAACACTGAGCAATCCTCTTTTAAGGTTGTTTACCTCAATTATGCTTCTTGACTGAAATGTCCCGCTGTCAGAAAAATCTGGAATAATGATGAGATCTGCTGGCGAACATTTGATAAGTAATTAATGCTGTCCTCTAGCCTATTGGCTCAGTGTTTGAGAGTGGATAAATACAGCATACAACTTCTTTTTTTTTTTTTTTTTTTGGTTAGGATGTTTCATCTGGATCACTATTTTATTTGGAAAAGCTGAAAGTCAGAGCAAATCTTGTGTCCTGAAAAGTCACATACCTAACCAATGTACTCATAGAAAAAAAAAAAAAAGGGGGGATATAAACATATTTGTAACAAAATAAAATATTATCTGAAAAAGTTTTGTTCCTTTTCCACTCTTAAGCATGATAAATCAATGAGAATAAAAGGAAAAGGTGTGAAAGACATTAAATCATTTCTTCCTTTGTCCTTTCTAATATGCAGCAACACAAGTAAAAAGCATTTTGGTATTGCACTTTAAGGGGTCATATTCTATTTTAAACCTTTTCATACAATTCAGCCCTGGCCCCTTTCTCTTGGAATGGAGGGAATAGATAGACTTGGCTAAATAAGGTTCAGGTCAAAGTCATGTGGTTGGAGTGCCAAGGGGCTAGGAGGGTTTGGGAAGGCATGTGGAAGGAAATCTTAACAGAGCAACCTCTGTTAACTTCACACCATGAAGGGTCCCAAGACTGTGCACTCCTTTGTCTTAGCTCAGCTGGATAGACTCATTAAAGGAAAACTCAAGCCCAAGCTTGATGAATATTACATTGCTTCTGTGGGGGAGGGAAGCGTGAATGGAGAGGTGGGTGACCAGTTTCAGTCCTTGAACACTGTCTTCTGTGGAGATGATTTCTTCTATGTCCCTTCCCTTCTCCTACACATAAACTTTTCTCCTTCAGCCTTCGACCTTGAGCAAGCTCATTCCACCTTAAAAAGGCAAACACATACGATTAGTCCTATGTTGTTATCTAATGACTGAGTACCCCAAACAGATAAGCAAAAGAAAAAGCAAAACATAACCTCCCAAACAAGACAGAGTGTTTATTGCTTCAGCAGATTTTCCTGTTCTGAGGTCTAGAGACATGCCTCTATTGGACGCTTATGCGGGTGAGCAAGCAGTCGGCTGCCTGCTGCACACTGGCTACCATTGGAGATCGGTTCCTATAAGGTCTCTCAGTATGGACTGAAGTTACAAAGACAAAGAATTGTTAAAAGCAATTTTAAGACAGGAAGCAAAAACATTGTATTCCATTTGAGTGAATAACTGGTAACCACCTGTGTGTGTGTTGTATTGCTCCAAATGCCACCAGCATTTGTCATTTGACTATTTTTTGTTGTTGTTGTTGTTGTTGCATGCCATAGAAATGACAATATGGGACCTGGTATCAGTTATTATAGACAATAACTTGGGAGACTCTGGAAGATGTGTGCATGGAACTTCAAAATAGAACTTTTCACTTGAGAGAGAGAGAGAGTGAGAGAGAGAGACAGAGAGAGGCAAGTTTCAAAATTAAAGCAATAGCTGAAATATCCTCTTTTTCCCAACATAATACCAAACCCACATGCCTGTTTGCCCAAGGGAAAAGTAGGTGGAGGGGAGAGCGGGTTGATGAGATATTACCTGCTGCTGTTGTCTTTGAAGGCTGACACAAGGCAGATCAACTTTGTTATTAATAAAAAGGATGGGGGCAGCTGATGGCAGCAGCTAATAAAGTGATGCTTGGAGGTCTAGAGAAGAAGAAAGTACCAATGAGCGGGCTCTAGTGATCCTAAGTTGATTAGACATATTTCTTTTCTAATGGTGGAACTAATGAGCTGGTATGACTTAGGCATCACTTAGCTTTTTCTGGAATCAAAAAGTGTAGGACTTTCTGACTGGACTTTGACTTTTTTTCAATAGGCTAAGCAAGTGTCAGGGAGACCACATCTTTGAAAACCATCCAGAAAGTTTCACTAACCTCCATTTGTGTATGAACATGAATAGAGGGAAGTGCAGATTTATCTGCACTTTTCCCGTGAAGATTTATCTGGTTGAAAGTTGATTGAAATGAGAGAAATTAAAAATCATCTTGATGAGGAAGTAGCTGAAAGTGAGTTGTAAGTGGCTGCTTTCCTTGACTACAAGGGAATGTGTGGTAATAAAGTATTTGGAAGAACATGGTAGAGAAATGGAAAACTTCACATAGCTTGTTAAGCTAAAAGGCATGCAGGAAGCAGCGAAATGTCAACTCACCGTTGCCAGTGCCAACACTCAGTGTTAATCTAGTGAAAAGAATTATGAATTAAAAGACAGTGCAGCAAAAAGTCAACTCTGAATGCACAGTATCTGAGTTTTTGCCTTAATTCAACTATTGACTACAGTTTTATAGAGTCATTTAGCTTTCCTGAGACTGGCTCCTTCTGCATGTAATAAAGATGCTAAATTTGATTATTTCAAAGAGCCCTTCCCAATCTGAAATCTCATAGTTTTTCACACAAAGATAGTGGTTTCTATTACTAATTAAGCAGTTTTCATATGTCACTGCTTAATCTGTAAAAATTAAAAAACACATATGATAAATTATTAAAAGACAAAATTAGGTAAATTCGGTAGGGCATAAAGAAACTGTACTAAGTTGGAATTGGAAACAGATATTGTATTCTTCAGCTAGCGACTCTGCCACCCATATGTTCATTAAAAAACACACACACACACACACACACATACACACATCGGTTGTTTTATTGTTCTCTCTGGCAGTGCCAATCATAGTTAGCACTAATTAATGAAATTCCAGGGTGCTGTTTGCCAGGATGTTCATGCAATGGGTGAAGCAAACTACAGTGGCAAAATTTCCATCATTTATATTGCTGTGACAACATTGGCTCAAGTTTCAGAAACAATGATTCCAGCTCGCAGTCCCTGCGAGAACAAATGTAGGTTGATTTATGTTCTGAGCCTCTCTAGCATATTGTCAACACAGTGATGGCTGCCAGAGCTCATCCAACAAAGTGCTGACATTTTCTGGGAATCTGCTTGCCTTTACACATATTCTCTCCAATAGCTTCCATTTGCACGCATTGCTGACTTTTCCTCTGATTTTTTTCCTTATTTTTATTTTAAGGCCTAATGAATGGGCTGTATGATATTAAAATTAGTCTGACATTATTAACTCAACTGAACCAATACAAAATCTTTTGGGATCAAGTCATGCTCAGGAAAGGTGATAAATTTCCTTTACTGTGCATTGCTATGGCCTTGAAAGGATTTTAAATATAGTGTGCTTGTTTTAGAATCATACTTCTTTTTTAGTTAAGTCATACCCTCCCCTCTCTCTCTTCCCTACCCTGACATTACTATCAACCTGTTTTTATTGGTCAGTGAGCCTCTATATTCAGATTCGTACCTTTTAACCTAACTTGTTCCATCAATCGATTAGTGCATAGCCTTTTTCACTTCTGTGAAGTAGAAGAGCCAAGTATCACAACTGATTTTTTCAGCAAATGATGGACATATCATTAATGAAACATCTCCATGTGGGTTTGATCAAATACATCGAACGGTTCTCTCTACTGTGTTGTGGGAAATCAAAACCCCATCACGTGGTAGATTGTTGTCTTAAGATACACAGCTTTTCAGAGATTCTTCTGGGCAAACTTTGTATTTCAATAAGGCAAGTTTTATGTCCCATGTTTCTTTGTTGGAAGACATTTGTTTATTCACTTTTGAAAAAAATGATGGGCATTGTATGCAAAGTGATCTTTTAAGTACCATTTGAACCAGCCTTTGTGCTGAGCTAGAAATGTTGTTAGTTCATGGCCTGCCCCAGTTACAGAATCAGTTCAAGGCTAACTTGGTAAGACCCTACCTTAAAATAATAAATAAGTAAGTAAATAAATAAACAAATAAATATATGAACCAGGAATATAGCTCATTGCTATAGCACTCTCCTAATAGGCATGAGTTATAGACTCTGTCTTTAGATTTCGTGTGCAAGCACTATACACAGACACACACCACACATACAAGCTCCCCCCACACAGGTCCACATACCTACATATACACATACACACAAACACAAGCTCCTTCCCATGCAAGTACACACATACGTACACACACAAATACCACACTATAGGTTGACAAATTTGCAACCTATTCTCTTAATGATAAAAAAGAGAACATTTTTCATATTCTGGAAAGTCCCCTTCTCTAGTCTCTAGTCCATCTCATCTGTGTAAAGGATGGGTAGCAAAATCTGTTTTATAGTGAAATGAATGGACAGTTAATTTTTTTATTTTATTTGAACTAAGATAAACCCTTTATTTGCTTATGCTTTTCCAATTTGCTTAAACCAACAACAACAACTTTAATATAACTGACAGTCCTTTCCCCTCACACTTACTTGGGCTGGGGGGGGGAGTGTAATTAGTGGGAAAATAGCTCCCAAGAATGGGGCTGTCCATAAGAGCCACTCAGGAGGCAAGTGTACCTGTAGTGTAGTAACTGGGGACTTACAGTTAATTTTTAAAATATCAGTTTTAATTCCAGTTTCTCCTTCATTGTTCTTGTCACTGCAGATTTGCTTTGCCTTCAAAAATCCTTGTTAATTACTTTTTCTCTGAAGGAAATGGGTGCTATATACTGCCAAGACAGTTACCTATTAGTTCCTGCTCGATATCTCTCTGAAGGTGAACACTTCTTGCTGTCCTTTATTTGATTATTAACAGAGAAGTGGACTTGCCACTTTAAAAGACCTCCAAGAGTTTACTTGTGCATATGAAAAGACTAGAATCTTCCAATTGTTTGTCAGGGGAACTTCTCTATTGTTGTGCACAATTTATTTTTATTGTTTAGCCTTTGGAGAGGCAACACACAGAACCCCATTTTCCTTTGCATTCTCATTTTGTTTGTAGTCAGCAGCAGTAAACTTTTAAAGTCTACTCTGATGTATAGAAGATAGAGTGGGACACTGCATTAGTGGGCCTCCTTAGAGGCCCTGGGGCTCTAGCATCTCCCTGGGGCTTCCAAACAGGAATCAGATGCAGCTCTGGCAGGGACAGTGGGTTACACAGGCCAGGAACACGGCTTATTGACTTCAGAAATCTGGTTTCCTTTGGTGGCCCATACAGAGTGCCTGGCTTCCCACAGTGGATGTCTGCAAACTCAAATCCAAGTTTCTCCTGTTCATCACCAATAATCTTGCAGACTCAGTATATTACATATGTATCAGGCATGTACTGTTTGCACTCTCCATCTCAGGAGTTTATCATTATTTATGGCAGCCTCACACAAGCAAACACTCCAAGCCTTCCATCCTCCTTTCCTTGTTAAGAAGCTGACATCTAAAGAGATGAAGGGTTTTCCTCCAATAGGATTTTCCTTCAATAGCATGCTTCACCATAATCAGACTTCACAATTAGAACCTGGAGGATTTGTACCCCGGGATACTCCAGAGTCAGGGAAGGAATGCTTGATGTCCAACAATCCTTCTTTAGCTTGAAGGTCTCACAACTACTCACAGAATGGGTTTTAGGATTTAAGAGGATGCTCCAATCCAAGAAAGGTTTCCACCTCTCATTTTTCATATGATTCATCTTGAATTATTTCAGGTTTGTGATTTCCAGATATAGCTTTTCCATGTAAATATTACTTCAGCTTAGCTCTTAACAGCATTCTGTGCTAAGGGAATCTTTTAAACCATGAGCTTTTCAAATTGGATGCTATTAGGATTTAGGACTGTCAGGAGCCTGGATTAAGATAGCACTGGCTATAGTGGGCGACTGATAAATATTTATCAAATGATTGAGTGCTTCTATGTATGGCTGTTATATCTTATTATGTATCAAGGGACAAGACTAAAAAACTATTAAGTTCATAGTTCCATTAACACAATAGTGGAATTTATAGAAATATTCCTTTATTAGAGTGCCATGGATATGAGTAGTAAGTGAGCCTTTCTACATTATTCTGTTAATTGTTAAAACTGATAAAGGTGTGTGTTGATAGAAAAATAATGAAGGGGAGATATTCCCTTTGCTGGTGGATGAGCAATATCAATATATTATTTAAAGAAATAGAAAAGACAAAACAACAACAAAACTGGCACAGAAATGCCAGACCTGGTTTTCTTTTTTCTCAGCCCCTGGATCTTAAGAACTGTAGATGGCAATCCCACCACAAAAATAGACAGGGTTTGCTAAATTTAGTAGTGGATTTTGCTTTTTCTAGTGGCACAAAATTATTATGCTTGTGGAGGGTAGCATATAAAGAGAAAAATCATAAAAACAGAAGCAAATTTTAAGAAAATAGAAAACAAGATATATATTTTTTGCAGCCCTGTCTTCATAAGTTCCACTACATGTAAGTTTACAAAATGCAATTTTGGGCTCATGAGTTAATCAAGAAACACTGTGAAGGCATTTTGAACTATGGATAGTAGAAAGTCTCTGTTTCCATGGAAACAAGATACCATACATGGGAACTGGCCACATCATATGGAAGATTTAATTACACTGAAATGATAAATGAATAAAGGCAATTTTTAGTCAATTTGTAGCTAAAGTCCATTAGAAGTCCAGTTTCCAAGGCAACTCATGTCTAAAAACAGTAATAAGAAAAAAATATGGAATAAGATGAACTACACTTCAAAAAGATTTTGAAAAAAAAAAAAAAAAGAAACAGCTGCTCTGCCAGCTGAGAATATTCCGAATTTTAAAAGATCCTCACAGAGATGCACTTATTTTTCTTATGAGAGTCTTGAGCTAACTTCAATAATAATAATAATAATGTCAGTAACTCCCATACAAAGTAAGACATTGACTAAAAAGTGTTCATGAATCTAAGTTTCAGGGTACAATTAGAATGGCATATTTAGGCATGTTTTTATTTTGAAGTGAACTTCATTATGATACAAGAGATCAAGATATGGTGGGAAGTACAGCATGATGGTGAAAGCAGGTTACATTGATCCCAAATGTTGTATTCTTTTACCAAATTTGCTGCTGATTTGTGCATGTGTGTTCTGAGTCAGACAGTAAAAAACAGGCCACCTGGAGGACCCTTTTTGGTATAAGAATGTGAGCACAAACTATTCACTATTTATTGTTGTTTTCAAAGAATGGGCATAAATCTAGGGGACACAAAGAGTCTTTAAATCAGGATATATTCCAAATATTTGCCCAGTATTAATTGGTAAGTATGTCCACACAATGAATTGCTGTGGTAGTGAGCACTTATTCTAAATTGTAAAGAGTAAGGTTTTTCCTCCCACCACTGGTCTTGTCCCGCCGCTGGGCCAGCCCCAATTTAACACACTGAGACTCTGTATTTGATATGATGCTGTTGGCCAGTTACTGCCTGTCCTGGAACTTGTTGTGTAGACCAGGCTGGCCTCAAATTCACATAGATGAGCCTGCCTCCTGAGTGCTTGGATTAAAGGCTTGCACTGCCTCACCAGGCAGCAGTGACATTTCAAGTGAGAAGAAAATGAACTCTACTCTTCCATCATGGAATATGAACATACTTAGAGCTGGGGTAGGATGAACAATAAGAGGAATAAGCCTTGGCAACTAATCTTCTGGGTTGCTGGAGCAGTCAACCTGCTTACACTCCCTGCATATAGCCTTACCTTATTTAAACATCCATGGATTGTTGTTTTTCATCCCTGTGATCAAGTATTTTACAAAAGTCTATGTAAGGCTTACAATTTAGGGGATGCAATCCATTTATGGCAGTCAGCATGGCTGTAGACAGCTTCATGGCTCTGACAGCCTGTGATTTGTACTTGGTGGAACAGAGAGAAGAAATGGGTTAGGAAGCCATCCGCTCCCATAAGTCTCACCCCTAGTCCCCAGAGAACCATATCATAGTGGTTTCCACAAGGAAAGCCAGTATTCAAATGCCTGCAGGAGATATTTTACATTCACATCATAACAGTCCACACTTAAACTGTCTGTGTACTTGAACTTTAAAAGGCATTTTGAAGGCTAAGGGCTTTAGAGTGAGACCAGTATAGATTTAAATCTCATATCTGTTCTTTATTATCTGTATATCTTCGACCAAGTTTCTTGAACTTTTTGACCCTAGTTTCTCCATCAGGAAAATAACTACCACTGGGGATATTAACATCCATATATGTAAAGCAGGGTTTCTTATTCTTGTGCTGTTAATAGTTGGGCCAGTGATTCATGGTGAAGACTGGCCTGTGTGCTGTGGGATGATTAGCATTTTCTCAGTTCTTACCCACTAGGGGAACAGTTGTTAATAATTTGTCCCCTTTGGCACCAGCTTTGACAGCAAAAAAAAAAAAAAAAAAAAAAAAAAAAAAAACAAAAAAAAAAAAAAACAGTCTCTAGAAAGATAGCTAACTGTGTTCTGAAGCTCTAGGAGCACAGGAAGGAGTAGCATGAGAATAGTAGAAACTTAGCAAATGTTGCTGCATAATGTTTGTTTTCTGAGGACTTAGTATAAGTGCATAAGTAGGGATTCTGATAATTTCTCTCATGGTCCATGACTTTACATGTCCTTGATTTCTTTTGGTTTTAAAAGTTTGTTAAGACTTATCTTTTCAAACAGGTACTGTTTTTCTACTCTGTCAATTTAGTATGCTAAAGATAGGCCTCTCACTGTTATTATACTGTGTTCTGTATGAGGCCTTCCTTCTTGGTTCTTTACCACATAGGCATTCACTTTTCAGGGAAGTCTTCTATTTATCTTAGCTACCAAGTGATATTTCTTTAACTTCAGTGACTATAGTTTTGATTAACAGTTTTGTTCATTTTTTCCACATCAGCTTTCCATAATGCTGTTTATTTCCTGTGTGATTTTCTTTCCTTCCCCTCCATCTCACTGTTATACAATGATAATCAAGTTTAACCAAATTGAATGTTTCTAATTGCCTTGTTATCTATGATTTCCCAGTCTCTGTTGACAGAGATGATACAATATTTTCTCATGTGCTTTGTAACTTTTGTCAGTACATTTTTTGATGGCGTTGTTTATTATTTGTGTTTAACATTTTCTTTGACTTACAGAGTTAACCATATAGAAAATTCCACGGTTTTCTGTGGTGTATGTTCACTCATTTGGGGCATGTATATATGGTATTTTTCCACTTCAGGGTCTCCAGACATGCAATCAGAGGGTGTGGACCATGAATGCTTGTGAGATGGAGTAGGCTGGGAAATCTGAATTCCCAAGGTGAACTGTTTGAATACAAGGCTCACATTTATGGCTTAGTCTCCTGTCATGGTCTCAACAACTGTCACTTTGCCCAGGGGATTTCCCTGTCATATTTCTGACTATATTCCAAGATCAGAAATTCAATTTTCTATTAGATTTTTGCTCCTATATACTGACAATTTTAATACATATGTATAACTGCAATTGTCCTTTACCATATTCCTTTTTCATTTTTGGCACCTTCAGAACTACATTTATTACCTGGACTATTTAGTATTCACTGTAGATTCAAAAGCCCCTTTGGTTAGAGGAGAAAAAAATTTCTGTTAGACTAGAGTAAGTTCAAGAAATATACTGTATATACTGGTAATTGGGTCTAATAAGAATACATTGTATACTTTAAGCACCAATGTCAGGCTTCAAGTGTTTTTCTCACAAAAGATGGTTAAGTTCTATAATGTAGAAATAATGTAGCTTTATTCATCTATAAATTCCACCTTTATTTATCAAATATTCCATAGACAAAAAATACATTTCTGTAAAAATATTAAAGCATTTCATTCCCCTTCAAAACCTAGTATTTCCTATTGTTTTAAAAATGTAAGAGGTACCGGCTTTCTATATAAAATTAGTCTGTCATCTTGACTAGAAGTTCCTGCTTAATATTTCTGAACCTCAGTTTCCATAAGTCCAGCAATTAAAGATGGCCTTTACATTGGAGAGAGATTGTGAGGATTTGAGATAACTACTGCAAATCATGTCCTTCCTGAACATATAATAATTGTTCAGTGCCTATTCTTATCGTATAAATCAGCTGCTTTACTTTTTGTTAAGCTTCAGATGCTCAGTAATGTAATTTATTCCTATGTCTTAAGTTTTTCTTTCCTTCCTTCCTTTCTTCTTCCCTTCCTTCCTTCCTTCCTGCCTGCTTTCCTTCCTTCCTTCCTTTCTTTCTGTTTTTCTTTCTTTTCCTGTGAAGAGACACCATAGCCATGGCAACTCTTATAAAGTAAACATTTAATTGGGATGGCTCCCTGACAGTTTCAGAGGTTTAATCCATTATTGTCATAGCAGGGAGCATGGCAGCATGCAGGCAGATGTGCTGTGGGAGCTGAGTGTGCTGCATCTTGCAGGCAACCAGAAGTTGACTGACTGTCACACTGAGTGAAACTTAAGAAGAAGACCTCAAAGCCCACCCCCACTGTGACATACTTCCTCCAGCAAGGCCACACCTCCTAATAGTGCCACTCCCTTTGGGGACCATTTTCTTTCCAACCACCATACCCTATAATCTATAATTATGTGCATTATTGTGAATCTTCATCTCTTATGTACAGAACAGAAACTACATTAAAATTGTGGTAGGTTGTGTCAGAATTATTGAAATGTCTACACAGTCTGCAAGTTTCATGTATTTTAAAGATTGTGACTTAATATAGGTTGAGTGGGACAGTGGTTCCAAACTTAAAGTGAATTTTACCTCCAAAGGATATTTGGTAATGCCTGAGGGCAATTCTAATGGCATCAGAGATATACTAGTACCCAGTGGATAGAAGCTAGAGGTGTGATCAAATGTCCTATACATCAGGGGACAGCTTTTGCAATGAAAAGTTACTGATCTTAAATTTCAATAATCGAAAATCTGTGAACTAAGTTACCAAATGTCTTCATGTTTCAAGCAAACTTCCTTTAAAGCCCTTTGCCTCTAGCAAGTGTGGTAAAACATACTATTTGCTGAGTTAATGTGATGTTGCTCTGAAGTAGGTGAACAGGAGCATTGATCTGATTCACAGAGAACCTTGCATTTGAACCTGGGTTTTTTTTTTTAGCAGTAGAGGATAAAGAGCTGTTCCCAAGTTCAAGTGTAGCATTAACAAAACAAAACAAAACAAAAAATCCAAAACCAAAACCAACCAAACAAACAAAAAACAAACCAAAAAAAAAAAGAAAGAAAAGAAAAAAGTTTGAAATATGAACACAAAATCACAGTAATAGAAGGAATGCAACAGCAAAGACTCTCATGTACATAACACACACAAAGGCCAAGTGTCCGTGGCTAAGAGAGAACATCATATTACCCAGGGATGTCTACATAGTATCTGACACCTTCCAACATCTCTGCATTTCCTATGGATACACAAATTAGCTCTCTCTCACTTTCCTAACTTTCCAAATCCTCCTCTATTTTGCCCTGTTCCTTTTTTTTTCCATAGTATTACAGATTAAACACAGGCATATACCAGGCTATGGCCCTAGATTTCTCTTCACCGATTATTTTGAGATAGGATTTACAAAGCTTTCCAAACTTGCCTTGAACTCACTTTATGGCCTATGCATGTTTTAAAGTTGTGATCCTCCTGCCTCAGCTCCTGAACAGCATAGACTACATAATTGTGCCACCTACCTAATTTTTTTCATACTGTCATAATATTCTATTTCTCTGTTTTTCAGAAAGTACTTTTGTCTTGCTTATTTTCATTACTACAACACGATGCTTATAAGGCATTTAATAAATATTTGAATTGCAGAAAGCAAGGTGAATGACTAACAATTACATCTAAGTGTACTAACATCCCTAATAATGTTTCAGAAAATAAAATGCAAGTCAGTTAGGCATTAGGGAACTCAGGGAGCAGTTACAAAATGGAGAGAAAATACAAACACAGACAGAAGCCCAGCCTCAAACAACATGACAAAATTGCACAGGGCTGGAAAACAATGTCGGCAAACGAAAAAGAAAAAAAAAATGACATACAGCAATCCAAAATGAAATTTGAACAAAGACTGAAGTAATTCCTGTTGTCTCAGAACCAGACAAACATTGCTAGTCTCTGCAAATAGCAATGGCAGTCTCAAAGCCAAAAGCACACTCTGCTTATGTGTGTGCTGGTGGTGTCCTGAGTTTCTGTTGGCGCGAGCCAACCAGGAAGGTTTTTGCCAGGCAGAGGAGCACAGCACCCAAAACATACTCTGTATAAAAGAGACATATTCCAACAGCATCAGATCTTTAATGAACACATCATTTATTGCCAGGGTTCCATTTAGGGAAAGGTAGAGCAGTAAGACAGTAAGATCTAGAGACATACAGCTTTTTTTTTTTTTTTTTTTTTTTGTGAAAAACACTTTTTGAATCTATTTAAATAAATATTTCAAGGATTGCCATAAATGTAATATTTTGTGCTGCTGATGACAACCACTTACCATATTTGCAATCATGATGTTGTTGTGACTCCCATATGGAAATCTTTTCTCTATCTTACAGACGAGGAAGCTGGGCTGGGAAAGGATGAAGCAGCTGATCCAAGATTTGGATTTGCAAACAGAGATCCCAGGCTAGGTCTTTGGATATGTGCTGGCATGACTTCTCTCATTAAAGGCTGTGAAATTCTCAGTCCTTTGGTAGATTTCCACATGGAAACTGCCTTTTCTACTTTTAATTATCCATTAACTTGACTGTTGCTTGGGTGTCTTTCTCTCTCTTGCCTGGGTGCCTGACTGAAGTTACTTCAGGGAGGGAGGATTTGTTTTGGTTGGTGGGCTTCAGGAGGTTTCCACCCATGATAAAGCAGAAATCATGGTGATAGGAAAAGTTCTTTCTGTGTTGATCTGTGAGGTGGCATCATATGTTGACTAGGAAGCAGAAAGTGGGACCAGAAGTGCTAGGTTTTATTCCTTAGGGAACCCACCTCTGGCAGCTGGGGTCCACAGCCTCTCCAAACAGCACCACAATCTGCAGACCACATGTTTGAATACACAAGTCTTTGGGGGACATTTCTGATTAAAATTATAACAAACATATTTGAGCTTAATTTGAACAGAAGTTTCATTCTAAATCATAATTACTCAGAATTTTCTTTTGCTATTTAGCAAACTAGGTCCTACATTTTGTGGAGAAGAAGGCACTGGTTTTAATTTAAATTTTTTAAAAGTCTTCTATGTCTCCCAGGCCACAACCTCAAAGCCTTTTGCCTCGATTTCTTGAGTTCTGGTATTACATCCATGTTCTATCCTGTGTAGTTTGGTGTCTTCTTAAGAAATGCCTTCTGGAGCTGGGGATATGGCTCAGTCAATGAATTGCTTGCTGTCTAAGTAAGAAGATCCCCAGTGCCTACCTATATGGAGGCCTGTACTTGGTGGTACATGTCTGTAATTTATGCATCGGGAAGGCAGAGACAGAAGGGTCTTTGGGGATTGAAGTTCTGCTATTACTGTCAAATATGTGAGCTCCAGGTTTAATGAGAGACCTTATCTCAAAAATTAAGCTGGAAGATTACTGAGGCAGACACTTGGTTACAAATTTCTGACTTCCACATGCATGCATTTAGTGCACGCACATTCAAACAAGAGAGAGACTTTTGTTTCTTTCACTAATGCTTGAACAATGAAGATACCTCAGTCGTTAATGAACCCCAAGCTCCTCTTCAAACAGCTTGAAAATTTAAACTTAAAATGTGGATATAGCTGGGTGGTGGTGACACACACTCTAATCTCAGCACTTGGGAGGCAGAGGCAGGCAGATCTCTGAGTTTGAGGCTACCTTGGTCTGGAATTCCAGGACAGCCAAGGCTTCTTAAAGAAACCCTATCTCAAACAAACAAGCAAACAAACAAATAATCAAAAAGTGGACGAGTTTTTGTAAAAGAAGACAGAGAACATGTCAGACTCCTCCACATCCTTAGTCTTAACTTTCAGAAACAGACACCTGGGCTTTGCAGATGCCACTATCCCCTGTCGCCTCTTCCTGCAGCCATGGTCAACCCCACTGTATTCTTTGACATCCTGGCCGATGGTGAGCCCTAAGCAGACAAAGTTCCAAAGACAGCAGAAAACTTTTGGGCTCTGAGCACTGGAGAGAAAGGATTTGGACGTAAGGTTTCCTCCTGTCACAGACTTATACCAAGATTCATGTGCCAGGGTGGTGATTTCACACGCCATAATGGCACTGGTGTCAGGTCCATCTACGGAGAGAAATTTGAGGATGAGAACTTCATCCTGAAGCGAACAGGTCCTGGCATCTTGTCCATGGCAAATGCTGGACCAAACACAAATGGTTTCCAATTTTTTTATCTGCACCGCTAAGACTGAGTGGCTGGATGGCAAACATGTGGTCTTTGGGAAGGTGAAAGAAGGAATGAACATTGTGGAAGCCATGGAGCATTTCGGGTCCAAGAATGGCAAGACCAGCAAGAAGATCATCATTCTCGACTGTGGACAATTCTAGTTTTGACTTGCGGGCTTCTTACCCACCAGACCATTCCTTCTGTAGCTCAGGAGAGCATCCCCCACACCATCTGCTCGCAATGCCCTGTAATCTCTACTCTCACTGAAGTTATTTGGGTTCCTTATTTTCCTCATTCTCATCCAAGTCTAGATGGATTGCAGAGTTAAGTTTATGATTATGAATAAAAACTAAGTAAGGAAAAAAAGAAAGAGAGAAAGAAAGTAAAATGAAACAGACACCTGAGCCAGTTGTTTATCTAGATTCCCCAGCAACAAATTCATCCTCTTGCTCTGCTTGCAGTGCAACAATGAGAGGCCTGACTCTGATAAGGGATTTTCCCAGATTGTTTTCCCAGATAGCTTCCTGGAAGGCTTTCCAATAGGGAAGGGTCTGGGTGGGTCAGCTTCTCGGTTCTTCTCCTTTCTATCAATATTACTGCATCACCCTCGTCAATGCAATGCATTTTTTATCCCTGTTCTTTTGGCAACCTCAGAACCAATGGCTAGGACTCCAGAAATCATGGAAGCAGATGGAGTTCCCTCCAACCAAGGCCCAAGCACAATCCTCTGAGGCCCTTCTATGTGAACCAAGAATTTAGAAATACCATTTTTTCCTTTAGGCTTTCCTGGACCCATCTTGGCAGCTCTTTGGTGTAGTTCTTATTTCTGCATTTTCCTGGTGTTTCCTCCATATTCTCTCAGCCTTCTAATTCTTGTGTCAAATCTTCTCTGTCTGAAATGTAGTTATTGTAATTTAATTTGGACAGGTACACACCGTGTTCAGGTAATAGTCTATTATTTTTCTCAGCTGTCACTTACTTATAAAAAATATGAGTGAACAGAGTTCATATAAAAATGAAACAATAGTAGGTATTACACAAACCCAACTGTGAATGAGATGACAGTCTTGCTTTGCATAGACTCAGATGTCATGGACAAGAAAAGCTGTGAAGTGTTTGCAGGTCACACTCTAGGAGCAGCCTCCCAGAGTTCACTGGGACACCTGGGAAGGTAAGTGGGCTTGTCTGTTGGCCGGACTTGTGTGACATAGGGTGTTGCACCGTCCCGCCAGCGGGAAGAACGACAACAACAGGATTCTTCTCAAGCATACTTTATTGGGAGCTCCAAGCTGAAAGAGAGAAAGACTGAAAAAGAGAAGGAGAAGGACCCCGACCCTACGGAGCTCCAAGCTTATATACGCGTGATGATGTGGACATGCAGCGTCGTCTGATTGGCTTAGGTCTCATCGGACGATTGTGCATCACCCAATCAGGATAGGTGAGCAGCCATCTTAGGATAACATCACATGTTCATGTGCAGACGATTAGGCATTCGCAGACGATTAGGATACAAGAGCAATAAACAAGCTGACGTGGCAAAGCCTGACGAAACCAATGTGGCCAGTGTGGCTTCCCACAATAGGGATCACCACAGGGAATGATTAGTAGGGCTGTGTTGAGGGAAGGCTCTATTATTTAGTGGGAACACAATTACTTGGTTTGTTTTGTATTTTCAGGCTCCAAATTCACACAAGACAGTGACCAGGTCTTAGAAGTACGTGAAAACAGAACTTTCCAGAGGGTGTCATGAGCAGCTTCCTCTGCGGATCCAGGCAGAAGAAATGGAGCAGAAGACAAAACTTCATCAGTATCTAAAACTTTGAGCCACTTTGGTAAAGCACTATGATGCCAAGAAGGCTTGCCTCTTGTATGTAGCTCCCAAGCCTGTACTACATGACCCCATCACAGCTATCTTCCTGGGTCTTCATTCATTTTTAACCTGGCATTCCATTTGAGACTCACCTCTATTGAATTTTCTGTTTCCTGTGTTCTGTAAGTGCCTTTTTCTTGGCTTAGTTGGTGGGGAATTCTTTAGAAGATCCTGAGAAATAATGCATGTGAAGCAAGTCTATTTTAAACTTTGGATATCTAAAAATAATTTTACTCCATTCTCCTATTTGATTGACAATTTCCCTGCACATAGTACACAGATTAGAAATAATTTTCAGTGCTCATTTTGAAGACATTTTAGCAGTTTTTTTCTTTTCTTTTTTTTTCTTTTTTTTTTTGTTTTGTTTTTCTACTTTCCAGAAGTTTCATGAGGGATCTGAAGACATTCTTGCATCCTGTTCATATGTTATGTTTTATTTTTTCTTTCAGAAAGCTTGTAAAATCTCATTTAAGACTTCAGGATAGAGTCTCTCTCTCTCTTTCTCTCTCTGTGTGTGTGTGTGTGTGTGTGTGTGTGTGTGTGTGTGTGTGTTGTACACACTTTCAGTTTGGAGACTAGTGTTATGGAGTTAGGGGAAATGTTCTTGAATTATTTATTTGGTAATTTCCTTCTCTCCTTTATCCAATTTCCTGCCCTGAGCTTCTAATACAGTATACATTTTCTTTAAGTTTCTACTAGTTTGTGACCTATTTACCACTTGATTTTTAAATCAGCTTTCCGTAGATTTTCTGTCTTTTTCATGGCTGTTCCTTTTCCATCTTTGTCCTTGGGTATTCCTGGAGAGGGAGTCAGAATACTTCATTTTTGAGACCTAAGCAGCTGGCTCAGCTTGCTTCCCATCTCTAGGAGGTTGAGAGTACTGAAACTTTTACATCTTGAGTAGGTCTACTGGCTTTTAGCTTAGGATGTGGCTTTTTTGTCAATCCAGCTCTTACAAATAATCAGTTGGGGTTTTATATATGCTTGATTGCATTTTGCTCCCAGTGAAAAAGTCATGCCCACAATAATTATAAAAGCCTGGTTAAAATAGAACTCACCGTGACAAGGAAGTATGTTAGTTCAAAGTGTAATTGAAGCTAGCCACAAAGAGGTCCAAACCCTGGAACAAAATTTTGAAATTATGGGAAGCAGGGCTAGGAAATATTTTGGAATGTGTCCCCTGGACTAGGGATAAGATCCTTTTTTTTTTTTTTTATGACAAAACATTTGAGAGAAGGAAGGCATGCATTGTCTGTGTTGGCTGTAAGAGGGGAGGGTATGCAAAATGAACAAAAATGGACCTTTCAATCTCTTTCATTTTTATTGCCTGTTCTGTTGATTGAACCTATGGCCTAAAGAAATCGAATTCCATTTCAGACATTAAAATTCTGTACCTAAACTTTAACAGTGTCTTAGTTAGGGTTTCTATTACTGTGATAAACAGTGACTGAAAGTAACTTGGGTAGAAAAAGATTTATTTTATCTCAATAGCTTGTAGCTCATCATCCAGGGAAGTCAAGGCAGAAACTGATGGCAGGAATCTGGAGGCAGGAACTGGCTCAGAAACCATGGGTGAGTGATGCTTAGTTTATTTTCTTATATAACCCATGACCACCTGCCCAGGAGTTAGTGTCATCCATATGGACTGGACCTTCCACATCAATCATTAATGAAGAAAATTCCCCACAGGTCTGACAACAGGCAATCTGGTGGGGCATTTTCTCAATGGAGGTTCCCTCCTATGATTTTAGCTTTGTCAACTTCACAAGATATTAACCAGTATAAACCACACTATTTTACTCCAGCAGTTGGAATGTTGGATAGTCAGAAAGTTATCTTATCATTCTAGTTATCAAGGCTAAGTAGTTTAGATTCTGGAAGAATATGTCATCTATAAAGTGTAGACCTTTATAAAATGTGTCTGTATAAAGTGTGGGTTTTAAGCAGAAAATAGACATCAATATTAGCATTAATCTCTGAGGAGATGACAGCAAGTGAGAGCAAAAGCAATCATCCTATAATAGCAACACCATGAGGATTTTACTTCTAAATCACTGTTATTGTTCTTGGGTCCAATTTGCACATTATTTGCCTGCTTCAGGCCCATCAACTTACCATAATCACAACCACAAGACCAGGAAATTCTAATGACTTTTGTATTTACCTGTAGTAGATATTGCTTCTGATTAATAAGTAACTCTTATGTTCCTGCCCCCAGTTCCCTTTTGTAAAAGAGACTCTACAACCTGGATGTAAGTGCTGTTGAGACCTTGGCAAACTTAATCCTTCATTTTTATGACTAGAGAGATTTTTTTTTCTTTTTGTAGCAAGTTGTCTTAGTTACTTTCTCTCTCTCCCTGGCCCTCCCTTCTTCCCTTCTTCCCTCCCTCCCTTTTTCCCTCCCTCCCTCTCTCCCATCCTCCTTTTCTTTCTTCCTTTCTTTCTTAAAAAAAAAAACACACACACACACACACACACACACACACCATGACCCAGGCAACTTATGAAATAAGCATTCAGTTGGGTTTATGGCTTTGGAGAGAATCTACAATACCTGAGAAATGTATGGTGGTAGGAACAGCTGAGAACTCACTTCTTCTACATTTTTTTCCTTTCATTTTTGAGATTCTAATATAACAACATCATTTCTTCTTTCCCGTTCCTCTCTCCAATCTTGCCCATATACACCTCCTTGTTCTCTTTCAAATTCATGTCCCCTTTTTTATTAATTGTTGTTATCTATATATGCATACATACATATATATACATATACACATACATACATACATACATACCATACATACATATATACACATATAATTTGCTCAGTCAGTATAATGTTATTTGTATGTATGTTTTCATTTGGTACTGGGTAACATGTTCACATCCTCCTTCCTCAGGAAAATTATTTCTCCGACTCCTAGCCATCATTAGTTGCCTGTAGTTCATTGATTGCGTTGGGTTGAGGCCAGCCATCCAGCTTGTATTTATCCACAAGGAAGAGGCAGGGAGAGAACAGTGGGAATGGCACAAGCCCTCCCTCACTGACATGCCTCCTTCTGCAAGGCCACACCTCCCAGTCCTTTTCGATAGTGTACAATTCAGTATTCCCAGAAAGACTACATTTTAGAAGATAAATGAAAATTTTTAAATTTAAGTAAGTTGAATGGAGTCTCACAATTATGTCATTTGAGAACTTGGACTCAAAAGCATGCTGTGAGGCTTTAAAGCACTCTTACATATTACCATTAGCCTATGCAAATCCATTCACAATAACCTCATTCAGTTGAAAGAGTGGCTTCTATTAACAAAAACCAGCTTAAAGTCTGTCAAGGATTGCTAGATAAAAGGAGGAGGTGCTGAAAAGAGGAAGGGAAGAACTTCATGTGTGTGCTTGTCTATGGAGGTGCACAAGCATAGGAATATGATCTATTACACATATGTTAGTGGTACAATGACTTACCTAGAGAGATTTTAAATGATATATTGGAATTTTAGCCATCCTTTACCTTCTGAAAGTTAGTTATTGTTCAGGAGGGGAAGCAGGGTAGGTCATGTTCTATTCACATCACCAGCACACAGTTTTGAGAATAATGAATGCCAACATCTTGATGGCAATTTTCCTGGAACATTATTTCTCTAGATTATATTCTCCAAACAAAATCTCAAGAGAAGGTCAAACAGCTTGCTTTATAGTACATTATTTACAACAACAACAACAATAACAAAACATTAAATGCTGTTTCAAAAAACTCATTCAAGGCCATCCTAGCCTACACAAGAGTGAAGAGTAACAAGGCTCATGCCTTTGATCCCAGCACTTGGGATCACACACCTTTAATCCCAGCACTAGGGAGGTGGAGACTGGGCAGAAAAGGGAATATAAGGAGGAGCTAGGAATTCAGAGCTTTTGGCTCTGAGGATTCGTGGAGACAGGATTGCCATTTCAGCTGGTAGAGGTAATATATACCAGCTTGGCTGCTTTGCTTCTCTGATCTTCAGCTTGAAGCTTGAACCCCCAAATCTATCTCTGGGTCTTTTAGTTTTTGTGCTACAGGAATATTCCATGGAACATGCATCTTTCTCACCAAGTATTTGTGTAAAAGTTCTTCAACTAACGGAGCTCTGGAATTGTGATTAATTCCATAATTACTACATTGAGGACTTAATTACAACTGAGAGAAAAACTAACAATGTTTGAGACAGAATGTTTGAAACCTATCTGTCCAGGTTAAAATGATTGTTGTTCTTCCATCCATGACATTTTTTGAAGCCTGTTTTAAGGAATACTCTTCCTTACATAGTCAGAACTTCTGGAGAATTCATTTGTACCCATCACATGATGTAAGGGAAATCTAGGGCCTCTCTAGGGGTTCTTAGTATAGTTAATAAAAGAATTTAAGAATAGACTATACTGGAAGGTCAAGACAATTTTGTTAAAGTTTAAAAGAAAACTTCAAAGCAGATAAGCTGTAACCTGTTCAGAAGAGAAAAATGAAGGAAAAAAGGGGGGAAAAAGACAGGTCATTTCAATAAGCCACCACGGTGTTGGTCACATGGAAGACAAGTAGTTACATAGCAGGGACTGAATCTTTAGAGAATGAAACTCAAAGTGGTAGAGAAGCAGCAAGTGTTAGGAAAAGCATGCATACTGAAGAGAGAAGAAACAGAAAACTTAGCCTTTTCTGAGTGTGGTAGTTTGAATATAATTGGCCCCTATATGCACATAGGGAGTGGAACTATAGGAGGTGTGGGGCTTTGTTGGAGTAGGTGTGTTATTGGTGGGGGGGGGTTTGAGGTCTCTTGTTCAAGCTTCTCTCAGAATGACACTGAGTCATTTCGTGTTCCTTGCATGTCGAGATGTAGCCAGTACCATGTCTGTCTGCACACTACCATGTCCCCTGAATCTCTGGAACTAAGCCACTACCACAATTAAATGTTCTGTGGTCATAGTTGTCCTTTCACAGCAATAGAAATCCTAATTAAGACACTGAATAATTCAGAAAAGTGGGCAGACTTAAAAAGCTACGTGTCAGAGGCTATGAACTGGGACAGAAATTCTGTGTGTGTGTGTGTGTGTGTTTTTAAATTAAATTAGAAATAAGCTTGTTTTAGATGTTAATCCCAGTTCCCTCTCTTTCCCCTCCTCCCCTGCTCCCCACTGACCCCTTATCCCATCCCCTTTCTGTTCCCCAGGGAGGGTGAGGCCTTCCATGGGGGATCTTCAAAGTCTGTCATACCATTTGGAGCAAGGCCCAGGCTCTCCCATTTGTGTGGGACAAGAATTCTGAAAAAGTACATTTTCTCAGGAAAGGAAGAGTTATTCCTCTATCTCTTTAGTATGTTTTCATGTGGAGCTACTTTCCTGAGGGGTAGTCTCTTGCCAGGTAATTGGTCTGATTCACCACAGAGTTGATCCCACCTAGAGGTAAGCTCGGTCCTTGCTTTGCCACTGTAACACTTAGGCTTTAACATTCCAGTCCATTGGGAATTAAGCTTGGCTTTTAACTATATTATTTGGGTAGCTGATTTGTCTCTCACAAGTATGATTCTTTGGGGTAATAATTATGACACTGTCTTGTCACATGAGTTAACATGATTCACTGACCACAAGTGACGCAAAGTCTAACATGAATTTCAGCTCACCTACCTATTTTTTTTCTTTCTCATGTTAAAAATGGTGTGAATTCACCTTTGTGGATTCATCTCTAAATAATTGATGCAGAAAGATATGCTCTACTTAAATTTATATGAACTGGATGATTATAGTCCCAAATATCTAGACAAATGCATTTAATTTTTCAATAAATACTCTCTTTTAAACAGTGATAATAAATGACCCTCATCTAATACCGACTATTAGGTAGATAGAGACATATTATCAGGCTGGGAGGCAATTAGGGATAAAACACTCCATTGTGGATCTTGGACTCCACCTCACCTCCCCACCTTTTCTAGAAGAGGGAATTGCTTCTTTAGTACTTAAGCATCATAAAAAAAACAGTGGAGATACCTGTATTCTGTTGAGGCCTTGGCCCTGGGTAGGATCTTGATATTCCTGTAGTAAGATATTTTTCTATTTTGGGGGACCCATCACCCAGCTTCCAAATGAATCACACACAGAGGCTTATTCTTAGTTATGAATATCTGGCTTTAGCTTGGCTTGTTTCTAGCCATCTTTTCTTAAGTTATCCCATCTACCTTTTCCCTCTGGGCTTTTATCTTTCTTATTTCTGTATTTCTTACTTTCCTTCTTACTCTGTGGTGGCTCGGTGGCTGGTCTCTGATGTCCTTCTTTCCTTGTTCTCTGTTGTTCTTCTCATTTCTACTTCTGTTTATACTCTCTGCCTGCCAGCCTTGCCTATCCTAGTTCCTACCTCACTATTGGGTGTTCAGCTCTTTATAAGGATCATCAAGGTGTTTTAGACAGGCAAAGAATCACAGCTTCACAGAGTTAAACAAATGTCACATGTCTTAAAATAATATTCTAATACGTACTCCAACCTACATAATGGAAGGAATATAATTGTTGTTTTAATGAGATAAGGTACCTTTCCTTCTCAGAAGCCCCTTCTCTTCTTGCAGATGCTTGTAGCAGATGCAGAGAGATCTGTGGTGCTGGACAAACTGCTTTGTGTCTTCTTCCTTCTTTCCTTCCTTCCTTCCTTCTTTCCTTTCTCCCTTCCTTCCTTCCTTCCTTCCCTCTCTCTCTTCTTCCCTCCTTCCCTTTTCCCTTCCCTCCCTCCCTTCCTTACTTCTTCCCCCTCCCTTCTTTCCTACTAAAACTTTACCATAAAGAACTTGCAAAAAAAAATAAATAAATAAAATAAAAAATAAAACAAACAAACAAACAAACAAAAATTCACACAGTGAAATTAGCTAGACCCAAAGTCTATAGATCTCATAAAGTTCTATATAGTTCTATATAGTTGGAGTAGCCTTTGAAGCTGTGAAGTTTCATATTAGAATTTATACTTCCACTGTCAGTTGCATTTTATGCAATTGTTTGCCATCAAAAACTGAAACTCAAAGACAGATTTAAAACTAGAAAGCCAATTATCTTTATATACTCTTTCATGATCATGCCCCTTAGCTGCCTTCAGTCCTCCCTCCTTATCTAAAGTTAATCCTTTGTTTTGTATATCTATTTACACACATACACACACACACATACACACACATACACACACACACTAGGCTTGGATCTGCATTCAAGGGCAGACTTTTTTTTTTCTTTCTGAGACAGTGTGACTCTGTAAATTCTAATCCCATCTATTTCCTGCAAATTTTGTGATTTTATTTTTTAGAGCTGAATAGTATTCCATTTTATATATCAATTTTTCATCACCTATTTATCTGTTAATGAATACCAGGTTGGGGGTGCAAAGCTCTCTATTAGTTGTGCATGGAGTATTCTGGGTATATGCTCATGAGTAAAATAGCTGTGCAGTATGATAGTTCTATATTCATTTTTTTTGAGAAATCTCCAAACTTATTTACATAATGTCTAAATTAATCTGCATGCCCACTAATAGTGAAGTGAATTAAGCTTTTTTCTCTCTTGATATGTTCTACAACATTTGTCTCTGGGTTCCAATCTGATTGGTCTGCAATGATATATCATAGTTTTAATTTAGATTTCCTTGATGCCATGAGATATTGAACACTTTAAAAATAGTTATTAAGTTATTAACCATTTCTTCCTTTTGGGAAATGTATATTCAGAGCATTAGCCCTCTTTTTTTTTTTTTTTTTTTTTTTTTTTTGGTCAGTTTATTTTCTTGGAATAATTTCTGAAATTCTGGAACTGAGCTCTGACTTTCTCTAATCTGTGGGTTGTATGCTCTGCTGATAGTTCCCTCTGTCATTTGGGAACTTTATTTTTCTTTAGTATCCTCTATTCATAATTGGGGCTAGATCCTGTGCTATCAGGGTTCTTATTTGGAAACTTCTAGAAGTGTTTCTTCTGGGAATTTCTGTATTTTCTGTTTTAAATTAAGGTCTTTGATACATTTTGAATTAATATTTGTACGAGGTGAAAGATTCAGGAGATCTTGTTCCTTTCCTTTTCTTTGAGGGACCTTGTATGAATCTCTTAGGTTCCTCCTTATATCCTAGTTTCTCTGGCAGTGTGGATTATACACAGGTGATTTTTTGCTCTATGTCTAAAATCCTTATATGAGTAAGTACATACAATGTTCCTCTTTTGTGACTGGGTTACCTCATTCAGGATAGCTTTGTTAAATTCCATCCATTTCATTTGCCTGTAAATTTCAAGATTCCATTGTTTTTTTTTTTTTTTTTTTTTTTTTTTTGCTGCCTAGTAGTATTCCATTGTGTAATTGTACCACATTTTCTTTATCCATTCTTCAGTTGAGGGGCATCTAGGTTGCTTCCAAGTTCTTGCTATTACAAATAATGCTGCTATGAACATAGTTGAACAGATGTCTTTGTTGCATGGATGTGGATCATTTGAATATATGCCTAAGAGTGGAATTGCCAGGTTCTGTGGTAGACTGATTCCCATTTTCCTGAAGAACCACCATACTGATCTCCAAAATGGCTGTACAAGTTTTCACTCCCACCAGCAGTGGAGGAGTGTTCCCCTTTCTCCATATCCTCTTCCTCATAAGCTATCATTGGTGTTTCTAATTTTAGCCATTCTGCCAGGAATAAGATGGTATCTCAGAGTTGTTTTGATTTGCATTTCCCTGATGGCTAAGGATGTTGAGTACTTTCTTAAGTGTCTTTCAGCCATTTTGGATTTCTCTATTGAGAAGGTTCTCCTCACTTCTGTACCCTACTTTTTAATAAGGTTATTTTGTGTTTTGGTGACTAGTTTCTTTTCTTTCTTTTTTTAAAGTTATTTTTCCTATTTTACATATCAAACCCAGTTCCCTTTCCCTCCCTCCCTCCCATTATCCCATACAACCCTCCCATCCCACCCACCCGCCGCTCCACAGCGAGAATGAGTTTCTTGAGTTCTTTGTATATTTTGGAGATCAGCCCTCTGTCAGATGTGGGGGGGTGGTGAAGATCTTTTCCCTGTCTGTGGGCTGCTGGATGGTCTTGTCAACTGTGTCCTTTGCCTTACAGAAGCTTCTCAGTTTGAGGAGGTCCCATTTATTGAGGAGGTGGATCTCAATGTCTGTGCTACTGGTTTTATGTTCAGGAAGTGGTCTCCTGTACCAATTTGTTCAAAATTACCTCCCACTTTCTCTTCTAAGAGGTTCAGTGTGGCTGGATTTATGTTGAAGTCTTTGATCCATTTGGACTTAAGTATTGGGAGTGGGGGTACAGTGAGTGGAGAGGAAGTTAGGAGAAAGAGAAGGGGAGGAGAGGACAACATGTGGGACCAGGAAGATTGAGTCTGGGGACAAATAGATCAGAGAAAAAAAAAATGAGATACCATAATAGAGGGAGCCATTATAGGTTTGAAGAGAAAACTGATTATAAAGAAATGTCCAGACATCTACAAGATGACCCAATTAACAATCTGAGCAACAGTGGAAAGGCTACTTTAAATGCCCTTCTCTGATAATGAGGTTGATAACTAATTTACATGCCATCATAGAGCCCTCATCTAGTAGCTGATGGAAACAGAAGCAAACACCCACAGCTAAACACTGAGCAGACTCCTGGAACCCAGTTGCAGAGAGGGAGGAATGATAAGAAGAGGGGTCAAGACCAGGCTACCAAAACCCACAGAGACAGCTACCTGAATAAGGGGGGGCTCATGGACCCCACAGACTGATAGCTGGGAAATCAGCATTTTACCAACTGAGATGCCCTGAATGTGGGTCTCAGAAAGCCTGGGCAGTCTAAGGGACCTCTGACAGTGGAACCAGGATGTATCCCTGGTGCACAAAAGGACTTTGGGAGCACATTCCCCATGGAGAGATACTCCCTTAGCCTAGAGTCAGAGGGAGGGCCTAAACTGTACTCTAAATGACTTGACAGATTTTGATGATTCCTCCTGGAAGGCATCACCTTCTCTGTGGAGTGAGGGGGGGGGGGCAGGAATGGGATGGGAAGCAGATTGGGGAGCATGGGAAGGAGTAGGGGAGAGGGAACTGGGATCGATATGTGAAATAAAAAAAAATAATAAACATACAATAAAATATGTACTAGGAAATCCAAAAAAAGAGAAAGATTCAGATCTATATTAATTTTTCTATATTAGAGTGATACCCTGTTTTGCCAGTGATATTAATTTTTCTGTATTAGAGTGATGCCCAGTTTTGCCAGTGCTGTTTGTTGAATAGACCATCTTTTTTCCAGTGTATGCTTTGTCTCCTCATGTGGCCATAGTTAAGGTGTTTTCTTTCTGAGTCTTCTGTTGCCCAATTTTCTGCACTCTTAAGTTTTGCTTCTCCTTCTTGCTATCATCATTCTCTTCTGGACAGTGCCCCAAGCTTGTTATGCTTTCCCTGACTCTTGGGAATTCTCATTCATTCTTTGAAGCTAGTCCTTATAGCCCCCTTTACCATGCAGCTGAGTTGTCTATTGCTGATCCTGTTTACAAGACCCGAACTTAAAAGGCATGGCTTTCTTTCTCTCTTTTCTGTCAACTTTCTTTAAACAGAAGTCAAGATTCATGGCATTGAATTTCTCTCAAACTTTAATAAAATTATCATTTACCTTTCTTCTGTATCAATTTTTAAAAATTTGTTCATTGATGAGACTAAACACACCTTCTGCAAAGGCCTCAGTGTCCTCAGTAACCTTTGGTGCCCAAGGTAGGGCTCCCCCAAATTTCGTAGTCACACAGACATTTGATTCATAGGATTCTAGGAAATAGAATGCACAGTGCAGTATCTGATGCCTGGTACTATACAGATCTAAATACTAAGAGAAATGGGATAAACCAAAGATAATTCCTTTGATGTTTTGGGAGTTAGTTGATAAATAGCAAACTTAGCTTTTGTGCCTGAATGGGGTAGCAACTTAATAGTAATATACTTTTGTAATTTGATAGATTGTGATATACCATACAGAAGTTTTCCCTATCGATTTTGATTGTGATTGCCAATTACTACGAACCTACTAATTTGATAGTCCTAAAGCCAAACTGGCTATGGAAATAAACCATGAAGGATTTGTATTGTACTGACCTATTATGTGCTTGGGATGCTTGGGGGGGCACGCAGGCATGGTAAGGAAAGTATTGTCACTACTGGTGTGCCAGTGCAAACATTGAGGTCTTAGTGTGATGTGTGTTGGAATAGTACCAGACACTCCCTGCAGAATCAGTCTCCCATGTATCAGGCACATATTTTGGTAGCCTGTACTTTTTTTCCCCCTAACTCTGATTATTACTGTAGATCCTGATATTCTGGTAAAGTCTTTTTTTTTTTAATTTTATTCTTCTCTCACACATTAATACATTATTGCACAGTTTCTCTTCCCTCCACTCCTCCCACCTAGATTCACTCCTCTTCTGTTTCCCTTCAGAAAAAAAAAAAAAAAAAAAAAAAAAAAAAAAGCAGGCCTCCCAGGGATAACCACCTAACATGGCATAACAAATTGCAATGAGACTAGATACAAACCCTCACATTAAGACTGGGTGAGGCAACCCAGTGCAAGGAAAATGGTCTCAAGAGCAAGCAAAAGAATCAGAGACAACCCTCACTACTCACTACTACTGTTAGGAGTCCCACAAGAACACCAAGCTACACAACCACAGCGTATATGCAGAGGTCACAGCTCAGACTCCTATAGTCTCTGGTAGCCCCTATGAGTCTTGCTTAGTTGATTCTGTGGACTGCTCTCCTGTTGTCATGCTGACATTCTGATCTTGGACTCCTGGTCTCTGGAACCATGAGAAAATAGAATTCTGTTGCTTAAACCACCCAGTTTGTGTTATTTTATTATTGCATCCCAAGCAACCAAACATATAGTCTCAATACTGTGATCAGGTGACAGAAAAATGAATGTAGACAGACAGTGAACTTTGTTGACATAGAATGCTCTCAGAGGCAAATGAGAAGTTTTCCTAACAATTATTTGAAATAATAAAGCTCAAGGTATGATCAGCCTTCCCCAAATGAATGAATTCAGAGTGGCAAGCTGCTGGGAGAGTTGATAATTGTATCTAATGGATTGTACACAAAATCATAAGTGCACAGCACCTATGATTTTGTTATTAACCTTTTATTACTTAGAACCTGTGAATTTTCGCTAAGATGAGAGAAGCTAGATCAGATGTGCCGAAAGGATAGAGGCAAAGCATGGTGGGAGCAGGGATACTCATAGAGTAGATTGGTAGATGACAGCTCTACTGAGTCTCAAACCAAAGACCTTTCCTCCATTTAATCACCAACAGCAATACACAGACCATCTTACAATGTTCCAAAACTAAGAAAAAGCTGCTCAATTTTAAAGAAAAGACTCACTTCTTTTTTTATATATCTATGGCCATTATTTACAAGGTGGAATAGAAGGATACATTGTAGAATTGTGAGAAGTTACTTGTATTGTTCTTGGATCATTGCATTGGGTTCTTGCTGTTTTTTAGTTAGCATGCATATGTCTATGTGTATATGTATTTGTTTAATTCAGTTTATTTAGATTATATTAAGATTCCATGATTCTAATAAATTACTATTCATTTAGATTAAATTGAAACTATATTAAAATTCCCTCTGCTCATAAACATCCCCAGGAAGAGGGAAAGGAAGCAGCTTTGGAGTCTGCTGGCCTGTGGTAGATGCAGATCTGGCTTGATTAAATTCAGTTTAGGATAATATTCAAAGAGTTTAATTTGCATCTAGAAAATTTGCTATATACAAAGCCTGTAGCTACTTGTGATCTAATATTTCCCCCTTCTTTTATTCATTTGATAAGCAATGATGAAGGTTCATTTGGAGATATCCCTAGAGGCTCCTGTGAAATTATCCTGCTGTCCCCCAGGTTCTGGTCATCAGGAAACCCTAGGGAACAGCAAGGTCTTTTCGGATGCTGTTGATTAGAATTTTGTCCCTGACCCTCTGTGTGTAATATCACAGCTCAGTGCCTGTCAATATTTAAATTGAAGGTCCTGAAGGAGTTCTAGTCCCTTATGCTGTTTCCCAGGGATAATTTTCATGGCCCCAGCTCTTTTCATGACCTTTATGCTCTGATATTTTGAAGAAAGATTGGATGGCATGGTACTGGCTATGATGATGAAGGTTACTAAAATGACAAATAACTGACCCTTTAATAAGATTTAAAACAGGTTTATTGAGCTGTGAGGTTGTCAGCGGTAATGAGATTTTATTCTCATTTTCTCACATCTCTTTTAATTTACAGCAGTGTTGAGAAAAATTGTTTTTAAGGGCCACCAAAATATGATTCATGGCTTCTGCTCATGGATATCTTAAGCTCATTAGAAAATTATGAAGATGCATAATGCCCAGGGTAAACTTAAGGCTCATAAAACATTTTGCTTAAGGTAAAATTGATTTCAAATGTGCTGGGGGAAGTGAATATTAGTTAGCCTTAGATTAATTCTTTTTAGCTTCCAGACTACATTGTATGGGGGCAAGGTAGTTCTTTAAATTAAAGATGGCATAATTAAAAGTGCAATAAATTGAAGAAATTACTTTATTTGATATAATTTCTATGCAGTCTGGCTGTGCTGTCTGATTCTGTTATGGTATTACCAATGAGTGGTGACGACTAGGTGCTGGATTTAACTATATTATTCTGCACTGTAATCACCCTTTATTATAATACTTATCTGCAAGGGTACATCGATCAGAAAATGCCCATTAATTACACTGTTAATGGTCAGCAAGTGAGAGGATTATTCTGGGATGAAGAGAAAATGAGCTTTAAATACCCTTGGGGGAGCCATGTAGCTACAGCATTGGTACCAGGGGCAATGAAGGATTGGTAGGCAAAGCTACCAGCTAGAAGCTAGCAGGCAGCTTGCTTTATTGACCTTTTGTTTGCTTGGAAAACTGCAGGGGCTGGAAGCCCACTATTAACCAGTGGTACATGGAGATTCTCTGGCTTGGCAAGGAATGCAGAGTTCACTCCTCTGGTAGTGTGCAAAGGTAAAGATGTTTCAAAATGACACATTGTCATTTTTTTTTTTTTTTTTTTTTTTTTAGTTTTGATCATTTTCTTTCTGTTCTGAAAAATGAATCTGAGACCCAAATCTCTTTATACTTGAATGTAAAATAGACTGAAGACAGATGAATTTTAGAATGGTTTCTTCCGATTTTAGGAAGACACTGGTTGCATTTATTCAGTATACACATGTGTTCAGGTTGTTTTGCTACTAATCCTCGAATGCTTTATTTGGAATTATTACAATGCTTGCTAATTTTCAACGTAAGACGTTAAACACTGCTATGTCTTAATCCACTGGACTTAATGCTTGTTCCAATAGCATTAAAAGTACATTCTTGTTCCATTTTGTCTATATATATATATAAAGTTTAGAAAAAGCACTACATTTCTGCAATTTTGCTCTATACTTGTAGCACAGGGAACAATATTCTAATATTGAGTTTGAAAGTCAGAGGAAGGGAACTTGAAGTGATTTAAATGACTTTAATAAAAGAATTTAAGTGACTTTAATAAAAGAACAAAATTACATAAATCTGGATGATTATAACTTACTGGAGGAATTAGGGAAGAAGTTGATTTTTTTTTATATTTTAATTAAAAAAAATACATACCAACCACAGTTTCTGCTCCTCTCTTCCTGTCCGCCACTTCTCCTGCCTCCTTTCCACCAGTCCCCAACCATTCCTCAGAAAGGGTAAGGCCTCCCATGGGGAGTAAACAAAGCCTGGCATATCAAGTTGAGGCAAGACCAAGTCCCTCCCTCTGCATGAAGCTTGAGCAAGGCATCCCACCATAGGGAACAGTTTCCTATAAGAAGATGGGATGAAGCAGGCTGGGGAGCTGTAAACATTTTAGAGACAGCCTGACCTTTCCTTCTTATCCAACCTCACTGCCAGTCTGGAAGGGTGAAAGCAGATCTGAACTACCTCTGAGGTCAGCAACATTCATCAGTGAGAAGAAATAGAAATGAAGAAATAAAGAAATATTCTTGGTTCAAATGCATGAAAAACTGGGATAATCGTACTAGGTCTGTTAGTTGTTGTTGTTGTTGTTATTGTTTTTTTTTAATTACATATCTCAGTTTTTCAATTCATTTCTTTGGGCTTTCTTCCAAACAAGTTTATTTATTTTTTGTTTGTGTGGATGTACTGTTTGTTTTTGGAGTGAAGGAAACAATGCTTCCGCGCCCTGTGGATGACAAATATGGTGCAATCACCATTCAGTGCACCTATTAGTGAGGAATTAAAATACTATTACATTGCTTCTGAATTATTTCTTTTATTACAAGGATATATTTAATTAGGCATTTAAAAATGAAGTGTTCCTAGAAATTTGGAAGTAATTTTATTATTTCTATAATTCTCTTGCCAAATTAATTAGATACAGTGGACCAACTATGAAGTTTGAAATCATCAGATTAATGCAAATGACATTTTGTATGTGAAATTAAATAGGACTCTTTGAGAGATTTCCTAATTTAATCTGAAAGGCAATTGTGAAAATAGTTCTCCATACTGAAATTAAAGCTGTTCTTTAAAATTAATTCTAAAGTTAAAGGACATGCATTACTTTAGATTAAATACTAAAGGACAAAGATTAATGGTGAAAAATCTTTAATTAGTAGGAAGGAATTGAGTGGAAAATTATTAAGTTGTTCCTTCATAAATCTTTAATACTAATTGATCGGTGCACTATATTTAAGAATATAATCACCAGAGTATAAATAAGCAGTGGAACCTTTTAAAGATGGGGTTAAAATATTTCTCCAGGCCTATGAAAGGCACATCCTCTTGGATTTGTTAGCTCATCCTATTCTGGGAATATGTGGTCTGTTTGAGTAGGAAAACAAAATTTTCATGAATTTTGTAAACATTCTCTAAGTTTTGAATTTCTCTTTCTCTTCTACAAATATCACACTGAATATTTCAGAATAACTAAATTTACTACTGCCATTAAAAATGTGATTTCTCAGAATCTCTTTAAATAGTCATTTAGAAACATCCCTAAGAGTTTATTTTCATCTGATGGCTACATTTCTCAGAAGTGTCAATACTGGTCCATTTTCATGCTGTGGTCACACTGTAGGTATTTTCAAAATGAATGGCTTCATTAATAAATATAACCAGGAATCATTCTCTTATCTTCAGGAGTGATGGCTAAAAAGTAAGTACAGAATAACAACTAAAAAGTATTTTTATGAGCATGCAAGTGCTTAAAGAAAATTTATTCATTGACTTCCCTCGTGAGGCAACCATTGAGAGAAGTATCTTTATTAAACAGTGTTGCTGTCTAGTGACACTCAAGGTCATGTGTAGTTAATGAAGAAAATAGCTACTCATCTTTTGGAAATAAGATAAAAAAGATAAGTTTGTATTGTTCCTACATGAAAGGTAGAAAGAAGGGAGACTAATGTGATTCAGTAAATTTACACCATGCTATGTCTTGTTTGGGAAAGTATAACAAACTCTGTTGTTAAAAGGTGATAGACTTTGATGATCTCCCATGGAAGGCCTCACTCTCCCTGGGGAGTGGATAGGGATGGGATGCAGGGTGATCAATGGGTGGCAAGGGAGGATGGGAGGGAGAGGGAACTGGGATTGATATGTAAAATAAAATTGTTTCTAAATTAAATTTAAAAAAAAAAAAAGAAATAAATGACCCAATTAAAAATGGGCTTGGAATGTAATCAGTTTTAAAGAGAAGAAATAAAAATGACTCCAAGTACTTTAAAAACCAACAACAAGAAACAAAACCAAAACAAAACAAAAAGTTTAGGCAGAGACAGTTTTCACTGAAGTAGAGGCCAGGGTAATCTCCAAGACCTAGAGCTGAATCCTGGCATACATGAGACTAAACAAAAGCATCGAATTTTATCAGAACATTAAGGAAAATTATCAAACCATGAATGAAGTTGAAGGAGAAAGTCAGTGTAGGCTGCAATGACAACAGAAACTGTAGACTATGGAGTCAGAGATATTTTCTCATATTTCTGGAGAAATTCAAGGTCAAAGACTATCTGCTTCTGAGTAAGTACCCGTTTCAAAGGATCATCTTTACATTGCCTTTCATGGCCTACAGCTATGATGACATTTCATTGTGTCTTTTCCTAAGGAGGCATAGATTCCATTCATGGATATTCTATCCCCAACCCAATTACATCCTAGAGACGCACCCCAATACCATCATATCTGAGGATCAGAATTTCAGTATATGATTTTTTTTTACAGGGGCCACAGATACTTAGTTCTTAGCAAAAACATTTATAAGAATTGGTGGAAAAGTGGATTTCGTTACAATGGACAGAAAAACTAAATTTGGCAAGACAACACTTTTGACAATATCTTTTTAGAAACAAACTTTCAAGATGATTATTTGCAATAATATATGGTCATCTCTCTGACTTGAATAGGATTATCATTTTTCATAATGCCAGGCAAAATATAATCTATAATATCAAACTTTTTGGGAAGGAGTTCAATCGTGGTTGAAGGTGTCACATTCATTCCAAGCACCCTATGTGTTTAAATGATATAAACTCAGGGTTGGAACAGAGTATCCCAAGCATGAGAAAAAGTAGAGCTGTTGTCTAAGTTTCTTCTGTTGGCTGATGGACAACCTCGACAGACTGATATAGTGACATGTGTCCTTCATTCTTCCTTTCAAATGTACCGTGCTGCTGAGCCCCAGTTCTGCTAGTGAATACTTCCTAGAAGGAAAACAGAACATGCCAGCTGTGTGTTAGATGTTTATTGGAGCCTTTTTATGGAGAGGAGCTCATGACTAGATTATATTCCCCAGACTCATTTGCATTAGGTGCACTCATGTCATCGAATTCTACCTGACAGAATACATGCTGAATGATGGCTTTTACTTCTGAGTTTGGCTCATAAAAATTCACACATTCACTCTTAAATTCAATTTGTCTTCTTACTGTTTTGCTGATACAAAAAATGGTGACATTAGAAGCCATGTGTAGAAAATAATGGATCTATTTGTAAGGTATGTGCACATATTAGGAATTATTGAATGTTATACCAGGAAGATATAAACATGTTCTCTTCCCTTCCTTTTCCTTTTCTTTCCCCATTTACTTCCTTAGCTTTCTTCATTGAACAGATTTTGTGAACACAGTTAGGAATGTAAACATAGGTAGCTTATATCACAGATTCAAGGAAAGGGGCAAATCTTTATTTCTGCCTTTATCTCTTTTTTCTGTGTTAACTGGGTGTGGTAGTTTGAATGTAATTGCCCCCCCCATGATCTCATAAGGAGTGGAAATTAGGGGGTATGACTTTTTTGGAATGGATATAGCTTTGTTAGAGAAAGTGTATCACTGTGGGGGTTGGACTTTGAGGTTTCCTATACAATCCAGTGTGTCACTTGACTTCCTGTTGCCTGTAAGAAGTAGGGCTTTGAGCAATTCCAGCACTACATCTGCTGCAAGCTACCATGCTTCCTGTCCTGATGATAATGGATGGAACCTTTGAAACTCTAAGAGAACCACTCCAATTAAATGTTTTCTTTATAAGCATTGCTGTGGTCTTGTTGTCTTGTCATAGCAATAAAACCTTAACCAAGACACTAGGGTAGCTTATATTACTGCTGTGAACACCAATTTTCTCCTTTTTAATATTACTGTAGCAATGTCTATGTTCCTTATCATAGAAAAGAAGCTAGTCAACGATGATAGGGACTTTAGTAGAGACAGAGTACATATCAGTTAGTAGGTATTGCTATTAATCCAAAATACTTCCATCATAAAGGCTTCCAGAAATAAAAGAGCTTTGTTTATTGGAACTTGAATCATTGTCATTATCTGCAAGATGTTTTCTTTATTTGTCACTTGGGTCAAACTATATGTGTTCTTTGGTTGCCGAACTGTGTATTTTGTTCTGAATCCCTTTTTCGTTTCCATGTCTGTAATGTAACTGCGATACCTCTAGATGATCACCCTGTTTTGAAGGGGATGAAGGGTGATGTGAATACTGCATTTGGTTGTAGTTTACTAAGAAGGAATTTTTTGAAGAGATGAAGGATGAACAAACATTTGAAACAAGCAAAATATTGGTGGAGAGAGCAAGCCATGAATTTATAGGTCAGAGGATGGAGATTGTATGAGGAAAGATACAGAGATGAAAATGAACAAACCACAGATACTGCTGGTGGGAGTGGAGAGGCTGTGGTGAGAAGTAATGAGAAATGAAGGTGGGATGGGATCCTAGGGGGTGTAATATTAATGGAAACCTCTGAGGAGCAGACAAGTCTTGGGGTGTGCATAATAAGTGACACTGAAGCCTTGGAGATCACTGAGCATGAAAGACACCTAAAGGAAATAGAATTAGAGGAAGCCCATTAGACTTCCAGTGAGTAGGGGGGGGGGGCTCTAACAAAGAGACAGGAGAAATACCTAGTCAGAGGCTATCATTCCTGTTCAGACTTGAGCTGAAGAGGACACTGGACTGGAAAACTGTGGGTATGAGTAGAATGTATATTAAATTAGCAATTTGATTATCTGAGTATTTAAGGGAACTTTGAGGTTCCAGGGGCACGGTATTTGAAGGGAGGCAGGATAGGGGCAATGGAAAAGTTAGCAGAAGTATGTCAACAGGGTTTACCATAATGCCAATGACCACGTGTCCAAAACTTTCATTTGAATTATGATAATGAAAAAGCAGGACTGAACACATAGCATTGCATCAAAGTAGGAACATTTAAACTAAGAAATATTTATAATACTCTCAATTGCAATCTTGGATAATCTTAAGCCCCAGAATATTCTTTTTTGGCAATCTTAAGCCACAGAATATTCTTATTGGATTTTGTTCCTCTGCATGCAGTCCTCAGTCCTCAAGATGCTACAAGCAGATCACCAGAAGGCAGGCCAGTGGAGAGGAATGGTGTATGTGTGTGTGTGTGTGTGCGCTCCCTAGGTTCATGAATCTAACTTTTGGTTTTCCCCCTAAGCGTTGACTTGAGTACCTGCATTTTGATAATGGAAATATCAGATGCAGTTTCCATGATAATTGGTACAAGACTGGACATGTCAGAGATGCCAGCCCCTCTTTAGGTTAGGAGATACAGGATGGAGCCAGGACTTCCTCAGATGGGATTGCCTCATGTGCCATTGTGTTGGCATGGGATCAGAGTTTTCAGTGATTGGCACATGACGAGCTCTTAGCCCTTGGCACTGGGCTCCATTCTTTGCATATGGCATTTCTTAAACACGATTGCCTTTCCAATATCTATGCAAATTGAACAGTCACTATTGGAAACAAAATTTTTTTCCCCACAAGAAGTTTCTGTGGATATCAGTTTCAAATGCCTTTTTCAACTTTCTCTGTGAAAAAGGAGAGGAAAACAGTGCCCTTTCAAGTTTTATCAGATCACAGAATTACTGTTATCTTTAACACCTTTCAGGTACCTTTAACTGTGAAGTAAAGTGCAAATTAGCAAGGAAAACATGTTTAGTTTCTTGAATAAGATAGGGAGGTTTCTAGAGTTCACATCCAGCTGTTTTGCAGTTTCGACTTGTTCTGATTTTCATAGTGCTGACAAAACTTTTCTAAATTGAGGAATAGCTAATAAATGTAAGGTACCAGTTTCTGCCACGTTTTTCTGATTGATTAGATATAGAGCGTCATATACTATTTATATCAATAATGTATTAAGTAGCATGTATATTTCTTTTGCATAGCATCCACATGAGTGTTCATGATTGAGATACGTTCCTATATCCAGAAGACAGTGTTTCATGGTGCGCTTCTCTGTCTTCTGGCTCTACTGATCTTTTTGTCTCTTCTTTCCCTGGGCCTTGGAAGGGCTGACGGAGAAGTCTACTTTAGGGCTGAACACTCAACCATTTATTCTCATCACTTGGAGTAGTTCTGAGACTCTGCATTAACTGGTGCCCAGGGCAAATGGAAGCTTCTCCCACCAAGTCTGTGAGTGTAAATGTAAATGTTCCACTTGGCTACATGTGTTCAATTGAAACACTCATTTTAAAAATCATGTTTAATTTTGGAGATCATAATTACATCATTCACCCTTTCTCTTTTCGTCTTTAAACTCTACCATGGCCCCATCCTGAGCTTGTTCTCTTTCAAATACACAGCATCTGTCTATCTATGTGTCTGTCTATTTAATCTTTCTATTCCTAAATATAACTATACAACCAACTAGGTTTGTATACCATTTATTACTTGATGTTTTCAGGACTGACCATTTGGTATTAGCTAAACAAGTGATGTTTTCTCTTGCCCTCAGAATTCCTAAGTTATATGTAGTTCTTTGTCTATGACTGAGACTTCATGAGTTTTCCCTACTCCACGTTTTCATGTCCATTCATGTCATCCTTATTCAGGCCATGTTTAAGTGAGGCTTCATGGGTGTAGCTTCTGATATTCCCAGGAGACACAATTCTCCCAGCAAACTTCTTGATCCCCTTTGGCTCTTACAATCTTTCTGCTCTTCTGCAATGAGCTCTGAGTCTAATGTGCCATTGTTTTGTAGACGTAGCAGCTAGAATGGGGATCCACTTCTATGCAATTTGAATGGTTGTGGTTTTCTGTAAAGCTCTCTGTTTGTTATAAAAAGGTTTCCCTGATGAGAGGCAACTTAGATGAAGGTAGAAAGAAGCATATTTAGAATGCACTGAGGGATTTTTCTGGCTTAGTAAAGTAACCTTGTAATCTCTATGTTTGCAAGGCAAGCACCTTACTGATTTAGCCATCTTCCCAGTCCCTGAACACTATTCTTTTTTATGTTAATGATTTTAGCTTAAATATTATAAAGTCATTATCTTATTCTATTTTGTTTTTTTAAAGGTAGGGTCTCACTATGTATACCAGCTGGCCTCAAATTCATAGAGATCTGTCCATTTCTGCCTTCCAAGAGCTGGGATTAAAGTAATGTGCCAACCATACCCAGCTCTCAATTTTTTTTTATTTAGAAACATCATTTTACATATCAATCCCCCTATTCTCTCCCATGACCCCTATGAACCCCACCAACTTACCCCCCACCTGCTCCCCATTTCTTTTTTAAAGCTACCTTTGCATGGTCTGATGATTTAGGTTAAATGTGCATATTATATTAATGTTTAATTACTACCCTGAGTTCCCATCAATAAAACACTCTTCATTATAAATAATGTACAGCATTACTAGGTTCTGCAATGACATATGTCTGTAATACTAGCTACTTGAGAGGTGCAGGCAGGAAAATTGAAAATTCCAGGTCAGCCCAGGTTACAGTATGTGTTCAAGGCCACCATGAGCAACTTTTTGAGACTATGTTTACAAATAAAACAATTAAAATGAGGACTGGAGATATAGCTCAGTGAGTATATCTTGCTTAGCATGGGTAAGGTCCCAGGTTCAGGCTCTGGTACCACACAAACATAAAAGAAGTAAGTAGCAACACATAGCTTTTATTGTAAATATGGCTAAGAAACAATGGTTGCAGAGCTCATAGGTTTCAGAGGGTTGAACCTGCTTCTATTATTTTACTAGAAGAGCACAGTATCAAACTGCCCTCTAAATTCTTACCTCTGAATCCACAGATTAATGCAACTCTCAGGCTTCATTGGAAAAGTTTCTTTGTGCTATAGATAGTGCTTAAGGCAGAAGTACACAACTGAACAAAGTTCGGAGAAGTGTCTATGGAGTGCTAATCCTTAATTGTCCTTAAGTAAGACATCTACATCACCCCAGCCCCAGGCTCACAAAATAGCAAAGGTGGAAGGATTCCAAAGATCCAGACTTAGGGGAGGATCTTCCAGAAACTGTGTCTTCTGAACTCCTCAGGACAGCCATATTCAGGAACTCACGGCACCTATGGCTGCTGCATCAGACCCACACAAGAGCAAGCTGGTCAATATTCTAACACAGAGGGGAAAGAGGGGTCAGCAGCCTCTACTCCTCACTGAGGAGTGTTTAGACAGTTAATGCCTACTTGAGAGTAAGCCAGCTTTCTTTGGGGGCATAGTCCTTGTACATCAACTGTGTACTGGTGAATAGTCTCAGTATGTTATAAATAAAAAGCACATGAAATTGAGAGTGGAATGGATCTGGGAAGCGTTAGAGGAAGAATTAGGGGTAATATAATACATTGTGTGCATATATGACATTTTCAGAGAATAAAAATGATATACTTAAAATAAATAACTTATATCAAAATAATATAGGCAAAATATGTGAATTTAGGCTCTGACATATTGTGGGTTTGGGAAGAATTTTTCTTTAAGAAAATAAACTCAGCAGCAGAAAACAATATACTTAATTGCAAAAAAAAATCATGTAAAATAAGAGAGTAAAATATTCTCCAAATAAATGATTTTCATATTCTATCAGCTGTCTGTAAAATTAGGTGCAGGCCTGGTATATGGCCAGCGTGTGGGCAGAAGAAATCCTCATCTTCAAACACGCTGAAATGCCAGAAAGTGGGTTCTACATTCCCGGTTCATTCCATGGCCACTGGGGCCAGAAAGCGCTTTTCAAATTGCCTTCTGCAGCTTTCGGACACATCTTTGAATGCAACACTCTTTGAAATTAAGTGATTTTGACACTGAGGCTTCTGTAAAGCAGGCTAAGAATGTCTTAAGCCATGAATTGGAAACAGGCTTCTCACCCCTACCCCACTCCCACCCCTTCAGGAATTCTGTGCAAGCCCTGAATGAACAAACAATTCCTCAGAGAAGTGTCTCACAGCACTTGAACCAAAGCACAGCGGGGACACTGTTCTCCAGGCTCTAGCTGGCTGATTCCATCTTTCCTGGGTACTCAGTGCTTGTGTGTTATCATAGAGGTTTGCTGTGTCTCCTGATATGGAGACTTTCAGCTCTAGCCCTTCCCTGCTCCCCTCCTGACCTCTGCATCAATGTGCACTTTCCTAAAACCAACTCCAAAATATTTCTGGTGCAGAGAGGTGGATGAGAACATGGCCCACAGGCATGAACTAAGCTGGGCTCATAGGGGCTCACAGAGACTGAAACAGCAACCACTGAACCTGCATGGGTCTTTGATAGGACTTTTGCTTGTATGTTATGGTCAATAGATTGGTGTTTTCATGGGGCTCTTAACAGTGGGAGTGGGGGTGTCTGACTCTTGGGACCTTTTTTTCTCCTACTGAGAGTTTTGCCTAGTCTTATTATGTCTTGTTATGCTGTATTAGGTTGAGATCCCTGGGAGGCCTGCTCTTTTTTTTTTTTTTTTTTCTTTTTATGATGAAAGGGCATGTAGATTTATTACCCTGCATGTGGCAATTATAAGTTAGTTTTATTCTCACCCTGTCTACCACTTCCATTACAATAATGATAAATATAATAAACACAGGTAAATCTGTAGAGTAAACATCAATAAACTTACTTTTGTTTTCTTGCTGTTTTCTGAAGGCAAACAGAGGAGCATCAGGCCTGGGGAGAAGGGGAGGTCAGGGAGGGCTGGGAGGAGTGGAGGAAGGCAAAAATTTCATTTATTTCTTTTTCTTAATATAATGTAAATGCTATTGAAAGATACTTTTCTGATGAAATGTTTACAGAAATCTGATTTTTTTTTCTCAAAATGTTGGAGGATTACCCAAAATTAAGGTTCTGGGGTTGAAGCTCTACCATGTAGGGATTAATGTTAGTGGGATATAGGAGATGAGATTATTTCTTGTGGTAAAATAATTTATTTTCTAGGATAGAGGGATTGTGGCTGGTAGAGTAACCAGGGTTTGGTAAACAGACTTTGGAAAATATGAAGGAAATAAGTCTTAAAAATTTCAGAAGTGGGTTTTCTTATAATAAACACATTTAAAATGTCTATTCCAACTCTGAAATTTAAAAATACATAAGAATGGATTTGGAAAGACAATCCAAAAGTAAGGTCTGTGGGTCAACAGTGCTATATGGGCTGGTTCCCCAGTCTTCCTGATCTTCTGAAGTTCATTCATTATTCAGTTTCTCCACCAGCTACCACCTCCACCAGCCTTTTACACTGCAATGCCTTGAGTGCTCTTAAAGCCAAGCATTTATGGTAAGGAGAGGCGGTTCATCAGCCCTTAGTGATTTCCATTCTTGCAGAAGACCAGAGTTGTTTCCTAGCTACACATATTGGTTAGCTCCAAATTACCTGCAGCTCCAGATGCCAGAGATCCCATGCCCTCTTCTAGCCTCTGAGAGCAAATACTCATACATTCTCCCTCTGTATCTATGGCTGACTCTGTCTGTCTGTCTCACACACACTATTAATTTTTAAAGCCACGGTACTTTAGATGTTATGACTCAGCAGTTAAGAGTGAATACTGCTCTCTCTGTCCCTCTGTTTATGTGTCTATCTCTCACACACTATTATTTATTTATTTATTTTTTAAGCCATGATACTTTATTTAGATGCTGGAGCTATGACTCAGCAGTTAGGAGTGAATACTGATCCCTGTTTCTGTCTTTGTCTCTCTCTCTCTGTGTGTGTGTATGTCTGTGTGTCTGTCTCTCTCTTTCACATACACACACACCCACTGTTTTTTGTTTTTGTTTTGTTTTTTTTTTTTTTTGTTTTTAGCCATACTTTAGATGGCAGTTGCGTGCATACTCCTGTCTCGCTGTCTGTCTGTCTGTCTGTCTGTCTGTCTGTCTGTCTCTCTCTCTCTCTCTCTCTCTCTCTCTCTCACACACACACACACACACACACACACACGCGCGCGCGCACACACACACACACACACACACACACACACACACACACTATTTCTTTTTTTTAAGCCATGATAATTTAGATGCTAGAGCTCAGCAGTTCAGAGTGCATACTTCTCCTGCAGAGAACTCATGTATGGTTCCCAGCACCCACATGCAACAGCTCACAATCACCTGTCACTCCAGCTCCAGGGCATCTTACATTTCTTTTTTCCCTCTAGGGACACCTGCTTTCACATTCCATACTCCCCAAATTAAAAATAAAAGAAACTATTTAAAATCAATCACCAAGGCTTTTGCTTCCCCCAGACTAGAAATAAAAGGCAAAGGATCTATGAAGAATGACTAACAAACAGTTACCAACTACCTTTCCTGGAGATATTCTTTATTTTTTTCTGTCCTCTTGCAAATCATTGCTCCTCTATACAATGCCTCTTTTTGAAGACCTTGAATATGAGTCTTTTGAGAAATATGTGCCCAGCAACAGCACTGTTTCTTCTGCCTTCTAGACGTTTTGGAAAGTGGTGGAAAACTGTCACCTTGGCCAGCAAGGAAGCACCACGACCACGACTCTTCTTCAAGCAGTTTATTCAGGAACCGTGTACATCAGCTTCTGCCTCTCCCAGCCCCAGCAAGCCCTTAAATGTGTGCTCAATGCCCAATCAGCTCATGCGACCTGGTGATCCTGGGTAGGCCACAGAAGGAGGAAGCACACCAGATCCATCAAGCACTTCCAAATAAGGCTTGTTTACAGCTAAGCCCCAACTACCTGGCATCCAGCCAGGTACCATCTTGGGGCTATGGTTTCCCACAGTTCCCCCTTTTTTGTTTTAAATGAAACAGGCAAGTGTAGAGGTCTGATCTCTGATGAACAAGGGACATTGTAATTGCCCCGCGCCCAGTTATAAGCCAAGCTGGTGCCACACCCATCTGATATCTTTTCTCAGAGATGGGATTATGATACCAACCCATATGCAATCAGACTTGCCCTCCATGAAGCCACTAGAAGCTGGCCTCAAGTGCAGTACTTCGTCTTGCATCCTGAGCGTGATGACTGCTTAGCCTTTTAACACAGTTAACCAAGCCTGAGGTGATTGCCCTGCCTCCAGGGCTGCGAAGGCTTGTGCAATCATGACATTACTTCTCCGCTGTGGAACCCTCATCCTGTAGATACACCATGAGGCAATAAGACTGACTAGGATAAGCACTCCTCTTAGGGCACCCATTCCAGCCCATTCTTTCAGGTGGTTCATGGCATGAGTGATCCATGTAGATAGTCCCTCTGCAACTGAGATGTCAACTCCGGTGGAATTCACATGCATGATGGAAAGTCTCAGGTCCTGCATTAACTTATCGAATTCGCCGGACCAATTGCCTAAAAGATACTGAGAAAGCTGGTTAGACATATTGGCAGCCACCGAATACTTTTGATATGGCACAGAGGTCACATATAGCCCCGTTTTCTTCCATTCACATCCTATTTGTGCCAACTGCCACAAAGTGTCAATCTGTTTCAACCAACTAGATCAATTGGTTGATTCAGGACCATAATACCACCTTTTAATTGAGCATTAAGGGAAGATTGTACATCCAAAGCAGTGGTTACATTCCCTGACAGGTTATTTAAGGCAGCTGCAGTAACCAAAATAGCAGCAGTGATTACCCAGAAGTTGTCTCATTAAAATATGCCCCAATTCGGGGGTAAAGATAAAGTATCCTTTTACCACCCACGTAACTTGCCGAGCCTGACATCCAGTCCAAGGTAGTAAATACTCATCTCTCTGTCCCTTACAATAAGGAGCCCACCTGGGTTGCAGGGGGAATAGTGGCTTTATCCCTCTCCTGGGCTCTAGGCCATCAATCTCTAATTCAGGTGGCAATACTCTTCAAAATGGTTTCACCATGTGGCGATTAAGAGCTTCCACCTGCGCTATTGCAAAAGCAGCAGTTTTTTTTTTTTTTTAAATGAAAACAAACATTTATAGACAATATTTGGGAATTTGGGCGTCGTTCTTTCCAAACTACTTCCTGCTGGTAAGGGGCGCTGTCATGGGGGATTCGAAGAAGATTCAGAAATCCTGACTGTAGTCTGTAAGGCTGCTTATTCCAGCTGTTTTGAATGTAGGATCACCTGGTATTCTGTTTCAGGCAGTCTGGCTTGATCAAACCACATTAGTCTGGAAGGAATCCACATCTTTTCATTTTCTGTGGAAACAAAAATAGAAATCCTTTTCCCCAGTAACTCATCCTTGAACATAAATTTTGGAGTCAAAGCAATTTTTTAATAATTTAATTTATTATTTTACATGTCCATCCCAGTTCCCTTTCCCTCCCTCCCCCCTCTTTCCTTCTCTCCCTTTTACCCTCTCTGCCCTCTCACATGCACTCTAACCACCCTCCCCTCCCATCCCCCCACACCAATTCCATATGTAGGGGAATGCCATCCAGTTGGGGTCATTTAAGTCTGACAGGTCATGTGAAGTAGGGACTAGGGCTTCTCTCCTGTCTCTAGATTAAGGCAGTTCTCCCTCCATGGGGAATGTGTTCCCAAAGTCCTTTGGTGCACCAGGGATACATCCTGGCTCTACTCTCTGAGGTCCCTTAGACTGCTCAGTCCTTCTGGCTGAGACCCATATTCAGGAGGGCCTGAGTCAGTCCCATGCTGGATTCCCAGCTATCAGTCTGGTGGCCCATTAGCTCCTCCTTGTTCACGTAAGCTGTCTCTATGTGTTTCTGCCACCTGGTCATGTCCTCTCCATCTGCATCTGAGTTCTACTTCGACTCAGTTTTTATGTATGGGTGTTTGCTCCTGTTTCCAACAGGCATTAGTTGAGAGCTCCATGGATATGTTAGTTGTTGATCTCACTCTCCGGGAAGGGCATTTATGGTAGCCTTTCCACGGAAGGTCAAATTGTTAGTTGGCAGCAGTCTTGTAGTTCTCTAGACCTTTCTTTGTGTTCAATTCTATCTTCAAACCAATATTGGCTCCCTCTTTTATGTGCTCTCTCTCCCTCTCTGTCTCTCTCTCTCTCTTTCCTGTCTTCTATTCCTAACCAGGCTCAATCTTCCTGGACGCACATGTTTTCCTTTCCTCCCCCTCATTTTCTCCTACTTCTCTCTCCATTCACTGCCCCCCCCCCCACTTCCCCTGAGCTCTGGGGGACTTGTCCCTTACCAGTTCTGTGAGGGACTTTATATGAATCTCTTAGAATACACCTTGTATCCTAGTTCCTCTGGTGGTGTGAATTATAGGCTGGTGATCCTTTGATCTAGGTCTAAAATCCATATATGAGTGAATACATACTGTGTTCCTCTTTTTGTGACTGGGTTACCTCATTCAGGATGGTTTTTCAAGTGCCATCCACTTGCCTGCGAATTTCAAGATACCATTATTTTTTTTCTGCAGAGTAGTATTCCATTGTGTAAATGTGGCACATCTTCATTAACCATTCTTCAATTGAGGGGCATCTAGGTTGCTTCCAGGTTCTTGCTATTACAAATAGTGCTGCTATGAATATAGTTGAACAGATGTCTTTGTTGCATGGATGTGAATCCTTTGGGTATATGCCTACGAGGGGGATTGCCAGGTCCTGTGGTAAACTAATTCCCATTTTCCTGAGGAACTGCTATACTGATCTCCAAAATGGCTGTATGAGTTTGCACTCCCACCAGCAGTAGAGGAGTGTTGTCCTTTCTCCACATCCTCTCCAACATGAGTCATCATTGGTGTTTCTAATTTTAGCCATTCTGGCAGGAGTAAGATGGTATCTCAAAGTTATTTTGATTTGCATTTTCCTGATAGCTAAGGATGTGGAGCATTTTCTTAAGTGTCTTTCAGCCTTTTTGATTTCCTCTATTGAGAATTCTTTATTCAGTTCTGTACCCCATTTTTTAATAGTGTTATTGGTGTTTTGTTGACTAGTTTCTTGAGTTTTTTGTATATTTTGGAGATCAGCCCTTTTTCGGATATAGGATTAGTGAAAATCTTTTCCCAGTCTGTGGGCTGCCGTTTGGTCTTGTCCACTGTGTCCTTTTTCTTATAGAAGCTTCTAAGTTTGAAGAAGTCCCATTTATTAATTGTTTCTCTCAGAGTCTGTGCCCCTGGAGTTATGTTCAGGAAGCGGTCTCCTATACCAATTTGTTCAAGGGTACCTCCTACTTTCTCTTCTAAGAGGTTCAATGTGATGGATTGATGTTGAGGTCTTTGATCCATTTGGACTTGAGTTTTGTGCATGGCGACAGACATGGGTCTATCTGCAGTCTTCTACACACCCTCATCCAATTGTGCCAGCACTATTTGTTGAAGATGCTATCCTCGCCCCATTGTATGATTTTAGCTGTTTTATCAAAAATCAGGTGTTCATAGGTGCGTGGGTTAATATCAGGATTTTCAATTCGATTCCATTGGTCTACCTGTCTATTTTTATGCCAATACCAGGCTGTTTTCAGAACTATAGCTCTGTAGTAGAGCTTAAAGTCAGGAATGGCGATGCCTCCTGAAGTTCTTTTATTGTATAGGGTTGTTTTGGCTATCCTGGGTCTTTTGTTTTCCATATATAGTTGAATATTATCCTTTCAAGGTTGGAGAAGAATTGTGGTAGGATTTTAATGAGGATTGCATTGAATCTGTAGATTGCTTTTGGCAAGATTGCCAATTTTACTATGTTTATCCTACCTATCCAAGAAATCTTTCCATTTTCTGGTATCTTCTTTAATTTCTTTTAGAGCCACAAAGTTCTTATTATATAGGTCTTTTACTTGTTTGGTAAGCGTTACACTAAGGTTCTTTATGTTGCTTGTGGCTATTGTAAAAGGTGATGTTTCTCTGATTTCTTTCTCTGTCTCTTTGTCGTCTGAAAAAAGCGGGGCTACTGATTTTTTTGAGTTTATCTTGTATCCTGCTAGTTTGCTGAAGGTGTCTATCAGCTGTAGGAGTTCCCTGGTAGAATTTATTGGGTCACTTATGTAAACTATTATATCATCTGCAAATAGAGACAGTTTAACTTCTTCCTTTCCAATTTGGATCCCCTTGATCTCCTTTTGTTGTCTTATAGCATTAGCTAGAACTTCTAGTACAATATTGAAGAGATATGGAGAGAGAGGGCAGCCTTGTCTTGTTCCTGATTTTAGAGGAATTGGCTTAAGTTTCTCTCCATTCAGTTTGATGTTGGCAGTTGGTTTGCTGTATATTGCTCTTATTATGTTTAGGTATGTTCCTGTTATCCCTGACCTCTCTAAGACCTTTATCATGAAAGGGTGTTGAATTTTGTCAAAGGCTTTTTTCTGCATCTAGGGAGATAATCATATGGTTTTTCTTTTTCAGTTTGTTTATATGGTGGATCACGTTGATAGATTTTCGTATGTTAAACCATCCCTGCATTCCAGGAATGAAGCCTACTTGGTCATGGTGGATGATTTCTCTGATGTATTCTTGAATTCAGTTTGCCAGTATTTTATTGAGTATTTTTGCATCAATGTTCTTCAGGGACATTGGTTTGTAGTTTTCTTTCTTAGTTGTGTCTTTTTGAGGCTTGGGTACCAAGGTTATTGTGGTCTCATAAAAAGAGTTTGGCAATGAACCTTCTGTTAAAAGCATCAGTTATTTCAGGTGGTCTGGCTTGCTCAAGCCACATTAGTCTGGAAGGACTCCACAGCTATATATATATATATATATATATATATATATATATATATATATATAAACAAAAATAGAAATCCTTTTCCCCAATAACTTGTCCTTGAACTTAAATTTTGGAGTCAAAGCATTTTTAAAATATATAAATTGGATTGATCCAGCAGCATTTCCTTTAACAGATGTTGTTTCCTCAGTAGTCAAACTATACAAAGACAATATAATACCGTACGGTATCCAGATTCTCTCAGTATGCATCAGCTGCTGAAGAGCGAGATAAATAGTTTTGATGTTGAATTCCCCACACTTTCACTTTTGGTTACTTTTACCCTGTCCTATCCCGGAACTTTATCGCTCCTACTGGAAACCTTATTGCCTCTTCACCAAGGTCCTTAACTTGGTCCCACCTTACCTGGGACTTGCCAGTCAACTACCCTGACTGCAGGAAGTTCTGAGCCTTTCACCCACGGAGAGAAGATACCCGTATGGGCCACCACTCATCATGTCTGCCTTGGCCAGCAAGGAAACACAACCATGACTTTTCTTCAAGCAGTTTATTCAGGAAGCTTGTACATCAGCTTCTGCCTCTCCCAGCCCCAGCGAGCTCTTAAATGTGTGCTCAATGCCCAATCAGCTCATGCTACCTGGCGATCCCGGGTAGGCCACAGAAGGAGGAAGCACACCAGATCCATCAAGCACTTCCAAATAAGGCTTGTTTACAGCTAAGCCCCAACTACCTGGCTGGTGCCATCTTGGGGCTGTGGCTTCCCACAGAGAACACTTTCAGGGTTACTTCAGGAATGGAAATCTCTGATTTAACCTCTGTTGTTGCAGATGCTTTGTGATCATGGAAGGAGAACTTGAGTGACATTCCTGTGTAGGGGTCCATAGAAGGCACTCAATACTTTTCTGTGTCAGGGAAACATGGGAAAGCAAGAGCATTCAACTTGTGTATCAGGACTTTTAAAATAGCAAGCTATACAATACTCACTTCGAATGAGCGATAGGATAGTTATCAATTTACAAAATGAAAAGTCTGTTTCTTTAGGGAAAACAAGGCTGGAATGATTTTCACATGACAATGTTTTCTTCTTGTTTCATTGTGCAACCATCCTAGTGGTAGCTCCATTCACCAAGAGGTTCCCCTTTTACTGTGCAGCATTAACTTCTTGCCTGGTCAGACTAAGTATGACGGTTATTGGAGCTTTGTTCTGAGGGCACTATGGACAACTAAGTCTCTGGGAGAAGGAAATCATTTGATGGTCAGGGCTGGACCACATTCTACCCCTCCCCCGCTCCCAAAAGAGAACAAAGAGAACTTAGCCCCCAAACCATGTGTTCTGTGAATGGAGGCTAAGTGGGAGTGGGAAGTGTTGTTAGCAAAGTAGGAGGAACCAATTTTGAGGAAACAAAAACAATAGCCATCTAGTCCATATTTTGAGAGGAGACTAACACTTCATAACAAAAGAATTTGAACAACGAAATTACATAACAAAGAATGTTTTCTATTAACTTCTTTTTCATATATATCTAAAATATACTACATATATAGCTCAACCTTGTATTAGATTTATTTATTACAATACAGCTGTCAAATATCATGCATATCAATATCATATACTTGAGGCAAATGTTTTCAATGTATATTCATAATTCTCTTTGTCTCTGATATTGAAAAGACCAACTGAGATAATTTGAAACTTTTGAAATGAGTTAGGCAAGTGGACATGAACTTAAATTTGGCATCTAAAATTTTAAGAGATATAAATGAGGGAGGACAAATCAGTGAAGTGAAGGAGAAAAGAGGAAATCACAATAGACCAAGATTGTGCAATCCATTATTAAATCAATTTTGTTTCAACTCAAGAATCTTCCTAAAAATGTGTTTCCTATCCAAAGACTGTTGTGACATGACTTCTGAATAGAAGCCTATATCCAAAAAGGAAATCATATATTCTGCTGACATTTTATTTATTCTTTAAATTTTCCTTCAAGTAGAAATCTGCAACTGTCATTGTTTTATCCAGTTTTATTTCTTAACCTTCCCTTTTCAGCTTCATAGAATATTGGATCAGGCCTCTAGTTCCCCTGCGAATGAGTTCTATTTTGTAAACAATTGGTATTCACTGCTGACAGCTCAGACAGGACTTGAAGATTCAGAATAAAGAAGGAATAGAAAATTATTGCTAAAATCTACATGGGTCCAGAAGTATGAAATATATTTCATGACAAAATTTCATATTATATGTTGTTGTTCATTTGATTGTCTTAGAAGGACTAATGTATACACATGCATATGTGTGCTGTTATTGATAGAAAAGATTACCACTGAAGTAGCCAGGATCTGTACATCATTGCCAAAATTCTATTTGGATAGAATTAAGTCTATAATTACATTGTGTTTTAGGAACATCATGTCCTCTTCCATGAAGTGATATGGCTTGATGATATTCACCATTCAAAGAGCTGCATCTTAGATATACAGGTTTCATTTGTTTTGTTTGAAGAGACAGAGAGGGAGAGGGAGAGAGATTGGGACAATTGTATCAAAATTGAAATTGAGTCAAAATGGCATCAGCAAAGCTATCCAAATGCCATTGAGTACTTCTAAGTGGAAGAGTAAAATGAAGAGCAAGACTTGCTTTAGGGAATGATCAAATATAATTGGCAGATGGTCAACCATTTTTTTAAAAAAAGAGTATAGATATCTTGTAGATTTCAGAGTATGCTTAACATAACCATTTTTCTTTTATTTTTTTTCTCCACTTGGGCTGGAAAATCTGCATGACCCTCTATACCTACCCTAGAAGTTATCTTAGTCATGTCAAAGTTTAAAATTTTAAAGGCCTAGTCAGTAGATATTTTAAGCATCGTGTTTATACAGTCTCTATTGTGACTATTCAAATTTGTTGTTGGACACAAAACCAGCTACATAAATGAATAAACATGATGGTGCATCAATAAATAATGTTTATTTACTTTATATATTATTTTATGTTTAAGATTTTTTCAACAATTTAAAAGTATGAAACTCATTTTTGGCTTGAAGGCAATGCTAAAACCACCTTCAGTCTGATTTGGCCTGGAGGTACATGGTTTGCTGACATACTGTACAGATTATAAGTGGCCCATTTGGGGGGATATGAGTGTGACAGTTTCTTTGTGGTTCTTCTCTTGGAGAGAAGACAAATATGCAAAACTTTGTACTTCATTTTTAGATAAGTAGATTTTGTCTGTAACTCTTCACAATTAACTAATTGGTGATTTGGTTATTTTCAATGGGGACTTAGCTGGTATTTTCTTCCCCTTCCAAGTTGAAATATTTCTTCTTGAAACAGGGTCTTTAAGACTGGGGAAGAATTTAAATTGTCCAGAAAGTAAATCAAGCTTACAAGGCTCTGGAAGCTCTTAAGTCACAGTATTTATATTTCCCCTTCTGGGAATTATATAAGCAGTAACAATTCTTGGGAGAGGAGACTCTAGTGCCAGCTAAACTCCTGCAAATCCTTGTTCACAACTTTCCAGGAAAAGTCACATAATGCCTGTCTAGGGCTGAAGTCATTGTGCGTGTAATTGGATGATAATTTGTTTGGCTGGCCATAAAGTTCATGTGTAAGACTCTATTACAGAAGAATGTTGCAAAGGTAAATGGGAACTAATGCTGCTTAGCAGACTAGGACATACTTGAGAAAGAGGTGGTTTGAAGGTTTTCCTGTATTGAGAATAATTTGATTAACATTGTGTTTTAAGTGGTTTAGTTCTTAGATTAAAAGGCTGGAAGGGAAAGAACATAAAGGAATATACACTTGTCACTTCTTTAGTTACTTGTTAAAACATTCTTTCCGGATAAGAACATAGAAGGCAAGACTGGTTTATGAAGTACTGCATAAAAGAGAAAGGGGAGCATGTTTAGTTGGTGTTAGTTGTAATGACATACCTGTGAAAGGCAATTAAATGGAGGAAGGTTTGGTTTTGGCTCACAGATTCAGAGGTTTTAGTCCATGTTTGTCTGGCTCCACCACTTTTAGGGCTGCAGTGAGGCAGACACATCATGATGAGACAATGAGACAGAGCAGAACTACTCTGCTCATGGTAGTTAGAAAGCAGATACAGAGACTGATGAAGAGGCTAGACAAGATGTGCCCTTCTAAGGTACATCACATTGACTTATTTTCTCCAACCTCGCCTTACTGTGCCAATCACTCAGTAGTACCACCAAATTGCACATCCTTCAGTGGATCAATCCGTTGATGAATTGTAGTCCAGTTTCCTTCCAGTAACTTCTCTAGTGAGAACCCAAGAGTTCAGTGCTTGTTGAGGAGACACCTTGTATCCAGTATATTTCTGAAATCCTTTGCTTTGGCTTAAGTACAGAAACTACAAAATAGGAGAGAAAATACAAAATAAAAAAAGATAACTCAATAGTTTTCAAGGTGAGATGACTGAATGAAAGGCTAGAGGAGCTGAGAAAAATGGTTGCTCCAAAGAAAATTTAGTTAGCTAAGCAAATTATAGTAGGGCGGCGGATCCAAGTCCCAAGATAATGACCTGAAAACTCAAAAATCTCTTGATCTGAATCTGAAAATGATTCTCAGAACATTTCTTGCACAGGTAAAATTAAAGTGTCCTTGCTTTTATGGAGACTTTGCTACTGTACTGACAATAGTCATGTGTTAGCCAGGGTCTCTAGTATGTTTGAATTGATTGGATTGGCTTACATGATAGGACATGGGTAGTACAACAATGGCCACATACTGGAAGGGCTAAGAACTCAGTGGCTGTTCATTCTATAAGGCAGAATATTTCAGTAGTCTCAGCTACCCCACTGAAGGTCTGGAGGATGCCTGGAGAGCAATTTGCTTTCAGTCTTGGCAATCTTAAGATGTTTTGTTCTCATGTCAGTAGGCCACAGCACCAGCAGTGCCAGAAACAGGAGAGTAGATGCACTGTTCAACAAGGAGGGAAAGTAGGGCAGGTGGAAAAGCACCATCTTTCCCCTTGGAACTCTGGAGATGTGGGCTGCTATTGAAGGTGTTGCTCACTCTGGGAGAGGATCTTCCTCCTTCCAGACAACACTCTTATAAACTTATACAAGTCTCTTAGTTGATTCTAGAGCCAGTCAAGTTGACAACCAAAACCAGTGAGTATGTTAGGAAACAACAGGATTTATGGCTCAGTAAAAAAGGTTTCAATAATTAAAAATGTTAACATTTTAAGGAAAATGTATATGTTTGCATACATATGCATAGACAGAGAAATCATGAACTTAGTAACTCCAGAAATTGGATATATTACAAGAGTAAATTGTTTTAGTTCAGGTTTGAATATGTCAAAATCCATATGTTTAACACCTTTGTTTAACATATGTGCCTAACACATTTTGCCTTTTCTTCCCTAACATTTACAGGAAACAAAATACAGGAGTTAGGTATTTGATTCAGAAAAGCATCATCATTGTTCTCTTTTCTGAATTGCAGCACCTCTTTTTTGCTCCTCTAGGAAAGAAAATTCTTTATGAGAAGAAAAGTGCTTCTCACTGCAGCCATCCCGCTCAAGTTCCTTGTGGGATTGGACATATGTGCCACTGCATCCCGGCTGTTCCCTGAGTGCCTCCATTATTCTGTCAGCTTTGATTATCTGTCTGCCAACCTGCTCACATTTTATAATTTAGAGAATTAGTAACAATTTCTTGTGATGGCATTTCCAATGATTTGCTTTATTGGTGTCTGTAGATGCCAAGGGGCCTTTCAGTCATCATCCCTGATACTGTCACATTCTGGAGTACTGAGGATTCACACTGCTCTCCTGGCAGATGATGCCCACAGAATTAAGAAGGTGGTGTAGTTTAACTGTCCCCTCCCATCATCCCCCTGCCTCCTTGCCTTTTTTCTTCCTTTTTTCTTAGGACTAGGCTCAGCCTAGAAGAAGAAACAGAAACCACAAGCTACTTCAAATCTGCTATGTAATATTTTTTAATTGAAATAGGATTACATCACTGTCCTTTTTCCAGTGGCACCCAGTTACACTATTTCAAACCCCCATTTAAAAACCTATAGTCTTTTTTCCATTTGGTTTTATTTGTTAGATATAATATATATGGAAAGTTGTGTGTGTGTACATATGCACAAACACACACACACACACACACACACACACACACACGACCCGATGAGTCAGTTTTTGCTGTTTGTATGTATATAGTTTTAATGTTTCATTCTATATTGGACACTGATATTTTCCTACTATTTCCACAATTTTCTTGCTATTTCATATCTGAATATCTGTAGGTTTTTATGTATGTATGTATGTATGTATGTATGTATGTATGTATGCATTATCTACCTATCTATAGCTATTTATCATCTTTCTGCTTATCATTTGTCTACCTATCATCCACCCACCCACCCATCTATCCATCTACCTACCAACCCACTCACCCACTCACCCACCCACCCACCCATCCATCCATCCATCCATCCATCCATCCATCCATCCATCCATCTCTTTGTATGTAGAGGTCAGATAACAAGTCCCTATAACTGACTCTCTCCTTCTACCTTGTGGATGCTGGGGACTGAGCTCAGGTTGTCAGGCTTGGAGCCATTTCACTGGCCTTGGGTATTAGTGTAAATGGTGCTTGCTCAACATGCAGCCTTATCCTCTTCTTTACATGGGGTGGCATTCCAAAACAAGCTGATATCTACTCATTTTCATAGTTCTGATTTCTACCAGATTCTAGGACTTTTATGTTCCCATGGGAACTAGTGTGAACATCAGGTTTTCCACATACATTTGTATTTTAATATTTGCTTTAAGTTTTCTGCCCAAGAGTGAACCAAGCAGAAATTATCCTTATGCAATTTGGCATTTTTTGAATTGGCCAAAAGTCCCAGGGCAGAGTAACTACTCATTAACTGATAGATGAGTGAACTAATAAAGCTTGCAATGATAAAACGAATAACACAGAACTAACTTTACATTTATTCTCACTTAATTACTTTATAACTGCAACTCTATTAGAGCATTTTTGTCATAATTCTGAAAAAAGGATAGGGATTATAGATCTTTCCTAATGCTCTGTCCAGTGCCAAGTATTCTACTGGATGCTAGTGTGCAATCTAAAACTCTACAGTGCTGCATGGAACTGACCAATATAGGTAGTTTCCTCCCAATTAATTCATTCTCCCCAGTTTACCTTGCAAATTCAGATGCAGAGATAAGCCTCAATGGTTATGGGGTTAAAGAGGAAATGGTCATAATTTTTATTTAGTGTTTTCCATATAAATGCACCTCATTATCTGCTGCACCTCATTATATATGATCTATTTTATGACCATTTAGTTCTCCCTAGCAGGCCCATTTTTATTTCTTTATGCTGGCTGTCTAAACTCTCAACTTTATGACTCCATTACCCCAGCTCTCCGAGGCCTGCTGTCCCACTCCCATGTGGATAATGTAGCTCTGCAGTTGCCAGGCCAGCATTTCTAATAAATCCCTCACACACAGACAGACAGCAGCGTCGCACATAGCAGCTCGTGTCAGGCTTTCATATCACATCACTAGACTCTCATTAGATTCTTGTGAGAGAAATTACCATTGTGCCTTCTCCAGGCACAATAGCATTAATGAAGTTAGGAAATGACTCCCACAGATGTTTGACACTCAATCAATCCCACTTAATTTAATTACACTCCTCAAGGAAAGACAAAGGAGATGCTCTTGCAGTCCAACCCTTGCTTTTTATTTTCTCAATCGCTTTTACCCCCTTCTGATTTACTTAATCCTTGCTGAGAAATGTCAGTGTAATTAACTGAAGTTATAATTATTTTAAAGTGGACTTTGTTATAATACCTTGTATCATTTTCTTCATCTCCATCCTGGGCACACTGCATGTGTGTGAGTGCTCTCCTATGGAAGTGGAGTGTGAGAGCTGGCAGAGAGGTGCTCCTGGCTCCCCCATGATCCCACCTCTTCTCGGGTGTGTAATTAAGGACATTGATGGCACTGGCACTTTGAGCCTTCTGTCATAAGTTTGTTCACTAAGATGCTTCAAGGACTTCTCAAGTAATTAAAAAGATCCTGGGAAATGTTCTTCATACCTGTCTTGAAATGGCAGAATTTATAAAGTACCAAAAATTAAAAGAAAAAGAGAAATTAGATGGTATCTCCTTGTTCATCCTCATGTATAACATTCCCTAATCTTGACTGTGCCTTAGTGGTATAATTATAATTACTACTTTAGAAATAAGGGAACTGAGACAAAGAGTAGATAAGTCACTACCTGCCTAAGATTTTGCATTTAATACATAGTGATCCTAAAAATTGACATTTCTTTATGCAGGTAATACACAATTACTGCTACCACACTTACGTTCCAAACCGTTTCTGACACCAAAGAAGTTGATAGGTAAATAGGTGACCATAGAACTGCAATACACTGCTTGGAGAGAGGTTTATGGAGGATGGCGGCCATTTCAGGGAGTGATCTAAGGCACTGTGACAGGCATGGTGGGAGTCAAGCAGAAGGGGTCTAAGGAGTCTCCAGCATTTCTATTGAAGTAGAAGGGAATCGTTTGGAGAGTTTTCCCTTGTGAGGAAGGTGATCAATTTGAGTTTTAGAAAGGGTCAATTGAGCTTTAATATAGACCATGTCAAGTAAGCCTCACAGTAACCATCTTGAAATTCAGTTCCAGGGAATCTGATGACTGGGGCCAGAGGCATGCATGTGGTGCAGTTGTGCACACAGGCAAAACACCTATACACCTGAAAGAAAGTGCCTCACAGGAAATATGCCATGTCCATCAACCAACATCATACACAGAAGAAGAGAAGCTAAATAGGGGAAGGAATATAGCAGTTTGCACTTGAACTTAATGTTCTTGCCAATGGGACATTGAACTGTGGGTATGGTATGGTTTTGATGTGTTCATGTAGAGATGGGTTTTAATGAGCTTTATCATTGTGAGATGTGTAATACAGGAGGCAGAGGAGGCTTCAAGAAACATCAGGGCTATAATGATGAGTGACTCTGACCCCTCAAGAGGGAATATAACATGCAAGTAAATTCTCCATGCACCAGCTCTGTGTCTGTGTAGAAGTAGTGAGATAGGGTAGAAGGATAATTCAACTGACTTCAAAGCTCAGATCTTAATTATGCTCAATTCATATTTTCTCCATGGAACAAAGATCCACACTCAGTTTTGCATATCAGATGCCCTATCACTGGCAGAAGTGCTGTGGCAGGTGGTTCCTGAACTTTCTAACTTCTATGTGTGACAGAGTCTCAGCAAGCAAGGTCTTAGGATGAAAGGTAACTAGGGACAGAAGACAGTGAACAGACTTACTAAGGCAAAATCATTTCTTCCATGCATGGACAGGCTCCTTCAGTCTACAGTTACTATGTGCAACCCTGTATCTGCAAATATTACTAAGAAGAGTAGCTTTAAGAGCCATTCATCAGCTCTCCCAGCCCCCATCTGTTCTAGCACTCTTGCCAGGACTGATTGTTGGGCTCCTGCCTTCTTTTGGTGATCAATGAGGTGATTCATTATATGATCAACAACTAACTTTTATAAAACAATTGTTTTTAAAGCCAGCACGGTGGCTCATGCCTTTAACTCCTGCATTCTGGAGGCAGACACAGTCAGATCTCTGAGTGGGAGGTCTGCCAGGGCTACATATGAGTAAGACCATACATAAGGAGATCAAGTCTCAAAAAAGTTTCAGTATATGCATATCACATTTTATAATACATCATTATGTATATGGTCATATAGTTACTATAGAGAAGCATCATTTATTGAGTACTCCACTTATCTATTGAGTACATATGCTTTTATCCCTATAGTATACCTATAGCAATTCATCTTTTCTTCAAAATAACTATATTAGGAATTATTTAACCCAAGTATAAAAAAATATGAGAGGGTTTTCTAAAAGTGCATGAAAATAAAGAAGAGGTAAGGTAAAAACCAATCTGGACTTCAAAACTTACACTTTTACTTCTGTATTTTACCTTGCCTTCAATACTACTTAAATTAATATTAAATTAATTGTGCTTTAAAGATAGTAAGTTTTCTTTACCAACTATGCATCTGATTGAGAATTAATGTAGCTCTCAGGGCTCACCAGGAAGCTTCTATCTGCAGTAGATGGAAATTAACACAGAGACCCATAACTGGTACAGAGCGTAAGAGACTAAATGCTCAGCCCATATGAGATCACTGTAGAAGAAGAGGCAGGAAGAGTTTGTGGGCCAGAGGTAGTGGATGATTGCAAGGAGACAGCATCTTCTAGATAGAGCAAGGCTGTTGCATTCACAAACTCACAATGTTTATGATAGCATGCATGACATCTGTTGCAAGCCGAAGCCAGACATATCCCAGCATGGAGAGGGGAGGTGGACGTAGAGTACTGTTCCTAGGAAAGGATATATTGGCCATCTATTGTTGCAGAGAGAGAGAGAGAGAGAGAGAGAGAGAGAGAGAGAGAGAGAGAGAGAGGTTTCTCTAGAGTGTGGCTTGCTAAGTTGGCTAAGTTTCAGGGAAAGGCCACACACCCACGAATACATGGGTAGCAGAAATTATATATAGGGTTTTAAAAATTGGGTCATAAAGCCAAGTGGGTTACTAGAGTGGGTGATCTGGGAAATCTATGGGGAGAGGGTGAATATGATCTAAATATTTTGTACAAAATTCTCAAAAAAACTGATAAAATATATAAAGATAACCGATATTACATTTTATGAAAGATGGCAGTAAAAGTGGCACCCATAGCACTTATCTGAAGATGTGTGACACCTTGCTAACAAAAGTTTATGTAGCATTTCACTCGGTGCTATCTTTTATCTTTTATGTTTTACTTTGTTGAGGTGGATTGAATTTGATTTGAAGTTTTTCTTAGGAATTTGTATACATTTATGCTAAGTGTTTGCAGGTCTTTGAAGCATGGCTGATCTAACATTTCCCTTTCTATCCTCATCTCAAATTAGTCTGTTTCTTGTCCTGTGTTTTCACACTGTATGAGGGGATAAAAGGCTCCATGGGGATTATTTGTGCCAGGAAGGATCCAGTGCACAAATGTAATTGATTTCAAAGGAGTGTCTCTTCCTTAAAAATTCCTTATAATAGATACCGAGGCTAACTGATAAAATGTAGGCAGCCTAGTTCAATTTGAATTTCAAACTAAGAGTGGATTCTCTTTACTGTGTATAGGTCTCAGTTATCAATGGGTGAGGATTGAATTGATGAACTAGGAAAAACTCCTGGGACCTCAAATTTATGGTACTTATTGGCAGACCTGGAGGTACAGTGAATCAAGTAGATATGGTTATGGTCTTGAGGTCCAGCCTAGCAGATAGATCTCAACCTGAATCACTATGGCACTGCTGAATCATATTGTCATTTATTTATTTTTATGACATTAAAACTTTAGTGTGTGTGTGTGGGGGGTGTGTGTGTGTGTGTGTGTGCGTGTGTGTGTGTGTGTGTGTGTGTGTGTTGCCTTCATGGATGTCTGTGTATCATTGGAGTGCCTGGTGCCCATAGAGCCAGAAAAGGGTACCAGATCCTCTGGAACTGGATTTACAGTGACTTCTGAGACATCGGTGGGTGTTAGAAATGGAACCTCAGTCTTCTTCAAGAACAACAAGAGCTCCTAGCCCAATTAGGTCTCTCTCTCTCTCTCTCTCCCTCCCTCCGTCCGCCCCTCCCTTCCTCTCTCTCTCTCTGTCTGTGTGTGTATGTGTGTGCTATGCAAGACATTTGCCCAGCACTTTTCATGGTTCATTGTTCACACTAGCTGGCCTGATCTCCTTGTCCTCTTGTCCCGGAAACATTTCAGAACATAAGAATCTTCTTACACTTATATCTTGCTAGGTAGATCAAAACATGATTTTCATCATTCCTTAGTCTAATGAGGACTCAGTCAGCTACTTTTGTCCTGTTTTGTGACAGTCTTGTCTTGCTGTTTCCTATAGAAAGCTATTTTTAGCTTCCCTCTGAGATTTCTTCTCAAAGATTTTACCTTGGGGTTTCCTTCCACCCCTGCCTCATTCACAGTCTAGTGCCTTTGTCAGGTGGAGAACATGTTTCCACATTCCTGGTATCTGCAGTGAGATGGCCTTAGTAGGAGGATGAACACTCCACAGGCTTGATACTTGGAAACTGATTTCCATTTTAAAACTAAACATCTTGAATTTGTACTGTGCGGCAAAGCCTATGCTGAATAACAAAGCTCATGTTTTAGAGACATCAACTGCGAGAAGCAAATCTAAAGCAATAAATAATAATAAGTAAAAAAAAAACTTTGGAAACAGGCAGTCTATGTTTTAATCTTAGCCATGTCATCTACTCACCATGTCACATTGAGTGAGTTACTTACATTATTATGTGGCAGTTTTTCATTCATGATTTGTGTCTAATGATAGATAGTATTTGCCACCAAGTGTTTTTTGCAATGCTCCAACAATAGATGCATCAGAAACAGTGCCTAACACATTGTGAGAATTCTATAAAATGCCCCAAATAGTCCTTAACTTAAAATACTACTCATTCTGTAAAGTTTAGATATAACCCTCCTGATAGTTTTGTCTTCCAACACTATCTGGGGTCATGCAAAGCGGAAGGAACCTGGAGGATGAATGAATGAATACATAGACTGAATGAATTTTGTAGGTGCTGCCCCTGGGTCATGTAAAAGACAAAGCAGGATGCATATGAGAATCAGTCCCCTGCAAGCTCTCCTGCCTTTGAGAAGTCACTTAACCAACCTTGATTTCTTTTTCTTCAATGCAAGGATATTATTGTAGCCCTTTTGCTTAATTGTGCAGACATTCATTCACAGATTGGAGGGACATTTGCATATCTGGCCTTTGGGAGGGTCTCAGGCAACTCTACAAAATTCTCTGTCAACTAAGGCCTATAAAGAAGGAAGCCTTTATAAAGAAGTAGCCCTTTCTCCTTAGTCAAAGTGGACCACTTGTGAAAGTGAGCACTTGACAGATGTGCAAAGACTGTTTAAGCTATTAATGATTCAATTTTTTTAAAAATAAATTGTTCTATTTCTGCATCATCAATTGCCCTGCCAAATAACCTGACAAGACAAGGACAAAGTGCTATGATTTACTCCTAGTTCACCTACACCAAAACTAACATTGAGGCTTAATTCTTAAATAAGGCCCCATTGAGAGGTGGATCTAAGTGGAGACATTTGGGGCATGGAGCAGGACTCTTAAAGGAGTCAATGTTTCTATCACAGGAGTCAGCTGCTATCCAAAGTGGGTCATCCATGTTTCCTTTCTTAGTATGCCTGCCTGGGTTTCCCCAAGCTGCAGAGATGCCAGCACCTGCCATTGAATTTGCAAGCTTCTTAGAGCTAAAACAAGTCAAATATAATTTCTTTTAAAATTACTTATTTCAGATATTCTGTTGTAGTAACAAAACAGATTAAAAGTGTAGAATTTCGCTCAAGTGTATGGGTGTGTATGAATGTTCTGAGGGAGGGCGTTAAACTTGCAGAGATTTTCCCATGTTGAAATAAGTGCTTTACTATTTAGCCACATTCCTTGTCCTCTGCATTTTTGGGGCATGTAGGTGAGGATACTTTATTACACAGCTCAGTGTGGCCAGGAACTCACTACGTAGCTGAGGATGACTTTGGATTTCTGATCCTTTGGCATTCATCTTCCTGCTGGTATTATAGACATGAACCTGCTACTCATAACCTGCTACTCCTCCTTTTTAAATTTTATTTTGAAACAGGATTTCACAAATTGGCTATGCTGGCCTTGAACTCACTTAACATGAACTTGAGATTCTTTTGCATCTGCTTCTTAGGTAGTTGGGATTGCAGTTGTATTCCACCATGCCCAGCTTTAGATTTGTTTTTCAACTAGACTTCTCATTCCTTAGAATGATTAAAGAACAATGAAATTTTATACAAACAGATAAAAATAGAAGATACACTCTTCCCCCAGGAAGTCTGAACTAAGACGATGGCAGTGGGATAGACAGAGAAGGTTGGCCAAGTAATGTTTAGGAGATGGTGTTTAGTGTATTTGGATATCGTGGATAGAGTCTGGGAAGAAGGGAAAAGAATCATTCAATAATGTTACTGTTGCACTTGACATGGTGAATCTAAGAAGCAGAAAGCATTCTAGAAATCCTAGACTTACACAGGCTCATTTCAACCCTTCCATTGCCGTTGTACAGAGGAATAGATGGCTATGCTGTAAGTCTGTGCATAACTATTGACTAGATGCAGCACAGGGTAACACGCTGGGCTTTTCCGATTTTAAAACAGATGAGTTTTAATGTAGATAATCCAGAATCCTAACAGCAGAATGAGAACTGAATCTGAAAGGTAGTAAGCCATTTGGTCTCGCTGGAACTCAGCACAATTAGTGTGGAGATACACACATAAATACATGATACATGGCATGATTATCACTCATTTTACAAAAGGGATTTCTTGTCATCTCTGCTGTTTTTCCATTGTCATTTGTGTTACAATTCCCTTTATTTAGTAAAGGAACATGGTAGATATGACACCCTGGTTCTTGCATATCTGATTATTATTATCATAAATTCTAACCATTAAAAACCTTCCCATTTGTAGAAAATGACTAATATGCAAAAGCAAAATGTACAACCAAAGCTTTAAAAATGGTGATAATTATTTCTCTTGTTTAGGAGTGAATCACTATCTTTCCTGAAAATTGAGTGAAGTTACACAGCAGTGTCAGGGGACAAGTCGGTTCTATTTATAAATCAGAAGTTGATAAGTAGTCCTTTATCACCTGCCTTGGATATTAATAGGTAAGGCTTTGTGTCAGAGCACTGGGCCATTATTTTATTACCACATTGCTGGTACAAGCAGGAAACTTCTAATTTTTGGTTTTAGGGGGAAATAAAGTACCTTAACAAAACTCAAGGGACTGATAATGGAATTGGAAATAATGGCAACTAGAATAGGGGGCACAGCTGGTTAAAGAAGACCCAGTTACTCATCATTCTTTGTAACCACATCTCCTGCAATGATAATTTGAAGTTTTCCCTTGTCCCTAGGTGAGTTTGTTATCTACAAATTGTCTTGGTCAATGTCACATTAGCAGGCATCATGTGTCCAAATGCTTACTGGGTATTTGTTCATTTGGGTTTGATTTACTCTGCTCTTATCTTCAGAAGAACACATCTTTGTTAGTCCTATAGTTCCAGGGGAATGAGAGATAGGTAGAGTGGTGCTGGACTATCCCTGCCAACTCCTGTTGAGAGCGACCAACTTTCTGCTGGCTGAGTTAGGTGTGATTCATGGGTAAAACGATGAGATATTAGCTAATAACAGGAGGAAAATGAAACACACCCAAAAGATCTTCTAAAATCTTTAGTAACAGAGAATAGATGAAATGGCAGAGAGAGATACAGATAGACAAGAGGATGGAGTAGAGATAGAAGAAATGATAAACATTGGCATTGTATAGATAAATAATTCAGTATAACAGAGCATGACTTTCTAGATTTTAAAGTAAAAAAGAAATTCCAAATTCCAAAGGGTTAATATATTAAGAATGTAAATATTACAAATGTCTGCAAAAAAGAGAAGATTCAAAAGGATTAATTGCTGAAGAAATGAAAAACATTTGTTGGTAAGTGGCCAGGGTGTAGAGATAGCAGGAATTGTTACAAGATTGTATGTTTCCCCAAATGAATCTTTGCCCTTTTCTCTGCACCCTTTCATTTTGACACTCAAAGACAGCCTTTCTTCTGAGATGTTTCTCCATCCCTTCCTGGAGACACTGCCTTATCATGCCTTGAGGAAATGGTGTTATTAGTTTCTAGTATACAGAGTAGAGAGACTACAAGTACTGTACAGTGTAGGGCTCTGTCCTCCCAACTGAGCCCAAACAGTCATTAGTGTCCTGCTTGAAGAACTATTATGTGTCCACTTATAACCTGGTGCTGGAAAATTGTATATGCCAAAACATACAGATGAAGTCACATAGGATTGATTTTAGAAGAATTCCTGTGAACCAAATTCAGCATAAGAGAAAGCAATAAAAATACAGATAGCATAGCTGCTGCTCTCCTCTTCACAAGGTACATAGAGCTGGTGTTTGGAGAGCAGAGATGAACATAGCTCTGCAAATTAAAATGGTAAATTTGATAGAGGAAAAGCCCTAGGGATTTATGAAAAGAATGTGGCTTAGGTGTTTGGAAAAGACGACTAAGTGTTAGGTTACCTGGTCCTGGAGAAGTAGTTAACAGTAACTTGGAAAGAAAGGATGGGATAGCCAGTTAGATGTAGACAACAGTATGTTGACTCCATGTCTGTAGCAGGTAGATAAGTCAAGTATCTGTGGGGTGGGGGCAGATTGTTATATCAAATCAAATTCAAAATTTTCTTTTCTTTTGGCTGAAGCCAGAACATCTTTGGGATGCGAGGATGCTTCTCATGCTTTATTGATGGCCTGTACTGAGTAGAGAGCTCTGAACAGCAACTAGCTACTGTCTACCAACCCAGCAGCACAGCATTAAGAGAGATCCTCCTCTGTGATGCAAGGCAGGCTGTCTTGAAGTATTTGCATCCATCATCTTTGGCACAAACTGAACATGATAGCTGAGATCTGCTACACCCAAAGTGTTTCTTTTGAGTCATCTTTCCTCCTTAAAATAGGACCCAAGTTAAACTCAATCAGTAGTTTTACTTGCTAACCTGGCACAATTACAAACATCTGAGAAAAGAATCTCAGTGAAGGCTTTTCTAGATTAGGCTGGGCTATGGACAAGTCTACGACAGATTATCTTGATTGCATTAATAGCGATGGGAAGATCCACATACTTTGGGTGACACTGTCCTTTTGGAAGGAGATTCTAAACTGCATAAGAGGGGGAGAAAGCAAGCTGAACACATGTGTTCATTTTCTCTCTGCTCTTGACTATGGATACTCCCAGCTGCTTTAAGGTTTTTCTGACTTGACTTCTTTGCAATGATGAACTGTAATCTTATAGCCAGGTTTGTTTCATCTTTGCAGTCACCAAGATACAAGTTTCACTTTCACCTGTAACCAGTGGGACCCTGATGATCCAAGGAACTAGAAGCAAACTGTTGTGAAGCAAACAAGCAAGGGTAAAATGGAAGAAGGTGGACAGGTTTCAGGTAATGCATAGCTAATGCCCCTTTGAGGATTTGAGTGAATCACAACACTGGGAGATTTTTTTTTCAAGGAATGCTGCTATTGGATATGGATGTTGGAAAGATGCCTATAAAATTCCTAGCACAACGAGTTTTGCCACAGTAGGTGGAAAATCCACGGGGGCAGGCGGAAGGAGGGGCTGGGTTCATCTTTTCTGGGATGGCCCGAAATATGAAGTATAAGTCATGTGAGCACTTTGCTCACAGGTGAAGGAATTCACTGGAGGTGAACTTAAATTACTTAAAACTACAGAAGAGCAAGACAGATGAGAGCAAGTGAGTCACTTTGCCATTGATGCAGCAGGAACCTGGCAAGGCTGTGGTTGCTGCAGGGAAGCAAAACCACCTACACTTGTCTGTTGCTAACTCATCTAAACCAGTTGTCTGTTGCTGTGATAAAATGTGCCCAGAAGATTCTTAAGGAAATTTATCTGGGTTTACATTTCCAAAGGCGATTTGCACAATGGCAGGAATGCATGGCAGCAGGCAGCCAGAAGAAGAAGCTGAGAGCCAAGAGCGATCAAGAAGCAGGGTGAGTAAACTGCAAGCATTGCAATGTAGATATTCTCGAAGCCTGCCGGAAGTGATGCGCTTCTACAGCAAGCCTTCATCACCCAAAGGTTGTAGAATCTCCCCCACTTAATGCTACCAGTAAGGAACCAAGTGTTCAGACATACAATATGGAGCCTGTGGGAAACATTTTTTCTTCAAATCACCGTTCCCTCTGACTCTTAGAATATGTAAAGGAACTGTACCCCACCTGTATCCCCTCTTGCTTGTAGTAGTAGCTTGCTGCACTGGGCGGAAGAGTCAGCCACATCAGACTCATTGTCCCAATCACCATCACACTTAGAGAATAGTATACAATTTCATTTAACCTGATGTCTTTCCTCACCACCTTATTTCTGGTAACAGGCTTTGTGTATTGATGATGCTACCTTATTTTTTCCCCCACATTTCTTTAGTCAGCACATTTTGCCTACAGTCTTTAGGTCAACTTAGTTGAATCTTAACTTGCCTACCCTGTCCCTAGGGTAATATAGTAAACATGAGCATGACACATAGACCAGACATCATTTAGTGTTTCCCTAGCAGCATAACTTTGAAAGATTTATTTACACAACACAAACCTCAATTTTCTCATCTGTAATGTGAGCAATAAAGAAATACCACCTCACAATCTTCTGAGTGTTAAATCACCTTGCGTTTGTAAGAGCTAAACCTGATGAATAATAAGCTTTCAATCATAGTTAGCTATTATAATAATTGTTTGTTAGACACTGGAAATAGGAAGATGAATATAAATGTCCCTGCTCCCAGTGAATGCACACTACAATAGAGGAGACATAGAATAAATGTATAATTTTAAAACGGTGATTAATACAATGAAAATAAAAGATACAAATTGCTCTGTAAGTCCAGAGGAAATGTGTCTTCCATATGGGTTTCTAATTGCTATACATATCATTCTGCTGAGCTCTTGACCTCTGTTCCAGGCTACATTGGGGTGTCACCATAAGACTTTCTAGAGGAAACCCAGGCAACATGGTTTTTCCTGTAGGTAGAGGAAAAAGCCTGGATGCAATCCTAGTGCCTCCCCTCCATGTTGCCCCAACAATCACTAAATCTGTACACCTTTACATCCTTAATAGCTTTTACAATCCTTTCTCAAAGCATAGGCATGGTGGTTCCAGTCCACTAGTGAAAATATGAATGACCCTAACTGTTCTTGCTTAAGGTCCAACCTCCTTGTTTGGATGCACAACCTCTCAGTCTCTTTGGTCCTAGTCTTCTTTTAAACAGATGCTCCCGACTTTCTGAAAAGTTTGACAGTCTGTGAATACAGATATGCTCTGCCTTTCTTATCCCTAGACACTTGCATACACGCCTATGACTTCTTTCTCTCAGTTTCACCAAAGACATACTAGCAACTTCCCTGCTCCAGACCATTTTCTTACTTATGCCTCCACCACAGTTTGTTGCCTTCTCTTCTGTGTTAGTGTGGGAAAGCCATTTACTTGAAGTTGTAACACTAAACACAATAGACACTGAATTTTATACTTTGCATCGTCTACAATAATACAGAGTTTTTGTTCTATAAACTTGAAGTTGTATGAAAACAAAGCCTCAAATCTGTAGTTTTATTTTGAAAATGTGTTGATACATCTTAAAGTACAAATGCAATCATTACATTCTCATTGAGTGAGCAGAATGTATAGCTGACACCCCTGGTTAACAGCTCTTGATCATCTAAATACAGTGTCCTTGGTTCTTTACTCTAAGTGTGTATTTGATCATGCCTCTACTTTATACTGGATTCTTAACTATCTCTATGATTTGTACCTATGGCTTCAACTGATTCTTCCCAAATTTCAAAGAAAACCTCCCTTAATTTAAATCTTCCCAAGAGAATAGCTCAGCCAGCTTATATGATATAAAATTACAAAGAAGAGTATGTTGAGGAGCACCAACTTTAGTTTTGGGACATAATCTAATGTTTTTATTAGATTTACTAATAAGGATCGTCATCAAAATAATATTAAATCATGCTAGTACTTTACATTTTGATGAAGTACTAAATTGAAATGAAAAAAGCAAAGTCCCTGAACAGAAATGATAAAACTCCTCTATGGGTCAGAAATCTAGTTAATGAGACTTGGAGTCCTTTCTCTAAAGGACAGTTATCTTAAGTAGCTTAGCTAAGTAATGATCATGGGAATAATACGCTGGCCCATGAAAAAGGAGTTAATTGAATTTTTTCACCTTCAACTTAACAGATATACATATCATAAAATCTATCACCGTCCTTTCCTCAGTGCTCAGAGAAGCACCTTGGTTAAAAATTGCATGTGACTTTTCAGATGTGATCGTTCCGGTTTGGTATTCAGTTCATTGATAAGCAGTTGTTTGGAAAGGCTCTTTATAACTTTGGACACTTCAAGGGAAAGTAGGTCTAACAAGAACCTAGGAAAGCATAGATACTGAGTTTTAACAGTTCTGTAGTTCAGGTTGTTGAGAGAACATGATAGCACTGACATATCTCTAGGGGATTAGCATCTTGGGCACAGGAAGAGGTTGTTTTACTGGTTGATGGAAACAAATGTGTATGTGATAGAAGTCAATGGTGATGTCTCCATAGTGGATTTTATTTGGTCCTTCCTGAAATGATGCGTGGGAATATCTGCTTCTGCCAAACAAAACAATCAAAAACATTTTCTCTCATTTGCAGAGTAATTTGAGTTCTGAGTATTTGAGCATTTTCCCATTCTGTGAAGCTTGTTTTTACACTACTTAATCCACCTCCCAAACACATTTTCATTTGTGTTTATCATGACCACTCTAACACATTTCAACAATAATACCATACTGATTTTATCAACTTGTGTACACCTACCTCTTGGTGAGCACTTGGCATTTATTAAATTTCTAATATATTTTTGACTGATGAGTCAGAGAGCCTCAGGAACTACTAAATATTCAGTACTGCTCGAGACATCAATAACTAGTGTAGCTATTTTCTTTAGTTCTTCCTATGTGATAGACACTGTGATAAACATCTCACACTGATTTTCTCATTTAAGTCTCTGCAATGGTCCCATGAGGGGGGTACCATATTATTCCACCTTAATGATAAAGGAATGAAAACAGGGCTAAAGAAATTTCCCCTGGGTCATGCAGCTTAGAAGTAGTTGAGACAGGAATTCTAGTGAGCTCACTTTGAGTCTCCCTCCATAGTACATGAAGAGACATGCAAATGATGGGACTGTGATGGCAAATTCAGCCAAGCATCCCATATCTACCCCAATTTTTATCAGACTTTTGCTGGTCAGGAAAGCACTAGTTTGGTCCTCATCATCTCATGATTCAAGCTTTAAACAGTAGTACAGGTCCCAAAGGGGGCTGTGTCCAGGTTGTTTGAGGAGGGCTTCAGGGAGAAAATAGTTGCAAACTCATCATTTTCCAACATCCAGTTCACTTCCACACACTGTCATGTCTCCTCTCTAAGAGTGTTTAGTTGCTAAAAGTCTAGTATGCATTCAGATTAAGTTATCTATCCCTTAGTCTATAGAATGCTACCATGATGAAACCGAGTGTACTGCCTATTTTGTAGAGTTAATTGAAATTAATTTATTCATTCCTTTATTTGATACACAGAATGATGCTTCCACTACCGTATATGAATTTTGCACTTCAATACATGCATATATTGTGCCTTGGCCATATTCATCCTTCCATTGCTGTTTCTTGTCCCTCATTCCTCCTTTCCCTCTTCTGGTCCTGTATCTCCAGCACTTCCCCCTCTTAATTATGTCCTCTTCACTCCTGTAGCTCAGGCATCTGAGTGCCAACATGCAGTGTGTATTTGTTTTTGTGTGACTGGCTTATTTCACTCAATAGTAATCTCCAGTTCATGTTTTTTTTTTCTAAAGAACATAATTTCATTCCCTTTGGCTGAGTAAAATTCCACTGTGTATACATACTGTGTTTTCTTTACCTGTTCTTCTGTTGGTGGAGATGTAGGTTGATTTTATAATTTAGAATAGTCAAAAAGGATTTACAGCATGAAAATCCACAGCAGAATTCACCCCGCAAGCCTCCAAATAGTATCTTGTCTCAAGGTAGTTTTTCTGAGCCAGAACTGTTCCCGGTCTTTTCATAGATGTTTCACAGCAGAATGTATGAATCGGTTTTATGTAATCATTATTTAAGAAAAAAAGACCTAGTGGCTTCGCTGCCAGCCCAGCCCTATCTATGAGCAATTACTTCCCATCTTGAGTACTTGCAATACCCAGGGGCTTGTTGGGAACTGCATTTCTATTATTGTTAATGATGAAAATGTTTGGCTGGGAGCATATCCATTTTCCTGTTTGTCATTTTAATATGTTCCTCACGGTAACCCTGAGTGGAAAGTATATGCTTATGACAGTTGTACTTCAGAGAGAAAGCAGAAATCCTGAATTATTTGTTATTAAGTTTCGCCTATCTACAACCTTCTCATTTTTAAGGCAACCGTGAAAGTGGAAGGTATTTTAAATGTCAAATTAATTTTAGTATGTCATAAAGTAAACGGAAGGAAACTCTAGCAAATGTGTTAGTTCCAGACCTTGGAAACACCAACTTATAGCATGTATATGTGCCCATACATGAATATATTTGCAACACCAAGTAGACAACATTGTTTCTTTTTATTTTCCTTTGATATTTAAGTAATATGCCCCAAAAGAAACTTTTTTTTCTGTACTTTTAAGAGAATGAAGAGGCAGAAGTTTGAATAAAAAAATGAATCTATCTAATTTGTTTTATTGGTTCAGTATGTCAAACTCTCGAAAGGATCAAATAGAAGTATTTTGTTTTACTTTGTGGAAAAAATGACTTGAGGTTAGAGCAGGCAAAATAACTAATATGCAAAATAGAAGACACCCCCCCCCAAGGGGAAACAAAGCAAAGAGGACAATACTTGGGTCCACACCACCTAATAACAATGGTGCATTGGGTACAGTGGTTATGGGGGTGGAGAGGTATATAAAGTGATTTTGGAATACATCTGCATTTAAAGTCACAGGATTTCCTATAAGTTTTGTATCTAAAAGCTGATAACAAGAAAATTTTAAATATCAAGTTTTGATCAGTTTGATGAAAGTTGACCTGGCTGAAATGAGTTAGAAAGCTCAGGGTGGGCATCATTGTTTTTAATGTCTGGTGAAGGACATGGTCCTATGATAAGAAATAGAACTCCAGACCTTATTACACTGAATGCATGGTCGGGATAACAGACATGAATATTTGACTGTGATAGGGGGTTAGTGTTGTTACTCCTACAAAAAAAAAATTCGTTTCTATGACTGTTTGTGGTAGTGCTGGCAGCAATGTCTAATTAAACTACCTGGCAAGGCCTGTATTTTATTGGCAAAATTCAAGTTTTTATCTTTGATGAGGATACTGATGACCTAAGAGTATCCACATTTAAATTCCCAACTCAAAAAACCCACAAGCAAAAAAAAAAAACAAACAAACAAACAAACAAAAAAACAAAACAAAAACAAACAAAAAAAAACAAAACAAAACTGATGTGTTAAAGCATCAAGTTCAGGGAAATGTTATACAGCAACCCACACATAAAGCCAGGGATAAGGCTTCTCTTACTTGGGCCCAGTACGTGAGGGAAACTGGCTCTTCCCCTCAGTCTTCCAGAGCACTTTTCTTCTGATCCCTGGAGGGCAATTCAGTGAGGCAAGAAGGCAGTGGGGATCCTAGCACAGGCCTCTTCAAACATGTGGCATTCTTAAACCTTTCTCTTCCCATTTCCTCTTTTTACCAGTTTTCCTGAAGCAGCCAAATGTTTCAGACCACAAGGCTGAAGAAAGAGGTACCAACATTGCCTGAAAAGTCCACTTAGCAGAGTTTATTTTCTCTTCTGTTGTCTGATTGCTACCACTTCCCATGACATTCATCCTCTTCTTGGCATCTTAAACAGTTTATAATTTTATTTTATTCATAAAATTTATTTAATAGCTTTGTAATTAGTAACCTTGTATTTATAGGATCACTTTTTATCTAAAAGAGTTATCTCAGATGTTCATTTATATTTGACTCCATTGAATTTTTGTTGTAGTTGCATTTGGCAGTAGGAAGCTCTGTGAAGGGCTTGGGTGGCTTCCTTGGAAGGATCTCTAGATCTTGTATACCTCTGTGAGGAAGGGATGCATTGCTAGGAAAACCCCTGTTGCATCTTCTAGTCATGGTCAGGAAAGTCTAGCCATTCTGTTGAAGGTGAATAGGGTCAGGTTCAAGGCAGCTTGAGCTTTTCTCATTGGTAGACTTAGAAGCATCTCTGTTGTTTCAAGTGTGTGGAATTCCTTTCATCACTTGTGTGAGCTGCTGTGAGGTTTAAAACCTCAGTCAATTCCCAGAATCCTCAGATTAGAGAGACATTTGCTCAATGGCTGTTGCTGAAGACTATAAAGTAAAATAGTCAGATGATCAATGTTTTAGAAACCAGATATTTTTGTTGGTACTACTTAATACCGCTGGTGAAAATAGATGAAGATTATATAAATATGTATTTATAAATTATCAATCAACCTATTTATCTATCATCTATCTATCTCCATTATCATCACCATCATCATCTATCTACCATCTATCTATGCATGCACACAGATGGGAGTGGTTGTGCTACCAGAAGACTATTGACATAAAGCAGGTAGTGGGTTGAATTTAGGTACAGGTCACCCTTTAGACAAATCTTGGCTTTGAAATGGAGCTGTATTGTTTGATAGCTGTGAAGCATTCATCAGGCCATGCAATTTATTTTTATATAAATTCTGTTATCTGTGGAATAAGTATGACAGTTCATCTTTTTTAAATATAAAGATCATTTAAAGGTGGAGGAGTTTGTCAAGATGGCTCACCTGGTGAAGGTGCTAGCCACAAAACCTGAGAAGCTGAGTTCTACAGCTGAGATCCACATGGCAGAAGGAAAGAATCAGAACCTGAAAGTTGTCCTAAGCACCCCTGCCCACACCCATTATAAGCACGAGCACACACACACACACACACACACACACACACACACACACACACACACACAATTAGTGTAATACAAAATAAAGTCAGAATCATATGAACTGTGTGCATGAGTCAGTATGATGTCCAGAATATTCTACATATGCAAGAAAGTTCTTTTTACCATTTATACTTCTACAAAACTGATAAGTACTAGCCATTTTCTCTTATTTGATTAGATTCCTATTGTTTCAACTTTGTTCAGTTATTCTCCCTATTGGGAGGTCACCAAGTCTACCTGATATATTGTCCACAAGTTCCATCGGAGCTTGCAACTGTTTGTATTTAAAATTTTCTTTTATTTTTTGAGATCATAATATAATTGCATCATTTCCTCTTTGCCTTCCCTCTCTTCAAGCTCTTTCAGACATATACCCTTTGTTTCCTTTCAAATTCATGGCATTTGAAGTAGGAGAAAATGAGGGGGAGGAAAGGAAAACATGTGCGACCAGGAAGATTGAGCCTGGTTAGGAATAGAAGACAGGAGCGAGAAAGAGAAAGAGAGAGAGAGAGAGAGAGAGAGAGAGAGAGAGAGAGAGAGAGAGAGAGAGAGAGAGAGAGAGAGGAGAGAAAGAACATAAAAGAGGGAGCCAATATTGGTTTGAAGATAAAATTGAACACAAAGAAAGGTCGAGAGAACTACAAGACTGCTGCCAACTAACAATTTGAGCTTCCGTGAAAAGGCTATCATAAATGCCCTTCCCGGAGAGTGAGATCAACAACTAACTTATCCATGGAGCCCTCAACTAATGCCTGTTGGAAACAGGAGCAAACACCCATACATAAACACTGAGTCAAACTAGAACCCAGATGCAGATGGAGAGGACAAGTACAGGTGGCAGAAACACATAGAGACAGCTCACCTGAACAAGGAGGAGCTAATGGGCCCCCAGACTGATAGCTGGGAAGCCAGCATGGGACTGACTCAGGCCCCCCTGAATATGGGTCTCAGTCAGAAGGACTGAGCAGTCTAAGGGACCTCAGACAGTGGAGCCAGGATGTATCCCTGGTGCACAAAAGGATTTTGCAAACACATCTCCCATGGAGACAGGAGAGAAGCCCTAGTCCCTACTTCACATGACCTGTTTGTTTTCATTTAAATGGACTTAGTTATATAAAATAAAGTAAAAAAAAAAAGAAAAAAAATTCATGGCATTTTTCATTACTTATTGTCATAAGCACATACATATTCCTAAATATAAATAAAACATGGTCAGTCTGTATAATTTTACTTGTATGCATGTTTTCAAGGCTGAAGAACGTGTTTGCTATTCCTTAGGAAATCTATTTCTCTCAGTCTCAGCATTCTGTAGTTGCCTATATTTTGAGCTGAACAAGAATAACAATGGTAGACATACTAATATGGATATAGGAAAGCCTAGAAGGACTATACTATATTATTAATACAAATATATACCTTAACATTTTATTTTTATGTTCAGTTTATAACATCATAATATCATTTCAGAAATTAACAAATGGTTATTTATTCTTTAGGTATTAGATTTATTATTATTATTACTACTACTACTACTACTACTATTATTTTACTTCAAGTGTACTGGTGTTTTGTCTGCATGTATGTCTGTGCAAGGGTGTTGGATCCTCTGGAACTGGAGTTACAGACAGTCATGAGCTGCCATGTGGGTGCCGGGAATTGAACCTGGGTCTTCTGGTAAAGCAACCAGCACTCTTAAATGCTGAACCATCTCTCTAGACCAAAGTATGCATTTCTAAGCATGACATTTAAAATGCTACTTGTTTCTCCAAGTTTGCCTTATTGTTTTCTACTGATGTGACTTATATCTGGCCCTATCAAAACACTAACATTTGGCTTTTCATATTTATATTATGTTATTATTTATAGTGTATTATAAATAATATTACTTTATATTTATATTATGGTTATTTATAAAGGAATTTTTCAATTAAATATGAGATTGTCTCAAGGAGGGATTCATATATCTTCCTCTCATATTTTTAAATGAAATAAACAAACCCTACTTTGGGCACTCATAAAATAAAATGGAATCACCATTCTGGGTAGTCACCAGTGAAGAGTTATGTGAGTTGATCAAAGTGTTCTTATAACTCCTTCTTCTAGTTCAGGGGTTCTCACCCTTCCTAACATTGTGATCCTTTAATGCAGTGCCCCATGGTGTGGTGACCCAAATCTCTAAAATTATTTTCATTGCTACTTCCTAACTGTAATTTTCTACTGTTATGAATCATAATGTAAATATCTGTGTTTTCTGAGGGCCTTAAGTGACCACTATAAAGGGTCATTTGACACCCAAAGGGGTTGTGACCCACAGGTTGAAAAGCAGTATTCTAGTATCTCATTTTCAAAAAAGTCAACTGAATCCTGGGTGATAGGTGAAATACAGAATTTTATATTGGAATAATATAGTGCATACAAGGAGAGCTGTGGCTTCTACTAGGAGTTTTTGTTCTTATTTTCTATGCTATGCACCAGTCTCCAATCTAACATTTCTCAAACTTCATTATCGTTATTGTTCATGTATTTTTTTTTCTCCTAAATCTGGAAATCCCTAAAACATTTTATTATCTTAACATGTGTCAAGTAATTGCTCAAAAAAGTTGTGGAACAGATGGGTAGATGGATGGATGAGTGAATGGTTAAGTCCTCAAGCATTATCTCTCTGTTAATTACATCTATTAAAACCCTAGTGTTTTACTTAATATGTTGGAATTTCTTTCTGCTTCTGAGTGGTAAGTTAAAGAAAAAGCTACTTAAGATGACAAACATCTTCAAACACTGCTGCATACTATGAATTACTTTAAAAAGTCTTGGTAATGAAATAAAAAAGCTATTAAGGAAAGCAAATTGACATGAAGGTTTGAATCACCAAAATATAATGGGAGAATTATTTTATGTGTGCAGATGTTTAATGTAAAGACACCAATGCCAATAGCTTACCACATTATGTTCCTGCTGCCTTTGCAATAGTGAGAAGTACTTGAAGTTGAGGAAACACAGATAGATAGATGAACTATTGGTTTGTTGTTTTGAAATGATGTTCTCTGATTAGCCAAATGTGAAATGTTGACTATGATCAGCTCTACCCTCTTCTCATTCAACAGGATTAACGCATGCTTTGGAAACATCAATCCAAAGTCTCCTTGTCTTGTCTCTTTTCCTGAGAAAACGGTGAGTGTTCCTATTAAATGTGTTTTAACCCATTAAACATATAGACCTGTTATTGAAACAGGTCTATCTTTTTTATTTAATTTTTAATTTACTAAAATGTTCACACAGCTATATAAATTGTCCTTTGATATTTCCCCTCATCCTCATACTTCAGCTTTTGTCCACCCCTGTTTTTCCCCTTAGGCTTTTATCACTGTTTACATTTTCATAGTACAACTCTTCTTCCCTTAATTACAGATACAAATATCATCCGTTAAATAATTTTAAATGCTCGAAATGCTTTATAACAAAAAATTAGTAATAGATACTTTCCCATAGCATTTTGCTAAAACATTAGTACTTTGTTACATTTTCAGTAAGATAGTTATGAGGCAGCTAAGTACAGCTGCAGAGCATCCTAGTAGTTGTGTTCTGGGGGTCTGGATTTGGTTAAACTTCCTTTAGCAAAACTTTGTGTTGAGAACTAAGACACTTTCCTGCTTGCCAAGTGTGCTCCAAGGAATTCCTGACTTTATTGTGACATCACTAACTGTATTTTAAAACTCTATGCTCAATTGCTTGGTAGAGGACCATGGGAGGAAATGCTTTAAAAGGAAGATCTGGTTCACTATCAGTGCCCCTACCTCATGAAGGTTATGGTCCTCTTAAGTATTCATGAAACTTCTTTATATCCCACAGCACATAGCCCAGTGGACTGCTTGCAGATCTGGATGCAGCTTATTGAATCTCTCTTTAGAATGCTTGATATGCTGTATCTAAATAAATTTTCACTTAAACACTGTGCTTTTGAATTCTTTCATATGGGAGGATAAGGATAGATAGACCATAGTAGAAGTCTTTGGAAACAGTATTGGAAAACTGTGTTTTTTCTTTTAAAGCCCTTATTCCCCAGGTTTAGGGAGCTAGTTATTCCATGTTAGATTAAAACACAACACAACACAACAAAACAAAGCAAAACAGATTTTTGAATCTTTAGAAACTCATTGCCATTTAATCTGGGTAACACATAACGTTAAAGAAGACCAAAACTTAAAAAATAATCATAAAATACAGAGTGCATAACATTTTGGGCACTCAAGGCTGTTCATTGACAATTAAATACAAAAACAAAAATTAACAATGTCAAGGAACAGCAAAATGGCTCAGCCAGGAAAGTTGCTTATTGCCAACCCTAATGTTCTGAGATTGATTCCTGGAGCCTATATAGAAGAAGGTGTTCTTTGACTTCTACACCTGTTCTATTCATGTTTGCATTACACACACACACACACACACACACACACACACACACACACACACACACACAGATGCATGTGCAATAAATAAATACCTGAGCAAATACCAAAAAAGTAGATAAGAAAACAAATATACACGAGAGCCAAAGTTCTTTCATGAGAATCATGGAGGAATTTCAAGAAAGATATTTTTATAAGGCCTTGATTGTTGATTATTAAAGTATGTGAACAAGACAGTAGGCCACACACTGGGCAACTCAAGTCTCATTCAACAAGTAAGTGTTCTGCTGGATTGTAGGAGACTGTAACCAAAACATTGGGCACTATTTCCTCTCTTAAAACTCTGAGAATGCAGCTATGGTCTTTCAGGAAGAACCAAGGAGGGGTTTGTGAGTCTAATTGGTAACTAAAATTCCTATTTTAGGATTTGGTTCTCTACAGTTAAAAAGCAAGACTAAAAAAAAAAAAAAGTTTCACAGCAAAACACATAGTCCTGGCATAGTGTTTTCCTGTGTCACAGCTCTGTAAAACCTTGAGCTCTCTGACCCTTATGCTATCATTAAAAAGAAATTACTGTTTCTTTTGTTTTTCTGGGGAGGTATTTATTTACTTTTATTTTTTTTCATACAATATAAGAAACACACACACACACATACACGGAAACCAAAATATTCGCAAAACACCATTAAGACAAAACATGCCAAAATACAGCAAGAAGAGACAAATGTCTACAAAAATAGCACTGAGTTTCTTTTGTGTTGGCCAACTACTCCTGGACATGGGGCCTACTCTTTAAGTATGGTTAACATACCTAGTGAGACTCCATTGGGGAAAAACTAGTTTTTCCTTTGCTAGCAGTTATTAATTACAGATAGCTTCTTGGTTAGGAATGGGAGCCCATGTCTACTTCTTTCTCTTAGCATTGGGACCCCATCTGGCTTCAACCTGTGAAAACCCTGTGCATGCCAGAGTCTCTATGAGTTCATGTGTGAATCAGTCCTTTGTGTCTTGATGACATGTTCCTTTGGGTCAATTGTTCTGCCTCCTCTTCCACATAGATTTGTGAAAGGTTTGATGGAGACATCACATTCAAAGTCTCTCACTCTCTGTACATTGTTTAGTTGTGGTTCTTTGTATTAATTAACATCTACTGCAAGAAGCTTGTCTGATAATGCCAGTATGAGATATCTATCTATGATATATGTGTTACATTATAATATATATATATATGTAAAATTGTTGAATAACTACTCAATAGATGCCCAATTATTATTGCAAGATTTCTTACACTATACACAATTAAGCTGTAGGCCAGACATTTGGGGTTTCTAGGTTCAGGTTCACAGACATTTGCTTAAAAAAATTCTCCACGAAGCACGCTAATTTGCTAATTAAAGGGCAGTTTTTCATAACTTGCCTCAATTTTGTTTTTTTTTCCTTATAAAGGTTGTTATGAAAATGGTTTAAATATGTTAACAACACATTTGAAAAGGAAGAGCAAAAGATGCTTCCATTCTTTACAGGAGAGTGAAAATAAACTGGGAAATCATAAGCATGCACTTTAAGGCAGACTAAGGATAAAGATGCAGAAGGTGCCATTCTGTCCATTTTCTTCTGGAGTTTCCCTCCACATACCATCTGTCCCCTTCTTTTTGGTGTTACCCCTTAAGCTCCTCAGAATTCCCTGCAATGTCTCCTTTTCAAGCAGTGTATAACAATAACTAGGAATTTGGGTCAAAAGGCAGAGGATCAAAGCCTGCAAACCATTTCTTCCCAGCAGAGTGACTTGGTCTGGGTTTTCTTACCTGTCAACTTGAATAATAACAGTGCTTCCTTCATTTGTAAGCAAAAAAGACATGTCCCAAACAGCTAGAAAACCAAAGTAGTAACCAAACCCTAGTTGTTTTGTTCTCTTTTTCTCTTTATCCTTCTTTGTGTTGCTGTGTTTTCAAGTCACAACTTGCTCTGATGTTTCTCATCTAACTTTCAGTACAGAATTCATGGTAGAAATGCAAAGATAGCTTCATCTTTGAAAAACTTAACAGTTGAGGATGGCAACCCTCTGGTCCTCTTTGAACATTGAGTGTGGAGTTTGGGTTTAATTCATTTATTATATAGTTCATTGTTATTTCTATTGGCTGGACACATAGGGTCTCTCTCTTTTGTTCACCAGTCTCCATTTCCATTTTGCACGTATTCAATGTGCATTTTTCTGTTCCTGTAGCCTGTGCATTTCTACTTTGTGTATAATTTCTTTATGTAAATGGGGTACTGAATATTGATTGGATCTCATTCTTCTGTGACTTTGACAGCTACATATTTATGAGCTTCATATTATCTATAATATCTCTTCTTTAACTGTTCCATAGTATTCACAGGTGGGCATCCATCCAAACTTTGCAAACCTTTTACCAACATATAAAGGTTAAGGAGAGTGAACTTTGCAGTCTTCTGACTCTCAAAAGGGAATCCAGACTTCTAGTTTCAAGTGCCATACTTATTTTAAAAGATTGATTTATGTGTTACAAAGAAAACATGTGGATTTTGCCTTCCGTTTCATAGTTTTTATACTATAAAATAATGTCTTAGAACATGATCAGATTGCTTAAATTTTATTTTTGCTAAATTAATAAAATTGAAATGTTGATGGTTGTATGGCCTTAATCTAAAATATGCAATTTCTAAAGTGAGATCACAGGTGGAATTTTCCGAAAGAGAGAGAGAGAGAGAGAGAGAGAGAGAGAGAGAGAGAGAGATAGAGAGATGCTTAAACCCCAATGGCAGTCCTTATAAGAGTCCTTAGCAGTGAGCACTCAGAACTCCTCACTTCCCAAAGTAATCTGCCTCATCTACAGGATTCTGCTCTGTTCAGCAACAATAATAAAGGATAATGAAATATGTTCTTAAAGAAACTTGCTTTAGAAAGGGGACTAGTTGTGTGGTATCCACAGACTGGTGCCACGGAATGTCTTATAGCAGAGTTCTACAAATCTTCCCTCTGTCCCAGTGTCAGTTCCCAAAGCCACTCAATAAAGATTTAATCATATAATAATGTCACACATGCTCCTTCTAACCAGGTGACTTCTTTCGTATATATCTGTGAAGACTGTCTAGACCTGGCACACTGCATTCCTGCTACCCTGCTTTTGACATATTCTTCCATTTTACCTTCACCACCTGGGCCAATGACATTTCAAGCCTCCCTTCTTGTACTGTTCATTCTTTGTTAGGATGAAATTTATTTGTTCTATCTCATCTCCTGGGTTTCATCTATTTTTCTGTTTCCCTGAACTCACTTGTCACTTAACATTTCCTTTATTTATTCCCCAATTACTTACTCTTGTGCATTCGCCTTGATTGTAAGCTCCAGTGGGAATGGATTATATCCTATAAGCTTTCAGAGTCTGCATGCCACCCAGCACAGAGGACCCAAGTTGTTCCTCATTTCTTATTGTCTGCTTGACTGCTGTGCACAGTGATTGAGGTTGATTTTAATTATATATACATTAGCCTTATCACCCAAAGTATGGTTCAGAAAAGCAGCCCCACTGAGTATGTGTGAGAACACAGAACCTGAGGCTGGAGATAAAGTTCTGTGATAGAGGGTTTGCCTAGTTTGCCTAATGTTGTGAATCTAATACCTAGCACTCAAAATGATGCTTGAAAATTGAGTCTGGTCTGAAGTTGGAGCTTGCATTTGATATTGATTTTTAGATGACCAAATCACATATTACAGTTGTGACACCTAGGGTCCTTCCAGGCCAGTTTCATTGACATTAAATGCTATTTGAAGTCTGAATAATTTAGAAACAAAGACGTGCAGTTTAGAACATACATGTCATTTTACAATTTGATCTTTTAACAACAGCCACCATTTACTTTTGTGTAGTCTCTGAGTTAAGAACAGTATCTACATTTTTAGATGGTTGAAAAAAATCTAGAGTAATTAATGAACATGATATGAATTCAAAACTTTGTTTTGACAGATGAAGTTTTATGAGGCATGGGCACAAACATTTGATGGCACAGTGTTGTAGCTGCTGTCTTACAGAGAGTTGAATTGTGAAGGTGCCTTTATAACCTGCAAAGCTGGAACCATTTACTCCCTGACCCTTTATAGAACTTGTCTGCTGGTTTTTTAATTATACTCATGATGGTATTTAGATAGAAGAAACTTTTTCTTTTTTTTTTTTTATTGAAAACAGATTCTTCTCTCAAATAATACATCCTGATCACAGTTTCCTTCTTCCATTCCTCTCAGCTATCCTTCACCTTTCTTCTCCCCCAAATATATCCCCTCTATGGTGCCTTTTCAGAAAAGAGCAGGGCAAAACAAGAAACATTAAAACAAGGCAAAAGCATTTGTACTGGGGCTCGACAAGGCAACTCAACAGTAGAAAAAGAGTCCCAAGAGCAGGCAAAAGAGTCAGAGATCACTGGATCCTACTATTAGGTCTCCCAGCAAAAAACACTAAGTTAACAGTCATAATGTATATGCAGAGGTCCTGGTGCAGACATGTACAGACCATGTACTTGCACCTTCAGTCACTGTGTTCCCATATGAACCCTGCTTAGCTGATTTAGTGAGTCATGTTCTCCTAGTGTTCTCCATTCCCTCTGACCTCATGGATCACAGTTAAACCAGTGAGAAAGTGATTGTGAAGGTCATTCACTTATTGATTTTAACTTTTGATGTTTAAATACCATAGGGTGAGGCATACAATCACATCATATAATTACATGAGAAAATTTTATTTTAAAATTGTAGCATGATAATTATTTTGTGGAATAAAGGGATTTCTTTCTTGAGCAGTCACAGAAAGTCAGAGGAATAAAGGTGCTTGAAGATACCCAGTATGTCATTGTCATTTGGAACTCAATAAACTATTACAGTTTTGTCAGGTCCAATCTCTAAGGAAGTGAATGAAAATATATATCTCAGACAATCTGGCCCCTATCAACATCATGCATCGTGGTTACCTTTGACATCTGAAGAAGAGCAATTCTACTCTGTCAAGTTGAAGCCTCAAATTTGCTGGGAAAGGTCACACATACCTTCACCTTTAACTACTGGATAGCAGATTGAAATTAAAGTGAGATGGTATAGAGATAGTGTCCTACTACCTCTGTCAAATTAGCCTAGTCCTCATTAAATTGTGCTGCTAATTCAGCATGTTCAAAGGGCTCCTGACACCATGAGAAATGTCACCTTATGACTCGAAGGGACTTTAGAAGTATAAGACTTTTTCGTTTTGAGTCTACTTCTTTTCTGATGATCCTGGGGGGCTTAGAGAGTGTGCATCCTTTTTGGCTGCTTGCAGGGTGCCTGCACATCTTTGCAATTTAGTAATGCAGACTTACAGTGTTGACTGAATAAACGTGACAAAAGATATGTAAAGCTTCCTGATGTATTTGTCTTCCCATATCCTTCACATTTAAGATTTGTAAGAACACAAAAGCAATAGTGTGAAACAATGTGATGCAAACAGTGATAGATGATAGAAGATTTGTCACTCTCCAAATTTTCAACGTTCTATCAGAAAGATTTAATTGTGAGAGTTAGGCTCTTGTTTGGATTCTTTTAAAAATATTATTTAGCTGATAGTTTAGTGATTAACAGTCAGCAAATCATGACATCACTCTTCTTGTTGGTAAAATGACTTATCGTTCAGATTCACACACACACACACACAGACACATCTGACACACACAAACATATATACAGAGACACAGACACATACACACACAAATAGGCAAATGCACACACAGACATAGACACACATACACTGATACACACAAAGACAGACACACACACACACACACACATAGGCTCACATACAGAAACATACAGAGACGCAAGTGCACACCCACACACATACACACACACACAGTATTAAGGAGGCTCTGACTAAATTTCTATGGTGCCAAGGAACACGCCTAACAGCACTGGAGCTCTCAAATGGAAGACTCAGATAATGATGACTCATGGTCAAAAGCTGAAAATGGAAATCCTCATTGACTTCCCTTTCCCATACCTTTTGGGAAGATTCAGAGTCTGTAAGAAAAGGAGTTTCAGGAACGTGTCTATTGTATAACTTGAAGTTCACTAGAAAAGATACTATGATGATGCCATAATTCACAAATATTTGATGCATATGGAACCAGAAAAATAACAAATACCTAAATATCTTTTAAAATTTAAATTTATAAATTTTTACTATAAAAACTTTCAAATAAGTAAAAATATGACACATCCAAGTTAATCAGATGCAAAATCTTTGCAATTGGATTAATGTCTATGCAGTTAGAACAGGCATTTGCGACAGAAGCTGTGGGTTCTCACATTAAATCCTAAGTCAGTATTAAACATATTTTTTATTTAAAACTTAATTTAGGGATCCATCCATCATGAAAAGCAAAATATCCATGATAGAATTTAAACTAGAAAACAATTAGCTTTACATGATTTTTCATAAATCATGTCTATTACATTAAGTCCTTTCATATCCTGTTATATTTATTTTTTTGTTCTCTTTTCTTCATATTATACTGTACCCAGCTGTTCATTTGCTTATACATATACATGTGCTTTTGGCTATGAGACAGAACATGAACTATGTTTCTTTCTGAGATTGTTTAACCTCGCTTAATAGTATACATTTAAAGTCCGTCAATTATCTTGAAAAACAAAAAACCTCTTTTTTTTTCTTTAGAGCTGTATAGTATTCCATTTTTTTGTATATGCCCAAGTTTTATTATCCATCATTTGTTGTGAGATGATTAAGCTGATTTAAATTCTTTATCACAGTGGATAAATTAACAATAAGCACAGGGATACCAATATTTATATAGTTTGATATGGAATTTTCTGGGCATATGCCTAAAAGTGAAATAGCTGGATCATATGGTAGTCATATTTTCAATCTCTTGAGAAATCTTGAAACTGATTTCTACTGACTGTATTAATTTATACCCCACACTAACAATGAACAGTGTTTCTTTTCTCTCTGCATTCCCTCAAATGTTTATTGCAAGGTTTCTTGTTGATTGCTGTTCTGATTAGGATAAGGTGGTATCTCAAAGTAGTTTTAATTTGCATTTCCCTGATGGCTAGGGATATTGAACATCTTTAAAATAGTCATTGACTATTTGCATTTCTTTATTTCCATTATTCATTCATTTTCTGTTTGTTTGTTGTTTGTTTGTTTTCAGTTCAGTTCAGGTCTTCTCAGTTCACGTGCCTACTTGTTAATTGACAGCTTTCTTTCATTTGTATTTAATTTCTGCAATTATTTGGTGAAAAATAGCTGACAGAGATTCTCTCATTTTGTGGACTGTCAGCTGATTCTTTTGATTGTTTCCCTTGCTGTACAGAAGCATTTTATTTTCTTGAAGTCTCATCTATTGACACTTGAGGTTAGTTCCCGTGCTGTTGGTGTTCCATCTAAAAAGTTCTTGTTTTGCTAGCATCTTGAAGTGTACTCCTGTGTTTGCTTCTAAAAGTTTCAGTATTTTAGGTTTCAAATTAAGGCCTTTGATCCATTTTGAATTGATTTTTTGTACATAGAGAAAGATATAGATCTAATTTTATTCTTCTGCAGGGAGAAGTCCAGTTTGCCAGCACCATTTGTTGAATACGCTATCTTTTCTCCAAAGTACGTTTTTGTCTCCTTTGTCAAAAATTAAGTGAGCATAGTTTTGATGTGTTATTGCTTTTCTTCGTTTTGATTGCATTGATCTCCCAATCTATTTTGATGCCAGCATCAGCTTGCCTACATCAGTATCCCTCTCAGAATAATTTGAGATAAGGGATTTTTAAAATCTCCAGCGTTGTTCTTACTCCTTACGATTTCTTTTGCTATTTGTAGTCTTCTGTGATATTAACTCTAGTCTTATTTTTTCTAATCCTGTGAAATATGAGATTTTTGATAGATATTGCAAATTACATATATTAATTTTGTTAATATACAGTTTTGTAATACTAATTCTGTTTATTTAGGGAAAGAATATTTTTCCCATTGTCTTGTTTGTATCTTCTGTGACTTCCTTTTTCAATTTCTTTTTATGATTTCTTGCTCTAAAATCTTATGTTGAAGTTCTAGGCAAAGTCAGGGTCCTCAGCCTGGTACCATGTACTGTTTTTGCATCAGTATGGAGAGGATTGGGTGGGCTGATTAACAAATTCACTCTTATAGAGTGGTGGAAAAGTATAGAGCAACGAAAAAGAAAATTTTATGTATTACTCTATAAAGAAAGACATGGACATGGCAGTAACAGATGAATGTTGCTGAGTATTTGTTTAACTATGCAGTGATATGTTGGATTTGTTTATGTTGCAGAATATTTGTTTAATTATGTAAATATGTATTGCATTTTTTAAATATGTAATGATGTGTTGTTGCTTTAGTTTATTTTTGGGCAGAAAGAGAGTAAGTAGGAGGAGGAATTCAGGCTAAGAGGAAGAAGGAAAAGGGACAGGACACCAGGAGATACCAGGGGTCAGCCAGACATGGAGGAAGCAGCAAGGTAAAACATACAAAATGAAGGGTAAAAAGCTCCAAGACAAAACACAGACAAATAGAAACAGGTTAAATAATTTCAAAGAGCTAGTTGGACAAGTCTAAATTAAAGCTGAGCATCCAAAATTAATGATAAGTCTCTGTGTCTTTATTTTGGAGTTGGTTGGTCACCTAAAGAAAATTCCAATCACAGATGAACTACCGCTTTATGTTGATAGGCTTTTCGTGGGGAGGTGAGGTGTCTCCATTTTGAAGGAGACCTCATTTGGGTATAGTTGGCAAAATACAATTTCCTGGTATGTAATTTGTACAATGAGGGCAGTCCACATCCATCAGTTTATGGTTCTGGGAAGTTACATGAGCCACTCTGCATATAATTTCACCTCATTTAAGCCCCACTTTGCAAATAGGGCCAGTTCTGTGGTATGGCCAGTGGCTTATTTTATTTGATAAGATCATTTCTGCAGTTTGGGCAGAACAAACTACTGTTTTTCTATTTGGTTGATGCTTTCTGGAACAGGCTAACATTAGGAACATTTCTATACTTAAATCATGAGGCCACATTGTGATTTTCAAAATGTCCATATAATGCCGAATCAACGATGAAATAGGAGAAAACGCTTTATACTTTGAATGTTTTTAAAGTAACCATATGATTCTCATGTGCAACAAATATTTTACAGTGTGGGAAAGTCTCTGTAATTTTACCTATGGATTTTTTGTTTTACTGTGTATTCGAGCCTAGATATATCCATAGGTACAGTACACAGTCAGGTCCACCCAATTGATCTAGTGACACATTGGTGCATGACTCTTGCTGGGAGACGTGAACAAAAGACTGTTTACTTCAGAATGGACACATGACTTACCAAAGAAATAATTGGTTCAGGTAGAAACACAGTTCTCACCTCAATGGGAATAAGAGATATTTATTTTGTATTTAAACTAGTAGTTACTAAATTCCAATATGATAGTGGTTTTATGGAGGTTTTATAGAACAAAAGGAGATCTTAAAGGAAGACACTTTAAAATACATAGATGGAAATATCAAGTAGGTGGAATACAACAGAGTGGGAAAACTTGTTATAGACCTTTGGGTTGGTAGAAACTATTCATCTGTTAGCACATTCCATAAGGATTTACTCAGTAGTATAAGTGTAGATGTTATGTTAAGCACAGTGGCAGCCAACAGTGGTCAATAAATGATAATTTAAGGGATAAATAGCTCAGAATGATTAGGCTCTGGACCTGCAACATTGCAAACTCTTCAGAGTCACAGAAGTCAGTCCAATCTGTCAATCAACATTGTAGGATTGTTAACATAGGTGAGGCTTTGTTCTGGCATATCCATTCACAGATTAGACTCAAATTCAACTTCCTGGGTCAAAGAGTTCATTAAGCGTATTAATGCAGAGACATAGGTGAAGAGATGATTACAAAAGAGTATAGGTGGCTTCACAGCAGAGTTTCACTAGTCCATAGGCGAGAGCTTCTTGGAAGTCGAATCTTGGAATCCCTCTTTTAGTTAATCCTGTAACTTTTCAAGTTACTTGTAGCTGGAGTAGGTACAGGAGGAAGTGAAGCAGTGAACTTCAGCTCAGAGTCCTGTGACCCTTTCTCCTTCCTACAATGGAGTATTAATAGTACCATTACCATTGCCATGATTATGGACCAAGGACTCTGAGGAATATCATACCTCCTGGTCTATGAAAGCTAATGGTCACATCAGGTTAGATGAAATCTATGTTTTTGTATTTAGCACCAACATCCCCAGTTTTTTATTAAGCTCAGTTTGTATTTTTCTGCCTTCTTGAAATATGTCAATTCACATATTTGTTCTACACCTAGTGCATCAGACCTTTGCATTTTCATTTCTGAGGGACCAGCCTTCTGATCTCCTTGATATGTGCAAATTCAGCAGTGAACACAACTGGCTTAATTCAGGTAATTTTTATGGCAGAGAGATGTTTGGTTTTGATTTTTGTACCAGCGAACAACATTTTCATATAGATAGCATGATCAGTGTTTCTCCCCCCACTCTCTGAAAAGTAAGAAAATACCAACTTTGAATATTTTGCTAAGTAATCTATAAGAAATATAGTAAGTGCTATATAGTATAGTTCTGGTAAGTATCTGCTTTATTTTTACAAGTTACATAATCATGCCCAAATAGAACAACCAAATAAAGGAAAAATGTAAATGTGAGGTTCAGAACTTCAATAACTTGACAAATTTTATACAGCTCATGAACAGTAAGTTTCAAACCTTCATCAAAAGATTGCAAAATATTTTGAAAACTTTCAACATAATCCATTGAAGATATTTTAATATTTATTTTCTTTTTTGGATGTTTATTTTTCCTTTTTTAATTTAAATTCAAAACGAGATTGTTTTACAAGTCAATCCCAGTTCTCTCACCCTCCCATCCTCCCCATCACCCTCACCAAACCCTAGCCCATCCCCTTTCTGCTCCCAAGGGAGGGTGAGGCCTTCAATGGGAGTCTTTAAAGTCCACCATATCATTTGGGGCAGGGCCTAGACCTTCCCTCATGTGTCTAGGCTGAGAAAGTATCCCTCTATGTGGGATGGGCTCCCAAAGTCCATTCATATACTAGGGATAAATACTAGAGGCCCCATAGAATGCCCAGTCCTTCTAACTAACATCCATATTCATGGAGTCTGGGTCAGTCCTATGTTGGTTTCTCAGCTATCAGACTGGGGTCCATGAGCTCCTGCTTGTTTAGGTCAGCTGATTCTGTGGGTTTCTCCTGCTTGGTCTTGACCCCTTTGCTCATCTCTCCTCCCTCTCTATAACTGGGTTCCCGGAGTTCAGCTAGGGTTTAGCTGTGGGTGTCTGCTTCTGCTTCCATCAGCTACTAGATGAATGCTCTAGGATGTCATATAAGGTAATTGTCAATCTCATTATCATTGAAGGGCATTAAAAGTAGACTTTCCACTATTGCTTAGATTGTTAGTTGGGTTCATCCTTGTAGATCTCTGGGCATTTCCATAGTGCCAGATTTCTCCTTAAATCTATAATGGCTCCCTCTATTATGTCATCTCTTTGGGCCTGTTTCCAGCCTGTCTTCTGGTGCCCTGCTTGGAGCATCCTGAGGACTGAGGACGGTGTGCAGGGAAGCCTATCCTAGTGGTTTGGCCCACCCAGAGACTGCCAGCATCCTGGTCCCACCTCCAACAATGGGATGGGGCAAGTGTGGGACTGTTTCCAGTCTGCCTTCTGGTGCCCTGCTTGGAGCATCCTGAGGACTTAGAACTGAGAACTGCGTGCAGGGGAGCCTGCCCTAGTGGACTGGCTCATCTGGAGTCATCCTGGCCCAACCTCCAACCACGGGAGGCATCCCATCACCACCCACTGGAGTAGGAGAGCCATCAAAATTTTGGAACTGCTTGCACCTACTGGAAGAGAACCTTGGTCCAGTACCCACCAGAAGAGGGAGAGGCCCTACCAGTTCACACTGGAAAAAGAGATGTGTAGACAACAGTATAAGAATACAGTCAAGAGCAGAAAGATCAATATGATGCCACCAGAGTCTAGGGACTCCACATCAGCAAGACCTGAACATCCCAGCACAGATAAAGCAGAAGAGAATGACCCTGAAAACAACTTTATGACGATGATAGAATCCCTTAAAGAGGTAATGAGAAAAATACCTTAAAGGAATGGAAGAAAAATATTCAAGAAATGGATGAAAAGATGAATCAAAAAATACAAGAAACAATTCAAACAGTGCAAAGTTTTAAAGCTGAAATAGAGACAATAAAACAAAACAAACAAACAAAAACAGTCTGAGGGAATGCTGGAAATAGAAAAGTTAGGCTAACAATCAGGAACTACAGATGCAAGCATAATATTTATTTTCAAATAGCCACTAGGTTCTTCTATTTGTATTCTATTTAAACCTCAAATTCAACCTTATGTTGTTGTTTTACCAGTAACTTTTCATAATAATCTTTTTTCCTTGAAGAGGTAGCCTAGTACATCAATCAGCACAATAGAGAAGGAACCACTATTAAAACAAACAAGTCTACACAATACTATCATGCTCAACACCTTGTAGCTGACAAAAATTAGCTACTCATGTTACTAGAAGGCTAAGCCTGGCCACCTGCCATTTCCATTAGTGCAAGATGCTTCCCCTCAGTGATAAATTGGCTCTAGCAGTATTGACTATGCTTAGGCAGCAGACCAGCCCCCCTCTTTATCATACCAAGAGCAAGAGCAAAGTTAATGCCAAAAGAGAACAAGAGGGTGTGCAGTTTGGTTCATTGTACTCTGCCTGTGGACCAATTGCATTATCATAAATACTCTCTTGACAGTGGAGGCTTTCATGACAGAGACAATGGGTACATTTTCAGCACAATTGCTTTATGCATTCTAGTATTGTTCTGGATGTTGTAACAAAGAAAATAAGTAATTAGTGGCTTTTTGCTCTAAGTGGTTTAGCAATAGTTTGGCCAGCAGATTTAGAATTTATTTCAATGGTACTAAGGCATTTCCTTGGTAAGCGATACTGTATGTAGAACTGAGCATGTTTACCAATCCATTGGGTGAGTCCATACATGCTGTGTGTTTATTTTCTAATAGATGTGTAGATGGTTGATTTTAAGATATCTAAATGTTAGATGCTTTTCCTATAACACATGCAGGCTAAATGTGTGAAACCAGTAAATGGTCTTGGTTAAAAAAAAATGAAGTTTTCCTTAAAAATCTATAAATAGATTTCACAATCTCAGAATTGTATGTGTATATATATATATATATATATATATATATATATACTTTTAAATTCTATTCATGTGCCTAAGCAAAGACACTTCTAGTTTTCATAGAAAACCTTTAACCTACTCCATGTAAGTCTGATATTTGAGAAGTAAGGTAATACAGGATGTTATACTACATACTACAAAGTGCATGGACATACATGGGTAACAATGACACATTTATTATTCATTTAATGTACAAGATGAAGTTTTCATAGTTCCTTATGTCAGGTGAGGAAAATGCTGCTTTTGTAATTATTTGAGTATTTTGTCTAGTAAGGATATGTAACTTATGTCATTTTATGGCTAGGAAATTTATACCTCATTACAATTTTCTAACAGTTTATTTCACTCAGATAGGTTTTATTGTTTGCTTCTACCATGAGAAATTGTTTGGAAAGTCTTAGTAGGGCACACATTCAAAGAATTCTGCATAAATTTCTAGACTATGGGATTCATGCTTCTGTAAGCTGTGGTTAAGATCTATGCACAAATATGTTTAATAAAGCAATGCAAAATTTCACAAATACCAGCTAAACTACAATCAATTAATAATGATGTTACAGATGGTGCGTTTTTGTTTAAAGAAAAAGATGGTACTATCTAGAATTTCCAGCCAAGTATATCATAATTCAAATAGGAGCATTAAAATTTTATTAATTTTTGACGCACTGCCAAGAAATATTAAGCTTTCCATCTTGCCTAATACGAATGTAGTACAACTTAATTTTCATCTTAAAAATAATATTAGAGTCCACTGTGGTGATGACATAGGGGTTGAATGTGCTTGGAAGGCTAAGACAGAATGACCAGTTGAGCTCAGATATCTCTAGACTAAGGGAGTATCCCTTCATGGTGAATGGGCTCCTGAAGTTCGTTCATGAACCAGGGATACATCCTGGTTCCACTGCCAGACGTACCATAGACTACCCTGGCCTCCTAACTGAGACTCACGTTCAGGGGGTCTGAGTCAGTCCTATGCTGGTTTCCCAGCTATCAGTCTGGGGGTGGCTGCTCTTTTGAAGTAAGCTTTATCAACTCAGATGACTTATGATTAATTCTACTGATAATGTTTCTTGTGAATGTATTTGTGTGACACGTACCTATACACACACATATATTATATGTATATATGCAAACATACATATAATGCTCATATTATATACACATATGTATATGCATATGTATATGTATATACACTTCCACAATACAACTTGGGCACCTAAAGCTCAGGGAGCATGGTAGAAAGGGGGACAGAAAGATTGTAATGGACAGAGTATGTGTGAATTTTCTGTGAGTCTGTGTCTTCTAGGAAGCCATGCCCATAAAATCTCAGCAACATGACTGCTGCCTAAACATGAGCTAAACAAGGATGACTGTAGCTAATGGCAATGGGGAAGTCCATGTGGCATCAACCCTACATAAAGAATTACAGCCAATTAAGAAGTGAAATATCCATTTCTATCTGGGCAGAAGGTCAGCCTACAATTGGGATGAACCTTGTCACACACAACAGGACAATTCTTCAGTTGAGTCTCCCTAATCAGGTGATTCTAATTTTTGGCAAGATGAAAATAAATGCAACCATAGTTAGTTGGTTCCTGGAACTCCAGTGTTCCCAGTCCATATGTGTGCTCTAGGGCTGCTTGTAATCCCTTTATACCCTCTCATGCACCTTATGTCATTTCAGCTTCTATTATTATATTCAGCTGAATACAAGTAGTTGTATTTTATTATACATAGAGTAAGGAAAATAGCTGTCAACCAATAACACATGTACAGTTGTTGTAGGGCACTACATGGACCCCCAGGTCACCTTGAGCAAGCCTGAGCTGTTGGCTGGAACATCTTGCACCTGAGTAGTTCTTAGTACTCTCCTTGATTTGCTAACACACATCTACTCGGGAGGAACTAAGCCCGAGAACTTGCACGCTTGACCCTTGATTGTTTTCCACTATGCTGTAAGTCAGTATATAAGCCCACTCCATCCCCTCAATAAACGGCTTTCGGCATTCAGCATTCCACCTGCATGAATGATTTGCTGTCTTGTCTTTTATTTCAATCTTTAGGCCTTTGCCGGATTAGTGGAATAGGGCTCTTCAAGTTGTTTCTCCTGCAAATTTTGATCTGTGATTGGGTGAATCTATAGATGTGGAACTCACTGATCTTGGGGCTGACAACATTCTCTACTCAAAATGTATATTCTTCTTAGCTGGGCAGTGGTGCATGCCTTTAATCCCAGCATTTGGGAGGTAGAGGCAGGCAGATATCAGTGAGTGTGAGGCCAGCCTGGTCTACAAAGCAAGTTCCAGGGCTTTTACACAGAGAAACCCTGTTTCAACACCCCTCTCCCCTGCAAATGTGCACTCATCTCTCAAATGCACAGGATGTGTTCCTATACTTCAGGAAAAAAATGTAATTTAAAAATGTATATATGTGTATGTATGTATCTGTGCATGTGGATGTGCAGGGATGTGTTGTATGTGGTATGTATAGATATTGGTGCATATGAAGGTCAAAGGCTAACTTTGGTTGACCCTTCCCAATCTCCCTATTGTGAGACAGGGTCAGTCACTAAATTTGGAGCCCACAGATTTGGTGTGGTTGGGTAGCCGAAGTGCTCCAAAAGCCAACTTGTCATCATCTCCTAGGTGCTGGGAATACACTGCCTCTTTATCTAACTGTTGAGGATAGTGACCCTCATTCACTTTATTAATAAAAATCACCCCCTGTGTCTGAAAGAACAATTTTTACATAATGCTTCTCCTTTAACATCCAGGCAATCACACTTCAGAGGTAAAGTCTGAGAGCACACTATGTGGATTATATTCCTCTAGAAGCAGAAAGCCAAATTGCTTTTAGCAGGAGGCACAGAATAAAAATTCAAATGAAAAGGAATGGGTATGTACAACACAGCAAGAAGTATTCATATCTGTATGCTTATGAATTCCGGAGTATAAAAATTGGTTAAAGGAGTAAATATTCCTGTTTTTGTTTTTGATTTTCCTTTCTGGCTAAAAGTAAGCAGAAATTCTGATCCTGATATCTGATTTCTTCACTCAACTTTTCCAAAGCACCAATCTGGAAACACAAGTGTGAAATGAATTACCAATATCTCCCAGTTTTGAGAAAGAAACAATTAATTAAAGAAGCAGTTTCACTCCAGAACAGCAGCACAGGACCAGGTGAAGGTTTTGTGCCCATTAGGAGTTGCTTGATTCAATTAAAATTTATCTCACATTTTCACCCATTGGGACAACAGAAAACAGAAGATCGTTTATCATGTATAAAAATTAAAATTGGTTGCAAAGTTATATAAAAGATTGTCTTTTGCGTTTATGAGGAAGAAATATTTTCTTACTGTGATGGGAACAGGAATTCCATGTTCCCTACTGCAGGTGCCCACAGTTCCTCAACCATAGGAAACCATGCCTCCATAGTGTGGTGGTAAGATTGTTTCCTATTTTCAGATGTGCTATTTGAAATCTTGTTGTTGATGGGAAAAGGAAATAAGTACAGAAAAACCCCTTACACTAGCAACTCTCTGGAAAATTAAAATCTCTTCTTGAGTCATTATGTTAAAAATGAACCCATTTATACTAAAAGATAGGAAATCAGGTAATGGTCTATTTGTAATGCTTTCATTTGCTTAGGAAATGTGAAGATGGAAGCATTTCCCTTGGCAAAGCAGACACTAATGATCACCATGGTTATTAAAAAAGGTTTTGAGGCTGCCGTGTCCTTGCCCTTGACAACTTACAAAGGAGCACTTTTTATGATGCAATTCTCCCAGGAATCTGGGACACAATCAGTAATTGATTTTGCTGAGTGATTTAATTGTTTGATAAAAGCATTATTTCATCCTTTAGAATAGTAACCTTGGAGGAAGAGGTCCTGACCTGTCTCTTTTTAATAGTCCTGAAAAGATATGTCTCTAGATTGAATGGCACTGCTAGGTTGACTTTTAAATTAATTGATTGGTCAATTCAGCCAAACAGTCAATTTATCTTTTTATCTCTTTTTCCATTTATTTATTTTTTGTTTTGAGTTTTCCCTCATTCATTGGTTTTTCCATGTTTCAGAAGGTAGAACCAGACTTCTAGGAGTCCAGTTCATATTCCCCTAGGTAGAAGAAACAAATTGCTGAAAGTCATACAAACTCTTGACTAAAACTTTCCCAGTAAATTTATAATTTTAAAAGTGTAAAAACTTTGGTTTTTATATACTTATTTTTTTCATATAATATATGACTCTCAAAACTTCCCTATTTCTGTACCACCCAAATTTCTCTCTCTCTCTCTCTCTCTCTCCCCTCTCTCAATACCCCAACAGAAATGAAAATCAGAACAAATAAACAGAGACCTATAAGACAAAATATGCCAAAATGAAACAAAAACATTCACAGAAAACCATGGAATTTGTTCTGTGTTGACCAATTACTGGAGTCTGCCCTGAAGTTGGTAGATACAGTGACCCTACACTGGAGAAAAATGATTTTACCTGTTCTGGTGAGTATCAAAGTTTCCTTTTGTATGTGTACATATTTTAACAAGCTTATGCAGTAGTAGTTTTATATATTTTTAAAGGCATTTGATGATTATTAACCCTCCATATCTTTCCTGCTTTACTCTTTTCTTCCATTTTATGTCTATATAATGCTCCTATTCTGGCTTCCCCTTTATCTTTCCATAACAATATATTCTATTTCCCTTTCTTTGGGAGATCCCCTCCTCCCTACCTGGTTTCTTACTAAATGTCAAATTCTATGGTTATTTGGATTATAGAACATATATTGAAAGCTCAAAAGCTAACATCTACACATAAGAGAGAACATATACTATTTGCCTTTTGAGGTCTGATTTACCTTACTTGTGATGATTTTTTTCTAGCTCCATCTATTTACCTTCAAATATCATAATTTCATTCTTTCTCAGCATTTCATTGTGGGAATGTACCACATTTTCATTTTCATTGTTCATTCATCAGCTGATGGAGAATTAGGCTATTCAAAACTATCTTTAAATTCACATAACCAGAGTGGCCTTTTGTTACCTTTGAGTTTCCTAATCTGTGGTGCTTGCAATCTCCTGACATCCACGATTCTCTTAGAGTACCTGACTTCTAATCACTTTGCTCCTCTGTTCATCTGTTCAGAAGCATATGATTCCTCATTGTTTGCAAGTCAAAGAGATTCTAGGACCTTTGAAGTCTGGTGGGGATACATTTATTTTACACCAAGAATGTAATCCATAGCTTTTCATAGCAACCATTTAGGGAATTTGATCTGTGAAATTGCCCTATCTAAGCTTTTGCTAACCTGGTTCAGTGGGCTTAAGGACCAGCCTTTAATAGAGATCTTAGCCATTAACTTAGTGTGTACTCCTGCCTTATGTTTTGGTGGAATTTCTTAGATTTGGAGTTGTGACCACATATGAGACTGTGAAACTGAGTATGTAGGTCTGAAAAATTTGGTGACACTACAAAGTTTCCTAATGTACAACAACCAAAATCAATTTGAAATGAAGTCTGTACTAAATCTAGTGTTCCTGTCTGTGCTTGCCTGGGTAGTACTGTGGCAATCACTACAACCTTGTCCTGAACACATAACAAGGGTACTTGGAACCGATCTTGCTGCCAAGTGATGCAACTCCAATGAAAGCTGCTTTAAGTACCTCAGCTCAGATTTGAAGCTATAGTGTGTTATGAATTGCAGTGATATTTTTTTCCATTCATACAAAGTTGTTTTTTGTGTGTATGAAAACAAAATGGTTTAATGATGGCAAAGACAGTATGTTTTTTAAAACCATCATTTCACAAGATGTAAGCACCAAGTTCTTGTGTGTTTCATAAAACTGATGTTTGAATTAAAAAATCTTTAGCCTGTTATGTAGAGTAACTTGGCACCCCAGAGGGTTAAGTATGAAATGACAATTCAGGAGCAAATTCTCTGGCTGTGGATGCCATCACCTTCATGGCAGTAGAAAATTGAGCCCCTGGGCATTTGCTCATTTGGCTTTTGCTAAAAGTCTAACTGAATTATGCTGGCTTGATAGGATTTTTGTATGACTTTTGAGGAAGATATTTTCCAATTATTTATAACTTCTACTCGGCCAGTCACAGAAAATTTCAGGCTTGCATTAAGAGATTTGTGTATTCAAGTTTGGGTAAACTTGACTTTGCATGTTACACTAAGGAATACTTTAATTTTTTCATTTTTCGGTTTGGCTTCTACTTTTTCATGTATGTATCATAGAAGTCAAAATTGTAAAAGAAATCCAAAACCATAGTCAAGAGGCACTAAAAGAGCTACTGAGCATTTAATGAAGAACTGACTGTTTATTCACAGTGCAGTTGTGATGGTGTTAATTGTCAGTTTGACAGAATGGATAAGCAGTCCAGCATGCCTGTGAGGGTTTTCTTGATTGCATTAACTGAGGTAAGATGACCCGCCCACAATGGACCTACCATTCCCTAAGATCCTGGACAGTGTAAGGTGAAAAAAGGCCACTGAGCATCAAGTGGCATGCGAGAACTCCTTGATTTTCACTTTCTGACCATCAGTGCAATGTGACCAGCTGCTTAAAACTCACCCTGAACCAGACTCTTGCCTCCATGAGGAAGCATGTCTTGAATCGTGAGCTAAATAAACTCTTTGTCCCATGAGTTGCTTTTATCACAGAAACTAATAAAGAACTTGTAAAATAGGATTCATGAGAATTAAAATTACAAAGACAGAAACACTTTTTTTTGAAGGTTGACATTCTGAATTAATTAAACTCAAAGCTTTATTTTAAACTTTTTGGCTTCCTTCACATAAGTGGAACTTTGTTGCCTGTGAGAATTGTTGGCCTTCTTTTGGTAACAGTTGGCCTTACTCTCAGTTGTGGGCATGTACTGAGGGTCTTTCCAGTGACTTACATACCACAGGAAGACCTCCTGGCATGTACTTTAGGCTATTTTCAATGAGGAAGCACCTGTCTATCTTAAAGTAGATTAAGAAATAAGATGTCATGATAATATGAATTATTATTTTAATGAAAAGTTTGTGGATTTTACTAATAGTGCATTTTTACTTTTTCTACAGTTGATATTGCTTTGGCAGGAAAAAAAATCTATATTCATAATGAACATAAGCCCTAGGAGTCATATTTGCATAAAACAGTGCAGAACCAGAATTCAGTTGAAGATTGTCAATAAAAACAAACACAGCTGTGGCACATTTCACTAGTCTTGTTACTACACACACAAAGATGTGTATCAGAGCATTCCAGTTCTTTCTCAGGCCTGACCACAGCAGCCTGTTCCCATTCTCTCACTTCTCTCCCACATCTTTTCCCACCACAGTCTGGCCTATGTCCCAGCATTCTGTCACAATTGCTTATTTTTTTTCCCTCAATGACCACTTCTAGCTCATCCCATGGAGTATTTGGCTTCTGTGACGATGTTTCCCATATAGCTTTTGTCTTGATTCCCTTTCTTCCCCTGACCTCAAAATAGCATACTCTCTACATAATCTGTTGTTCTGACTCCCAACACTTTGACCAATTTTTTTTCTTGGTTTTTCTCAAATGAGTATTTTTCTACTCATTGCTGTTAATATTGTATCTTCAGTTCCTTTCTTTGGGCTTTTGTATCTATGCACATCTTCCCTAAATGTTCTTCTACTTATGTGTTTGTTAGTTTTATTTAAAAAAAAAAACCATGGAGGTTGGATAAATAATAAAGGAGATAAGCCTATTTTAGTTGACAGTCCAGAAAATACAAAGCATGCATTAGCATTGGTTTGATATTTGGTGAGAACTTTCATGCTGAGTCATGACATGGGAGTACATATCTAATGAGACAGCGAAAATAAGCCAAAAAAATTGATTTTATGTCGTAACCACTCCTATGATGGCTTATTAATCCATATACCCACAAATGTATAGATTGATTTCTTCATGATTCAGAGTCTTCATGTTAACGATCACTTACTATTTCTACTTCTTCACATGACTAGTATACCTTTAATGAGAAGAATTAATTTTGGTAAACATAGTCACAGCATAACATACCTTCATGTATTACCATGGTACTGTTTTCATTCATATGCTGTGTTGATTGATGGATCCTGATTTGAGATATTCTTAGAAGTTTAGATAATGCACATGCCTCTGTGTGTATGTGAGAGGACCTTTTCAGAGATGGTTGGCATGCTGGGGAAAGACTCACAATAAAAGTTGTTGGAATCATCCAATATGGTGAGGAACCAAATAAATAAAAACAGGTCCAGGCTTACCTTATTTCTTTCGCACTCTATTACTCGGCAGACTTGAGGTGGATATCTTGGACATAACACCTTCTTCCATCAGTGTTTCCCTGAAAACCCAGAAATAATGGAGCCCAATGACTATGAACCCAAATCACTTTAGCCATGGTCCCAGATACATATTTATTTCTTTAAATAATTTCATCCTGGCATTTATGGCAGTGAGAGAAAGCTGGCTGACACAGGGGTCAAATTCTGGTCTTTCTGAACTCAATTCAGATGTCTGCAACAAACAATCAACAGGGTGCTATGCTATGGTGCGAGCCTTTCCTGTATTACAGCTTGTTTGCCCCAGGATGTAAGCTTGATCCAAGCTTTACCAATAAATTCATGTCTTGAAATTTGAGGGTTAAGACTGGGAGCTATATAACTCCCCCTCCTCTGAGACAGGGTTTCCCTGTAGCTTTGGAGCCTGACCTGGAACTTGCTCTTTATACCAGGCTCCAGGCTAGCCTTGAACTCACAGGGATCCACTTGCCTCTGCCTCTTGAGTGCTGGGATTAAAGGGGCATGTGTCACCACCGCCTGGTGCCATATAAACATTTTATCTTGAGGTCTTGGTTTGGAATTGTGGTGGTTGTTCACACTGTGTACATCAGGGTGATATATGGGATCTGGCTCATCAGAGAAATCATTAAATATCTTAAAAAATTGTTTGTAATTGTGCATGCAAAGCTTGAGGTGTTTTTGCCTTCAGGTACACTCTAGAAACAGAGAATGACAGTTTATAAATCAGGATAATAAGGATTTTATGTGAGTAATAATATACTAGAATAAATTTTAAGAATAAAACAATAAAAGAGGGGAGTAGAGATGAAAGGACCTGAGTGCTTCTGTCTCCAAATTCTCTGGTGACTGCAGCCCAGATGCTGCCTTGGCTCAGGATGTTCATGATAAGTTGTGCTGTTTGTTGGGAAAAACTTGATTCAAAGCTGTCTTAGGATTACTATTGCTATGATGAAACACCATGGCCAATAGCAATTTGGGAAGGAAAGGGGTTATTTCACTCCCAGTTCCATGAAACAGTTCATCATCAAAAACAGTGAGGGTGGGAACTTGGAGGCAGAAGCTAATGCCAAGGGCATAGAGGGGTGCTGTTTACTGGCTTACTCCTCATGGCTTGTTTAGCCTGTTTTCTTATAGAACCCAGCTCAGTGGTGGCACCACCCACAATGAGCTGGACTCTTCCCTGTAAAATAAGAAAATGCTTTACTACATGAGCTTATGGAGCCATTTCCTCAACTGAGGTTTCCTCCTTTCAGATAAGTCTATCTTATGTCAAGCTGACATAAAACTAGCGAACACAAAACCTGTAAGTGTCAAATTAAGCAAACAAGCAAAAACCCAACCCTAGTTAATAAAGAAGCAAAACAACAGCAACAAAAAATGATCAACAACAACAGAAACTTTCTTCTCAGCAGATCAACTTCTACAACCCATGGTTCTTTTTTTTTTCTCCCCCTTTTTTTATTTAAATTTGAAACAAGGTTGTTTTGCATGTCAATCCCAGTTCCCATATCTTCTCATTCTCCCCTATCCCACCAAACACCAGCCCATCCCCTTTCTGCTCCCCAGGCTGGGTGAGGCCTTCCATGGGGGACTTTCAAAGTCTGTCATATTATTTGGGGCAGAGCCTAGGCCCTCCCCCATGTGTCTAGGCTGAGAGAGTATATTTCTTTGTGGGGTCCCATAGACTGCCCAGTCCTCCTAACTAACACCCACATTCATGGAGTCTGGGTCAGTCCTATGATGGTTTCTCAGTTATCAGACTGGGGTCCATGATCTCCTGCTTGTTCAGGTCAACTGATTCTGTGGGTTTCTCCAGCCTGGTCTTGACCTCTTTGCTCATCACTCCTCCCTCTCTATAACTGGATTCCAAGTTCAGCTAGTGTTTAGCTTTGGTTGTCTGCTGCTGCTTCCATTAGATACTAGATGAAGGCTCTAGGAGGGCATATAAGGTAGCTGTCAATCTCCTTATCACGGAAGGGCATTCAAGGTAGCCTCTCCACTATTGTTTAGATTGTTAATTAGGTTCATCCTTGTAGATCTCTGGGCATTTCCATACTGCCAGATTTCTCCTTAAATCTATAATGGTTCCCTCTATAATGGTATCTCTTTTCTTTCCCTGTCTCAATCTTCCTGTTCTCTCATGCCCACCTCTCCCCTCCTCTTCTCCGCTTCTCTTTTTCCTAACTCCTTCTTCTGTTCTTCTGTGCTCTCAATGTACTTGAGAGATCTTGCCCCTTTTCCTCTTCTCCAGGAGACCATGTATATCTCTCTTAGGGTCATCCTTGTTTCCTAGCTTTTCTGGAGGTGTGAATTGTAGGTTGGTATTCTTTTGCTCTATGTCTAAAATCCATATATGAGTGAGTACATACCATGTTTGTCTTTTTGTGGCTGGGTTCCTCACTCAGGATGTTTTTTTCTAGTTCCATCCATTTCCCTTCAAATTTCAGGATTCCATTGCGTTTTTCCGCTCAGTTGTAATCCATTGTGTAAATGTACCACATTTTCTTCATCCATTCTTCAGCTAAGGGTCATCCAGCTTGCTTCCAGTTTCTTGCTATTACAAATAATGCTTCTATGAACATAGTTGAACAGATATTGTTGTATGAATGTGCATCTTTTGGGTACATGTCTAAGAGTGGAATTACTGGATCCAGAGGTAGACCGATTCCCATTTTCTGAGGAACCACCATCCTGATTTCCAAGTAGCTGTATAAGTTTGCACTCCCACAAGCAGTGGAGTAGTGTGCCCCTTTTTCCACATCCTCTCTAACATATACTGTTTTTGATTTTAGCTATTCTGACAGGAGTAATATGGTATCTCAGAGTTGTTTTAATTTGCATTTCCCTGATGGCTAAGGATGTTGAGCACTTTCTTAAGTGTTTTTCAGGCATTTTAGATCCCTCCATTGAGAATTCTCTTAGTTCTCTACCCCAATTTTTAATTGGATTATTTGGTGTGTTCTTGAGTTCTTTGTATATTTTGGAAATCATTCCTCTGTCAGTTGTGGGGTTGGTTGAAGATTTTTTTCCCCATTGTGTAGGTTGCCATTTTGTCTTGTTGACTGTGTCCTTTGCCTTACAGAAGCTTCTCAGTTTCAGTAGGTCCTATTTTTTAATTTTCCATCTTAGTCTCTGGGCTACTGGTGTTATGTTCAGGAAACAGTCTCCTATACCAATTTGTTCAAGGGTACTTCCTACTTTCTCTTCTAAGAGCTCCAGTGTGACTGGGTTTATATTGAGGTCTTTGATCCATCTTGACTTAAGTTTTCTACATGGTGACAGGCATGATTTTATCTGCAGTCTTCTACACACCGGTATCCAGTTATGCCAACAACATTTCTTGAAATTGCTTTTTTTTGGGTATGAATTTAGCTTCTTTGTCAAAAATAAGGTGTTCATAGGTGTTCCGGTTAATATCAGGGTTTTCAATTTAATTCTATTGTTATTTTTGTGCCAGTACAAAGCTTTTTTTTTTTTTTTTTTCAGGACTACAGCTCTATAATAGAGTTTGAAGACAGGGATGGAAATGCCCCCTGGAAGTTCCTTTATAGTACAGGGGCTGTTTTGGCTACCCTAGGTCTTTTGTTTTTCCCTATAAAGTTGAGGATTATTCTTTGAAGGTCTATGAAGAATTGTGCTGGAATTTTCATGGGGATTGCATTGAATCTGTAGATTGCTTTTGGCAAGATTGTCATTTTTATTATGTTGATCCTACCTATCCAAGAGAATGGAATATCAATCCATTTTCTGGTGTCTTCTTCTTTAATTTCTTTCTTTTTTTGTTTTTTTAAATTTTTTGTATACGTATTAATTTTTCTTATTTTACATATTGATCCCAGTTCAGTCTCACTCCATTCCCTCCCATGCCCCCCGACCCCACTTCCATCTCACCCCTCCACCCCTACTATACAAGGAGGGTGATGCCTTCCAGGAGGGATAATCAAAATCTGTCAAGTCCTTTGAAGTATTGACTAGGCCCTCTCTCCTGCATCTATGCTAAGGGATGGGGAATGTGCTCCCAAAGTTCTTTCATGCACCAGGTATACATCCTGGTTTCATTGTTAATGGTCCCTTAGACTGCCCAGGCCTTCTAAATGAGATCCATTTTCAGGGGGTCTGAGTCTGTCCAATTCTGGTTTCCCAGCTATCAGTCTGGGGGTCCATTAGCTCCCCCTTGTTCAGGTAGCTGTCTCTGTGGGCTGCTGTAGCCTGGTCTTGACCCCTTTTCTTATCACTCTTCCCTCTCTGCAACTGGATTTCAGGAATTCAGCTCAGTGTTTAGCTGTGGGTGTCAACTTCTGCTTACATCACCTACTAGATGCAAGCTCTATAATGGCATATAAGTTAGTTTAAATCTCATTAACAGGAAAAGGCACTCAAGGTAGCCTTTCCACTGTTGCTCAGATTATTAGTTGGGGTCATCCTTGTAGGTCCCTGGACATTTCTCTAGAGTCAGTTTTCTCTTCAAACCTATAATGGCTCCATCTATTATGGTATCTGTGTTTTCTACTTTTCCTTTATTTCTTTCTTCTTCCTTCCTTCCTTCCTTCCTTCCTTCCTTCCTTCCTTCCTTTCTTTCTTCTTTCTTTCTTTCTTTCTTTCTTTCTTTCTTTCTTTCTTTCTTTTTTCTCTCATCTATTCATTCCCCTACTCAATCTTCCTAGTCCCACATGTTCTCCTCTCCTCCCCCTCTCTTTCTTCTAACTCCCTCCCTACTCACTGCCCCCCCCAACACCCAATATGCTCAGGAGATCTTTTTCCATTCCCCTTCTGTGAGGGACCTTGTATGAATCTTTTAAGTTCCTCTTTGTATCCTAGTTTCTCTGGCAGAGTGAATTATAGGCTGGTGATCCTTTGCACTATGTCTAAAATCCATATATGAGTGAGTACATACCATATTCCTATTTTTGTGACTGGTTTATCTCACTAAGGATGGTTTCTTCAAGTTCCATCCATTTGCCTATGAATTTCAAGATTCCATTGTTTTTTCCACTGTGTAAATGTGCCATATCTTCTTTATCCATTCTTCAGTTGAAGGGCATCTAGGTTTCTTCCAGGTTCTTGCTATTGCAAATAATGCTGCTATAAAAATAGTTGAACACATGTCTATGTTGCATGGATGTGGATCAATTGGGGATTTGCCTAAGAGCGGGATTGCTGAGTCCTGTAGTAGACTGATTCCCATTTTCCTGAAGAACCACCACACTGATCTCCAAAATGGCTGTACAAGTTTGCACTCCCACCAGCAGTGGAGGAGTGTTCCCCTTTCTCCATATCCTCTCCAGCATAAGCTGTCATTGTTGTTTCTAATTTTAGACATTTTGACAGGAATAAGATGGTATCTCAGAGTTGTTTTTATTTCCATTTCTCTGATGGCTGAGAATGTTGACTACTTTCTTAAGTGTCTTTCAGCCATTTTGGATTCCTCTATTGAGATTTCTGTCTTCAGTTCTGTACCCCATTTTTTAATAGGGTTATTTGGTGTTTTGGTGGCTAGTTTCTTGATTTCCTTGTATATTTTGGAGATCATACCTCTGTTAGATGTGAGGTTGGTGACTATGTCCTTTGCCTTACAGAAGCTTCTCAGTTATTAATTGTTGATCTCAGTGTTTGTACTACTGGTGTTATATTCAGGAAGCAGTTTCATATACCAATTTGTTCAAGGGTACCTCACACTTTCTATTCTATGAGTTTCAGTGTGCCTGGATTTATGTTTAGGTCTTTGATCCATTTGGACTGAAGTTTTGTGCATGGCGAGAGACATGGGTCTATCTGCAGTCTTCTAAACACCATCATCCATTTGTGCCAGTACCATTTATTGAAGATGATTTCCTTCTTTCATTGTATACTTTTACATGCTTTGTCAAAATTCAGGTTTTCCTAGGTGTGTGGGTTAATATCGGGATTTTCGATTCCATTCCATTAGTCTACTTGTCTATTTTTATGCCAATACCAAACTGTTTTCAGGACTATAACTCTACAGCAGAGCTTGAAGTTGGGGATGGTGATGCCTCATGAAGTTCCTTTGTTGTACAGGGTTGTTTTGTCTATCATGGGTCTTTTGTTTTATTCATATAAAGATGAGTATTATCCTTTCAAGATCAGTGAAGAATTTTGCCGGGATTTTGATAGGGATTTCACTGAAGTTGTAGATGGCTTTTAGCAAGATTATCTTTTGGGTTCTGGTGAAGTGGGATTATCTATGGCTTATGTTTTTGTGAGTATAGTTAACTTCCTTGGGTTGAAGTTTTCCTTCCAGAACTTTTAGTAGGTCTGGATTTGTAGATATATATTGTGAAAATCTGGCTTTGTCATTGAATATCTTGTTTTCTGCGTCTATAATGATTGAGAGTTTTGCTGGATATAGTAACCTGGGCTGGCATGTGTGTAGTCTTACTATTTGTAGAACAACTATCCATGACTTTCTGGCCTTGAGGGTTTCCATGGAGAAGTCAGGTGTAATTTTGATAGGTGTGCATTTATATGTTACCTGGCCCCCTTTCTTCGCTGCTCTTAATATTCTTTCTTTATTCTGTATGTTAGGTATTTTGATTATTATATGTCGAAGGGTCTTTTTTCTTTGGTCCAACCTATTTGGTGTTTGGTATGCTTCTTGTACTTTCATGGGCATGTCCTTCTTCAGATTGGGAAAGTTTTCCTCCATGATTTTGTTGAATATGTTTTCTCCACCATTGATCTGGGCTTCTTTGCCTTCTTCTATAACTATTATTCTTAGGTTTGGCCTTTTCACAGTGTCCTACATTTCCTGGATGATTTGTGTTAAGGATTTATTGGATTTACGATTTTCTTTGGTCGATGAGTCTATTTCTTCTAGTTTATCTTCAGCACCTTGGATTCTCTCTTCGATCTCTTGCATTCTGTTCATTATGCTTACATCTGTAGTTCCTGATCATTTACCCAGTTTTTCTATTTCTAGCATTCTCTTGGTTTGTGTTTTCTTTTCTTTTTTAAATTTATTTTATATAACAAAGTCCATTTAAATGAAAACAAACATTTATAGACAATATTTGGGAATTTGGGCGTTGTTCTTTCCAAACTACTCTCTGCTGGTAAGGGGCGCTGTCATGTGGGATTCGAAGAAGATTCACAAATCCTGGCTGTAGTCTGTAAGGATGCTTTGTCCAGCTGTTTTGAATGTAGGATCATCTCGTTCTCTGTTTCAGGCGGTCTGGCGTGATCAAACCACATTAGTCTGGAAGGAATCCATATCTTTTCATTTTCTGTGGAAACAAAAATAGAAATCCTTTTCCTCAGTAACTCGTCCTTCAACTTAAATTTTGGAGTCAAAGCATTTTTTTAATTTAATTTATTATTTTACATGTCGATCCCAGTTCCCTTTCCCTCCCTCCCTCCCTCCCTCCCTCCCTCCCTCCCTCCCTCCCTCCTTCCCTCCCTTTTACCCTCTCTGCCCTCTCACATGCACTCTAACCACCATCCCCTCCCATCCCCCCACACCAATTCCATATGTAGGGGAATGCCATCCAGTTGGGGTCATGTAGGTGTGACAGGTCATGTGAAGTAGGGACTAGGGCTTCTCTCCTGTCTCTAGATTAAGGCAGTTATCCCTCCATGGGGGAATGTGTTCACAAAGTCCTTTTATGCACCAGGGATACATTCTGGCTCTGCTGTCTGAGGTCCCTTAGACTACTCAGTCCTTCTGGCTGAGCCCCATATTCAGGGGGGCCTGAGTCAGTCCCATGCTGGCTTCCCAGCAATCAGTCTAGTGGCCGTTAGCTCCTCCTTGTTCAGGTAAGCTGTCTGTATGTGTTTCTGTCTCATGGTCTTGTCCTCTCAATCTGTATCTGGGTTCTAGTTCGACTCAGTGTTTATGTATGGGTGTTTGCTCCTGTTTCCAACAGGCATTAGTTGAGGGCTCCATGGATAAGTTAGTTGTCCTTTTATGATAGCCTTTCCATGGAAGCTTAAATTGTTATTTGGCAGCAGTCTTGTAGGTCTCTAGACCCTTCTTTAGATTCAGTTTTTTCTTCAAACCAGTATTGGCTCCCTCTTTTATGTTCTCTCTCTCTGTCTCTGTCTCTCTCTCTCTTTCCTGTCTTCTATTCCTAACCAGTCTCAATCTTCCTGGTCACACATGTTTTCCTTTCCTCCCCCTCCTTTTCTCCTACTTCTCTCTCCATTCACTGCCACCCCCCACTTCCCCTGAGCTCTGGGGGACTTGTTCCTTCCCGGTTCTGTGAGGGACTTTATATGAATCTCTTAGAATACACCTAGTATCCTAGTTCCTCTGGTGGTGTATATTATAGGCTGGTGATCCTTTGATCTAGGTCTAAAATCCATATATGAGTGAGTACATACTGTGTTCCTCTTTTTGTGACTGGGTTACCTCATTCAGGATGGTTTCTTCAAGTGTCATCTACTTGCCTGTGAATTTCAAGATACCATTATTTTTTTCCGCAGAGTAGTATTCCATTGTGTAGATGTACCACATCTTCATTAACCATTGTTCAATTGAGGGGCATCTAGGTTGCTTCCAGGTTCTTGCTATTAAAAATAATACATATTTGAACTATGTTCAAATATGAACATAATTGAACAGATGTCTTTATTGCGTGGATGTTTATCCTTTGGGTATATGCCTAAGAGGGGGATTGCCGGGGGTCTTGTGGTAAACCAATTCCCTTTTTCCTGAGGAACTACCATACTGATCTCCAAAATGGCTGTCAAGGATTTTGCCTGCAGGAATGCAGAGTGGTGGTTTGTGTTTTCTTTATTGCCTCTATTTCCATTTTAAAGTCTTGAACTGAGTTGTTTCCTGTTTTGATTGTTTTTTTCTTGGCTTTCCTTATTTTCTTTAAGAGATTTATTTCTTGCATTTTTTGCTTGGTCTTTTCCACTATTTCTTCTAATTTTTTGTTTGTTCTTTCTTCCATTTCCTTAAGAGATATTCTCATATCATCTTTGAGGGCCTCTATCACTTTTATGAAGTTATTTTTTAAGCCATTTTCTTCTGCTTCCTCTGCTTTGTTGTGTTCATGTCTACTTAGTATAGAGTCCCTAGATTCTGGTGGTGTCATACTGGTCTTTCTATTGTTGGGTGTTTTCTTGTATTGCTGTCTTCCCATCTCTTTTTCCAGTGGGTGCAGTTGGAGTCTTTCTCTCTCTACCATCTTTTCCAGGTGGGTATAGGTGGGTCACGATTTCTGGATGATTCAAGCTCTCTTGGAGGTCTCTCCTCCAACAGAGGGTAAGTGATGGGGTCCAAATATTGGTGGTGGGAGTGTGGCCTCAAGTTGGTCCTCTGACAGAGCGCCTGAGGCAATGGCATCCAAAGATGAGGCACATGTGGCCTCAAGGTGATCCTGATGGATAGGCCGGCCCCGTGTCCTCAGAGCAGACCCATGAAGTTTTAGGAGGTGGATAGGTTGTTGGACCTGTACTCTTGCCCAATGCTCACCTGGAGCATCGGGCCACCAGGTCAAAGAGTGTGGGGAAGGCAGGCTCTGGGTAATGTATGGAGAAGATTACCAGGACTGTATTTTCCAGGGTCAGTATACAGGGCGAGATGCACATGGAGATCATATTTTTTGTCCTGTTTGTTTATATGGTGGATTATATTAATGGATTTTTGTAAGTTGAACCATCCCTGCATCCATGGGATGAAGCTTACTTGGTCATGGTGAATACTTTCTCTGATGTATTCTTGGATTTGATTTGCCGGTATTGTATTGAGATTTTTGCATCAATGTTCATGAGGGATATGGGTCTGTAGTTCTCTTTCTTAGTTGTGTCTTTGTGTGGCTTGAGTACCAGGGTAATTGTAGCCTCATAAATAGAGTTTGACAATGACCTTCTCCTTCCTTTTTATGGAAGACTTTGAGGTGTATTGGTATTGGCTATTCTTTGAATTTGTGGTAGAATTCTGCACTGAAACCATTTTGCCTTGGGCTTTATTTTGGTTGGGAGACTTTTGATTACTGTTTCTATTTCATTATATGTCTATTTAAATTGAATTGTTTATTTGGTCTTGATTTAATTTTGGTAAGTGAAATCTAGCCAAAAAATTTTCCCTTCCCTTTAAATTTTTGAATTTTGTAGAGTACAAGTTTTCAAAGTGTGACCTGAAGGTTTTCTGCATTTCCTGTGTGTCCATTGTTATCTCTCCCTTTTCATTTCTGATTTTGTTAATTTGTATGTTCCCTCTCTTTTGATTAGTTTTGATAACAGTTTGTTGTTGACTTTCTTAAAGAAGCAACTCTTTGTTATATTGATTCTTTATATTGTTTTCTTTATTGATTTCATCCCTCAAATAGATTATTTCCTGGCATCTACTCCATCTGGGTGAATATTCTTCTTTTTGTTCTAGAGCTTTCAATTGTGCTGTTAATTCTCTAGTGTGACTCTTCTCCAGTTTCTTCATGTGGGCACTTAGTGTTATGAACTTTCCTCTTAATACTACTTTCAAAGTGTTTAAGTTTGGATATGTTGTGTTTTCATTCTCATTGAATTCTAGGAAGTCTTTAACTTCTTTCTTTATTTCATCCTTGACCCAGGAATGGTGCAATTTCACATTGTTCAATTTCCATGAGTTTGTAGGTTTTTCTGCAATTTATGTTGCTGTTGAATTCTAATTTTAAATCATGGTAGTCTGATAAGGTACAAGAAATTATTCCTTTTTTTTAATCTATTGAGGTTTACTCTATTGCTGAGTATATGGTCAATTTTAGAGAAGCTTCCTTGTGGTGCTGAGAAGGTATATTCTTTTGTTTGGATGGAATGTTCTATAAATATCTGTTGAACCCAGTTGGGTCATAATTTCTGTTAATTCTTTTGTTTTTTTGTTAAGCTTCTGTCTTGTGGTCCTGTCTAGTGTTGAGTGTGGGGTGTTGAAATCTCCCTTCATAAATGTGCTTGGTTTTATGTGAGATTTGAGTTTTAGTAATGTTTCTTTTACAAATTTGGGTGCCCTTGTATTTGGGGCATAGATGTTCAGAATTGAGACTTCATCTTGGTGGATTTCTCCTGTGATGAACAAGAAATGACCTTTTATAAAAATCTCTTTTGATTGATTTTTGTTTAAAGTCTCATTTGTTAGATATAAGTATTGCTATACCCGCTTGTATCTTGGGTCCATTTGATTGGGAAGTCTTTTCCCAACCCTTAACTCTGAGGTAATGTCTGTCTTTGAAGTTAAGGCGTATTTCTTTATGCAGCAGAGGAATAGATTCTGTCTTCATACCCACTCATTTATCCTGTGTCTTTTTATAGGCGAGTTAAGACTATTTATATTGAGGATATTAATGACCATTGGTTTTTAATTCTTGCTTGTTTTTGATTTGCTATTGTTGGTAGTATTGTGTGTGCATTATTCCCCATTTTCCTTTTGCGTGTTGGTAAAGTGGTGTTATCTATTGCCTACGATTTTATGGGTGTAGTTGATTTTCTTGGTTTGCAGTTTTCTTTCCAGAAATTTTTAGGGCTAGATTAGTTGATGTGTATTGTTTAAATCTGGTTTTGTCATGGAATATCTTGGTTTCTCCATCTATAGTGATTGAAAGATTTGCTGGGTATAGTAGTCTGGATTGGCATCTCTTAGTGCTGGCAGTATATCTATCCAGGACCTTCTGGCCTTCAGAGTTTCTATGAAGAAGTCAGGTGTAATTTTGACAGGTTTGCTTTATATGTTGCGTGGCTTTTTTCTTTTGCTGCCCTTAACATTCTTTCTTCAATCTGTATGTTTGGCATTTTGATTATTATACCGAAAGGGGACTTTCTTTTGTGGTCCACTCTATTTGGTGCTCTGTAAGCTTCTTGTACATTCATTGGCATGTCTTTAGGTTGGGAAAGTTTTCTTCTATGGTTTTGTTGAATATATTTTATGCACCTTTGAGTTGGGTTTCTTCTTCTTCTATACCTATAATTCTTAGGTTTGGCCTATTCAAAGTGACCCATATTTCCTGGATAATTTGTGTCAGGGATTTGTTGGATTTAGGATTTTCTTTGGTTAATAAATCTATTTCTTCTAGTGTATCTTCAATGCCTCAGATTCTCTTTTCCATCTCTTATATTCAGTTGATTAGGCTTGCATCTATGGTTCATGATCGTTTGCCTAACCTTTCTATTCTCTCAGACCAAGGTTCTCTTCCAGTGGGTGCAAGCAGTTCCAATACTCCGATGGCTCTCCTACTCCAGTGGGTGGTGGTGGGACTCCTCCCATGGTTGGAGGCTGGACCAGAATGCTGGCAGACTCTAAATGAGCTGATCCACTCTGGCAGGCTTCCAGCATGCAGTCCTCAGTTCTTAGTCCTCAGGATGCTCCAAGCAGGGCATCAGAAGGCAGGCCAGAAACAGGCTCATTCTTAACCCTTCCTGTGGTTGGAAGTGGGACCAGGACACTGGCAGCTTCCAGGTGGGCCAGACCACTTGAGCAGGCTCTCCTGCATGCAGTCCTCAGCCCTCAGTCCTTAGTTCTCAGTCCTCAGGATGCTCTGAGCAGGACAATACCACAGTCCATGGTTTTAATTTGATTCCCCCTTTACTAGTATGGTCATCTCCCAGTTTGATACCTGTCTTGTCTATGCCCACTTTCTCCCAGCTTAGTAAATAGTGCTTTTATTTATCATCCGGCTCATGGAGTTTATAATAATTTGGCTCCTCCCTCATCCTCACACCTTCTCACCTAATCAGTCAAATACTGGTATTAATCTGCCTATTTACTATTATAGCTATCCTACCACTTAAACCCAAAAACGATTCCCTTATTGGATTATTTTGTAACCAGTCTTTCTGTTTTCTAGTTATGCCATCATTCAGTGAGTTCATCTTCATCACAATGAAGACCTGGGTTTAAAGTTCTTCCTGATGAACTTCACTGTTTAACATCTCTATTCCACTATCTTTGTATAATGTACACAGAACATCTAGAAATATAGACAGCTGCACTATAGGATTTATCTTCCTTCTATTTCTCCACTAAAACTGTTTGTTTATTAACAGTCTACAAGCACCTTATAAGTGGGGGAGTGATGGTCTGTGCTTTGTATTTTAAGATGGAGTTTGTTATGTGATATTCATCTAGTAAATATTTTATGAATGCAAGCATTTGTTTTTAGTATAATTCTATACTGCTGGAAATATAGACACAAAACTACTGGCTTGAACTTGCCAGGCAAGGACAAAGTCCCTTTCAATGAAATGTATTTGGGAATGGTAGCAAGACTAACTGTGGGTTTGGTTTCCCATTTTTTGTGAATTATTGTTTAGCAATCTTTATAATTTTGAACAGCCAGCTCTTTCTGCACTAGTTCACACTCATCTTTTGGAGCAGGCATTGATTCTTTGACATGTAGCTAGTCAGGTAGAATAGATGGTAACATTTATGTTACGTGTGTGCTTTCAGTTTTTAGCTCCCTGAATTTTTAAAAATAATTCACGAGCACTGCAATATATTGGTTTTTGAACATTAACAGTTGTGCTCCTCTGAGAACAATGAACTATTTAATTGTGTGAAACTGAGCCTGTGAGTATCAGTACTGGGTTCATTTTGGGGTGATTGGGAAGGCTAGATTGTAATGTACATGTGAAGTATCATCAAATATTCACTAGTGTGCTTGATTACAAACTAGGAAACTATATATTGAAAGTGGCAGCAAATGGTCAGAATCCTATACATCTTGTTAAGGTTTGGCTACAGAGAATTAGGATCATATTTGTAACAAAATGCATGTGAGCTGGTGTCATTTTGGTCCTTAAGACTTAGGGAAGATAGGATCGTACACTCTTTCTCTTTCTTCCTTCCTTCCTTCCTTTCTTTCTTTCTTTCTTTCTTTCTTTCTTTCTTTCTTTCTTTCTTTCTTTGTCTTGTGGGTGTCCACCTCCCCTTTTTTTTAAAGATTCCTGTGACTTCAGGAAAGGCTTAAACTTTCATGGTTACCTGAATCCAAGGCCCAGTATTCTATACCCTGACTTCACATTAATACTTTTTATAGTTTCTGATCTTGTACTTTTCAGTGTAGTTACTATCGTTGGTGAGCAGGCAGCTCATTCCTGATTCTGTATCAAGACAATTAAGAGTATTATATAGCTATACACTGTAGAACCAAGTTATTGATAGTATATTTATGGAATCATAAGCTTTTAAGTGTTATTCTCTTCAACATTTTCTGTGGGTGGTTCTTGTTGGCCACACTGCCTGCTGAGGGTCCCATTTTTAACATTCTGTGGTAGTTCTCCTACCTTCCCTTCTTGGATAGCTGCTGGGAATTTATAATCCCCTTGAGTTGAACAGAACAATTCAGCTCTCTCTAGCAGTTTTTCCCCAGGTCTGCCTTCTTTGCATATCTAAAACACACCCAGTTATTCAAACAACAGAAATGTGGACTCATTTATGAACACAAATGTTAACCTGACTCTATTTTCCCCCTCATCCAGATTCATCTTCCTTAGAGAACTTATGTTTTAAAACTGTTCTTTCTTTCTGTCTAGTATAACACATTTGTTCTGAACTGGATGTAGAGAAGCAGAGTTTTGGCTAGCCTACAGGGAAATAAAAATTGGAACTCATCACTAAACAAGTAGCCTGACATTTTAAGAGTGAGCTGCACAGAATCCATCCCTACTGATCCTTACAGAGTAAAGAAAGCCCCTTGGCTTCACTGAAGATCCTTTTTACTATGCATGTTTAGAATTACTTGAGTGAGGAGAAATTTTTCCTACTGTAGTCACCTTGCTGAGCAAGGACATATGACAAACAAAAGCCTGTTTGCTTTGTCTTTGTGCCAGTTTCCTTGTGAGACCTTTCTGATACAAAGAGTTCAAGCAAGGGCCAAGGAGAAAGGAGACATACAGCCATCAAACACAGAAATCCATCCTATAGAGAGATTGTGTCTGCCAGTCTAGACATATGTTATATTGATTTTTGCTCTTTCCTGCCTGGGGTGATCACTATTCTTGCAACATTACTTCAATTTAAGAGATGTTCACTCATTGAACTCTGATTTAACTACATAGAAAATTTTAAGTATTTCTCTAGGAGTTAACAACCAAATGATTTATCAAGGACATGGTTAGATAGGAGCTGAATCCAGGGTCATGGGGAAAAATATCTACCAATAAATCATAATCAAATATATTTGTTTCTTCTTCATGGTCAGGGAGGGGTTAAGACATTAAAGAGAGTATTGGTCTCCTCTTGATAGGGCCTAGAGTATTATAGAGTTGAGTGAAGTTAGTCACTGGTTTCAAAGACTCATCTATTATACAGAAGAATTTCCTTAATTTATTCATGAATCTACAGATTTCACAGGGTGGACACAATTGTCCACTTAACTAAGCTTCTAAGAAAGTTAAGGTTAAGGCCAGAGAGAACCCATTGTTGAGTTAGCAGTCATGATCCTTTAGACATGAAGATAATCCAAATAAAAATGTAGTTGGTGATGACAGAGATCCCCAGATCTATCAGACAAGGGTGACTTGCTGAGCAAATGCCAAACAATAAATATGGCCAGGGCTGGGGCTGCCAAAACCTTTCTTCAGATATTGGAAAGTAAACTTATTTCTTATCCAATGGTTGGAAAGTTGTCATCAGATAAGAAAAACAGATAAACAAACAGTAAGTAACCAGCGAACCAAACAAAATAGGCTATGAGGCCAACACTGTGAGCTTTAAGTGTAATTCAGTCAAGATGGATCTGACTTGACGGTAAATATTATTTGACTTATGGCTGTAAAACTTATGTAGTTGCTGTGTGTGTGTGTGTGTGTGTGTGCATGCACACACATGTGTTTGTGTGTATGTCCATGTACAGCTGTTGTATGGAGGCCCAGGGATAAGCTTGGTGTAATCCATTCCTTAGGTACTGTTTACCTTGTTTGTTTTTTTGTTTGGAACAGGGTCTTTCACTGGCCTTGGAGTTAGCTAGGTTGGATGGGCAGTGAGCCCCACAGATTCACCCATCTCTGCATCTCCTGCACACACCATCATTCCTGGCTTTCTGTACATGGCTTTGGGGGTTTTCTGTGCTTCCAAAGTAAGTACTTTGACTGAGCATCTCTCCAATTCAGTTCAATGGTTTTCTAGCCCACCTTCTATTGTGTATTTTCTTTTCAAAAAACAAGGAAACCAGTTCTGGTTTTCTTTAGTATTTTGTATTTGTTATATTTCTAATACATTTCTTGAATTAATGACTTTCATCCCTGGAGAGGCAAGCTTGTGCAGGAATGGCTGAACGCACTATCACCAAAAAGGGCATCTCTATCACTCTACAAAGTTCCATCTGGTTTATCACTATTAGCACACCAATTCTTAGCAGATTTCAGCACACTATTCTTCAGCTCCTCTGTGTCTGGATAAACCACAAAGGTATACAGATTGGCTCATGTTAAGCTAAGGAAGGATTTTTAGATTTAACAAATATTCAAGGCTGAGACACGTTTTACAGAACACCTTGCCAGCACTCCTCAGAACTGTTGGGCTTATGAATAAAAAGCAAAGTCTGAGAAATTGTCATAGCCCACAGGGCATAGGGGAGTCATGGCAACTAAGTGCAATGTTGTATCCTTGAGAGGATGCTGGAATAGGGACAGGGCATGGATGGAGAAGCATGTAAATTCTGCATGAATCCTGGGGTTGAAATAATGGCAAGGTACCACTGTTGTATTCTCAGACTTGGTGAATGTAAAATAAAGACATTAGGAGAACTGAAGCAAAGTGAGGGCCACTCAGGAATTGTTTGTACCATCACTGCAGTTTTTCTGTAAATGTAAAATCATTCCAAACAAAAAAGGTATAAAAGATTTTCAAAATGTTACGTGTATAAGAGATTCCATACACACTTGGATTGTAAAATACTTGAATTCTGAATCAGATCCATTTGCAATCAAATATCAGTTCTTGCTAACACTTGCAAACATAATTAGGACTCATTTTACTGAAGCCATAATCATTTTCTTTCACATACTTCTCTGTACCCTTTTAAGTAGCAATAGTAGTTTCAAATCAAGCATCAAAGAACATTTACAAGCTGGAACTATATTGGACAGATTAACCTTTCTGAACACTTGTTTTCACATCTGTGAATTGCAATAATTCTTATTTCACAGGATTGATCTGAAGACCAAACAGAGAAAGCGATGCATGGGGAATGGCATAGGAACTGCTTGGGTCAGGGCTCCTTCAGCACCATAGGTCTTGTGAATTAGCACGACTCCAAAGAGAAAAGTTTGTGTTAAAAATGTGTAAGTGTATAAGTGTATCCTCTGAGAAATGAAAACATAAACAAATTACTTTTCAGGAACTCATCATCATTCAAGATCCTTTTTTGACTCTTCTTAGTGTCACGGCAACTGGGGGCCAATGGCTCTTGTATTCTTTTTATCTCCTCCAGACACAAAGGCAGTGGATTATGGACTAAAGAGAACCTCCAACTAGCTTTACGGGAAACGTCATTTCTCTCAGGTTCTTGATGCAAGATGATTCTGCTTTGTCTTAATGACAGTCATTTGAGCTCTATCATTGGGGACATGAAATTAAGGTTACTTCACCTTTCTTCAATGTTTAGGCTGGAAAACATTAAAACAGATGGTGGTAGTTGGAGGGTAATTAATTTTCCTTTGGAGGAATAATCACTTTCTTTAAAAATAAATTAATACCTCCTTTTTTTCTTTCTGAGAGGTAATGGTTTAGTAAATTGAGCAATGAATTGGGCTGCCCTTGACTAGGACTTACAGGGAAAGAAGACATCCTTTTTGATTCTGCCTCTGTCTGGTTGGATAAATTTGAGATCTTTCCTCTTGAGCTGATGGAACAATTAAAGGGATCAGGACAGTTTAGGTCCTTAGCATGCACCCAAGCAAGAGGAGTGTGCACTATCAGCACGTTAACAAATTGTTTGGACAATGAGTCTTATCAGGGTAGTGCATAAGGATATCCCACAGGGTTCTGATAGTCAAGGATTTACTTTTACAGTAGCATGTGTAGGATTAATTATGGATGAATAATCAAATTGCCCTTCATATTTTATGGAACAGAAAATAATTTGGGAATATAGCTTCTTCTTTCTGGGAAGCAGTGCTTAACATATAACTCCCCAACAAAATTATAAAATGCAATCTTACTAGAGGTTCATGTTATAATATTCTAGGGGAAGTTCTTAATATGGTTAAATAATAAAGCTTCCTACCTACTTCTAATTTAAATTTTTGCATTCCTAAATTTTGAACTTCTGATCAGTTCTGGGATCCTAAGTATTCCATGAGGTCAAAGCACACAAAACACATTTTGTTTTGTTTACATCCACAAATATTCATGTAGCTTTTTGCTACTTGAATTTTCATAGTTACCTAAATAATATAACAACAACATTGGGGAGAAAGTTATTGTGTGATCATTTTCTTGAGCTTTTTATGGGTTTAGTTTCTGCCAGGGGCATATTTATTGGGTAGAGATTATCATAACATCCATATTTTAGCATAATGGAAGATGTATTTTAATATTTAATTCAAAATAAGTGATTATTTGTGCAAAAAATAAATTTTAAGCTTATTTTATTCTTTTCACAGTGTGTGGAAAGATACTGACATCCCCACACCCCTGGGAATTACACTGATAATGTGACGACAGTAGAACTCTCGTTCCACTAAGCACAAACTGCTCAGGGCTTCAGCAACAGCAGCCCTAATTTGCTTTTTGCAGAATATTAGAGAGGGAAAATACATCCTTTCCAATATTACTGACAAAGTGTGTTTGAATTTTTGCTTGAGCAAGTATATAAGGAAAGGTGATTTTTATTTTTAAAATATGATTTTAATTGAAAAAGAATTGCATCACTTCCTTCCTCCTGTTCCTCCCTCCAGCCCCTTTCCCTGCCTCATTTCCTCAAATCTTTAGCATATCTATCCCTCTCTCTAATTCCTAGCTTTTTTAAAAATTTGTGTGTGTGTGTGTGTGTGTGTGTGTGTGTGTGTGTGTGACACATATGTATATAAATGTATGATCAGCGGAGTCTGTTTTTGTTGCTGGCGTGTACATGGTTCCAAGACTGACCACTCTCTGGAAAAGGCTTGTCTCTGGAAAAGGAAAATTTCTTTTTTTAATTATTTAATTTTTTATTTTTTTTGAAACAGAATTCCATTGTGTATCCCTGGCTGCCCTGGAACTTGCTTTGTAGACCAGGCTAAACTGAAATTCAGAGATATACTAAAAGACCCTCAGAGTAAGGACCTTCACGCTCCGACTTAGGAAAGGTTGACACTCCAAATCACTCACAAGAAGCGGTCTTGATGCAAACAGCATGAGGACTTTTTTATTCCAAGTGCACTGGGGTCCACAGTCATATGCCACACAGGGATAGAGGACTGAGGACCCCGAGTGCAGAATCGAAACAACTTTTATAGGGTTTACAACAAAGCCTGCACATAGGTCAATAGGGCGGGAGTTTCACAAGCAGTCTACTTACATCAGATAAGTGGTTAATCAGCTCATTTCAAGGGCCTGTTGGAAGCAGCAAGAATTGTGACCTTTTGCCTATTTACTGGTAAAGGACAGGGTCTTGAATATGAGAGATTTAGGGCTTCTTAGGTAGTATTTCTAAACTTCTAACTTCCTGGGGTCATTGGAGAGTTAGGCTGTATTTTCCATCCTTTCAATACCTGTTTCTGCCTCCCTACTGCTAGAATTAAAGACATGTACTACCACCTCCCAGCAGGAAAGGTATTTTGAACCAAGGGCCAGAGCTTTCATAGTTTATGATTCAGCATGTGACACAGAGGAAGGCTCCCAACATAGCAAGCTTGATCTTCCCTGGGATGATCGACTGAAGGTGGATGTCAGATCCTGTGGAATACCCTTTGGACTCATTTGTATATTGGTCTATAAAACAAAGTGAATCTAATTCTTATTTTCTTTTCCCATATTGGAGAACATTTTGGAACAAACAGTGAATTAATACCACTGACCATCCTAATAATGTTCTGAGTCAAGGGACCTTTCTGACTCTTTTATGAGTGTGGTTAGAATCTGGATGGCCTAGGACAAGCAGAAGGTAGTCTGAGGTCAACTGTTGCCATTATTTTAGTGTTTCCTGTTTGTTAAAAAAACAAAAACAAAACAAAACAAAAAAAAGTATATTCAGTTTGAGGAACAATATTGCTAGGCTTCTGGACTGTAGGAAGCCATAGCATTTTTATCATTATTGGTAGATGACATAAAATCTTGACATAAATTTAAGATGGGAAATGCAGTCATGATCTAGAAATTAGATTTGCCCAGTTTATACACTGGCTCATTCCCCAGTCTTCATTCTGTCTTCATGGAAAGTCAGCCTCTGAGATCCTGCTCCAGTAAGAGCTAGTACAGACAATGGCTTTGTCTCTGAAAAGAGGAAGTCAGTGGTCTTTTCCTTTATTCCTGGTACTTTCTAGACTTGTTAGCTGAAGTTTCTAAAGTCATAATATTTGGAAGAGAAGTGGGAAAAGTGAAATGAAATATAAGGAAATCTTTTTTAATGAGTGTCTCAGTAGTTAGGTTGCTTCCTGCTGGCTGAGGTGAGTTTTTAAGCTTTCTTGCTTTAGGTGATTTGGGGATTTTTTTTCCCTAGAAGCCACATAGTTGGGTTAATCACCAACTACTTTATATTTATCTTTTTGATTTCTTACTTCTGACTTTTATGATTCCTGTAATGTTCTGAGTACTGTCCTCTGTAAACCCAGCATAATTGTGTCCTGCTTCTGGCTGGATACTGTATGTAAAAATACATTTGAATTTTGCTTTAAATTATCCAGGCAAGTATTGGGGCACTTAAGTATAAGTCTAACATGTGGGATGAAAAAGAAGAGGATTATAAATTTGAGAGTTGGGCTACATAGTGAGGCCCCTGTTTTCAAATCAAATCTAATTATCAACATTTTCCACAGAGTCCTTAATCATCCTGAGGTTAAATGCACCTGGAAAGGTTAAGTGTAATCTTACCCCTAAATATGTACACAGTGACCTTACTTGGATAAGAGGTGGTTGAGAATGTAATTCGGAATTTTTAGATGAAATGAGTCTAAAATCCAATTATTTGTCCTTGTAAGAGAAATATAGATGGAAAAGAGGCACAGAGAAAAAAGCCATATGAAGACCAAGGTAGAGACTGGAACTAGACAACCCCACGCCATGGAATTCTTGGAGCTATTAGAAACTCAAAGAAATATGATATAATTCTCTCAAAGTTCCTGGAGGGAGCATGATCCCTTCTAACAACTTGATTTTCTATTTCTTGCATCCAGAATTATGAAAAAAAAAAAGAATTTGTGTACCTTTAACTTATTAAGTTTGTGGTAATTTGTCATGGTAGCCCTAGAAAAATAGCAGCCAATAGCTTGACTGAATAGTATTGGGTCTTAGGCAGGTGTCTCAGACATAGGCTACTAGCTTTTTAGCTTACTTTTCAGATGTGCATCTAACACTGTAGTATGCCTTCATAACTCTAGAGAGTATATCTCAAATTCCCTAGTATTCCAAAGTTTCACTAGTCTTTTTTTTTCGTATTTTACATATCTATCCCAGTTCCCTCTCTCTCCCTCCCTCCTTCCCTCCCTCCCATAACCCCACCGCCACTCTCCCATCCCACACCCCCCCCCACTCCACAGGGAGGGTGATGCCTTCCAGGAGGGATCATCAAAATCTGTCAAGTCATTTGGAGTAGGAACTAGGCTCTCTCTCCTGACTCTAGGTTAAGGGAGTATCCATCTATGGAGAATGTGCTCCCAGCGTCCTTTTGTGTGCCAGGTATACATCCTGGTTCCACTGTCAGAGGGGCCCCCTTGAACATGGGCAGTCTAAGTTTCACTAGTCTTTAAGTGAGGAACCAACAACTATCTTATCAAATCTGATTCTTTGAACCAGAATTTGTGTTGTGTGACATTGTGCCTAAAGTAAATAAAGCAAATGTCTACTCAATTCAGACAGGGAATTGACCACAGATAAAAGTACAGACACCACCAAAGCTCAAGATTCTGAATTAATGAGTTTCATTGAAGTTACTTCCAAGACTGTAGGTCAGAGTTACTTGAAGGAGCAGAAATGATTACAAAACACCTCTATCACCATTATGATCCACAGTTCATGGAAGTTGAAAAGACTGTAGCACAGTGCACACTTAAAAGCAACTCAACAGACTGGAGACTGCCCATTTCATATTTGAGCCTCTTCAGGCAGATGAGCTGGTTTATGTCACCTTGTCTGGAGTGTATCTCTGCAGTTCTTGATGTTTATATATACTTGGGAAAGGGAGGCATGATGGTTTAAATGGGAAACATCCTCCATAGTCTCAGATATTTGAATATTTGGTCCACAGTTGCTGGTACTATTTGGGGAGTCTTAAAAGTTATGGTAGTATAGGAAGTATGTTACTGGAGGCAGGCTTTGAGATTTTAAAGAATCATGCCAATATTAATTCATTCTCTGTTTTATGCTTGCAGTTCAAGATGTGAGCCTTCTCAGGTTCTTGCTTCTAACACTATTTATTCTACTGTTGTGGATTTTAATCCCCCTGGAACCATAAACACAAATAAGTCTTTCTTTTATATATTGTCTTGGTTGTGATTTTATCATAATGATAGAAAAGTAACCAATACAGGAAGGATCTGTAAATCTGCTAAGTTTCAGAAACTTCCTGTAACCACTGTGTTATTTACTTTCTGAGTTTAATGAGCTTCCCTGAAGAATGGAATTTTTCATCCCCTTAGAAAGCCTGTTGTTTTAACTCCCTCCCCCACTTATCATCCTGTGTCTTAAGGAGCTTTTCTACAAGAGAGAAGGTTTTCATCGAGAAGAAACTGTTATACAACACATTATCACATTGTTTTATTCAAAGAAATCTTGACATCTTCCCTGGTTTTTCTATCTCAATTATTTATACATCCACTTCTTTATTCTGTTTAAATGTTATGTAAGACATTAAATTTACACCTGGTGAGAAACTTTGAAGATAGAACCTGTCCACATATAATTTTCATCCCATATAATTGCAATATAAAGATATAACCAACTTCTCAAAACTGCAGTGCCATGCTAGATCATAAAAAGGACCACAGCAGATAAAATTCCTCAAGTTTATTTTAGATGGATCTTTATCTTAGTGTTTCAAGCTTTACAACACTTCTGGAAAACTTATTTGTAAAGTTTGTGTTGTGTTTTCAATGCCACTCCTGACCTCTGGCAGCAGCTTTCCTGATCCTTATCCCAGCTGCTGTAAGTTTGCCCTAAACCTTCCTTTAGAGAGCCTCTCCCCAGTGAACAACTTCTGGCTGTTGCACAAGAAACATTCTTTCTCCTTTTCCAGGGTTCATTCAGCATCTCAGTTTGCTTAAAGTTTGGGTAGATCTACTGTGCAGTTTTTAGGAACTCAGCAGGCCCTTGCCCACTCTGGGATACCTACATGGAGAGAGTGAAAATTGTCATTTCCTGTTAGTTCTTTCCCTTCCTCTTGGCAAAGGAAGCTATAGCTTCCTATTAGGAGGGACACACGTGGAAACTATTTCATGAGAAGTAAGAGGGTCATGGTCATTCTGGGGTATAGGGTGTTGTTCAAGAGATGATCAGATCCTACTTCAAGAAGTAGGCTTGAGATCTGGCAAAATAGTAAAAAGCTTCTCATTGCTATCTTGTTTATTATATCTGAATTTTTTTCTATTTTTTGTTTTTATTTATTCTGTATATCTTTCTTTGTTTTCATGTGTATGTGTTTTGCATTTCTTGTTTTATATGTATCCAAACTCACTCTGTTTTAATAAATGTGTGTTAGTGCACTATGAACATTCTTAGACAGGCCTATGACCTTAGAAACTACTACCTCCTATGTCTCTTAGATGTTGCCTGTCAGAAGGCTACAGGGTCACAACACCAGGTCCAGAGAAATCCCTGGACTGTTACTTACTAATCTTCAAGCTTCTTCTAACTTCTCTTCAGTATGCTGTGAGTAGTAGGCAATTGTCAGAGGCAGGGGGTGGGGGGGGGGAGGAAAGAGAGTATTAATTGGAATGGTCAAAGTTGTAGAGTTGAGCTTGTTACTATTAAAAAAAAAACCTGTAAAACCTGATCTGACAAAATTCCTGTGTTTGGATCAAAGTTATTATAAAGGCTTCTCATAGTAATCAGAGTAATAGGGTTTTATTTGATATATGAGCAGATGTAAGGTAAAAGCAGGCTAAGGATGAAAATGGCAATTCCCTTTCCCTGTATTTCATGGCTGATTCCCAAACCCAAGTACTGAAGTCTTCTGGGATCATAGCTTTACTACTAGTTAGAGGCTTCAGTTGATGAAGCATTAATTACTGTTAGTGACATTGTTGTGGCTGATTGTGCAGAATCAGTTTTAGGTTTAACTAGGTTTTGAAGTGAATCCCTCTCAATAGTTCAACTCTTTCTCTACACCCAGCCTCTGAGGGTCCATTTCCTCTGTGAAGACAAGAAGACAAGCAGGGATTATTATCTGGTAGAACTGGGGTGATGATTAGATAAGATGATGGCACAAATATTGTATATGTTTTAGCACACAGCAACAACTCAATCTATAATGTCATTGTAACTATAATTTCATAGTAGCTGTTGGTATACACAGTTTTTGGTTCACACCCACCTTGTCTGTTACTTCCAAGAAGCTCAAACACTTTTCTCACACAATTTAGTAGATTGCTACTACCAACTTTCTTTCATTTTAGTCCTCTACCTTTTGTGAAGCCATGTTTTCTTCATGCAAAGGCTTTTCATTTGTCTCTCTACTCTCATACAACAGGTTTCAGTAACACAGATATGGACTGAGAACAGAATCTTAGCACTCTGCCTTGTTTAGACAAGAGGAAAAAGAGTCTCTCATCAGGAATTCAGTGAAGGACCAAGAGGTGACATGAAACTGACAAACAGGAGATTCAGTGAAGAGGCTGAAAAACAAGTACACTGCAGCCCCTTTCTAGATAACTAAATAGAAAGCTGTTTTCTGAGAGATCAGTCACATACATCCACACACCAGCTGTCTAGTGACTCTAGAATCATATAGCAGAGAATGTATTGAAACAGTTTCCTGAGAACAGTTCTGACCACAGCAAGGGGATGGCTAAACCCATGTACACTGGGATGTGGGATATAGGTGGTCCCTGACTTACAATTAGGTAATGTACTGACCAACCATAACAAATTAAAAGTTATCATGAATCTAATTTCAATACACATTGCCCTATGAAACAGCTTGTTTAGTTGTACAGTTCTCTATAGACAGTAATTCATTTCTCATCCTGTGGATGGTATTCATCTGCTATTGTTTTCCATAACTACAAAGAATGCTACTAAATGTCACTGGCTTGGGAAAAGATCAGAAGTCAGTGAGATTTATCCTGATAAGGGAAAGAAAAGAAAAAGAGTGCAAAATGTCCTGGATCTCAGAACTTCATAAGAGCCTCTCAGTCAGGTTCAGTATAGGTCACTAATCTGCTTCTTTTATGAAAACCTGTAATTCCAGACTATTTATTGATCCTCTGAAGGAATTAATGTACTCATCAGTCATAAGACAGTGTCTCAAGTCCACTTTATTTTGAACAAGTGACATTCTTCTTCTTGCACTTTGGTCTTCACTAACTCTGTCTAAATTGCATTATTCATTTATGGCCGCACCTAGCCCCTAGAAGCAGCTTGTTAGTTTTGTAATCTTGACCTAGTTAATAATACAGTATACCTTCAGTTTTGTTATCTACCAGGGTTGGTCTTACACATTTTACTCATCAAGACCATCTCACATGTTCATTTGCACAAGATTTCAACTGGATAAAATGCCATGGGGTTGTGAGAGATAAGATTTTTTTCTGTTACACATTGTAATTGGCTGCAGGTGGGTGGGTGGATTTTCTTGCCATGGGAAATTTTCCAACAAAAGAATCTGGGATCCTTTTTTCCTAGGCAAAACCATGTGGGAACACCAAAGCTTTTCTTATGGAAACATGTTGACATAAGATATTTCAAAACAAAACAAGAAAGAATCCTGCCTTTTACTATTGTGAGCTGTTTTCTTTGTTCCTTCTTGAAGTAAATGCCATGGTAACGTGGAACTGACCATTCCTTCACATTAAGTTATGAAATGGTTTTCTTGACCTACTGCTTTTATACAAGGCAGAACCTATGACCCAATTTCAATTTACACAGAATCACAGGAAAATGGGGCCGAACTTCAATGTTTTTATTTTCTATGCTGTGAACCATAAAACATACACAGGTTGCTAGATAGGGCCAGATAAAGAAGCTCCAGGAGAGAGATCTCAGGGACCTCCTATGAAGCAGTATGAATGGGGAAAAGGGACTCTGGCTTTGACAAAAGCAGGAGCTCAGGGCTGGTGCTAGAGGTGCTGACTTGCTTTGCTAAATCTTAAAGACTGAAGTTTCTTGTGCAGGAAGATGAAATGACTCAATGTGGAGTATGTGGGTCCTTTGTAGTTTTGTTAAATATTTATAGGGATGGTGTTCTAAATTTCAGTATTAGGAGAGAAGATAAAAACATTTGTGTATAAATGGGCTCATCTGTAATATTTTCATTTGGAGGTCGATATGAATTCGATAGAGCACGTGTGAAATTGAAATGAATCTTTTTTATTTTTTCATTTTTTTTCCAAAAGAAATCCCACTATTTTGATCATGAACCAGCAACTTTGAAAACATGGCATCAGCCCCGGGCATAAAACAGAACTGTAAAGCTGATATCTGTGCCATATGCCTATATGCATGTATCAAATTAACACATGGAACTCAATTATTATGTAAAATGTTATTAGCACATATTAAAGCTATATATATATATATATACATACATATATATATATATGATACACATTAGCATATAAAACAAGGTAATTTTAAACAGTTGACAATAGGAAAGTAACCAGGAATTAGTAGATTAGCAGAACTTTCCCAGGAATGTGTTTAGGTTTTCTGCCAATATTCTTCCTGTTGGATATGCTTTTTTTATAACAGAAAATTATGGCTTTAAAACTATGTATAGAAATGTCAATGAGTCTATTTTGTGCTGGTTTTCTGTTTTTAATATCATAACTCTACATTATAATTTGAAATCAGGTAGAGTGGTACTTCACGTAGTATTCTTAGTTCAAGATTGCTTTGGTTAGCCTTGTTTTTTGAAAGTCCATATATATTTTGAGACTTTTTTTCTTATGTGTAAGATGAATGAATGGCTTTGGATTTTTATTGTGATTGCAGTAAATCTTTAGTTACATTTGATAGGATGGATATTTTTATAAGATCAATTCTTCCAATCCATGAGCATGGGAGATTTTCCCATCTTCTAGTGACTTCTTCCTCCATTTTTCTAGTGTCTTAAAATTTTCATTATAAAGATCTATCATTTCATTGATCATACTTACTGTCAGACATTTAGTTTATTATTATTATATAATTTACAGAAATTTTGAATGATATTGTTTCCTTGATATTTTTCAGTCTGTCATTGTGATATAGGAAGTCTACAGATTTTCATGGGTTGATTTTGTAATCTTCCACTTTGCTGAAGAGTTTGGCAGCTCAAAGAATTGTTTAACATGATCTTTAAGTTCTCTTAGGTATTTGATCATATCATATACAAATACAGATACTTTGACTCCTTCCTATTCATTTTATCCTCCTATCTTTCTTTCTCTTGTTTTATTTCTCTAGTGAAGGCTTCAAGCCCTATATTGAATAGGAATAGAGTGAGAGAAATCATCACCTCTGACTTATACTTTGCCCTACCTACAAGCTGTGCTGGGACAATGGTAGCACAGAAATTATGGGAATGGCTGACCAATTACTGGCCCAGCTTGAGATTCATATTACCAGAGGGAGCCCACCACTAACACTGCCTGGAGCCAGTACCCAGTGTCTTGACAGTCCAGAGACCTAGGATAGAACCAAATATTACTGTCAAAAAAAGCAAACACTGTGAATAAAATGATTCCTAATGATATTTTGCTGTACTCATATATCCTTGCCTAGCTTCATTGCCATCAAAATGAATTCACCCAGCAACTTATGGAAACGGATTCAGAGACCTTGGGATAGCTCATGGAAGAGGGGAAAGAAGGATTGTGGGAGGCAGAGGGGCTAAGGATACCATGGAAAAACACAGTCAACTGATCTTGGCTCATGGTGGCTCATGAGGGCTAATGGAGACTGAATCACCAACCAGAGAACCTGGATGCGATAGACCTGGGCCCTCTGCACATGTGCTATTGCTGTATGGTTTGATCTTCTTGAGGGCCTCCTGGTAGAGGGAGAAGGCGCTGTCTCTGACTCTGTTTCCTGTTCTTGGGAGGTTTTTCTCCTGCTGGGTTGCCTAGTCCAGACTTAATAGGAGAGAAGGAGTCTAGTCTTGCTTCAAATTAGTATGACATGGCTGTCTGATATGCATGGGAGGCCTGCCCTTTTCTGAAGGGAAGGGAGAGGGAGTGGATGTGGGAGAAGGGTGAGAAAAAATAATGGGAGTGGGCTAGAAGAGGTGGCTGAGGTTGTCCACAATTTGCAAAGTAGGGAGCTCCTCTAGTGTCTTCTTAGTCACCTGGAAATTGGGACAGAGAGGGAGGAAAGGCGGCCACAGCAGGTGCTCTGCTACAGAGCTGGGAATGAAACTAGATTGGATTTGGAGAAGAGGGAGGATAGTGAATATCTGAAGATAGCTTACCTGTTTGCCAGGCCTTTTTGCTTCCCTGGCAGGCTTGGTTTTTGGCTTCCCAAGGAAGGCCTGCAGGAGCTGTGGGCTGAGACAAAGAGTAAGGTTCTAAGGAGAAGATCTTCATGATCTTCTGGCAATGGAGGCAGAGAGGAAGGGGAGGCCTCAGCAGGTGGTCTGTTTACAACTAAAAATAAATGTCTGCTGTGTATGTACATAATGTATTTATTTGACTTTTGAAAGAACTTTTGTTAATTTATCACAACAAGCAAGTTGTTCTTCATGCTTCCTAGCCAGTTTTCCTCCATGGTAATATATACACTCAAGTAGCCAATCATGCTCTCCAATTAATGTGTAATTTAAAAATATCTCTATATAGATTGGTATTTCAGTGGGTTATGATCCCATACAGGTCAGCTCTCTAAGATTTCTGCTTAGAACTTGTATTATTGTTTAGGGCTCAATTCAGTTTTGCTGACTGTGACAAATCTCTCTCTCTGTCTCTCTGTGTCTCTGTCTCTCTCCCTCTTTCTATCTCTTCCTCCTTCTTTTCTTCTTTGTAAGCTGCTAAGCTGCTCAATGTTTTGCTTGCATGGTCTAGATCTTTGAATACCTCATGTTACTCAGAAACAATTTTTCTATTATAAATTCATGCATATGATACAACTACCATATTCATGGATAAGCGCATAACATACTTCTCCCAATTTTCTTTGTAAAAAAAAAAAGTAACATAACATAATACTTTCCCCTAGCCACAAAGGAATTTCACTACCAACAGAGACAGATGAGGGAATCACTTTATTATGAAGTATTGTTAGAGTTACATGCATGGAAGTAGCCCACAAATAACCTCATTGTCTGGATAAAATTTCATATAAGGAATTTTATTACATTTCATACGAAGAATTTTAGAGTTTTTCATATAATGAGGTAGACAAAAGGAATAATTAAAATCTTCCTTGCTTTCTTGAGACAAATGGACACTGCTGTTGTCCCTCTATATCTTGGAAAAGAGCTAATTTTGGAGGTGCATGAAGGCAGTTTCAAAAGTCACAAAGCCTAAAAGCTCATGCTGTGATTTCAAATGGTAATGCCTTTATCAACCCTCTTATATTTTAAAAAAGAAATCCTGAGGAGATGATAAAGAAATGACATATAATTTTACCCTCATGATACCCACCTTTGGTTTGCAAGACATTTTTCTAAGAGATGTTGATTAGTCACTAAGGTAATTCATGGTATATGTGAGAGGACTTAGAATACCACACACTCATCACACAGTGTGTCACTTCTAGTGATTAGCTGTAATGGTGCACATTTGAGTGATGGAGTGCTTTTTGGGGATGCAGATTGATATTCATTCTGACTCTGTTTTAACAAGTGAGATAAATAAAATTTTAGACTCAAGCCTGTCCTGAGTTTGAAAAGAGGATAGGTTCTTCTGTTGCATTCTTCTTGGTAGGAGTATACTTTCCATTCTTGGACCACTGTTTTCACACTGGTCTTGACTATAGCAGCCATCACAGTACAATGAATGAGGAAGAGAATGAGAAAGGGGCTTAGACTTTCATAGAGTTATCAGAGTTTATCTTGGAGGATGACAAACCAAGACTCTAACCAGAAAATTGTTTACCCAAGCTCTAGGAGTGGTCACGTGATTGTTTTATAATTGGCAGTCTTCATTTGGCTCCCATTTACTAATTAGACTATCAATAAAAGGTATGAGTGAGGAGATGGTAGCATTCATTCACTTAGCAAACTCTTGGAAGATGTTGTGATGATGAGAAATGCAGAGCAATTATAATTAAATCCCATTCTAAACAAGGGAATATGTTTCACAAGCATGAAACAAGATTTGTGAAAGTCCAGTGCTTTAGGAATGATGTGGGTAGTTAGGAGGTATAAAGAGAGAATTTTCTGTGTATTGGGGGAGGCTTTGTGTGGAAGGAGTCACATAGACCTCTATGGGTAACCACTGTTGGTCACAATGCTATAGAAAAAATCAAAAGGATAGACTCAAAGAATGGCAGGAAGCAGTTTAGGATTTTGACTGGAGCATGTTCAAGGGGTCCTGAAAGAGAGGTCTAGAGATGCATAGAAGGACCATCAGCCATCTGAGGCAGCTCTTTCCACCCTTTTTCTCTCTTCTTTTCTCTTGGAGAAAGGATTTTACTCTGTACAGCAGCCAAGAATGGAAATCACTAAGCTCATTCAAAACACTTCTGCCTCAGCCTCCCAGATGCTGAAAAATATAGAAGTGAGTCACCGAGCTGAGCTGTGAACCATTTCTAAAATAATTCAGTGCAAAGGGCATGAATTTGGGGGCCAGAATGCTCAAGGTTAGGATACTGGATATCTGTTTTTAAGTAGAATCTTGAACAGTCAATGAGTTATAGTTTCTAAATCTTTAAAATGGAATAAATGCTTGCCTTACATCTTACTTAGAACTATGTAATTTTGGAAAAATAATTTTGATATTTTCATATTATCTCCTCAATATTCTATCTACACCTAGGTTCATTACTATTCTTTATCTAAGTATTGACTACTAGTCTGATTTATCAAATTCAAAGTGAATTGAATCAAAATTGGCACTTGGCTAAGATACCTTCATGGTGTCTATTAAAACAAACAAACAAACAAACAAACAAACCAAAACTAACTTTTAAGTCATTTCAGAATTCCAGCTAATGTCTTGTATTTTGGCCTAGGAAATTTCTTCCTATTGCTTAATAATATTCTTACTATGTTTCAATGAATTTTACTCCTGACTGTTAACCCCGACATGGCATTACTTTTACATTTTGTTTTTCCTATGCTTTGAATAGATTGACTTTGGAGTATGCCCAATTCCTTTATTTACCTCTTAATCCTTTCATGTCACTCTGGAAGTACTGCTTCAAGAGGAGGCCCTGCAGAGGTGGCATTTCAACAGCCTATGGGGATTAGCTTTTGATTTTTTTCAGCATGCAAACACAATTTGGGGAATTATCTCCTCAGGCATAAGGATGACAGTTTTAGAAATGCCACTCAGAAAGGAATATGAAATAGTCCAGCTCCTTTTTACAAATAATTTGATGGAGAGCAAAATACCAACTCCATCAACTAGTCAGTGGGCGGACAGACCTCTGGAAATGTCTGCAAAACCCTCTGCTAGCTGCTAATCTTCTCTTTGTAATTTCACTGACATAAGCAATAAACCCTGTAATTATATTGCTCTAATCAAGAACACTGACAATACAGGAATATCAATCATAGAACTCATATGCCAACCCAGTCAGGTTCAGAGTCTAGCTTTGGTACCATTTATAGTTTTAGTTCTAACCTAGCTAAAAGAAGCCAATGGATGCAAGAGGACTGAATTACATGCGGAACAACTATTTTTCTGGGATATCTTGAATATTCTTTCCAGAGTGCATCCTTCATTAAGCTAAATTTCTTACATTGGTGTTTGAGCATGTGCAGTTTCCTTCAGTCATAGTTTATAACAGCAATAACATCCCCTCCCAGGGCATTTCCTGAGGATTAATGGCCAGCTGGGGTTAATATCTGAAAGTAGAGCTAAAGACCATCAATTCCTTCCCTCCAGTCATTAATTCTTAAGAGATGACTGGTTTTTTTCATCATTATCACTTGAGTGTTTTTTTGTCTGACCTTTATATGAAGTGATGTGGCACCATAGGAATTTATCCTGACATGGATGCTGCATCCTCTAAGTGTCCCCTAAACTTGCCTTTTAAGACAATCACAATTTGCCTGTCTTCTAAACACCTCCAAATCCTGACCTGAACCTTGGAATGTTAAATAAGAAATTTGTGTAGAATAATCATGAACCATCTACCCTTCCTAACTTCCAGTTTTTATAGCTTCTCACTTCTGATGAGTCATCAGAACAGATATTTGAGATTTTCCTATTGCTTATTCATTTAAAAATGTCCATGTCTACCAGAAAACTCTTTATGGAGTCTCATGAAGTGACATTTCTACCACAGTGTGGAAATTACTTCATGTTTTCCCTCAGACCTTTTTAAAGAACATTTACAAAGGCCCTTGAGTGTGTATGTGGATGTCTGTGTTTGTGCTGAGGGGGTAGAAGCTTTGGGTCTGCAAGGAATGAAAAGATATTAAAAACAAATCATACATCACTAAAAGCCCTTAGAAGATTCTGTTATTTTCAAGGATGAGGAGGCTTTTTCCTAATCAACTCTACATTATTGTCTCCATAATTATCATGTTCCCTGGAGATTTTCATTCTTGTATTTTTTTTTTTTCTTGAAAGAATAGTAATGATTAAATTACTTAATAATGTTGCTTTGTCTTTTATCTGGTCTCTCACCTAAAAATCTCAAGGTGCTTTGAAGAGATTAATATGATTCACAAGAAGCACAAAATGGATCTTAATTTGAAGTGGTTTGAAAATTGCAACACCTCAACAAATTATTTCAATAGGAAAAGAAACCTGTAGTTGGAGATGCTTGTGGTGGGGGGGGAGGAGTGTCATTTATTTGATTGAGTGACAACAGCAAAAGAAATACAGAGATTTTCTTCTGAGCATGCTTGACTACCCCCTTCCCCTCAGACTGGGAGAAAGGCAACAAGGCCAGATTCACAAAAGTGAATTAACTTCTCCTCAGTACTCTATGTGTGCTGTTTGTCATTATGGGAAGTGCTGCTTCATTATTCAGAACACTTTGGGTCATAAGTGTCTTAAATCTGACTAATAATGGCTCAACTAAGGAAAGGGAAATTGGCTGTGCAACTTAAAAGTCATCTAAACTCTGTGAATCAAGGGTTTCCTAGAAGACTTTCCCTCCTTGGCACTGTTTTCATCATTGGGATCTGTCTTAGACTGACTTTTTCTTCCTGCTCCAGACTTCTATCCTGTAGTCGTAGCAATCTTTACCAAGAAGACTTCCTCTTTCTTAATACTTCTATAAAAAATAACCAAGAGGCAAAAAAAAAAACCCCAAAACAAACAACAACAACAACAACAACAACAAAAAACCAAAAACAAACAAACAAAAAAAAAAAAAACAAAAAATAATCAAGAGTCTGCCTTTAATCATTTTCCAGCCCTGGAACTAATTTCTATTTTCAGTTGATCTGATTGGCTGTTTTACAGAACTTCCTTGAAAGCTGAGGTCATCCATAATCAAGCTAGTAGGTTTGGTGTACACGGAGATAAAGATGAAAGGAAGGCAACAATGTGTGGGTAGTCTGTAGAAGATGATGCAATTTTAGCAATTGCCAGGGCATGTCCTTGAAAAATACTTAGCTTCTGCAATGGTTCTCATCTGATTTTTGTTTGGAAGAGCCTTGACAGCAGGGCATCTGGGGATGAGAATATGCCTATTCTTCAGGTGGGGATATGCTAAGTGACTGTGAACTATGACAAAACCATTCTGAGAGGACTTTAGAGTGTATTCATGGCCTCTGTTGCAGGGGGCTGAGCTGATGTGAATGAAAAAAAGGCTACAGGAATCTCTGCTATAATTAGGAGTCCAGAGCAAGCCTACAGGTTTGGGTTGGGGGACTAGTGTAGCACATTAGGCAGAATAAGAGGATTGAGTTGTGACTAGAACTTTAGGAAGAAGGTGCCAAGAAAACTATTGTTGTTCAGTATGTTAGTACACAAGACACCTGTGTGGATTGCTTTTTGAGAAATTACCTTGATACATGTGTGGAACTGGTGACAAGCCAACAAGGTAGCCATGATTAGTGGGTAGTTGGACCTTGGAATAGGGCACAGCTGAGTAGGTATCTCAGCTAAAAGAAATGCTAGGATGAGCAAGTTAGTTAAATTTTGTGTGAATTTGGTCTTATTTGTAGTGAGATAACATTGTTTTCCTTGTAGTGAACATAGTTCATGTAACTGTGTACCATTGTGGTATTTGATATGCAAAACACATCTTGTATATTTTGTTATGAGAAAATATATCTTTAGAATGTGTTTCCTGTTCATAGTGAGCAATTTAACCAGTATTAGTCATTTTTAATAACTCAGGCACTTTGAAGGCATTGACTTTGAGGCACTATTTGGATGACCAGACCTGAGATTTCTTTCCTTTGTTTTTCTTTCCCCATTTCTCTGTATTTGAGAGCTGATGAGTTGTGAAAGCTACTGATGGAGGCTATCCAGGAGGGTGGTTCTGTTGGCTTCTGGCTTTGTTGAGGTATAACCTGCCCCACCAGGTCTCAACTGTTGTCCTGTGGTCATGTTGCAGCCAGAGCTAAGGTGTCTGAATGGCCTGAAGTTCACTGTTCGGCTGTGGACTTCTCATCCCTTGTGGTACCTCTGAGTGTTGTTCTGGCAGATACACATTCTTTTCCATTCCCGTGTCCTTCCCAGGGATTTAAGAAACTTCACTTTCATTTCTATCAGGCTCCCATCATGCTCATGTTCCTCATCATCTTTGTTAGTCCCTGCCAGATGTATTACTGTTGAAAGTATGGGGCTTCTCCAGAAGGCAGACAGTCTTCCAGGGCATAGCATTAAAAAAAAATATGATTTTAAAATATTTTTTCTAAAATTTAGGTATAAAGTTTAAACTACAGCACAAAACAAACCCTATATGCATTACCAATAGGGTATATTAATTTGTTTCTTAACACTCTAATACAGAAATTTGTCTTCAGGACTTTTTAATTGTTTGTGGCTAGATTTTTAAAATGTTATGCTTTTCACTTACTGTGAATTTAACAACCTTATTAAGTTCACTTTGTACTTTGATAAATAATTTTGTACATTGGTTAAGTTTATTTATGCAATATGTATGTACTTTTTTACTTCATATATGTAATAAAACATATGATTTATAAAATAGGATTTTACTTACACTTTCTAATATACCCCTTTTTATTGAAAGTAGATTTTTTTCATACAATATATTCTGATTATGGTTTTTCCTTCCAAATTCTTCTAGCCTTCCCCAACCACTCTTTCTTTTCTATCTCATTAGAATACAAACAGGTATCTAAAAATAATAATAAAAATAAGAAAACCAGAATAGGACAAAGCAAATAAATAGAATGCAGAGTCAAAAAAGCATAAAAACACAAAGAAACTGAGAGACTCACTCATACATTCTTATATAGAGATAGCCCATAAAAATGCAAAGACTGAAACCACAATATAGTAAAAACTTGTAAGCCCTGGGACAAAATGCCATTGAGTTTGTTTAGTGTTGGCTATTTACTGATGATCATGGGGTCTGGCTGTAAGAGTAGTCGGTATGTCTGGAAAGACGCCATTGGAGAAAACTAAATTTTCATTTACTAGGAGTTATCATTTGGAGCTCTGTCTGGGTTAGGGATGAGGGCTTGTCTGTACTTTCCATCAGCACTGGAACTCCATTTGTGGTAGACCTCTGTAGGCCCTATGCGTGTTGCCACAGTCTCTGGAAGTCATCTGGATGTTCGTTCTGCTATGGTTAGAAAGCCTTGTTTGCTTGATGCCCTCCATCCCCTCTGACTCTTACATTGTTTTGTCTGCCTCCTCTTCTGCAGGGTTTCCTGAGTCCTGAAGGGAAAGATTTGATGGAGACATTACATTTTGGACTGAGTGTTCCAAGGTCTCTTACTTTCTTCACACTGTCCATTTGTGGGTCTTTTTGTATTTGTTTCTATCTACTGCAGGAGGAAGCTTCCCTATTGATAGCCAGTCAAGGCACTGATCTGTGAGTATAGCAGAATGCCATTAGGAGTAATTTTATTGCTACATCCCTAATAGAACAGAAATATTAGTCTCAGTTTAGTTTCTTGGCCAGCCAAGCAGTGATGGAAATGTGTTCTGTTTCATGTAGTGGGCCTTAAATGCAATCAAATATTTGTTAGTTATTCCCATAAGCTTTGTGCCACTATTACACCAGTGTATCTTGCAGTCATACCACAAATGTAGATCAAAGGTTTTGTAACTGGTTTGGTATTTACCTTTCTTCTCTGGCAACAAGAAGAGTATCTTCTAGTACCTGGAACACTAGTCAGTAGGAGTGAAGTCTCTAGGTAGGCACCAGCTCAACTTCTCCATGTTCAATGAATTGTGTAGTTCTTGATTTCAGAAATAGGGTCTTACCATCAGTTTCTGGAGAGCAACCAATGGATTTGGCAATAGCTTGGGTTCTTTGAGGAAATCTATGGGATCCCTTTGTCTAAAACTTGGTTAGAAGTAACCTTTTTCTTTCAGAACCAGAGGCTTCATTTATTTATAAAAAGGTGTACAGTTTCAGAGCTATCTCTCTCATTATTTGGCTGTTCCATTTAGGTCACTTTCATATATGTATATGTTTTAGGGTGCTTCTAACATATCAGGTGTCTGTATGAGCCCTCAAATGGCCCTTACTTTTGTCTATCTCTCCCCTTATTCCTCCCTCAACCTTCTTTTTTTCTTTCCTTTCATATTTGATCTCCCATTCCAGGTCCCCCTGCCTTGTCTTTCCATAACTACCTTTTCTATTTCTCCTTCCTCAGGGGATCCATCCTTCCCCTCTTTTGTCTTACTCTATACCTAGTCTCTGTAGTTATAAGAATTTAATATGTGATTATTGAAGATTTAATAGCTAACAGCCAAATATAAGCTCATAAGTGCCATTTTTTTTAAAGAACTGGGTTACATCTTTTGGGATGATTTTTTTCTAGCCTCATCAATTTAACTGTGAGTTCCATGATTTCTGTTTATAAAAACCACTTTTAATCATAGCAAAGTGCATGGTATGTACATTTTTTTTATGTTACTACTTTTAAATGTGCTGTTTGGCAGTGTGAGGTGCATTGTTATAAAACCCAGTCTTGAAAACTTCTTTTGTCCTGCAAAACTAAATTTCTTGCTACAATGGATGGCATTCCTTAGTTCCTCTATCTGCAACCTGGAAAGCACTGAACCTGATTACTCCCAAAGTTTAAGTAGGTATTGTTATACTTTTGTCATTTTTCTAATTGGTTCATTTCCTTAATATATAGGGTTCTCAAAGGCCAGCTATTAATCTGCTTGCTTCGGATTTAAGTATGGATAATGTTCTATGTATTGTGGTGATTTGGAAGAAAATGGCCCCTAAAGGGAGTGGCACTATTAGAAGGTTATTGGAGGAAGTATGTCACTGTGGGGGCAGAGGCTTTGAGGTCTTTTTTTTGGTCAAGCTTCTCTTAGTGTGACAGTCAGTCAATTTCTATTGCCTACAAGATGTAGCATTCTCTGCTCCAGCATGATGTCTGCCTGCATGCTGCCAGGCTCTCCATCACGATGATAATGAACTGAACTTCTGAAACTATTAAGTGAGTGGCCCTGAATTAATTTTTTTCTTTGTTAGAGTTTCTGTGGTCATGTTGTCTCTTCACAGCAATAGAAACACTAACTAAGACATGCATATACACTCTAATTACTAAACTGTATATATATATATATATATATATATATATATATATTTTTTTTTTTTTTTTTTTTTTTTTTTTTGAGACAGGGTTTCTCTGTGGCTTTGGAGGCTATCCTGGAACTAGCTCTTGTAGACCAGGCTGGCCTTGAACTCACAGAGATCTGCCTGTGTGCCATCACCACCCAGCCTAAATTGTCTTTTATACTTTGTGATTTGTGATACTTAGCTGATGATCTATTGGAGTTATTTCATGACACCATGCTCCTTATAATTAATTTCTGAGTTGTGGTGAAGGACCGTAGCAGAGAAAAACCTCACAGGTTGTAGTATTTCATTTTTCAATGGCATATGGCTGATATGTAAGTTCTTAGTTAGGAAGCTGCTTAGATTTGACTCTTGATATGTAAATCAAAGTGATTAGAACTAAAGGCAAATGCATGCCGCTGACCCTCACCACATCATACATGACTACATTTGGCTTTTCTCTACAGCTGAGCACACACACACACACACACACACACACACACACACACATGATAAATAAATGAACGAATAAATAAAACAAAGGTTAGAGAGATGACTCAGTGGTTAAGAGCCCACAATTCTCTCATAAGAGAGCAGAGTTTAAATGCTAACACCCATGTCAAGCAGTTCATAACTCCTGTTCTAGCAGAACTGACACCCTCTTCTGGCCTCCTCCTTTGTGAATACAGCCCACACTTAGATATACATATGCTCATAAATAAACACACAAAATAAATAAAAAAGCATCTTAAAAAGATTGACATGTGGTGCACACTGTGGTTACATATTAAAATGTTGCTTGCTCAAGTAAATGAGACATAAGGATTCAGAGAGCCTGTATGTCTGTATTGCCTCCATTTTCTATGCTCAGTTCTTATCTGTTATCACTTTTCTTCATCAGCTCTTATCCACACTTCCCTACATTCCCTCACCGTCCCCAAAAGGTTTCCTAAGAGAAGAGAACCATGTGGCATTTTGTAACACTAGCTTTATGACCACAGTCTTTTTAAACATTTATTTTTTTATTTTTATTTTTTACTATCTTTTGTGGACTGAAACTCATGCTTGTGCATTTGAATCCAATTATTAAGTATGCATTGTTTTGTAGTTTGCATGTAATGATCTTCAGACATGGTGATTCCAAAGGCTCACTTGACTCAATTCCTGTGAAACATGTTATGCCTTTAACATGGCAAAGCATTTAACTTTGGGGGACTCTTTTGTGGGTGAGGAGTTTATTTTAAAATAACCTGTAGATGCAGATCAAGAGTATGTTTTCCATTAGAATCTGGTATCTCTTTACTCCCTCCCCCATGTAACATTGGTTTAAGAGAGAACAATGAAAATGGAGAGAAAATGAAGTGTGAAGTTAAGACTCAAAATTTCTTTTTAAAATCTGTCTTAATGAGCACCAGCTGCCTGGGTGCATGGAGAAATAAAATCATTTGATGCCTATGAGAACTTGCAGAATGTTTGTAGTAGCTATAGTCTGCTTTGACCCATGTGACTGTAGTTTAGCCTATGGAAATGTACAGTGTCCTTACTAGTGGCTTTGGCCTTGTCACTGCTTATGAAGAATAGGGATACCTAGCTAACAGAGTGCTCACTTTCCAAGATGGAGCCAACCCTTTACTAGATCTAAGTTCAGCAATCTTTGGAGGAACTCTACAGACACTATAATATTATCCTAGCTGAATTTATCACAATCATCAGAAAGTAATTAAATGATTGCTGTTTAAAATTACCAAATGTGCTCATCAGATCTTTAAGATTCAGATAGCCTGTCTGTAAGCTAGGCTACACATGGTTGTATCTGCCCCAGGTTATTATGAGAATGTATGGCATGAGTCATATTAGGTCCCTAACACAGTGGTTGGCATATAACATGCATCTCATTAATTTGAGTTGATTTTATACCCCTTTTGTCAACCCCACACCCTCTTTCACCCCTTCTTTCTCTCTGACTTTGTTTTTTCTTGATTCAAATAAACAACTAGTCAACCTTCTGAGTCATTTAATTGCCAAATAGATAACTAAGGTGCTGTGGATATGTAATTAAAATGATGAATGTTCAGCTCACATTAAAATAACAGGCATGTTGGGTGCTCCAGAACACACCTTGATTAAACCATTTGATCCATGCCTTTCTGCTTGCTGCTGACCAAAAGCAGAGTGGAGCTGTGTGAAGTAACAGACAGGCTCCGTGGGACTCAGAGGGGATGATCCTACAAAGGTTTGTTTCATCATCCCAGTTAGTCTTTCTAGGTCAACTCATTTAATTTGTTTTCCAGCCTAACTATTACTAATCTTCAAGTATTATTTCTACATGAACTAATAAGTGTATTTTTGAGACTGAATTAAGATTAGCCTATTTGATCAATGCATGTCCATTAGCAACCTACAAATGTCATGAATAGAGACACAAGTATGGACATTATACCTTCCAAATACAGGTTTCCTTACTCCTAGGTACTCTAAGGTCTTTAGTTTTCACTGGAAGAAGAAACTCATATTCATTGATTCATCATTAGTTCAGGTTGTTAGGTATGTTATAATAGTATAAAAAATGTTGAATGTATTGGGGTCTAGTCTAGTTTTAGAGAATTTATAATGAGATTGAATAATGCTTCCAGGGATTGAATATGTGTTGTCCAATGACAATACAGTGTTATGCTAATACTTGTTATTAAATAATTCATGTACCTACACTGATTATCACTGACTGTTGTAGTCACAGAAGTTCTCAATCTCTGATTTAGTTTTATTTATTTTTTTAAAAAATTATTTGTTTACTCTCAACCATAGAAGACTCATGGTCTTTGCCATAGAGGAACTTCTGGTCCAGCAATGGAAGGCAGGAATGCACACAGGCATCTGGAACAAACTGCAACAAGTTAGCATCATAGAGGTTTGGGAACAGGAATTAGGTGTCACAGAGATGTTAATGTAGACAGCTTGTCTTGTAGTTCCCTGCTTATTGAAAACCCATAGTTCTCAGAAACACAGGATATAACTGGTATTTTTGTTTCCATAACTCAAGTTGGAACTTTCTAATTTTGTGATTTTGCCTGGAATTCCTGAATGTACCATTTATGTCCTTTTGAGACTCAGTTAGGATTTCAAGGTTGTGGAAGACTTATGGAGAAGACATATAGTACCATAAGATGTGTTGGCTTTATTTTATTATTATATTATTTATTATATATAATTATATGTATATAATTATATATAATATATATAATTATATATATATATAATTTTATATATATATTATATAATATATATTATATTATATTATTTATTGGCTTTATTATATTATTAAGATTTTATCTTCTCCTTTTATGTCTCTCTCTGTCTCTGCTCTTTGTATCTTCTGTCTATATATTTCGCTCTGTCTCTCTCTCTAGTGTGTGTGTGTGTGTGTGTGTGTGTGTGTGCGCACATGAACACCAGTGCATTTGTTACACAGTAACATTACACATGTAGAGCTGAGAGGACTTTTGAAGAGTCAGTTCATTTTATTATACTGTCCAGCAATTGAATTCAAGTTGTCAGGCTTGCATGGCAAATACTTTTATCTAGGGGGCCATGTCACTGACTCTGGTTTCCTTAAATAAGAAATTCTCCCTGCACATGAGTGTCAGTTAGGAGTCGGTGGGGGGGCACGGGAGAATGGGAGGGAGAGGGAACTGGGAATGATATATAAAATAAGATTGTCTCTAATATAAATAAAAAAGAAATGAATGCTGCCCTTTGGGGATCAGAAGCAAGTTTATAAACATTAAAACAAAACAAAACAAAAAAAAAAAAAAGAGATTCTCTTAGTGATAGTATTATTTTGCTATAGGTAACATAGAAAGTGATTATTGTGAGTAATGCTAGGTTTGTATTTAAGAAGTGCCATTGAATATGTGTTTAGGAAGTTAGCAGTGTACTGGTTTGGTAGGAATGTTATCACCAAATACCATGCTATGGGTGTAAGCCTAAACAACAACAACAACAACAACAACAACCAACAAAAAATCCTATTTTCTCACAATTCTGAAGGCTAGAAATATGAGGCCAAGGTGTCAGCAGGCTTAGTTTCTGCTGAGGCATCTCTGCCTTTGTTTGTGTGTGTGTGTGTGTGTATTCCTGTGGTTTTCTTTTCATCTGTTTTCTTTGTTCTAATTCCCTAGGATGTCAGATGCTTTGGATTAGGCAATCTTTGACCTGATTTAACTTACTCATCTCTTTAAGAGCCATTTCTCCTAATGCAAATCAGACTCTGAGGTAGTATGGATTACAGATTTGGTGTAAGAAGTTTTGAGAGATATAACTTAATCAGTTCTTTTTTTTTTTTTTGCCAAAAATAATTCACTGAAATTTGAACATTTATACCCAGTAGTCATTTTATTTTTAGCAGAGCACATAAAATGCATTCAGCTTTTTTAAAGAAAAGGGATCTGTTATTTCATGCATCTGGAGACTCATATGTGAAAGAGCAAAATCTAAATTTTTGAGGACAGTGTGGAGTAGTATGAAAGTCTTTGGGATGATATGAACTGCTTACTAATAATTCTCCTTCTTCTTCTTCTTCTTCTTCTTCTTCTTCTTCTTCTTCTTCTTCTTCTTCTTCTTCTTCTCCTTCTCCTTCTCCTTCTCCTTCTCCTTCTCCTTCTCCTTCTCCTTCTCCTTCTCCTTCTTCTTCTTCTCCTGAAAGGAATGGGACATCTTTACTTAAATGCCAGCTTCTGTCTGGGCAGAAGAGATGGTCCTTTTTTTAAATTTATTTTTTATTTTTATTTTACATATAGATCCCAGTTCCCTCTCTCACACCCTCTCATGACCCCTGGACCCCCCTCCACTCCACATGTAGGGTGATACCTTCCAGGAGGAGTCATCTAAATTTGTCAAGTCATTTGGAGTAGGGTCTGGCCTTCACTCCTTCCTCTAGGTTAAGGGAGTATCCCTCCATGGGGGATGTGCTCCCAAAGTCCTTCTGTGCACCAGGGATACATCCTGATTCCAGGATCTGAGGTCCCTTAGACTACCCAGGCCTAACTGGTAAGGAGGTCTGAGTCAGTCCAATGCTGGATTCCCAGCTGTTAGTCTGGGGGCCCATTAAGTCCTCCTTGTTCAGGTCAGCTCTCTCTGTGTGTTTCTGTAGCCTGGTCTTGTCCTCCCTCTCTGCATCTGGATTCTATTTCGGCTCAGTGTTTAGTTGTGGGTGTCTGCTTCTGTTTCCATCAGCTACTAGATGATGGCTCTATGATTGTGGATAAGTTAGTCATCAATCTTATTATCAGGGAAGGGCATTTATGGTAGCCTTTCCATTGTTGCTCAAATTGTTAGTTGGGGTCAGTCTTGTAGGACTCTGGACATTTCTTTAGGTTCAGTTTTCTATTCAATCCTATAATGGCTCCCTCTTTTATGGTATCTCTCTCTCTCTCTCTCTCTCTCTCTCTCTCTCTCTCTCTCTCTCTCTCCTCTAGTCTATTTCTCCCCTGACTCAATCTTCCTAGTCCCACATGCTTTCCTCTCACCCCCTTCTCTTTCCCCTAGCTCCCTCTCCACTCACTGTCTTCCCCCACACCACTCCCAATATGCTCAGGAGATCTGAAAGGGACAAGATCTCCTATTCATTTTCTAAGTTCAGCCATATACGTTGCAACATCTGATTTGAAAACAGTTTTTTTTTCTCTCTCTCTAATTTGCTTTGGCATTAGTTTTGACATGATTCTTTTCTGTGTATTGTCAGCATTTTGTCTTCTCCTTTCTTTCTTTATGGGCTCTCATCTTGATTTCTATTTTTGTAGTACATCTCTATCAACTAACAGTATTTTTCTATCTGCCTGCACCACTGTGTGTTAATGTGTGTGTCTGTGAGCATGTGTATGGTGGGTGACTGTGTTTGAGTGTGTATGTGTGTGAGAGAGAGAGAGAGAAAGAGAGAAAGGGAGGGAGAGAGAGACACAGAGAGACAGAGAGCACATGAGCATGGGAGATGGGATAGAAGGAGAGAATGAACTCCAGAGAGAAAGAGCAGGAGAGAGAGCACATTTGCCTTCAATTAACATATGTCAATTCTTGTTATCCATCTGGAAGTTCACAGAGAGAAATCATCTAAAGGAAGAAAAGGAGGATTTAATCAATGAATTTGCACAGAGGAGAGAGAATATTTGGTTCCACAGTCTTTCAACATTAGAAATGTGCTTACACAAACCAACATTTGGAAGAAAATAGCACAGTTTAAGTTAAACGTGAAGCTGGTACACATAAAGTACTACACATGAAGAGTTAGTTATGTCTTGTTTCACAATTTAGTGATTATTAGTGTAGTCATGTTCAGATTTGTACACACACAAAGAGCTCAGAGAGGCATATGCAACCCTTGAAACTTACCCATGATTATACTAACATATACTAATTTTTTGTTTGTTTCTTGATACAAGGTATCACTACATAACACTGGCTATCCTGGAACTACATAGTCTGGCCTTGAACTCACAGAGATACAGATGCTTCTGCCTAGGGAGTTATGGGATTAAAGTTATGTGCTACCATACCCAGCTTTACATATTTTTTAAACAAGATATAACATAGGTCAGATGTTTCATTATCAATTTCAAGTAGAATGTTGAAAGGCATTTAGCTGAACAGATGTCCTTGTTGTATGAGTATGCAACTTTTGGGTATATGCCTAAGAGTGAAATTGCTGGATCTTGAGGTAGACTAATTTCCATTTTCATGAGGAACCACCATACTGATTTCCAAAGTGGCTGTATGAGTTTGCACTTCCACCAGCAGTGGAAGAGTGTACCTTTTTTCTCCACATCCTCTCCAGCATAAACTGTCTTTGGTGTTTTTTATTTTAGCCAATGAATTTAAATTTTCAATTTCAGGAGGTCCCATTTATTAATTGTTGATATCAGTGTCTGTGCTATGGGTTTTTGTTCAGGAAGTCGTCTCTTGTATCAATTCATTCAAGGTTACTGTTCAACTACATTCACAGCAGCATTATTTGTAATAGCCAGAATCTGGAAGCAACCCAAATGTCTCTCAAATGAATAATGAATGGAGAAAATGTGGAACATTTACACAATGGAGTACTACTCAGTGGGAAAAACAAACAAACAATGAAATGTTGAAATTCACAGGCAAATGGATGGAACTAGAAGAAACCATCCTGAGTGAGGTAACCCAGTCACAAAAAGACAAACATGGTATATATGGATTTTAGATATAGAGCAAAAGATTACCATCCTACAATCCACAAAGCCAGAAAAGCTAGGAAACAAGAAGGACCCTAAGAGAGACATACATGGTCCCCCTGAGAAGGGGAAAGGGACAAGATCTCCAGAGCAAATTGGAAGCATGGAAGGAAGGTACAGTGAATTAGGAGAAAGAGCAGGGGAGAAAAGGAGGGGAGAGGGGAGCATGAGGGAGCAGGAAAAGAAAAGAGATACCATAATAGAGGAAACCATTATAGGTATAAAGAGAAACAAAGCACTAGGGAAATGTCCAGAGATCTACAAGGATGACCCCAACTAACAATCTAAGCAATAGTGGAGAGGCTACCTTAAATGCCCTTCCTTGATAATGAGATTGATGACTACTTTATATGCCACCCTAGAACCTTCATATAGTAGCTGATGGCAGCAGAAACAGACACCCACAGCTAAACACTGAGCTGAAATCCTGGAATTCAGTTGAAAAGAGAGAGGAGTGATGAGCAAAGAAATCAAGACCAGGCTGTAGAAACCCACAGAAACTGCTGACCTGAACAAGGGGGTGCTCATAGACCCCATCAGATATCTGGGAAACTAGCATAGGACTGACCTAGATTCCATGAATGTGGGTGTTAGTTAGGAGGACTGGGCAGTCTATGGGGCCTCTGGTAGTGGATCATTACTTATCCCTAGTATATGGGACTTTGGGAGTCCATTCCACATAGAGGATACTCCCTCAGCCTAGACACATGGGAGTGGGCCGAGGCCCTGCTCCAAATGATATGACATATTTTGAAGGTCCCCATGGAAGCCCTCACTCTCCCTGGGGAGCAGAAAGAGAATGGGATGGGGGTTGGGAGGAGGACAGGGGAGGAGGGAAGGGTGAGTGAACTCCGATTGACATGTAAAACAAGCTTGTTGTAAATTTAAAGTAGAAAAAGGAGAAAAAAAACAGGGGGGCATTTATCTCCTTTTGACAATTATCCCCAGTCTACTGAACATCCCTTCTATTTTCTTTTTGTTGTACATAGAGTCTTTTGTACTTAAACCACTTTCTCTTTATACTTATCACACTGGGTCAGCTGAAGCCATTGAAATCACAAGTGGTTTTAGATGTTGTCATGATTTTACATGTGTTTTATTCAGACACCATTTTCTACTGAAGTGAAGGAGTTCCTTTTTGTGGCATCAGTAATATAATGCCTTGTGCCCACATCATTGTTTGTAGATTATCACCTTTAAGGAATTTCCCTGGAAAAACAAGAACAAAAAAATCTCATTAATTGTATTTCACTGGTATTCAGAGCAATAGAAAAGAAATTCTTTTTTCAAAGTAATTTCTATGCATAAGTACAATCAATATTTTGTAGTTTGAAATACTTTTTCAGCCACAGTCTGTAGTGTCAAGCAGCATAATTTAGATGACACATGGCTGTTGATATTTAGATCCTAAATTATGTATAAATAAGTAACTGTATGTCTGAAAACTCTGAGCTATGACAATGTAAATGACTTCTTCCTCTCCCAGATTTTTATTACACCTAGCTTGGGCAATTGAATATTAACTTTCTCTTGTAAATTCAGAACATTTTAAACCCAATTTTTCTTTTGGCAGGCATGTTAGTTACCTGTCAGTGAGATAAAATGCCAGTGAGAAATCAATCCAGAAAGAATAAGGTTGTTTCCAATTCCATGTTTTAAAGGCTTTCTGTGGTCTGTATACTCATTGCTTTTCTTCCCTGGGCAAGGTAACCCATCATGTCAGAAGCAAATGGCAAAGAAACTTGCTAACATCAATGTCCTGTAGGAAAAAAAGGAAGAGACCCTGTGTGTGTGTGTGTGTGTGTGTGTGTGTGTGTGTGTCTGTGTACTAGGGTGCTAGGATCTTGATATCACCTTTTAGTACATCATCACCATGGCCTGTCCTCTTTATAGTCCATTTCACTTAAACATGGAGACCTGAGTGTTGCAATCAAAATCAAAAGTATGTAAGATAATGATTACTACCTTAATGAAGACCTAGCTTGATCTTAGTTCTGATTGCAAGGCTTCTGTTAGCCTTCTACTTCTGTAACACATACCAGAGATAAAGCAACTTAGAGTGAAGGTCTATTTTGACTCACAGTTTCAGAGGTTTCCATCTTTGGATCATTGTTTTCTTTGTTTGGGTTTGGGGCAAGACAGTAAAGCATGATGGGAGTGACTGGTAGGGGAAGCTGCTCACTTTGTGGGAGCTGAGAAGCATAAAAGGAAGAGGAGTAGAGCCTCAGTATCCATTTTTTGAACCTAATTTCCACCAATTAAGCCACAATTTTTAAAGATTTACCACACAACCTCCTGAGAATCCTACCAGTTAGCAATCAAGCCTTAAACTCTTAAACCTTTGGGAGACCATTAATGTAAAACACACAGATCTTTATTTTTTATTGTTTTATTTGTTGCCTGTATCATCAGTTGCTATAAGTATCATCAGTCAAGGATGAAGAATTAAAGTCATGCATATCAACACAGGGGGTCCATGAAGACCAACCAGTGAATCAATAATCAACATCATAGAAGTGTTAAAATGGGAACTGCAGCTCCTGAATGCCAAGGACAAATAACTTCACTTACTTCCTTCTGCTGCTGCTGCTTTAGTTCTAAAGCATTCCCTTCCTTCAGGCTAGATTTTAGATGCTCATTCATATAGCAAATTCTCTCCCTGTCACAATGCATACTCCTGTCTCACTGGGATTGGGTTATAATAATATGCTGTATCTTTGGGTGGTTTATCTGTGACTCTGTATCATGAATTTGCTTCCATGCTCTGAAAGCTGGATGTTTAGGATTAGGGTACAAAAAAAAAAAAAAAAGCCAGGGCCTTCTGTGGTATCCTTGTAATTTTAGTCTGCCAGCTTCTCAGTGTATGCTCATGAGTAGGAAAGAAGAACTAGCAGACTGTCTAAGATCTCTTTCACAAAAGATGCATCCCACTCATGGGTTTCTGTCATCTAAGTTACCTCCCAGAGGTTCCTATTACCTAATACCATATTACAGAGTTTCAACAAACACATTTTTCTGTGGTACATTCAGTTGGTAGCATTACAATCTAGGATTCTTTTTATGCATGCATTTCTTTCTCTAGGTCTGTGGAAACATATCATGCTTCTGGCATTTGATCTATCTATCTAGGGTGACTTGGGATGGCTGAGTTATTTTTCCCTCCTGGCATTTCCATTTCTAGTTCATCTCAAGAATTCAACTGCTGAGTTTCAATAGAGCATCAGTCTTGATGAGGTCAAAAAACAAACAAACAAACAAACACCCCCCCAAAGCCTTTAGAATGAGTTTTTTCTTTACTCAGAAAGAATTAAAGAAGTCAAGCAAAGACAATTTAAGAAAATTGGATTTCTGTCATTTAGGAAATTCAAACTTGCTACATGATGACATCACATAGTGAAGGGAAATGAGATACAATACAATAGGGCATATTTGTCTGTGTACCTCTTGCTATGTACTGGAATAGATAAACTCAGATAATGTATTTGTCCCAGTAACCATGACAAAATTTATTTGATAAGAATTGATAGTGTTCACAAAATTTTATTAAGTATGTCATGTTTTGCCTAGGAATATGTACACTAGGAAGAGTAGCTTTGACTCTGGGACAAGTTGTCTCCATCAACATTTTAAGCACTGAAGAGTGATAAATATGTTTAATAGGAGGTCCATTGACATCAAGGTCTTAGTAACAGAATAAATAGATCATGGAAATTCATTGTCTGGTTCAAGGAAGATGGTCAATGGTAGAATCACCTTGAATACGTGTCTTGTATCCTCATTTGTTCTCCATCCATTGTCAATAATCTAAGGCAATGCCTTCTTAATAATTTACAGTCATTTGCTTTTGTCTCTTTTAAGTTTTTCACTTTATTTTTTTGCCATAATAATCAGAAATATTTCTAAAAGTTAAGTAGTATATATAATACCATTTCCTAGCTAGCTTCCATTCACTATCCATAAAGCATCTAGTGAAAAAATTCTTTCTTTGGCTTTTGAGGTCCTGCAGGACACAATCCTTGTTACCTATCTATTAGCCAAGAGCCTCCGCTGTCACCAGGAGCCCTACAGTCTTCTGTGGTACCTATAGCATGGTGATCAACTTTGTAAAAGAAGTTTCACAAGCAGCAAAGCTGAAAAAGCTGTACAGGTGCTTTAAAGCCTAGCTTCCAAAGCTATATTTTAGCATTGCTTCCAAAATATTTTGTTGTTCAAAAAGGATTAGAGGGTCAGCACATCTTCAAGGAGAAAAGCAACAGACTTTGTTTGAGGATGAGCAAATGACAAGGCCACAGTGTAAATGAATGACTTGAGTAGGAGATATTGCTGTAGCCATCTTTGCAAACAATCTACCATATTGACCTAAAATGCTCTCTGTATTTTTCTTACTTTTTAGCCTTGAATGTGGAAGGCAATGAATGCTTCTTACCATTGTTCTTTCTTATTCTTCAAAAAGTTCTGAAGTCTATTGTCTCTATTTTATGTTCTCTTTTAGTTCTCTTCTTCCAGGAATACTGGACGAAATCTTATATTGCATCTTGAATTAGTTCTTTCCCAATCTCTTAAAAAACACTATTAAAATTTTAAACTACAGATTGACAATAGCACAATGATATGAGTACCTTTAACACACCACACTCATCAATAGACAGGTCATTTAGAAATACCTAAATAAAGAAACTCGGGTGTTAAATGGCATCATAAATCAAATGTATCTAGAAAAATAGATATAAAACATCACACCCAAAGAGAGAATTACACAGTTTTCACAGCAGTACATGGAACTTTCTCCAAAATAGGCCTCCAAGTAGTTCACAAAACAAGTGTCAACAAATTCAAGACATTTAAAAATCACATTCTGCATTCTATCTATCCATAGTGGAATAAATGTGAATATCTATAATAATAGAAATGATAGAAAGTACACAAATCATAGAAGCCAAAGAACATACTACTGAATCAAAATTGGGTGAAAAAAGAAATCAAAATGGAAATTTTTAAAAAGTTCCTGGAATTAAATGTAAATGATTATACAATGTGCCAAAGTCCTTGAGACACATGAAGGGATTCATAAGAGAAAAAGTTCATAGTACAGTGTGTCTGTACCCTAAAGTTTGGTGATCTCAAATTAATACCTTAATGATATGCCTGAAGACCTTTAAAACAGTAACAACCAACACTCTAAAACAGATATGAAGCTATAAATGGAATCAGGGCTTAAATTAAATTCATGAAATCAACACATCCGCACCAACAATCCTGAGTCAACAAAACAAATAATTGGTCAATTAAAATTTACAAGATTGACAAACCAATTTCTTAATAGCATTTATAATCAGCCCATTGATAGGATACCTGACTTTCAGTAAAAATTTATGCAGATTAAGCAATTATTAAAGCACTAACTCTCTCACATACACTAGTAAATTTATTCCACTGTTTTCACAGTGTAATATATTGGAATGAAGAATATTTCTGTTTTGCACCTGGCTTTAATATCTAACTGGTCATGCAAGCCATGGAGCTTTGGGGTCTGACTTTCTTTTGTAAAGTTGAATTCTTTGGCCTTGATCCTACAAAGGACTGACCCATTTTACCTTTTTTGGTGGTTTTGTGTGTGTGTGTGTGTGTGTGTGTGTGTGTGTGTGCATGCGGGCATGTGTGTGTGTGCACGCACTCTGTTTGCTTCTTCACAGTACTGGAGATCAAATCTAGGGACTTGAACATGTGAGTCAAATACTACTGCTGAATTACAGCCAAGCATATCCATTTCAAAGTTATATTCAAGTTTTCAGAGAAAGTAGATGTAAAAAATTCCACAGGCATTAGTTTTGTAATTTAACTTGAAAAATGAGTCACCAAATGCTGTGTTTGTGTTAGTAAAGAAGCATAAATATCTAAAGCATCTTTTTTTATGTTAAAACTTGGCCGTCCATCATTTTTGACTAAAGTGAAATTAGTCTGAGACTAGTTTAGGTAATTTCCAGTAAGTATGAAGAACATTGCTTTCTTATACTAAATGTCATTATCCTTGCTATGTTTGGCAGTGGGGTTTACTTTGAACAAGGCAGAATTTGACACCATGTTAAAGAAATAGAAATTCTTAGAGCTCTTGGGTCATTGCCATTGCGTATCTTTTACTTTTTTGATGATTTTTTTTTCTCAGCCATTTGCCTATGACCTCATCTATGGATTTATCATGTGACATCATTTAGCAGACATTCCATAATTTGTTCTCTGTGACATAGGCAAAATAGTGTCTCTGTTTTACAAGCAAGGAAGCAGAATGTGAGTATATTTTGCAAGATGCCCAAAGTTACATATTTTACAACTGATGGATGTGGGAGTTAAATTCAGTGATTTTGATTCCTGTTTTTTTTTTTTTTCTTCTTCTTCTTCGTCTTCTTTTTAACACTCATGATATACATTTCATACCTAGACTTGGCTCAGAATTATTTATTTATTTTCTTTTCAGGAATTCTACCAATAGATTTAACAGGGTGTTTCTAAGAATGAGGCTATAACACAAGGGCAGCACTTTAATATATCTTGGAAGTACTTAATCACTGGCATAATGAATCCCAGAGTGAATGATGAGACAGATATCACAAGGTTTGGGGGCTTAATGGGCTTTATCTCCAACATACTTAAGAATTTTCCCTTGTACATCTGTCATCTTTTCATAGTCCTATTGACACATCATTATCCCACTGGCACTCCTACCCGCTGCCTACCCAGAGATCTTCTTGCAGTTCCATTTCTCATATAGTCAGTGTTGCTTCAAAGGGGTAGGGTGATAAAATAACTTAAGTCATATAAAAGAAATCCAGTAACAGACTATTAAAAATAGAACAAATTACATAGGACTGCTAACATGTTTTATCTTGAAAATTTATCTGGAACATTTGCCTAACTGGAACAATTTTGCATATTCACTTCCATCTGCCTATGAAATACTCCCTTGGATAAAACTTCTCCTTGCTCTGAATATTCAGCATTAACTATTTCCCCTGGCTCTTTAAAATTCACATGTTTATTAGAAACACAAATCAGGTAGTTTGTATTATGTATGTGTGTAATCTTTTGCACCACACATTTTTTAGTTTAACCTGCCATTTATTCATACACGTTGGAACTGCATATGAGTAAGTCATTTGAAACAATCTCCAAAGCATTAAAACCAATATATTTCATCATTCTGTGGATTTGTTTCATTCCTGTACTGCCTTTCATAAATATAGGAGTTAGAAAAATGTGCTTTTAGAGTCTTTTCAGTGGGAACATTTTCTTGGATGAGATTATGATTAGAAAGCTCTCTTAGTTCATTTATTCCTTTTCTGTGTTTGTTTCATAAAGTTACATTTTATCTGAGTTTGGGTAAGAGATGGGGAAAAATTTCATACTGCATTCATTGTACCATTAGCAGTTTCTTCTACCCTTGACTCAGAAGCAAGGGTTGCTCTTAAAATATCTGGCAACTCTAGTTTATAGTAAGGAGTTACTGATATTATTTCCAGAGCTGAAGGAAGGAGTCTACTGTTCTCCCTGGACTTTATTCTTTTTGTTCACCTGTCTATTTCTCAAGTTCACCAGCCTGTGCCAAGACTCTTAATTTAACAGAATTAACTCTGGACCATCTGGCCATCAATTAATTATGGGTTGTCCCTGATGCTATTGTTTGAATTTACCCTTTCTTTGCCTTTGGCTTTTGCAAGTTGGTCCCAATCCACATTGTGAATTGCACATAATCCTAGAACCATCTGAAACCCCAGAAACTGTGTATGCAGAGAAGCAGTTGATGGATTCTGTGTCCAGGTCTACAACAACAACAACAATAACGACAACAAAAAATGATACAAAACATATATCCCCTCAAACTAGTTTTTTGTTGCATTCAAGTAAGCAAGAAATGCAGGGACTTTCTTTTTTTTTTTTTTTAAATTTCTTTTATTTTTTTTTATGCATATAGAGTATTTTTTATTTAATTTTATATAACAAAGTCCAATTAAATGAAAACAAACATTTATACACAATATTTGGGAATTTGGGCGTCGTTCTTTCCAAACTACTTCCTGCTGGTAAGGGGCGCTGTCTTGGGGGATTCGAAGAAGATTCAGATATCCTAGCTGTAGTCTGTAGGGCTGTTTTGTCCAGCTGTTTGGAATGTAGGATCAGCTTGTACTCTGTTTCAGGCGGTCTGGTGTGATCAAACCACATTAGTCTGGAAGGAATCCACATCTTTTCATTTTCTGTGGAAACAAAAATAGAAATACTTTTCCCCAGTAACTTGTTCTTCAACTTAAATTTTGGAGTCAAAGCGTTTTTTTTTTTTTTTTTTTTTTTTTTTTTATTATTTTACATGTCGATCCCAGTTCCCTCTCCCTCCCTCCCTCCCTCCCCCCAAGCCCTCCCTCCCTCCTTCCCTCCCTTTTGCCCTCTCTACCCTCTCCCATGCACTCTAAACACCCTCCCCTCCCAACCCCCCACCACAATACAATATGTAGGGGAATGCCATCCAGTTGGGGTCATGTAGATCTGACAGGTCCCGTGAAGTAGGGACTAGGGCTTCTCTCCTATCTCTCGAATAAGGCAGTTATCCCTCCATGGGGGATATGTTTGCAAAGTCCTTTTGTGCACCAGGGATACATCCTGGCTCCACTGTCTGAGGTCTCTTAGACTGCTCAGACCTTCTGGCTGAGACCCATATTCAGGGGGGTCCGAGTCAGACCCCTGTTGGCTTCCCAGTTATCAGTCTAGTGGCCCTTAGCTCCTCCTTGTTCAGGTAAGCTGTCTCTATGTACTTCTACCGCATGGTCTTGTCCTCTCCATCTGCTTCTGGGTTCTAGTTTGACTCAGTGTTTATGTATGGGTGTTTGCTCCTGTTTTCAACAGGCATTAGTTGAGGACTCCATGGAGAAGTTAGTTGTTGATCTCACTCTCCGGGAAGGGCATTTATGATAGCCTTTCCACGGAAGCTGAGATTGTTAGTTGGGAGCAGTCTTGTAGTTCCCTCGACCTTTCTTTGTGTTCAACTTTATCTTCAAACCAATATTGGCTCCCTCTTTTATGTTCTTTCTCTGTGTCTCTGTCTCTCTCTCTCTTTCCTATTTTCCATTCCTAACCAGGCTCAATCCTCCTGGTCCCACATGCCTTCCTCTCCTCCCTCTCATTTTCTCCTACTTCTCTCTCCATTAGCTGTCCTCCCCCCACTATACCTGAGGTCTGGGGGACTTGTCCCTTCCCAGTTCTGTGAGGGACTTTATATGAATCTCTTAGAATACAACTTGTATCCTAGTTCCTCTGGTGATGTGAATTATAGGCTGGTGATCATTTGATCTAGGTCTAAAATCCATATATGAGTGAGTACATACTGTGTTCCTCTTTTTGTGACTGGGTTACCTCATTCAGGATGGTTTCTTCAAGTGCCATCCACTTGCCTGCGAATTTCAAGATACCATTATTTTTTTCTGCAGAGTAGTATTCCATTGTGTAGATGTGCCACATCTTCATTAACCATTCTTCAATTGAAGGGCATCTAGGTTGCTTCCAGGTTCTTGCTATTACAAATAGTGCTGCTATGAACATAGTTGAACAGATGTCTTTGTTGCATTTTCTTGGATGAGATTATGGTTAGAAAGCTCTCTTAGTTCATTTATTCCTTTTCTGTGTTTGTTTCATAAAGTTACATTTTATCTGAGTTTGGGTAAGAGATGGGGAAAAATTTCATACTGCATTTATTGTACCATTAGCAGTTTCTTCTACCCTTGACTCAGAAGCAAGGGTTGCTCTTAAAATATCTGGCAACTCTAGTTTATAGTAAGGAGTTACTGATATTATTTCCAGGGACTTTCAATGAGTCAATGAGTTGAGGTCCACACCCGGAGTTTTCAAGGAAACAAAAGGCCACAGCAGCTATTTTTCTCACTAGGAAAGTCCATTTTAAAAACTGTCCTTTTGAAATGAGTCTTCATGACATGAAAGCAATAACTAGATGGAGCTAGTCTTATATAGAGACCATGAAAGAAAGACTTTTAGATGCAGTCAGTACATAAATGTTAATACCAATAGGCAAAACTTGATGATGTAGAAAGCAGATTCAGATCATGAAACAATTTAGGACTGAAAACAATGGCCCTTCTCCCTGCCTGGGACTGTTTTGTTGTATTATCCTTTTGCCGTCATTGACCACTTGGTATCTATTGACTCTCCTATAACAAGTACTAAAATTTTGTTGTGAAGTCTTCATTGTTCCTTTCCCTCCTTCCAATGGGATTCGGTGATTGAATCCATTCTAAATTGAGGTACATTAGGCAGGACACTGTGGAAAAGATGCAAGAGTATTTGAACTCAAATGTTACTTCTTCAACTCTCTTCTCTCCCTAGATACTCACAGGTGTAAATGTTACTAAGACAGGAGTGAGTGTATATAGGATATGAAACAGTGATGGTTGGCTCAGAAGATACAGAAAGAAATAATTATTGTCTCATTGATTCAGTAGGAAGTGCTACTGTGTGGTGAATATTCTGTGGCTCTGATCAAATACCGTCCCCTATTTCAGTGTTCTTTTGTTTCAAATGGTTAAGTTTGAAGCTTTACTGTCAAACTGATTCCCTCTCCACACTATTTTTTCAAGCCTTTTAACTATTAAAATTTGAATATCTGGTAATACTAGAATTATAGTTCATTTACAGTTATTTTCCTGGAAAATTAGCAGTTTCAAGAATACTTATTAGATCCTTTTGGAAATATCCTTCATAGAACCCCAAGGTAGTATTTAACATGCAAAACAGAAGTTTTCCCTTTACAAATATATTTTCATGTTCAAGAAATTATTTCATTTATGTATTAATTTTATTGGATAGTTGACATAAGAATGATTATCCTATTCATGAGAAAAAATTGAGGCTTTCTGTACTTGATTGGCCCTAGTTGACACAGCAGGTGGAGCTATGGAGAAGAAAACTTCAGGACCTGAGTTCCCTCTGAGTTGCACCGTCTCTCTTTTTCTCATTGACAATTTGGTAGACAGCTCTAGCAAAGCATTTGCTTCCTTTCTTACCAATAAGACATTTGAAATACCAGGGTTTACAAAATAATTGCTGGACTTGAAGCAAGGAGCAGTCTGGTAGTTTTGGTTTTTGTTTTATGTTTTTTGACACATACAGATAACATAACTTACCTGTACTATTAATGGCTATTCTTTGGTGATTTTTTTTTTTAATTTTTTTATTTTACATGTCGATCCCAGATATCCCTCCCTCCCTCCCTCTGTTCGTCCCTCCCTCCCTAATTTCTTTCTTTATTTCTTCCTTGATCCAGGTGTGTAAGGAGTAAAATTTGTTCTCCCGCTGCTGCTGGTCTTGTCCTGCCACCATGCCAGCCCCAATTAATACACGGAGACTCTGTATTTGATATTATGCTGTTTGCCAGTTACTTGTTTTTTATCGGCTAGCTCTGTCTTAAGTATTAAACCATTTCTATGTATTTCCACGTGGTCTTACCAAGAGCAGAGGAATGGCAGTTCTGTTCTCTCCAGACTCTCCATCTTGACTCCTCCTTACTTCTTCTTCTTTCTTCCTTGTCTCCTAGTCCCTCCTATCTTCCTTTCCTATTGGCCAACAGTGCTTCATTCATTAACCAGTATGAGAAACTTATATACAGAATGGCATCTCCCATCATCTCCTCTTTTCAATCTAAATAAAAAGAAGGGTTTTAACCTTAACATAGCAAAATATATCACACAACAGTTATCAAATAAGAATCACAGTTAACAATATTTAGTCCATTAACATTTAGCAAGATTTAAGAATATATTCTATCATCTATCCTATCTTTGTGTGTCCAAAGTCTATGTAACTTATCTTTAATCCTAACTAAGGAAAAGTATAACCATAACTATCTGTCTTCAACTCCATCAAAGACCACAGAAGAATAATATATAAGCTCTAGAAATGACATAGACATCTTGCCTTGTCAGTCACCTGAAGTTCTTCTGTAATCTTCCATCTTCAGCCCATAGGCCATAGTGTGTTTGGCAGACTCTTCAGCAAAGCAGGAAACTTTAAACTGTCTTCTTGTATTGGCAGTTTGTCAGTCACTTTTTTCTGTGTCCTGCAGACTGTCTGGCAGACTCTTCCATGAAGCAGGAATTCTGTAGCAATGTCCATCTTGAATCAGCAGCCACTTTCTGTGGGTCCTGCATGTCCAGTTTATACAGCATAAAGTCAAACAGTCCAGACAAGAGCAGTATCTTGTCCAAATGGCTAGTCTCGCCAAATTGGAAGTAAACTTCATAACGCGTTTCTTCAATGTTCATCTTCCTTTCTGACGCAGGTGGTGTTGCCAGGAGCATTTATGTCTCACTGTCAAGAAAAACCCTAAACCATTTTAAATGCCATATTCTGTAGGTCTTTGAAAGGTTTGAAGAATGCCTATCTATCTCAACTACATCTCTGTGTATCTTGAAAACCTAACTAACTTAACTCTAAGCTTTGACTATCATAGGTTATTATTTATAATCTGTACTACCTTATATATTACATTTCTAAATGAGCTATATAAACACAATACCTAAACAAGAGGAGAAATATACGTATCACAAAATTGACCTTAAATTGTATTAATAAATGAAAATCCATTCCAAACAAAGTATTCCTATATACACCATAATCCTCTTTTTAACTTTAAAAAGATATTGATTGTGATCATTAACCATTTGTAACCAAGTCCATTTAAATGAAAACAAACATTTATAAGCAATATTTGGGAATTTGGGCGTCTTTCTTTCCAAAGTACTTCCTGCTGATAGGGGGCGCTGTTATGGGGATTCTAAGAAGATGCAGAAATCCTGGCTGTAGTCTGCAAGGCTGGCTTGTCCCAACTGTTTTGAATGTTGGATCACCTGGGACGTTGTTTCAGGGGGTCTGGCTTGATAAAACCACATTAGTCTGGAAGGAATCTATAGCTTTTTATTTTCTGTTGAAACAAAAATGGAAATCCTTTTCCCCAGTAACTTGTCCTTAGACTTAAATTTTGAAGTCAAAGCATTTTTAAAATATGTAAATTGAATTAATCCAGCAGCATTTCTTTTATCAGTTGTTATTTCCTCAGCAGTTAAAAGATACAACGACAATAACACTGTACAGTATCCAGATTCTCTCCATCCTGGCTTTTTTATTACTGTGTTTCTTTTACATTTATTTTTTTACTTTTTGAGACAGGGTTTCTCTGTGTAACTTTTATCTGTCCTGGAATTTACTCTGCATACCAGGTTTACTTTGCAATAACAGAGATCTTCTTGCCTCTGTCTCTCGAGTGCTGGGTTTAAAGGGGTGTGCCACCATACCTAGTTCCTCTTTGTCTTTTTAAAACCATTTTATTTTTTTCCATGTCTATGTATAATTTAAAACACACTGTAAACCTTTAGAGGCTTTTCTTAATATGAATCTGTCTGTACTCTAAATCTTTATCTTTGTCTGGCCACAAGTCTTTATCTGTTAAACAACAACATTGCTAAAATGAAAGTCATAGCTATGTCAGCCGCGGTTTATCAAAGATGGCAGTGGGTAATTTTGCCGCCAGCACTGAAAGCTGTGCTCACTGCCTTGGTCTGAGCTGCCATCCAGCAAGCATGCTGCCGGCTTGGAGATGTGGTCACTGCCATTGCAATCTCTTATACACACCAATAAATTGTTAGCAGAGTTATTTAAAAGCCTTGCGGTTTTTTGCCACTTATGCTGAGTCAGGAAACCTCTCTTAAAGGATCCGCACAATCTGCTTGTCTCTCAGAAGTCAGAGTCCAACCGAGAAAAATGCTGCTACCAAGAAACCTTGCTTGTCTCTGTTCTTTTGTTTCTAAAACCCTTTTTTTTTTTTTTAACCTTCTGTTAAATTTTAAGTGGAAGTTCTTATTAGCCACTTGGGCACCATATGTAAGGAGTAAGGTTTTTCTGCCTGCCGCCGGTCTGGTCCCACCACCATGCCAGCCCCAATTAACACACCGAGACTCTGTATTTGATACAATGCTGTTGGCCAGGTATTAGTTTCTTATCGACTAGCTCTGTCTTAATTATTAACCCATTTTTATGTATTTCCACGTGGTCTTACCAGGGAGAGGCAGCTCGCGGTTCTGCCTTCTCCAGACTCTTCCATCTAGACTCCTCCTCACTACTTCCTCTTTCCTCCTTGTCTCCTAGTCCCTCCTATCTTCCTTTCCTATTGGCCAACAGTGCTTTATTCATTAACCAGTATGAGAAACATATATACATAATGGCATCTCTCATCACAGGTGTGGTGCAATTGTACATTGTTCAGTTTCCACGAGTTTGTAGGGTTTCTGTGATTTGTGTTGTTGTTGAATTCTAATTTTAAAGCATGGTGGTCTGATAAGATACAGGGGATGGATTTCTCTTGCGATGAATATGAAATGACCGTCTTCATCTCTTTTGATTACTTTTGGTTTGAAGTCTAACTTCTTAGATATTAGGATAGCCACACTTGCTTGCTTCTTTGTTCCATTTGATTGGAAGATCTTTTCCCAACCCTTTACCCTGAGGTAATGTCTATATTTGAAGCTTAGATGTATTTCTTGTATGCAGCAGAAGGATGGATTCTGTCTTCTTATCCATTCTGTTACCCTGTGTCTTTTTATAAGCGAGTTAAGGCCATTAATGTTGAGGGAAAGTAAGGACTATTGATTGTTAAGGCTTGTTTATTTTAGATTTGTTGTTGGCAGTGATATTGTGAATATATTTGTCCTGCTTTACCCTTGGGTTCTGGTGTAGTTAGATTATCTGTTGCCTATGTCTTTGTGAGCATAGTTAACTTCCTTGGGTTGGAGTTTTCTTTCCAAAATTTTCTGTACTGCTGGATTTTAGGTACATATTGTGAAAATCTGGCTTTGTCATTAAATATCTTGTTTTCTCCATTGACAGTGATTGAGAGTTTTGCTGGGTATAGTAGCCTGGGCTGGCATCCGTGGACTCTCAGTACTTGCAGAACATCCATCCAGGACTTTCTGGCCTTGAGGGTTTCCATGAAGAAGTCAGGTGGTTTTAATAGGTCTGCCTTTTTTATGTTACTTGTCCTTTTTCCTTCGCTGCTCTTAATATTCTTTCTTTATTCTGTATGTTAGATTATATGTCGAAGGGTCTTTTGTCTGTGTCCAGCCTATTTGGTGTTCAGTATGCTTCTTGTACTTTCATGGGCATGTCCTTCTTCAGATTGGGAAAGCTTTCCTCCATGATTTTGTTGAATATGTTGTCTCCACCATTGATCTGGGCTTCTTTGCCTTCTTCTGTGCCTATTATTCTTAGGTTTGGCCTTTTCACAGTGTCCCACATTTCCTGGATGATTTGTGTTAAGGATTTGTTGGATTTAAGAATTTTTTGGTCAATGAATCTATTTCCTCTAGTTTATCTTCTGCACCTGAGATTCTCTGTTCCATCTCTTGAATTCTGTTGGTTATGCTTGCGTCTGTAGTTCCCGATCATTTGCCCAGCTTTTCTATTTCCAACATTCCTTCGGTTTGTGTTTTCTTTATTGTCTCTATTTCAGTTTTCAAGTCTCGAATCGTTTCCTTCACCTGTTTAATTGTTTTTTCTTTGCTTTCTGTACCTTCTTTAAGAACTTTGTTCATTTCTTCCAATTTTTTGTTTGGTTTTTTCTTCCATTTCTTTAAGGGATTTTCTCACATTTTCTTTAAGGGCCTCTATCATTTTTATGACAATAATTTTTAAGCCGTTCTCTTCTGCTTCATGTGCTTTGTTGTGTTCCAGTCTAGTTGTGTAGATTCCCTAGATTCTGGTGGTGTCATGCTTGTCTTTCTGTTGTTAGGTGTTTTCTTGTATTGCTGTCTTCCCATAGCTTCTTCTAGTAGGTGTTGGTGGGGTCTCTCCCTCTCTCTATGTTACTTCCCCGGTGGGCTTTGGTGTGTCAGAGGTTTTATGTCTGTAGCTCTGGGTGGTCCAAGCTCTTTAGGAGGTCTCTCTGCAGGCAGGGGCTCTGTGATGGGGGTCAAAGATCAGGGTCCAGCATCAGACTGGGGTTGGAGTCAAAGATCTCGAAGGCTGGGACTCAGGATGTTCCATAAGCTGATAGGCAGATCTAGCCTGGGCCGGCACTCTCCAGCTGAGTCCTCTTTGGCAGAGGCCCTGTGATGGGGGTCAAGGATCTAGTCTGCAGGAATTTAGAGTGGTCCAGTGGAGATAGGCGGATCTTTGGGAGGGGCCTGGAACTCCAGTAGAGGACCTGTGTTGGGGGTCAGAGACCAGACAAGTGGGGATTGACCTGTGTTTGGGTCAGAGACCAGACAAGTTGGATTGACCTGTGTTGGGGGTCAGAGACCAGACAAGTGGGGATTGACCTGTGTTGGGGGTCAGAGACCAGACAAGTGGGGATTACGGGTGGTCCTGTTTGGATAGGCAGGTCTAGTGTGCTCAAAACAGTTCCAGGAAGTTCTCCGAAGGTGCCTGGATTGTTGCTCCACCCTCTGTCCCAGTGCTCAACCAGATCAGTGGGATAGTGGGCAGGTTAGGGCACAGGTTAGGGGGAGGGCAGTCTTTCTCTAACCAAGGCCTGGCCATGGGGGACAAAGACTGGGCTGATACTCAAGGATGTTTCCACTCTGATAGGTGGATCTAGCTGAGACATGGCAGTGTCCACCTGAGGCCTCTTTAGCCCCTTCGTGATTTTCTTGTTCACTAGTATGATACACTTAAGAACATGTTTTGGACTGCATTACCATCCAAGATGACAATGTGACTTTTGTAACCATGGAAGTGACAACTTTTTTTTTTTTTTTTTTAAATCAAAGTTAGGTCTGTATAGTCAAGTTGTGTTTTATCAGTAAGGTACTTGTGATGAGTAACAAAAATATACATGAACACCTAGGGAATGTTACTTTGACAGATAGTCCATATAAGGAAGCTTACAAAATGTACTGAAATCAAAATGACTCTGGAACTATAATTAGCAGCAGAGGCTTGCCTAACTTTCACTATACCTTGGAAATCATAATTTTGTATTTTGAACATTCTCTCTTAAGAGTATTACCACTGATCAGTTTTTCTTAACTGTTGATCCCTATCCAGTCCAGAGTGTGTCAATATGATGTTTTAGTATTTCTGCCTGGTCAAGAAAGCTTTTAATGTCTGGAAAGCTCACATTTTGAAAACATGGCTTATAAAAGTAGTTTTTTTTTTTTTTTTTAAAGAAAGAGAATGTCATTGCTTCCTAAGTATGAAAACAAATTATATCATTCAAATGTACCTGGCATCTGTTCATCAACACACTCATCTCTGGAAAATGCTTATTATTGCATAAATACTATGCTTACGTTCAGCTTCAGTGCACAGATTCAATAAACATGTGTCTGAGTATTGTGTGCAATATTTATTATGTAATCACTATGAAAGAGACCTAACAGAAGTTCTAAATAATTGAAGGTTCAATAATTAAGTGAATGTGTGTGATGGAAATGTTGGAGCGTAAACTTGGAATGAGAAGCCCATTAAGCATTTACAAGCTTAGGAGAACTTGCTTAATGATGTTGCCAATGGATACCAAGTCTATGCTTCCTGTTTCTTTGTTGTGTCCTATGTGGTACTGTTCTCGAGTTACTGAAACAGTATTTCAACTTTATATTTTTATATCTTACATATTTTTTAGTATTCTAGTGTCTTAGGGTTGGGTTTTTATTCATTTATTTTTTTTAGAATTTTTATTAATCCATTCAGGACTTCATACATTCATACAATATGTGTTGTTCATATTCAGTGCCCCCCACCCATTTCCTTAACTCATCTCAGCTCTACACTCTCTTTTCTACCCTTTCCAACTTCTTGCATTCCTTTAAAAATATAATCTGTCATGTTCAATATGTACTGCTCATATACATGGGTACTATGCAGAGGGCTGCAGCCTTAAAGAAAACTGACTCCCTTTTCTAGAACCCATCAACTGTCATTAGTTCCTTAGCTAGAGATGAACGTTCATGAGCCCCCACCTCCTTTGCACTATGATGGAATGATAACTGGTTTAAACTTGTATAAGTGTTGTGCAGTCACCTATAGATGTTTTGCATTTATAACTGCATCAATCCTGTCATGTGTGGAAGATATTCAGTTTCTCTGATCCTCCCTGGCTCTTACCTTTTCACCTTCTGTGCCATTATGGTCTTTTGGCCTTGAGGAGAGAGGTTGTAATACAGATGCCTCATTTGTGGCTGAGAACTCCACCAAAACTTCTTCTCTGTGCTTTGACCAGTTGTGAATTTCTACATTAAATACTATCCACTGTATAATATCCACTGTATATTCCTGATGAGGTCTAAGAGCTGAACTAATCTACCAATATGGAGATATAAATTTCAGTATAGTATAATGCTATCTTGATTTGGCAAAATAATTGTAGTAGGTTAACCTCTGGGTCCTGTTTGATCTCCACCAAGTTTTAGCCAGATTTACAATATCAGATATTTACAATATCAGTATTTCTTCCTGTAGAGAAGACCTTCAGTATAATGTGAAAGTAGTTGGTTACCTTCTTAACATTATGTCATATTGCTTTCTTGTCACTGTATTTATTGTAATTTGCAGTGCTCATATACAGGTAAGATTGTTAGTGACTTTTCCTTCAAGTCTGATTATCTTGTCAAAGCTAGCCAATGGAGAGGATGCTTTTGTTCAGTACAAACTTCATTTTGCCCTTGACAAAAGTGCATGCTATCTTTAGCAATAGGACCTTATCATTAAGTTCTGATAGGCAGACAAGAGCAATTACAATAGCTAATATCACTTAGATGGTCTCTGGGAAATCCCTGACCAACAAATTAAGGGGAAATATTGAAACAAGGCCTCAATTTGAAGCCTGGGTTGAACTATAAATTGATATATAGTCCAAGGTAAGAATACTTACATTGATGTAGTTTTCTATTTCTTTTTTCCTTTTGTTTTGTATTCAGAGATAATGTCTCATGTAGGCTGTATTAATCTTGAGTGCAGTAGGTAGACTAAATGAACATAAATCCTTATATCCAAAAAACAGCTCTGGTTGTTCAAGAATTTGAATCTTCCTAATGAAAGATTAGGTTTTACCACTGGATAATGGAATTTTCTTCTACAGAAAAACAAAACAAAACAAAACAAAAAAATATTTTTTAAAAATTATAGAAACATGGAACCTAGAATATTAGAGATGTTAGAGAGTTTAGCATTGGGTTAGTCAGTAATGTTAACTCATATAAAATCAGATTTCATTTTCAACCAATTATATATACAGACCTCTTTATATTGTTCCCCCTTTCTTGTTCCTGCTCCAACACATCCATTTGGATATGTATAAATAGACTTGAATTAAGAATTTCAGTATAAAATGTTTATGTTTTGTGTGGTATACAAGTCATTTCCTCTTCTCATCTATTTCCCATTAAGAACAAAATGCTGATCTCAGTCCACCAAAATGGACTCAATCAGCAAGAGTAGCTTCACAGGGCACAAAGTAAAAGAAAAGTTGTATATCTGACTTTAAGAAGGTAGTAAGAACTGCAAAACAATCCTAGCTGATGATAAATTCAAGACTGGTGTGTCTTCAAGCAAGCAAGACCACACAGGTTCTATGAAGCCAGCTCTCCTTATTACCTATGAATTGGTTTGGGAAAGCAGTGAAAAACACTGTTCTAAAGAAATTCCCTGATTTTACAGATGTAGAAACCTAGAATCATTGAAATTTACTATGCTCTTTAAAATCAGAAGATGAATGAATTAGGAGACTGGCAATTTTATGACTTAAATTCCATCACTTTCATTCTTAATTGCAGCCCACTTTTCCTTGGGTGGGGCAAACAGGAAACAAGTTTAGCATTTTGTTTTCTTCCTCTATGCTATTCATTTTCTTATCTTAAATTAAGAAAAATGGATAGTGCTAAAAATATTTCCAATGGCATTTATTCTACATTCACATTATAGGTTGATGAGACACAATAATGACTTCTGTTTGTATTTTTGTCTTTTTGAACCACCAAATTCTATTATTGTAGATGTTGGATGGTAATGAATATTGAGAACCAGGCACAAACTTTGGATTCTATGTCTAAAGAAAGATGTAATAAAGAGGGACAAGTCTCCTACTATAGAAACAGAGCAGTTAGGCTTCTAGAGGAAGGAATATTTCTCTCTAGGGCTAGAGGAGAGGTTGAGAGGATAGCATGACACACAGATTGTTGCTCCTAAGTCTTTAGAGGAAAGTTGTAGCCATGCTCTTTCTACACAGACATAGTAGTAGAGTCATCATTTGGTTCAACAGTGTGCAGGGAAGGATACTGGTTGAACAGGATCTGGAGGAAAGTATCAGGTGAGAATAAGCACCAAGGGCTCATGATTCTGTAAAGCATCACAGTCATATGATGTATGAACAACCCCATATATATTTGTGAACCCAACTAAACATAATAAAGTGTATTACTGAATTATAGTAAGCATAATGTAAGAAAGTATTAGTAATTAACTCTTAACTATTACACAACATCAAATTGACATTTCAGAGAAGAAAGTGAATCTGAGGCATCTAAATAAAACTTATTATTTACAACATGATCCCCAATCTAAATCTATAATAAGTTTTAAAAGCATTTTAGTATTTAGAACTAGCTTTTAAGTCAATGATTGGTCTGTTACAAAGTAGGGGTTTCTTCCTTCACATTAATTTTTGTATATCAAACAGATACAAATGGAGACTAATCAGACAACAAAGGCAAATAAAACTCTGAAAAATGATCAAGACATTGTTTTTCATTGAAGTCATGAGGTTTAATCCTGTATAGATAAGCCATGATGAAATACGACTTCCAAATTCAGAGTGTTAAACAAGTCAGTCATAGCACATTCCAGATAATATTTTATAGTATAAACACATTCATTTATTAATAAAAATAATCCCTGGAAAAGACAGCAACCTGAAAATCTTCTGCAAAGTCTTCTTCCAGCTCTGGAGTTTAGAGCATTGTAACCCCTTGCCCATACTTTTCTTTCTTATTTAACTCTTTCCCCGATTTCATGTTCTCTGTTCTCTGTCCCTCAACTTTTTTTTCTTTTTCTTTCTTTCTTTCTTTTTTTTTCTTTTGTACACAGAAGCTGATGAAATTGTTGAGAATTTTATGTAGTGAAGCTTCAGTCCCACACTCCATCAGCAAACAGCATGTGTGCTTCTAAGTTGCACTTCAGTTTTGTTTAGTGGGCCTATTGAAGTTGAGAGCCTTTGGCAAAACAAGTAATTGGGAGTTCTGAACAGATGTTTCTTGAAAACCACACTTTGTTCAGCCAGAGAGAATTGTGGTTTCATACTTATACGTTATCCATGTTGAAGAGAAGATCAAATGCTAGTGTATCTTAGGAAGCACACAAGACATCTTCTTCCATGATGTGTATTTTTTGACATACAACCACATGATGATTAAAAGATTCTCTTTAGGAGTCTCAAATATCAAAAGCCCAGCCATGCAGTAGGCCTCAAATCTATCCTTCAGGGATTACAGCAGAATGCAAAAATCATAATAAAAGAAACATTTTCTGTTGATAGTTGAACTGAGATTTCAAGACAGCTTTTAAAAATAGTCCCCCTGATAGTTTGCATACTAATTCCATGATATATTCACTAGGCTCACTTTTTAATTAAACTCTGGTCACCCATTATAATGTGTTTCAATAATTTTCTGACTAACAATCCCTTAAAAAGATCAATGGTGGACATCACTGAACAAGTAAATGACTGCTTTCAATCTCTTAAACTATTTGTCAGTAGTTTACTTAATTTAGAGTAGATCAAGGGTTCTCATTGACTTAATTAAAATGTAGATGAGATTAAGTGAAAAGACCTCATCATTTTTACATACAAAATTGCCTTTGTAATATTGACGTTATGTTATTAAAATAAGAGGCATTATGTTTTGCATCTTTTTAAATTTTTATTTAAATTAAAAACAATCTTATTTTACATATCAATCCCAGTTCCCTCTCCCTCCAGTTCTCCTACTACTCCCCCTACCATCGCTCATCCTATCCCATGCCCATCCACTCCTCAGGGAGGGTGAGGCCTCCCCTGAGTGATCATCCAAGTCTGTCACATGATTTGGGGCAGGCCCTAGGCCCTCCCCTAAGTATCTAGGGTGAGAGCATATCCCTCCATAGGAAATGGGCTCAAGCAGTAGGGATAAATACTGGCTCCACTGCCAGAGGCACCATAGACTACACAAGCCCAAGTGACATCCACATTCAGGTGTCAGTCTGGTTCAGTTTTGTGTTGGTTCCCCAGCTGTCAGACTGGGGTCTATGAGCTCCCACTTGCTCAAGTCAGCTCTTTCTGTGGGTTTCCCCAGCATGGTCTTGACCCTTTTGCTCATTACTCCTCCCTCTCTACAACTGGATTCCAGGAGTTCAACTCAGTGCTTAATGTGCCCCCAACAGCCATGGCCACATATTTATGTCTTGGTCTCCAGTTCATAACAATTAAGAGACTATGGAAAACTTATAGGATAGGGCCTAGTGGAAGAAAGTTAGATGGTTGTGTCTGCACCATTGAAGAAAGAGTGGGACCCTGGCTCTTCCTCTCTCTCTCTCTCTCTCTCTCTCTCTCTCTCTCTCTCTCTCTCTCTCTCTCTCTCTCGTTTCCTTTCTACCATGAAGTAATCAGCTCTGCATCACCATGCCATCTTGTCCAGATGGTCTGCTTCATGACAGGCTCCAAATGAAGGCTGGGTGGCCATAGATAGACATGATGAACCACGTATTTCCTTGTTGTGTTTTCCTTACCTCAGGTATTTTATAAAGGTAATGAAAGCCTGACTAACATTTTAAAGTATGGATAACTCATCATTTAATAGAAATGTTTTTGAAGGGATATTTTTTTCACAGTATTTTAAAATACTAGTGTTCATTGTATGATTCCCTAGGGGACCAGAAACGGGAATACAGAATTCTTTACATTTGTTTTAGTACTTCCGAGAAAGATACCTCAGGGGACCACTCAGTAGTGCATGTTTTGAGAAAAGCTGATATGGAAGATGTTAGAATTTCTGTTTATACATTCAAGGACACAGAAAACAGAAAGGTTTCCTTTTTTTCTTTTAATTTTTCAAACCAAAATGTGTTACCTAGGGGTGAAGCAATTTCATGTGAAGTGGGTGGAATATATGACATTTTCAAATTTAAAACAAAATCAAAACTGAAAACTGAAGCCTTCACTTTACTGCTAGCCTGGGGGTGATGAGATAATATAGTGTATTTGTGTGAGTTTTTTTTTTTTAATATACTTTTAATGTCCTTCACTTATCATGATGGATGAAAGTGAAAATTCTGCTTGTCTTAGCCCTTAGACATAAGTGACATAGAAAGATGAATGCACAAGGAAAGAAGAGATATGTTGGGCACCAAAGGGGCAATGATATGTTGTGTTTCCCATGTAAAGGCACATACCTCTGAATCCCTGGGCTACAGTTCTTGACCTATCCCACAATAAGATGAGATAACACCTAAGTCTTTTTGGCAGAGAGGCCAGAAAATAAGAGATCTCTATTATGACTTAATTGATACTAACATAGGAATAAAGTTCACATTTTATGTGCTTAGCAATGTGTTGAAGTGTTTTACCAAGATTTCTTTTATATAATGTTCAAAAACAACAAATAACAAACCAGGTCATTGAAATTCTCCTTTTATTTTATGGTGAGGAAGGTCTGAAATAAGATATTTTGTATCTTTGCTAGATCTCACAGTTAGTAAGTCATGGAGTCTACATGTGAAATTGAGAATACAGGATATGTGGCTTCTAAGTTCACATTTCAAGCAAGTTTGTGGTCTGTGTTACAATTCTATTAGCAACCAAGGTGTACTGATGTGGGATGTCCTTCTATATGCTGTGAATATGTGTTATTTTTATTGGTTGATCAATAAAGCTGTGTTGGCCTATGACATTGCACAGTGCAGAATATAGCTAGGTGGGAAATCCAAACAGAGAGAAAGAAGGAAGGTGAAGTTAGGGAGACATCATGTAGCCTATGGGAAAGCAAGATATGAGGTAACAAGCCATGAGACCTTGTGGTAAAATATAAACTAATAGAAATAGGTTAATTTAAGTTGTAAGAGTCAGTTATTAAAAGCCTGGGTCATGGACCAAATATTTATAATTAATATAAGCCTCTGAGTAGTTATTCAGGAACATGTGGGAGAGAAACTTCCAGCTAACATGTACCATCTGAAGATGCTTACTTTATGAAAGGCATACTTTTGGGCATGTACTCATACTAATTCCTATTTGAATGTTGGATTTTTTTTCTAGTCTTTTTGCAAAGTACAGCACCATAACCTGTGTTTGCATCTGAGGCTTGATAAGTTAAAGGATGACCTTATCTAAGATATAAAGACAGTTCTGTTAGTTAAGAGGAAAAGGGGGCTGGTGAGATATCTCATCATGTAAAGGTACCTGCCACTAAGCCCCTTTGTAACCAGGTAGAGGAAGGAGTGGAAAAAGTTAAAAAAGTATTTCAGTAATTCAAAGATATGGAAAAGAGCTCACTGGGATAAAGATTGCAATATCTTTAACATTGTATGTGGTCTAAAAAGTCAGTCAAAGGCTACAGACTGTATGCAGGGGAATCCATCATGCAAATGGTGGCAGAATAGGCTTGCATTAGAGTGAGGAGTCATTTGCATCAGGTCCTTCAGATCTTCTTCTGCTCCTAGAGATGTAATGCTATGGAGTTAATGGAGGTGTCACGGCAGCTGTGATCAGATCAGTTACTGAGGGTGATTCCTAATGGGTTCAGAGCTTAGCATTCTTTGCTAATTCCTCATTTCCATTCACACTGTCATAGTTCAAGCCCTTATTACCTTTTGTCTGGACTACCAGCTGGTCTGATTGACTTTGGCCTCACATCTCTCAAATTCACCTACAGAATATAAGGTTCTTAAAGCTCCTTTTTATCAAGTCACTCCTTCAATCAAAAGTCTCCTGTGGGTCCCCCTCATGTACTGAATGAAGAACAGGCTTTGTAGTCTAGCCTCTAATCATCTCCTGAGATGAACTGGCTGTAACCCACCTGCCCTGCCTTATGCCCCCTGTTAACTTACATGTGTCCTTCATCCACGCCTATGGACACCTGCTGGTAGCCTGGTTTTCTTCATACCGTCTCCTACCTTTGCTTTCTGCTTTTCTGTTCACTAAATCATCCAACTTCTTTTTCTCCATCTATCAATATTCTGCATATGCATTCTTTAATTCCCATCATGAAGGTCTCTTATGCATAGCTCTCTGATCACTTCAACTGTGAGAGGCTTTTGATCCTCTGAACTTTGAGTGGATTTGTGCTCTCTCTTCTACACAGCTACTAAATTCTTTCTTTAGGTTATAGCTAGAGCATACCATTATACTGGATTTTGGGGTTACTAAGCACAGAGGGGCTATCTTGATCATCACCAAACCCTAGGGTCTTGTTTGGAGTCAACACAATAAGTTGTCCAAGAATTTTTTTCCACATTCAGAAGAGCTGGTTCCCCTTATTTCTAAGGAGTCATCTACCCAGTTCTAAAAGCAAGTGTGTGTATTTCTTCTCTGTTGGTTCTTCTAATCAATACCCATGGTGTTCTTTTGAAATATTTCCTTTGGAATTTAGATATGATTTGTGTAATTATTTTTTATCACTTGGTGTTTTTTAGTCAGATATTTTCTATTCAAATTAGTATTGCACCTTCAGATCAATGTCTAATACAGGGAAATGAAGAGAGTTAGCATGCAGTCATGTTAACTGATTGGGTGAACAAATCTTGTCATACAATTTATTTCCTAGAGTCCTGAAATAATAGTTACTCATTCAGACATGCATTGTGCACCATAACAGTTACTTTTCTTATTGTTGTAAATAAATACTTGACAACAATCAAATTAAGGGTTAAAGATCTATGATTGAGTCTGGTTTGAGAAGGAAACAGTCCACTGCAGTAGAGGCATCTCTTTGGCAGTGGGAGCATTTTACAGTTGCTCATTCACTTTTAAGTGTACTCAAGATTAGACATGAAAAGAATTTAGCTTTTAGCTTCCTGAGTTTATACAACAATTGAAGTTCAAGATAACCCTAAATTCATTTTATTCTGTTTAGTGGCACCTGGTCACAAGATGGATCCATCACATTCAGAGTGAGCCTTTTCTTCCCAGCTGATCCCCTCCTTAAACGCCCTCTCTGACAAACCAACAGGTTATTTACATAACTCTAAGTCAAGCTGACAGTGATGATGAATAGACATCTACTATACTGAACACATTGCTGGAGAGGGATAAACAAACAAACAAACAACAAAAACAAATTGACTCCTGTAATGTCCAAGAATGAAAGTCTTTGTTCAATCTGAGTAAATAAATTAGACAAATTGGTCTTATTTTTATTTACATAAAGAAGTTAAACCCTGCCCTGACTGGTTCATAAAAGAATCACAAAATCTCTGTAAGTCATATAAACAGTCCTGGTAAAATCAATATGCCTTGCTTCTTGGCAGGGTCGTTTGACATCATTAACTTATATTTGATCTTTCATATGCCAGAAAACATTTTATGCAGTAGTAGATTTAAGCTCTTGGGAATAATGTTAGTTGACATACATACATAGGGCAGAAGTCAGCCAATAACCCCAAACATATAAACTTCAAGTATTGGAAAGCTTCCCTAGATTGGAATACTCTTTCACAAAATCCTTTCAAAGGTTCAGAGAAATTTAAAATAAGCACACACTTAGTATTTCAGAGAATTATCAGAAATGACACGTTATCTACCTGTTTCTCATGACTATAAGTTTTAAGTGTTTCAGGATAGGTCACTATATATGCCTAGCTATGTGCAGTGGAAATAGGTATAAATTTTTTCCTGGCTTTATTAGTACCATTTGAGAATCACATTTCTAATAAAATAGAAATTGAAGATATAAGAAGAAATTCATTCAAATTCCTGATATGGTACCCAAGAGATGTATTCCAAATTTAGGGTTATGATGAATTTTGTTAATTGTCAATTACCATTATGTCAAGGAAATCAAAGATAAACATTTTGTGTGTGCATGATAACTCCTTCAGTTTGGCTTTTATTCTATAATTACTCTCCTTACATACTGCCTGCCTTGTTTTCGACTGTGCATTTGAAAATTGTTTTTCTCTATTGATTACTTGCATTGTGGTTTGAATCAATTACTTCTGGATGTAGTCTTGGCATAAATAAGTAATGCCTAAATAACTAATAGACTTGTCTTCAAACATCCATATTCTCTTACAAACATTCGTTGCAGGAGTTAATTGGCAATGGAACTAAATATTGCTTTGATTAATTAGCATTCATTAAGAACCCTTGTTATACTTTATAGAAACCACAAAACTCCTGGTGTCTGCTTGTATACAGCTTAGAAAGTACTCTTGGTGAGACAGTGCTGGATTCTTCCTGTATTTTAATGAGCATCGTGTATATAGACTACTATTTTTTGTTCAGCATTTCATACTGTCCCTTCTGATTTGAAATGAAAATTGTAAATGCTTAAACTAATTGAAAACTTTTTAATAATATTATAACTTATATTTTTATTCTTTCAATGAAATTCAGTTTTCTAACTCCTCATTCATACTGTTTAATGAATCACAACCAAGTACATTTTTTCTTTCTTAAATTAAGGAGAAAAGTAGACTTCCTTTCTTTTCTACTATACATATTTTTCAATATGTGGAGTGAAGATGAGGGTCAGATGTAGTTAACAGTTCCAGAATTATACATATGTCTGTTTTTCACATCTCCAGTATTAGAATACACAGTTTTCTAGAAAACAAAACTACCAAACAAAAAAGACCCATTCCATTTGATTTTGAAGGAATAAAATCTCACTATTGATGGGAAAATCTTGTTATATAGAAAAGGATTGTAAAAGCCAGTGAAGATGGAGGACACCAGGAAATGATGACTTTTACATAAAACAAAATCAATGTACTTATGAACTCACAGAGACAGTGGCAGTACAAGACCTGCACAGATCTAAGCCAGATAGTGTCCCAGTACTTAGAGGGGAAATGGACATGAGCTCCCCACTCCTAACCAAAAAGCTCTCTCCAAATGGCATCCTCTTGAAAAGGAAAAATTAGTTTTTCCCAATGGAATCTCACTGGGCATATTAGCCATACTTTAAGGTAGGCCCCAGCCCAACAGTAGATGCCAATTTAACAAACTTAATGGCTTTTTTTTTTGTCTTACTGTGCTTTTGCGTATATATTTTTTATTTTGTATTTTTTAAATGTTATTTTGTGTGTGTTGTGCCTTCTCTTTGTTATTATTATTATTATTTAGTTTTGGTTTGTTTGTTTTTATTGACCGTTTGTTTCCCAGAGAAAGTAGGCATGGAGTTGGAAGGATGAGAAAGTAGGGAGGATTTGGGAGGAGTTGGGGGGAGGGAAACCAGGATCAGAATACATTATATAAAAGGTTTATTTTCAATAAATATAATTAAATATTTATTATTTATTCCCATTTATCCAAAATTTAAAACCAAACCATTTAAATAAGCAAACATGGTGTGCTAGCTTGTTTTATAGTCATCGGCAAAGATGGAACCTCAATTGAGAAAATGCTTCCAGAAGATTTTTGTGACAACCAGACGAGTCTGTAGGGTACTTTCTTAATTAGTGATGAATTAGAGAGTTCCCAGACAATTGTTGGTGGGGACATGCCTGGGTTGATGCGTAAAGGTTTTGTAAGAATCATGAGCAAGTCATGAACAAGCCAGTAAGTATCAGCCCTCCATGACCTCTGCATCAGCTCCTGTCTGCAGGGTCCTGATGTGTTTTGGTTCCTGTTCTAATGTTCTTAGATGACCATTGATGTGGAATCATAAGCCAAATAAACCTCTTCTTTCCAAACTTGATTTTGGATATGGTGTTTAATCACAGCAGTAGCATCCTCAAGACATGTTGTGAGTCATAGAAAAAATTCATCTGTATATGTCAGCAGCTCTTCTGATTTTTTTGATTAGTGTTTTATAGATTGAATTAAGCAACGCTTTATAAAAAGATGCACAATGGAAGTAGAAATTATTTGTATCTTTTTTTATTAAATTTATTCATTGACAATTCATAAATGTGCTTAATGAATTTTTTTCACATTGCTTGATTTTTTCCTTTTTATTTTTTTTTCTTATTTTACATATTAATCCCAGTTCCCTCTCACTCCCTCCCTCTCTCCTTTCTTCCCTTCCTCCCTCCCTTCCTTGCCTCCTGAAGACCCTCCCATCCCATTTCCCACACTCCACAGAGAGGCTGATTGCCTTCCAGGAGGGATCAACAAAATCTGTCAAATCATTTGGATTAGGGAGTAGGCCCTCCCTCCTGCCTCTAGGTTAAGGGAGTATCCCTCCATGGGGAATGTGCTCCCAAATTCCTTTCATGCACCAGGGTGGCACATTTATACAATGGAATAGTTCGCAGTGGGAAAAAAACAAACAAACAAACAACAACAACAAAACAATGGGTTATTGAAATTCGCAGGCAAATGGATGAAACTTGAAGAAACCATCTTGAGTGAGTTAACCCAGTCACAAAAAGAGGAACATGGTATGTACTCACTCATATGTGGATTTTAGACTTAGGGCAAAGGATCACCAGCCTATAATTCACACCACCAGAGAAACTAGGATATAAGGAGCAAGCTGAGAGATTCATACAAGGTCCTTCACAGAAGGGAAAAAGAGAAAGATCTCCTGAGCATTTGGGAGTAGGGGAGGGGTGAGTGGAGAGGGAGCTAGGAGAAAGAGAAGGGGAGGAGTGGAGAGCATGGGGGACTAGGAAGATTGAGGCAGGGGAGGAATAGACAAGAGAAAAAATAAAATAAAAAGAGAGGTACTTAATGAATTTTAACTCCTCCTCTGCACCTTTCCCAATCCTCTTCCCACTCCTGTTGTCACCTACCCCACTACCTACAAATCTGTTTCCCACATTCCTGTCCTGTTTTGTGACACACAATATTTAACCAGGACCGTATCTGTGACTATGGGTTTGGAACTATACTTTGGAGCCTGGTGAACTTACTAGTAAGTACAAAGTAAAAAGAAAATATGGTCTGTGGTGGTTTGAAAGAAAATGGCCCCAAAGGGAGAGCACTAGTAGGAGGTGTGGCTTCGTTGGAGTGGTCATGGTTTTGTTGGAGAAAGTGTGTCACTGTGAGGGCGGGCTTTGAGGTCTCTTTTCTCAAGCTTCTCTCAGTGTTCAAGTCATTGAATTTCCTGTTGCCTGCCTATGATAATGTAAGGACTCTTAGCTCCAACAACATACCTGCCTGCATGCAATCATGCTCCTCCCCATGATGATGATGGGCTGAAATGCTGAAACTGTAAGCCGCCACCATAATCAAATGTTGCCCTTTGTAAAAGTTGTTGTGGTCCTGGTGTCTCTTCACATCAATAAAAACCTGAACTAAGACACAACTCCTTTCACAAAATCTGTGGGTGTGCAGTATTTCAGCAGGAAGAATAGTCACAAGAGCCAGTTCTTGTCAATGACTGACTGCTGTGCTGGCTGGGTGGATGTTACACAGGTTGAGTGCAGATGATCTTGGCTACTGTGAGTTCATGACTGTGAAGGCTGCGCTATACACACCAGATGACTTAACATCCTTTTTCTCTACCTTCTGCTTTCATATTCTTTCTGTTTCTTCTCCCCAAGTGTTCCCTGAACTATAGAGGGAAAGACATAAATGTGTTGTTCAGGCCTTAGTACTCACCTTAAATAGGAGTGAATCTTCAGTTTTGCCTCTGTTCAGGGCCAAGAGAAAGCTTCTCTGATTAAAGCCAAGAAAATAAGAAAATGGACATTTTTTTTTCTCCTTAAGTATAACACTACAAAATAACATTGATTGTTTTTATCCAGGGTTAAGGCTCTGAAGAGGGCTGAAGAAAGAAATTTGGTGTTAAACCTAGCTTTTTCCTAAAGATTTTTTAAAAGTCATAACAGGCAATTGACATGCTAAGGAATTATTCTAGTTATTTGTTTTGTTTTCAGATTCCAGGGAGTGTGTACACTTTACATAAGGGTATGGATTTTCTTCTACCACTTGGAACTGAAGTCTGAGCTCTTTGTTGCTTGTGGAATCTTGGAACCATAACATTTGAAGTATCATAAGAACTCAGTGACTCTCAAACTTTAGCATGCTTTATAAGGACCTGGGTTGGAGTATAAAGGTTGCTTGCTAACTTCACACTTGAAGGAATGGTGAGGTTTGAAGAAAAAAGCTTAATGTTGATACTCAATATACTTAGCTGATTTTGCTGCCATTTTTTATCAGGTAATCTATTGGAAGTCTCCTATGTAGTCTACTGCATAGATTCATTTAGTGTTTGAAATGTCCTTAGACATTTTCACTGTCAGTTTCTTGAAATATTTCTAATTTTCTGTGATGTATTACTTATCTGGCAAATGACTAGGTCACAATATGCAAACCATATGGTCACTCATTAACTCTAGATTTATTTCTGGAAAAACTAACAGTTTGCTTTCTCAGTGAACTTCATGGCTTCTAGCTGACCTGGGTCTTGGTTGATAAATCTAAACATCTGCTCATGTGTGTATTGAGTGCTTACTGAATGTGTGCACTGCACATTTTGTGTTTTTCGATGCCTATAAAGTAGGAAACACAATTGTCTCTGCTCTTTCCATACTTACAATTTAGGAGAAGACAGAAAATAGTGGTTAAATGGTATAATTTCAGACACTGATAAATGAAAAATTAACAAAATCTGCAAAGAATATTAAAGAGAACAACATTAAGTGGGTTTAGCAGAGTCTGAACAGATAATGGTTTCCTTAAGAAGGACATGTTTACGGTGAGTGCTCAGCGGCTTGTCCTTCTCTTCAGCATTTTGTGGATTTGTCTATAAATTGTCATCACTGGAAGTAGTGACCTCACCTCCAGCTTCACTGCTTCTTTGGACAGTGATTCTGGTTTGGATTCTTTCTTACCTTGGCCATCTAACTTTTGACTGTGGGATGGGGGAACTGCTATCCCAAGACATTCTTGCTACTCTTATTACCACAGCTCTTTGACCCTATCACCAAGACTAAGATATGTCAGCTTCACCTTTGGCAGCATTTTTATGGAAGGATTCCTCAGACCAAAACTACAGTGTGTATAAATGTAAGTCAATTAATTTTTGTGTTGTTAGTGGGTATGTATATTGGTGTGAGTGTAGATATGAGATGTTGATATAAAAATGTTCTTCTACATCATTTCTCTGCCTTGTTATTTTTAATCCATTTTGATGTCACTGATAATCTAACTTCTATTGATTTTATTCTTTGACAATTTCATACACATATAGCATGCAACATGAGCCTTATAATCTTCCTAGTATCTCTCTTACCTCTGCATCTGCCCTTCATTCACCTTGTTTTTGAAACAGAGTCTCACACTGAATCTCTCACTTTTATTGCTATATTAGTTGGCTACCCAGGAATTTTCTGTCTCTGTTTCCCAAGGCGAGGATTACTCATATTTTCTGCAGGGTCTTCTAGCCAGGACAACTGGTTCACTTGCATCCAGGAGAAAGGCAGATAACAAGTTCTCATCTAGGAGTACTGGTCTACGCAACTTCTTAGGGAGGGAAGAAGGGAAGGAAAAAAAAAGAAATTCCTGTTCTCTGTATCTTTCCCATATACACCATGGTGCTGTGGCATGAGGAGACTAATGTAGGTGACCCAGATCCAAACTCCCATCTTCATTCTTATACAGCAAACACTTTGACCAATGAGCCATCTTCCCACCCCAGAAATGTTACATTTCTTAATAGGGAAACTTCTCACTTATGAAATGCTTTTGAAGAAAACTTAAAACAATAAAACCAGATGATTATAATTTTCCTGTAAATTTTGCCTCAAAATTGTATTCAATTAGTTAATTCAGACTGTTCAAGTTCCTCTACATTCAACACTTCTCAGATATTTAATGAACATGTCTGTGCTTTTCAGAAGATATTTTCTTAAAATGATTTTATTTTATTGTTAAAAATAGGTATATGTGTATGGGCAAGGATGTAGTGGGGAAATGGGTTTATGCGTGTGAGTACAAGTGCATATAGAAGCCAGGAGATGTCATCAGTTTATTGGGATTTTAAGTCACAGGTGGTTGTGAGCCACCCAATGTGAGTGTTAAAAACAGAACTTAGGTTCTCTGCTATAAGCAGAACGCGTTATTACTGCTGAGCCATCTTTCTAGTTTTTCCTATGAGATCTATCTTAGACCAAATTTCTGTGTTGCCTATGAATCATTACTCCAGAATATGGCCTCCTAGAATATCTTTATTTTTTATATTTCCTTTATTGTATGTTAGTCAGTTATGTAGATTTAGAATAAGTATCAGTGAACAACAACAACAAAAAAGAAAGCTGTTATATTATTTACTTGTCTCATCTGTATGATATAACAAAGCAACTCAGAGAGGCAGGTTTATTTTGGCTCACAGCATGACCACCATGGTGGAGAAGGCTTGGTGGGAGGAATAGCTTCTAGCTGTGGTGCAGACAGTAGGAATTATTTTTCAAATCTTAACAGATCAAGAAGAGAGATAGATGAATTCTGACATTTTTTTTCTGATTTTTAAAAATATTTTCTCTTTCATTTGGCCTGCAAACCCCTTCCTCATAGGATGGAAAAAAAATGCATGTTTAGGGGCATATCTTGTCCCACTCATTAATCCATGAAAAAGCTTCCATACCTGTTCAGAGGTGTATCTCCTTGGTGTGTCTAAAGTCAGCCCAATAGATGATGAAATTTATCTTCACTACCTTCTCAATCTGGTTGCTACTTATTCAAAATGCAGCCTACGTGTACACTTTCAGTTTCAATACTCTTCATTTTAAAACACAAATTGAATTGAATTCATGACAAATCTTTCCTTTTTAATTATTTCTCCTTTCCCATTTGATGCAGTGAAATCATGTCCCTTCCATGAACATGATTACTTAGACTAACTTTATGTCAGTCACTTTCAAACCCTTTAAATACATGAAGTAATTTAATTCTTAAACAATACTAGCAGGATGGAATTGTAATTAATCCCATTTTATAGATAATGAAATTGAGTTATAGTATTGTAAAATGATTTGATAAAGCACCCAGTTCTCATGTGGTCCCAGGGTTTTAACACTGAGTGCTTAGAGTTTTGTTCTGTTTCACTCTTCAGCAATGTTGTTAACCCAGTGCATTATTATAAAGATGAAGTTTCCTGTCATAAGATTTTATGCCATATCCCAGAGCTGTCAAGATTCTTTTGTGGTCCTTGTTGTGTCATGTACTGTATGCAATATATCTAACATGTTCATGCTTTTCATGAATATAAAGCAATCTGTTAAGTATACCATATCTACTTCCTATCTATTTATCTATCTTCATCAATCCACTTATAAATAAAGTATCATCCATCATCTATTCACAGGATCTGAGTAAAAAAATGGATGAGAATTTGACTATATTTCAAGTTAAATGCATGTTGCCTGTGCTTTCCATCGGATCCCTTTTGTAATTCTTATTTTTAATGAATATTTTTTTAATGAATATGTCTGAAATAAGGTGCTATGTCTTTTCCATACATACATACATGCACATGCACAACATATGTCTGCATAAATATGTATGTAACTATATAAATATGTAAATACATGCATATTTATGAAGTTGTTAGTATTATTTGTTCCTATAATTTGGAAAGTAATTCTAAAGACTAATTTGTTAAAAAAGCTTGGAGCCCAGCCAATAGCACTATTAAAAGATGGTGAAATTTTTAGAAGGCAAGGTCTAGAAGAAGGGAATTATGTTATTGAGGACATGTCCATGAAGGGGATATTGGTATCTGAGTCTATCTTCTTCATCCCTTTCCACTTTTTCCCTTGATAAACACTCCATAATGACATATTGCTTTCCCACAAGCTGTAAAACAGTGAGCCAACTGATCAGGAACAGAAATTTTCAAACTCTAAACTCAAATAAACCTTTCCTTCTAGTGAGTTGATTATTATGGGAATTTTGTCCCAGTAAACAGGAACTTGAACCACTGGACTTACTATAATATTCCTAGAGTGGAGTATCACAATATTGGCACTACTTACACTTTTGGATGGATAGTGGTTTGCTGTGCAAGACTGCCTTGTGCAATGTAAGATGCTTAGAATCTTTCTTCTTACCAGATATCAGTGGTACTTTTCAGTTATGATAACAAAAAATGTTTACAATGTCACCACATGTCCACCAGAGATCTCTTTTGAAAAACATTGATATGTAACAATGAATACACCAGATGCTTTTCTCTGCCTGCTTTACTTGATAATTCTATGGTCTCTACTATAGTTTTTATTTTAATAGTTATTCTGAAGATACCGTTTTCCTAGTTTATACTACCGTATTAGTTACTTTTCTGTTTTGGTAATAAAGCACATAACCATGACAACTTGCATTAGAAAGAGTTTTTTTTTGGGCTTATGGTTCCAAAGGGTGACAGTTCACAGTGACAGGGACAGGGGACAGGATGGCAACAAGCATCAGGCATGCCAACTGGAGCAGGAAGTTGAATGCTCATACACTTTCAACCTCAGCTGCAATCATAGAGAGCAAACTGAATGTAGGGATAAGTGTTAAGCTCTCAAATACTGCCCCAGTGACATATTTTCTTCAGCAAGAACAGACCTTCAACATCCCCAAACAGCACCACCAATTGGAGATCAAATATTCTAATGTTTGAGCCTTTTTGGAGCCATTTCTCACTCAACCCAGCACAACTCCCAAACTTGATACTTCTGAAGAACTAGTGCCAATGCTTCTTGATTGACAGCAAGGATTTGGTGAAAACTCATGGCATTTGATCACAAGAGTCTCAATTGCTTTATTCAAAATAGGGACTGCTTTCTGCTATTCAGCTCCTTGCTTGTGTTGATTTCTGCTTATCATTGGTTAGAATATACTTGCTAACGCATGTATATATAGACACTGATTATATTCTCCTACCCAAAAGTCAGTATCCTCTTCTTTTAAGCAGAGTTGCAGTAATCGCACCCACATGACACTGGGAACACTTCTTTTGGCCACTACATAATTACCATAAAAGCATCACAGAGATTCATCACAGGGAAATAACTCACATGAATTAAATTGAACTATTATAGGAAATGGTAGCTTTACAGCTCTCCCTGGAATACAGTACTCAGCACAAATAAACATATTTGAATAGACATTTCTTATATGCCTGTGGATGCTGAAGACAGATGTAATTAATTAGAACTACTTGCCAAACAGTGGAGATTTCTTTCCTAGATATTTAAATACTTTGAACAATTCTTTTATGTCTTAGCTAACCTAAACTGTGACAACAGAAAGATAGTTATGGCAGCATTAGGGGCGATTTTAAAATTTAAGCATTCTGGTGGCCTCTGTGGCATATAAATCACATTTGTGTTCTTTGCTCATGGAAATTTCTCTAAACTTATTCATTTACACAAGAGAGAGAGTTCTGAAAGATGATCTGGTTATTCAAGATGTCCATAATGTCAGCAAATATCACAGTTGGCTTCTTTGGCAATCTGGGTTAGACTGGGGAGAAGAATGGGTAATTTATAATTTTCTTATTGGGTTCTAGGCTTGTATTAATGTCCTGAGATTTTGCTCATGGTTTATATTGGAAACTTCTGTTATGGATTCTTCTGGGTGGATTACACTCTTGCTTGTCACAAGACTTAGAATCTGCTTCAACAAGGAAAACACTTCTGATAGCTTTCTCAGTGTGGTTGATACATTGCAGTGACCAACATTCTGTCTATTCTGTTTGTCAAACCCATTTTTTCCACTCATTTCCACAGTTTTATTTTAGTTTAGTTTTAATGAAGCAAGAAATTCGATCCCATTAAAATTTTGCTTTTATTGAAGAAAAAGAAAACATTACAATTTGAAAATGTACATTTCATGGAAAAAATATGGAGACTGATTAAAATGTCTTGAGGAACATCTAAACTTAATTTCTTCAACAATAATAGCTATTGTCTTTTAAACAATTTTATCTACAAAGTCTACATACTTAACAACTTGTGGCTACACAGTCACAGAAACAAAAGACCTACCACTAACGTAGTGGTCTAGTACTATTCCATTAGTGCAAGTGTAGCCATTAAGATCACTGTTCGCCAAAGACAGCCTATCAACTATGAGACTTTGAGTTTCTATAGACTGTTTCTTTCCACCAAGGGATAAGCAGCTTTCCAACCAGAGTCAAAAGATGATTTTGCATTTTGCACTGGTGTTATCTTTCGATGTTTTGAAAATGTAGGAGTATCTTTTATTAACTTCTATTCAAAATTAAGAATTCAATAGGAGGCATTCAGTCAAATCAAATTATAGCTGAGGAACATGCTATTTACTGGCTTCTGCCATTAAGAAGTGAAATTCACCTATATTACCAATAATAATAATAGGCATTCTCTAGACTCTTTGAGAATAACTCAGTGAGAGTGCCCATATAAGTTTAGCAACAAAAGTTGAAACTCTATACTTGAATTTCCTTAGTACCATCTTTAAAAATATATATCCTGGTGTTCTCTTTGGGAAGAAAGGAGAGTTCAAATTATATTTAGTTTGGCCTGAATTGCCATAGGAAAAACTGTTGTTTGAGGACAATGCACATCATTAAAAGTGCTTGGAATGTGTGCTTAGTGAGGGAAAAACAATAGATCTACAATGCAGTGAGAATAAACTTTCCTGTGAATATATTAAATGAAACCTGATAGGAAACATTCACGTTCTCATGAGTTTTGTGACATATGTCAGTGTGCTGACTCCACAATGGGTGAGATTGCTTTCCATATTTTCAGTGTATGAATGTCAAACTTGAAACCTTTTTTATTACAAAAGTTGACTCTGTAGCATTCAATAAATCTTGCATAGATTATGGCATTCATGCATAGCCTAAGGGTTCATTTTGAAGTAGGTAAGCTTCTGTTGTGTGCCTGTACCTTAGCTTTCATGTTATCATACACACACACACACACACACACACACACGCACACACACACACACACACACACACACATTCATAAATGCAAGCCAAGGTAAGCTCCATTTCATTGTAACCTTTTAAAATTCTTCAGCATAATGTCTAGCTATGACATAAATAAGTGTGCAAAAAAAAAAAAACACCAAAAAACAAAACAAAACAAAAAAACCAACAAAAAAGCCGTTGACAAACTTATTCTCATGCTTCATTTACATTGCTCCCAGAACACAAATAGAAAGATATTAAAACTGGGTAAGACTGTCAAATGAGATTCACTCACTTGACAGCTCTGTCACTTTAAATTGCTTTGTTGTTTATGCCATGGCTGCAATCTCAGCCCTGTTACTTGTTAATTGCTTAGTCAATGCAATTGTATCACAACAAATTTATCTGAATTTTAAGAGAAAAACTGTCTCTTGCTTAGATATGAAATTACTTTGATGGATCGAAGGTGATTATTATCATTAAATGTGACAAGCACAAAATAAAAAAAGTCTAGTTTTGAATTCTTCTGCAAGGAAGACATAAAAAGATTCTATTTGAAATTGTTTGATTAAACCCTTTTGGTTATGAAAGCAGGCCATCACATTGCACCAAATAAAATAATTACTGAATGACTATTAACACTCTGTTTAACATGCATTCTCTCTCTTTCTTTCTCTTTCTCTCTCTATCTTTCCCTCTCTTTTTCTTTTCTTTCTCTTTCTCTCTCTCTGTCTCTCTCTCACACACAAAATCATACTTTGGTCATTTACATAACTTTTGAGTATCTTTATATGTGGGTGTGAAGTTACATTTGATGCCATTGAATCATTCACTCACAATGACATGACTCTTTCCTCCAGCAGACACCAATTGCCAATGGTTTCTCAGTTAGTGCTGGAGCCTTGAGAATCCTTTGTCCCTCCCTACTAGAGTCTTAAATTGGCTCAGGTTTGCACACATCTTGTGCAGGTAAGCACAGCTACTTTGACTGCATGTATGCAAAAGCTGTGCTATGTCCAGATGACAGTGTTTCAGAGCTTTCCTTCTGTAACTGTGGTTTTCACATTCTTCTCCTCTTTTTTATTATCCTGTGTCTTTCACATCACCTATCGTGATGCCATTCATTCCCCCATCCCTTTGCATCTACACCCTGTACCCCACCTCCCTTGCCTCCAAAAAAAAAAAAAAAAAAAAAACAAAAAAACAAAAAAACAAAAAAACAAAACTCAGGAGAAAAAAAAAGAAGAAAATAAAATGAAAAAATAAAAATAAGGATTTTTTTTAATCTAGTCATAGAAGCTGTAGCATGACCCAGCAAGTCTTGTCTTTTAAGCCTTTGTCCATACATCTCTACTTGCAAGTGTTCACTGCCAAGGGATTCATTATGAATCCACTTTCTATGTCTAATTCAACCATTTTGAAAATTATGCTCCTCCTCTTTTGAAAGACTTGAAATTATAATAATATAACTTTTTTCAGAATGGTGATGTGGGAAGTAAATAAGGTAATAAATTTAAAAATGCTTGAAAACATTTAGCTATACAAATAAACATGAAATGCATTTTTTATGATGAACAATGTTTAAACATAGGCAGGTCTGCTTCGTATAAGACACTAATACTTGTATTTGAATCTACAAAATGAATATGTAGTTTGTAGTCCTCATATTCTCAGATTCTGGAATCACCTTGTAGTAATTATAAATGTGGATTTTAGTTAAATAGTTAGCTTTAGCTAAAACATGTTGCAATTTAATTTGATTCATGAATCCACTCACACTTTCATTTATTCAACAATACTTTCACTTATTTAACAGTATAAATTTATCATAACATAGTAGGTATGTTCTAAGACCCTGGTGTTGTAGTGATTTAGAAGTTAGTCAACCTCTGTCATGTAAAATAAATGGGTGACAGCTGTATATAATCATTGTTGTAGGAGAAAACAAACCACAAGTACACAAAGTGAGAGAGAAGGTAGTATTATTAATTTACTCTTCTTTTTCAGGAGACCATTGGTATTACAGTCTTTAGGTAAACAGGCTACATTCTGCGATATAATATTTTTTCTGTGAGGCCATTGATCTTACAGAACAGAGCAGATGCACTCAGTACTCTAGCAACACCCTTTTGATCCTTTTGCCATAACAAGCTTGATGTGAGATACTCAAGCATATGTGGGATCCTGGAGCACATTTTCCACATTCTTTTTTACTCTTAAAGTACCTTTCCATTAACACCTATCTCAACACAATGAATTCTGTGAATATCCCAGGATAATTCTGATATACTCATAGTTTTGTGCTAGCTTGAGGATATGATGCTTAAGTTATCTACTATGGCAGCTACCTTTGTAATGCAGCCCTGATTTATATTAGACAGTCAGGCATACTCTAAGCCTCACTTTGATGATAGATAATAAACCAGTTTGCTGCATTTCCATAATATGAGTGGTAAAGGGGAAAAGAACTCAGCTGTGTGAGCTCCCAATGCCCATGGTCTGATCATAATGTAATTTAGATAAATGGGATCAGATGAAAGACTACATGGACAGAAAGTGAAAAACAATACCTAAATTATAGCCAGGATGCTATGTAGTTTGCAGCTTTACCTTCAAGAAGTATAAGGTAGTTTCACGTCTCCTGGTAGCCTTCTACTTTTAGTAGTCCCTTCTGTAAAATGGAGACAGAGATGAAAGTGACTTATACAACATCTCTCATGAGACTGTTCATATTATTTTATCTATAGTATAGGCTTTTCAAAGTTTTAAACAAAACTATGTTTGCATCATGTTGGGTGTCCTCTGTGAAGAACACAAGGACATCATTGAGTGGTGATAGAAACATTCTCCTTTACCTTGTCACTTTCAAAACTTTCCCTTATTAGACATCTTTCTTCCCTCCTGGTACTTTTGTACCTCCTCATTTACTTATGGCACTCAGTCTTTCCTTTTAAGTAGGAAAGGGTGTCTACCAAGAAAACAAATATCATCTATAACTATTTTGTACTGTGATGAGTTTTCATAGCAGTTCTGAATGTTTTGTTGTGTTAAAGTTCTGAGCCTGAATTAAAGGTTTGTAAATTCACCTTGATGTTAGCTAAAGAGTACACATATGTCTTAGAGTAAGAACACAGCAAGAACGGCAACTTTATTCCATGAAATAATTGTTCTCTTGGATCTCTTTGCCCATGGGAGAAGACAATGACTTTTGAATATGAAATAAAATATTAGAGATTAAATGTAAAATATTGGATAGTTGGCAACATTTTGAGGAGGAAAAGTAATATGTTTAGGTATCAGTGTAGACATGGTATAGATACTGACAGAATTATGTGTGAACAGCTGAAGTTGGACTCATGAGTCTATCATATGAAGAATTATTTTTCAAACAGAGGAAGTATTTCATCAATAGCTGCTATGTACAAGTAGTATGGTTAGGAGGAGACTCTTCTGTACAAATATTGTTATCCAATTCAACTTTAAGCATAGTATTTAATGTTTTCCAAGGGTTCAACTATTTGACTCTAAGTAGTTTTGAAAGAAACCCTATTCATTGCTTTTTGATAAAATTCATTTCCAGTGTCTATCTGTAACAGGAACTAAAACTCAGTGTACATTGCCTTTTAGCTAGACATAAGTAGGTACTGTGTATCATTACTTAATATCCCATGTCAACTTGTGATGCACATTCTCTCTTTCATTTTAGTAAACTAGAGCATGGAAAGTCGATCTGCCTTGTTGGTGCCCATAAAGATGGCTGCACTCCTTCTTGGCACAAGGGAAGAGAGTTCAAAAGTGTCCTCAGTAAGTCATAAAGGTCAAAGGTGTGGCTACAGTGGGATGTTTGTCTGTCTTATTCTGAATAACAATAGACTTGGTCTGAGGTGTGGCTACTCCTCATCCTCAAGGCTAGGGAAGGAGAGGTTGAATCTAAGGTGTGGTTACTGAACCCTTAGAGAAAGGAGGAAGAAAAAAGTCTGTTTGTTCCCTATACATGATACCATGTTCCCCTTTTTGGTTAAGGTATATAAGAGTGGTGAAAAGTAAACTGGCGGCATTTCAGTATCTATCCTCCTGATTTTATTCTGTGTCTCTGTCTTTTTTTTTTTTTTTTTTTTTTTTTTTTTATCATCTATAGCTAGCCTTTCCCTCATCCACACACCCCCACTCAGGTTGAACTTGGAGTTGCTCTGCTGGTTCAGATTGCAGCCTCACAAAGACAGCTTCTGATACTGCCTGAAATCAAATATACAATAAATGGGGAAAACAAAATCTGTGAAGTTCCATGGAATCTTTGATCATAAATACTACTTTCATATTTCACTAGGTTCTTTCAATGTTGTGCTTTCAATTTTAAATTGAAAATCAAAGTAATAGTTACAGAAAGGTTTTCTTTAGGTATATAAAATTTCAAAAGAACATTGAATCGATTTTATTTAATATGTTGATGCCTGTATGCACAAACCCTTTTTGTAATTGTTTATTTTTCCACATTATTATTATTTTAATGCTTATGAGGATAATATATTCCAACATCTGTTTGAGTTTTTAGTTACTAAGTATAAAATTCTTAGTGAAAATCCATTATTAGAAATGGTTAATACCAAGTTTTGGTATGGTGTTGCTGTGACTGGGGTTGTTAATATAGTATAAAGGCTAGGTTCTACACTTAAGTGCTGATAACATAAAGTCAAGTGATGGCCATGATTCAGTCTGGGTGAGGTGTAGGTAAGAAGAGGAAGGCCAACTGTAGTTATTAGGCAAAAATAATACATACAGATAATGTGGGTAACAAAGAGGTAAGGGTGATCTAGACATCAGTTGGTTGAACCCAAAAATATGATTATCTCTAAAACATTCTGAGAAAGTAGAATGGTTTGTAGATGATTCTCCTGGTACCAAGATGCAAGATTTAGAGCTGAACATGCGTTTAACCAATTTTCTTGGCTACAATTTACCACCTGTGATCTGTAGGAGCTGATTCCTGAGTAAGTAACATGTTAGATGAACTGGGACATATTGAACTATTTTAGTACAAGTCAATTCATCATAAAAATAGACTGCATTGGGAGAGAGAAACAGATGGACTAAATCCAAGTCTTGTTAAAATGAAAACCTCAGCAGAGATAGACCTAGATAAAGAGCCTGGAATTTTGGCTTCCACCTACTAATGATAATTGCCAGAGATAGCATTACTTAATAGTCATGGCATATAATGAACAACCAGTTTGACATTCTTCTTCTGGTTCAATAATTGGTATGAATTGCTGCCCAGGAGCAAAACTTTCTATTGACCCTTTTGTTCATTAGGAGTAGTTTTAGACTAATTAGTATGAATTATAAAACAATAGAAATAAAAACATCTTAGGGATACATAAACAGAATTGAGGAAAATGGGAAAGTAGCCTGAGTGTCTTCAAACAAGACTTATATCAACATCCACCTCAATATGGGTCTAACGGTAAAAGTGTGTCCACTTTCATTGAGTACAAGATGCCACAGCTTGCACACTGCCAATATCTTGACTTTATTGCAGCTCTTAATGTTGTCAATGAAAGAGGTTGTGACTATTACACTATTAGTTCCTGGATTAAAAATCTGACATAGTTGTATGTGATTGGCAGAGTTTAGTCCATTATTTATACTGAGCTTCAAGGGAGCTAGGTAAGTGAGTATCATATATTTTCAAACTTGTGGGATGGGAATATATTTCTTCTGCTGTGAAGTCTTATAAAGTGTGAATGTGTCATATATAAGAAAGATGCTGAGATGCTAAGTGAACAAAAAGAGTAATGATTGTCTGGCCCTGACATCTTTATGTAAAGCTGTTTTAAAGAGCTCTGGCCTCTGGCCTTGTCAGAATATCCAGTTAACTCATCTCTAAATTTGCTTCAGGGATTCTGACCCACAGTTTAACCCTGTTGTTCATTTAATGGACTTTTCAACAATATCGACACATTTTTGAATTATAGTCCCTACAATTATTTATAGAGAGGTGGATATCAGCAACATTATCCATAAAGATTAAAATAGTCTGAGTTAATAAAAGTATTTATGACATATCACTACCCCTGCATTTGATGATTTGAGGCCAGTGTGAAAATGGTGAATTACCTTACAGATGCTAAAAACATCTGTTTATGAAGAAAGTAGGGATCATTTTTATAATGCATTTTATTCACACTTTCTATATTGATCTTAAGTTTTCATCTCCTAGTTGTTCTCAAAGAAAAAAGCCCATAAGAAAATATGTTGACCGGTGATGATATTTCAGTATACACAGAACATATTTGATTAGGAATATGTCATCAGACATAAGGCATTAAATAATATAAAATCTAAAGCTAGAAGCTTTAGAACAAGAGGAGGATAAGTTAGTACAGTAAAGAATCAAAACATATTGTGAAAATGATACATTCAAGCTACTTATTATGTAGGTATTTTATCACTGAAAGAAATGAGGAAGCATTTTTACAGTGTCAATACTGTATAATCTCCAGACTGTTAAGGTATTTTATTTAAAAACTAAAATATGTACCTCAAGGTATGGGTAGGTAGGTAGGTAGCTACATAGATAAATGTATAGATAGATGCAGCCAACATTGAAGAAGAATGGCTGAGTGATGTAGGTAGTTCTCGGGCTAAAACAATCAGACAAAATAGTATAATAATTATAGCTCCTAAATAATTATCTAAAACCATGTGGTCAGTCAAATGGAGTTTCTTTTTGGCTTTGTATTATACCTCTTTGGCACATGTTCTCTTTTATGTCAAGTCTTCAAATGAGAAATTTTGTAAACAGCACAATGAAACAGTCACTTTAGAAAGAGACAGCATTTCCAACTTCAGCATGAAGAGCAGTAGGAGCTAAGATGAAATGGATTGGGAAATCCCCCTTATCCTATCTCTCTCTGAGTGTGTGTGTGTGTGTGTGTGTGTGTGTGTGTGGGTGTATGTGTGTGTGTGTGCGTGTTGTGTGTGTGCATTTGTGCATATGTGTGTGTATATATATACCCGTGTATGTGAGAAAATGAAACATACGAAAGAGGTAACAATAACAACCAAAGATAATGAATTTCATATTGAGGAATTTGTCCTTCTCCTGAAGTGTTAGTAGTATAATATTAGATATACTGTTTATCTTTTCTCTGTTTTAATAAATTGAAAATACTGAAGTTTAATTGTACTTAGGTTCCTGAAAGCACCTAGAACATTTTATGTAAATACTGGCTCTTAGTAAATATTTAGTCTATGATAATATATTATGCTGGGCTCTTTTATACTTTGTCCCTTAATTATGTCTTTCCCCCTTTAAAATTTCAAATTCCCACAAATTAATAATATGTTGTAATATGCTGTATATTTTTACTAAGAGAATCCAAACATTATTTGAGACATCTATCTATCTATCTATCTATCTATCTATCTATCTATCTATCTATCTACCATCCATCCATCCATCCCCATTACTGTATGCTTTGGTTGGTCAGTACCTTCATGTGGTAACAAGTGCCTGGTTTGATTATCTTCTAAAGCTTACATGTTTTAGTGATTTTCAAAATATTTAATTTAAATAGTTAGAACAGTCTTAAACCAATGAGTATTATCTAGAAACAAGCCAAACTCTTTTGTACCAATTGGCTGAATTCCTTTCATCTTCATCCTAACACATTTGCTAAATTTGAACTCTGTCTGAAAAGTTAAGTTTCCACGGTACTTCTCATTGCATGAAGTGTTTCTCTACCAAATTCTTGACACAATTTGATGGGGTGTGTTCCCAAAAGTGGAGGAGAGAAGTCCTACTATCATTCTCTAGTCTGTATAAGGCAGTAAAGAAAAAGAAATAGTAGCATATGTAAATTATTTAGTAAAATGGAAAGTAATAACATCATTTTTCGAAGTTCAACTAGCTCAAGGACCCAAATGTTAAAAGAAGTACTTGAGAGAGAGAGAGAGAGAGAGAGAGAGAGAGAGAGAGAGAGAGAGAGAGAGAGAGAGAGAGAGAGAATAAAAGAGGGAGCCATTATAGAATTGAAGAGAAAATGACTCTAGAGTAATGTCTAGAGACCTACAAGACTGACCACAACTAACAATTTGAGCAACAGTGGAAAGGCTGCCATAAATGCCCTTCCCTGATAATGAGATGGATGACTAATTTATGCACCATCATGGAGCCCTCATCTAGTACCTGTTGGAAATGGAAGCGACACCCACAACTAAACACTGAGCCGAACTAGAATCCAGATGCAGAGAGGGAGGACAAGACTAGGCTGTAGAAACACATAGAGACAGCTGACCTGAACAAGGAGGAGCTAACGGGCCCCCCAGACTGATAGCTGGGTATCCATTATGGGACTGACTCAGACCCCCTGAACATGTGTCTCAGCTAGAAGGCCTGAGCAGTCTAAGGGACCTCAGACAGTGGAACCAGGATGTATCCCTGGTGCACCAAAGGACTTTGTGGGCACATCCCCCATGGAGGGATACTCCCTTAACCTAGAGACAGGAGAGAAGTCCTAGTCCCTACTTCAAATGACTTGACAGATTTGGATGATCCCTCCTGAAAGGCATCACCCTACATGTGGAGTGAGGGGGGGGATGGGAGGGGAGGGTGGTCTGGGTGCATATGCGGGTGGGAGGGAGGGAAAGATGGAGAGAGGGAAGGAGAGGGAACTGGGATCTCTATGTAAAGTTAAAAAATAAATAATAATAATAATAATAATAATAATAATAATAATAATAATAATAATAAAAGAAGTATTTAGGGCCGGGTGGAAGAGACAGCCCGATCTTTGTGAGACTGAGGCCTGCCTGGTTTACAGAGATTTCAGGACAGGCTCCAAAGCTACAGAGAAACCCTCTCTGAGTGGGGTTTGGGGGAGGAAGTATTTAGTTACTCAAAAATGGCCATTCTTGGTGCAGAAAGGGCAAAGACCTCTAGTGAGTATGATATGAGACATGAGACGCTGATGTACTTGAAGTCCTGTGATTCCTTTGACTGTGACTTCATGTGAAAAAGCCTAGTAACAAACAGTCCTACCTGCTAATGACAGTGCCTGTCAGTCAGGTTGTTTAATTTTGGAGGAGATGAATGGAAAGCTAAGAAAGTCCAAGGAATTAAGACCACAACTGAAAGAATTTTGTCTAGCCACTGTGGGGTTTTCAGAACAATAAAATAAAAATAACTTTGTGCTGAGAAAGACAGCAATTTCTTCCTTTCTCTCTTCCCTATAAGGCCCCTTCCCCAGACCTAGTTCCCCCAGGTCATATCTGCCCTGTCCCCACCCCCAATGGACATGGTCAGTGCCACAGGTGGGGACTAAGTGAATGTCTCACTACACTTATTATTGAATAAAACACGTCTAGGTATTTTTTAAAGGCCTGAAGATTCTCTAGATGCATTTTTTTTTTTTTTCAGTCAACCACAGCTGGTGCTGCCAGCAAGTGGAAAAGGGAAGGTTCTAGTTTTCACTTGTTTCCTGTGAGAGCCTGAATACAACTTCAAAGTATTAATTACAGTCACATTTGACGGATCCAAAGGGCAAACCATTGTGTTGATTCAGTTTCACAAGGGACTTGAGGTTTCTGTGAAATTTAATTAATTTTCTTTCTTCTGTAGGTTAAGTTACTGTAAGTGGGGGCTGAATTCTATCAACATGGTTTTTTCCCCCCACTGAATTCATTTTGAAAGTTGCCTCAGAGAATTTCTCAGTTGAAAAGGAAAGATATGGGTTGGTAAGTTTAACCATGTTCTTAAATACAGAAATTGTGACTGCACTAACACAAGTCTCTTATTACACATAGGAAATAATTTACCATGACTGGTTTGAATAATAATGAATATAAATATTTTTATAAAAAAATCCAGATTGTGCTTATTTGCCATTTTCACTATTAATTCTTTGCTCCTTTAGGGAAGTCATCTGGGAGAAGGGATTTAATTATAGAAAGGTCTGTGACCTTCCTCTACCATGCTGGCCAAGAGCATATTTCACTACTTACATTACTCCACTCATGAAGAAACACTCTGTTGCACCCAATATGCAATCTACTCAAAGCCTGAATTTTAAAAGACCCATGGTTTAAGTTTTAAATGCTTGTTTTAAATTTTGTTTGCTGTTTGGAGGCACGTTTCAGCACTTGTAATGTTAAGTTCTTAAGTGTAAATAAATAAATTCAACAAAGTTATATATGTGTTATAATTCGTTATGCTAGGTTAGATTATATCTTGTCAGAAATTGCATCTTTTGTTCTCTTCTCATGCTTTGGAATATCCTGAAATTAATTACTAAATCTATGCTGTGAAATTTTAATTTCCATTTTAAAAAATACTCGACAACCCAGATAGTGGCTCACATCTTATCCCAGCATTCGGGAGGCTGAGGTAGGCTGAGCTTTGTGAGTTTGAGACCAACCAGGACAGCCAGGACTACACACATACACACACACAAAAAACCCCTGTCTTAAAAACAAACAAACAAAAAAATACTTGACAAGTTCATATAATAAATTTTGGCCAGTTTCATTTTTTTTCTTTATTTTTGAGATTATAATATAATTATGATATTCAGCATCTTGACTTTCCTCCTTCCAAACCCTCCCAAATACCTCTCTCTGTTCTACTTCGAATTCATTGACTCTTCTTTTATTGTTAATGTGTACATTCTTAAATATAGCCTATTCACTTGTCATGTTGTTATTTGTATGTGTATTTTCAAAGCTGAATACATTTTCGATCCCAGTCAGTCTCTCTCAACCTGGACCTCTCATACGGAAGGATTTTTTTCTCGCCCAGTCTGCTGCACCCACTGGTGTGAGGTCTCTATTTTTCTTGTGTTGTGGCTTTATTTTCTTAGCTTTGGCTGCTGACATGAAGATGGGTGTGGGAGTATTTACTGGATTATGTGGCCACTACAGTGGAGCACTGTAGCCCTTTCGGGGTGTGGTGGGCCTCATGAGCCCCTCTCTTACCCATGATTGAGTGATGAAAGGTCCAACCATGTGCTGGAAACCACAGCTACAGTAAATTCTCTAGTGCCACAGCCATGTTATACATAGACAACAGTATTTCACAGTAGATGTCTTCAGCCTGTAGATCTTACAATTTCTCTACCCCTCTTCTATACCATTTCCCAATACTTAGAGAGAGTGATAGAGATATCTTGCTTGGTAAGGACTCACACTTCACAGTCACTTTTTCTGTCATTTTGACCCTTGTGATTCTGTGTAAACTAGTGTCTACTGCATGAAGGAGCTTATAGAACGACACAAATCTGTGGATTTAAATATAAGTATTTAGAAGGCAGATTTGACAACACATCCCTTTAGCTACACAACAGTAGCAGGCTTTCCTGTAGGGACTATGATCTTCCCAGTTACTGGCTCTTTCCTGGCAGGTTCATATTATAGTTGCATTTAAAGCTTGTTAGACAGGAAAAGATGATCCAACTTTCATTTTCTTTCTTTTTTTTTAAATTTAATTTATTATTTTACATGTCAATCCCAGTTCCCACTCCTCCCCTCCATCCCCCCTCCCTTTTACCCTCTCCGCCCTCTCACATGCACCCTGACCTCCCTCCCCTCCCATGCCCCCACCCCAATTCCACATGTAGGGCAATGCCATCCAGGTGGGGTCATGTAGATCTGTCAGGTCATTTGAAATAGGGACTAGGACTTCTCTCCTGTCTCTAGGTTAAGACAATATCCCACAATGGGGGATGTGTTTGCAAGGTCCTTTTGTGCACCAGGGATACATTCTGGTTCCATTATCTGAGTTCCCTTAGACAGCTCAGTCCTTCTGGCTGAGACCCATATTCAGGAGGGCCTGAGTCAGGCCCGTGCTGGATTCCCAGCTATCAGTCTGGGGGCCCGTTAGCTCCTCCTTGTTCAGGTCAGCTGTCTCTATGTGTTTCTGCAACCTGGTCTTGTCCTCTCCCACTGCATCTAGATTCTAGTTCGACTCAGTGTTTAGGTATGGGTGTTTGCTTCTGTTTCCAACAGGTATTAGATGAGGGCTCCATGGATAAGTTAGTTGTTGATCTTACTATCCAGGAAGGGCATTTATGGTAGCCTTTTCACGGTTGCTCAAATTGTTAGTTGGTAGCAGTCTTGTAGGTCTCTAGACCTTTCTTTAGGTTCAGTTTTTTCTTCAAACCAGTATTGGCTCCCTCTTTTATGTTCTCTCTCTCTCTCTCTCTCTCTCTCTCTCTCTCTCTCTCTCTCTCTCTCCTGTCTTCTATTCCTACCCTGACTCAATCTTCCTAGTTGCACGTGTTTTTCTCTCCTCCCCCACTCTTTCTCCTACTTCTCTCTCCATCCACTGCTCCCCCCCCCTTCCCCTGTGCTCTGGGGGACTTGTCCCTTCCCCCTTCTATGAGGGACTTTATGTGAATCTCTTAGAATACACCTTGTATCCTAGTTCCTCTAGTGGTGTGAATTATAGACTGGTGATCCTTTGCTCTAGGTCTAAAATCCATATATGAGCGAGTACATACCATGTTCCTCTTTTTGTGACTGGGTTACCTCATTCAGGATGGTTTCTTCAAGTACCATCCACTTGCCTGCGAATTTCAAGATACCATTATATTTTTCTGCTGAGTAGTATTCCATTGTGTAGATGTGCCACATATTCTTTATCCATTCCTCAATTGAGGGGCATCTAGGTTGATTCCAGGTTCTTACTATTACAAATAGTGTTGCTATGAACATAGTTGAATAGATGTCTTTGTTGCATGGATGTGGATCATTTGGGTATATGCCTAAGAGGGGGATTGCCGGGTCCTGTGATAAATTAATTTCCATTTTCCTGAGAAACCACCATACTGATCTCTAAAATGGCTGTATGAGTTTGTACTTCCACCAGCAGTGGAGGACTGTTCCCATTTCTCCACATCCTCTCCAGCATGAGTTGTCATTGGTGTTTCTAATTTTAGCCATTCTGGCAGGAGTAAAGTGGTTTCTCAAAGTTGTTTTGATTTGCATTTCCCTGATAGCTAAGGATGTGGAGCACTTTCTTAAGAGTCTTTCAGCCTTTTTGAGTTCCTCTATTGAGAATTCTTTCAGCAGTTCTGTACACCATTTTTTAATAGGGTTGTTTGGTGTTTTGTTGACTAGTTTCTTGAGTTCTTTGTATATTTTGGAGATCAGCCCTTTGTTGGATATAGATTGGTGAAAATCTTTTCCAAGACTGTGGGCTGCCGTTTGGTCTTGTCTACTTTGTCTTTTGTATTACAGAAGCTTCTAAGTTTGAAGAGGTCTCATTTATTAATTGTTGCTCTCAGAGTCTGTGCCTCTGGAGTTGTGTTCAGGAAGCAGTCTCCTATACCATTTGTTCAAGGGTACCTCCTATTTTCTCTTCTAAGAGGTTCAATGTGGCTGGATTGATGTTGAGGTCTTTGATCCATTTAGACTTGTGTTTTGTGCATGGAGATAGACATGGGTCTATGTGCAGTCTTCTACACACCATCATCCAATTGTGCCAGCACCAATTGTTGAAGATGCTGTCCTCTCCCCATTGTATTCTTTTAGCTGTTTTGTCAAAAATCAGGTGTGGGTTAATATCAGGATTTTCAATTTGATTCCATTGGTCTACCTGTTTATTTTTGTCCTAATACCAGGCTGTTTTCAGAACTATAGCTTTGTAGTAGAGCTTAAAGTCAGGAATGGCGATGCCTCCTGAAGGTATTTTTTTGTGCAGGGTTGTTTTGGCTATCCTGAGTCTTTTTTTCTCCATATAAAGTTGATTATTATCCTTTGAAGTTCAGTGAATAATTGTGGTGGGATTTTTATTGGGATTGCATTGAATCTGTAGATTGTTTTTGGCAAGATTGCCATTTTTACTATGTTTATCCTACCTATCCAAGAACTTGGGAGATTTTTCCATTTTCTGGTAACTTCTATAATTTCTTTCTTTAGAGACACAGAGGTCTTATTATATAGGTCTTTCCCTTGTTTGGTAAGTGTTACCCCAAGATACTTTATGTTGCTTGTGGCTATTGTAAAGGGTGATATTTCTCTGATTTCTTTCTCTGCCTCTTATTTGTCTGAATGAAGTAGGGCTACTGATTTTTTTTTTTTTGAGTTTATCTTGTATCCTGCTATTTTGCTGAAGGTGTTTATCAGCTGTAGGAGTTCCCTACAGTTTATTGGGTCGCTTATGTAAACTATCATATCATCTGCAAATAGAGAGAGTTTCACTTCTTCCTTTCCAATTTGGATCCCCTTGATCTCCTTTTGTTTTCTTATAGCTTTAGCTAGAACTTCAGGGACGATATTGAAGAGATATGGAGAGAGAGGGCAGCCTTGTCTTGTTCCTGATTTTAGAGGAATTGGCTTAAGTTTCTCTCCATTCAGTTTGATGTTGGCAGTTGGTTTGCTGTATATTGCTGTTATTATGTTTAGGTATGTTCCTGTTATCCCTGATCTCTCCAAGACCTTTATCATGAAAGGGTGTTGGATTTTGTCGAAGGCTTTTTCAGCATCTAGGGAGATAATCTTATGGTTTTTCTTTTTCAGTTTGTTTATATGGTGGATCACGTTGATAGATTTTCATATGTTAAAACATCCCTGCAATCCAGGGATGAAGCCTACTTGGTCATGGTGGATGATTTCTCTGATGTGTTCTTGAATTCAGTTTGCCAGTATTTTACTGAGTATTTTTGCATCGATGTTCATCAGGGATATTAGTCTGTAATTTTCTTTCTTAGTTGTGTCTTTGTGGGGCTTGGGTACCAAGGGGTTTGTGGCCAGTAAAAATAGTTTGGCAATAAACCTTCTGTTTTTATTTTGTGGAACAATTTAAGGAGTATTGGTATTTGGTTTTCCTTGAATATCTTTGTACAATTCTGCACTGAAGCCATCTAGTCCTCGGCTTTTTTTTGTTTGAAGGCTTTCGATGACTGCTTCTATTTCATTGCTATTCCATTTCATAGGTCTATTCAAGTTGTTTGTCTGTTCATAATTTAATTTTTGGGAACTGATACTTATACAGGAATTTGTCAATTTCCTTTGAATTTTCAATTTTTGTGGAATACAGGTTTTCAAAGTATGACCTGAAAATTGTCTGCATTTCCTCTGTGTCTGTTGTTATGTTCCCTTTTCTGTTTCTGATTTTCTTAATTTGCATGTTCTCCATCTCTCTGCTTTTTCATTGTTTTCTCCATCTATAGTGATTGAGAGTTTTGCTGGGTATACTAGCCTGGGCTATTATCCGTTGTCTCTTAGTACTTGTAGAATATCAGTCCAGAACCGTCTGGCCTTGAGTGTTTCCATGGAGAAGTCAGGTGTAATTTTGATAGGTGTGCCTTTATATGACCCTTTTCCTTCGCTGCTCTTAATATTCTTTCTTTATTCTGTATGCTAGGTGTTTTGATTATTATATGTCGAAGGGTCTTTTTTCTTTGGTCCAGCCTATTTGGTGTTTGGTGTGCTTCTTGTACTTTCATGGGCATGCCCTTCTTCAGATTGGAAAAGTTTTCCTCTATGATTTTGTTGAATATGTTTTGGTACCTTTGAGCTGGGCTTCCTCACCTTCCTTTATGTCTATTATTTTTAAGTTTGGTTTATTCTCGGTGTCCCACTTTTCCTGGATGTTTTGTGTTAAGGATTTGTTGGATTTATGGTTTTCTTTGGTCGATGAATCTATTTCCTCTAGTTTATCTTCCACACCTGTGATTCTCTGTTCCATTTCTTGAATTCTGTTGGTTATGCTTGCTTCTGTAGTTCTCAATCTTTTGCCCAGTTTTCCTATTTCCAGCATTCCTTTGGTTTGTGTTGCCTTTATTTTCTCTGTTTCAGTTTTCACGTCTTGAATTGTTTCCTTCACATGCTTAATTGTTTTTTCTTGGCTTTCTGTACTCTCTTTACTTTCCTTAAGAAATTTGTTCTTTTTTTCCACTTTTTTGTTTGTTTTTTCTTCCATTTCTTTAAGGGATTTTCTCACATCTTCTTTGAGGGCCTCTATCATTTTTATGACAATAATTTTTAAGCCGTTCTCTTCTGCTTCATGTGCTTTGTTGTATTCCAGTCTAGTTGTGTAGATCCCCTAGATTCTGGTGTTGTCATGCTTGTCTTTCTGTTGTTAGGTGATTTCTTGTATTGCCGTCTTCCCATAGCTTCTTTCAGTAGGTGTTGGTGGGGGTCTCTCCCTCTCTCTATGGTACATCCCCGGTGGGCTTAGGTGGGTCAGAGGTTTGATATCTGTAGCTCTGGGTGGTTCAAGCTCTCTAGGAGTCTCTCCATAGGCAGGGCCCTGGCGATGGGGGTCAGTGATCATGCTCCAGTAGAAGACTGATGATGGGGGTCAAAGATCCTTGAGGCTGGGACTCTGGATGTTCCTTGTGCCTATGGGCAAATCTAACCTAGTCCTGGTACTCTCTAGATGAGGCTTCTTTAGCAGAGGCCCTGCTATGGGGGTTAAGGATCCTGCTGGCAGGAACTCAGAGTGGTCTTGCTGAGATAGGTGATCTATGGGAGGGGACCTGGACTCCAGTAGAGGACTGGCGGTGGGGGTCAGAGACCAAGCAGATAGAAATTACAGGTGGTCCTGCGTGGATAGTCAGGTCTCCTGTGTTTAGAGCAGCTCCCAGAAGTTCCCCCAAAGCTGTGTGGACTGTTGGCTCCACTCTGTGTCCCAGTGCTCAACCAGACAGTGGGACAGTGGGCAGGGTGGGGCACAGGGTGGGAGGGATGGCAGGCTCACGGTAGTGGTGGGTGGGGGTATATCAGAGCTCTAAGAATGCTCTCGATGGGGACAGTTCACAGGAGCAGGGGGATCTGGGGCCAACCCAGGGAGTTCCCAGGGGAGGGTGCAGGGCTGGCGGCGGTAGAGCCAACTTTCTTTTCTTAAGGTCAGGTATGACCTCTGTTTTAGTCCTTTCTATATGTTATTACAAAATGACTTCAACAGGATAATTTCCAGTCACTATTAACTTATTCCTTCCTCTTACAGAGGCTGCAAAGTCTAACACAAAGGCACTGGCAGATGCAGCTTCTGGCAAAGACTTCTCTTGCAAACACAGTACTGTTGTGCTATAGCATCACTTGGCAGAAGGATCAAAGGGGGCACAGTGTTATAAGTATTTTAACCTCCTTCATGATGGTAGAATCTTTACCACAACCCACATCCCAAAGTTCCCACCATTTCATACACGTTCTGTGGAAGTTAAGTTTTACCATGAGGTTTGAAGGCACACACCTTGGTGTCATATAGAAAACCCTTCCTCACAGTGCCAAAGAGCATACCTTGCTCATGGAGCTTTCTCTGTGCAGTCTTTTATGCCAGAGATTGCTATCACCTAGCGTTTTCATTCTTATATTTAACTCAAGACATTTTCTTGAGATCGAGATCTTACAAAAGATCCAAAGACCCAAACTAAGTGAAATTGTATACATTACACATGTATTTACTCCTTGAGGTGGCATGCCTACTCAGGCTGGTTTGCTGTAGCCTGGTTGATCCAAGTGAAGTCTTAACTTTGCCTTATATTTCTGCACCTATGTAAAATTAGCATCTTCCCTGGATCAGCAATGCAAGTAACTTTCTATATCTTTTTCTCTCCTATTTTACCCACTACCCTTGTTCTCATGGGTTCTCACTCACCTAGTCTAGTATTTCCAAGGAGAGACACATATTTATTAATGGCTTATGGAAAACTGGGAACATTTGAGAATGTTTCCTTGTTGATTAAATAGAAACAAATATTTGTCTGTAAACAACAAAATGTGCACTAAGTTAAGGACTGACTTTAGCTCCAGAACTGATGGTGATTGTATGTACTTTGTATCAGAAAAAGAAAATAACTTTTCCAGTTCTCAGAACCTTCTTTTGTTAAGGGAGGATACACCTGCCCTGCACAATTCCCAAAGTATGCTATGACTGAGATTGCCACCTAGAAACATTTAAAACACTTCAAATTGACGTGTATGATCACATGTGTGAGGTGGAAACCAGAAGAGAGTGATGGAAACCATAGAGCTGGAGGTACATGCAATTGTGAATGGTCTGATGTGGGCTTTTGGAACCCAAGTGTTCTGTAAGAGCATAAAATGCTAGGAAGTGTATAGATGTAAAGCCATCTCATGTTTTTTGGAAATGCCCTTAAAGACAGTACTTTTATATAAAACATTTGGACATAAACAAACATATTCAACCTACATTCTTTGTGTCTAATGATTATCCTTTTGTTGTTGTTGTTGTTCAAATAATGGTTTTAAAGTTACAATTTAGTTGTAATCAAACAGGGATGTAAAGAAAGGTTTTGGTTTAAAACCTCAAATTCTTACCCTGGTGCTTGGCTGTGGATCTTTGCATCTGGTTCCATCAATTACTTGACGAAGGCTCTATGATGTCATTGCGGTATTCACCAGTCTGATTTCAGGGGAAGGAGCTCTAGGAATCCAGTTGAAGAGAGGGACGAGGGAATAAATGAACAAGGGATGTCAATATCATGAAGGAAATATCTATAGAGACAGCTGAATCAAATTCTTGGGAACTCATGAATTCTAGACCCACAGCCATGGAGACTCTATGGTACCTAACTAGGCTCTCTGCATGTGGGAGACAATTGTGTAGCTGAGTCTAGCTGAGGGGCCCCAGGCTGCAGGTCCTGTATCTATTCCTGATGCATGAACCAGCTTGTTGGAGCCCATGTCTATGGTGGGATGCCATGTTCAACTTTAATGTGTGTGTGCGTGCTTGGTCTTGCCTCAACTTAATGGCCAGGCTTTGTTGACCCCCATGAGAGCCATTATCCTGTGAGAGGAATGGATGGGGGTGGCTTGGGGGGGTGAGGGGAGTGGTAGGAGGGTGGAAGAGAGTACTGTGGTTGGAAAGAAAAATGAAGTTTTAAAAAGAAACTTAAAACCCTCCATTTCTGTTCCTAAAAATACATATTTGACATAACTTAGAAAAAAAATTCCAAAATTATTAAACAACTTAAATTCCAATATATGATATGCTATATGTTCTGATAAATTATTACAGACATGAAATATGGTTCCATATTTCACCATAAGTGATAGTGAAACATTGACATACTTTCCTACATTTTTTACTTGAAGACACTCCATTTCTAACCCTAGACTCATAGCTGATTAGGTTTTAATAAAAGCATTAATCCAAAATTCTAGGTTGACCTCTAGGATGTGTTAAAATGTTTCAGTACTTTCAGAAAATTTTATCCTTGTCGACATTTTTAATGTTTATTTCTCATTTGTTTTGTGATCACCTAGGCACCACTTACTAGAACTCAATCATACTCACCAGTTATTTCAGTACTAAAATTTAATTAAAATTCATGAAAAAAATCTGCATCAGACATCTAATGTTCTATAGGAATTTCTGAAAGCTCAGGTGAAAGGGCAAGAGTAATTAAGAATTTATCTGCAAGGTCTTTAAATGAAAGCATCTGAAAGAAAGGCTTAATGTAGGTTAGGACTTAACACAACTACCCTTGAACTTGCTTGTAATGGAGTATCCATTTACTATTGAACTAATTCTTGCAGATTAACACTCAGCAATTTTGCTTTTAAAGATTTATTTATTTTTATATCATCATAGGTGTTTTGTCTGCAAGTATGTTCATGCACCATGAGTGTGTGTTGCTCTCAGAAGCAAGAGAGTACATCCTATCTCCAGGAGCTTGAGTTATAGATAGTTGTGATGCATCACGTAGGGGCTGTCAATCAAATCTATGGCATCTGGAAGAGCATCTAGTGTTCCTAATCACTGAGCAATCTCTAGCATAGCACTTAGCAAGTTTGATAAAACATTCTGATTTGTAATACTGTCCCATGAATGTTTAAGGACATATTTACCAGGAGCTTCTATAGCTTCAAAAGGAGAAAATTTTCACAGTATACCACCATGTCAGTTATGTGTCGATACAATAAACTTAGAATAACAATTGTGAATTATGCTTTTGACAAGAATTATACCTTAAGTTAGGATTTACATATTAAACTATATTTAAATTTGTTTAGGGCTATCAATTTCTTAGGCATATAAAATATGGACTTGAACATTTATTCAATGAGTGTTCATTAGATATCTATTGGATATCACTCTATTAAAAACATGTTGAAAATGCTGTAGTTAATAAATGTAAGAAATATTGTGTTGTTTTAAAAAAACATTTGCATTAAGAAAGAAGAAATGTAAATTGGCTGTATTAAAAAAAACAAACAAGTCAGACATTATATAAAGGTTGTTAAAGAAAAATTGCAAAATGACATCTGGCTGGGTAAACTGTGTGTATGTGGGATGCATAGTGTGAATTAGCATCTTAACTAGTATTTAAAAGGTGAAGTATAAGAGATACATGAAAGTTGAGGAGGACAAACCAACCAAGAGTACACCAGTTTAAAAAATAGAAAATCAAGTGTATAGGAGGAAAAGCAGGGAGGGAGTTTGGGATCAGTAGAAGTGCTGTCAATAGGCACTTGCTATCTAACTGTAAAGATAGTGAAAACAATGCAATTAATTAGGAACTATGAGAAATATTTTCCTTTTAGCACAAATCCTTTAATAATCATCCCGATACTGTCAGTAATTTTTATCAGGCAGATTCATATATAAAATGCTCCAGAGACTGTGTATGCTTGAAAATAGGGCTAACTACAAAACTAACTCGAGCAAAATTCTAACATTTAGTTCTTTCATTTAGTCAGAGGTTCATGAAAATATAAACTTCATGTTTATTGCCTTTTATTGAGTAACCTCATCTGTTTTTTTGTCCCGAATGAAACCTTGAGTCTGTATCAAAGCAATGAGAAGAGCAGAATTTGAGTACATAAAATTCTGCCAAAAAATGGAAGGAAAATGACATCTATAAAAGCAGTGACAATAGTATTTACAGTGTGTTTTATAGTTTTAAAGAAGTGTGTCATAGAAGGCATAGGCTTTGGACTTAGATTGTGTTTTCCCAATTCTGCTTATCATGCAAAATGAATTTCTGAGTGTTATTTACCTTAGTTTAAAAACAATTATTAATGCTCACTTTCCCTGATTGCCAGGTACATTCAATATGGCAATGTAAGAATAAAATATTTAATACACAATGAAAGCAAAGTGAATGTTAATTTCCCTTGTCCATTTTAATAAACATTATCTCATAATATCTTTGTGAAATAGACATCATCCATTATTCATCATTTCCCTTGTGCATTTCTCATAAACATTATCTCATAACATCCTTGCAAAATAGACATTATTCATTTATTTTACATATAGTATTTGAGTTTCTACTCTAGTAACCTTGCACAGATGTAGTAGAGGCTAAAGCAAATAATGAAACCAAAAATGTTTGACTTGTTATGAATGCAACACGGAAAGTTGCAAGAAAGATGGACAATGAACAAAGACATATAAAAAATGTATGGTACTTTCAGAACTTCAATAAGTCACTCAAAGCAAATATCACTTACATTGGTTGGTTTTACTTTATTTTATAGCATGTTATTTTTGATCTACAAATTAATATTATCCTCGTATAATCATAGTTCCCTTGCAAAATAGAAACAATAGGTATTTTAGTTAGTTTTCTATTGCTGTGATAAAACATTACTAGAACCAATTTGTAAGAGAAAGGGTTTATTTTGGCTTATCATTCTACAGGAGGAGTCCAAACTGGTGTTGGCTACATGACAACATGTAGCCTGAGCAAGGAACTGAGAGATCATTTATCTACAACTGTAAACATGAAACAGGAAGCAAACAAAAAGTAGGTCAACTCCATGAACTCCCAGAGCCCATTTGCTTGCCAAGCAACTGCTGTATGACCTGAATTTTATCTCCAGATCCCACATGTTGAAAAGACAAAACTGACTGTCACAAGTTGTTCTCTGACCTTAAAACATGTGGAAGAATTCACCTGTATTTAAACCAACACTTTGCATACCACAACCACCACCAGCACCACCACTACCAATAATAACAAAGATACTGATAATGAATAAAAAAGAATTTGGGACTGGAAAGATAGATCAGTGATTAAGATAGCATACTGCTTTTGTAGAAGATGAAAATTTGGTTTCCAGAACCCAAGTTGGGTTGTTCACAAATGCCTGGGAACTCTAGACCACTGTAGAATCTGAAACCTCCAATTTCTACAGGCACCAGCACTCACCTACACTTACACACAGACATGTGCACTTACTTAATTAAACATAATAAAATAAAACTTTAAAAAACAAAAAATATTTTGTTCATCTCAAAACTAATAACATATTAACAGCTAGACTGGTATTGACCAGTATTCAGTTAACCTGACCTATATAAGTTGATACACAATTAACTAACCTAATCCTTTATGCTAAGAAAAAATGATTTTGTAATTAATCATATTTTTACTTCCTTTTTCTGTGTGTCCAGAAAATGTATGTAGTTCAACCTTTAAGAAGTACTTATTTGTAAAGCTAAAAAAAAAAAAAAAAAAAAAAATAAATCATCAAGAATGAAATGGGCATGCTGGTGAGAGCTACACAGATAAAATCTTTTGGAAGCCATTTCAAAACTAAAATTTATGATGTGCTAATAAAAACACAAACTGGCTTTAAAGGTATTTTTATATGTTTCACTAGATGCTATTTCACTCCACATGAAGAACATTATACTATGGAGGATAACCTCTGCAGACATTTGTCCTCAACTGCATAAAGACTCAAGAAATATAGCATTGTAGATGCCAAACAATGAACAGTGGTGTACTTAAATAAGAATTATAAAATTGGGAACAAAAGACTCCTTTTTAAGAGGAATTATCAAAGAGAAATTTGAAGAATATAATTTGGATCTAAAAATACTCCAGTCATAGACTGGAGTGCATTTATGAGAAAATTTGAACAAACAAACATTTTAGGAAATGGAAAATGAATCAACATCAATGCCCTGCCTTATTATGTTCAAGCTTTCTTGTCTGATTTTGTTTGACTGTTGAGTTCTACGTTTATGAAAAGTATCTCTAAATAGATGAGTGCTCTGTCATGGTTAAGTTGTTTTGTGAGAAAAGTTTTCTCCACCTGAAGTGCAAACTTATATTTGCATAGATGTCAAGGCTTTTAAAACATGTTTTAGATAATTGCATCAAGTCGTAAAATGTGCTTACTGTAGAAAAGAGATAATTCAGACCATACCTGCTTTTAAATACTTTAGATACAATTGAACTCAGCCCACACAAGACCTTGTTTTCTTCTTTGCCTGCTCCACATGGAGTTGTTTTGTATAGGATAAGACAACTCACCATAACCTTCAGTATTCAAGATGATTATTACGCATTATCTTCCTGTTGGAATTGCTGGATAAGAAGTTAAATTAGAAGAAAGTTTCCGAAACAGTTGCTGAAACTGGGATAGTATTAGGACCTTTGTCAGGATCCTTGATAAATAACAAATGCTCCCTGTGACTTGCCTGAGTGTTGCAGACAGATGGGTGGAGAATGGGAAAACTCTGGGAAACTTAATGCCCAACATGTAATACAATATTCTAAAAATAAAATATGGAGAAATTAAGCTATCAGAGTAGAACCAAACATGCTATACTACTTAACAAAAAAACAGAGGTAGGAGTGCTTTCTTATTTGTCAGAATCCACAAGTACTTGTGTTATGGGATGGAGATAGTATTTCTTAAATGATACAAGATGGAAATTACTATTCTTAAAGCCTAAATTCAAAATACACAGAAATAGAAAATGTCGTCATTTACCCACAGAACATCATAAATACAGAATTATCCTGTGACTTCATGAAAGAAGTTGAAGAGAAGAAATGCAGGTACTTCCAAAACAAAATGGTGTAAAATCACCTGCCATTTATTTGCATAACGTCTATGTGAAAAAACGGGTTTCATGTTTAGTTTTGAGTCCTACCATAAGACACATCAGTGTATTGATGGAAATATTTAAGTCTGGAAAACTCTGAAATTCCAAATAGTTTCTGATATTAAACATTGGAGTTAACAAACTTTTATTCTGTGCTTTCTTTTTCCATTTTAAAGTGAATTTTCAGAACTTCATAGTTTCTTTACTTGCATGTGTGTGTGTGTGTGTGTGTGTGTGTGCACATAGGTGTGCAAGTGTTCTTGACTATGTGGGTATGTGTGAGATACACATCCTGATGCCTTCTTTGATTACTGTCAACCTCACATTTATTAATTTACATTTATCATACTGTGTGCTTTCATCATGTTTCCCCCTACAGCTTTTTCTAGATTCCCCCTACCTTCCTATTTCTCAACTTCATGTCAATTTTCTCTTTTGCTCTCTTAAATAAAACAAACATGAACAAAAATGAAAAGAAAAAAAATATAGAGAACCTTTGTGTGTTGGTCCACTACTCCTGGGCCTGGTGCCTGCCCTCTCCCAACAGTAATCAGTTGCAAATAGACAAATTCTTGTCTAGGATGAAATTTTGTCCACATCCCCTTCTCAGTGCTGTAAGTTTTGTTTAGTTTGAATATGTGCAAATCCTGTGTATACTGTCAGAGTCTTTGTGAGTTCATTTGTGTATCAGATCTGTTATATCTGGAAGATGATGTTTTCTTGGAGTCATTCAACAACTCTGACTCTTAGAACCTTTCTTCCTTTTCTTCCACAGGGGTCCTTGAGCTTTGAGGGGAGAGGTTTGATGATCCCTCCCTAAACCTGGAGTTCATCATTTCATCTAGACTAGCTGGCCAGTAAGGTTGTAGAGCCTGCCTGTCTCTACTTCCCAGTGCTGGGATTGTAGATTCAGAACATCACATGTAGCTTCATATTTTATGTGATGTTCAGGCCCAACACAGGAAACATCCTACTCACTGAGTCGTCTTCCTATCACAAAGAACTTAACTTTAAAAGTATTTTATTTGAAAATTTTCTTAATAGTAAACTGATGCTATTTTAAAATCAATATTTCTCTCTCTCCGTGAGTGTGTAGAAACTGGCACAATATTCTATATTAGTTATAATTATTTTTGTTTTATTATTGAAAAATTGGAAGTTTAATGACCATTTTATATTCTTCAGAAAAAATAAAAAATAAAAATTGATAATTAGAGAAGTGAGCAATAAGTTAATATGATGTCTGTGGAGATTATATCATTCTATGAGTCAGACAATGATCAGAGAAGTGAAACTGCAATGGAGTTCATTTTGTTTTACCATGTCTGATATGCTTTTTTATTCTCTTCTTAGTCTTTCTCTTTAACACACACACATACACAGAGAGAGGGGGTGATAGAGAGAGGAGGCAGGGAGAGGAGAGAGGAGAGAGCAGAGGTATAGCTAAATAGGGACATTTATTACTTTTCCCCTCTGATTTCACGATCCTCTGTTGTAATTCTCACAGTGTACATATAAGATGATCTGAAACATTCATATATATATATATATATACATATATATATATATGAATAAAATGAATGTTTCAGATCATCTTATATGTACACTAACAATCTTTATAGTAGGATATAGAAACTACAGGGCAAAGCATATATTTTAGACTAATCTATTTCAGAGCGCCTTTAAATTGTATCCAACATAACAGTTTTATTAAATTCCTTGATTTAAAGTCTTGCTGAATTATCCTGTGATCTACAATTCTCAGGTGAAGAGACAAAAATCCCATCAAGCTGAGGAGATGGAATCTAATTCCCACAAAACAAAATGTGCTTTTAATAAACTGTGACAAGATGGGCTAGAAAAGAAAAACGTTTAGGAGGGAAAAGATCCAGGTTCAGACTAATGAAAACATTCAATCCATGTGTCACAACAAAATAAAGCAGAAAAGAATGTGGGCACTGGCCTCTCAAGAATACATCTTGCTGGCCATAGTAAACTCACCTGGAAGAGAAGTGAATCTTGGATAAACATTTGTCTTAAAAAGAAACACAGACAGCGTCCCTTACCAGCAGGAAGTAGTTTGGAAAGAACGATGCCCAAATTTCCAAATATTGTCTATAAATGTTTGTTTTCATTTAAATGGACTTGGTTAAAATAAATGAAAGAAAGAAAGAAAGAAAGAAAGAAAGAAAGAAACACAGTGAATTGGCTAAAGGAATACACTGTGAATGCAGCCTCACAATGAAAACATACTTGCTGAAAGGAGATACATTTTACAGCATGGAAGGTTATTGCTGCTGCATTACACACCAGATGCCTATGCACATATGTAACTCTTCTACACTGCAGAAAGAGTATGTGGGTGAGTTGCTTTTGACTTCCATATTTTGGGGCTTTTTGAAACTGAAATTAAATATTCTGATTATAAGAAACACAGTTATACAGAGGGAAAAAACATTGTAAAAATAGGAAGTAGAATTATGGACAAAGTCACTCACATTCTTGATATTTATTATTGATCATTGTGTGCATTCTCTTTGTTTCATTCTTCATATTTTGATAGGTTGTTTTGTATAACTAAGCTGATTTTTCTACCTATTATTGCATCTTTTTCTTTTCACTTAACTGAGTAATCAAGTTTGTAAGGATATTTTAAAGGTGTTATTTTAATAATCAATGTTCTTTGCTTTTTTATTTTTAAGATTGTAATTTGATTATAGCATTTCTTATTTCCTATTCTTCACTTCAAACTCTCCTACATATGACTCCCAGCTCTTCTTCAGACTCACACCTCTATTTCTGTTTTATTTTTTTATTTATTTTTATTTCATAGACAGTGTCCTGTCTGAACACCAGAGAGAGTACCAGATCTCATAATAGATGGTTGTGAGCCACCATGTGGTTGCTGGGAATTGAACTCAGGACCCCTGGAAGAACAGCTCGTGCTCTTAACCTCTAAGCAATCTCTCCAGCTCCATATTTCTGTTTCATTTAATGAATTGTTATTGCATGTATATAGGTATATGCATATGCATATAGTATATATCCTAAAATATGACTGCTTGGTCTATATAATATTATTTGTATGTACATTTTCAGGGTTGATCATCTGGCACAAAACAACCAATCAGTGTGGCCTTTCCTGCAGAAGGTCCTCTCTCTCATTCACAGCTTTATTCAGTTGCCTGCAGTTCTTTTGTTCTTTGTGTGGTGTTGAGGCCTCCAGTTTAGCGTGTTTGTTAGTGTCTTCCTTGTTCCTCTCATATTTGGGAATTTGTGTTGGTGAGACTTCATGAGTGTAGCTTCTAATATTACTACGAGATACAATTTCACAGCAAACTCTCTGATTATCTTGCTCTTTTAATCTTTATTCCCCTCTTTGCTGATGTTTCTGCCATGCTTTCCTAATGTTCCCTGAGTCTTAGGTTCAGGAGTGTTTTGTAGATGTATCCACTGGGATTGGGATCCATATGTTGGTAGACTGTAGTTTTCTGTAATTGTCTATAAAGAAAAGTAGTTTTTATTGCCGAGTGGTAGTGGTGCATTCCTTTAATCCGAGCACTCGGGAGGCAGAGGCAGATGGATCTTTGTGAGTTTGAGGGCAGTGTGGGCTGAGGAGTGAATGCTAGGGTAAGTTCTAAAGCAACACAGAGAAACCCTGTCTCAAAAAAACAAAAATCAAACAAACAAACAAAAAAACCCCAACCAAACAAAAAAAATTAACCCCTCATCCTCATCTTTATTTTAAAGATCTTCTTTATTTTTAAGTGTGTGTGTGTGTGTGTGTGTGTCTGTGTGTGTGTCTGTGTGTGTGTGTCTGTGACTGTTTGTCTGTGTCTGTGTTCCTGCATTCAGATACCCATGGAAATCAGAAGAGGGCATAAGATTCCCTGGATATGGAGTTCTGGGAACTGACTTAGGCTCTTGGAAGAACAGCAAGTGCTCTTAAATGCTGAGCCTTCTCTCCAGCCATAAGAATTGATATTCCAAAAGATTTATGCATCTTAATACCCAACTATACCTTTTTATTGTAAACTTAAATTTTTATTGTAATTAAAATTTTATTTGTCTGTGTGTGTGTATGCCATGTACCCTCTCACCCTCCATGTCTTGGTTACCTTGACCCACTTCTCCTTCCTCTCTATCAACCTTACTCTCACATTCATGTCTATTCATTTTGCCTTGTGATCCAATGAGAGTGGATCATCTGTGACACTATGAGTTTGGAACTCTGCAATGGAACCTGTTGAGTTAAGCAGTGAGAATATGACTAAAGACAGGAATTCCCCCTCCTCTGGAATCTATTAATAGCCATTAGTTCAGAAGTAAAGGGTATCACATCAGGGTTCTTTGCCTTCCTTGACTGGTGGTTGACAAAGACAGACTTGTGTGAGCACTGTGCCGGTAACTTCAGATGTTAGAGTTCATCATTGTATCAAATCTGGAAAATGACATTTTTGTAGCCCTTTACCTCATCTGCCTGTTTTTGCACTCTTTCACCTGCTCTCTTATAATGTTCCCTGAGCCTTAAGAGGAAGTACTAAAATTTAGTTAGGCCCGGGCTCACAACCTTTATTAATTTCTTTGCACCTTGGGAAGGCATGACTTTCTGTGTTCATCATGACTCACTGTAAGGACAGGCTCTCTGATTAAGTGTGGGATGTGCTTTGGTCTATGGGTATTAGGAATGTATCTAGAAGGTGGTTTTTTTCTATGTCAGTTTATTTAACCATTGGTAATAAGTTCTCTACATGGGCCCACTACATCCCCAAACCTAAGTTGTTTGTTAGGCTTATAGTACCAGGCATTGAACCCCACCTCTGTGGAGTAACTCTCAAATCCAATCAAGGATCAAGGGCAGTTGGTTACACAGCTTTCTAGTCATTGTTGCATACAGGCCTTATATTTCTTTCACATGGTTTCTGTATATTCTCTTATATCTAATTTTTGGGGGATATGAGGTTTCTTGCCTATATAATGCATTCTTTCAATGTATATCATAGTTTGTTTTGTAAGAATATACATTTTTAGATCGAGGGTAAAATATTTTTAATTCTTTGGTTTGTAGTACCAATGATTTTGCAGATGATCTGCATCTCAGGTATTACTTATGACTGTAGTCCTCTTCCTAGGATGGAGATAACATTGATAATCATTTTTAATCTTTCCTAGCTTATTAGATTTTGAAAGTTTTTCATTTAATTTTAATTTACTGTAAGTCAAACTGATATCACAACATTACAGCATAATTTCCCCACCATTTCCACTACTTAATTTTATTTTTATTCTTTCCTTTGGTAACTTACTTTCCCCACTTCCTGTTACATGTGGTTAGCACCACAGCTTTTGTCGCTTGCAGGTTTTGCTTTTGTACTTTTTATTATTTATTTCTCTGATGTAATTGTGTTATTGTAACTGTAACTGTCCTAACTGTCTTGTATTAGTCAGCTTTCTGAAACTGAGGATCCCTGAGACTAACAACTTAAAAAAGGAAAGGTTTATTTTGGTGCATGGTTTCAGAGGCTCTCATTCATGGCCTTCTATACCTAGCTCACTTGGTAACTCAGAATATCAAGGTAGGAAGAGCGTGGAGGAACACAGCTCTTCCCTTTGTGGCGTGCAAGATGCAGAGAGAGAGGGAGAGAGAGACAGACACACACACACACACACACACAAACAGAGAGAGAGAGAGAGAGAGAGAGAGAGAGAGAGAGAGAGAGAGAGAGAGAGAGAGAGAGAGACTGGGGCAAGGGTATCTTAGTATTTTCAAGGACATACCACTGGGACCCAATCTCTTCCCACATGCCCTAATTCTTAAAGGTGCTGCTGTCTCCCAATAGGACTTGTGGACAGCCAGATCTTTGTCATTTAGACCTTTGAGGATCTTTTAAGATAAAACTTCAGACCATACACAAGCATTTTTGGGGTTGGGCAGGGTAGATTAGATTTCAGCTTTAAAATTTTTGGAATTCTCTATTAAAGTTTCCAAATATAGGTGTTTTCCTATCTCATTTTTTACTTTTATTTTAACATTATGCTGTAGTTGTTGACTAGCATTTTGTGAAATGCTGCTCTGTGATCTTCACTATTCAGTGTATTTCTTATGCAAAATATTGTTATCCTCACAAGAACCAAATGAATAGGTCATATTTCTTAGCTCATTTTTTCTTAATGATTATTTTTTTAATGATTAATGGAGGCAAGGACAAGTTAAATGACCTACTTGGGATTACCCAAAAGAATTGTAGTGTGGGTATGGAATGTCTCTTAAAAGTTCAAGTTCAAGGCTTGAGCTCTTCAAGTGGTGTGTTGGGAAGGCTGGCAATTTTAGATGATAGCATATAGTTGAAGGAAATGCATCTTTGGAGAGTGTACTTTTCAAGGATGTACTAGTACCCTATCTATCCCTTTCTTCTGCTTCCTGATGGCTATGAACTGAGTTGATGGGCCATACCATATGCTGTCTAATAAAATGTTGAACCTCATTACAGGGACCAGAAGCAATGGGGCTAAATGACCTTGGACTGAAATCTTTGAAACTGTGAACCAAAATAAATCATTCATTTTTTATACCGATTTCTCCAATATTTTATCATAGTGATAAAAACTGATTCACACAGCAATACAAACAACGGTGTTCCTCTCTTCATATTGACATTTCAACATTCAGTATTAAGCCGTTTATGACTGGCATAGTTTCATTTGTTGGATCTTTAATCATATTAAGCCCACTTTATACTACCTTTGTAATCAGTGTAGGCTGATGAAGAAGTTGAACTCTGTGAGGTACAAATAAGAAATTTTCTGTCTCTGCCTTTCGTGTGTGTGTGTATTTATACATAGGTATACATGTATGCAGAGATAAGTTTATGTGGAGAGTAAGAGTCATTGTCTGAGATCATTCCCTACTGCTTTTGCACTTCAGATTGTGAGACAAATCCTTTTATGGAGCTCACTATTTGAACTGGATGGGTAGAGAAAACCTTGAGATCATCTCGCATCTACCTCCTAGCACTAAGACTGTGAGTGCACACAACAGTGTCCACTTTTTGATTAGGTGCTGAGGATTCAGATTCAAGCACTCATGCTTGTGCAGCAAGTGTTTCCCTGATTGACTCAGTCATTTCCTTACCCCAGCAATGAAAACACAATAGGATTCTTTTCGCCAAACAGATGCAAGGCTGTTTCACCCAGATCCATTCTCATCATGGTGGTATTAAGGCAACCATCCTCTTCACAGATCATTACCTGGCAGTGAGGTTCAGTTTAAAGTAACTCAGTCCCTCTTCTCTTTTTCTTTGTTTGTGTCTCTCATTTCCTCTTATTGATGAGCCCTGTGACCTCCCCTCCTTAGTAAAAATGTTCAGACAGTACCCACTGCCTTTGTTAACCTTCCACAAAGTCTATTAGACCTGCTTTAAAACTATCTGACCTTATCTTACTGCAGGTGCAAGGGCAGACTCTGCTGAATCTGTATTCTTTCTATCTAATGTGCTTTTACTCACGAAGCTTTAGGGTAGAGGTGGAGGACTGCAGTCTCAGTCAATCTATTGCACACACAGATAATCAGCTGCAAAAGGAGATTCCCACTCCCACTCTACGCTCCTAATTTCTACCAGTGATTCTCCCAGGGACATCTTGATTTCAGATGACAAAGTTTGTTTTTCTGGTGTTTAGTTTCTCTCTCATTTTTTCTTTAGACAGTGATAAGGCTATGAGGGTCATGGCTGGAATGGTAGCTATGGGTAATTAATCACCTGAACTGCTCATAATAATCTTTGTAATCAGTTTCTAGCTGCTTGAAAAAATTTTACTCATTTTATAAGATTACATATATATTATCTTTCACCTCAGTTTTGATCCAAAATACAGTGTGAGTTGGCCAGAAAAATCCAGTTATACATTCATGGTATTTTAACTTTGTTTTTGCTAGCCATGATGACTTTTTGTTTGTGTACTTCAGTGATGGGTGTGCACCTGCATTTTATTTTATCATTTATAAGCAAGTACCTTATAAGCAAATGACACCTATTTTGAGGTCTTTAAGTTGTTTTTCAGTGAGGTCCCATAGACTCTGAAACATCATAAGCTATGTCCAATCCTATTTATTAGTATTGGGAACTTGATAGACTCTATTGATGAAGAAACCAACATACTTTAACAATGTGGGAAACACAATAAAGTCATAAAGCAATGATCTAGCTAGTACTGACCTGGAATCTTCATCTCTACTGGCCAGCTTTCATAGTGCTGATAGGTGCTACGCATGCTGGGCAATAAAACTGTCAGTTTCATCCAGCTGCAAATATGAGCTACCCAGAATGACATTCCCACTTGTGTAATGAAACAGTAAAAGCGCAGGGTTAGCCAACTACTTTTTGATAGTATTTAAGAGCTTTAACAGAAGATAGAAACTCATAGATGTCCCCATTGTCGGGCCAAGAACCTATGACTAGACAGGCATCTAGTGGAGAACCAATTACAATTTTCCTGCTATCTCAACTTTCATCAGTAAAACTATTTACAGTATATAGTTATTAGTGCATAGACACACAATTTATCAAGGCATGGAGAATAGAGAATATAGAATGCTTACCCTCCCCAATCTGCATCACAATCCTATTTGAAGGGTCAGAAATCAATGAAGAAGAAAGTATGGAAAGTGTAGAAGCCATAAGTGGTAGATAACTACAAGAAATTGATGTCTTATGGACACAGTGGAGTAGCTGTACATATGAACTCAGTGGTTGTGACAGCATGCTCAAAACATGCTTAAGCTAATGCAGACCAAATGACAGCATAGAAAAGGGAGGGTGGGCATGAACCCTACTCACAGCTAAGTAACTACTGGCAATAGATAGCCTCAGAGAGAGAGAGAGAGAGAGAGAGAGAGAGAGAGAGAGAGAGAGAGAGAGAATGAATTGTCTTTAAGAGTGTAACTCAGGCAAGTAGAATACTCTCTAGTGGAAAGTCACATATCTAAGACTATATAGGCAGGCCAAATTCGGCTTGATGTGTAACAAAATAAAAAGAAAGGACACAAGATTGGGTAAGGAAAGGATTACTGATCTTGAAAGAGTTGAGGGAGATGTGAATTTAATCAAAACATTCAGTATATGATATTCTTAAAGAACTATTAAATTAAAAAATGTGTGTGTGTGTGTGTGTGTGTGTGTGAGTGGTGTGTGTGTGTGTGTGTGTGAGTGGTGTGTGTGTGTGTGTGTGTGAGTGGTGTGTGTGTGTGTGTGTGTGTGTGTGTGTGTGCACCCCTTTAATCCAATAGTTTGAGGGACATAGGTAGAGATTTCTGTGAGTTGGAGGCATTATGTTCTACATGGTGACTTTCAGGCTAGTGAGACCCCACCTTAAAAAAGAATAAGCATAGGACCATGCAAAATTATAGGAATGACTTTGCCCTTTTTGTTGGTCACATTTTGCTTACAGATAATAGTATTTGTTGAAGCCAACCCTGAATAAGTGTTTTCCACATAGGATTTCTTTTCCCATGTGAATAATCATGAGTCTTGCATTTCCATTCCCACTGCATGTACTAGAGCCTTAATGAGGGGTGAGGAGTGGTCATTGGGTCAGAAAGAACAGAGGAATGGACAAAGTGCTGCCTGTCCTGGACTGTTAGATGGCGATTGGAAACACATTGGTTCTACAAAGTATCCACAGGAAGCTGTTGTTCCTGACAGAGAAGAGTTGACATATTAGGAGAGAGTTGGTGAACATGTTCTCTTTATTTCCCTGCCTACTCTGCTCCAATCACAATATTCTACATCTTAGTAAATAGAAATCCCATTCTTCAGCATGTGAGTCAAAAAAATCTCTGGAATACCTTAGACTTTTCTCTATCTCATCTCATAGATAAGCCATCAGAAAAGCCATGCATTCAATGTTTAAATACATCTAGAAGCCAAACATTCTCATACCTACTGCTACTATGCTGTTGCTGGTCCTCATCATCTAGGTCCTGTTCTTTATGTATCAATAGTGTATTCTTATCACACTAGCTAAAAAAATTAAAATTCAAGTCAACACATGGTCTTTTTCTATTTTGAACCTGTGGAATCATTCTCTATCTTTTGCCAGAGTCTTCCAGTGTATTCTTAGAATTCAAACATTATCTGTCATATTTCCATAATCCACTAATTTGATTATGTTGACACATAGTTTTCAATGGCTTACAAGTAGTATTTGTTACATAATATAATGCATTCTTTGGAGGTTTATTAGGACTCTTTTATAAATCAGTGTATATAAAGCACTTAAAAGAGTATTTGTCCCATATATACTATATAAACTTCATATGCATATTATTCTATTATGATTAATGTCCAGGAAGGGAAACCTTGGGAAATTAATATTTGTACAATTAAAGGAAGAAGAAATTATAACTTAGTATAAATCAAAAGGCTTTCTATGAGTCATTGATAGAGTGTGCTAAAGTAGAGATTCAACCCAACATTTCTTCAATGAATTGGATTTCTACCAGATAACATCCAATGTAATTTGCTGTGAAAATAGTGTGGATTCATCTTTTATTTTACATTTTGATTTAAACTTCTCAGAATAGACATTTCAAAAATTCTATGTGGCACTTATGCAGTATTTCATATAATAATGTAGATATAACCTTATCTTTTCATGTCTTCTACTAAAAGTAACCTTTGGGTAAGATTATAATTATAATTACCTAATTATATATTTTTGATTCTATACATTTATAAGTTCATGACTAAGCAAATAAGGAAATGCATAATACCAATGGTTTAGTAATCATTATTTGTATTGACCATTTTATATTGATTTAAATTACTGACCAATTACTAAATGTCTTGGGCTTCTATCACTCTGATAAAACACCATGGCCCAAAGAAATTTGGGGAACAAAAGGCTTATTTCACCTTATATTTCATAGTCCTTCATGCAGGAAAATCAGGGTAGGAACTATGGGCAGACACCTAGAGGCAGGAACTATATCAAGAGAGGAAAACTGCTTACTGACCTGTTCCCTCTGGCTTTCTCCCATCCAAGTACTAACCAGGACCGGCCCTGCTTAGCTTCCAAGATCAGACGAGATTTGGCATGTTCAGGGTGGTATGGCCAGCTGTAGACTCCCTCTAGCTTTCTCATCTTGTTTACTTATACAACCCAGGACCACCTAGGCCATTCCATATCAGTTATCAATCAAGAAAATTATCCTACAGGCCAATGATGTGGGAACATGGTTTCAGTTGAGGTTCTCTCTTCTCAGCTGACTCTAGCTTTTGCAAAGTTGACAAAACCCTAATCAACATATAAACTTTCTTATCACTGAAAAGCAAAATGCTCCATAATTTACCTCTTTGTTTTTGTATGAGTGTTTTTGGAAATGCTTTTGCTTTTGTGATTTACATTTATTTCTGTTGCTGCACTTTCCACAACTGAATCCCATACATGGTATTAAAATTACATCTCATGAATCAGCCGTTTCCTTCACGGGGTGGCATAACACTGAGTTCAATAGCTGTATTCCAACTAAGAAGAACAATATTTATATACTGTTTTCATGAAAGCTGTTTCATGACTCCTAGAAATTAAAACAAAATACCCCTAGCAAATGGAAGCAAAATGATCAACTCAATATAAGCAACTCTTAGGAGTAAGTCTAATGGGGAGTCAGTTACACTTATCTATATACTTTGAGTGTGCTGCAAGATTACATAGGCATTTGCATTAATTTAAAAATATTGGTGTGAAGGGAAGACAGTGTTGCTGTATCCTTTTATGTTCAGCTTAAATTTGCTGTATTCAATGACTGCCAGGCTATCAGGGATAATGACCAAGTTAGTTAAGGTGAATGGTTATTTTTCAAGGGATGAATGGTTGTTATTTTATTTTCACTCACAGCATTTCAGATGAGAATGAAAATCAAACCCTAGAGCCTTTTGTGGCACAGGTGATTAGGTAGTGCAGAGGCATTGCACCACACCAGAGTTATCACAGGGCAGGAAGGAAAATGATGGGACCTGTTGTTCCAGCCTCCACCCCCAATGAAAGTATTAGAAGTATTAGTTTTCAAGAAATTACAATATTAAGTTGCTTCAATGTTACCATTTAAATTCAGGCTATTTTTTTCTTTTCATTCTTTCTCAGTAGTAGAGAAGTACTTCCAGTCCCAAGGTCTAAAATGGTAGACTGATAAAGCCCAAGACTTATCAGATACTTGAGGTTTGAAATTATGTGGTTTGCAAGGATCAGAGATGGCTTCCAGTGGGATTAAATGATGTGGTATTTGAAATTTAAGCTAGACATTTGAATATCCTACTATCTTACCTTGCTCCTCTGTTAAAATATAAACAGGAATTGACATATGTCCTTCTCCTCAATATATATAAAACTTCTACAAAAATAGCTTCCATGAAAATGATTTGTAATCTGTAGATATTACTTGAGAGATGTCTTGAGATGTAAAATCCCATCCTTTGGGTTGAAGGTTTTTATTTTTCTCCAAATAAACCCAATATTTAAAGTTGAAGTTAAAAAAAAAACCAACACAAACAAACAAACGAACAAAAAAAATTTTATGTTTCAAATTTTTTTTTCTACTATAGTGCCAGTTTTATTCTAAGGAAGTTTCAAATGAGGTCATTGGTAGGAAGTCTATATTATCCATTTCCTCTTCAGATTCTAACTTCTGGCTCATTAAGGATACAGTCATATGTTGAGTGGCTTCCATTGCCATACAGTAGAATATACTGAGTGCATTTCATTCTGACAGACCTGCATTTTGGGATGGTCCCAGGAGTTTATGGCCCACAAATTATGTGCATACTAGAATGGATTTCCTTCTTTTGCATGAAACTCAGCTCCCCTTGCTAGCTTCCCTTTCTAATCTATGAGACACATGAATAGGCCCTGGACTGAGTATTTTGAACACAAAATGTATGTACATGGATTTAGTAGTCACAGGCCATTTTGCTTACCAGATGAGTTTCAGGCTCTGTGGGATGGAAAGACAGAAGTACCTAAAGTTTCCTGAATGTACATGACCTCTATTAGATAGTGATATAACTGAGAAATAAGTGAACACTAAGTATTTGGGACTGTTACAGGAGAGAGTGCATATACAGACACACACACTCTAATGCACATGCAGGCATAGTTGTTAAGATTGTGTATCTGCTTACATAAAGATACACACACACACAGACACATATACACACAGACAGGTAAATACAGAGACACACATATGTATACATAGACAGACAAATACACACATATAAATGCATACACACAGAGACAGAAATATAAATACAAGCATATGCGCACACAAAGACACACACGCACGCACACACACGCACGCACACACACACACACACACACACACACACACACACTAGCAACTGGACAGAGTTCTTCAGTAAATCAGATCCAGAAAGAGAAGAGGACACCTATTTCTGCCTTCTGTTATTGAAATCTATCTATCTATCTATCTATCTATCTATCTATCTATCTATCTATCCATCCATCCATCATCTATCCATCTAAATTTGCTTATTTTTAGGAATTAGCTCCAAAGGCTGTGGAAATACAAAGATAAAAATCTTTAGGTTATTCTGAGGTGAATTTATATTGCAGTTTGAATCTCAGGAAATCTGGAATTTTTTTTTTTTTTTTTTTTATCCCAAGACACCAATGTCTTTATACCAAGGCCTTCTACAGACTCAATAAGTTTTATCAGCATTATGGATGGCATTCTGTTTTTTTTCAAAGTCAATTGATTTAATTGCTAATTGTTTTCATGTCAGATCTGTTTCACACCACCATCCTGTTGTGGTTGACAGAAAATAGGGGTAGTGTGATCTAGTAGAACTGACACATAAAAACACCACATTTGCATATAAAGTCATTCAAAATAGCAAAGATGGACTCAGTTGACAGTCCTTTGAATTTTCCAGTAAACATGACATTTGACTGCATTTCAATGTATGTTTTAGTTAATATTATAAATCGGGATCTGTCACAAGCAGACAAAAACATATTTTTATTTCTTGCTTGTCGAAAACCATTTGTAGTCAAGATGAGTTGAAAAAGCCCCATATGTTTTCCATATATGTAAGCTCAAGATAATAGTAAGAGTGAAATAAGCTCAAACCACCCAGGGAGAGCTCATTTACCTTAGATGGTTCATCACTTAATTTGTTATAACTGTGACAGAGAAAAACATAGAAGGAAGAATTCATGTTGGCTTATAGGTTCAGAGAATCCATTCCATTAAGGTGAGACATCCTTGGTACATCAGAGAAGGCCAGGAAGTAGAGAGTGAGACAGGAGGCAGATCAGCTTCTGAGGACCTGACTCAGAAAGTTTTAACAATTTTTCCAAATAGAGTTGCTTGATGGGAAGCCAATATTCAAACCATGAGTCTGGGGTTGGGGATGGACATTTTACAAATATAAACTTTCTGATGGGGTTCTCATTCCTACCAAAGATGTTTACAATGAGTAATGAAATAGTATAGCAAGCAACTACCTTGCAGCAATAAAAGCTACCATTGAAAATATTTCTCTCTTTATATTGATGTTGTCCAGGAAGTCCAGTATACAGGTATATCTGCTCTAAGATGACAACTTACACAGCAATTTCAACAGAATATATGGTAGAAGATTTAAGGAAAGTAACACAGAATAATGAAATCATTGGCCAGTTCTCTTTAGAATTGCCATTCAGTGTTTCCTTTTTATTTTAATGGAGCCCTTTATAAGAAAGGTGAATGAAAATGCATCTCTGTGTTATAGGGAAAATATGGCTTTTAAGGTTTTGACAGCCTAAAATTTCTTAATAATGAGATTTCATAATTGATATGCAATGCATTTTCTTGCTCATATACCTGAGCAAACATGAGCTAAATTTCCATGGGCCACTGCTTTCTGTGACCCTGTTCTCAAACCCTTTTAAGAAGGTTTCTTTGGGTTGGCAGAAAATACAAAACATCTTCGAAATGCATATGTGAGATTGTTCATGATATTAGAGATTCGTCAAGCTGAATGAATGCAATGCTTTTTACCTGCCTAAAGCTTTTAAGGGATGATACCTGCTATAGATGGTAGTCCCAAGATCTGGATCAATCTACCATCTTACTTTCCTACTTATGATTTTCTGGTCCCTTGGAGTTTAGCAAAAATTCACATTTCCTTAAATTCCTTGGTTGAATCACTTTCAATCCACAGTAATGGGGAATTGATGCTGAGTACAGTGGAACCTTGTCTCTCTGGGGGACTAAATGAAGACCCCCATACACTGAGCTGCAATAATAGATAGGTGTATATATGACTTGTGTGTGCTCAGTGTAAAGGTGAATGTAAAGTGGAGAGTACCATGATGTGAGCAGGATAGTAATTTGTCTGGTCTTCAGCTTGGCCTAAGGGCTAGATGTGCATGGTTGAGTCTCATTTTCATTTTATTTATATAATATACCCTGTTACTAGTAAAATGATAACTCATAGTGATGTATAAATTTGGCAATGGGAAAGACTTGTTGGTTTAGGGTATACCAGGGGAATATACCTGGTCAAGTCTATGATAGTGTCTTTATGGTCATGGCTATCATACTCTAAATCAGGAGGTCACATCGGATGCTTAAAGAAGCCTGTCAGGAGGTGTTTTACAGTTCATGTGTGAATGCATGTATGTGAGTGTGTGTGTTTGTGTGAGTTCCTCTGTGTGTGTGTGTTTGTGTGTCTGTGTACAGTAGAGAGTACTTTGCATCGAATGCATTTTCTAGAAATAAGTAGGAGGTAGAGTACAATCAATCAGAATTTGTTGGGTTCTAAATGATTGCTCCTACATTGGAATGGGTAATTTAACTCTTTAGAAGTCTCACTTGCCAACAGTGTGCTCTGTTTCTATACTCTTACAATCATGTGTCCAAAGGCTTGTTTTGAATTTTTCATGTTTATTTATATATTTCTATCTTATACATAGCATTTTTCCATTTGAGTTCTAAATAATGTACATTAATAAAAAGGAATAACGGTGTAATAACCAACAAACAAAACATATCCACAAGCTCCAGACCCCTTGAGCATTCTTCTCTGCCAAAACACCAGCCTGAATTCTTTCCCATTGGATTGCATATAAAATAATTCTCTTATATACAGAAATCTTCTTATTTGAGAGGAATAATATCACTATCTAGCTTACCACTTCTGGTTCCTTCTCATGACTATTAGTTAATAAACAAGATTCTCTTGCATTTTTACCCCAGCTAGTTAAAGTTATATGAATGAATCGATACTAACCTTAGTTGCTGCTCTTCAGGTAATGGGTCAGAAGTAGAAAGTAAATGGAGCTTTTGTAGAACATTGCCAGTCTCTGATCAAGCAACCATAAGTAACATATTAAATTAATAAGACTTCACTTGGCTAGAATTATAGATGCTCTGCTTCTGGGCTTGTGATCCATTTAGGGATTATTGCATCATCTCCAAATGCCTTTTCTATACCTCCAACCATTCTGTCCTTATCAATTCTCGAGTGTTTCCCCTAAAAAGACAGAAGTCCTCAGAATAAGAAATCTTCTTCCTGTTATCTCTGGCATCAATGCCACTTCACTTTGTTTTTTTTAAAAAAAAACCAAAAACCAAAAAACAAAAATTTGCTCATGAGAGTATGGATTTCTTTTCTTTTTTTTTTATTTTTAGAGATAACTTAATTATGGATGGTGTCATGTCTCATAAACAACAGCTAAGATTCAAAATGTAAAATAAAACATGATTTTAAAGAATGTCATGTGTGTGAAGCTGGTGATTAGAATAAACAATAAGGCTGGTGACCTGGAAGATTATCATTTTTTTTTTCTTTGGGGACTGGAGGTTAATTGCTTGGTAGAGGAATGTTTCTATAGAGCTGTAGTATACTAAAGCATTATGGGGGTGGCAGCCAGATCTCTACCTTTCTAAGAACTTGTTTATATTTATAGAAAATAATGTATAGCTAGCTGTAGATTATGGGAAAACCAATAGAAATACAACTTGTTTATGAAAGCTATTTTTAAAATAATGTTTATATATTACATAAAGTTTAAGGCCAACGTTTTTTTTTTCCCTCAAAGAAAGTCCTCCCAAAATAAGTATTAACAGATGATGACTTTTCCTTCCTTCCTTTCTTCCTTTCTTTCTTTTTTTCTTCCTTTCTTCCTTCCTTCCTTTCTTTTTTTCCTTTTCCTTTCTTTTTCTTTTTGATACAAATCTGTTGGCCAGTTACTAGCATTTAATATTTAATACTAGCTGTGTCTTAAATATTAACCCATTTCTATCAATCTAAGTGTTTCCATGTGGTTTTATCTTACCTGAGAGAGGGTTCAGACCTTCTTCCCTAAAGTCTCTACATCTTGATTCTCCTCTACTATATCTCCCAGAATCCTCCTTGTTACCTATTCCCACCTACGTTGCCTTCTTATTTGCCAACAATACTTTATTCAGTAACCAATAAAAGAAACATATTTACAGAATGACATCTCCCATCATCTCCTCTTTTCTGTCTAAAATAAAAAAGGTTTTACCTTTAACATAGTAAAATATATAACAAAACAGTTATCAAATAAGAATGATAGTTAACAATATTTAATCCATAAACATTTAGCAAGATTTAAAGAAAATATTCCATCATCTATCCTATCTTTGTGAGTCTAAAATCTTATATGTAACTTATCTTTAGTCCTAACTAAGGGAAACTATAAACCATAAGTATCTGTCTTCAACTTCATCAAAGACCACAGAAGGATAATATATAAACTCTAGAAATAACAGAGACAACTTGCTGCCTGGTCAGTCACCCAAAGTTCTTCTGTAATGTTGCATATGCAGCCTATAGGCCATAGTGTTTCTGGCAGACTCCTCAGCAAAGCTGGAAATTTCAAACTGTCTGACCTGTGTTGGCAGTTTTTCTGTCACTTTCCTCTGTCTTCTGTAGAATTTCTGGCAGACTCTGTCATGAAGCAGGGACCTTACAACAATGTCCATTTTGTTTCAGCAGTCACTTTTCTGTGGGTCCTGTTTGTCCAGGTTATACAGCATAAAGTTAAACAGACTCTTTCTAAAAGAACTTAACTTTAGCAATTATGGGACCAAGAGAATTATATTAGCATTCTACACATAATATCATATAAAAATTTGGTTCGAATATTGTGCTAATACACTAACTGATGGAAAACCAAAACTTCAGTCAAAATCTGAAACAGATATACAGCCATTTCAATAACTCCTTTCAGCGATTTGAATCCTATTAACATTGATCAATATGGATATTGCTTATCTGTTCACAGTAATACATAGATAAAAGAAATCTTGTATAAACATTGTTGGAAGTATACATTTTACCTTATATATCTTTGCAAATTCAGCACCTCATGGAGACAATCTACAGTTCAGGAAATAGGAAAGAGTCAGAAGAAGTGAGTGGGATCTTTTGCCCAGAAATTAAATGAGAAACTTGACTAAGGTCAGACCATGCCATATATTCCTTATTTTCAATTATGAAAATGAACTCATCTCAGTAATATTTGTATATGAGATTTCAATTCTGGGGTAGATCAAGTAGAGAGGAGTTTGCATTATGCTGTATTATTGTGAGTTATGCTTCTTCTACAATGGACTTGTACTAGCCACAGATAGATAATAATAAAACTAATAATGATGACTTCAATTTTCTGTAGTAGAGATTGAGTTCATATAACCTCATAAAGAGATGTCCTCCACAAACATTACATAGAGGGAGATTCATAAACACATTTATGGGTACAAGCATCATGTCATGCATTTGTTATGCTCTCATTGAGATTAGTGCTAAGGTGGAGGCTAAGGGAGTTGCCTAAATGGGTCATCTAAACATATACTTCATATGTCTATACCTTATTCCAAATTTGATGTCTCTCTCTCTCTCTGTGTGTGTGTGTGTGTGTGTGTGTGTGTGTGTGTGTGTGTATGTATGTGTGTGTGTGTATGTGTGTGTGCATGTATGTGTATGCGTGTGTGTGCGTGTACGTGTATGTATGTGTGTGTGCATGTGTTATTGAAGGACCTACTGTAGGCCCACTAGTTTCTTCCTCATTTTTTAAAGGGCATTTAAAAGAGTATATGTATGTACAGAAAATTCAGCAGTGTACATTTAACACAGTTTTGAGAACAGTTCTTTGGCCTTTGCCTATTTCATCTTGGACCCAGGGCCTTGCCTTCCCAGTGGCTGCAGATCTCATTACCTCTGTCATTGTAATTGGTCCCGATAGAGTTCCCTAGCTCAACCAGAGTGCCTTTGTCTTCCAAGTTAACCTTAGTGAAATCAACAGTGGTGCATGCCTCCTTGTGGATCAGAGACAAAGGCAGAGTCTGGGTCATTTGACAGCATAAAGGCCAAAACTATGGCTAATATTTATTCATGTATTACTTTTTCCTTCTTGACATTTTTGTTTGCATGATAAACAGCAAGATCCCACTGTGTTACTTTGAACTCACTGTTCCCAGTCTGTGGTCTTCAATGGTTACTTTACAATCAGGGACTCGATATAGATGCCCTGTTTATATTTTACCAGAAATTTACTCCTGGGATATTTTATACAAACTGTCTAACAGCATCCTGATACTTACATGCTATTTCATTCATTTATTCATTCACATATTTTCTATAGTGTTTTAAAAATCTATGATAGAAATTAGGTTTAGTTTGTGTGCAACCATTCCATTTCCTTATCTTTCTACTCTACCACCCCCTCTTTCTCCTTCTCTTTATCCAGACCTTCCTTGAACCCTTTCTAGCTCAATCCCCAAAGTGCTGGTGTTGCCTTTTGCAGGTCTGAGAAATAATGCTCAGCTTAGCAAACTTTTTAAAAGTACAAATAGTACCTCTATTTGAATTTCCTAGCAACCACCTTTTAGAGCAGTTGTCAAAAGTAGGCATTTGACAATTATTTGGTAAAATTTAAACAAGAAAAAGATTAAAGGTTTCAGTACAAGAGGCAATAGCTGAACTAAATTTGGTTTGATTATTTTATCCAAGCCTGAGCTTCTTTTCCTGGGTGGAATAAAATAGCTTGCTTTGTCACTGGGACTCAGAACCTGTAGCTAGACAGGTCAGTCATAGTATCTATAAGAAGACATAACTACTATTACTCTGTTAAATTGACATGATATTAAACTGACTCATTATGACTTATCTTTATACCAACAGATAAATGTATCTTTCAACCCTCACCAGAGACTCTTTTTGAGACAGATATGATTAATACAAGCAACCACAGCTGCTTACTATGAAGATAAAAAGATACTGAAGAGTATTAAGCTTTGAATTGGTCATCTATATGGCTTAAGGATCACAGAGGAAGAGGGATTGGAAAGATTGTAAGGGTCAGAGGTGGTGGATGATCAATTTATCTTTCATGACTCAGATTCAATGGTACATGTATGAGAATGAGGATGAGCAGATGAAGATAATGTATTGTTTTTCATGTTGTGTGATTTTATTTTCTTAGTCACCTTTCTATTGCTGTGAAGAGATACCACAACCAACTTGTAAAGGATTTGGGGGCTTGCTTATAGTTTCAGAGAGTGAGTCCATGATGTTCATGATAGGGAACATGAAAATCAGCCTGGGCTTTTGAAACCTCAAAGGTAACACTAGTGACACACCTCCTCCAATAAGTCCACAACTCCCAATCCTTCCCAAACACTTCCACCAACTGCAGATCAAGTATTCAAAAACACAAGCCTATGGGGCCATTGCCATAGAAACCACCTTAGTGGTATTCTTTTTATATCACTCTCAAATCATTGGCACATTACCTTGTGAACACCATTGCTACATTGAATCACACTAATATATATGAATGTGAATTTGGTGGTCTCTAACTTCTATGTTTGGGTTGGCTGCCAAACTAAAAGCCACTTGAATGAAATGGATTTGAAGAAAAACAAGCAGTTCCAGAAGCTGCAATATTTTGATTCTATGATCAGTAGTTTCTTCTGTTGTATGATTTTTCTAACAATAGGTATATCTTTTTCCCTTTGGTCACTTACTTTCTCATCAGATATATAATGTGCTTTATCTCACAATAATTTTTAGAGCCTAAGCTTTATTCAAGGGTAGTCTGTTTTATTATTTCAAGTTCTGGAGCACAGATGTAATTTTTAGGAGAAATGTCACTGAATTCATATAACTCCAGATAACATATAAAATATGATATTAGTCACAAATAAGATTTATCTTTGCCTAAGATCTGCCTGGCATTAAGCACAACTTGTGAATGCCACTATATTACAGCTACAACCCCCTCCCCAACACTTTCATGTAGGTAGGTAGAAAAGAAGTTCTTCTGACCTATATCACTCTGTATAGTATCTCTTTTTATGCTGCACCCAAACATATCAAGCTGTTAATGACTCACTTTTTATGGCTTGCTCAAATTATCTTAAATAATTTGCTTGGGAACTGCTTAATTATGTATGAGTGTTCATGAGTCTCTTAGAATTTTCATTAATTTAGTTGTAAGTCATCAGATGCTATTTGTTCCAAATCTCCTTTTAAAAGGTGTTTGTATATAAATCAAAAGTGGAACAGGATGATAGTATTGCAAGAGCAAAAGTCAAGCATTCTTGTTGCTTATTATGAAAGATTTGGCTTCCTTTTCTGTAATAGCATCTGCTACAGGTATCATCTGCCCTTCACCAATTCCAGTTGGCACTAGAATAGCAGTATTTGGAAATAAAAAGTAAAGCAGAGTAATCATATTTTCTAACCTATGTGTAACTACTCTTTTTCTTTCACCAAAGAGTCTATGACCTGCATCACTGTTCAAGAAATGATAGCAGGCTTATTTCTTAGACTCAACGTTAGTGGAAATTCTATTTGAAGACCCTCTGCAGTTATTTATAGGCTAGCTGGTCCTCTTAAACATATGGCTAAGCTCTAGTTCACAGCCTTTTTTGCAGTTTTGTGTGTCTACTTGGCTAGGATCTGGCTCACAACTGGAATATAGACAGATGGACCCAGATGGGCATGCTTGCTCTTTCTTTTCCTACTCTTTAGGGATGGGAGATTTAGAGCAAGAACTGCAAGGTCAATATCATGGCAGAGTTATCTGGTAGAGAGTTATTTTAGATCCTGATAGGCACTAGAGATCTGATGACCCTTACTGGATGGTGAAGAGTCTGTAGTAAAAAAAAAAACAAAAAACAAAAAACAAAAAAACAAAAAAACAAAAAACAAAAAAAAAAAAAAAAAAAAAAAAAAAGAAAAAGAATAAACAAAACCAACCAACCAACCAACCAACCAAACAAACAAACAAAAAAACACATTAGGTTGTGGATTTCAGAGTTTTTGGTTACTTTTTTTATCATGGTATAACTCCTTACTATACACTATGCGAAATTGACATTTAAAGTACTACTATGACTAAATTAAATGCAAAAGGTATTTTACGCTTATTCTACTAGGTTGATTGTAATTCTGACCCATATTTCAGAGGTAAATGGTTATCGTTCCCTTTCCAATTAAGACTAACTAGTTCCATTTCTCAGTTCTGGTGCTTCAATCATTTCCTTCTTCCTCCTCTTTTCCCTCATGTATTCCTTCCATTCTTTTCATCATCTTGTATGTTCCTTCAGGGGATCATCTAATCATTGTTTCCAGAGAGATGAGGGCAACCTGCTGCTCCAATTGGCAGAGCCCTAAATGTGCATTTTCCCTTCTCATTCATAAAGACTTTTCAGTTTTCCCAAAATGTCTGCCCTGTATTGAAGTGGTATAAGTGTCAGCAAACATAAACACAGAAAAGGCATTTTCCTTTTTGGCTACTTGATGAAGTTACTGGTTCTTTGTAGGTCTTTTATTGTCCTTAACATATTCACCTTCCTCCTTGCAGGGTATACATCTCCACAGAGGTGACATAATCAATAGCTAAATGTATTGATCTTTTCCTTAGAAAATACCTATGCAGTGTCTACATTGTTATAGATTCTAGAATATATAAAAAAGATAACACATTGGGAGTTTTAGAATTCACATTTTTAGTGAGGAAAGGTACAACATGCTAAGAATTCAGAGCATACTTGCTACAAAGGAAAATAGTTGGAAAATGTCAAGGGTTGTTATATGTTGGAGAGATTGGGCTGCAACTATAAGGTGACCACAGTTCCACAGAGGAGCTGGCATGTGAGTAGAAGGGAAGCAAGTGAGCAGTGTCTATCTTGAAGGAGAGTAAACATATAAAAAATGTGTATTTTGGCAAAGAATTTGGCAAAGCTTAACCATATGTAGGAGGCAGTTTGAACACAGATGTAACTGTTAAGGTGATTAACACCATTAAAAGAAAACATGCAGCTTTGTATTGAGACAAGAGGCAAGGTGTCCTGAGAGTAGGACCCCTCATATTAAAGGTTCTATTTTGTAAAAGTGCAAATGAATTTTCAATGGAAAGGACCTAAATAGAGTCCCCATGGAAAGGATTCCCTGCTCTCTAGTAACAGCTGCCAAGAGAAGTGTTAATTCAGGATCTGCACAAGAAACTAATGTAACCATGGTCCAGGATGGTCAGATTCCCTCTTAAACTAGCAGCAGAAATTGGCACTATTGTGTACATGCTACTTGTTTTACTCCCATTGTTGATGGGAGTCACAGAGACTTATGTTATGGTTCCAGAGAGTCACAGAAGCCAAACAATCCATGTAAGCTTCAGAGTTCCTGTAAGAAGCCCTAGGAGGTCACTACATGAAGTTGTGAAGGTAAAGCCCATATTGTGCATTGCAGAGCCAAGGGTGTTGTGGATGCCAGGGTTTTTGACAATCCACTGAAGAAAGCTGCAGGTATGAGGTGCAACCAGATTTGGAGAAACACTATTGTGCTACAGGTAGTGCAGCTGGAGGGATGAAACTACATAATCCATTACTATTCCAGAAGATCACATTACAAGCTCCAGATTCCAGCCTCAAGCTGAGGATTTGGTGTTTGCTCTGCTAATGTTTAGAATTTTCATGTTTTGGTCTTGGTATGCTTAGATTCTTCTCTTTTGAAGTGGAGATACTTATTCTGTTCCATGGCATGTTGGACATATGTAAATTTCATGTTTTCCTGTTATAGGGATTTAAACTTTAGATTTTTAAACAGTGTTGGGATTTTCAAACTAGTGGGACATTTAAAAATTAGACTGAATGTGTAATGTTTTGCACTACAAATTGGCTGTGAAACTATGGGGATGAGGGGATGAAAGGTTATCTCCTAAAAATGTATCTAGAATCACATATGATACAAGCAGCTTATGAAGCTAATTATTTAATGAGTTGATGATGGGAGATGTCATTCTGTAAATATGTTTCTCATACTGGTTAATGAATAAAGCACTGTTGGCAAATAAGAAAGGAAGATAGGAGGGACGAGGAGGTGAGGAGGATAGAGGAAGTAGTAAGGAGGAGTCAAGATGGAGAGTCTGGAGAGAGCAGAACACCAGCCCGCTCTCTGGTAAGACCACGTGGAAATATATAGATTAACAAAAATGGGTTAATAATTAAGACAGAGCTAGCCAATAAGAAACAAGTAACTGGCCAACATAATTTTATCAAATACATAGTCTCTGTGCATTATTTGGGGTTGGCGCGGAGGCGGTAGAAGACCAGCGGCGGGCAGAAAAACCTTACTCCTTACATATGGCGCCCAACGTTGATGTAGGAAGATATACCCTAAAACTGAGCAGTATTATTCACTTATGGGATTTGGATTCTGGACTTCACAAAAGGAAGGAAGCTGTCTGAGCAAGAGCAATTATTCTCTATTTGACTGTGCATCATGATGTCTGCTTTTAGCTTCCTTCACCAGGACTTACCTATAATAATGGACTTCACCCTCAAATTTGAGACAAGTAATCCCTCTTTCTTAAGTTCATTTTCTCAGGGTACTTTATTCATACATGTACATGCACACCTTCTTTACACACACACACACACACACACATACACACACACACACACACACACACACACACACACCTGAAGGATTTTAAGAAGGACACTGACATTGTACATTTAATCTTAGCATTACTGTTGTATTTATTATGGGAGATGGATTGGGGAGCAAATTTAGTTTTGATTGATAAGTAGTGACCTAACAGAATAAAAAAGGGTGGATGCTGGATTTCACTATTGCATAGGAATGAATCTCGTGATTTTTAACCAAGTGACCTGCTAAATTACTATATAAATATGGAAAGTAATGGAGACAAAAAAAAAAAGAATGTTAGGTTATTACTTGGTTGTAAGCATGTGTGATGAACAGATGTATAAAATACAGGTAGAGAAGAGGTTAAGGTGAAGAAGATCACTCTTGTTTAGCTTTATATGTATTTTAAGAGGAGCTTGTGGTGAGTCAAGTTGGAGATGACCAGCAGACAACCAGAAATGGACTGAATCTCAGGAGTGGCATCAGACTGGATATGGGCTTTAACATTCACTACCTATACACTTCTGACAGGTGGAATCCCAACAGGAATAGACGAAAAGGGGGAGTTCGGCCAGTAGCATAAAATTCAATTACCCAGAAATCATTCACTTAGACCAAATTAACTACAGTATTCTTAAATCTTTTATAGAGAAAAATAGTAGATTTTAAAAGGAATACCACTACAGGTGGACCTTTACCTGAGATTTAAATATATAGACAATGGGACTGTAAAGATGACTCAGTTGACAAAGTTGCTAAGCAATCTGAGTTCATATCCCAAGCATTCACATAAAAACCTCAGACGTGGTTTCACATATCTGTAACCCTTTTGCTGCAGAGGCTGAGATGGATGGATCCTGGCATCTTACTTGGGGAGCAAGTCTTGCCAAAATTAGTGATCTCTAGTTCCTGTGAGAGGGTTTGTCTCAAGGAATAGGATGGAGAACTGTAGAATATGTCTAAATTATGGTGGGTTGACCTTGTCTTAATTAAAAATTCCTTGTCACAAGGGATCAAATTTGGTGGAAGCCATGTTTTCAGATTTGAATTTTTAACTTGTCCCATGGAAAGAACATGCACCATTCTGTCTGGAGATTCTGGGAAGTTGCAGCAAACTATAGATCCCAGTTAGCCATGCACAAGGATGAGTTTCTGTCATTTTGTTTCAGGATGCAGGTACTTAATATGTTTTTAGGAAATATTCAGACCTTTTATCAAAAAAAAAACTTTTGTGTTAATTTTGTTCATGAAATATGCTTGTCACCTGTAATATAGTGGAGCATAAATAGTGGTATAACAAAATTTAGGTGTATTAGATATATTACTAACTTTAGCTTACAATGTGTTCATTGGGATATAACATGATCATAAGCTGAGAAATATGCATAATGTCAACTGTCTCTCTGCCTGCCTATCTAGCTAGCTACCAATCTATAGATAAGTCCAATTTTATTCATATTTTAAATCCTTGAGACACCACACTGAAAAATATGTCCAAAGCACTTCAGGGTTTAGTTATCAAAGAATGTTGAAATTCATCCAGTATGTGCTATATACAAAAGTGGGTTACTGTGAGGGAACATTTAAAGATACTGTTTTTAATCACAAACAAATCAATCAATCCATTGTTTCTCAGTCAGTAAATACTTTGAACAGTTTAAGCTTTAAAGTTTTATCAACATGCCTAACATTGCCTGGATGATTAGGAGCCTGAGCCTGGATAGCCTAGAGACCTAGGATAGGAGCAAACATGACAGACAAAACAAAAACAAACAAACAAACAAACAAAAAATTCAATGAAATTGACATTGAAATGATTCCTAATGATATTCTGCTGTACTCATAGATCTGTCCCGAACCCATTGTCATCAGAGATACTTCATCAAGAAACAAATGGCATTTCTCTCCCTCTCTCTTTCTCTCATGTATTCCTCCCCTGACTCAATCTTCCTAGTCCCACATGCATTCCTCTCCTCCCCTTCACTTTCTCCTAGCTCCATCTCCACTCACTGACCCCCTCCCCAATGCCAATATGTTCAAGAGATCTTGTTCCTTTCCCCTTCGGAGAGCTACTGTGTATGAATCTCTTAGATTCCTCCTTATACCCCAATTTCTCTGGTGGTGTGAATTATAAGCTGGTGATCCTTTGCTCTATGTCTAAAATCCATATATGAATGAGTACATACCATGTTCCTCTTTTTGTGACTGGGTTACCTCATTCAGGATGGTTTCTTAAAGTTGCATCCATTTGCCTTCGAATTTCAAGATTGACTGATTGAGTCGGGGGAAGAATAGATAAGAGAGAGAGAAAGAGATAGAGAGACAGAGAGAGACAGAGAGAGATGTCATAAAAGATGGAGCCATTATAGGTTTGAAGAGAAAACTGACTATAGAGAAATGTCCAGAGACCTGCAAGACTGACCCCAACTAACAATTTGAGCAAAAGTGGAAAGGCTACCATAAATGCCCTTCCCTGATAATGAGATTGATGACTATCTTATCCATCATCATAGAGCCCTCATCTAATAGCTGATGGAAACAGGCAGGCACCCACAGCTAAACACTGAGCTGAACTGGAATCCATATGCAGAGAGAAGGCAAGACCAGGCTACAGAAACCCTCAGAGACAGCTGACCTGAACAAGAACGAGCTAATGGACCCCCAGACTGATAGCTGGGAATCCAGCACTGGACCTACTCAGATCCCCTGAACATGGGTCTTAATTAGAAGGCCTGGGCAGTCTAAGGGACTTCTGAGAGTAGAACCAGGATGTATCCCTATGCACTAAAGGACTTTGGGAGTACATTTCCCATGGAGGGATAGTCCCTTAGCCTAGAGGCAGGAGGGAGGGCCTAGTCTCTACTCCAAATGTCATGACAGATTTTGTTCACCCCTCCTGGAAGGCATCCCTCCCTGTGGAGTGGGAGGGGCAGTGGGATGGTAGGGTGGTCGGGGTGGGGGGCATGGGAGGGTTGGAGAGCGGGAGGGAGGGAGAGGGAACTGGGATCAAAATATAAAATAAGAAAAATAAATTTTAAAAATTATTTAAATTTAAAAAAAGGAAAGAAACAAATGGAGCAGATGAAGAGACACACAGCAAAATGTTAGGTAGAGAATCTTGCAGAAGACAGGGAGAAAGGATTGTAGGACCCAGGGAGGTTGATGATACCAGGGGAACACAACCCACAGAATCAACTAATCTTGGTTTACAGGGGCTCATAGAGACTGAAGCAATAGTCACAGAGCCTGTATGGATCTGAACTGGTCCTCTGTGTATAGGTTATTGTAACATGAAAAACAAAGGACCCAGAGATTGATATTGGTGCTCAAACTTCAAGCTGAATGTCAGAAAAGAAAAGTAGCCTGCCACTAGCATTTTACCTCTGTCTGAGACTGAAAGGGCTGATCCTGTCCCATAAGCTCTCACCAAGCCTCAGACTGTCTTCCTATCCTCGGCTTGGCTGGAGAATAAATGCCTGCTACTGAATACTGAATACCCTGCTTCTATCTTTTATACCCCTCTAGTGCTGGGATTAAAGGCTTGTGATCACGCTTTCAGACCAATTCAGTCTTATGTGTCTCTGAACTCAGAGAGAACCCTCTACCTCTTAATCATGAGTCCTAGGATTAAAACTGTGTTTCACCACCTCCTAGCTTCTGGCTGCTGGGATTAAAGGTGTGTACCAGGCTTCTGTGGTTTGTGGCTGGCTTTGCTTTCTGAATCTTCAGACGAGCTTTAATAAATCATAAATAATATGTTACCACAGGTTATGGTTGCGCAGGTCTGTCTGTTTATGGGACTCCTAACAATATTCTCTTACTATTTTGTCTGTTCTTGGAGGGTATGTGCCTCGTTGTAATTTGTTATGGCATGTTCAGTTGATATCCCTGGGAGGTCTGCTCTTTTCTGATGGGAAACAGGAGGAGGGGTAGATCAGAGCGAGAGGGGAAGACTGGGAAGAGAAGAGGGAGGGGAAAGAGTGTTCAGGATGTATTATATGAGAGATGGATATACGTTTACATATATGCCCATAGCATACTTCACACAAGAACAAAAATCATACTGTGTAAAGAATGCACCTCACTGTCATTTCTCTGAGGGAATTATCCAGAAGCAGAGTCACTTTCTCTCAGCTTGATGGGCACACTGTAGTGGCATCACTCCTTATTTGCTAGCTATCCAAAGGGGCTCTGCAGACTTTAAGAGATGCCATTCATTTTGTGCTATTTGACTTCTTACTGCATCACAATTCTTACCAATTTAGTGCCATAGACCGAGATTCTTCATAAGGAAAGTGACACAGGCAGTAAGGAAACAAAGGTGCTGGGACAGTTCTGTCGCCTATTTCTGTTTTTTTTTTTTTTTTTAATCTCGGGATCTAGATCCAAGATTAGTCTTGACACTTTGGGTCAGAGAATACAACGCCATTTTTTTTTTTTTTTTCCTTTTAGGAAACCTCACAGCTCTGTTGCAGGCATTTCCTGTAAATGAGGAGGAGGAGTCAAATTCCAAACCTAAACTTGGGCAGCATTTCTTTCTTTGGTTTGCTTTTGTCCCCCTTTCTCCTCTTACTGGAGCACCACAAATGAAGAACATTGCTTGACCCCCAGTAGACCGCAAGTATATGCCTGGAAACTTTTCTGTATGGCAGTGTCTTCACTCAGAGTAACACTTGTGGGAATCACTTCTAGCTTCCTTTTAGACATGGGAAAGCTGGTTCTGATATGGAACTGGATACCAAACTGTTAGTTTATGGACAAAAAATGTGCATTTAGCTGGGGGGTGTCATTCAGTTGGTAAGGTGCTTGCCCACCTTATGCCTGAAGCCCTGTGCTTGATCCCCAGCATCACATGAAGCAGGTATTGGGGTGCATGTCTGTAATCCTATAATCCCAGTCCTCTGGAGGTACAGCCAGGAGGATCAGAAGTTCAAGGTCATCCCTGACTACATAAAGATTTTGAGGCCAGCCTGAGCCTACATGAGGTCTTTCTAAACTAACACAAACGTATCTACAAAACAAAAATGCTTATAAAAGCCTTTTGGATTTTTTACCTTAAAAGCCCCACACATTTATAAGTTATATGATATAGACAATGTTTTCAGGATCTAATTTGGAGCATCTGAACTTCTTAGGATGTATAGTTATTACAGCTCATCGCATCTACAAGTTGACACTGATAACTATGGTGTATATATTTACATCGGGAGAAAATTTGAAATAATACATGTAAAGTCATGACATTTCAAAAGAAACAATCTACAGCATTGTTAATGGTATAACATAATGAATTATAACAATGCTCCAAAATAGAGAATTTATTTTTCCTTACATTAAAGGGAATATTTTCCATTTTTGTTAATTCCCACAAAGGAAAAAACAGTATATTAAAAAAATCTAACATGATAACCTGGCAGCAAGGTCAGGTCCAGGTGTTGTGAAGGATCACACACACACACACACACACACACACACACACACACACACACACACACACCTTCCTTACTTCCTTAGTGGCTTTGTAATGTATTTTCATTAAACAGAATGTGGTCCACCTTTTAAAACATGTATCAGTAGGAGGTGCAAGTTTATATGTGTTCTCAAATGGATGCTATGGGGGGCACTATCTGTCTGGTTACACAGAATCTCTGACTTAAGGCTACACTAAAACAAGTTTACGAGGCCTGCAGGTGAGCACAATGGCAAGATTACAGTCAAATCCATGGATATATTGCCAGGATGTGGATGCCCGTGAAAAATCACAATTGCAGAATAGTATGAGGATGAGCATAGAAATATTCCTATCGAACACCCTCTGAGCAATTTATCTGAGGCATGATTGCATTGGATCAATCTCCATGGCCAGGTGGAAGGCAGATGAAGATTGTTTGTAGGCAGGTACAAGGAGAAGAATAAACTCTCATGTGCTTGGCTTTCATTCACACTGAGCTAATTGGCAACCATGGGTATCTCATTTTGGTAAAGCATTTGTTCCAAAAATTCATCCAGGTTTAAAAAGTTAAGATGCTTTGTTAATCATTGACTGACTCTTTTCTCTGTAATAACCGAGCTTCAAAATGTTAGCATGCTGTGCAACCATTTGTAGGTTGTGTGCACAGTGAGTATAATGTGGTTGAATGGTCTTGAAATCTCAGAATAGGTAGGATTTAATGTCAGCTCATGTTACTTTTATTTTATTAGAGACTTATTGTTTTAAAAGATCATCAAGATTATATTAATCTCATTTGTGACAAGATCAATTCATACCCTTACTGTTTAATTTGTGTGTGTGTGTGTGTGTGATGTGTATAGTGTATATGTCTGTATGTGTGCACTTGGATGTGCTTGTGCTTGTGTGTGCACCTGTATATTCATGTGTGGAGACCAGAGATAGATGTTGTGTATCCTGCTTAATTATTTCCATCCTTATTCCTGAATTATCATGGTCTCTGTGAACCTGGAGCTTGGTGTTTTGGTGAGACTGGCTGGCTGACCAGTAAGTTTCAGAATCCATCTGTCTCTAGAAGACCCTCAGTTTGTGGTACTGAGGTTGTAGTTGTGCATTGCCATGGTGCTGAGGATTCAAACTCACTCAGTTTCTCATGTTTGTGCACTAATCATTATTTCCCACTGAGCTATCTCCTAAACCCATTTATTCCCATTTTAAAATATATTGTTTAGTATTCGAGAGAAAAGGGTTGTTATAGAACTTATATTTTATATAGTTAACCATTCATCTTGATATAAATATTTGTGGGGATTCTAACATGCAAGATCTTGCCCAGAAAAAAAAAGTTTAAACATGCCTACAGTAATGGATATTTCTCAGATGAATGAAAAAATAGCAAGAATTATTGGCTGTTATTCTTGAAACATTTCAGTTCAAATTCTCATTTAAAACTTTTAAGTTCACCACATTCATGGAATCTAGGTTGGTCCTATGCTGGTTCCCTAGCTATCAGACTGAAATCCATGAGCTTCCCCTTGTTCTGGTCACCAGTTTCTGTGGGTTTCTCCAGCCTGGTCCTTACCTGTTTGCTCATCACTCCTCCCTTTCTGCAACTGGATTCCAGGAGTTTGTTTGGCTCAGGGTTTAGCTGTGGGTCTCCGCTTCTGCTTCCATCAGCTATTAGATGAAAGCTCTAGGATGGCATTTTAAGTCATCAATCTCATTATCAAGGAAGGGCATTTAAGGTAGTCTCTCCACTGTTGCTTAGAGTGTTAGTTGGGGTCATCCTTGTAGATCTCTGGACATTTCCCTAGTGCCAGATTTCTCTTAAAACTTAAAATGGCTCCCTCTATTATGGTATCTGTTTTCTTGCTCTCCTTTATTCTTTCCCTAACTCAATCTTCCTACTAAGTCATACCCAATTCTGCCCTCCTCTTCCTCCTTACTCTCCCCCCCCATGCTCCCAATTTGCTTGGGAGATCTTGTCCCTTTACCCTTCTCCAGGGGACCACATATTTCTCTCTTAGGGTCCTCCTTGTTTCCTAGCTTTTCTAGCAGTGTGGATTGTAGACTGGTAATCTTTTGCTCTATATCTAAAATCCATATATGAGTGAGTACATACAGTGCTTGTCTTTTTGTTACTGGGTTACCTCATTCAGGATGGTTTATTCTAGTTCCATCCATTTGCCAGAGAATTTCAAGATTCTGTGGTTTTATTTCCAGCTAAGTAGTACTCCATGTGTGGGGAGGACCGGGCAGTCTATGGAGCCTCTGGTAGTGGTTCAGTATTTATCCATAGTATATGCATGGACTTTTAGAGCCCATTCCATGTAGAGGGATACTCTTTCAGCCTAGATACATGGGGGAGGGCCTGTGCCCTGCTCCCAGTTATATGACAGACTTTGAAGGTCCCCCATGGAAAGCCTCATCTTCTCTGGGGAGCAGAAAGGGGATGAGATGGGGGTTGGTGAGGGGAACAGGAGAGAGTGGGAGGGTAACATGTAAAACAAACTTGTTTCAAGTTTAAGTAAAAAATTATAAAAAAATCAAGTTTTACATTTGTTTTGATGTGTGTGTGTGTGTGTGTGTGTGTGTGTGTGTGTGTGTACGTGTGTCTTTATGCACATGTCACAATCAGAAGACAACTTAGATGAGGATATTTCTTTTCTTGCACCATCTGCATTCTGGGAACTGAACTCAGGTCATTAAGCTTGGTGGCTAGCACCTTTTCCTGTTAATTTCCCTCACCCATATCATTTAAATATTTTTATGAAATAACTCACACATCTTGTTTAAATATTTACATGGTATTTAACTGCATATTAACATTATGTTTAGGAGGTCTCTATGGTTTTTAAATCCTGTTTACTATAGAAAGCAAGACGATTACATTTAAGGCGTGCTTTGGCACGTCCTTTCATAGTGTTTGCACAGGGTGAAGAAAGTACAGAGAGAACATCAGTGTGTGTTCAGAGAGGAGAGCTGAGTAGGGATGTAGGTAGTACAGTAACAGGAAAGCCTGAGAGTATAGGGAAAGCATGAACATCAGCTTGTGCATCAAAGGTGTCTTCTTGTAAGAAGCAACACTGAAGGTAATTTGAACAATCAATTTGAGTTAGCAATCTGAAGGTGTTAGTTAGTTTGGATGCTCCCAAATAAAGATATTGGTGTTTCATGTATGAGCATGATCAAGACTCTCCATGGAAATGATTTCACAGTTAATACCTACAGCAACTTTATATATACACGTTATAGACTTGGCTAACTAAATCTCAGACTTTACATTTGCTGCTGAAATAATTGGGGTCAGAATGAGAGAGAGAGACAGACAGACAGACAGACAGACAGAGGCAGAGAGAGACAGAGACAGAGACAGAGACAGTCATAAATAGGAGCAGTATGCCATTTGAGTAAGTGGTATTATGGGTAGGAATTAGTTATGAAGGCTACACATTTTAAAGCCTCACATTTTCTTCTTTTGGTCAATAGCCAGAAAGCGATGTTGGGTCACCATACAATGAACTTTCAAAGAGTTGTACATCAATGTACATAGTTCAATAAAATTGTCTGCTAAATGGGCTATGTTGACCTAAAAACAAATAGAATGATTTTTCTTAATAGTGTTTTTCAGAGAAGCCAAGTTTTCCTTGCCATCATTTTTAGAATGCATTTGGTGTAGGGGGAAAAAGGAATGAAATTGTATTGTGAACTTGGAATTGGAATGTGTAAAAAATAATCCCAGCACTGGATGTGAAATGCACAAATATGAGAAAATACAATTGTAGAAAGATCATAACAACATTTTTTTTCTGTAATACATGACACAGTATAATGGAGGAACTGAATAAATGACAAAACAGAGCTCGCTCAGATGAATTAATTTTCAATATACATTTACATGCAATGGCTCAATTGGCCACTGTCTAATAACACCAATAGAGAAGTTTGGGACACAACTTTTGCAACTGTCATTTATGACCATTTGCTTCACGGGGCTTTGGGATGGTGCAATAAATATAAAAGAAATTTCACCCTGCTATATAACCCAAGAAAATTAGGTGCTTTAATAGGTTAAGTGAGTCAGTGCTAAATCAATACAAAAATAGATGATTTGGGTTCATAGGCTGGTCAGCCAAGTTTATTTCCCAGGCATAGTACTCCCTACAAAGAAAGCAATTAATATGCTCACTGAATCAGGAGCATACCTTTATAGGCAAGAGGGAGCATGAAAATAGATCTCCTGGGTGGCAGATTTCATCCAATAGGTACCATTACCCACATTTAAGACCCAATAAAATCCACAGGAAGTTTTGTTCAACACCCAGTAATGATGAGTTTCTTCTCATCACCGAACTGTGGAAACCACACAGAACTGTGTTAAGACTATTGTAAAATTCTTAAGGGATGTTGGCCCCAGATTTTTGCCAGTAATAGTATTATCTGGGGTTATTAGGATGTATCCAATTTTGTAGGTTATATGTCTTAAAGGATTCTTCCCTGTCTTAATTCAATTGTATTTTACATTCTTCAGACCAATCAATTGTGCCTGATCTAGAGCCTCTGAACACACAGAGATGGCTGTATTGTACTTGAAACATAATGGCCACATAACAATAACCATGTCCTAAGTGAGACTCAAGTATTAGAGAAAGAGACACAGAGCTGGATACCCCTAAGTATACTTAACAACAAGAGAGGGTATGCTAAGAAATAAGAACAGCCTATGCAAAGACCCAGGGAGAAACAAGGACAAGCTTTAAAAATGCTCAGGAGTGGGAGGCTTGGCAGATTGCATTTCATGTTTACATAATTTTTCTCTTTTTGTTCCAAAGGTGATGGACTCTTGAGGGACTTTGACAAAGAAGAGGATCATGGAAATTATCTTGATCCAGAAGTATTCACTGCCCTGGATGTACCCTGAGTTAAGCCTTAGTGAAATGCTCCTGACAAATGTGGCCAACTGTGTACATCAAGGGTGTAAAAACAAACAAACAAAAAAACAGCTCTGAGGACAGAAACACATATGACTTCCTTTTTTCCAATCAGAAAATGTAAATTAAAGTAGTCAATATTCAAGTATGAACTGTTAGAGGGAAAATAATGTGTTAAAGTTAGAAATCTGTCTTTAACTTATTAATGCCAGATTGGTACCCGTTCGCTGCACAGTTCTCCCAAGCACCAAAATCAGATACTCTAGAATAAGGAGTGCTCAGTTGTGATCTTTCAATCTACTCATTATCAAGAGGAGAAAGGAATTGAGTAAACACTTTTTGCTTTACATATCACTAGAGAAGATGACCATTGTTTTGGAAGTTGAGCAGACTTGGCTAATAGTCCTATAATAAATAAATATTGCCAAAGATAATCCTCTTAAGAATTTATATCTAAATGTTGATATAGAAAAGCAAACAGCAAAACTTGCTGAGGCAATTTTAAGGAAGATTTAAGATCATCTTCCTAGAAAACTCCAAACACTTGTCAAGTATATAAACTATGCTTTGACTTGAGAAATGTAAAACTCAGAACCCCTAAATTCTGCAGCACCTCTGGCCTCACATATCTGAATGAACTTGCCTTCAGATGCCTGCTCATATTAGAGGCTGCTATTATTGAAAATGGCTGCCACACTGCCTTTTATAACTTGCCTTCTCATGTGTCCCAACTGTTGTCACCTATGCACCAATTTGTGTCATATACTGTGGTTAATATTGTCTGAAATGTGTTACTGTCCACCCCATGTGCTAAAAGAGATGCTTATGGAAAGCAGATTTGTTCATTTTGATTTCTAATTGAGTCGCAGTTCCCAGAAATACCCCCCCCAGTATAGTATATATACAATCATATAACTGGGTGAAAACAGGAACCCAAAAGTCATTATCAGACAACAGGAATCAAGGTCCTTCAAGCCTGGGACAGGGATAAACAGCAGGGTCAAGAAAGAGAAACCAGTATGAAGACTCTTAAAAACAGAGTGTTGTTGAAATGTTTGGGGTAAAATGGAAAATTCAAGCTGTTCTGTAATTTCTACAGTTAGTTATTGGTAGACTAGTTTACTTGACACAAAATGAAAACTTTAAAACTATTAGTAAAAATTGTTTTCATAATTAAAAATTAAGAAAAATGTTTTGAGCAAGACACAAAGAATGAAAAAATATCAGAGGAGGAAAAATAAAGATATGTTGTCAACATTAAGTTAAACATGCCTTATATTAAAAGGCACCATAAGTATAAATGAAATGACAAGTTACAACTCTGTAGAGATATTTGCAGCACATAAGTGACATGGAATTAGAATCCAGAGTAAAATTTAAAAAAAATAAAATAAAAATTACACATCAAAGAAAAAAATGACAACTTGATAGGAAAATGTGCCAACAGTAAAATATGTTAGAGAAAGGGAGAAGTGGAGATACATGAAACATCAGCCATCTCAGCTATCAGCTACGGGGAGACAAATTAAATCCACAACAAGATGCAACTTCACGATTATGCTACCAGGATCATAACAATGAAACTGTCCAAGAACGTCAGTGTTTGACAGTCATGAGAAGCATAATTAACACTTCTTGCTACATGGTCTCTTTAAATTAAAGTAACATGTGGAGGAACTTTTGGAATTATTGATGGAATTTTACATTAATATTAAGTTGTATTAATTTTTTAAAAGTTATAAAATATGATTAAAGGTACATGTTCATTTCTTTAGCTCTGTCCAGCACAGAGGGGAAGAAATCCTGTGCTGCCTTGCTCTTTAGTGCACTTATGCCCTAATGACCAGTGAAATGTGATGGAAGTGACATGTTTCGATTCTAATCCATGCAAGACTTTACTCACTGTCTTACTGTGCTGCAGGGATCTTCTGAGATTATAGTGATGGAAAGTCCTTGTGTAATAAAAACATTCTGAATACTGACCAAGTAGCTACTTTCCAATATCACCTATACTGCAAATAGCAGGCAAATCCTCAAGGGATATGAATTAAAATACTGAGATTTTAGAACTATCAGTTGCTACTATAAAACTAGTTTAGCTTGACCAACAATCTCTGTAATACAGAAAGTATATGTCATATTCTAGAGAAATTATTATATATGTATATAAAAATACAATGATAATGATTGTAAGGCAAATATTTAGAAAAACTCAGTGATCACCAAAACAATAAAAGGTGCATTGTGTTCTAGTTAATGATGTGGAATGAATGCCAATTATGTCTATCAATTAGCATTAATTTTAAGAATTTATTATTAACTAAAATAGTCAAGGTGAGGGTAATATATAAAATAGCATGCATTTCTATGTATTTGTATGCATCAAGATCTTGTAAACACATATGTAAAACTGTATTACTATTTCTCAAACAGATGTCTACTTCAAAATGGTCAGGAAATACATAAGGCATTAAGCATCAGATTCAAGAGTGTAACTCTTTCTGAAAAGGATAAACAATTAAACTTTATTAAAGGAGCTAGCTGTGGTAATCTTACTTCTGAAGCTGAGTAGAAGATGTGTGACAACTTATATTATTTTTCATATTTTATAATCTTAATAAAAATACTAATTATTTACGTGAAAAAATATTAAAGTATATTTTGTGAAGTTTTAGGCTGAGATATGGAGGCCAGGGGAGTGGGTACAGTCTGGGGTTTTTGGGATGGCTTAAAGGTGTTTAGTAGGTTATGGGAGGTTGGTATGCCTTGTTTTGTTAATATCCATGGGAGGCCTGCCCCTTCCTGACCAGAGACAGAGGAGGAGTGGATTGGGCTGTGGGGACAGAAGGGATGTGTTGAGGAGGAACTGGGAGGAGAGGAGGGAGGGGAAACTGAGGATGTAAAGAAAGAAATAAATTAATTAAAAATATTCTGGTAGTGTTAGGTTATCTTTGGAGTTAGCTTTGTACTATGTTGTTTCCATTTCTAATCAACTTCCAAAAGTTGATTAGAAATGGAGAAAGTTTGTAAGACTTTAGGGCAAAAAAATAGTATTATTTATGTACAAATATGTGTGTTTACTAAGGGTGAGCTAGCTGAAAGAAAAAAAATTCCCAAATTTCCATGGATTATCTCAACAGTAACAATTCTTTGTTAGTGTGGTGCTTCAGTGTGGTGAACAACAAACAGACTTTTATGTAGCAATTCCAATACTAAAGCATCTTTGGGTTTTATCAAGCTCCATTTTTAGCATCTTTTCCTTTCACTTGGGGAATTTAAAAAAGCATAACACGGAGATTTCAAAGGTGAGCCATGAAGATGATGATATTGTTGGTCCACATTCCAGAGCTCTCATCACAGTACGAGACATACTCCTAACTAAAAAAGGAGGGGAATAGCAGTCTGTTGAATTCCTAGCAAGCCTTTGCCATACCTTATACAAAGCAAAAGGCTGGTATCTAATAATCACTAATGAATCATCTAATACAAACTTAGAGTTCTAGGTTGCTAATTGATGAGAACATATAACAACATTCACATAATATTTGATTTTGGTATTATAAATATGCCATCAATGAAACAACAAGATGGCTCAGGAGAGAAAGATTATATATATACATATATATCCATTTAAACTAAGTTACCTAATAATGGGGGCATCAGAGCTATAACTGGCCATCTCTTGTCACAAAATGAAGCTCCCAGTATCAGCACTGGGTTACTTTTAATTGAGATGTTTGGCAAAGGGGTTTCATTAGAACCCCCAAACAACCCACTCTGTTGGCAAGACTATAGGCTGCTCTGCATGAACTGACATCTAGGTCCCACTGCTAAATGATATCTACATAACTCATTAATCATAGGGAAATACAACTGGTGCTTACATAGAGCTTTTACTCCCACACATTAATATATTTGTTATAGGACAATGCTCTACACACTATCAAAGGAAAAACAATAAACTCCAACCCAGCCACAAACCCTTTGATTGATAGTGTTGTCCTTCCTGCCAGATATGCTAGTGTGATAATGGCATATAGCTTGTGAGAGTAACTAACCAATATCTGATTTGACTCAAGGCCATCTCCATGGTATGGAACCCATACCCAACGCTGCTTAGGTTACCAAGAAACTAAGACTGGATAGCAGAGGTAAAACTAAATACTATAGTTTTGTTAAAAGAATGTAGCAATACAATGACTCCTAATTGCATCATATGATAGTCATGGGTCAATGTTTTGCTCAGATATTATCAGAGAAGCTTTCTCCTGCAGCAGATGAAAACACATACAGAGTTCCACAGCCAGACATTATGCAGAATGAGAGACCTAGAGCACACACACAGTACTTTAAAGGATGTCTCCATCAAATCCCTTTCCCCAGGGCTCAGGTAGCCCAGCTGAAGAAGAGGCAGAAAGAATGTAAGAATAAGAGGGGATAGAGGACACCAAAAATCAAGGCCTCAAAACCAACATGATTAAGTATGTATGAATTCACTGAGACTTAGGCATCATACACAAGACCTGCACAGATCTGTACCCAGTGGGGTATTAGAGCTAAAAGAAGTGGACACAAGTCTCCAACCATAACCCAGAAGCAATCTACAACTGATAAACACTTGGAAATAAAATTTTAGTTTCCTTCAAGGGAGTCTTAAGGGGGAAAGAAATTACTGTTCAGAGTAGGCTGCATGGCCAGCAGTGGATAGCCAGCATAGAACAAACTCAATAGCAAATTAGGAAGTTCTTTGACTTAATAGGCTTCCTTGTCAGGTATTTTCCAATTTTTATTTTAAACACACACACACACACACACACACACAGATGTATTTCCTGTTTCTTCTTATCCTACAAGTCCTTTCGGTATTTATTATGGATTCCTATTTATTGATTTTATGTTATTCAGAAGTATGAGAATGAGTGAGTTTCTGGTTTTTTTTTTTTTATATATATCTTTCCTTGAACCCTTTTCCTTCTGCTTGTGTTTTTTTTCTATTCCAATCTCAGTGATAGTTTTTTTTTATCATATATTTTATTGTTACTCCTTAGAAGCCTGTTAGATTCCTAATGAGAGATGGAAAGTGGGTGGATCCAGATGGAGGAACTGGGAGGATTAGAGGAAGGAGAAATATATATATATATATACACACACACACACACACACACACATATATATATATATATACATATACATATGCATATATGTATATGATGTGTTGTGAAAATTATTTTTAGTAGAGGAAAAATATTAAAAATAAAAGATCAAAATCAAAAAATTTGTAATAAAAATCAGTCAAATGAAAAATAAAGCATAATTAAAATATACTAGGTTTAAAAAATAAAATAAGTCTATTTTAAAATATATTGTCACTGACCCTGATAGTTTGAATTTGAGCCTCAGGACTTATATAAAACAAGGAGAAAACAAACTATCACAAGTTTTCCTATGGTCTCCACATACACATTGTGGCATGTGTGCACATCAGCACACACACAAGCACACACACACACACACAAATAAACTAGGCCCAGAATAATTCATCGCTGGAAATAGCAATGGTATTGGAGAGTAATGAACATGGAGTTAATGTCACTGTGACTAGTTTTTCTTGTACTGACTTCACTGGTCATGGAAATGTGAGGAAGTATTTTAACTTGTTTGTATTAATTCTTCATTGAGCAGACAGCATATGGAGAGACCAAGAAAAGACTGTGTTTTCAGGGTCTTACTTGTGCTTTTACAAACTCATTGTAATTCAGGCCATATAAAGTTGATTATTATCCTTTCAAGGTCTGTGAAGAATTGCGCTGGAATTTTAATGGGGATTGCATTGAATCTGTAGATTGCTTTTGGCAAGATAGCCATTTTTACTATATTCATCCTACCTATCCAAGAACATGGGAGATCTTTCCATTTTCTGGTAGCTTCTTTAATTTCTTTCTTAAAAGCCACAAAGTTCTTATTAGATAGGTCTTTCACTTGTTTGGTAAGTTGTAAGAAGTATGGGTTTTTCCCGCCTGCCGCCGCTGGTCTTGTCCCGCTGCTGTGCCAGCCCCAAATAATGCACAGAGACTCTGTATTTGATATAATGCTGTTAGCCAGGTACTAGTTTCTTATCAGCTAGCTCTGCCTTAATTATTAACCCATTTCTGCTGATCTATGTATTTCTCTTACCGGGGAGCCGGCCGGCATACTGCTTTCTCCAGACTCTCCATCTTGACTCCTCCTTCCTCTTTCCTCCTTGTCTCCTAGTCCCTCCTATCTTCCTTTTTTATTGGCCAACAGTGTTTTATTCATTAAACCAGTATGAGAAACATATGCAGAATGACATCTCCCATCAGTAAGTGTTACCCCAAGATACTTTATGTTGTTTGTGGCTATGTAAAGGGTGATGTTTCTCTGATTTCTTTACCAGTCTCTTTGTCATCTGAATAAAGTAGGACTATTGATCTTTTTGAGTTTATCTTGTATCCTGCTAGTTTGCTGAAGGTGTTTATCAGCTATAGGAGTTCCCTGATAGAGTTTTTTTGGATCACTTATGTAAACTATCATATCATTTGAAAATAGAGAAAGTTTGACTTCTTCCTTTCCAATTTGGATCCCCTTGATCTCCTCTTTTTGTCTTATAGCTTTAGCTAGAACTTCAAGTACAACATTGAAGAGATATGGAGAGAGAGGGCAGCCTTGTCTTGTTCCTGATTTGAGAGGAATCGCCTTAAGCTTCTCTCCATTCAGTTTGATGTTGGTTGTTTGTTATTGTATATTGCTCTTATTATGTTTAGGTATGTTCCTGTTATCTCTGATCTCTCTAAGAACTTTATCATGAAAGGGTGTTGACTTTTGTCGGAGGCTTTTTCAGCATCTAGGGAGATAATCATATGTTTTTTTCTTTTTCAGTTTGTTTATATGGTAGATCACGTTGATCGATTTTCATTTTTAAACCGTCCCTGCAATCCAGGGATGAATCCAACTTGGTCATGGTGGATGATTTCTTTGATGTGTTCTTGGATTCGGTTTGCCAGTATTTTATTGAGTATTTTTGCATCGATGTTCATCAGGGATATTGGTCTGTAGTTTTCTTTCTTAGTTGTGTTTTTGTGTTGCTTGGGTACCATGGTGATTGTGGCCCCATAAAAAGAGTTTGTTAATGAACCTTCTGTTTCAATTGTGTAGAACAATTTGAGGACTATTGGTATTAGCTCTTCCTTGAATTTCTGGTAGAATTCTGCACTGAAGCCATCTGGCCTTGGAATTTTTTTGGTTGGAAGGCTTTCAATGACTGCTTCTATTTTGTTGGTGTTTGTAGTTCTATTTAAGTGATTGAGAGTTTTTCTGGGTTTAGTAGCCTGGGCTGGCATCCGTGGACTCTTAGTATTCGTAGAACATCTATTCAGGAATTTCTGTCCTTGAGAGTTTCCATGGAGAAGTAAGTTGTAATTTTGATAGGTCTGCCTTTATATGTTACTTTTACTTTTTCCTTCGGTGCTCTTTCTATTCTTTTAATATTCTTTCTTTATTCTGCATGTTAGGTGTTTTGATTATTATATGTCTAGGTTTTTTTTTTTTTTTTTTTTTTTTTTTTTTTTTAGTCCAACCTATTTCGTGTTTGGTATGCATCTTGGACTTTCATGGGCATGTCCTTCTTCAGATTGAGAAAATTTTCTCAATGATTTTGTTGAATATGTTTTCTGCACCATTGAGATGGGCTTCTTCACCTTCCTCTATGCCTATTATTCCTAGCTTTGGCCTTTTCATGGTGTCCCACATTTCCTGGATGTTTGTGTTAAGGATTTATTGGATTTATGATTTTCTTTGGATGAGGATTCTATTTCCTCTAGTTTATCTTCCATGCCTGAGATTCTCTGTTCCATCTCTTGAATTCTGTTGGTTATGCTTGTGTATGTAGTTCCCAATCATTTGCCCAGTTTTTCCATTTCCAGCATTCCTTCAGGTTGTGTTTTCTTTATTGTCTATATTTCAGTTTTCAAGTCTTGAACCATTTCCTTCACCTGTTTAATTGTTTTTTCTTGGCTTTCTACATTTTCTTTACGGAATTTCTTCATTTCTTCCAATTTTTTGTTTGTTTTTTCTTCCATTTCTTTAAGTGATTTTCTCACATCGTCTTTGAAGGCCTGTATCATTTTTATGATGATAATTTTAAAGTTGTCTCTTCTGCTACATCTTCTTTGGGGAGTTCAGGTGTAGTTTGTGTAGAGTCCTTGGATTCTGGTGGTGTTTTGCTTGTTTTCCTATTGTTAGGTGTTTTCTTGTATTGCGGTCTTCCCATCACTTCTTCCAGTAGGTGTAGGTGGGGTCTCTCTCTCTATGGTACTCCCCAGATGGGCTTAGGTGGGCAGAGGTTCGATGTCTGTAGCTCTGTGTTTTCCAAGCTTTCTAGGATGTCTCTCCTCAGGCAGGGACCTGGCGATGGGTGTTAAAGATAGGCTCCAGCAGAAGACCAGAGATGGGGGGCTCAAAGATCCTGAAGGCTGGGACTCAGGATGTTGTGTTCCCTGATAGGCAGATCTAGCCTAGGCCTGGCACGCTCCAGCTGAGGCCTCTTTAGCAGTGGCCTGGTGATGGAGGTCAAGGATTGAGCCTGCAGGAACTCTTAGTGGTCCCATGGAGATAGGCAGATCTCTGGGAGGGCCCAGAACTCCAGTAGAGGAGCAGTGGTGGGGGTCAGAGACTAGGCAGGTGGAAATTAGGGGTGGTATTGTATGGATAGGCAGGTCTAGTGTGCTCAGAGCAGCTCCAGGAAGTTCCCAGGAGGTGGCAGGATTCTTGGCTCCACCCTCTGTCCCAGTGCTCAACCAGAGTGGTAGGACAGTGGGCAGGACAGGGCACAGGGTAGAGGGAGGGTATGCCCTTGGTATGGGTGGGTGGGTGTATATTAGAACTCCAAGAGCATTCTTGATGAGGATAGGACACAGGGGGAGCAAGATCTGAGGCCAATTCAGGGAGTTCCCAGGGAAGGGTATGTGGGGATTCCACCCTAATTGGTCCCAGACTCACCTCTAGCCAAGGCCTAGCGATGGGGTCAAAGACGAAGGGGGTCAAAGACTAGGCTGATACTCAGGATGTTTCTGCACCAATGGGCAGATCTAGCTGGGGCCTGGCACTCTCCAGCTGAGGCCTCTTAAGCAGAGGTCCAGCGATGGGGATCAAGAATCCAGACTGCAGGAACTCAGAGTGGCCCCGCAGGGATAGGTGGATTTCTCAGAATTCTATTATTTCTATTTGGAATCATTTGACAGGATACTTTCATCAGTGACATGCCAATGATTGATATATATATATATATATATATATATATATATATATATATATGCAAATTTTTGCATATGCATAATATATAACACCCCCCAGAACAATTAAATTGCATCAATTATCATATATCTCTTTTTAGAAGAAAAGCAAATCTGTCTGGAACTAAATGTGTTCATTCACAAATCTCAGTTTTTCCTTGCATAGTACATTCCCTCGTGTTATTTTTCATCTAATCCATGACTCCAAATGAACCTCACAACATAACACCGTTAATGACACTTAGCACTTACATAGTGCATTCCATCTCATTGTACTGCACATACATGTTAAACAATTAATTTACACTTAAGGAACTCAGCAGTATATAACTCCAATTCTTATGAGGAGCAAATTCTTCATTATTTTTTGATGATGTAGATTAATTTGTCTTTAAGGGGTATATTTCCATTGTCATATAAGAGGAATAATGTTCATAGCCAGAAAGTATATGAGGCTATAACTGGTTTTTACAGATGATTAAATGCTTGGGTAGAAGCAGAGGCTTTTGATGACTGCTAGAACCATTTATGACCTCATATACTACTCTACTGAGGGACATTAGACCTTAAATAACACCAACTGTGTGCTTTTACTCAAAGAAGAAGAAAGAAAAATAAAATGCCTATTTGGTTGTTAAGAAAACAAAAACAAAAACAAACAAACGAACAACCCACATATAGAGAAATCTATGGAAATATTATAAATATACATAGATGAGATTATATTTAGTGAAGGTTCTGCAAGATATTTGGGAGCTAGGGTATAATTTGATGGCTGTCTAGGTAGCACTTAGAACAGTTACAGAGAAATTCTTTTATCTACATGCATAAAAAGAACATGGAGTTTGTAACAGGCCCTGGCATCACTCACTGTTGTATGGATCCCTCAACATTTACACAAAGTGACATTGGTGTTTATTGCTTAACTGATTACACTGTGCATGAACATAGATTCTCAAGCTTGAAAACCTACCCAGATATTTCAAAGAATGCCATTGGATAGCCTGTTTGGGGCAAGGATCTAAATAGTGAATGGGAAAATGTAGGCAGGGAAATGCAAGGAAGACAAAGGAACTGCACATGCCACTTTCAAATGGATCTAGTAGAACACATATATTGTTTCTCATGTTGCCACTTAACCATGTTCACAGGGCTGTTATCTTTTCTATGATTTTACTATTTTTTAAGTATACACTCCTGATTCACATTTCTCTGATTAAAAAAAGAGAGAAGAGGTTAAGAGGAAGATGGTCTGCAGATGAATGTGAATAACAAACTTACAATAATTATAGAGAAAGGATAAGAAAGGAATGGAGGTGCTGGATAGTTTCAATTTTATTTTGTGTACGTGAAACACTGTCATAGTTTCTGGCCTTATAAAGTAATGTATAATAAAATCATAATAAATAATATACATTGTTATGGTGTCAAAATACATTTATAATAAAAAAGAAAATAGTAAATTATGTACCATTCCTTATTTACTCATAATAATCCTACCAAGAAAGTTTGATTATTATTAATTTACAGATTAAGAAATTGAGATTACATTTTATCAAGTGTTGTGGTTTGAATAGGGAAGGTCTTCACAGGTTTGTGCATTGCTTGCACCTATTTTGGGAGATGCTGTAGATTCTAGAACTGGAGCTGGAAAAAGCCCACTGGTGTGTACCTTTGAAGGTTATAAATGCCCAGTTGACTCCTTGCTCTGCTTCCTGGTCACGATGATGTGAGTTGCTTTGTTCTGCCAGACCTAGGATGGACAGAAAGTTCAACTGAATGATTGACAGAAGCCTCTGAAAATTTGATTGAATAAAACTCGCCTAGTCATTTTGGTCTGATATTTGGTTTTGTTCAATAAACAGTAACGGATACAGTAAGAATCTGGGGATGGAGCAATCTATATGTAAACCCAGTTGGTATGATTCCTGTGGTTTGACTTTTAACAAAATGACAGGTTTCAGAAATTTCAGAAATTAATATTCTGGTTTTCTGTGTCAGATCATCTGAAAGATTCCCTTAGCTGCATGGAAACTCGTTTAACTTTCATGACAATGATGTCACATAGGTACAGCTACTCCAAATTTACATATGAGAAAACTGGGGTGCAGAGGTTATGTAACTCATCCAAGATTATCCCATAGGTTCTCATGTGGAACCAATAATTTTTCACATCCACTTCAGAGCTCACTCAAAGATCAATGGGTCTTATAGTGTTTCTTTAGTACATGGCTAGTGGCTTAAATACAAATTGAAGTTTAATGCTAATATATATTTTCTAGTCCCAGAAGAATATGTGAATTGTTAAAGTATACATGATACAATAATGGTCTAAGAAACACCTTAGATGGTGTATCAATGGTATCTTAGGTTACTCCGCATGCCTAAATTCATTGAAGTTGTTTGAAATGGTTGAATGTTTTCTGAACTAAAAGTAATGTGGCTGCCTAAAATAATATTCATTTATTCCATTATCTCATTGTATGGAAGAATAAACATGCATGAAATGATTTCTTTTTTCCTTGCTTAAATTTTCTTGATACTACAGAGACCACTAATTTGGCTTCTGTGATTTATCTATTATGTGGAGCAATATTGCATTTTATTAGTTATTAACAAATACATAGGCATTTTATAGCCTCACATAACCAAAGTTATATATACAATCGACACCATTTGTAACAAGTAAAGTAGCAATCACTTTTATTTATATAGGTCCCTTTATTTAAAAAGTGCTTCAATGGCCTCCTCTTTTCTTTTAATTACATTTTTGGTTATCATGCAAACAAATAGGCTTCTCTGTAATGTGTTTCCATGTCCATATTGTTATACTTTCCTCTTATTTACATGCTTTCCACTGTTCTTCTTGTCCTGTTTCTACCTCTAGATTTCATGTTTCCATCATTCTCTCTTGTTTGCCAAAAGGGCATTCTGGCAGCAAAGTGTTAAAGATGCAAATTTGATTCCACAGACAGATGTACAAACCCCACTGGCATTCCAGTTAACATTAACTGCAAACTACAGATAATTTGCTGGGTTGCTCTTCTTAGTAGTAAAAATGGAAGCCACATACAGATGTTCCTGCTTCTCTGTGGCTGGATAGGAGGTGTGTTTGTGTATAGTGTGTGCATATCTAAGTAGTCCGTCCACTCAGAATAGAAAGTTGCTGCTCCTTTTCAACAGGTGCTCAATGAATGCAGTGCAAAGACAGCACTTTTAAAAAAATTAAAGGTTAATTAACCCTTGATACACACCTAACATAATGGTAAAAGCTGTGTTTTGAGGAAGTTAAACACACTGTGTGTGAACTAGAATAATCTGACAGTAGCGATGATTTTGTTTATGGGTTTACTTTGTAGAGCTATTGTGTAAATAATCACAGAAACTCTGATTTCATGTATGTAATAACCAGATAATGTCTAGGAGACAGCACTCTTTCCTATGAAAATGATACTTAGGATGCAATATGTGAATATTAGCTTGTATATCTTTACAAGTTCTTATAACAATGAACATAGAGTCTTGAGGTCCTCAAGCAATACACTTTTTTTTTAATCATACTCTTTAGTCTTGAATAGTAATTTACCTAAATACGACAAATATTTTTTTGTTTTTTTCTTATTTTTTATTTTAAGATCTTTTCTCATTTCACATATCAATCCCAGATCCCACTCCTTCCCTTCCTTCTGCTAACCCCTTAACCCGACTCCACCCTGATCCACCTCTCTCAGAGAGGATAAGACTTCCCATGGGGAGTCAAGGAACTCTGGCACCATACTTGAGGCCGGACCAAGTATCTTCCCCACAATATCTAGGCTGAGCAAGGTATCCCTCCAAAAGAAAATGGGCTCCAAAGGGTCAGTTCACTGGTCTCACTGCCAGTGGCTCCACACATTCAAAGGGTCTAGTTTGGTTCCATGCTGGTTACCCAGCTGTCAGTAATACACACACCTATGTGTCTAGTCTGAGAGAGTATCCATTTATGTGGAATAGGCTCCCAAAATCCATTTGTATACAAGGGATAAATACAGATCCACTACCAGAGGCCCTATAGATTATCCAGTCCTCCTAACTGACTCCCACATTCAGGTGGTCCTGGCCAGTCCTATGCTGGTAGGTATCTGGACATTTTCCTAGTGGCCGATATCTCCTAAAAAATCTATAATATCTCCCTCTATTATGGTATATCTTTTCTTGCTCTCCAGTATTCTTCTTCCAAATCATTCTTCCTGATCCCTCATGTCCTTCTCTCACCTTTTAGTCTCCCCTTCTCTTTCTTCTGACTCTCTCTCCTCTTCCTCTCCACTCCAAATATGCTAGGATATCTTGTCCCTTTTCCCTTATCTGGGGGATCATTTATGTCTTTCTTAGGGTCCTCCTTGTTTCCTAACATCTCTGGCAGTGTAGATTGTAGGCTGGTGACCCATTGTTCTAGGTCTAAAATCCATATACCCATATACGAATGAATACATACCATGTTTGTCTTTTTGTGAGTGGGTTACCTCACTCAGGATGATTTCTCCTAGTTCCATCCATTTGACTGTGAATTTCAAGATTCCATTGTTTTTGTTTGTCTCCCCTGCTTCATAGTACTTCATTGTGTAAATGTTCCAATTTTTTTTTATCCATTCTTCAGTTGAGGGGCATCTAGGTTGCATCTAGGTTCTGGCTATTACAAATAATGCTGCTATGATTATAGCTGAACAGATGTGTTTGTTGCATTAATTTGCTTCTTTTGTGTATATGCCTAAGAGTTGAATTGCTGAATTGTATGGTAGACTGATTTCCATTTTTCTGAGGAACTAACATACTGATTAACAAAGTGGCTATACAAGTTTGCACTCCCACCAGCAGTGGAGGAGTGTTCTCCTTCTTCCACATCCTCACCAGCATAAACTGTCCTTTGTGTTTTTTATTTTAGCCATTCTGACAGGAGTAAGATGGTATCTCAGAGTTGTTTTTATTTGCATTTCCCTGATGGCTAAGGATGTTGAGCACATTCTTAAGTGTCTTTCAACCATTTTAGATTCCTCTATTGAGAATACTCTAATTCTGTACCCCACTTTTTAATTGGATTATTTGTTGTTTTGGTAACTAGCTTCTTGATTTATTTGTATATTTTGAAGATCAGTCCTCTATCAGATGTGGGGTTGTTGAATATCTTTTCCCATTCTGTGGGTTGCTATTTTGTCTTGTTGACTGTGTCCTTTGAGTTAGAGAATCTTCTCAGTCTCAGGAGGTCCCATTTAATAATTGTTCTCAGTATCTGTGCTACTGGTGTTATATTCTGAAAACAGTCTCCAGTACAAATTTTTTTCAAGGATAACACCCACTTTCTCTTCTAAGATGTTCAGTGTGGCTGGATTTATGTTGAGGTCTTTGATACACTTTGACTTAAGTTTTATGAATGGCAATAGATATGTATCTATCTGCAGAATCCTATATGCCAGCATCCAGTTATGCTAGCATTTGTTGAAGATGCTTTCTTTTTTTCCTATTGTATAATTTTAGCTTCGTTGTCAAAAATAATGTGTTCTTACATATGTGGGTTATTAGCAGTGGTTTCAATTCTAACTGGTTTGTCTACATGTCGATTTTTGTGCCAATAGCAAGTTGTTTTCTGGACTATAGCTCTATAATAGAGCTTGAAATCAGGGATGGTGATTCATCTGGAAGTTCCTTTATTGTACAAGGTTGTTTTGGCTATCCTGGGTCCTTTGTTTTTCCATATAAAGTTGAGTGTTATTCTTTTAAGGTCTGTGAATAATTGTGCTGGTATTTTGATGGTGATTGCATTGAATCTGTAGATTGCTTTTGGCAAGATTGTCATTTTCACTATGTTTATCCTACCTAGCCAAGAGCATGGGAGATCTTTCCATTTTCTGGTATCTTCTTTAATTTCTTTCTTTGAAGACACAAAGTTCTTGCTACATAGGTCTTTAAGTTGTTTGGTTAGCATTACCCTGAGATATTTTATGTTGTTTGTGGCTAGTGTAAAGGGTAATGTTTCTCTGATTTTTTTTTTCTCAGCCCATTTATTGTCTGTATATAATAGGGCTACTGAATTTTTGAGTTAATCTTGTGTCTTGCTACTTTGTTGAAGGTGTTTTATCAGCTGTAGGAGTTCCCTGGTACAGTTTTCAGGTCACTTATGTAAACTATCATATCATCTGCAAATAGTGACAGTTTGACTTCCTCCTTTCCAATTTGTATCCCCTTGATCTACTTTTGTTGTCTTTGCTCTAGCTAGAACTTCAAGGGCAATTTTGAAGAGATATGGAGAGAATGGACAGCCTTGTCTTGTTCCTGATCTTAGAGAAATCATGTTGAGTTTCTCTCCATTCAGTTTGATGTTGGCTGTTGGTTTACTGTATATTGCTCTTATTATGTTTAGGTGTTCCTGTTATACCTGATCTTTCCAAGACCTTTATCATGAAGTGGTGTTGGATTTTGCCAAAGACTTTGTCAGCATCTAGGGATATGAACATTTTTTTTTTCTTTTTCAGTTTGTTTGTATGGTGGATCACACTGATAGGTTTTTCATATGGTAGACCATCTCTGCATCCCTGGCATGAAGCCTACTTTGTCTTGGTGGATGATTTTGCTGCTGTGTTCTTAGATTCTATTTGTTATGAGTATGTTTCTCTCTGCCGCCTGGTCACACCACAGTGCCAGCCCCAATTAACACACAGAGAATCTGTATTTGATATAACACTGTTGGCCAGGTACTAGTTTCTTATCGGCTAGCTCTGTCTTAATTATTAACCCATTTCTATTAATTTAAGTATTTCCACGTGGTTTAATCAGACCAGAGAGTGGGCCTGGACTTCTGTTCTCTCAAATATCTACATGCTGACTCCTCCCTACTACTTCCTCTAATCCTTCTTGTCCCCTACTTCTGCCTACTTTGCTTTCCTATTGCTCAACAGTGCTTTATATGTTAACCAGTATGAGAAACATATTTACAGAATGACATCTCCCATCATCTCCTATTTCTGACTAAATAAAAAGAAGGGTTTTAACCTTAACATAGCAAAATATATCACACAACAGTTATCAAATAAGAATCTCAGTTAACAATATTTAGTCCATTAACATTTAGTAAGATTTAAGAAAATATTCCATCATCTATTCTATCTTTGTGAGTCTAAAGTCCTATATGTAACTTATCTTTAATCCTAACTAAGGAAAACTATAACCTTACCTGTCTTCAACTCCATCAAAGACCACAGAAGGATAATATATAAACTCTAGAAATGACAGAGACAATTCGCCGGGTCAGTCACCCACACTTCTTCGGTAATGTTCCATCTTCAGCCTATAGGCCATAGTGTATCTGGGAGACACCTCAGCAAAGCAGAAAACTTTAAACTGTCCACCTGTATTGGCAGTTTGTCAGTCATTTTTCTCTGTGTCTTGCAGAATGTCTGGCAGACTCTTCCATGAAGCAGGAACCCTGTAGCAATGTCCTTCTTGAATCAGCAGTCACTTTTCTGTGGGTCCTGCATGCCCAGTTTATACAGTATGAAGTCAAACAGTCCAGACTAGAACAGCATCTTGCTCAAATGGCTAGTCTTGCCATATTGAAAGCAAACTCCATAACGTGTTTCTTTGATGTTCATCTTCCTTTCTGACACAGGTGGTGTTGCCAGGAGCAGTTGTGCCTCACTGTTTAAGGAAGTCCCTAAACCATTTTAAATGCCACAGTCTATAGGTCTTTGAAAGTTTAGAAGAATGCCTATTCATCTCAAATACATCTCTGAATATCTAGAAATCCTAACCAACTTAACTGTATGTTTTGACTACCTAAATATGTACTAAATTATACATTATATTTCTAAATGAGCTATATATACCTAAAGGAGAAGTATATATGTCACAAAATTGACCTTAAATTTGTATCAATAAATGAAAATCCATTCCAATACAAAGTATTAATATCTATATCCCCTTTTTACCTTTAAAGAGATTGGTTGTGATCATTAACCATTTATAACCAACCCCATTTAAATGAAAACAAATATTTGTAGACAATACTTTGGGAATTTGGGTGTCATTCCTTCCAAATTGCTTCCTGCTTGTAGGGGGCACTGTCACTGGGGATCCTAAGAATACACAGAAATCCTGGCTGTAGTCTGCAAGGCTGCCTTGTTCAAGCTGTTTTGAATGTTGGAATACCAGGAACTCTGTTTCAGAGGGTGTGGCTTGACCAAACCACATTAGTCTGGAAGGAATCTACAGCTTTTCCTTTTCTGTGGAAACAAAAATAGAAATCCTTTTTGACAGTAACTTGTCCTTAGACTTAAATTTTGAAGTCAAAGCATTCTCGAAATATATAAATTGGATTGATCTAGCAGCATTTAACAGTTGTTGTTATTTCCTCAGCAGTCAAACGATACAAAGACAATATAATACCATACAGTATCTAGATTCTTCCCATCTTTATGTGGCCTTTTTTAAAATTACTCTGTTTCTTTTACTTTTTGTTTTTTCATTTTTTGAGACAGGGTTTCTCTGTGTAACTTTTATCTGTCCTGGAATTCACTCTGCATACCAGGTTTACTTTGCAATCACAGAGATCTGCTTTCCTCTGTCTCCTGAGTGTTGGAATTAAAGGCATGTTCCACCACACCCAGCTCCTCTGTCTTTTTAAAACCATTTTATTCTTTTTGTCTCCCAAGCCTATGCATATTTTAAAATACACTGTAAAACTTTAGTGGTTTTTCTTAATCTGAATCTGTCTTTACTGTAAATCTTTATCTTTTTCTGGCCACAAGTCTTTTACCTGGTAAACAACAACATTATTAAAATGAAATCCACAGTTGTTTCAGCTGCATTCTATCTGGCAGGCACCTTAACCCCCAGAACTGAGAGCTGTGCTCACCTCCTTTGTCTATGCTGCCATGGAGCAGCATGTTGCCAGCTTGGAGATGTCACTGCCATTGCCAGCTATGATACATACCAATAAATTGTTAGCAGAGCTTCTTAAAATCCTCCTGTTTTTTTTTTTTTTTTTTTTTTTTTTTTGCCACTTATGTTGAATCAGGAAACCTCCCTTAAAGGAGCTGCACAAGTCTCTGCTTGTCTCTCACAAAAAATGCTGTTAGAAAGAAGCCTTGCTTTTCTTTGTTCTTTTGTTTCTAAAACCGTTTTTTAAGCTTTTGTTAAATTTTAAGTGGAAGTTCTTATTAGCCATGTTGTGGCGCCATAATGTTATGAGTAGCTTTTCCTGTGCCTCTGGTCTTGTCCCACCGCCACGCCAGCTCCAATTAACACACAGAGACTCTGTATTTGATATAACATTATTGGCCAGTTACTTGTTTCTTATCTGCTAGCTCTGTCTTAAGTATTAACCCACTTTTATTAATCTAAGTATTTCCACATGGTCTCATCTTACCGGAGAGTAGGCCCCGAACTCTGTTCTCTCCAGTCTCTCCATGCTGACTCCTCCCTACTACTTCCTCGAATCCTCTTTTTCTACTAGTGCCGCCTACCTTGCCTCCCTATTGGCCAACAGTGCTTTATTCGTTAACAAATAAGAGAAACATATTTACAGAATGACATCTCCTATCATCTATTTGGCAGTATTTTTGCATCAATGTTCATGAGGGATATTTGTCTGTAGTTCTTTCTTAGTTGTGTCTTTGTGTGGCTTGGGTACCAAGGTAATTGTAGCCTCATAAAAAGAGTTTGGTAATGAACCTTCTGCTTCTATTGTATGGAGCAATTTGAGGATTATTGGTATTAGCTCTTCTTTGAATTTCTGGTAGAATTCTGCACTGAAGCCTGGACTTTGTTTTGGTTGGGAGGCTTTTGATGAATGTTTCTATTTCATTAGGGATTGAGGTCTATTTAAATTGCTTATCTGTTCTTGATTTAATTTTGGTGATCACTATCCAGAAATGTGTTCATTTCCAACAAATTTTTTAATTTTGTGGAGTCCAGGTTTTCAAAGTATGACGTGAAGAGTCTCTGGATATCCTCACTTTCCATTGTTATGTCCCCCTTTTCATTTCTGATTTTGCTAATTTGCATGTTATTTTATCTGTCTTTCAGTTAGTTCAGATAAAGGCTTGTCTATCTTGTTGATATTTTGGAAGAACTATCTTTTTGTTACATTGATTCTTGGAATTGTTTTCTGTTTCTACTTTATTGATTTCAGTGCTCAATTTGATTATTTCCTGACCTCTACTCCTCTGGGGTGAGTTTGCTTCTTTTAGTTCTAGAGTTTTCAGTTGTGCAGTTAATTCTCTAATATTACTATTCTCCAGTTTCTTTATGTGAGCAATTAGTGCTATTAACTTTCCTCTTAGTGCTGCTTCAAAGTGTCCTATAAGTTTGTGTATGTTGTGTTTTCATTGTCATTGAATTCTAGGAAGTCTTTCTTTTCTTCCTTTATTTCTTCCTTGACTCAGAAATGGTGGTGCAATTACACATTGTTCAGTTGTTCAGTTTCTGCAATTTGTGTTGTTGAATTTTAACTATTTTAACTTTAAAGCATGGAGGTCTGATAATATACTGGGGGTTATTCCTTTTTTTTTTTGTACCAGTTGAGGTTGATTTTAGTGAAGGCTCCATGTGGCACTGAGAAGAAGGTATATTCTTTTGTGTTCGGATGGAATGTTCTATATATTTATATATTTCTGTTAAACCCATTTGGGTCATAACTTCTTTGATTTTAGTTTTTTAAGTTTCTGTTTGGTGGTACTGTCCAGTAGTGAGAGTTTTGTGTTGAAGTCACCCACTATAAGTGTGTGAGGTTTTATGTGAGATTCGAGTTTCAGATATATATATATATATATATATATATATATATATATATATATATATATATCAATGTGGGTACCTTCATTTTGGGGTCATAGATGTTTAGAATTGAGGCTTATTGCTTTTGGATTTTTCCTGTGAGTATATGAAATGTCCTTATTTATCTCTTTTGATTGATTTTAGTTTGATGTCTAGTCTGTTAGATATTAGGATAGTTTCACCAGCTTTTTTCTTTTGTTCATTTGATTGGAAAATCTTTTCCCAACCCTTTAGTCTGAGGTAACATCTGTCTTTGAAGTTGAGGTGTGTTTCTTGTATACAGCAGAAGGATGGATTCCGTCTTTGTATCTACTCTCTTAGCCTGTGTCTTTTTATATGAGAGTTAATATTGATGGAAATTAATGACCATTAATTGTTAATTTTTGCTTATTTTGTATTTGTTGTTGTTGTTGGTATTATGTGTGTATTTACCCTGCTTTTTCTTTTGACTTTTGGTTAAAGTATTATCTATTGCCTATGTTTTTGTGAGTGTAGTTAACTTCATTAGGATGGCGTTTTCCTTCCAGTATTTTCTGCAGGTTTGGATTAGTGGATATGTATTGTTTACATCTGGTGTTGTCATGGAATATTTTGGTTTCTCCATCTATAGTGACTGAAAGCTTTGCTGGGTATAGTAGTCTTGGCTGGTATCCATGTTCTTTTAGTGTTTGTCGAACCTTCTGTCTTTCAGACTTTCCATGAAGAAGTCAGGTGTAATTCTGACAGGTTTGCTTTTATATGTTACTTGGCCTCTTAATATTCTTTCTTCATTCTGTATGTTTGGTGTTTTGGTTATTATGTATCAAGGGAACTTTTTGTGGTTCACTCTATTTGGTGTTCTGTAAGCTTTTTGTATTTTCATTGGCATGTCTTTTTTTTTTTTAGGTTCAGAAAGTTTTCTCTTATGATTTTGTTGAATATGTTTTCTGCACCTTTGTATGGGTTTCTTCACCTTCTATAACTACTATTCTTAGTTTGGCCTTTTTACAGTTTCCCATATTTTCTGGATATTTTGTGTTAGGAATTTGTTTGACTTAAGATTTTCTTTGGCCAATGAATCTATTTCTCCTAGTGTATCTTTAGCACCTGAGATTGTCTCTTCCATCTCTTGTATTCTGTTATGCTTGCATCTGTAATTCCTGATCATTTACCCAGCTTTTGTAATTCCAGCATTCCCTCAGACTGTGTTTGTTTTTATTTTTTCATTGTCTGCATTTTAGGTTTCAAACCTTGTAGTGTTTGAATTGTTTCTTGTAATCTTTTGTTTGTCTTTCCTTCCATTTCTTTAAAGGATTTTATCATTTCCTCTTTTAGGGTCTCTATCATCTTCATTCTGTCATTCTGTTCTGCTTCATCTGTGTTGGGATTTCAGGTCTTGCTGGCATGGAGTCCCTAGATTCTGGTGGCAATTTAAGTTGTGTTCTTATATTGTCATCTTCCCATCCCTTCTTCTAGTGGGTCTCTTTCTCTCCTGGTTGGTATGGGTCCAAGTATCTCTTCCGGTGGGTGCAAGCAAGTTCAGTACTCTGATGGGTCTCATAATGGGTACAGGTGGGCTGAGAGATTCCCTTTCCCCGTGGTTTGAGGCAGGGCTAGCAAGGCTATGTCAGAAGACTATGGATGGCTTGATCCTCTGGGAGTGACTTAACCTGCCTACAGCTGCCAGGCCAGGAGATTTCAAAGAGGGCAAGCAGACATCGGTCCTGTGTCAGGGGCCCACGTTTACCTTTTCTCTTAGTGGGATAGGTCTAGCATAGTGATGACCAAACTCTGGATTACTTGATCTACCAGGAGTGAATCGACCTGCCTGCAGCTACCAGGCAAGGAGATCCCAAAGAGGCTATTATTTTGTTTTTGTTTTATTCCTTTGCTGTCTATTTTGATGTTTCTCATTTTATAAACATTACTAAGGCTAAGCTGATTCTACATTCTAACTATGACTTTTTTGTGCGTTTGTTTTATTCTTTTGGTATCTATTTTGATGTTTCTTATTTTGTAAACATTACTACGTTAGAAAATACTATGGATTTTCTGTGTATTAGATTTAAGTTTGTTACTCACTCATACTCAAAACTACCTGTTAATTGTTTATAAGACATGTCTATCTCTGGGATTAATTATGATTTTTGATTTTACAAATCAGAATTTGGGCTGCTGTCAACAAAACCTAATATTAACATTCCATGTGTCCATTTATGCAGCCAAAGACATCATTCATTGCATTCTTCTGGAGGACCTCCAGAAAAGCTAAGCACATCTAGATTTAATATCAGTTGTGAGGAAATGGATTTATATGAGATTCTTCTATGTGTGAAAACTTAGGAACTTTAACTGTTGTCATTATATTTTTTGCCATTTGTCAGATTACTCCAGCCATACCCTTTTAGGATGCCAACTACGGAAAGTGTGGGAATGAGCTCAATATGTGGACCTATTTTAAACTTTCCTGGCATCATATTTGTTAGCATCTCTGTGAACAAAGAATACATGATGGAAATCAGGAGGAAGCTGTATCCACTACTCTCAGTAAGGCAATTGCTACAGTTATATGATAAAGCACATAGAACAGAGATAAAGTCAATCTGTAGTTTGCCAGCTTCAGACCCTCTATGTAAAATTTACTTTAGAGACACACTTGCTTATAACTTATACTCTTAAATGCCAGCTAAAATACAAACTTCCCTTGCACAAAAAGTCACCTTTACTGTCTCTGTCAGTAAAACCAGCAAGTATCAAGTCAGCATGGAAGGCATCTACTAAATTCTTTTGTTTCCAGAAACAAAAGTTCCCAATCGTTAGACTGGTTCCATTTGCCAACTGAAGCATTGTTTAGTAAAAAAAAATTGCTTTAGATAATTGAAAGGTTTCATTATCATTTATAAGTGTAAATTGTTTTCTTATCCTTTGTGTTTGAATAAAATATCCCTAATCAGAACAGAGCAAAAGGAAATTTTCAACTCCATAAAAATAGTAAGCATATGTCCCTATAAAGAAGGGATGATTATCTTTGATTAACTAGGATTTTCCTTAAAAATCAACTCAAGGTCATAGATAATTTTTAGGTATAATATAGATAAACTGGGTTATATTTCTGAAGGTGTCATATAGAAAAAATATACCTCTAACTTAAAAGTATACTTTATTTTCTTTACATACATAATGGTTGAAATTTATGAGCCCCTTTCAGCCTCTGTGGTCTTTTATTTCACCAAGTGGTCACTAAAGATAAATTAATTAATATTAAAAGACAGAAATATAATACTTTTTGTGACTTTCAACCCTGAGAGCAAAACCCATTAGTAGCTATAGATTTTTCTTTGTGGCAATGAGCTAGTGTATAATCAATTTGTGTTAGTCTAATAATATATATTAAGATAGTCTCTCTGTGTCTGTGTTCCTGTTTCCAATCAGGGTTTCTATCAGGATTCACATTAAGAGATGGCACATAAACTGAGTCCCAAGAGTTATAAATCAATCCCTTGTGCCTGACCCTTATCACATAATCTTCTTAATAACCCGTAAGCCATAAGCATTAATTTTAATAAACAGCTTTATTCTAGGGAGAACAACTAAATCATTAAGGCTTCTCCGTCTTTAAATGAATTACTCGAAGTAACTAGCAGACATTTGCCTAATGTTTTTAATATTCTCTTTTTCTTTGTTATTTTTTCTGTGTATATGTGTATGACATGTGTGTATCATGCTGTATGTGTGTGAAATCATAGTGTATGTTCCAAGGTTCATGTGTGGAGGTCATAAGAAGTCCTTGTTTGCCTCATGTCATGTTTGAGAAGAATATTTTGTTGATTGTCACTACATAACCCAGTCTAGCTCAACATGAGCTTCCAGGAATTTCCCTGTCTCAGTCGCCCATCTTGGTATAGGATCACTGGGATATCTATAACCTTTTCTGGCTTTTATAATGTCTCTGAGGATTTAACCATATCTTTTCACGCTGTTGTGGTAAACCTTTTCTCAGTGAATCAATTCTCTTTTGCTATTCCCCTCATTGTCTCTGTCTCTCCATTTTTCAAGACAAGGATTCTCTGTGTAACAGAGCCCTGGCTGTCCTGAAACTCACTCTGTAGACCAGATTGGTCTTGGACTCATAGGGCTCTACTTGCCTCTCCCTGCCTCTGCCTGTGTAGTACTGGGATTAAAGGTATGTGCCACCATGCCTGGTTATCTTTTGATAGCACCTTTGTGTGTGTGTGTGTGTGTGTGTGTGTGTGTTTAATCATTTTTTACTCTTTCTGTATTGTTAATAATTATTTTTCTTGGAATTTGGAAGTTTTATATATTGAAAGTGCTTAGTGTAATCTTAACCCAGTGAAATTATTTTCCTATAATACTTACATATTGTGAAATGTAAGGTACAAAATGGAAATTCCAAGCCTACATCTGTCTACTTTGCTCACTGATCAAAAATTTTGATTTTTTCCCCAAAGTTTTTATAATAAAGTTTTTAATGATTACTAACCTATAATCTTTTTGCCATTATGCAAGAAGACAATTGTCTGTTAGAGGAGAGAGGAGAAACTGGTCAGTATGTAAAATAAATGAAAAATGTTGGTTAAAATAAAAAATAATAAAAATGTTATTGCTACTAGGTTCTCTGTCATCTTGCATTGAATCCCAGGTTCTTTATCTCTTAAGATTCAACAACAAATCACACTCCAATTTGCTGATCCAACAGGGTTCATGAAGATAAAGCTTGTCACTAATACAGTTTCTGTGTACATTTTTTCTATAGATACACACACTTGAGCTATAGAAAACAAGAACCATTTTCTTTATGTAATATCCTATTATAATGCCTTAGTGGGATTTTAGAAATAGCTCTTCTGTTGGTTGGTGTGCTGGTCAGTTTTGTCTCTCTTTATCTGGCTTCAGACCATCAATATTCTGCTCATATATACATTCTAATTTTTCATATCCATCAGTCACATAGGATTAGAATCCACTCTAATGACCTCATTTAAACTTACCTCTTTAAAAGTTTTATCTTCAAGTGTGACATTTGGAGGTGACAGGAGTTAACATTGCAGCAAATGAATCTGTGGCCGAGAGGATACAAAGCATTCTTTGAACTTCTGAATGTGTTGGGTATGTGTGTGTGTGTGTGTGTGTGTGTGTGTGTGTGTGTGTGTGAGTGTGCTTGTTCATGCACTCATACTCATGTGCATGTGTATGTCTATCAAGTGTGGTATATGCAGATAGTACAATGTCATTTAGAGCTAAAGAAATAAGCAATTAAACTACAAAAAGATAAGCAAACGTTGAAATGCATATTATTTATTCAAAGACACCATTCTAAAAACTGTATATTTACAAATATTTAATGGTCTAATAAAGAATAATGAAATAGCATGAATAACAACATCCAAACCCTGACAATCTAGAAGAAAAATGCAGACATGACTTGGTGCACTGTGTTTCTAAATAAGAAGCATGGTGTATCACGCTCCTGGATATTCCCAGAAAACAGAACCCTGAATTCTGAAGTAGTATGAGTAGGTGGTAGCTGGCATACTGACATGTCTGCATTTTCCAAGTTTCTTTTCATGTGCTTCTTCGGTATAGAGACCCTGGTGGTATGGATGCTCACTGTCCAATCAGATGTAATGTGCAAAGCAATCACAGTCCACAGACTTCCACTATAATTAGTTGTCCATGTGTACTAGACACAGTTCCCTGAAACTGTCTCCAGAGTGGTTCACCTCCATGCCCACACTGACTTAAAGGTCTTGTAGTTTTGTTGAGGGATGCTCCAATAAAGCAACAGCCAAACTATTGTTAGAGTGGTGAACTGACTTTGTCCATGGCTATAATGATGCTATTTTGCATTTGCTAAAATCTTTAGAGCCAACCATGTTGCATATTGCTGAGTTTGGGGTACAATATGGTCCATCTGTTTACTAGTGGGGATCATTGGAAGCTTAGAAAGAATATTGTGTATTTGGAAGAAAATGTGTTTTTATGGAAAATCTCTATGATTTCTGCTCCTTTAATTGTACATGGTTAAATACATTTAACAATCATGACAATGCCAAATGGTGACAGACATGCAAAGGAAGTAGATCTCTCATATATTAGCAGTGGGAATAGAACCTGAAAACAACTAAACATACCACAGTATATCAATGGGTAAATAAGTAGTAATGTATGCATATCATTCAATATTATGTATTAAACTTTATATGTACAACTTGAACTGACTTCAAGTGTAATATGAATATGGGCAAAGGCCACACATGTACAATTTTATTTATAAATTATATATATATATCCATTATTTACATATATACAATGTATTGATGATACACATGTACATTATGGGCTAATGATTGCCAACGTGAAGGAAAAGGAAGTTAGGTAAGTAAGACTAAGGCTATTAAGAGGTGAGCAGAGTGACTACCAGACAAAATATTAACAAAGAAATAAAGGAACTAACAGAGGTTATGACCCAATTGGGTTTAACAGACATCTATAAAGCATTCCTTCCAAAAAAATAAAAAAGGAATATATCTTCTTTTCAGACACATATAGAACCTTGTCTAAAATTGATCACATACTCAGCAACAAAGCAAACCTCAACAGATACAAAAAAAAAAAAAAAAAAAAAAAAAAAAAGGAATAATCCCCTGTATCTTAACAGTTAACAATGGTTTTAAAGTTAGAATTCAGTAACAACACAATATGCAGAAAGCCTACAAACTCATGGAAATTGAACAATGATGAATTGCATCACTTCTGGGTCAAGGAAGAAATAAAAAAGAAATTAAAGACTCTTAGAATTCAATGAAGACGAAAGCACAACATACCCAAATTTATGGGACACTTTGAAAGCAATGCTAAGAGGAAAGTTGATAGTACTAAGTGCCCACATAAAGAAACTGGAGAATAGTAACACTAGAGACTTAACAGCACACCTGAAAGCTCTAGAACCAAAAGAAACAAACTCACCCAGAAGGAGTAAACAGCAGGAAATAATCAAATTGAGAGCTGAAATTAATAAGGTAGAAACAAAGAAAATAATACAAATAATCAATTAAACAAAGAGTTGGTTCCTTGAGTCTATAGTTCTTTGTATAGGGTTTAGGCCTCATCAGCTTTCCCCCTTCTATTTCCTTCTATTTTAGCATGTATATTATGTCCTTGTTCCACTTCCCTGATCCCTAGGAGACACAATATCACAGCATTAGAGCCTGATCCTCTGACTCTTACCTTCTCTCCTACCTAACATTAGCAGTGTTCCCTAAGCCTTACATGTGGGGTTCTTTTGTAGATGTATCCATTGAGACTAGACTCTAAACCCTGTATTTTGATTGGTTGTGATTTTCTGTAGTGGTCTCTGTCTTTTTCAAAGAGAACTATCATTGATAACTATAATATCTGTGGCTATAAGAATAAATATTTAGAATGTAGCTAGGGATTCTATACGTGTTTAGTAAAGTGATGATTATAGATCTTCTCCAAGATCCTTGACTTCACTTGCTCTCTATAGTTGACCAGGTTTCCTATACCAGTCATGGTTTCCCTCTTCTTGAGTAGCTCTTAAGTCCAATTAGAGAACTGTTTTTTACCACCAAGGTATGGTGCAACTAATGCACACAGGGTTATTGTATCATGCTGGTCATTGTGTTGATTCATAGGACATATAGCTGTGTAGAAGTGGTGGCTGCTTTTCCACGATAGAAGTTTGCATTGGACCTCATGGTGTTTTTTTTTTTAAAAAATAGGAATGTTATACCCATGCATATCAACTCACATACAATATCTTCACAAATTTTATTAGTGAGAAAAAATAAGAGAGAGAATTTGAGTTCCATTTTCTTGGATTTTCTAATTTTTACTTCTTCTAATAATAAATAAAGAAGCAAACAATTGTTCTGACATTATTTGGGTGATTATTAAAGGTCATTTTATCTATGCTAAATGAACACTTGAAAAGAATAAATACATCTTTGCTCAGTACTATGACAATCAGTTGAATTTAAGGATGCATATTAATTTTAAATATTTATTCTAGCCTTGCTAATTTACACAGGAAAATGTAATAGACTGCATTTTTTTTGTCCTTTAGAATCACAACATTCCTACTTTTACATATTTGTTGAATGTTTTATATATTTTTAATAAGTGATATGTTGCAAAAAATCAAAAGTCAAATTTTAATATCAAAGCATGTCCATTTTTTAACTTTGTGGCAACTGAGATCACAATGGAATGTGATACTTTTACATCACTAGGAGGAAAGACTTGGTGTGAGTCTTGATTTCCCAAGGAAACAGAACTCATAGAATATGCTTGTAGTTGTATTTTATTATAAGGAGTTGGCTTGAAAAGTACAGAGACAGGAAAGAAGATGTTAAAGCTCATGTCTGTTTGAATCCAGAGGTAGGAGAAAGCAGAATTCCTGGCTCAGGCTAGCAGGTAGAAAATATTCTTTTATTCAACCTCTTTATTACTATAACTGACTATATAAACAGCATCATTCATAATTGTGGTAGACTTTTGTTTTACTCATTTTACCACTGAGTTGAGACAATAATATGAATGGACCTGGTCAAGGTCCCAGAACTTAACTGACCCAAATATCCATGAGCAGTAATAAATGTTCATTTTAAGTCATTAGGGTATAGATTACTTTAATAACTTCAGCTATGTATAATAAGCTAGATACCCAGAAGAATTTCATCCATTATAAGTCTAAGTCAATATGTGTATTCTCATGGATGGGTATCAAGGAAATAGACAAATGAAGATTAGTAGCAGACATGATGGTAGAAATTTCTGTAAAATACACAGTGCTAGATGTTAATGAGAGGTATTAGAAACCTTCAAATTATTTTTGAAGAATCCATAGAAGTGAGACCCCATGTAAATCTTAATCCTGGATAATCTCAGACATATTAAGTTATAAAATAATGAATTTAGTTTCACAAGTTAGCCATGTACTTGAGGTAAAACTAATAAGCAAGTAACTTTGAAGCATAATAAATGAGTGTCTGTGGGGAAGCCAGCATAGCATTGCTTTTTTCAAGTGTGCTGTGGTATGGATCATCAACTGACCTACTCAGTGTTAGTAAAGCTTGATTGTAAATGTTCACAAGACTATGAATCAAAAGGTAGTGTGCTCACTAGCTCAGGTCAGCTGTTTCTGTGGGTATACCCAAACTTGTCTTGACCCATTTGGAGCTCACTGATTCTGGCCTGATAGTAGGGGACCATGCATAGGACAAAACTAGGCCCTCTGAATGTGGGTGATAGTAGTGTGTCTTGTGAAGTTTGTGAGGTCACTGGCAGTGGGACCAGGATTTATCCCTAGTGCTTCAACTGGTATTTTGGAGTCCATTTTCTTTGGAGGGATACCTTTCTCAGCCTAGATATGTGTGTGTGCGGGGAATGCCAGGGTTCACTGACTCCCCATGGAGGGTCTTACCCTCTCTGAGGACTGAACTGGGGAGTGTAGTGGGGGGGGGCTGGAGGAGAGAAGGAGGGAGCAGAAGAATAGGAGTGAGTGGGAACTGGAATTGGTATGTAAAATGAGAAAAGGTTGTTTTAAAATAATAATAATAAAAGATTCAAAAGGTACTGTGCTTAGTTCAATCCCTTTCATGTTTAATGCGAAAATTTCTATTGATACATTTTAGAATAAGATGTTTTTCAAGGAGTTTCAAAATATAGGACCAACAAGGTAGTACCCCGGACCCACTTTACGGTAAGATGAGACCGTGTGGAAATACTTAGATTGGTAGAAATGGGTTAAAATTTAAGACAGAGCTAGCCAATAAGAAATGCTAGTAATAGGCTTTATATCTAATATAGCATCTCTATGTGTTATTTGGGGCTGACCCGGCTCTAGGACCAGGCCGGCCAGAAACCAAATACTCTCTTAATAAAATGGCGATGGCAACGTGGCTACTAAGAACTTCCACTTAAAACTTGACAAAAGCTTAAAAGGGGCCTTTAAAAACAAAAGAACAGAGACAAGCAAGGCTTCTTGGTAGCAACATTTTTCTTGGTTGGACTCTGCCTTGATAGAGACAAGCAAAGATTTGGGAGGCTCCTTTAAGGGAGGTTTCCTGACTCAGCATAAGCGCCAAAAAAACACACGGATTTTAAGAAGCACTGCTAACAATTCAATGGTGTGTATGAGTAGCTGGTTTAAAAACATAATAGAGAGTAGGTGGGACATTGGTGGCACATGCCTTTAATTCCAGCACTTGGGAGGCAGAGGCAAGCAGATCTCTGTGATTTCAAAGTAAACCTGGTGTACGGAATAAATTGCAGGGCAGCCAAAGTTACACAAAGAAAAGCTTTTTTAAAAAATGATAAAATAAAATTAGAAGAGATAAAGTAATAATAATAATTTTTTAAAAAGCCATGTAAAGATGGAAATCACAAAAAGAGTCTGGATACTATATGCTACTGTATTGTCTTTAAATCGTTTGACTGCTGAGGAAATAACTGTTAAAAGAAATACTGCTGGATTAATTAAATTTATATATTTTAAAAATTCTTTGACTTCAAAATTTAAGTCTTAGGACAAGTTACTGGCGAAAAGAATTTCTATTTTTGTTTCCACAGAAAATAAAAAGCTGTGGATTCCTTCCAGACTAACATGGTTTGATCAAGCAAGACCCCCAGAAAAAGTGTTCCAGGTGATCCAACTTTCAAAAAACTGCTGGGAAAAGGCAGCCTTGCAGACCACTTCAACCAGGATTTCTGCGTCTTCATAGGATCCCCATGACAGCACCCCCTACCAGCAGGAAGCAGTTTGGAAAGAACAATTCCCAGATTCCCAAATATTGTCTATAAATGTTTGTTTTCATTTAAATGAGGTTGGTTATAAATGGCTAATGACCACAACCAATGACTTTAAAGTTAAAAAGGAGATTATGGTATAGATATAAATACTTTGTTGTGGAATGGATTTTTATTTATTGGTACAAATTTAAGGTCATTTTTGTGATAGGTATATTTCTCCCTTTGTTTAGGTATTGTGTTTTTATAGCTCATTTAGAAAAGTAATGTATAATTTAGTATAGATTATATACAGTTACCTATGATAGTCAAAACTTAGAGTTAAGTTAGGTTTTCAAGATATACAGAGATATATTTGAGATGGATAAATATCCTTCAAACCTTTCAAAGGCTTACAGAATATGGCATTTAAAATGGTTTAGGCTTTTTCTAACAGTGAGACATAACTGCTCCTGGCAACACCACCTGCGTCAAAAAGGAATACGGATATCAAAGAAACTCGTCATGGAGTTTACTTCCAATATGGCAAAACTAGCCATTTGAGGAAGATGCTGCTCTGGTGTGGACTGTTTGAATTTATGCTGTATAAACAGGACATGCAGGAAGACCCACAGGAAAGTGACTGCTGGTACAAGATGGACATCGCTACAGGGTTCCTGCTTTATGGAAGATTCTGCCAAACAGTGTACAGGACACAGAGAAAAATCACTGACAAACTGCTAACACAGGTGGGACATGTTGAAATTACTTGCTTTGCTGAGAAGCCTGCCAGACACACTATGGCCTATAGGCTGAAAATGGAACATTACAGAAGAGCTTCACATGACTGACCAGGTAGTGAGATAACTGTCATTTCTGGAGTTTATATATATTATCCTTCTGTGGTCTTTGATGGAGTTGAAGACAGATAGTTATGGTTATAATTTTCCTTAGGATTAAGGATAAGTTACATATATGACTTTAGACTCACAAAGATAGGATATATGATGGATTAATTTCTTTAAATCTTGCTAAATGTTAATGGACTATCCATTGTTAACTGTGGTTCTTATATGATAATGGTTTTGTTATATATTTTACTACGTTAAGGGTCAAACCCTTAACATAGTAATGGGAGATGTCATTCTGTAAATATGTTTCTTTTATTGGTTAATGAATAAAGCACTGTTGGCCAATAGAAAAGCAAGATAGGTGGGACTAGGAGACAAGGAGGAGAGAAGAAGTAGTAGGGAGGAGTTTCAAGATGTAGGACCAACAGGGTAGAACTCCGGACCCTCTCTCAGGGAAGATAAGACCACGTGGAAATACTTAGATTAATAGAAATGGGTTAATATTTAAGACAGAGCTAGCCAATAAGAAATGCTAGTAACAGGCTAACAGCTTTATATCTAAAAAAAAAAAAAAAAAAAAAAAAACAGAAGATGTTTTTCATTTGAAAAGTTCATAAGATAAGCTTGGATTTGACAATATAAGAAGAACATATTAAACTCTTTCTTTTAAAAGATGGTACAAAGTGGTAACTGAATGGACAGCATTTCTTACTTATGGATTGAATTCTGGGTATGTGTTTCCATGCATAATTTGTGTAAATGGCAGCTTTCAAGCTTCAGTTGAAATGATTTTTCATGTTTTGCAGCTTGTATACTTGGGGAAATAGTCTTCAAACATCTTTATACTCTTCAAAAAATAGAGAAATAAAGATGGAAGGGTATATTAATAATTCAAATCAAAATTCAAAATATTTGTAAACTTTATTTTGAAGTCTTTTGATTATTCAGATTCTATTCATATATTGTTGAGTTTGCATGCTTAAAATGCTGAAATTTTGTCAATTTTCCAAAGAAAGAAAAAATAGGTAGAGAAGGGACTAGAGAACTGGGCAAAGAAAGGGAGAAGAGAATGGGAAAGCACCAAAGAAAGTAGAAAGTTCTTCTGCCTTTTGGCCTAGACATTTAATCACTAGCATATACTCCAGTACATCACTTCAGTAATAACAGGATACAACACTTAGTGTGGTATTATGAGAGGTATTATTATCCCAAGTAATAAAAAAAGAATATATTTTAATGACTTCATTCTAGGATGCCAGGCTTTGCTCTGTGATGATAGAAGATTATTCATTTTGTCTGAATCACCAATAAATAGAGGACTAGCATTTGCTGGTGTTTCAAGCAGGCATACAGATCCTTACAATGGCATAGAATTTTTTCTTGGCATGTTCTGCATAGTAAATAGATAGTGCTATTGCTATTATCATCATTGCTAATGAAGTGACATAAAGAAAAATATGCTTCCAAATGACCCATCTCAAGTAGAATAGCACGCCTTGTCTATCATGAGCTTTGTATTTGCTGCTTCCAGATGGTGAAGGAAGAACATAGTCAAGAGTTGGTTGGATTCCATTTTGAACCTGTTCCCATGACAACTGAATCAACATTGTCTTTGGACAAATATCCTAAACTTTCTGAATAACAATTTTTACAATGTAACTTATTTTGTTAAAGGATATTGAAAATAATAAAGCAACAAACAAAATAATATTCAAATATCAAACATTCTATGGAAATAATTTGTAGACTAAGGTTATATTTTGTAATTACTCTGAAAAAATACTTCGAACTTTTGAAACAAGATATATACGAAACACATCTTATGAGGGCCTACATAAACATCATGAAATACTTCATTGGTATTCTTCAATTTCTTTATATCATGGCTTCCATACAAATATTAATTTTATATTTCATTGCAGTTGTTTATATTGGCGTCTCAATATTAAAGTTTGTTTCTGACTGAACTTCATTTCTTAGATATTTTTTTCTATAAGAAAATTTGAGTTGCTTGTCCAAAATTGTAGAAGAGCTAGACTTGTATTCTCATTAGACCACTCTCTAGTGGTATGTAACACCTGCAAGCAAATAGCACAGACCTGAGCAGGAGAGAAAGGTACATGGAACTGTTATTGAAGTTTAAGAGTGGGAGTAATAAATGCCATAAGAGCAAACAGAAAAAAAAGTGACGAGATATCAGAGATAATAGAGATGAATTCTACTCCTAGAAATCACAAAGGAGCTAATATTTGAGAAGGGTTTTGAAAGGAGTTTGGGATATGAAAATACAGAGGTAGAAAGAAACCAATTTTGACTAGCAGGGCTTTAATAATAAATTTGTGGAAAATAGAGATAGGCGATATCTGGGAAATTCTGAATATACATTTTCCTTTTGTCTTTTTAAACATAAGAACTTTGTCCTTGCTGTCTAGGGGTATTCATATCCACGGATTGACAGTGAGACTTGCTATCATGGCACAGAAAATACAGAACTAAAGTAAAATTTAACTTTTAATGTTCAGAAATAAATACTTTTGGAAAAGTCAGTTTTGTTTGAAAACAAAACAGGTTTTTAATTCATTTGTCATCTTCAGGCTGCTTACAGGGCTTATCCTTGGAGTTTGTCCTTCCTTTGAAAGATATTCAGTTTTCCCAATGTAGCCCAAGCTACCGGGCTTTTTTCTGTAAAGGAATAAATATGCATTGGTTATTTAGAAGGAAGAGAAAACCATTTATTCTGATTGAGGTAAGTTTCCAGAAGTGGTATCTCTTTTGCGTGGTTAGCTAGTGACAGCCTCATCCCAAGAGAATCACAGAGAATTATCAGAAGGATTATTACCCCAGAAAGAGGCTGGGAAGCAAAGTTTAGTCATTACAGGTATTCTGTCTCTAGTGGTTGCTCTCAGGCACTTAGGGACCACAATCCCATAGATTAGAAATAACTGATCTACCATGAACCAAACCTCTAACACCATGATGTTGTTTAAGGCCCATCTTTTTTTTTCTTCCCATAAACCCAGACGTCCCAAGAATGATTCCGGAAGACAGACACTAAAGGACTGTGATTAGGAAATACGTAGTATGATTAGGAATATATCTATCAGATGAACAGTAAGGAGGCGTCGTTATAGTTTTGACAACCAAGCAATAAGCCTGAAGCATTTATTTAAAAAAATATAAGTAAGGGAAATTATTGGGGGGCAGTGGTTAAAACTGGCATTTGCATTACCTTTTATGAAGTTTTGTTTAGATGTAGAAAAAATGGCCAGTAGGATTATAACAATCCCCAAATAACTTGACTGGTCTATGTTTCCCAAGTTGTGTGATCTTCCTGGTCAGTTCACTGTCAGCTTACAGAAGTAAAAATAAATTGGATTCATTTTCTAATTGCTGTCTTATCTAGATGGATCCCAGCTCCTTTTACTGTAGCCTGGTATGTCTGGCACTTGGCAGCAAGATCAGGGAAAGCTGGAATCACACTCCTGAGAAATACATCTGCAGTCTGTAACTTGAAGTTAAGTGGAGACAATAAGGGATGACAGTGGTAATTTTAGGAGCTCTTACATTCAAAGAAGTTGACAACAGTGAGACATTCTGACATAGTCTGGGGATACTTCTGTGTGTGGAGAGTATTTGAATTGAAGGATAAGGTTGAAGTACAAGAAAGTGGTATCTTTACATATGGAAAAGTGAGGACAGGAAAAGGGAGTGATTTACAGTCCTTTGTGTCTACTGGTGTGATGGTTGTTGCAATGTTGATAAGCATACTAAAAGACAGTCATTTGACTGACAGATCACTTTCTCTGACCTTAGGGATAATAGTATATAAGTTAAATTTATATATTTATTGTAAATTTGTATTAGTAAATTACTATATATTTATAGTAAATTTGACAAATTATGATTCCTTGGGTTCTTGGGTTCTACACGTGTGCAAAGAAACTAATTAATGTATGTATTAAAATTGAATTATGCTCAATTTTCTGATTGCAGATTCAAGCTTTGGTTTCAGGAAGTTTGCAGGTTACTACACCTTATCCTCAACAGCTTCCCCAGTATTCTTGGAGTTATGTAGATTAGGAAGGTGACAGACCAATAATTTCTTGTATTTATCCCTTCAAAGAAACAGTGATTTGAGTAAGCATCCATGTGTAAAAATGTATAAGAACTAAGACACCCAGATAAGAGATCCTAGAAACTGAGTAGAATACAAAAATAAGAAAAGCTTAGCCCTAATGCATGGGAAAGGGTCTTGGCTCTGCCCCAACTTATTGTGTCAGACTTTGTTGTCTCCTCATGAGAGTCCTTACGCTTGATGAGGGGTAGACTGGGGGTGTGCAGAGGAGGAGTGAGGGGGACTGAAGGGGAAGTGGGAGGGAGTACTGTGGTTGGATTGTAAAATTAAATTTAAAAGATAAATTATAAAAAGTGGTCAACCCTGAAATCATAATGAAAAGAAAATGCTCACTGAAGAAAGCAGGATAGCCAGTTTTGGATTATCTATGTCACCTTTCAAAGGCTACAAGATATTCCATATAGAGATACTCTTGCTGTGTGGGGAAAGCAGAGCTCAACTTTTCTGCAGACCACAAAACCAAGCCTGCTCCAGTTCTAGTTGTTATAATAATCCCAGGTTCCAGGGCCTGCTCTTAAGCCTCAGGCTTTATACTGTTCCTGTGTACCCATCTAATATCTCTGGACAAGATGGATAGGAAGGTCTTTCCTCTTTAAAGCTATTTGATAGTCTGGAAGAGGTTCTTCTCCAAATTTAGATATCAATGCAAGACTACAGGATTCATAGATAACCATATGGGTAGTAAAGGGTTAAAAATAAAGCCCAAGTAATTGACACAGAAAAGTGGAGAGTTAAAACTTATACCTGGTACACAAAGGGACTTTGGGAGCACATTCCCCATGGAGAAATACTCCCTTAGCCTAGAGGCAGAGGGAGGGAGGTCCTGGTACCTGTCCCAAAGACTTGATGAATTTTGAGGATCCCTCCTGGAAGGCATCACCCTCCCTGTGGAGTGGGAGGGGAAATGGGATGGGAGGGGGTTTGGGAGCATGGGAGGGAGGGAGATGGAACTGGGATCGATGTGTAAAGTGGGAAGAAATAATATATATATTTAAAAAGGAAAAAAAAAGAAAGCAGGCTGAAAAAAAATTAAAAATAAATAAAACTTCCTGAGAAGTAATTCAATATGGACCTATTAAAGAAGTTCAGTGAGTTACAAGAGAACACAGGCAGCAACAGATGCTTGGCTGGTAATGAAGTAACATTAAAAAGGTAAAAGTATGTAAGTAATAGTAGGGGATGAATATTATCAGAGCATATTATATGCATAAAAATGCTATCATAATGGAACCTATTAATGTGTAAATGTATATTAATAATTATCATCATAACAAATAAAAATGTATTTAATATATCTTGTTACCACATATGACAGCATAGGAATACAGGATAATGGAGAGCATTGCTTACTTAGCTGTGTGACTTTGTTGCATGGCTGGGTGATGTGGTTTTAACCACTATTCAGTATCTTAAGGGACTGTGCTACATATATAACTAGCCAGGAAAAGAACAAAAAGTTCAAAATCAAAAGCATATTTCTACTAGAGGTCAAATATTTTAAAGTGAAAACAACGTAACTATTACCATGTTAGTGGGGGTATTAAAGGTGATGATCAATAAACATATAAAATTAAACATTTAGTAAAGGTTTGAGGCCTTCTTTTTCTGAAGAGGAAATGAAGGGGACATGGCTCTGGGAGAAATAGGAAGTGGAGGGGAGCTGGGAGGAGTGGAGGGAGGAGTAGCTGTGATGGGATGTGTTATATGAGATAAGTATCTATTTTCAATAAAAATGTTATTAAAAAAGAAACCATACAAAAGAACCGCACATAAATTCTGAAGCTGTCAACACAATGACTGACCTAAAAATATTTCAGAGTATTTCAATAGTAGTTTTGAACAAGTAGAAGAAAGAGTCAGTGAGCTCAAAGATAGGTTGTGTTGTTTGAAATTTCCCAGAGGGGGAAATACAATAAATAAATAAATAAATAAATAAATAAATAAATAAATAAAAGAAAAAGAGAGAGAGCTAAGTAAGAGAGAGAGAAACTGAATGAATAATATGCCTAGTGCTTGTATCACATTCTTTAATAAAGTATTACAAACATTTGAGTCTCAAATAGACTAAGAGAGAAAAGGGAATAATTAAAGAATCACACAACTTTCTAAAATCTGGAGTTATAAAGACAGACGTTTAGATTTATGCACCAAAATCTCAGGTGGATGAAATTTAAAGACATATTAAAGCATGTACACCATCAAAAGCTAAAGGCAAAGTGAATGTTAAAGGCAGGAGAAAATGAATTTTCTATAATATTATTGGTGGATTTAAAGACAGGAATCGTGTAACAGTGGGAGGCAGTTGGATATTACAGTCAAAATGATCCATGGATCCACATGGGTCACCATGGGAAGGGAAATTAGATGAGATCTTGGGGCAAACTAGGAGAAAGGGTGAGGGTTAGGGAGAGGGGAGGGGGGATGAGAACAGGAGGGAACGAGATGGATGGCCAAGGTCGGGATGGATATAGTGGAAGAGCAATGAAAGAGATATCTTAATAAAGAGAGGCATTATGGGCTTAGGGAGAAACCTGGTGCTAGAGTAATAACCAAGAATCCACAAAGAAGACCCAAGCTAAGATTCCAAGCAATAGTAGAGAGGAAGGGGGAACTGGCCTACACCAGTAATCAGATTGATAAATACTCCAGCTATCATTATGGAGCCCTCATCCAGTAATTGATGGAAGCAAGGGCAGAGATCACAACTATGAACCAGGTGGAGCTCTGGGAATTCAGTCGAAGAGAGGGAAGAGGGAATACATGAACAAGGGAGGTCAAGATCTTGATGGAGAAATCGACAGACGCAGGTGAATCATGTTTGTGGAACCTCATGAACTCTAGACCTATAACTGTGGAAATTCCAGGGTAACTAACTAGGCCCTCCACATGTGGAAGACAGTTGTGAAGTTTGGACTATCTGAGGGGTTCCTGGCAATAGAACTGTGAGGTACATGAGCTAGCTCGTTGAAGCCCACTCTCCATGGCAGGATGCCATGTTCAGCCTTAAAGCATGGGAAAAGTGCCTTTCCCTGCACCAACCTATTGTTCCAGACTATGTTGAGTCCTCATGGGAGCCATTATCTGTTAAGAGGAGTAGATTGGGGGGTTGGGGGTGGGATAGGTGGAGAGTTGGAGGGGTGGGAGGAGGCAAGGGGGGCAGAGGAGGGGTGGGAAGGAGAACTGTGGTTGGAATGTAAAATGAAATAAAAAAAATTAAAGAAATGGGAAAAAAGGAAAATCAGTGAAAAATTTGAAGATAAATCCTTAAATTCTCAAGAAAACTATACTTGGTAAAGCTCTCTCTCTCACACACAGAAAGAGAGAGAGAGAGAGAGAGAGAGAGAGAGAGAGAAGAGAACAGAGGAGAGAAGAGAAGAGAGAGGAGAGGGATGGGGAGAGAGAGAAAGAGAGCTCCTGAGAAATTTCATGAACTATTATAGCCACACTCACCACATTAAATGGAGGAATGAGCCATTAGTGAGATATGTGCCCTGTAAGAAAGATGAATGTTTCCATTATAAATAATGCCTCTTCGAAGGAGGGAGGGAGGGAGGGAACTGGGATCGACATGTAAAATAATAAATTAAATAAAAAAAATGCTTTGACTCCAAAATTTAAGTTCAAGTTACTGGGGAAAAGGATTTCTATTTTTGTTTCCACAGAAAATGAAAAGCTGTGGATTCCTTCCAGACTAAAGTGGTTTGATCAAGCCAGACCACCTGAAACAGAGTACCAGTGATCCAACATTCAAAACAGCTGGACAAAGCAGCCTTACAGACTACAGCCAGGATTTCTGAATCTTCTTCGAATCCCCCATGACAGTGCCCCTTACCAGCAGGAAGTAGTTTGGAAAAAAGTATGCCCAAATTCCCAAATATTGTCTATAAGTGTTTGTTTTCATTTAAATGGACTTGGTTATATAAAATAAATAAAAATACATAAATAAAAAAATAGTGCCTGGTCATGGGAATACTGAAAATTAATGTCTATGATTTCAATGATGGGATTTTGTTTTCTGAAAAAGACCCCTTGATAAGCACTGAGTGACTTTACTCTCATGTTGTCCCATTCAAATTCACTTTGCAGACACCTATTATGTAAATAGAAGATTAGTCTTTTAGAACATGCCCGTCTCTCATGTTCCCACAGGGAAATAGCAAAGCTGTTCAAAATACTATTAAAAATATACTGCAAATAACTTCATTTCCATTCACATTTTGGTGAAGAAAACACAAGTTACTTGTACTTTTTAGTAGTCTTTTATCACAGGTTTTGGAGATTTCTTTGGGTCACCTCTTTGTGGAGACAAAAACACAGGTGGGCTAAAGCTGAGAATTTGTTATAGTGACTTTTCCACAATATGGAATGAAATAGGAGGATTTCTCACCCACAAGGAACAATGACCAATTGCCATTGCACACCTTTCTTCTGAGAGACCCTGAACTGTGTCTTGGCCTTAAACTTGATCATTGTTTTATTACATTCACAGACTGGGTCAGCGGGCTTATGTTGAGACCTCACAAAGCAGAAAGGAAGATAAGTATGAACATTGAAGTTTTGCTTCTCAGTGGATATCTTGGGCATATGGCAAAGGCCATGACCATAAAATGATAGTAGTCATTTAATTGGCATATTCTCTCTTTTCTCATGTTTTCCTCTCCCCAAAGGAAAATAAAATGCAGAGAAATAAAGATCAGGATTTCATCAAGATTTGTGCTCTAGCTGTGTTGCTTCTTAGGTAGCCATACTTGACTACAGTAATACTTTTGAATTCATAAAATGGATCCTTATCATCCTGCAGGAGCATAACAATAAAGGAAACTAAAAATGCATCTATTAGATAAGTAACTGATGGTTGCTGTATTAGTTCCTTTTCTATTGCTGTGATAAAACAACAGGCAGCAGACATGGTGTCTAGAGTGGCTGCTATCTGGAGCTTAAGACCCAAGCCACAGATATAAAACAGAGTGAATAATTGGAAACTTCATCAGTCTTTGTATGCACAATGTCCATTTCCTGTGACATACTTTCTTCAACAAGACCATACCCCCTAACCCTCCACAAACAGTGTCACCAGCTGGGATCCAAGTGTTCAAATACATGAGCCTATAAGGGACATTTTTATCTAAATCACCACAGTTCTCCTGAGTTAAAAAAATTTGAGTTTTAAAATAAAATATAATAAAACACAATAGTATTTCTAGTTATCTATCCAATATACTTAATTTTGATAACTTTCATTATGTTATTCTTATCAATTATTCCTTCTTATAAAGACACAGATCTTAATGAGGGATCACTTTACTTCAGCATGACTTCATAAATTAACGGATTTAACAAATCATACATGTAATGGCCCTGTTTCTAAATAAGGTCAAATTCTGTTGTTCTGGGATTTGAACTGAAGCACAGCATGTGAGCATTCCAGCAAGAAAAAAATAACCCTCTAATAGTCTTATGGCCTCATATGATTTATGGCTTAAGAGTTACATAGTGTGTATTCATAGATACATGAAGTAGTGAGAGAAAAATACATTCACTCATTCAGTGTTGGGCTGTTTGACTGTATTGTACCTGTTAATATACAACATATTCCTCTGAAAACTATTACTTTAAGAAATGAACTGGTGGCAGCTGGTGGCAGACAGACTATTCTATTGGTCTCTAATGTTCCTCAATGTATGATAAACTCATTGACTTAAGTTCTGCCTCTAGTGGTGCATGCTCAGCTTCTTCAGAGACTGGAAATCCTCAAGTCTGTAAATGTCATTCTGACCTGCATCATGAGGTTTGATTAAAAAATGATAGCCTGAGCTGGTTACCTGTAAGTGCTTTTGAAGCTCATAAAATAATCCAATCACTTTGGAATCTAATTTTTATATTTATCCCAATGATAACCTGTTCATAAAAGAATTAAGGTAATTTTTGCCAATACCCTGTGAGATATTTATTCAGATTAATTGCTTTTGGCATCCTGCTGCCTGTTTGCTACCTTGTCCATTTAAATCTAACCTTGGTTTTTAAAATCCTTAGGCATATTTTATTTTCCAATAAACACTGTCCAACACTTTGAATGTGAAGGGAAACAATTCTGGGAATGTATTTTTCTTGTGCCAAATCTTGAAAAGTGGTAACGTGTTTATAAGATTTGCTGCATGTGCCCTGTGTCAGACAGGATTTGTTGCTCAGAAACCCTGATAAACTAGCTTATGAGGGGGAAAATCTATTTGGATTCATGGTTTCTGAATTGCCAGACTGTAGTCATTGGATCCTCTCACTTCTAGGGTTGTGGGTTTCAAAGTAGAATATCATGGCAGAAGAGATGTAGTAGAAGTTTATGGTGGAAAAGAAGCATAGAGAATGAGAGAGAAAGGGGCTGCAACATATCGACTCTTCAAAAGCACAGCCACAGTGACTTACTTCCTCCAAGTAGACCCCAATTCATAATTCCCATAATGCCCTGTGTCAAGTCATTGTAAACTCAACTGTGGATTAATCTATGGGTGATACTAGAATCCTAATGATCAAATCACTTCATCAGAGTCTATAACTTCTAACTGAGCCTTTAATATAAGAGCATCTAAGTATTATTAACATTTTTAGGGTAATTGATATCATTTTACGATACAGATTTATATAACAATCAGTGGACTTGGAAGCCAGTTAGAAATTGAGTTAAGAATTTGCAAACTGAATAAGATACAGTTGTATATCATCATATTTGATCAGTATTGGTTATCATTTTCTGTAATTGATTAGCTATTACTTTATCCTTTTATCCCCACCAAAAAAAATTACCTTAGAAATATGGGTATACATCTTCAAAATATTTCCACTTAGTGGAAACTTAGCTTTATAAAATGTAAATAATACAGGTTTTGAAATGTTAGAATATAGAATAAATAAAAGATATACAGTCATCCTTCTTCTCCATGAACTAGCATTGCTACATTATTTTTATTTAGTAGACATATAATCTAATTTAAGAAGCTTTCATTTTGATGTAATTTTACACTCTGTGACATCTTCCAGGGCCATAGCAACAATGTTATCAAATCTTAAAAGTGTACCAACAATTTTCTTTTTAATCACTCTTCATCACATTGCAAATTCCTGATCCTATATACTTGTCCATAAATCTAGTGTCAAAACCCAGAAAGGGTTAACGGTCACCTTACTGTCATAGACATGTCAGAAGTCACCTGATCCTTTATTAGCCACTGGAACCCTATTAAAAACTGTATTTACTGATGGGGTGTTTTCGAAGTTTAATCTATTCCAAACATGTTTCTGCAATGGTGTGTAGTTCTGTTTAGGAATACATAGGAATAGTTAATCTGCTTCTACATTCTATCACATTCCACACCATCAACTAACATGAAGGAGAAAGTAGATAGCCTATATCCTCTTCAGATTATGGCTGCTTTCTTTTTCTTGTATGTTTTTTGGACAAATGACTAGATGATCTCACCCAACTTTTGGGATTCTGCTTTGTCATGAAATATATAGATGTATCATTATGGAAAATCATTGCCATTTTTCCTTGGTGGAATTTATTTCTTAGCCAATATGTATCTTCCCCATATGATATAACACACTGGACTGCTTGCTATCTTCTATCCACAAAACTGTACATCTCCTGAGTGTGTACTGTACATGTCTCTTAAAGTTCAGGAAAGCAAGAATTCACATGTAACCCCAATAGGCCCTATGTAATGTTAGTCCCCCCCCCCAAATAATATTGCATGATAGTCAAAGTAGATGAAAGATTCTTCCCTTTCCAAAAATTTTGGGGATTTATGCAAGAAACAATGCAATTCCTGTCTTAGAGGTCATTTAGACCCCGTGAAAGATTTCAAGGCAAGTGGGAAGCACAAATAAGAAGAAAATGGTTTTCACTTAAGTATATCAAAGAATTGGTTCATAAAATGTTTTAATGCTGAATGCCTTTTCCTATAAAAAAAAAAAGAAGAAGAAGGAAAGAAAGAATAGAAAAGAAAAGACCACATAGGTAGTTCTGTAAATTTCAGTGCAACAGCTTCTGATCAAGTGTTTCTTAAGTCTCCATTCTGGGTAATGCAATGGTCGTATTCCTGAGAATAGCACCTTATGAAGAATTTCTCATTGGATTAGATTTTTGTATTTTTTTTTTTGGAAATGTCAAACTTCTCAGTGATGATAAAAGAAACCTTGCTGTGCTTTATACATAAGATCTTCTTTTTCAGATACTTATGTACTCATTTTATGTGTATATAAAGGGCCTGATTACATGTATGCAAATGTTCCTTACATGTGCAGGAGTCTATGGAAGTTAGAAAGAGCTTTTGGGATCCCCTGGAATTGGAGTTGCAGTTATTAAGAACCACCATGAGGATTTGAGGAATCAATCTTGGGTCCGCTGTGAGAGCAATAAGTGTTCTTAACTGGTGGGCTATGTCCTCAGACCCTGGTAAACCACTTTGTTTTTTAAGGTTTTGAAATTATATTTAATTATAACATTTCTCTCTTCCTTTTCCTCTTTCCTAATTCTTCCATATACCTCTCTTTAATCTACTTCAAATTTATGGCCATAGTTTTCAACTATTGTTATTAAGTGCATACATATGTATATATAAAGGAATATGCATATATTTGTCATACACATGTATTTCTAAATATTTCACTTCTCCTTTTTTTCAATTTCTTTATTTTATATAACCAAGCCCATTTAAATGAAAACAAATATTTATAGACAATATTTGGGAATTTGGGAGTCGTTCTTTCCAAACTACTTCCTGCTGGTAAGGGGTGCTGTCATGGGGGATTCTTAGAAGATTCAGAAATCTTGGCTGTAGTCTGTAAGGCTGCTTTGTCCAGCTGCTTTGAATATTGGATCACCTGGTACTCTGTTTCAGGTGGTCTGGCTTGATCAAACCACATTAGTCTGGAAGGAATCCACTGCATTTCATTTTCTGTGGAAACAAAAATAGAAATCCTTTTCCCCAGTAACTTGTCCTTGAACTTAAATTTTGGAGTCAAAGCAATTTTTTTAAAATTTAATTTATTATTTTACATGTCGATCCCAGTTCCCTCCCCCCTCCGTTCCTCCCTTCCTCCTTCCCTCCCTTTTAGCCTCTCTGCCCTCTCACACGCAAGCACTCTAACCACCCCCCCTCCCATCCCCCCACCCCAATTCCATATGTAGGGGAATGCCATCCAGTTGGGGTCATGTAGGTCTGACAGGTCATGCGAAGTAGGGACTAGGGCTTCTCTCCTGTCTCTAGATTAAGGCAATTATCCCTCCATGGGGGATGTTTTCACAAAGTCCTTTTGTGCACCAGGGATACATACTGGCTCCACTGTCTGAGGTCCCTTAGACTGCTCAGTCCTTCTGGCTGAGATCCATATTCAGGGGGGCCTGAGTCAGTCCCATGCTGGCTTCCTAGCTATTAGTCTGGTGGCCCGATATCTCCTCCTTGTTCAGGTCAGCTGTCTCTATGTGTTTCTGCAGCCTGGTCTTGTCCTCTCCATCTGTACCTGGGTTCTAGTTTGACTCAGTGTTTATGTATGGGTGTTTGCTCCTGTTTCCAACAGGCATTAGTTGAGGGCTCCAAGGATAAGTTAGTTGTTGATCTCACTCTCCAGGAAGGGCATTTATGGTAGCCTTTCCACAGAAGCTCAAATTGTTAGTTGGCAGCAGTCTTGTAGTTCTCTCGACCTTTCTTTGTGTTCAATTTTATCTTCAAACCAATATTGGCTCCCTCTTTTATGTTTTCTCTCTCTTTCCTAACCAGGCTCAATCTTCCTGGTCGCACATGTTTTCCTTTCCTCCCCCTCCTTTTCTCCTACTTCTCTCTCTCCATTTGCTGCCTCTCCCCCAGTTCCCCTGAGCTCTGGGGGACTTGTCCCTTCCCAGTTCTGTGAGGGACTTTATATGAATCTCTTAGAATACACCTTGTATCCTATGTCATCTGGTGGTGTGATTTATAGGCTAGTGATCTTATGATCTAGGTCTAAAATCCATATATGAGTGAGTACATACTGTGTTCCTCTTTTTGTGACTGGGTTACCTCATTCAGGATGGTTTCTTCAAGTGTCATCCACTTGCCTGCGAATTTCAAGATACCATTATTTTTTTCTGCAGAGTAGTATTTCATTGTGTAGATGTGCCATATCTTCATTAACCATTCATCAATTGAGGGGCATCTAGGTTGATTCCAGGTTCTTGCTATTACAAATAGTGCTGCTATGAACATAGTTGAACAGATATCTTTGTTGCATGGATGTGAATCCTTTGGGTATATGCCTAAGAGGGAGATTGCCGGGTCCTATGGTAAATTAATTCCCATTTTCCTGAGGAACCACCATACTTCGTAATGATACAGTGGTAACATAGTGATGTTAACTGTTTCCTGTAACAGTTACTCAAACTTTAATTATTCTGTTTTGAGTTTTTTCCTTAAACTAATTGCAGAAGCAAAAATTATTTCTAACAAAATGGGGCATAAATATAGGTTATAATTCTGAGGCTGAAATGAATGATTGGGTGCTATTATTTTATGCTTAAAGTTGGAGTCCTTATCATACTCACTTTCATATATATATATATATATATATATATATATTATACATATATATGTATAATTTTTTATTTTACATATCTATCCCAATTCCCTCTCCCTCCCTCTTATGCTCCCCAACCCCCTCCAATCCCATTCCCACCTCTACTCCACAAGGAGGGTGATGCTTTCCAGGAGGGATCATCAAAATCTGTAAAGTCATTTGGAGTAGGGACTAGGCCCTTCCTTCTGCCTCTCTAGGATAAGGAGTATCCCTCCATAGCGAATGTGTTCCCAAAGCCCTTTCCTGCACCAGTGATACATCCTGGTTACACTGACAGAAGTCCCTTAGACTGCCCAGGCCTTCTGAGACCCATGTTCAGGGGGTCTGAGTCAGTCCAATGCTGGTTTCCCAGCTATCAGTCTGGGGGGGAGGACATGAGTTCCCTTTTGTTCAGGTCTATTGTCTCTGTGGGTTTTTGTAGCTTTGTATTGACCCCTTTTCTTATCACTTCTCCCTCTCTGCAACTGGATTCCAGGAGTTCGGCTCAGCATTTAGCTGTGGGTGTCTCTTCTGTTTCTATCAGATACTAGATGAGGACTCTATGATGGCATATAACTTAAATATCAATCTCATTATCAGGGAAGAACATTTAAGGCTTTTCCACTGTTGCTCAGATTGTTAGTTGGGGTCATCCTTATAGGTCTCTGGACATTTCTCTAAAGTCATTTTTCTCTTCAATCCTATAATGGCTCCCTCTATAGTCCTGATAACAGCTTGGTATTGGCACAAAAATAAAGAAGTAGTCCAGGAATCAAATTGAAAATCCTGATATTAACCCACACACCTATGAACACCCAGTTTTTGACAAAACAGCTAAAGTATAGAATAGGAGGAGGAAAGCATCTTCAACAAATGGTGCTGGCACAACTGGATGATTGTGTGTAGAAGACTGCAGGTAGTCCCATGTATATTGCCATGGATAAAACATAACATAATACCAGTAGCAAGACACTGAGATTGACAATTAATAAATGGGACCTCCTCAAACTAAGAACCTTCTGTAAGGCAAAGGACAAAGTTGACAAGACTTAAAGGGAGCCCACAAGAAACTAGTCACCAAAACATCAAATAACACCATTAAAAAATGGGGTACAGAACTGAACAGAGAATTCTCAAGAGAGGAATTCAAAATGGCTGAAAGACCCTTAAGAAGGTGCTCAACATCCTTTGCCATCAGAGAAATGCAAATCAAAACAACTCTGAGATACCATTTACTCCTGTCAGAATGGCTACAATTAGAAACACAAATAACAATTTATGCTAGAGAGGATGTGGAGGAAGGGAACACTCCTATACTGCTGATGGGAGTTCAAAATTGTACAGCCATTTTGGAGATCAGTATGGTGGTTCCTCAGGAAAATGGGAATCAGTCTGCCACAGGACCTAGCAATCCCACTCTTAGTCATATATCCAAAGGTTCCACACCCATGCAACAAAAACATCTGTTCAACTATGTCCATAGCAGCATTATTTGTAATAACAAGAACCTGGAAGCAACCTAGAAGCCCCTCAACTGAAGGATGGATAAAGATGTGACACATTTACACAATGGAATGCTACTCAGCGGGAAAAAACAAACAAACAAACAAACAAAAACATGGAATCTTGAAATTTACATGCAAATGGATGGAACTTGAAGAAATCATTCTGGGTGAGGTAACCCAGTCACAAAAAGAGGAACATGATATGTACTCAGTCATATATGGATTTTAGACCTAGAGCAAAGGTTCACCAGCCTATAATTCATACCGCCAGAGACACTAGGATACAAGAAGGTCCCTCACAAAAGGGGAAAGGAACAAGATCTCCTGAGCATATTGGCAGTGGTTAGGAGGAGGGGGCAATGAGTGTAGAGGGATTTAGGAGAAAAAGAAGGGAAGGAGAGTAGATAACACTCACTTTCTTATGCATCTTTCTTCCTGACATGTGTTTTCTTTTAAAAGCAGAATAAAGACTATATGTACTTAAAATACTAAAACTTAATATATTAAAACATATATTAAGAATATATATATTTTTTCAAATCTCAATTTAACTATTTCTTAATGTAAATCTTAGTTGACTCTAAAAAGCTCTCTTATTATTATCCTGTACAATGCTTCATTTAACAGGTTTATGTTTGGATGCGGGACCACCCTGAATCCCTACCTGCCTGATCTCTAACCCCCATAATCGGTCCTCTGCAGGAGTTCCGGGTCCTGGCCAGAGATTCGCCTATCCCCGCGGGAACTTTTGCAACAGTATGTGGGAGTATTTTACTTATAGCTATTACACAAAAATACTGGGAGCTTCACAGTCTTAAAACACAAAGAGAAGTAGGTGTGGTGAGGAAGAACTGATTTGTTGTGAAAGATTTTTTTTCCCTCCTTGAACCTTGGAGCCATTTGCTATATTTAACCTTGGAGCCATTTGCTATGCCTCAGCTATATTTACACAACTTGGAAGCTCAGTGAATGTTTCTTTTTATAGCGTTCTAAAGAGTGTTTGATTGAAATATTAACTGTGACAGAAATGCAACTCAAGTGATGTTTGCAATGCTAGAGTGACATTATAGTTATAGACAGCAGTAGGTCACAGACAGATCATGTGCTATAGATGAGTTTAGAAGATTATTTTTGGTTGAAAATAATTACAAATTTCGATTATCAATTAAAAAAAACTATAAAGCAGGAATAGTACCTTATGGCAATAATCTCAGTATTGATAAGGCAGATACTGAGATTTGCTGAGTGTAAAGGCAGTCTTGCTTGAACCCAAAGTGCAGAAGAGAGTATAGAAAGAATGTTAAGTATAGGAGAATGGGGAGGGGTGCTTTCAAATGCTCTCTTCTGTATATGACACAGCTCACTGCACTCAGGAGAGATAGTAGCTACACAATATCTACACAAGACTCATACAAAGTCAGGCCAATCTACTTCCAAGAAGTGGGGATTGGGGTTCCCAAAAGTCTCCAGTCCTGGCTGAGTTTGGCAATTTAAGGCTTCTGTATGATTTAAACCATTTTTCTTTGCAAATTTGCTGCTGGCAGCAGGTAATGTGTGATCCAGCATACAGCTTTTACATTTACCAAAATTAATTGATACCACATGTGCACAAAGACTTACTAAAAATCTCACCAGAACAGCCAGAACCAAGAGATTATCAAGTACACCAGACTGGAGGAAGAGCATGACACCTTCACTTGGACAACATAAGCAAGACAGCTAGTACTATGATTGCAACAGCCCCTAGCAACGTGTCATCTAAACTATTGAGGATACATAGCAAGGGGCAAATAGAGAGAGAACTCCAGATGATCCCAGGGACCTTAGCTCAGCTCTGTCACCCATTGACTCCTGTATTTTCCCTCAATAACACCCAGGGTCCTGCATTTTGCTTCTACATCTCAACTCAGCCAGGAGGCTGAGGTAAACACTAACACTGTGGCTTATCCCGCTGCACAGACCTCTAGCAGAGTTTGTGATTTTATTTTCAGGGTGATTGTTTCTGCACCCCTACTTGTTAGGACTCATCGACATTTCTTGAACCTTGCCAAGGCCTCTTTACCCCTTTTCAACTAATCCTAAAACCGTATACACTGGTAGGTAGATTTATTGTGTGATATGCAGTGTCTGACCTGAGCACTAATGTTGGTAATTAAGACAGGAAAAACAAAAATCAAAAAACAAAAACACAAAACAAAACAAAACAGAAAACATCCTTGTGTTTGTCTTGACCAGACATCAAGGGAAATCAAAACTAGTTGGAAAATTGCTGTCCATAGGTGAATCTGCTGTAGCTTGTTGATTCATTGTTAGTCAATAAATTCTGACATTGTGCAAAGACTCAAATATGTTGATGTATTTTTCTGACAGCACAGATATGATACTAATATTTTATAATTCCTACTTTAATCTAACATGCAGGTTGTCTCCTTAGTTTCTAAACATTTGCCATGGGATAGATATGCCACATAATGGCAGCAGAAAAGAACATAATGTAGGAAATTGGCTCACTATTCCAAATTCTCTCCTAATAACTGTGGATTTGATGTGTGAAGTTTTGGAATTGTCCACTGCTGATAAACATTTACATTATGCAACATTATGTTATTGGGACAATGCAGAAACTCAACGTCACATTTACTAAGTGAGACACAGGTATATCCTGGCAAGCTCTAAGACAGCTAGCTACATTGCAAGTCACCTTTGAGTCTGCATTCATGATCACCCCTAAAGTTAGTACTCTGAAGTCCCAATTAATTCATGCTTCCTGAGAAATGTAGTTTAATAACAAATATGTGTAATAACAAATCTGTTTACATGTGTACATGCATATCTATATGGACACAGATGTATGTCTCTGTGTGTGTGTGTAATAATCTTGCCTGAAAGCAGGGTGTGAGCTGAAGCTGGAGACTAGACACATCTTCATATATGTGAAGGAATCAAGATTTATTACGTCTTGAATGTCAAGATTGATCTCAAAATGTCAAAAGTCTCAGGAAGGAGTCTCTGCTTTGATAGGATCAGATTTATTATTTCTTCTCATGAAGCTGTCATTGAGTTCCAGGGCTTGCCTAGTTCAAATTTAAAGTGGAGTTAACCCTCAGTAGCCTTAATTTTTCTTGTATGGCTGCCATAGCATGACAGAAATTCACAAAAAGCATCACAGGGTAAAACTTCTTAAGAGTTCTCCTTTCTTTCCTCAGTGATGAGAAATTTAGCCATGAAGAGATTAGACAAACACACACACACATACACACACACACAATTTTTGAAGCTTCATGAAATTTATGGCTTTTGGGGAATAACTCTGAATAATGAAAGAGTATGTATTAGAATATGCATTTATTTTGCTCCTACCTAGAAGGTAGAAGTTGAGAATTTATGTTCATGAAAACATTATTAAAAAAAAAAGCAAAGAAACTTATATGAGGAGAAGCAACCACAGGAGGAACTTAAACCATGCAAAAGAGAAAACAAATAAATTCTGTAGTCACATACTAGGCACAATGTGTTTGGAAATCATGTGGATTTGGATATAATGTCAAAATGGAAAGTATGTAAATGTATGGCTAGAGGCAGTAGATAACTTCAAGTACTCAGTGTTTTGCAGACAGGACTGGACAGATGTACATATATCCACACACAGAGATATAACAGCATCCATAACACTTGTGTAGGCTCAAGCTAGAGAAAATTAAGGTATTGAGGAGAGGAGTTGAGGAAGCAGTCCCACCCATAGTTGAGGAGTTATTAACATTTGATAGCTGCCAGGAGAGGGAAAGTCATTGTTTTTTCCACAACAGAATAGTACCCGGGATATTGACCACACTACAGAGCAGGCACCATGCCCAGTATTAAGTGGTCAACACAAGACATAACTAGATGTTTTAGCTTTACTTTTTGAGCTAGAGCAACAGCAATGAGAGCATGAGAGAGAGAATGAAGCTATGAAGCCGGGTAGGGAGGAAGGTTTAGTAGGATCCCAGAGGAGTTGCGTGAAGGAGATGAATATAAAGAAAATACAATATATAGAATTCTCAAAGAAAAAAGAAACATCACTTTTTAACAGTATATGTATGGGTTGGAAAAGTGAGTTAAGTTGAAAGTCTTATAGTGCTGACAAAAAGCTTGCATTATCTTATCAAACACCTCGGACTGTTTTCCATTACCCCCCCCCCCCGTTTTCTTGTGTGTTGAAGATTCCTGTTTGGCATATCTCTGGAGTTAAAGCTTACCATTAAAAAATGTATTATGCTTGAGATAATAAGGCTTTCAAAACACAAGATGAAACATTTTAGTAAATTATTGACAGATGAAAAGAAATGAAATTGCAAGAATGTCATAATTTCTTTGTAAAGAATCATAATGAGATAAAGTAATGATCATAATAATTAACAACAAAACAATAACAATACAGAAAAATTGTCAAAGAACAGGATTGGGGCAGAACAGAGCGACACAAACTCAGTATGTATGCATGATTATTTGAAGTTTTTTTTTTTTTTTTTTGTGTGTGTGTGTGTGTAGCTTTCTGAAAAGATTATTGAGTAGTTAAGAAAATTCACCACACCATTTCAATTACTGAGATGAGCCAAAGGTGAACTCCAGAACGAACAAAGGATCATTTGAAAGGCTTTGGAATGAACTGAAGAAGACAAACAGATGACAATACAATAACAAGAAACCAGCTAAATAAATTCATATGTATTGAAAAAGGGAGCATTGGAAAGTGACAAGCACCTTGTTAAGCATGATTGAATAAAAGTTTCCTTTCCCCCAGGACTACACAGCAATGTATTTATAGATCCAAAGCAAGCTCAAACAAAGATGCAGAAAAGTTTACAGAAATCATCATATCAGGGTACAAGAAGCTGAATGAATTTTTGCAAAGGAGGCTAATAAATCATAATGATGGAGGAAAGAAGTGAGTTAGCACTCTTAGGACATGAAAGAGGTCAAATGACCCTGGATCTAAAACAATTCTGACCAGTGAGACAGCTTTTTATAGAAAAAAATCATTGTTTTAGATGGGACCAAGAATATTAGGTGCAAACACTTGTCAGTTCTTTTACAAAAGTCAAAAAATTGAAATGCTTGTTTTTCTATTGAAGCTCTTCTTTGGCTTCTATTATGACCACTTGATCTCAGCATTGTCTTCATCTGTGACTTGTTGCATGGCCATCCAAGACTTTCTCTTGGGCATAAATATGGGTTCCTTGTGTTTCGTCATTATTTTGAGTGTACCAAATGTACTCAACCTGTAAAAAGAAGTCTTTATATGTAAATGTGAAGAAGTTGGTGGATTAGTTGACTTGGGAAAAACCATATGGGATCTTTCTAGTCTATCATGTAGGAGTATTACAATCCTAGATTATAAAAATAAAAGGAGATATTTAACAGTAGCCAAGGTAAATGGGAGACCACTTTGATAGAACTAGAGTAACTAAAATGAAGTTGATTGGCAAAATTCATTACTATGAGACTAAGGAGCAACTGTTACTTACATATTGTTAAGGAAATTCTGAGTACCACAAACATTGTTTGCAATGCCAAAGATATTCTACTTGTTTACTCTAAAAATATGTAAGACTTTCACATTAGTACAAACAGAACCTTCTTATTGGAAACATTCTCATCTATCAACTAATTAATGGAAGAAAACAAATGTTGGTATAACTACATAATAGAATATCACTTAGCAATATAAAAGAACAATTTACCAACATATAAATATACAGAAATCTCTAAAATATAAGAAAAAAATATGTTTCACTTACATGTATTTTCTGCAAGATTTTAATATTTCTATTTTCTATTGTGATTAAATACACATAGATGTTATTTGTTTTAACATTTTGAAGTTTTTTATCATATGTCTATTTTATTGCCAGTTGCTTATGTGATTTAATTTATTTATTTATTTATTTATTTATTTATTTATTTATTTATTTATTTTGCAATGTTTAACAACTTGTTTCCAGTCAGGAAATTTTTATGGATGGATGAAAAGATATCATATTTTATATTCAGCTGGTGGGTGAAATAGTCTGCAGATGCAAATTAGAGAAAGTGTACTGGCGTTATTAAAGTTTCTAAGTACTGACTCATTCTGGACATGAGGAATAGAGGACCATTGGATTCATCAGTTCTAATTGTGTGCTTATCTAAATCTCTTAACTTTCCTCAGTATGTGTTCCATGTAGTTTGGATTCTAGATGGAATCATGCTTAGGACTCTTATGAGTTCTCTGTGAATTGTACATTTGTGTCTTCAATCATAAGTGGCTCCACATACTATGGTTAGATGATAGTATCCCCACTCCAGATTCCTTCAATTAGACTAGTTTTACCAGGCATATACACAAACATATGCAGGAATATGCACAGATATACACAAACACACACATACCTTTCACTTTAAATCAATTTTTTCATTATATTTAGTTTTTTTTTTTGGCCTCATTCAGCTGGATCTTGGTTTTGTATTTTTGTTTATTATGACACTCTATGCCTTTTAATATATATTCATAGACATTTACATTTTTTATGCTCCATGTGAAATTTTAATCATAATGTCTATTTTTTAGTTTTCAATTTCTGCTTATTCTCCTATTATTTGTAATACATGTTTTCATGGGTTCTATTTTTATAATTAATTTTGGTTTATTTGTTGCTTGATGAGTTATTTAATGGTTTCTCAGGTATTTACCTTTTCAGCCTGCATTTTAATGATATAATGCCTGTTTACTCAGTGTGAGACCCTTTCTGGCTTCTATACTGAATCTTTGGTCTGTTTTTGTTCTGACTCATTATATAGTCTTGACAAGCATTATTTTGGTATTTACTACAATGATGTACAATTGAGAAAAATTATATTGTTCACTTATTCTTTTAGCAGCCATTGCAGCTCTCCTCATTCAAATTTCTCTCTCCTGTTATGTATATCTTATGGATTCTTGTACTGCAGTCAAGATGATGGGGTTTTCTGGCTCATTTGATTGTAAAAGTCATTATTTTGTCCTCACCTTTAGAACATACTTAATCTGGAGATAAAATTGTCATTGCTAGTTTTTTTTCCTTTTAACAATCTATATAAACATATCAATATATTGTACCTTTGGCAAAATAAAATAGCAACAGCAACAGCAGGAGAGAAAGTGGGGTGGGTGACATCTTCTGTAGCTGATTTAAGATTTTTCTCTTTTCTCCTCGGGCTTTCTTTCAGCCTCTTCAATCTCCAGGATTACAGTTTTCATTGCATTCGATATTGCAGAAGTTATTTCTTCAACATTTTTTTCTTTACTTGTACTCCTGATTTCTAAGACTCCATGAAGCCACGTGGTACATTAATACTGTGCCACAGACACAGGCAAGCTGGTGAGGAGCTGAATTCTTTGGTCATTTTTCCTCTGTGACTCTTATTTTTAGTAGTTTCATTGCTCTATCCTTAACTTCACTTATCTTTTCTTCTGGTCTGTCTGTTCTGATGATTATACTGCCATTATTTCATTAAATATTATATTTCTACCTCTCAATTTTCATTTGAAACTTTTCAGTAGCTCCCCCCCCTTGTCCTTAGCCTGTTTGTGTTTTCTTTCATATTCTTATTTGTAAACTGTGTAATACACAGTTTAACTACTTCAGTCTATTGCTTCTTGCTCTGATCCTGTAAGGAGTACGGGTTTTTCCTCCTGCCACCTGGTCTTGTCCTGCCTTCACGCCAGCCCCAATTAACACACCGAGACTCTGTATTTGATATTATGCTGTTGGCCAGGTGTTAGTTTCTTATCGGCTAGCTCTGTCTTAATTATTAACCCATTTCTATGTATTACCCTGTGGTCTTACCAGCGAGAGGTGGCTGGCGGTTCTATTCTCTCCAGACTCTCCATCTTGACTCCTTCTTCCTACTTCCTATTTCCTCCTTGTTTCCTAGTCCCTCCTATCTTCCTTTCCTATTGGCCAACAGTGCTTTATTCATTAACCAGTATGAGAAACATATACAGAATGACATCTCCCATCATGACCCTATTAATAAACTGGCTTCTGCTCACAGATCATGACTTCCTGATTCTTCCTTTAACTTGTAACTTCAGCTGGATTATAGTATATTACCATAAATTTTATAGTACCTTGTAGCTTTTGGTTAGGTCTCATTTATATACATATTTTAGTCAGTATCTTTCAAAAGAAATGATGATTGGCAGAAAACTTGATTTGTCTCTGTTTCAGATGATGAAAGTGGGAACTATTCCAGTCACAGAACATCAGATGTTATGTGATTTGATTGTTATTTATATTTAACTACCTAGTCCATAGAAATTGAACTTTCAGAACCCATTGATACTATCTCCAAATAAGACTTCATTTTTAGTAGCCTGCCTTAGAAATCTGATTGAAAGAATCCAAGAATCCTTTTTGCTATCCCCATTTTGTCTATATAGGGAAGGCCTCTGGGTTCCCTTCATCCCATTTTATTCCATAGGCAGGAAAAAGCAGCTGGGCTTCACCAATAAGAGGAGATTCCTCACAGTTAATCCTTTATCAGGGAATCAGACAGCTATTGCCTTTTGTTCCCATGTTAGTAAACCACACACACACACACATTTTTTAAAACCAGTAATTTAGTTTCTATTTTATGATGGAGAAAAAGCCTCTGTAGCAGTTTCTTTTTTCCTTGGTGTGAGTAGGGATTCTTTCTAGGAGTTTCATAAGCATCTAACATATAGTATTCTTATTGCTATGACAAAAGAAAATGATTCCCAACAGAGTAGGTTAAAAAAACCACATTTCTGTGCTCATAAGTTTAGAAATTTTGGAAGGTATTGCCATCTAGTTTCTGCCTGGAGTTTCCATTATGGCTCCAGTGAGATGTTATGAAGGAGGAAATAGGCTAGATATCCTTGGTGGCTCACTTATATGGTTCACACTTGATGTAGCTTGTCAGCTGGCTCCTCTAGTATGCACTCTTGGCAAGGTTAGTCATTTCACATTATATCTGGTTTCCCTAATGGGGAAAATCCCAAGTAAAATGAACATAAGCATGAATTTCTGTGATCTGGATTTCGGAGTCATAAAAGATCCCTTGCTATATTGTTGAGGGAGATGCAAGACTATCCAGTTTAAGAGAAGGGGTCTGGTCTTACTGTTATTAAATAGATTCTTGCTTGACACAGATGAAGTGTTTTGTTTGCTTGACTAACATTCTAAATCAGAAAGTGCTGTGATAATCACAACAGGACTAAAATAGGGATGCTGACTTTGCAAATGGCAGCAAGCATTGGTTACAATGAAATCCATTGTAACCAAAAGAATGCAGAGCCTGTTTACTTTATGTCTTGGCAGGAAAATTCTTTTATAAAATAGTGACAGTGTGGTGGCTTCTGTGGTTACAGGCAGATTATCTCAGGCCAGATTTGGCTGGTTTTCAGGCAGAGATCACAGGAATTAATGAAAGTCTAACACTGAAGTGCATTACAGAATTGGAAAGACAGAGTGCCTCAGAACTGATTACTACGTTGTAAAAAGTCTTAAGTAATCCAAATCTACTAAGACTGTGCAAGAAATAAAATCAACTATCAGACTGAGAACTTTTTTCCTACCCATTTCAACCCACCCTGCAGAGAGCCTGAGTCTTATCACTGTTTAGAAAGAGAGAAGGATAGGCTGAGGGGCTGACGAAATAGACACACTTTAAAGCTCAGCTTTGCAAACACTGTGAATTTTTAAAAATGTATTCTTTTCTACCTTCCAGAATACATACTTTCCTGTCTCTCAGATCTACTTACTCCTCCTGTTTCCCTTCATAAATGAGCAGGAGTCCCAGGGATATGAACCAAACACTGCATAATAAGTTATATTACTACTAGGCACATACTCTCAAACCAAAGAGCAACCCACTAGGGGAAAAATGGTACCAAGAGCAGACAAAAGAGTCTCCCACCATTAGTCACACAAGAAAACCAAGTCACACAACTATACGGTATAGGGAAAGGACCTAGCTCATACCCACACAGGTTCTGTGACTTTTTGTTTTCGTCTCTGTGAGACTGCTTAGTGGATTCTATGGGCTTTATTCTCCTGGTGTCCTCTGCATGCCCCCATCCCATCCTACAACACCCCTCATCACTTCTGTGGGGTTCCTGAACTCTGACGAATATTTGGCTATGGGTCTCTGCATCTGCTCCCATCAGCAGATGGAGAAAACCTTTCTGATGATGATTGGGCTAGGCACCTGTGGATGAGTATAGCAGAACATCAAGAATCATTTCATTGATTTTATTTTCTTCTTTTTTTGCCAGCTGTGTTTGGTACTATCCTAGGTCTCCAGGCTATTCAGCCTCTGGTTCCTGGCAATCAAGCCTGTCATGCCTGGGCTCTCTCTTGTTGGACTAGTCATTGATTGGCCATTCTCTCATATGCCACCCTTATCCCAGCACATCTTGCAAGCAGGACAAATAGGAGTTTGAAGGTTTTCTGGCTGGGTTGATGTCCCAGTCCCACTATATGCATTATCAAAGACTGGAAAAGCTAGCGAAAAATAGGGAGTGGAAACCTGCAAACACATAAGGACTACATTTGCAAAGAAACAATAATTGAAAACAAAAGTTTGTGTACTAAAATGACTACAAGATTTACTCAGTTCTTCTGGATTACATGTATGTCTCATAGCCAGTTAGATGCTAGAATAATGGAGAAGTTTGGGTGAACAGAAATGAGGTTCTCAGAGGTCAACCCTTTCTATAAATATTTGGGATATGCTTAATGATATTTCCCTGTCATCAAATAAGTGCAGGCCCTTTGCTTGTACCAGTAGCAGGATTTAATTATTTCTGTGAACTAGGAACTGTTTAGTGGCTTTCATTACCTTTTTTTCCAACAGGAGACAACTGGTGTGTTAGGAATAAGGAAGAGATAGCACACCTTTTATTGACCGATGGTATTTGAACCCAAGGACAAGCATCAAGTAGTTCTGATGCTTTTGGTATATAGAGTAGGGTGTAGTGGTAGTATATTAAGTGGTATTTTGTTGTCTATCTGAAATCCAAACATAACTGAACTTCCTGGTATCATATTCTGAGCCTGATTACTTCACTGTGGATTGAGCAAGTATTTCCATAAAGGAGGAAAGGCCAACAGTGTTCGTCTTCAGTTTCTTTCCCTCTCTGTTGATTTTAGTTCATATCTTTATCATGATACAAACAATTGTTAAAGCCATGGCACACCTGCTTGTTTGGTTTTGTCTCTAAAGTCAAGCCAAATACCAAGGGCAGCCAGAGTACCATGTATTCCTCTGCTCAGAGAGCATCCCAGATTCTTCTTGTCTTCAGAGATCCCTTGCCAACCCTTAAGCTCAGAATTCAAAGCAACCTTTCATGCTTTATTCTCTTCTTCAACACAGTTAAGCAAATGATCTTAGCCAACCAGAGATATTTTCTTTACTGATGCATGCTTAAAACTCCTCTGAACCTAGCAAACTCTGAAGCTTGAAGTCCTTTGTTGTCAGCTACTTTCTTCATCACAGAAACAATTTCAAGTAACCCTCACTGAAATGGTACAATTAGGCCATATATATTTGTATTCACTCTACTTCTTATTTTCCAAAATGGAGAATACTCTCATTTCTTGAAACAACAGTGAAATACTTTAAAATACACCTGAGAAGTTGCATGTGCTAGGGTTCATGTCAAAATCTTGAAAACTTCACACATAATCATATACAATTATTTATAATTAACTAATTATCAAATATAGCCAAAACAATGCAAAAGAAACTACAAGTTCTATATCCATATCAGAGATAAAAACTCAGAGGTACAGAGAAATCATGAAGTTTGCCCAAGGTCACCCATACATTAGCCAGAAAGTGAGTATATTCTGTTAATCTCTCTCACATTGTTTATATAAAAGATTCATTGTACTGATTTAGGAAAAGGAAACAATGAGGTAACATTCTTTTTAAATTTGGTGATTTTCAAATCTACTTACCCACCAGAGATAGCTATTATAACTAATGTAAAGTCCGTCTTTTCTACATCTTTATCTGTTTATTCTATGTATCTCAGTATGTTCTTATAGAAATGAGTTCCTTTTCTGGATATGTTTTCTATGATATATGTATATGTACATTTACATATTACTTTATTAAGTGTCATGACACATACATCTTTGGGAGCTACCTACTCAATACGATAAATGCAGAGAATGTATGTTTTAAATATTGACCATAGTGTTGAATTTCTAAATTTAATTCTAAAGTATTTAACCTTAGTCATGTGTTCAATAACAGTGTGTGCTTTTATCTATTTCAGCTAAACTTTTAAAATTTGATGCATAAATTTTTGTCTGTTTTTCAAAGTCCTAAGGCTTAGTAAAATTGTATGACCTCATTTGATATCAGCCACATCCACCTGATATCCATGAATTATTCACTCTGATTCTTTTCTTAATTATTTTAGGTTATCTATTTTTCCATAGTGAATTTAGAACCCTTATGATAATGGTGATGATTCTTCAGTACATGTTATGAACATTCATTCAGTTTTCTGTTTAAATTTTAACTTTCTTTGCCATATCTCGTTTGATTACTTATAATATCTTTTGATTTTAAAGATTTCACCTTGATTTATATAAAATTTTATGGGCTCCACACTCACCATCTATACCATAGAGGTTGTAGCCAAATGGTCTTCTAAAAGCAGAGATCAGACCCTATTACTTGTAATTTTGAAGCAATTGGTTATCTTCCCAACACCAGCATTTTGCTGTGACTCATTGTCCCACTCTCTCTCTCTCTCTCTCTCTCTCTCTCTCTCTCTCTCTCTCTCTCTCTCTCTCTGGGCATCTCACACTCTCTGCTTTTCTGTGTTTTTATTTTCCAGATAGAGAGAATAAACTTGTTGATTCTGTAATCATTCTTCCTTCCCATGTTGTCTGCTCTTTCTGTAGGAGATATCATTCTTCATCCCCTCCAAATATTATTTGCTGATATTATTGATTTATTAGCCCTCTCAAATATGTTAAAGTTTCAATTCCCAATGATAGAGTATGATCTTAAGATCTTGCAAATGTCATTAGAATGGGCTCTAATCCATTATACTCTCATAAAAGAATGATAAAGACCCAGGCTTATGCTTCTGAATTTGTGAAAGGCATGTAGGGAGAAGACTGCTGTGCAACTGGCATGATGTGTCCATATGCCATGCATTACCAAGTACTGTTGCCAAACGTAAGCTGGAGATAAGAAATCTGTTTACCAAGAGTGTCCAGATAGCTTTGCCAACACCTAGAGCTCAGATTCAACCTCTGGAATTTAGAGATTGCACATCTTTAGGTGTTTTGCTCTGGAAGCCCCAAGCCTCTAGCACAACTAGCTTCTCACTCTTAAATCTTAGTGAAAGGTCCTCTCTCCTCCTCATCCTCACTTCTCAACACACTGTTTTATCTTCAGAGAAGACAGAGCCTCCAGCCATTCCAAATCACAGAACTTTCTTTCACAGCATGTATCAGTTATAATTAGCTCAGGAAGATAGAAATTGTCAAATATGTTTTAAGATGAAAAGAATTTAATAAAGACTTATGCACAAAGTTTGGGAGGAATGAGGTATAAAGATCAGAAAATGACATTGTTTGTCTGAGAAGTCAGAGACTTCAGGAAATCAATGTTAATTATTACAATTACCTTTAGTGAGGGGATTAATGATTTGCTAAGAAAATTATAAAACTCCACACCTGCTTCCAGACAAAAACCATCTGCCCATGAGGGACTGATAAGAATTCCTCTTCTCTTTTTGGAGATTTGAGTCTCTTATTAACATGTCAATAAGTTCATAAGAGAAAGTGCATAAAAAGTCATTAATATGCATATAAGCAAAAGAGACTAAGTAGAACCAATGCCCATCATCCTTGAGGTGAAGAAACATACTACACTTTTTTTTCAAGGGAAAGGGAAACAGGGTAGACAGGCCATTCAAATGGTGGGTAAAAATTTTTAGTTGGAGGAAACTGTATCCCTGGATCAATAACAGCTTGTGACAAGGTCTCTCTGAGCTCTGGGACAAGTAGGGATGGGGTTTATCTTAGGCAGATTGTCTCCTAACTAATCTATGTGGCTGCCTTGGGAGAATAGATGAAAAAAATCTGTCTGAATCAGTGATGATTTTCCATCTCTACTATGTTCCAGTGGTTAATATTCTTAGCTATTTGATGGCATTCCTAGAGAAGTGGTTTAAGAACATTGTATTTTGGTATGGATTTTCTTTGTTGAGTAAGAAAATTTTAGAGATAATCTTTCCTTGTGCTTTAGGATATAAATAATATCACAGATAGGCAGGGACAAGGGGGTGATGAAAAGGTCAGATGGACTTCATTTCTGTTTACCAACCTCAACATGTGAAAGCACCTGGTGTTTCTGTAAAGGGTAAAATGAAAGGGGGAAAAACTGAGTTGTAGCAGCTATCAAGGCCAGTGAATATTTAGTTTCTATTTATTTGTATGGGGGTTTCCATTACTGCTTAGTTTTTAAGCAACAATGATGATAACAGTGTGTCTCAATGTAATGGGAAACTCTGCTTAGTAGAAAGTTGCAGTAGGAATTTACACTATTTCTGCCCATTACACTATGTGCTGCTGCATAACCTTCATTCCTTTTCTGATTCAGTCATCCTGAATCAAAGACACATTGCATAGTCATAGTTAAATTGTATGTTTGCATCTTATAATTATATTTTATGTGTAATAATCAGCAAAAGATAAGGAGATAGAAAAAGTAAAACCTATGCATAAATATATGCATAGCAAAGCAAAAAAATATATGACCATCTACTCCTCTCCCTGTTTTTGTGATTGAACAGAAAGGCTTTGCTGCTCATTATGCCCTTTAATTATTATATTCTCATTCTCTTGTCTCTTTACTTTCAGTTTGCATTTCATTATTTGGTAAGGTATGAAAATTATTAAACATGAGCTATCTAGATATTACTAGCCATGTACACATATAATCGTCTTTTTTTTTTCTGTGACTTTTTGGACCACAAATATGAAGAGGACTAGAATCTTGTGAGAGATTAGCATGAAGAAGGAAAGGCTTTGATGTTCATGTTTAGGGATTCAAACTTTATATTTCTGTATCAAAGAAGAGTCTTTGATGTTTTCAGAGTCAGGGATCTGGTGCATTTGCTAGCTTAGCTTGACTTTTTCATTCCTGATTTATAAGACTGACTTAAAGTAAAAACTCTAAAGCAAGAAGGTGAGTTGTGGCCATAACAATGTTCTACAGCAGGTGGTGAGGTCACAAATCAGTAAACAGAGAAATAGAACGAGTTCTGGCACTTGAGGCTTGATTGAATTTGATTTTTACAGAGTAGGAAGAAACCTGTTTTGTAATGAATGTTAGCAGGATGTAGTGGATGGAAATCAGCCCTGACACAGAAAAACAGTGGTACTTCAAGTATAGTGCAGGGAAACAGAGGCAATGATGACTATCATTTGACATCCTGGGATTATGAGAATTTCTTAGGGTTAACAATTGAATTTGAGAGCTTATTTTCTGTATTTTTATGAATGGGAGGAGAAACCATATACTAGAGAGGGAGAAAAATCTTTTATTCATACCCCCATTGTTCCTATGGGACAGTTAGTAAGATGGCAAAAGGATTTACAGAAAAGAGTTGTGAAACTAATTGAAAATCTATTATGTCATTTATTTATAATGAGTATATTTTCTGTATGTTAGCATTCGTGGCACAAAAAGTCATTGTGCTATATCAGATTAATTGGAGATATTCAAAATTTATCTTGAAGATGTTAGAAGTGAAGTTTTGTCTGTTAAAGAGGCATGCTGGGTGTCTGTCATGGGTTCAGGCCAACTCTTCATGATACTTAGTCCCTTGTTGCCATTAATATGTCACAGTAAAGGATCTTGTCAGTAGTTTTTTTTTTGTCCTTCATTCCTGAGTGGCCGGAGATACTGTGCATGGAAAATATTCTTTCCAGCATCACGGACTACAGAACTAGAGCAAAGGGAAGAAAGAACGAGATGTAAAGGCTACAGCCTCACACACTTCTGATATGCCTTCCAACACAGAGTGGCCTTCTGGAAAACCTGTTGTCCTCTGTCCCAGAGCTGCTTGGAGGAGCCCATGATCCAGCAAAGTGGAGGAGAAGATTCAACAAGAGAAGAGAGACAGGGAAGAAAAAACACCTGTATTTAGTGAGAATGACTTTAGGAATTGAGTTTAGAGTGATCAAATATGGAGGTTTGAAAGAAAATGTCCCCCAAAGGGAGTGACACTGTTAGGAGGTATGATCTTGTTGTAGTAGGTGTGGTCTTCTTGGAGGAAGTGTGTTACTGTGGAGGCAGGCTTTGAGGTCTTATATATGCTCAAGCCACACCCAGTGAGACAGACCACTTCCTGTTGTCTGTGAGTCAACATGAAAGAACACTTACCTTCTTTTTTAACATCATGTCTGCCTACATGCTCTCTTGCTTCCCACCATGATAATAATAATATACTAAACCCCTGAACTATAAGCCATACCCAATTAAATGTTTTTCTTTATCAGAGTTACCTTGCTCATGGTATCTCTTCACAGCAACAGAAGCCTGAAGTAAGACACCAAGACTTCTCAACTTTCTCCCTTCTCCCTTCTGGTTGACTAAACTTCAGACAGGATTTTTTCTCAATTGTGATTTGACCTATCTTAGAACACTTACATTATATTATTTCAATGTATAATATATATATATATATATATATATATATATATATATATATATGATTTTTTCTTATTTTACATATCGATGCTAGTTCCCTTTCCCTCCCTCCCTCTGATGCACCCCAACTCCCCCTCCCATCCTACCCCCCCCAATCCACAGAGAGGGTGATGCCTTCCAGGAGGGATCATCAAAATCTGTAAAGTCATTTGGAGTAGGGACTAGGCCCTTCCTTCTGCCTCTCTAGGCTAAGGGAGTATCCCTCCATGATGAATGTGCTCCCTAAGTCCTTTCATGCACCAGGGATACATCATGGTTCCACTGTCAGAGTTCTCTTAGATTGCCCAGGCCTTCTAACTGAGACCCACATGCAGGCGGTCTGAGTCTGTACAATGTTGGTTTCCCAGCTATCAGTATGGGGGTCCATGAGCTCCCCCTTGTTCAGGTCAGCTGACACTGTGGGTTTCTGTAGCTGGTATTGACCCCTTTCCTTTTAACTCCTCCCTCTCTGCAACTGGATTCCAAGAGTTTGGCCCAGTGTTTAGCTGTGGGTGTCTGCTTCTGTTTCCATCAGCTACTAGATGAGGGCACTATGATGGCAAATAAATTAGTTATCAATCTCATTATCAGGGAAGGGCATTTAAGGTAGCCTTTTCACTGTTGCTCAGATTGTTTATTTACCTGCTTCTTTGAAGCATGTGGCAATTTTGTAGCTTACAGTCAGTTACAGCATCTGGGAAATCTCTTTCATTGAAATGTAAACACGGAAAGACAAAACCCCCTTCTCTTGTGTGTAAGAGTGTGGAAACCTAATTTCTAGGAATTTGTTAGCAAAGAGAGACTTACTAATCACAAAGAAACATGTGCACACTAAGGAATAAGTTATTGATGGACGTATATTTTTTAGTACCTTTCCCAGATCACGAATGGACTTCTGATTGTATTGAATGAAACTCATCTTCCTCCCCCACTATAGTAGAATTAGATAATGTCTTTTTTGCCCATGCAACTTTGTCTATTGTGATATTTACTTTGACAAAATGGTTACTGGAAAGGGAGTAGGGAGGGAGGTTTGCATCAGAAAGAAGAAAGCTATGAAAATACAGAGTAGAAAAAATAGAAGTTGAAGAGTAATATGAAGTAGGGTATAAAGTAGATTTAAGAATGTTTTGCCTGAAGGTGCCTTTATAATGGCATTGTATGCTTATTATATCAAGGACCCTGTGAAAGAGAAAAATCTCAAAAAAGTTTGGTTAACAAGCATTTTGTTGCTCTTCATCAATGTACATCATCCTACCCTCTATAAAATGAAGAATGTGAATATGAAGTGTTTGTCTCTGGCCTTGTCATGGGCAGAGAATGGTCTTGTCCCTGAATTCTAAGTTCTTAGTCAGTTGTAGAAGAATGTTAGCTTGTTTTTTTTATAGACTTCTTTCTAGAATATCAGAGGTTGTATATACATTATGGATGAACTAATCTTAACTGTATTTACTGAGGAAACAGGACACAGGACACAGATAAAATTCAAGACTGACAGGAGCCACAGGCCTGACTTGGTGATCTGCCTGCAGGAAAAGTCAGCAGGTAAGCAGCAAGGTGCAAGAACTGTGGTGACCACTGATGCTCTATAGTGAACTTCGGAAGATAATGACTGCTGTTTCCTTTTCACCCCTCATGCCCTGATTACGTTTGTTTTATGGCAAAACCTAATGGGACCATATGCACAGTGAGAGGATTTATGGAAAACAGTTTCAGCTTGACTATGTTGATGTAGTGCAAGGCCAACCCATGAATGAGATGAAAAGGAAAGTGAAGCATTGTTATTCCAAAGCACTTGAGCCATAAGAATAAATCCAGCAGAGTGGAGACAACCCACTCTATGAGGATAGAAGCAGTAACAGTGAGAGTGACAGTGTGTTATATGGGTGAAGTTATTTATTAGATGAGCAACTCTGCCCTCGGTAATATGATGTATCTACAGTTCTCTGCACGATCTCTGTTGGACCACTGCATTCTATTTTAATCATTCATTTTTTTTTCCTGTGTAGGAATTCCAGAGTATGAGGTCAGGAACTGTTTAAATGTCTTCTGATTGCTACTATATAACATTGTGTCTGGCTGATAGAGCAGTCTCATTACAGACTTGCTAAAAGAGTGTTTGAATGAGACAACGATTTCTCTTGAATGGTGGATGTGAACTCAAAACTCTAACAAAGGGAAGATTACATTATATGTATATAGACATATTTTATAAAAGTTCTCTTCACATAAAACACTCCATGTAAACAGAATTAAAACCAATGGCAGCAGCAGCAACAAGAAGCTTATATGGACACTTTGAGTATGGCAGGAAAAAGTTCTGACTTTATGGGCTATTAGAGAACCTTTGAAGGGAGATAAGCAAAGTATAGGATTTATTTTTTCTTTTAAAATGTATTATTTCATCATATTTTAATGTGCAATGTCTACTACTAATATCTAAATGTTGTTCACATATATTCTCTGTTTGGGGATTCTCTAAAAATTACAATATTGTAGGGCTAGAGAGATGGTTCAGAGTTTAAGAACACTGGCTGCTCTTCCAGAGGTTTTGAGTTACATTCCTAGCATCAACATGGTAGCTCACAAACATCTCTAATGTGATGTCATGCAGGTATACATGCAAGCAGAACACTGTGTACACAATTAATAAATCTTTAAAGAATACAATTATGTGTACATTATAATACAACCACTGTTTTTGTCTATCTAGCCTACTGTGCCTCTCTTTTATTAAACATGTGGAGTAACATGCTCCTATCCTGGGCATTATAAAGCCCAGATTCCCTTCATCCTTTTCCAGCTCTAATTTAAAATCCTTGCCTAATCCTTCAGAGCTATTTCCTCCCCATGACCCCTTCCTGTTCTCTTCACAATCACTCTTCTTAAATTTTACCGGACCTAGTCCACATCTCGTAATAGAACCAACTATGCCTTGCTCTTATTCTAATTTTAAATTTCCTTTTAACAGATACATAAATATTAATGGGGTGTCGTGATATTTTGCTATGTGTATATATTGTACAATGTTTCAATCAGGTTAAACATGTCTGTTTTCACAAACATTTGACATTTGTGGTAAAAGAAAAGCTTTCAGAATCCATTTTTTGAGTCTTTAGCCATAGACAGCATGTACAGTACATTGTTGTGTCTACACCCCATGGGGGGGGGTGGAGACAGGGCTGAACGTGACCTGGGAAAACTAAGGTTGAGGAGGGGGCTAGGAGAGCTCTCTTCCTTGCAGCATGGGGACAGGAGCACTTCTGGAGGCACCCTTGGGACCAGGAACCTGTTGGTGTTCATCTATCTATGTTGTGAGTTATTTCTCCCTGAATAAACATCTATTCAGCCTATTTTTTTCTCCTGATCCTTATTAAACATCAATAGTGAGGGCTTGGGTGAGGGAAACTATGATCCGAATATATTATGAATATATTATAAGAAAAAGAATTTATTTTCAAGCAAAGGAAAAAGGAGTGAAGAATGATGGAGATACATAAATTCAGGGAAACAGAAGCAGAAGAGAGGTCAGACAGGACAAAAGTACAGGAGATAGCATTTAAATTAGAAAAAAAAGCTAGTCAACATATCACTAACATGCAGCATGAATTTATCTTCCTTTTGGTGTTCTTTTGATCACTCATTAGGAGATCAGGCTTAAATGTTTCAAAAAGAGATGAAGGAGTTTGCATTGAGGCAAACCTGAGCTGTGAGTGAAGATGGAATGGGATAATTGGGAAGAGAGCACAGGAAAAGTGTGTTAAGGTGAGTGGCTTGCAACAGATAAGGACAGTGACACATTTAGTAAATAATTGGCAGCATTAGTGGTGTGCTGGGGGACTTTGGAATTCAGAGTGCTGAAGAAATACATATTTTTGTAAAGTTCTGTGGCTGTTTGTATGCTAACAAGACTGGAAACTGTTACACTTTGGGACTGTGTGAGCTACAGTTTCTAAATTACCTGCAGTAACTCTAGTGATGCCCTTAGTGTGCTAATGTTATCCCAGAGAGACACAGGGGCTTCTTTCAGGCCATGGTGCTTGCAGAGACAGGAGGCAGGGGGCCTGCAGAAAGCCTTATGGCAATGAATTGGCTGAGGAAATTCATTTCTTTGTCCCACTTACAAATGGCATTGGGAGACAGGCTCTGTGTGTTGGTGAGTCATCTACAGTTTCCCCTCATGCTCCATTCCCAATGGGTGAACTTTATAATAAAGACTTGATGTTTCTTTCTACCTGTGCTGCTATCAATCCTTAGATGGGGTGTTTGTTCTCCAGATGGCATGGGATCAACATCTGGAGACCTTCTCCTCTCCTAGTGTTGGAAAACTCTGGAACTACTCTAGAAGCGAATCTTCCCTTGACAGATGATGAATGTTCACTCATTCATTCATCTCAGAAGAGGGACAGTGATTTTCTTCACAACTGTATTGAAGTATGAAGTACAGCAAACACAGCCATTTGATTTACTGGCCCGTGTTTGTGGCTGTTTTACTTGTTACTGGTTTTGTGCCCATTCGAGGAAATGGGAACAAAAGACAAAAAAGTTACCTTGCACCATTGTGTTAGTTATGACATTGGAAACAAGGCACATGCCCTTCATTGCTTCTTGTTTTCCATACCTTTGTGCTTTTTGTTGATTGCTCAGTAGGACTCTGGTCTTTGAAGCCTGATGCTGAAATGTCTGGTGTTCCTACGCATAATTTGGCTGTGTTACGTTTTGTAGAGAAAATGTTCTTTAGGGAAGCTTTACTCAGGCATGGGTTCCATCTAATATACAGAGCTGGGAGTTCAGTTCTAATGAATCAATGATATGCATATGTAGAATGGAAGAGGAAACCTATTGCTTTGTATATGAGGCTTTAGGATTCACTCCAGTAATATTTACACAAAAAACAAAAGAAAATGTGGAACATTAGTTATAGCTGTGGATTAATCAGAGGGCAGCTCATTGGGATGAAAAAGTGTAATGAGTAGTTTTGTTTTGAAATTGAAAGGTGAGGAAACACAGATGTGTTTGTTAAGGTCAAGAAGATTTTCAGCCTCCCTTGACTGGTTGTGCCTGAGTTGACTACTTCCAGTGGTAGCATCATGTGATTATCACTGTGTTAAATCTATTGGGAATTTCCAGATCAGGATGCTAAAGAAGAATTTTCAGAGCACCTCCCAAGTGTTGTATGGAAAGAGAGCAGGTTTTCACTAATGAGAACTGGCTTACTTTTAAGGTCATTTCCAAATTACACAAAGGATATTTTACTTGGAGAAAGTTTGACAGAGGTTCATGGGAAGCTATTTACTTAGCAGGAACATTAGCTGACTGTTCTCTAATTCAGTGTTTGCAAAATCTTTATATATGGTAACTATGGTGAATAAAGAAAGTTAAATGCATTCTTGAGGCATAAAAGTTCATATTATATATTTTTATTCAAGAAATCCACTTCCTCAAGATGAGCATTTTTATTGATTGTGAACAATGTTTTCTTATACTTACTGGAAATCCATCCTTCCATCTACCTAAATCACACTTAAGATGTGACACTTACCTTTCTGGGTCTGGTTGTCTCATCTTTCTGGGTCTGGCTTGTCCCATCTTTCTGGGTCTGGGTTGTCTCATCTTTATGGATTTGGGTTGTCTCACTCAAGCGTGATTGTTTCTGGTTTCATCCATTTACTTGTGGATTTCATAATTTTATTTTCTTATAATCTGAATGACAGTCATTGCATAAATACACCATATTTTTATTGGCAATTCGGTGGTTGACGGACATCTAGACTGCTTCCATATAACACAGATAAAAGCAGGTATCTATATATGTAGATATAGTCTCTTTTGGGATATGGCCAAGAATGGTATAGCTTGGTCATATGGTAGATCTAGTTCTAGTTTTTGAAAATGTGATGCTCCATTTTCTAGTAATGACTAGAAATGACATTTTCTAGTATTGTCATTCAAAGTGCAATCCATATTTTCTTCTACATCCTATGTAGGACTTGTTAGATAAATGAGTTTTGCAATGCTAAATCATATATAATATAACACTGATGCAGTTTTTGCTACCACTTGCATTTATATATACTTAAATATTTTGAGATATTAGATATTTCTACAAACATAATAGTCTAGAAGATAAAATTTTGAACTAAACCAGAATACATAACTGCTAAAACACTATTTTCACACTAATACAGTAAATAAACACTTTATCAAAACTTTGTTGACACAGACTTTATCTTCAGCTACAAAGAGAACAATACTTCCAAAAATTCAACAGTTGTAAGTTGCCTCTTACTTGGGTTCACTAAGGTATCTGCTCTGACATGTTTGGTCTAATCACAACATAGGAACTTAAATGTGGCTTTCTTCACTAGGACAAATAACCACATTGATGGCATTTAGCAGCTTCAGTTAGCAGCTTACAGGTCTTGAAGAAAGTTATTAACTTGGAAATAGAAACACTACCCCAAGATTTACATTATCTGCTCATTGGGCCTTCTAACCCTATGTGGCTCTTCAGACCCCTGCATTCACCCCATGTGCAAAGCACATCCAGAGAGTCTGCACTTTGTCACCTATTCTCACTCTTCCTCAAAATGCACAGGAAGACTTCATAGATTCTTTTTGTCAAGAACTTATTGGAAACAGACGTGTCCTCTGTCGGCTAAGTGTGAGGGACTAAGACTCAAGTTGTGGCATAGGGAAGCTGTCAACACAATCTAATGATTGGGGTGATGTCCAATTTTCTAATATTGACCTGGTTCTTAAGAATCCCAATAAAGTAGCAACATCAGACACACCAAAACCAATGACTTAAGACAGCTCCATACTTTGTGGAAAGCTATGTCAGTTTCCTATGGCAACATGTAATATCTTCTTTATTGCCTGTGATGTGTTAGCATCGAATTCCTTGTGATGAGTAGCAGACCAGACCTGAGGCATTGCCTAGCTATGGAAATCAGGCACCCAGATGCCAAACTCAGAGCTGATATCCTCCAGTTTAATGAGAAGTCCAAATGTTTACAGAGCCTGTGAAAAACATACTTCAAATGGTAATTTTTACAAAACTGTTTTGATTCAAGTTAATTTTTTTTCTCAGAAGTTTGGTGATAGGAAAGGAAAGCAAATGGTTGCTTTTTAGTGAATATTTCCCTCAAGCAACAGGAAATTTATAGGAAATACAAAAGCTTTGAATTAAGTAACCAAGACTTCTTAAATTTACATTGAGTATGCTTAAAAATGAATGAACTCATTGTATGAATTTGCATCTTTTGGATATATGCCTAAGAGAGGAATTGCTGGATCTTGAAGTAGACTGATTACCATTTTCCTGAGGAAACACCATACTTATTTCCAAAGTGGCTGTAAGAGTTTGCACTCCCACCAACAGTGGAGGAGTGTTCCCCTTTCTCCACATCTTCTCCAGCAAAAACTGTCTTTAGTGTTTTTGACTTTAGTCATTCTGACAGGAGTAAGATGGTATCTCAGAGTTGTTTTAATTTGCATTTTCCTGATGGTTAAGGATGTTGAGCACTTTTTATCTCTTCAACTATGTCCATAATTTGTACTAGTAGCATTATTTATAATAGCTAGTACCTGGAAGCAACCTAAATGCCCCTCAACTGAAGAATGGATGGAGAAAATGTGGTACACTTACACAATGAAGTAATACTCAGAAGGGAAAAAAATATGATGGAATCTTGAAATTCAAAGGCAAGTGGATGGAACTAGAAGAAACCATCCTGAGTGAGGCAACCCAATCACAAAAAGACAAACATGGTATGTATTCACTCATTTATGGTTTTTAGACATAGAGCAAAGGATTACCAGCTTACAATCCTAGCCAGATCAGCTAGGAAACAAGGAGATCCTAAGAGAGACATATATGGTCCCCTGGAGAAGGTGAAAGGGATGAGATATACCAAGCAAATTGGGAGCATGAGGGGAGGGGAGATGGAGTTATGGAGAAGAGAAGGGCAGAGGTGGACATGACAGAGTAGGAAGACTGAGTCAGGGAAAGAATAGAAGAGAGCATGAAAAGAGATACCATAGTCAGGGAGCCATTATATGTTTAAAGAGAAATCTGGCACCAGGGATATGTCCAGAGTTCTACAAGGAAGACCCCCAACTAACAATCTAAGCTATAGTGGAGAGGCTACCTTAAATGCCCTTCCCCAATAATGAGATTGATGACTATCTTATGTGTCATCCTTGAGCCTTCATCTAGGAGCTGATGGAAACAGAAGCAGAAGAAGCTAAACACTGAGCTGAACTTGGAATCCAGTTGTAGACAGGGAGGAGTAATGAGCAAAGGGGTCAAGACTAGGCTGGAAAAACCCACAGAAACTGATAACCCGAACAAGGGGGAGCTCATGGATTTCAGTCTGAAAGCTGGGAAACCAGCATAGGACTGACTCAGATTCCCTGAATAGGGTGTTAGTTGGGAAGACTGGGCAATCTATGGGGGTTAGTAGTAGATCAGTATTTATCTCTAGTATACATGTGGACTTTGGGAGCCCATTCCACATAGAGGGATACTCCTTCAGCCTGCTCCAATGATATGACAGACTTTGAAGACTCCCCATGGAAGGCTTCACCATCCCTGGGGAGCAGAAAGAGGATGTGATGGAGGTTGGAGAAGGCATCAGGGGAGGATGAGAGCATATGGGAACTGTGATTGGCATGTAAAACAAACTTGTTTTAAATTTAAATAAAAAATGTTATATAAAATTAAAAAAATGAATGGACTCCTCTAATGTTTTTCTCTCTTTATGTGTAGATATGAGCTGAGTTCACTAAATTTGTTTGGTCTCAAATGAAAATGAATAAATGATGCACATTGGTAGGGTAATATGATATTGTAATACATTTATGCTCAAAGCAATGTTCAAGTAATGTTAATCATGTCTATCTTCTCAGACATTTTCCATTTCCTATGGGGGAATCTTCAAAATATCTTTCTTCTTCTAGACTTTTGCTGTGTATAATATATGTTTCCAAATGCCCTGCTTCTAGTTACCTTTAGCTTGGTACCCATTGATCAACTTTTCAAAAATCACTCGACTGTTCTTCCTAGTCTTTATTAACCAACATTCTGTTTTCATCTTCAAAGGGATGAATGGTTTATTTTTTATATTTATTTATTTTATATGTCCAAGTCCATTTAAATGGAAACAAACATTTATAGACAATATTTGGGAATTTGGGTGTTGTTTTTTCCAAACTACTTCCTACTGGTAAGGGGCGCTGTCATGGTGGACTCTTAGAAGATTCAGACATCCTGACTGTAGTGTGTAAGCCTGCTTTGTCCAGCTGTTTTGAATGTAGGATCACCTGGTACTCTGTTTCAGGTGGTCTGGCTTGATCAAACCACATTAGTCTGGAAGGAATCCACTGCTTTTCATTTTCTGTGGAAACAAAAATAGAAATCCTTTTCCCCAGTAACTTGTCCTTGAACTTAAATTTTGGAGTCAAAGCATTTTTTTTTTTAAATTTAATTTATTATTTTACATGTCGATCCCAGTTCCTTCTTGCTCCCTCCCTCCCTCTCTCCCTTCTTCCCTCCCTCCCTCCCTTCCTTCCTCCCTCCTTCCCTCCCTTTTACCCTCTCTGTCTTCTCACATGCACTCTAACCACCCTCCCCTCCCATCCCCCACCCCAATTCCATATGTAGGGGAATGGCATCCAGTTGGGATCATGTAGGTCTGACAGGTCATGTGCAGTAGGGACTAGGGCTTCTCTCCTGTCTCTAGATTAAGGCAGTTATCCCTCCATGGGGGATGTGTTCACAAAGTTATTTTGTGCACCAGGGATCCATCCTGGCTCCACTGTCTGAGTTCCATTAGGGGAAGTGGGGGGGGCAGCGAATGGAGAGAGAAGTAGGAGAAAATGAGGGGGAGGAAAGGAAAACATGTGCGACCAGGAAGATTGAGCCCGGTTAGGAATAGAAGACAGGAAAGAGAGAGAGGGAGAGAGAGGGAGAGAGGGAGAGAGAGAGAGAACATAAAAGAGGAAGCCAATATTGGTTTGAAGACAAAATTCAACACAAAGAAAGGTCTAGAGAACTACAAGACTGCTACCAAATAACAATTTGAGCTTCAGTGGAAAGGCTACCATAAATGCCCTTCCCAGAGAGTGAGATCATCAACTAACTTATCCATGGAGCCCTCAACTAATGCCTGTTGGAAACAGGAGCAAACACTCATACATAAACACTGAGTTGAAGTAGAACTCAGTTGCAGATGGAGAGGACAAGACCAGGCGGCAGAAACACATAGAGACAGCTTACCTGAACAAGGAGGAGCTATGGGGCCACCAGACTAATAGATGGGAAGCCAGCATGGGACTGACTCAGGCCCCCCTGAATATGGGTCTCAGCCAGAAGGATGAACGGTTGATTAGTCAACATTTTTTTTAACATTCCACATGGTAAGGAGATCATGTGATAAAAAACTCTCAGCATATATCACAAAAATCACCCCTAAATTTACTCAGGTTTCTCAAGAGTGTTTCCTTCTGACTTCTCCCTTGAGGATAAGCTCTTATCCTCAAGGGCTTGAGGATAAGCCCTTGAGGATAAGTCTGTTTGCTCCTCACCACACTGAATTAGACCAATACATTTTCCCTATATTTTAAAAAGTCTCTTCCAAAAAATCATTCACGTATATAATGTGCTCTCTGGGAATTTTAGGACAATGGTAGGAACTCTGTGTTTCTGCAAACAGACTTCCTCTAGAAAGTTTCTCCTACTTTGCTTTTAGGATTTGTCACTGATCTTGCTGGATGTCCAGTCTTTTTGCTTGACTTGTGATTTATGATTTCATAAAATGTATGAAATTTTATTTTTCATTTAGCAAACTCACTCAAAACTGTGTCTCTTTCTCTTTCCATTCCTCACTTCACTAAGCTTACTTCTCCCTCTTTTTCTTTTTTCTGCAACTATATTTCTGTACTCAACTGAAAAAAAAGCAAGTGATTCACTCATGTATTCCTAACTTCTTGATTCTAAAATATTTAATTGCAAGATAAAATAAAGTAGAATTAACGAGAAGGGGCAAAGAGCAAACTAGAGATAAGAAATTGAGAAAGTATGGGCAAAGAGTTTGAAAAGCACACAGAATGAGCATGAATATAAGAGTTGAACCAAGTAACTTGTGGCCCAGGACACATTTAATTTAACACGTGTCCTAAGGTAGTAAGAGATGGCCAGGTAAGGCTTCTCATGTCTTGATTTACATAGGATTAGGGTCATCAAGTGTTGACTTAACATCACTAGGCACAATTTTTTTCCGATTGCTATGTCAGCGTTATTTTGCCATTTTTAAGGATTCTTTTGGTAATGATATGCGAAACTAAGAGATACATGACAGATGTTATCATTACGTTGTTTTTTAAATCCACAATGATGTGAATGCTAAGGAATTTCCTTGGGACACATGTTAGGGGAACCCAGATGTCCTGTTCATGTACAATGCTTCTATTGTGTGGCTTGTCTCCTCAGAATTGAAACATTCTCCTAGAGGGAGGACAGTGGCTTATAAGGCTCAGGAGGCTGATGAAACTCCAAGGCTCATGAAGTTCTGAATGTTGCAAGACTTCCAAAGCCCCTTTACAAGATTTTGTAAGTATAAACCAATTGCTGGGAGAATGGAGACACTGCAGTGGAAATGCCAAGAAGTTGTACAGGGAGCTCTTAGGGATGCAGCTTTTATGAAGTATCAAGGGTGTGAGGGTGGTTTTTCTCATGATGAAGCTGCCTTTTAGTAACCAAAATCCTGAAAAGATCCCTTCAACCTTCTTCTCTACATAGCATCACTAAAAATAATTGGTTTTTCAAGACAGGCAAATATAACACAAATTTTTCAGTCCGTTTTCATGATACTATTTAGAGTGAATAGAAGCATGTTCTTTTGTCCCTGCAAAAGTCATATTGTAGCTTTAACCTCTACAGGCACAGTGTAACCTATACTCAGAGAAAAATGGTCATAGTACTGGCCTGCAAATCCTAAGATTGCACAGGTGATTAGACTTTGTTAGATTAGAATTTATTTTTTATCTCTTAAAGTTTTGGTTTTCTATTTGAAGGCTGTCCATCTTTATATCTGTTCGAATTTGCCCCTTGAGTTAGAAACACACACAGAGAGGAATAAAATATTCTTTCTATATAACACAATGAAATGGGAAACCATAGATCCTACCTATCAATGCTTTAGAATCTTTTCTCTGTAATTTGTTCCTTCCCCCATCTACTTAGATGACATCTAGCTGGCCATGGTCCTCAAGGTCCCAGCTGGTGGGAAGACAACCATGGGAGTGAATGCAGTGCCAGGCATGTGGACCTTATTCCAATAAGGAAATATGTACTGGAGAAAAGGGAGAGATAGAGAAATGGAATGGTTCATGTGCTATGAAAAGACAACAGAAAGGAAGAAATGAAGACAGTGAGGAGTGGTCAGATGTTGGAGGCCTGCTGGCCACCTGGGGCCATGTTGAGGACAGACCTATTGAAGCTGGGGAAGGGACTGGACCTGTTGAACCAATCTCTGCAAGAGCTCCCAAACTAGTGGCAGCCACAGGATATCTCAGAGGAGTTTTGGTGAGGATCTAGTGATGATGGTGTACCAGAAATTACAAGCCTTGAACCATACCAGTGACTTATTGCCCTGAACATTTGCCAGTGAAACTGATGGAACAAAGAGTTGTACTATAGGGCACATTGATGCTGCTAATGCTACCAAGACAGATGAAGAGGTTTTATAGTTTTGTAGAGACAAAAAAAAAAAAAAAAAAAAAAAAAGAAAGAAAAAAAGAAAAAATGAAGTTGGCAGATGTTTCTTTTTTTTGTTTTTGTTCTGGATTTTGTTTGTTTTTTTTGCTTTTGTTTGCTTGCTTGCTTACTTTGATTTGTTTCCTTTTGTGAGGGGCGCAGCATGATGTGAAACACCAAAAGCCCAAAGTGTCAATAAAGAAGTTTAAAAACGTGCCACATTTTGTATAGTATATTCTTTTGCTTTTCACTTCACTGGTTATCTTCATGGTATCTGACTTACTATTTTTTTCAGTATGTGAAATTCATCAAACTTCAATTAAATATTTAAAGTAATTGAAGATTTAAACCACACACACACACCATGCATGCTCGTGTGCTGTATGCTTTGTACTTTAGAACAGGGATGTGTAAGAGGCAAGGAGTGAGAATCAGTTGGGATTCTGTTTTATCCAACTGCATAGTACTTTCTCAGTAGAATGACCATGAATAAACAAAATAACAAACACTTCCAAATTTTGTACACTGTACTTCATATCTGCTTATAATTTTCAGTGAAGTTGCCTTGGAATCTTATTTATGCGTTTGTTTAATTTACTTAGTCATTAAGAAACCTGGTTTAAGTATATATTATTAAAAATATAGACCCAAACTAGAGATCAATGGAAATCATAAAACTCTCTGTAAGTTACTTAATGGACTGGAGATATTTTATAGCCAATATTAGATAAGCTATCTTTCTTAAAGTAATAAATCATCTTTTAATATTTCATTTCAATAGAAAAGATAATTTGTGTCATCCATAAAGCACTGTAATTAGAATTTTTTAGGTTATTATGCCTATTTGCATATATTGGAGAAATGTGCTTTTTTATCTTAATAGGGATGAGATGCATTGGAAGCATGCTCCTTTTTAGTTATGTAGGAAATGAGTTCTAAACAATTACCTAGTTTTGTAGCTGAGGTAGGCAATGTTTCATTCAGTTACTCTCTAAAACAAACAACCTCAGAAGTAGGTAATTTAGAAATTTGTTGTACAATCCCTTATCAAAACACAGAAATGAAAGTTTCACTAGACAGCTATTTAATAGGTTCTACCATAAGCAAATAACCTTTTTTTGTACATATATATGAACTTTGAAGAAGCTGCCATGGCATTGAGAAGCAGGCCAATGTGGGAGTTAAAAATAACATTAGGAAATTTTAGTGAGTTTCTTAGAAGAATATTGACAGATTACATTTTCACTGCAATTCTCAAGAGGGAAACAATAAAAACAATGTATTTAAATTTTCACATGACTCAATGGTATACTACAAATAGTATTGAAAAATACTGAGTAGTTGTCTGATTTCTGAAGATGACTCAATACATTTTTGGGTTTTGTTTAAGAATGCTTTAAATACACAAACACACACAGACTCACACACACACACACATGCTCGCAAGCGTGCACGCACACACACATACACAAGCACACAAGCATGCATGCACACACACACATACACACACACATGCACACAAGCATGCACACGTGCACACACGCACACATGCACACAAGTACACACACATATGATCCTATTGTTGCAGATCTTTTGTGTTGCAGTGTTGTCTGTCTAACACTTTTGTCCCCTTACCTATTGTTGACCTATATACATAGGATAATGCTTTTCTTAGATCATAAAATCTGATTCTGTGATTTTACTTCCATTTTGCATGCATCTACTATATTAATGCTGAGTCAACAGAGACAAAGATATGACTAGCTTAGCTTCTGTTTCTATTTAGTTCCCTGACTTCCTTTACTTCAAGGCTATATAGCACAAATAAAAGGGTTTGATGAGAAATATAGTACAAAATAACATTTATTAAATCGTCAGTTCACTCACTCATTTATCTTAAATGTTTGCTCACTGATTACCAATAATTATGCCGATACAAGAGACATAAAGAAGACTTGGCTTCATTTCAACTCTCTTCCTATTATTTTAGTTCAGTTGTATAATCTTTAGTATCTCTCAGTGGGGTAGGAAACAAAATAGACATACATGTGTAAGTATGATGCAGTACTGTCCTGTACAGACACATAAGTCATAGAAATATGACAAGTCAATTTTAGTGTAATCTGACTGCTAGGTAGGTAATGCATGGACTCAGTACTGAAAAGGGAAGATATTTTTGACAAGCGCTGGCAAGGTCATTCTAATAGAAGGGAGAAGGGAGAGAAATAGTCATATGTGTTTATTACCAGAGCACAAATTGATACAAATCCTTTCACTTAGAAAGGGGAGAAACTCATCATATGAAATACTGGCCTATTATGTGTGGTGAGTGCAGAAGGGATTACTTACTGGATCCCATCAGAATATTCAAGAATGCAATGTCTTTAATATGACAATGCACTTAACAGAATTTTATGTTGATTTTCTTTTAACTAACCTTTAGTTTTCTTTCTTTAATAGCACATTTTATGATACAGACATTTGTTTGGTTGATAGTTTATACTTATTTAACCACATTGATTATTTATAATCAAACTATTAACTATTTTGGGAGTATCAACAAACAGCTGTTTTAATCCTAATGATTGCTACTTCTTTATTTGGAGAACCTTTCTATTGGCTTCTACTTTCTCCCTTTTCTTATTTATATTTACATTTCATATAAACATTAGTATCATGGAATAAGATTCGGAAAAACAGATAGGCTGAATAGATGTTTATTTAGGGAGAAATAATTTACAACAGAGGCAGACGAAAGCCAGCAGGTTCCTGTCCCAAGGATGCATGCAAGCAGGAGAGCACTCCAGGGTCCCTGCCTCAGACCGAGTTCCCCCAGGTCATGCCCCCACCTGTCCATACCCCCAAAGGGTGTGGTCAGTGCAATAGGTGCAGAGGGAATATCTCACTACACATTCCCATAGCTTTGTTATAACAAGAAATTTTACAAGTACAAGTATTAACAGAATCTTGCTTTTACTCCTTTAAAACAAGTATTTGTTTTTAACAATTGCCTAATGATTCATTTCTAATGATATTTGAAAGGTATATTCATGAACAATATTTTACATGAGATGGAAGGATTTAAGACACTGTTATAACTTTACTGTCCATATCCACAGTCTCAATCACATGTTAGCATGAGTTAGTTTTTGGCTTTTACCAAGGCTCTTGGGTAATAATCAGTTTGTTCTAAATTATGATAGTATGGGAAAGGCCACCATGACTATGCCTAATCAAAATTATACTTGCTGACATATTTTTATGGCAAACCAAATAATTTTAGAATGAAAAACCTTCTTCTTGTATTCTTGTGTTTTCACTTATTTATCCTTGCCTTTTATATAAATCCTTTGAAGCCATGTTTTCTCATTGGGGAAAATTTCACACCTGAACCATAATATAGAAAAGAGAATTATAACTTGGGATGGATATTATTGAATAATTCTTCATTCTACCTACATTATTGTTAGTAGTCAGGCATCTGTACTGGCCTATCCTTGGAGTTCTGACAGGATATGCCATCAGCTGCAGCCACTGAGAGCACCACTTAGTTACTATGTTCCCTTTTAAAAGGGTCCTACCCACCTCCCATTCTCCTTTCTCTCTCTCTCTCTCTCTCTCTCTCTCTCTCTCTCTCTCTCCTTGTCTGTTCCTCTCTCTCTCTTTTCTCTCTCCTGCTGCTCTTGTCCCACATCTCACAGATAGCCGATCTACAAATATATAAAGAAATCAAGAAACTTGACATCAAAAAACCCAAATAATCCTATTAAATGCGGTATGTATCTAAACAGAGTTTTCTCAATAGAAGAATCTCAATGGAGGAGATACACCTGAAGAATTGTTCAACATTCTTAGCCAACAGGGAAATGCAAATCAAAACAACTCTGAGATTCCATCTTATACATGTCAGACTGGATAAGACCAAAAACATCAATGATAGCTTATGTTGGAGAGGATGTTGGTCAAAGGGAATACTCCTTCATTGCTGGTGGTATAAGGATGGAAAAATACAGCCTAATTCTCTGGAAGCTAGAAGTTTAGAAAAGCCCTAAATACCTTAAATTCCAGACCTGGTCCCCAGCCAGTAAATAGGTGAAAGGTCACATTCTTTGCTGTTTACAACAGGGCCTGCGAGTAAGTGAACACAGGAAATGAGATTTGTCACCCCACCAAGGAGCCCATGCAAATGCAGACCTATGGGGCTATAGGAAACTGATTGGTCTATAAAGCAGGGGCTTGGATGGTTTAAATTCATTGGCCTGCACTGCACAGGATCTGGATGCTATGAAATGATTGGTTTAAGATTCATGGGCTTTGTTGTAACCCTATAAAAGCTGTCTCAATTCTGTACTCAAGGTCCTCAGGCCTCTACCCCTGCCTGGTGCATGACTGTGGACCCCAGTGCACTTGGAATATAAAAGACCTCATGCTTTTACATCAAGACCGCTTCTTGTGAGTGATTTGGGGTGTTGCCTTTCCTGAGTGGGAGCGTGAAGGTCCACACTCTGCGAGTCTTTCAGTGGTAGTAGGAACTTGTACAGCTATTTTGAAAATCAGTATGATGATTTCTTAGAAAATTTGACATCAATCTATATCAAGACCTAGCTATATCACTCTTGGGCATATCCCCAAGGTTGCTCAATCACACTACAAGGACACTGACTCAACTATTTTCATAGCATCTTTATTTGTAATGGCTAGAATCTTGGAAACAACCTACAAACCTGTAAACTGAGGAATAGATAAAGAAAATGTGGTACCTTTGCACAATGTAGTATTGCTCAGCTCTTAAAAACAATGATAGCAGAAAACTTGAAGGCAAATGAATGGAACTAGAAAAAAGATCATCCTGAGTGAGGTAACCAAGACTAAGAAAGAAAAACATGGTATTTTCTCCCTGATAAGTAAATATTAGCTATAAAGTAAGGAATAACCATGCTACAACCCACTGACTCAAAGAGTCTAGGAGACAAGGAGGCCCCAAGAGGAAAGATGAATACAAGAGATTTCCTGGGTGAATTGGGTGTGGGTGGGGATGGTAACATGAGGGATTGAGTTGGCAGGTGGGTGGAGGGGGAGAGAATTGAAAGACATGACTAGAAAGATGATGGAGGATGTCATTTTATATGCTGTGAATATATGTGTCTCTTATTGGTTGATGTATAAAGCTGTTTTGGCCAATAGACAGGCAGGATTTAGCCATGTGGGAAATCTGAAGAGTATAGCGAAAGGATATAGGCTGATTTGGAGAGTCATCACATAGCCACTGGGAAGGCAGGATCCCTGTGTATTATCTCCAGTAAGTGAAGACTACATGGAGATACACAGATGAATAGAAATAGATTAATAATTTAAAAAGTGCTCATCAATATGAAGTCTAAGCCAATGGTAAAACAATTATAAACAGATATTAAGTCTTAGAGTGGTTATTTCATAGTGGCTGTAGGGACCTGATTAGGTGGAGAGAAACCAGACCAGTGGAACTGAGACAAAGAAAATCTCCCCAGAGAAATGGAGCTGCATTTGGGGTAAGGTAGAAGCCTAGTTCAAGGGAAACTCCCACAAATCCAAAAAGGATAACCCCAGCTAATACTCCTAGCCTGAACTAGCCATCTCCTATAATCAGATTGGTAGCTACCCCAATTGTCATCAGAGAGCCTTCATCTAATAACTGATGGAAACACACAGAGACCCATTGCCAAGAACTATGTTGAGCTCAGGAATCCTGTTGAAGAGAGGAAGGAAAGATTGTACAAGCCAGGAGGATCAAAGTCATCACAAGGGAACCCATAGAAACAACCAACCTGGCTTCATAGGAGCTCACAAACTCTAGACCAACAGCTAGAAAGCCTACATGAGACCAACCTAGGACCTTTACATATGTGTGATAGTTGTGTAGCTTGATCTAATTGTGGGACTCCTGGTGGTGGAAGCAGGATCTACCCCAAATGCTTTGACTGCTTTCGAGGAACCTATTCACCAGCTGGTTTGCCTTGCCCAGCCTTAATACAAGGGAAGGAGCTTCATCCTACTTCAATTTGATAGTCCATGCATTGTTGACATCTATGGGAGGTCTGCCCCTTTCTGAACAGAAACAGAAGAGGAGAGAATTGGGGTGGGATATGGGGAGGAGGTGGAGAGAGGAAATGGGAAGGGGGGAAGGTAGGGGAAATGGCAGTGAAGAAGTAAAATAATGAAACATTTCATACTAATAATAAAAGATTAAAAATAGGCATCTAAAATAAAACAATAACCAAAAAACCCTACAATAGGATAAAAGAAACATAAGAAAATGATGGAAAGAAATAGCTCAAGAAACATATGTAGACACAGAGATACATCTATTTGCACACACAGAAATCTCCTAAAAATAGGAAACAGGAAACCATAATATGTACCCAGAAGACATATTACACAAACAAATAAAGACCATGACAAGTCATTTTGAGACAAAGAATCTCTTAAAATGCAATAGATACTATTTTGTGTTGACTGTCTACTGCTGGGCATGGAGCCTGTGTTAAGACTGATTTGTTTTTCAAGTGAGACTTGGAGAAAAGCAAGATTTTCTTTTGCAAGCAGTTATGAATTGGAGAAAGCTTCTGTAATAGGCATGGGGGATTGTATACATTGTCCCTCTCAGTTCAGGAACTCCATCTCACCCAGACCTGTGAAGACCCGTTTTATGTTGCTTCAGACTCTGTGAGTTCTTATGCACATCAGTCCTTGTGTATTTAGAAGGCTTTATTTCCTTCATTCCTTCTGGCTTTTCCACTCTCTCTGCCTTCACTTCAAGGTGTGCTGAGCCCTGAAGTGAGAAGTTTGATAGAGCCATCATAATTAGGACTGAGTGTCCCTTAGTCTTTCACTCTCTGCATGTTATCCAGGTGTGGGTCTGTGTATATGTTTCTATTCAAAGCAGGAGTAAGTGTCTTTTATAATGGCTGAGCAAGACACGGAAGTATTTGTATAGCAGAATGCCATTAGAAGTCATTTAATTGCTATGTTCCTTTAACAGAATAGACATTTTTGTTGTCTTCTACCTCCCCCCAGGTTCCTGGCATATATAGTTTTAGGTTCTTGGACACATGAGCAGTGTTGAAGATGGATTCTATCTCATAGAGTGGTTCTTAAAACCAATCTGATATTGGGTGGTTAGTCTCACTAGCTATATATATGCCACTCAGTATCAGTATTTTTTGCAAGAAAACCAAAGGATTTGTAGCTGGATTGGTGGTTGGTTACCTTTCTTCTCTGGTAGTATGCAGAGTACTTTACAGTACCATGAACACTCATCATCAGGGGTGAAGGTTCTATGTAGGCATCATTTTGACTTCTCCAATTTCAGTGAGTTGTGTAGGTATTGTCTTTAGCAATACTACCTTATCACTAGTTTGTAATGGGCAATCAATAACAATGGCAATAGCCTAGGAGCTTTGGTGGTCCCCATGAGGCCATACATAGAGGCTTTATTTGGTGACAAGGAATGTCCAGCTGGGCCTCCATCTCCCCTGTTATTTTACAACTCTGTTTTGATAACCTTCATACATGAATATATTTTCAGAAGCTTCTACTGTATTAGGTTTCCATATGAACCTTCAAATGGCCCTTACGTTTATCTGTCTCACCTGATATTCCCTCCCTCACATACTCTTTCCTTTTCTCTATTTAATTGCTATGTTTCAGTCTCGCTGTCAATTCACATTATTAACTCTATTTCTTCTTCCTAAGTTGATCCAACCCTCTCCCATAGTTGTAGCCTCTTACCATATACCTAATCTCTGTAGTTGAATGTATTGTAGTCTGCTCATTGAAGACTTAACAGCTATTGTCCACATATAAGCATGGACATAAAATATTTTTGGGTGTCTGGACTAACACCTTCAGCATATGCTTTTCTAGTTCCATCAATTTAGCTATGAATTTTATAATTTTATTCCATTCCCCAATGTGTCTGTATTTATACCAATACCATGCTGATTTTGTTGCTATAGATCTGTAGTACAATTTGAGGTCAGAGATATTGATTCCTCCAGCAGGTCTTTTATTAGTCAAGATAGCTTTAGCTATCCTGCTTCTGTTGTTGTTTGCTTGTTCCTATATGAAGATGAAAATTATCCTTTAATGTTATGTGAAGAATTATATTGGATTTTGAAGAAATTACACTTAAGGATTTATTCTAATCCCTTGAGAACAGAAGATCTTTCTATCTTTATATATCTCCAATTTCTTTCTTCAATGTCTTAAAGTTTTTTTTTTTTTTTTTTATCATGCAAGCCTTTTACTGGTTTAATTAGAGTTACCCCAAGATATTTTATATTTTCAGGTTCTTTGTTAAAAGTTATTGTTTTCCTGATTTCTTTCTCATTCTCTTTGTCATTTGCATATGCATATGCATATTTGAATAATGATTTTTGTGTATTATTTTTATATCCTTCTACTTTATGAAAATGTTTAATAGATATAGGATTTTCTTGGTAGAATATTTAGAGTCAGTTATTCATGTGGTAATGTCATCTGAAAATATTTGTATCCCTTGATATCCTTCAGTTGTCTTATTGCTCTAGCTAAGACTTCCAGTACTATATTGAGTAGTTATGGAGCAATTAGACAAGCTTGTCTTATTACTGATTTTTGCTGAAATATTTTGAGCTTATCTCCATTTAGGTTGATGTTGCCTCCATTATGTAGAGGTATAGCTAGCTCTCCAGGACTTTTATCAAGAAGTTGGATTTTGTCAAAGACCTTTTGTGCATCAAATAAGATGATCATGTTTTTTTGTCTTTTCACCTATTTATATGATATATTTATCAATTTATATATGTTGAATCATCTATGCATCTGTGGGAGGAGATCTACTTGATCTAGGTGACTGATTTTTTTTTTAATGTGTTCTTGAATTCAGTTTGCAAGTATTTTATTGAGAATGTTTGTGTCTATGTTCATAAGGAAAATTGGTTTATTTTTTTCCTTCTAATGTTTTTATCCTTTTAATTTAAATTTGAAACAAAGTTGTTTTACATGTCAATTCCAGGTCCTTCACCATCTCAGCCTCCCCAATTACTCCCACCAAACCCCAGCCCATTCCTTTTTTACTACCCAGGACTGGGCAGTCTATGGGGCCTCTAGTAATGGATCAGTGTTTATCCCTAGTATAGGAAAATTGGTTTATTATTCTCTTTCTTTGTTAGGTCTTTATGTGGTTTCAATATCAGGATAATGGTGGCTTCATAAAAATAATTGGGCAATGTTTCTTCTGTTTCTGTTTTGTATAATTATTTTTGGAGTATTGTATTTTTTTTTTTTTTTTGGAAAGGCTGGTAGAATTCTTTGCTAAAACCATCTGTCCCTAGGCTTATTTTTGTTGGGTGACTTGTAATTGCTGCTTCTATTTCACTAGGGGTTATAGGTCTGCTTAAATTGATTGCCTAATCTTGAATCAACTTTGATAGCTCATATATATTAAGAAAATTTTGTTGGGCTAATGGCTTTGAAAATTGAGCCTATCATAACAGAGTAAGCAAGTATTAGCAGGATGATATGCCTGTGGATCAAGAAGCAGAGGGAAAACACCCTCACTCAACTAACTAGCTTTTTCTTTTTCCCCTTATCATTTAGTATTTTTCCCCATATCATTGTACATATGATGATACCCCTGCCTTTATTCAATACGAGTAACCTCTCTGTAATCACTCTTACAGACTTACCAAAAAACGTGCCTCACTATTGCTCTAAGTCTGAATCAGATAAAATTGGTAATCCAGCTAATCATCATATCTACCTGGTTAGAGATTTATGAAATTTAGTCAGTACCAGAATGAACAATTTTGGTTTTATCAATTCATCTGTTGTTTTCCCTTGTCACTCCTGTTTCATATTTTTCTTTTTCTTCTTTATTTTGTTTATGTTTAAAGCATTGCTAAATTGTATTAGCTTAAATTTTTTTATTTTGCAACTATTCTTTCTTAATATTGCTATTCCACAATTTTAAAAGTGCAAATGAAGTTTGTATGCTGTGAATTCTATTTTCTCAGTAAGCAAGAAGTCTTAAACAATATGATTTTAATTTATTTATTTTAACTGAATTCATCCTTTAAAAAAGAATGAGAAAATACCATGTGTGATAAAAGGACATTACAATGAGCAAAATACAAGTAAAAATGTAGCATGGTTTCCTTCATATGTAAATAGCAAACAAAACATAACAACTGTATAGACAAATAAAAAACAAAATCCATAAACAACTAAACTTGACAATCGACTAAACTAAACCCATGGAAACTTACTTCATTAAAACAGAAAATAGAAGGATTTTTGCCCATGTCTGGATGGGAGAAAGACAAAAACTTGCAGTGTTATAAGGAAACAGAGTATGAAAATCCAATGCACCATATAGAGTTTATCATGAATACTATTTTAATCATCCTAAAAAATTTGCTAAGAGATTATATTTTATTGTACATATATATAGGTTAGCTACAAACAATTCAAAATGTGATGAATATACTAATTATTTAATTTTATCAAAAAACTCATGCATTGTCCTTAGAAACATTTATAAGAGCAAGGACTTTGTGAGCACATTCCCCATGGAGGGATACTCTCTTAACCTAGAGGAAAGAGAGAAGGCCTAGTCCTTATTCCAAATGACTTCACAGATTTAATGACCCCTCCTGGAAGGCATCATCCTATGTGTAGAGTGGGAGGGGGATGGAAGGGGAGGGTGGTCAGGGGGCCTGGGAGGGTGGGAGAGAGGGAAAGAGGGAGGGAGGGAGGGAAAGAGGGAGGAAGGGGGGAAGGGAGAAGTAAGTGGGATCCATATGTTAAAAAAAAAAAAAGAATTCAACTAACAATTTGAGCGTCCATGGAAAGGCTACCACAAATGCCCTTCCCAGAAAGTGAGATCAACAACTAACTTATCCATGGAGTCCTCATCTAATACCTGTTGGAAACAGGAGCAAACACCCATACATAAACACTGAGTCGAACAAGAACCCAGATGCAGATGGAGAGGACAAGACCATGCGGCAGAAACACATAGAGACAGCTTACCTGAACAAGGAGGAGCTAACGGGTCCCCAGACTTGGGGAAGCCAGCATGTGACTGACTCAGGCCCCCCTGAATATGGGTCTCAGCCAGAAGGACTGAGCAGTCTAAGAGACCTCAGACAGTGGAGCCAGGATGTATCCCTGGTGCACAAAAGGACCTTGCTAACACATCCCCCATGGAGGGATAACTGCCTTAACCTAGAGACAGGAGAGAAGCCCTAGACCCTACTTCACATGACCTGTCAGATCTACATGACCCCAACTGGATGGCATTCCCATACATATGGAATTGGGGTGGAGGGATGGGAGGGGAGGGTGGTTAGGGTGCATATGAGAGGGCAGAGAGAGTAAAAGGGAGGGAAGGATGAAGGATAGGAGGGGGAGGGAGGAAGGGAGAGGGAACTGGGATCAACATGTAAAATAATAAATTAAAATTAAATAAAAAAATAAAAAAATAAAAAATGCTTTGACTCCAAAATTTAAGTTCAAGGACAAGTTACTGGGGAAAAGGATTTCTATTTTTGTTTCCACAGAAAATGAAAAGCGGTGGATTCCTTTCAGACTAATGTGGTTTGATTAAGCCAGACTGCCTGAAACAGAGTACCAGGTGATCCTACATTCAAAACAGCTGGACAATGCAGCCTTGCAGACTACAGCCAGGATGTCTGAATCTTCTAAGAATCCCCCATGACAGCGCACCTTATCAGCAGGAAGTAGTTTGGAAAGAAGTACGCCCAAATTTCCAAATATTGTCTATAAATATTTGTTTTCACTTAAATGGACTTGGTTATTAAAAAAAATAAAAAAAAATGATAAAAAAAAGAATCTCCAAGATAGGGCTGGACAGGAGAGATGGCTCAGTGGTTAAGACCACTGGCTACTCTTCCAGAAGACCCAGGTTCAATTCCCAGCATCCACATGGCAGCTCATAACTGTTTGTAACTCCAGTTCCAAGGTATCTGACACCTTCACACCAATGCAACATAAAATAAAGATTAAGAAAAAACAAAACAAAACAAAAATAGCTGATTTGTTATAATTATTTAGCCCAGTGAGGCCTTTGCCATCCACACTATATATACTTTTTTCTTTTTGAAATTAAAATGTAATTATATCATTTCTCCTTCTTTTTCTGTTTTCTAAACCCTAATGTATACCTGTCCTTTCCCTATTTCAAATCCATGGCATCATCTTTAGTAATTGCTATTATATGTATATATGTATTATATATACATATATGTTCCTAAATATAATTGGTCAGACTATATATGTGTGTGTGTGTGTGTGTATACATATGTATGTTGTGTATCTATGTATGTATGTATACATCTATGTTCATACATACATACATATATATACATACATACATATGCGTTCTGGGAAGAATGGCACTGGACAATCAGTAGGTGTTTTGTTCCCCAGGGAAGATTATTTTTTTCTCCCAAACATGTCAACTCAATATTCCAGTTTCCTGTAATTTCTTGTGTAGGGTTTCAGCCTCATGGACTTGTCTTGTATACTGTGGCTTTTCTATTGGTGTTGCCTTTGCTCAGCTTATGTTTATCTTTGAAGTTATTAGAGATAGCACATCTCCTCAGGGGCTACCTAGCAGTGGCATCAACTACATTTTGAGAATAGCTTTTTTTGTTTCTGGAGTTATTTGAGTTATTTAACTGCAGAATGGATGTCATATAACAACTGGATGCACTCATACAAAAGGCTGATCCTACCAGCCGTAAAAGTGTCCAAGATGATTACATTGTTCTGGTCAGTCTTCTCAATTTGTCCCCATTGCTCATACTTCAAAATGGAAATGGCATGTATGAACTACATCCACTTCTGCACAGAGAGCAGGGACAGCTCCCACCTATCACGTTGCCTATATTATACTAGGTAGAATGTACTTTGAAATATGTAAAACTTTATACAAGTATTTCCTAAAGTATATTTTGAGTTTTATATTTTTGTATGTAATAACCACATCAAATCCTGCTACTTGTAGCCATTTTTAAATCCCTTCACATTAGTTCTTTATCATCTAGGGAAAATTATAGTATATCAGTATGCCTCACTGGTAGTAAATAGAAAATGTTTTTTTACTTTCATATATTTGTAACGTTCAACCTGCTTATATAAAATTGAATTGCTTATCACTTTCCAGGTTTCCAGAAATGATGATATGAATTGCTATTTTGTACAAAAGTAGACTAGTATGTCATTTCTAAATCATATGCTGTGATATCATAATTATAAGCCATTGAATCCATGTCTTTATTGGAAATGTAAAAGTTCAACACTGAGTAATAAATGTGAGCTTGAAAGTAAGTCATTCATCTAAGAATCATTACTTCTTAACCCTCAAAGAAAAAAGCTATTATAAACTGCTTAAATATTTATTTGACATTATTATCTGGGATACATAGCTGCATGGTGCTAACTATGTATTTGCAAAGTCTTATAGAAGAAAAGCATACCATGAAACACTTTTATCAGATCTAGAAACTAAAGCCAGCAATAGTGTAGAAATTTTAAGGCATCTTTGTCTTATATTTTGGAGGTTTCAGTGAGATTTAATTATTTACAAAATCTGATTACAATGCTTAAAATGTCATTTAATCCTAACACTATATAATTTCATGCATTGTTACAAATCCTTCCAAAGTAGTCCCTGGTGTGTGGTAAGTGGTTCAAACACTGGTGATTATTGTTTTTCTTAATTAGTTTTTAATTTAAATAAAAATTATTATTATTCAATATATTGGGTAATACATTTTTGTTTGTAGGGTAGACACTTTGATTTGGTTTTACACATAAAGAAATCAAATTGAAATCTTGGGACATTTAGGTTCTTTTGCCAACATCGATTTTGTTATGTGTTTCTGTGGCACAAATTAGCCCCAAATTAGATATTTGTAAAGCAGGCAACATTTATTAGATTATTAGTTTGTTGGATTGGAATCTGATTCTACCTAGCTGATATCTACTGCTGTGACTCTGAATCTTTCAGAAGTCTGTGACCTAAGTAGTGGTCACAATAACAAGGCTTGCAGGGAGATACCAATTTTAAGCTGAACTCTGAGGTTGTTGGCAGACTTCAGTTTGTCATGGCATTGTTGGATTGGGGACCAGTTTCTTGTGGGTGGTCAATCAAATGTTGAGGACATCTTGTATTCTGTTGGATCTTGGACACAGAACTTTGTTCGTTCTAGGTAAGCATTCTACTACTAGATTGGCAATTTTCTTTTTACTTTTTACTTTTATTTTACATTTATTAGGATGTCAAGAACAACTTTGAACTTTCTTTGTGACACAAATTAGCCTTGAACTTCCTGTCTGAGCTCCCTCATCTTACCACTAGTAGCTGGAGTTAAAGACTCATACTATCAGACCCAACTTACATTACATCTTATTTAATTACCTATTTGCTGATTGTATTAGCTACTTTTGTTGCTGTGACCAAATATCTGAAAGAAAATACTTAAGGGAGGGAAGGTTTATATTGGGACATGGTTCAGGGAAGAGGGGCCATCATAGTGAGGGAGGGGTTACAGCTGTGAGTTATGTGAACTCTTACATGTAGGTGGACTAGGAAGCAGAGGGGAAAGTTTCAGGCTCAGCTGGCTTTCATCTTTTACTCTTTCTTTCACTATGAGACTCCTTTTCATGAGACAGTGTTGCCCACACTCAGGGTATTTCATTTTCAGCTGACAATCCAGGAAATACACTCAAAGGCATGCACAGAGTTGTGTCTAGGTGATTCAAATTCCAGAAACAGTTGGCAGTGAAGACTAACCATCACATGGATGGAAACGCCTGTGAATGCAGCCTAAAGCAAACTTTAGACGTTTTTGTTATTTTGTAACTTTCGTAGAAGTAAGATTTGATGACAAATCTTACTTTCCCTTGGAAATGGAGTTACAGACTTGTTTGTGGACAGGTGAGTTCTGAGAATCAAACTTGGGTCCTCTGTAAGAGCAGGGAGTGCTCTTAACATCGGAGCCATCTTTTCATTGTAGAAAACTAACTAAATCTAACCTGAATTAGTCAGGGGGGATTAACAAAGAACATGAATATCAAAAGGTGAGAATTATTAGAAGCATGTTAAAATCTGTCTCCTGTACTTGTTGAAGATATTCCTTTGAATTTTGATGACATAGAGAAAGAAAAATTTAAACTGGACTCACCTGTGGTGAGGACAATAAATGATGTGGAAATAGAAACAATAAAAGGGTAGCTTTTTGTTTCTTTGCTCAGAACATATATTTGTTAAATTTGCTTAGCAAATATTTATCTATTCCTCTGAATCTCTTCTATTTTTGATTTTTAAATCAATTTTGGGAATGGATGAATACTCGAGGGAAAGTTTAATTTTAATGTCTGTGCCCTGTTCTTTAAGTATGTTGTTTGATCTTTTTAGATTAAGTTTGACATCATTTATTCGTATGTAAGAAACCTGAATCACATTCATGATCTAGTAATCAAACTGTGTTGGGATTTCTCTGTGAAAACCCAAGCATCTTTTAGCTTTCTAAGATGCAGAAGTTTGTGTTCAATGTTTTTTGTTTCAGGCCCTATAAACATCTTTAGATACACTATGGATACATTTTTTCTCATTGTTATAGGATGGGAAAAATATTGTATTTGTCTATATTGGCTCAAATTAATCTCCATCTTCCTAATGGACATTTATAACTTACAGACTAGACACAAGCTAGAAACACAATATATATACAACTAGAGACCAAGTGATTTTATTTAAAAGGCTATGTATAATTTCCCAATAATTTATTTGATTTCCTTTAGCAGCCAGTATTATTTCTTCTTGCAGAGTGCTAAAAATTCCTTTCGTTCTGCCTTTTACAGAAGCTATATCCTTACTACTATGGCACGAAATCCTATGAATAAGACAGTTGACTATAAAATAAGCTTCATTAGATTTAGCATCTGTCTCAAGGCACAGCAATTTGAACACAAAGCTCCCAGATACGGCATCCTGTGAACCCAGTCCACTAAATGCTCATCATTGAACCTTACTCTGACTGAAGCATTTGTAATAGCTTAAATTTATGTTTCTAGGATTAAACACTTAGAGCGGGCCAATGACTTGCTTCATTATTCATCACTTCTTTCTTCTTATTAACACAATTAATAGCTGTTCCAACCCAAGTGATAAGTGTAGTTAGTTTCTAGCTATTCCTATAGACAATGAAATATGATTATTTTCCTTGGACATAGATTCAAATATTCCTGTATGCTTATTACAATTTGGGTGATAATTTTAAAAATTGCATGTAAGTAACCACATTCAGGTTTTATTATAAACAGAGCAGATTGTGTGTAAAATAATTTTGAGGTATAAATTGTCATTTGCAACTTAGTATAAAGTAGATTTCACATACACAACTCTCTCTCTCTCTCTCTCACTCTCTTTTTACCATTTCCTCAGATAACAAAAATTATTTTGCTAGTATTTTTAAAGAGAAGTTAATGATCAGTTTTGTTGTAGTTGTTGTTCTTTCTTCCTTCCTCCCTCCATCCCTCCTTCCTTCTCCCCCTCCATCCCTTTCGTCCTTCCTTCCTTCCTTCCTACAGGATATTACAATACAACTGTGGCTTGCCTTGAGCTCACAGAGATCCGTCTGTCTGTCAGGCATGTAAAGGTTTGTACTACCACCTTTGGCCCATGATCAGATTTTCTTGATGATATTCAAATTGTTTCAGAATTATCAATTCAGAAGTTAAAAAAGTATGAATTTGTGGTATTTGCCCATGTGTTTTGTGTAGCTTATTAATTTCTCCCCAAATTAAAAAATATAATTTTCCAGAATAAGTAACTTGCAGTAGGTTTGTAATCCATTATCCTTTTAAATCTTGTTATTTAAAATTATTATCTGATGAATAGAAGAATGAAATACATCAGACTTGCAAAACTTATGAGAGTAAGAAATCTTTTACTATTATTATTATTATTATAACTACAAGCATTTGGGACTGGGTTTCAGAATAGTAGATGGACACCATGACCACAGCAACCCTTATAAAGGAAAAACATTTAATTGGGACGGCTTATATTTTCAGAGGTTTAGTCCATTATCATTATGGTGAGGCATGGCGACTGGCAGTCAGATATGGTGCTGGATCTGCAAGTCCTTTCTTCTTGATGCAGAGGTACAGGAAATGGTCTGTCCCACTGGGTATAGCAGCTTGAACATAGGAGATCTCAAAGTCTGCCTCTGCAGTGATCCTCCAGCAAGGTCACATCCACTCCAACAAAGCCATACCTCCTCTAGTGCCACTTCCTTTGGGGGCCACTTTCTTTCAAACCACCACAATCAGTGTGATTTTGTAGAACAGGACAAGAATTATAGGTTATTTTTCTCCAGAATCCTCTCCAACAAGCCAGAAATCACTATATCTTTTACTTTCTTATTGTTTTAGGAGGCATTTTTTTTTCATTGTGCTAGAACACCACATTTTATTTGTTTTGATTCTACATTCATATTTACTGTGAGACCACACTAGGGCACCAAAAAAATAAAATTGGGGGAAAATCATTCATAGCAATAAGATTCTTTTAGACTTTGTTAATTCACTAACAAATTAAATCCTTTTAATTTTAGGGGTTTTGATTATCTAATTAACCGTGGAATCCCAAATGTTTCTGCCTTCTGATACCTTTTCACCTTTCCAGCTCATTCTGGATTAGAACCATGTAATATTATGTATTTGATACTTGCAAATTCAATAAAGTCAGTGATGTTCACTCTACCACTCTGCCACTTAACTCTTTTCATCAGCCTTGCAATGCTATCTGATTTGGGTTAAATCCCTCTGTAAATAATTCTTGTGGAGGTTTCAAGCAGCATATCACAACAATTACACATCTAAGTATTTGTCAGTGTGTACAAAACAAGATGCAGAACACATTATTTGGCAAAATAAAAGAAGTCCGGCAGCTGTGTTAAGTTTCTGTGGCCTACAAATGACTTTTAAATAGGTATAAATGACAGATACCATGCTTACAAGGATCATCAGTCTTTACTGCAACAACAACAACAACAACAAACAACCCAGCCAAACAGTCTAAATTGAAAAGTTAATGTTTATTGATGAGGACTGACACACACACACACACACACACACACACACACACACACACACACTAAAATTTTCAAACGCTAAAAGAGCAATGGAATCGAATCGAAGATCCTGATACAAAACCACACACCTATGAACACCTGATTTTTGACAAAACAGCTAAAAGAATACAATGGGGGGAGGAAAGCATCTTCAACAAATAATTCTGGCAAAATTAGATGATGGTATGTAGAAGACTGCACATAGACCCATGTCTATTGACATGCACAAAACTTAAGTACAAATGGATCAAAGACCTCAACATCAATCCAGCCACACTGAGCCTCCTAGGAGAGAAAGTGGGAGGTACCCTTGAACAAATTGGTATAGGACACTGCTTCCAGAATATAGCTCCAGGAGCACAGACAATGAGATCAACAATTAATAAATGGGAACTCCTCAAACTTAGAAGTTTCTATAAGGCAAAGGACACAGTGGACAAGACCAAATAGCAGCCCACAGACTGGGAAAATATTTTCACTAATCCTACATCTAACAAAGGGCTGATCTCCAAAATATAAAAACAACTCAAGAAACTAGTCAACAAAACACCAAATAACCCTATTAAAAATGGGGTACAGAACTGAAGAAAGAATTCTCAATAGAGGAAATCAAAAATGTTGAAAGACACTTAAGGAAGTGCTCAACATCCTTAGCTATCAGGAAATGCAAATCAAAACAACTTTGAGATACCAGAATGGCTAAAATTAGAGACAACAATGACAACTTTTGATGGAGAGGATGTAGAGAAAGGGGAACACTCCTCCACTGCTGGTGGGAGTGCAAACTCGTATAGCCATTTTGGAGATCAGTATGGTGGTTCCTCAGGAAAATGGGAATTAGTTTTTCACAGGACCCTGCAATCCCCCTCTTAGGCATATACACAAACGATCCAAATCCATGCAACAAAGACATACGCTCAACTATGTTTATAGCAACATTATTTGTAATAGCAAGAACCTGGAAGCAACCTAGATGCCCCTCAAATAAATAATGGATAAATAAGATGTGGCATATCTACACAATGGAATACTACTCTACAGAAAAAAAAAATAATGGAATCTTGAAATTCACAGGCAAGTGGATGGCACTAGAAGAAACCATCCTGAATGAGGTAAACCAGTCACAAAAAGAGGAACATGGTATGTACTTGCTCATATATGGATTTTAGACCTAGATCAAAGGATCACCAGCCTATAATTCACACCACCAGAGGAACTAGGATACAAGGTGTATTCTAAGAGATTCACATAAAAGTCCCTCACAGAAGGGGGAAGTGACAAGTCACCCAGCGCACAGGGGAAGTGGGGGGGGGGCAGTGAATGGAAAGAGAAGTAGGAGAAAGAGAAGGGAAGGAGAAGAAAGCACATGAGACTAGGAAGATTAAGTCAGGGTAGGGATAGAAGACAGGAGAGAGACAGAAAGAGACAGAGAGAGAGAGAGAGAGAGAGAGAGAGAACAAATGAACATATAAGAGGGAGCCATTATTGGTTTGAAGAGAAAACTGAACCTAAAGAAAGGTGTTGAGACCTACAAGACTGCTGCCAACTAACAATTTGTGCAACCGTGGAAAGGCTACCATAAATGCCCTTCCTGGATAGTGAGAGCAACAACTAACTTATCCACCATCATGGAGCCCTCATCTGGTACCCATACCTAAACACTGAGTTGAACTAGAATCCAGATGCAGTAGGAGAGGACAAGAGCAGGTTTAAGAAACACATAGAGACAGCTGACCTGAACAAGGAGGAACTAACAGGCCCCCAGACTGATAGCTGGGAATTCAGCATGGGACTGACTCAGATCCGCTGAATATGGGTCTCAGCTAGAAGGACTGAGCAGTCTAAGGGACCTCAGACAGTGGAACCAGGATGTTTTCCTGGTGCACAAAAGGATCTTGGGGACATATCTTCCATGGAGGGATACTGCCTTAACCTAGAGGCAGGAGAGAAGTCCTAGTCCTTATTTCAACTGACCTTACAGATCTACATGACCCCACCTGGATGGTATTGCCCTACATGTGTAATTGGGGTGGGGGGATGCGATGGGAGGGTGGTCAGGGTGCATGTGAGGGGGGAGAGAGGGTAAGAGGGAGGGAGGGAGGGAAGGAGAGGGAATTGGGGTTGACATATAAAATAAAATAAATAAATAAAAAGACATGCTACTCTTCTAATATATTACTATTTTTTGAAGTATTTGCCTTGTCATAAAGTGTCATAAAATATGACATATCTGTGCACGATTTGTAACAGAAAAAGAAAGCTATGTCAGTGGTAATCTGTGAAAATTTAAGATTTTCATAGAGGGAATGGGTATAACTTCTAGGCTTTGTATTCTGGCATTTAGCTTTAGGAGCTGTGAGTAGATAATTAAACTAGGTATAACTGTGCTGTTTTGTAGTCCCCCATACACAATTCCTTCTGGACAGACTTAGCCAGACTTAGCATGTCCTTATTGCAACCATGTTAAGTGTTAATGAACATTATTTATCTTGCTCTTGTCTTGTAGGACAATGCTTTTGTCAGTTCATTCCTCAATAGATTGCATGCCAAACAAATCTGGTCCAGTCTCACTTTTGAGGGAGGGTGTTCTCAAGAAACATGGGTCTATTTCTCATACAATAGGACAGAATTATGCATGAATACTTTCACCATGATACAGAAAATATTTTCAATAAACCAAAACAGAAGGCACACATTTTGATGATGTGATAGTCCATCAAGTTGTCATGAGGGAGAGAATTGTATTAATGCAAGCAGCTTTGATTCATGGTTAAAAACTCTTCAGCCCATATGTTACAACCTTACCGCTCCAGAAATGTAAACACATGTCATCCTTTCTGGGATAAATCCACAAATAGTGATCTTTTAAATTTTGTCTTCAGGGGGAAAAATAAAAACAAAAAACAAAAACTAGGGTGAGTGTAGCAGGAGAATTGAGAAAAAGCAAACAAAAACAAAAGCAAAACAAACAAACAAACAAAAAACACCAAATCAACAAGCAACTTTCTGTGTGAGAGACCAAGAAAGAAGTGACCAAGGGAAGGAAACAAGAGGTAGTAATGCCATGTGAAGTAATGTTCAAAAGGATTCAATAACACAATGATTTATCCCTTTTGTGTGTTCATTCTTTAGATGGGGTGTCATCTCTCCACATTCATTCATTGTTACCCTACTTCCAAAGTGTTGGGATTTGGATATGGAACCTTTGGAACATAAGTATATTTGGATGAGGCCAACAATGTTTTCCTTGTTTAAGCTTCTTTGTTACTATGGTAAAATACCCCTACAAAAGCAGTTCAAGGGAACAGGGGCTTATTTTGCACACAGTACAAGGTTAGAGTCTACAAGATTGGACAGTCAAGGTGCTAGGAGCTTGAAGATGTTTAGCACTTTATCTTTGCATTCAGGGCTGAATATTTAAGGCATGCATGCTAATCTTCAGCTTCCTTTCTTTTAGGATTCAGGTTCATCTTTTGAGGAAACAGTTCTGTCCCACAATTAAGTTGGCTTTTCTTATACCAGTTAGCATAATCAAGGTTACAGACACACTCAGAGGTCCATCTCTCAGTTGATTCTAGACCATCGTCAAATTGAAAGTGACCACTGACCACAACTCTACCCACCAGTGTTGTGACAGAGAGAGAAAGGGGCCACTTACAACCCAGAAGGAATATTTGACCTTGGATTTCAAGGTTTCAGAACTGTGAGAGAATAAATTTATGATTTAAAAACTATTAGTCCATGCTATGTTATTGTAACAGTTCCAAACTACCAAGGCAGTTAATAGCAGGCAGGAAAGATGGCTCCTCAGGTAAAAGAGACTGATGTACAAGCCTGCAACATGAATTTTATCCCTAGAACTTCCTTGATGGAATGCCAGAATTGACTCTACAGTTTTCCCTTGACTTCTACCAGACACACATGCACATACACACGTACATATGCATACACCCAATAACTTTTATGATAGCAATAATAGCAACATTTTCAAGGGAAGTGAATGGCATCAAAATACTAAGATTTCTAGTGGAAAATAATGTTTATAATAATTGTGGGACATAAATTAAAAGAGCTCACTAATGATGATTACACTGGCAAGTAGGAAACTTTGGTTCTCCAGTATTAGAATTCACAGCCTTTGTGATTTCAGTGGTGATAGTTTTGCTTGGGAGTTTTTTTGAAGGAAGTTCAATTCGAGCTTTCTAGAGTGAAAGAACTTCAGATAAAGCAGTTTATAGAAAAACTTCCATCCTTTTAATAACACTTTGTCATCAAGTGTGAAAATGTGCCTGATTCTGATCCCAGCACTAAATATATGCAGTGAGCACACAGAACCCATGTCTCTCCCTTACAGAGTTTTCGTTGGCATGGAATAGTTAAAACAATGGACTAAGAAAAGTTGTCTACATAGTATAATGGTGCATATCAGCAAGTGAAATAGATAAAGAATAAGAATGACTCAGGAAATTGAGATTTATCTACAGCTGTAAATGTGGTTACCAGAAAATTCATCAAAATTCATCCGTTTCACAAAGAGATGAATGAACTTGGGGGAAGTGACACAGACATGGAAGAAGAGAGTTCTGGACAAAGGAACAGCAAAGGACCGACTCAGGGATGGTAATACCTTTGCATATAGTCAGTCATTACTTGACACAGGCATTTTGTGAGAATGCTACCAGCTGTTTCTTGCTTAAACATCACAGAGTATACTTTACACAAATCTAGGAGACATAGTCTTCTTTACTACTCCACATTTAAACACAGAGTCACACTGTGATTGTATTATAGGTATATATACACAACATATATATATATATATATAATACATATAATATATACATATATGTATATATATTATAAAATACAGATAAATATACGTAGATAGCTTTCTGTTTTATGGTTAATGACAATATCACATTAAATAAAGCATATAGATAGAGACATAGTAAAGAAGAGATGGATGAGGCTGCTGCCAACATGATACATTGCTCTTTCAAAGTAAACTAAGATACCTACACACACACACACACACACACACACACAAACACACACACACACACACAAACACACACACACACACACAAACACACACACACAGTGTGTATGTTTTATAATTTAGTATATATACACTGGCATATATCAGTGCATATATTTACAATATATAACTAGTTTATATATAGACATATGTATATATGTTTATATATACATATATATATATTTGAGTATATGGCTTACTGTATATGCTCTAGTAAATATATAGATGTATAACAGCTATTGATGAACATTATTACATGATTGTTTCTGCCATACTTTTGTTCATCTTAAGCCCAGTGGGCATGTTATCCCATCACCAACACTAGCATGAATAGTTGTTGTTCTATATCATTAGAACAACATTTATTTCATTATAGTCTTAATTGACAATCAGAATATATTCTGCATAGTTAGCATAAGCTTATTCTGAGTGTGTGGTTGTACATTCACACAGATCAAGAGTTCAGTATGGCTGGAGCTGAGCAAGGATGAGAAAGTGAGAGAAAGATAAGTATATTTGTACATGGTGAGAGAAAAAGCGTCTATAAAATGGGCAATGTTAATGCTTCTGTATTGCATTTTCAAAGTCATGTTAATGAACCAAAGCAAGTTGTAATTACAGGATTCAGCCAATTTCTGTACACTTTTGCAAGTAAAATGAGAATTTTTACATTTGCATGTTGACAGTTTTTTAACAGATGGTTTTTGTGTTAACCTGAAAGTCAGGATGCAGATGCTTTATTCTAAATAGACAGGAAGGTGCTATCTGAGCAAAACCTTTGAGCTCCAGTCTTTTTGATAAGGCAAGGTAAGCCAGAGTTTACATCTGGGGCCAAACCCATTCTTCAGGAGGGTGAGGGCATCATTCTCAATCTGTACAACTTTCTGGATATGGCTGAGATGGAATGAAGCAAGAATGTACTTCAGTAAGCAGAGTCAATACTCTGAAGAAAATCAATGCCTTACAGTCACTATTAGATGAAGATTTATTTTCCACCCTGGTTATTGATTTAGAACTTTTAATATTTATTCAGCGTATTACACTGTCAAAGTGGTTATTCCTGATTAGCATAGCTTTAAAAAATCAGTAAGAATTTTCAAAGAGTATTTGAATTATTTATTATTATAATATTTTTAGAATTAAAATGTCATTGAAAACAAGCTTGGATGCTATTCCAACAGTGAATTTGAAGAATGATGACAGCACAATGGAAGTACTTTTGAGGGTTATAAACACGATTTTCTTAACAATTGTATCTGAATTAGTTTAAATTGTGATATACTCACTGGGTCAGAAAAAGCACAAAATGTCATGAATATGGGCAAGAGATGTAGGGAAGAAAGGTGGCTATTGGAGATGGGAGGAATAAAGTAGAGGGTAGAAATATGGTTAAAAAGATTAAATACATGTGTCAAATTGTCTAAGCAATTATGAATAAAATGAATTCCTAAAATAACCAGAAGAGTATCTTAAGAGAATTTTTCCATGGATAATTTAAATTATTAGAGCATAATTTTGGCATAAGGTTAGATAAAGACAGGAGATCATGAAATACATTCTTCTTTGTTGTTGTTGATTTTGGAGCAATACATTGGAGATAGGAGATAAACAGTACCAGGTTGAGGACGAAGACAGGCTGTTCATTCTGAAACATGGCTCAAATTCAATTTTTAACTTTGACCACACCATTAAACTCATTAAGTAAATTTCAACTTCAAGTTCCTGTTTTTGAATGCATTTTATTCACTCAATCTATCATTTACTTCTGCATAGCATTCTAATTACAAAATTTATCTTCAAAATTCTGCAAATGTTCAAGAGTAGTTCCAGAGAAAATTTCTAAACTTTGTTATTAAAATTTGGGCCCTTGTAATATGGTACAACCTCTTTTTCCAAACTATTTTCTTCTTCTGAAAATTTTTGGCAGCCTGTACCTTTATTCTTGCCACATGTTAGAATAGAGAGGTTTTCTATATCCAAGACCCATAACGTATAGGGATAAGTAAAATATTAGAAATATAAGACCCATTGTTTGAAGATTATTTCAAGACAGTAATGTGAATCAAAGTCAATGTAAGGGTCTTCCTGAATCAAAACTCTATCAACTGTGGACATTGCATGCATGTGATATCATCCTATTCTGTCCTTTCCCCTAACTAGAATGTAGTGTCCCAAGATACATACTGAATGCTTGTTTATATACATATATATATATGTATATATGTATATAATTTCTTATTTTACATATTGATCCCAGTTCCCTCTCTCTCCCTTCCTCCCATGCTCCGATTCCCCCTCCCATCCCATCCCCCCACTCCATAAGGATGGTGATGCCTTCCAGGAGGGATCATCAAAATCTGTAAAGTCATTTGGTGTAGGGACATGGCCCTCCCTCCTGCCTCTAGGCTAAGGGAGTATCACTCCATGGGGAATGTGCTCCCAAAGTTCTTTTGTGCACCAGGGATACATCCTGGTTCCACTGTCAGAGGTCCCTTAGACTGCCCAGACCTTCTAACTGAGACCCACTTTCAGAGTGTCTGAGTAGGTCCAATGCTAGTTTCCAAGCTATCAGTCAGGGGGGTTCATGAACTCCCCATTTTTCAGGTTAGCTGTCTCTGTGGGTTTCTGTAGCCTAGTCTGGATCCCTTTTATCACTCCCCCTCTCTTCAACTGGATTCAAGGAGTTTGACTCAGTGTTTAGCTGTGGGTGTCTGCTTCTGTTTCAACAAGTTTTTTTAAATTAATATTAGGGTTGTCTCCCAATTTTCTGTTTTGGTATCCATGGGAATGTTAAAGATTTCAAAGAAAGGGACTGAAGTTCCTTCACCCTTCATCCTTTCTTTCTTCCTAACATGATGCATGATGCACCCTGATGAGACAAGCTCAATAGAGTATAAGATGGGGATGCTATTCCACCCTTTTCTGAGGCCTCCAAAAAAGCTTGATTCTGTTTAAGCTTTTCAGTACTGTGATTATATCAAGCCTATACTTTGAAAAAGTAGTGTATATTCATATTTTTTTTCTTGTCATTCTCATAGGTAAGAATAGTCCAAGTGAAATTATTTTATATGTCATGAGATTTTAGATGGAGGAGTAGATATGTGTAATGTTTACATAGGAAATACAAATGAAATGTACAGAGATGACAGAATAAGGTTTTCACAAACTCAAAATTTAAATAACTTATTTGATAAAGACACTAAAGTCACAATTAAATAACTGAATCAAAAGGCAAGGTTGATTCATATCAGTGAAAGTAATGGAGTAAGACAATAATTTCAAAGACTAAGACATGTACCTTATGTGTGTGCAACATGGACATTATGAGATGAAAACAATATTTCCAGGAAGGGAAGAAAAACAATAAGTCCTTACAACAAATGAAATTACCCATCTCTACTAAAATATAATCAATAGTATAGGATTATACCATCCCAGAATTATAGCGATTCAATATCTATGTCTCACAGATATTATTATAGATGAAATAGCTCTACTTTCCAAGTAGCACTGATCAGTCTTGTCTGAAACATAGGTACATTCTTTTGGTCTTTTGGAAAGTCTTAACCTTATAGCTGAATTTTAATAGCAAAACCAAGGATTCCAAGCAGAAAATGAAACTCTATTGTTATTTTGGCTGTGTTAATAGATGCACTATTGTTATTTTGGCTGTGTTAATAGATGGACAAAAGACATTAAATTGTAAAATCACTCCTTATGTTATTTGCAGCAATTGGGGGTACTAACAATTATTTGATAGTAGAAACATGGGTTCTCCTTTCTCTCACAGAGGAAGGATTATGAACAGTATCTTTGTCTTCTTTTCTGATCTTGGTGTGTTGTCTACTTCTTTACTCTGTGTATGTTCAGCTATACACCTCCAAAAGTTCTTTTCATTTGCTATTCTTTTAAGTAATATGGCATCAATGGTGGATTGAAAGCAACCTAGAATACTTAGTATGTATTCTAATGAGCCAGTATTGGGTGACTGGTCATTAGAATCAAGTTAATTCATAAATTAAAGGAGTTTCCAGGCACTGATACTCATGTTGGCCCTCAAAGACAGGTAAATTATCTTCTTATTTTACAATAAACATAAGAAATAAAGAATTTAACAGATACAAGAACTAACTGCATCTTCATTGCTTATCAGCATTAAATCTCTCAATTGTATTTGGGTGGAAGTTAGTAAAGAGAGGTGTTGTGGGCTTGTATTAATTTGGATTAATAGCAACTGGTTGGTAGGGGGACAGACATCACATTAGTGATGCAGATTTGAGGTCTTGGTTGATAGCATTATAAACTGAGTTTCTTAAGGCAACATGGAGATATTTAGATGCCCTTTAAATTTACCAGAGCCCAGTACATGCTCCATGATGCAACATGGTTTCTTTAGTATGAGACATTTCATTCTGAGAAATGTATGAGACAAGATGATTCTCTCTCTCTCTCTCTGTCTCTCTCTCTCTCTCTTTCTCTCTCTCTGTCTTTTATCTTTCTGTGACAGAAATTGAACCAAAGGCCTCATGCATTTACATTTAGCAATTATAATGATGTTTGATGACAATTGAGTTAAGAAAGTGAATAGTCTAGGGTAATATTTCTAGGCTAAAGGAGAGTCTGAGAAACTTTTTCACCTAAGCAGAATAGATTTCTCTGTTGTCTAGATTATTACTGTGTGCAAGCATGTGAATTTCCAGGGCATTTTTGGACAATGATTGTTATAGATTACCACAATATGTTTGTGCATTCACTTTTTCCATATTCCTTTTTAAATATTCCCCCTGTGGTATTTCAATCTTTTCTTGTGATATTAATATTACTCACTAATAGTTAAACTGTGATCCCATAAGAAAAGTTTTTCTTCCTCTTTCCCTCTATCTTGAATCTTCTCTCTCTCTCCCTCTCTCCTCCCCTCAACCTCTCTCTCTTTCTGTCTCTCTCTCTCTCTCTCTCTCTCTCTCTCTCTCTCTGTGTGTGTGTGTGTACTGTCAATCTGATCAAAGCTTCCCTTAAAAATTACAATTACAACTTACTATTAAGCTACACTCTTAGTGAATTTATGCACAATCCTGTTAGGTGTTATTTACTTTTATGTTATATGCTTCTGTGTTAACTTACTTTATTCTTCACATAGCTTATGAAGAAAAACATTTAGGCAATGTTAGAGGAAATATTTAAAGAGTACAGTGGTGTGACTACTGAAGACCATTAAAAAAATAAGTTCTAAACAACTAACATGTGTTCACAGAGAAACAAGGTTAAGGTTAGTTATGAGAAATTCTATTTAAAGTGAAAGACAATTGTGAACAAGAAAAGAAAAACTATAGGTAACTAGGAATGGTGAGAGAAAGCAAACAGTAAATTGCATAGTCAGAATGGAAGGTTTTTTAACAGCAGCATAAAGAGAATTTAAATCATATAAGTGTGTAGTTTTTTTGGCATAAAAATGAGATTCATTCAGTAATACAAAGACAAGGGGAGCCATCATTGTAGTGAAATACATTTTATTAAGTAACAATTAAATCTGCTATATAAATCTTGGTCCTTGACCATATATTCCTTGTGTAGTCATAAAAATAAGATGGTATTATTGTAAAACAAAAACAAAAACAAAAACCAACCAACCAACAAACAAACAACCTTAAGAGATGTTGGAGTTAACAATGGTTGTATGTACCTGTTCAATTAGTTCTGCTTCTGAAGTTTCCCCAACTTTCTTAAGGAAAAGATGTGCAACTTCAGTCAATAGCCCTAGCCTTCAAGTAATAACCACAAAACTATGGTGTTCAGAACATATAGATTTTTGGGCCTTAGGTACCAACAGTCATGTCACATAAATACCTGTTGATGCTATCCATGTCTAGCACTTGAGTCTCAAACTGAAATCTCCTATAATGCAACATGTCATGATATTTTCCTCTCTGTATCATATGGTAACTACCAGTTTTCACATTAGATACAGGAGCATATAAAAGTTACCAGTTAAAAAACAATAATTTCCATATTATGCAAAACTGCCAGTGGAAGAGCCTTCTGGGGAACTGAGTCATGCAGGGCTATCACTTAATGTAAGCATTTAATTAATCAACATTTCTGGAGGCATAAAGAAATTTAGATGGGAATCAATACAAAAAGACATTTAAAAAAACTAAAATGTCACAGAAATGTGGTAAAAATAACGTCGTAGATTTTATTTTTTTCAGGAATTATAAAGGAAGCCATTATTGGGAAATAGATTAAAAGCCAGGAAACCAGGTAGACTTGACCTTGGAGCTCTATTTTCTTATTGGTTTTGGAACCTGTTTTGAAATTGGTTGGTTCCCTCTAGGTTTTCTTTTCCACATTTTAACAATGATCTAGTCTTCTTACTACTTCAACGTAAGTAAGCAAGAATGAAGCTTCTACTGTTTCATTTTAAATTGTCTTTTACTCTTACATTGAGCAAATGTGGAGGGGAGACCACAAAGAAAACAGAGCTACTTCTTACATATTTTATCTTGGGCAATCATCTTTCCCCAGTGCAACTAGCTTTAGTATAATTACTAGTTTAAAGGTGGCAGTGCAGAGACCTAGAGAAAACAAGGGATTGCACAAGGTCATTGCTTTGCAAGTTAGAGACATGTAACTAGAACCAGTCAAACTTAAATTTTATTCATGCTTGTTGCTATATGAACTTTATTCTGTTATGTTTACTAGGGTCATGAGCTGCAGTATTGTCATTTGTTTACACAGATATGCTTTTCAAATAAGTTGTAGAAATACCAGGCAAAGTCTCATACAGTGTAGGCACAAGGATTGTCAGGATAGAAATGGAGCCAACTCCAATGGATGTGCAACCCAAAATGCTGTCATTTCTGAAGAAGCCTGTTGGTGCTAAGCCAACTATGTGTCAGGGTAGCCCCACTTTTAAATCTGAGGGTTTAAAACACATACATGCTTGATCTAAGGAAAACACAGAAGCATCTTGCTCTTGAAACAGATGCAGTGCAAACTGCAAACACTTTGTACCAAAGATGACTTATGAATCACTTTTCTACATAAATACTTTCATGTTAAACATGGTAAAAATGGTGGAAATGCAATGTTGCCTTAACAAAGATAGTGAGGAAGCATAGGACATAAAGCATCTGAAATTTGTCAGATCAAATTAAAGACACATTATCTAAAAGATAATCAGCATTACAAGTTGAGGAGGAAATTTTGAAAATAAGAAGAGCCTAGAAATGCAAGCAGGTTCTATTACTATAGTTCATCACTAAAGTGCCCCAGAGACTTAGATGCATTTCAAAGCACATTTTTACTCTAAGTTATTAAACTTGAATTCAGTCCTATCCATTTTGTACAAGTAATTGACATTTCTTTATAAAACACTATTTCAAAACAGAAAGCTATCAATCTCATCCAATTCTTATATTGTCATTAATTCTCCAGGCAAACAAAAGATGGCTTGATAACATTGAGGTGCAGTATCTATATGATTTTAGTTTGCTTATTAAATAATATTTATAATAAATTTAATCTTTTAGATTGAGAAAGGAAGAGTTTAGATGTAAAAATTAGGATGTTTGATTATCATGTATGTTTGGAAATTTCTTAACATAACTAATATAAAAATGTAACATTCATTTTAATATGTTCTCAGTGAAAGGTGAGGTTCTCAAAATGCTCTCTTGAAAATTAAGCATATTTAAAATCTTCAAATATATCAGATACCAAGAATGAAAGCCAGATAATATTAGTTTAAAGCATAAATATGTGTGTGTTGTATAAATACTTTGGGAGTCTTTAAATGTTAATTAGGGTTCATGGATGTTAGGGACAAATCATGACAGTTCTTTTGGGGCAACAAGATGGTTGTTCACTTTATTGTATCACTATTCAAAATGGGTGGAAGATATCTCCCTTTCAGGTTTATTAGAAAGCAAAATACTTCCACAATCTATAAAAAAGGGGAAAATTAAGCATAGATGAATCTACATCTTAAGATGTCTACTTAGGAATTGGAAATTTTGTAACATTAGCAAAGGAAAGAATTTCCTTGGAAACAAGTGGCCCATGCTTTCTCTATGACTTTATTTTTCTAATTCAGTTATAATTCATTAGTCCAGGAAATTATAAAATAAATACCCTTGTGTAATCAAGCTAACACTCATGTAATTATCAATATCATGACTAATTTTAACAGCTCATAAAAGATTTTATTAGAGTTTGTGCTATATTGTCTCACGTTCATGCTTACCAGGCCAGGTCAGCAAGGGAGAAAGAGAAAGCTGTGTCTTAACAAACACAACAATAATGGTTTGTCTGATGACTGTTTACATCCACTAATTTAAATTCTTGAAGTGTGATCCATTTTAGGGATCTGTAATTGATATCTCAAACAGGCTAAGAACTGTCTCAAGCATAGGACATGTCCTAGTTACCCACTGTCAGGAAGCCACCTGGGGATAACAGGAAAGATCCCAGTTACTCACTGTCAGAAAGCAACCTGACAATGACAGGGGCCTCTGGCACTGGAACCAGTATTTATCTCTAGTGCATGAATGGGCTTTGGGAGTCCATTCCCTATGGAGGAATACTCTCTCAGCCTAGATATATGGGGGAGGGCCTAGGTCCTGCCCCAGCTGATGTGTCAGACTTTGATGATCCCTCATGGAGATGTCACTCTTCCTGGAGAGTGGATGGATGTTCGGATGGGCAGATGGGGGACATGGGAGGATTGGAAGGTGAGGGAACTGGGATCAGTATGTAAAATAAGATTGGTTTTAATTTAAATAAAAATTTATTAAAAATAAAATAAATTAGTTAGAAAATACAAGTCATATGCTTCCCTGGATCTCAAAGCAGCTTGGTGGACCTCTTAAGTCTTAGCCAATACAGGCACATATTATAATATATGTACTTACATCATTACAGACTTATTCTTAATTCTGAGTCATTGCAGGCACTTATTATAACATATGTTCTGACATCATTACAGACTTACTGGATGGGTCTGAAATCTGGGGTCTTAAAAATCTTACCAAACAATTCTTTTGGTTTTAAGATTTATTTATATTTTATGTGTATATACATGTTTGTGCATAGGTTTATCCATGTGCATTCAGTGCCTGTTGAGGTTAGAACAGGGTATGCTTGTAGTTGAAGACATAGGAGGGCATGAGCAAACAGAAGTGGGTACTAGAAATTGAATTCAGAACCCAAGACAGTGTGTATCCTGACCACTAAGCTGACTTTGCAGCATTGCATGCTCCTTCCTCTAAATGTATAGGGCACCTTTGATATAACCAGTAGTGACAGCATACATGGTGGTGGTTTAGCAGCAGAGTTTCTTTGTTTAATGGCCTTGGGTTTTGTTAGAAAAATCACTAGAGGTAGGGATGTATAAGAAATTCTATGGAATTGGGACAAACATTGCACTTCAGAAAGCAAAAGAAAGGTCAAGGTCTTAGAGATGTTTAGCTTCTGGGTTTTATGGAAAGATTTTATAACTATATATTTATAGATATGTGAAATCGTTTCACTTAATGGATTTGTATAGAGACAAAAGACTTTTTTCTTTTAAGCTTTTTTTTATGCACAAATCCTTTTTTTAATTAGTTTTATTAGAAAACAAGTATGATACAAGTATTATTTTGATATTTTGATTTTGTGTTTTGGGCTTTGAATTTTTCTTATTTAATATAATACTTTCCAACCACAGTTTGCCCTCCCTCCAGTCCTTCCAGATCCCTGCCTTCTCTCTCCCTCAGATCCATTCCCCCTTCATTTCCTCTCCAGAATAGAACTGGCCTCCAAGAAAGGACAGCCAACAAGGAATTCTCATGGTTCAGAAATGTTGTTAACACTTTAATAGTCACATATCAAAGAGATAATTCTTGTTCTCATTTCCTAGACATATGAATATAGTTTCAAAGAAATTAATTAATTTGACCAAAGTCACACAATGAATAAATTAAATCAACACACTTTCCAGGATTTTTTGGCTCTGTGTCCAAGGAACTTGATATACTCTCTAGCTACTGGTGTAGAAAGTGCATTTTCTTTGTTCTCTTTGAAAAGTACATTCTTTTCCTGTGTCCTTGCATCTAAGCATCACAACATTCTTTAAAATAGTTGGTTCAAGTGTTTTTCAAGTTAATCTACCTTTTTGTAGAAGTTTGAAAAGTCGCAAAGTAGAATTTGTGTGTGTTTGTCTGTGTGTGTGTGTGTGTGTGTGTGTGTGAGACAGATAGAGAGATAGACAGAGATGGAATGAGGGAGATTTTCTATGTAATGAAGTGAATATGGAATGGTTATATTACAGGCAATATCCATCTAAATAATTTCCCATTATGTCACTCAACAACTCTTCCCTGGTAATAATGTCTGTGTCTCATAATGTGTAATTTTCCAAATGGAAAGTGTGTGTTATTAGGTTAGCTCTACAAACAAGTATTTTTCATTTAGAAAGCATATGTAAAACTTTATAAGTAATCAGACACAAACTACTAAAAAGCTCTCAGATTTGGTCCTTCTGTGCTATCCCAATTAAGGTGTTTTCTTTTTTCTTTTTTTTTTTCCTTCACTCTGGGAATTGCACTGTATAACTGATTACCAAGCACATCATGTAAACGGCTCATAGAAACTGCAAACATCCCATTATGGAGAATGCACCTTATTAACAAAGGTCATTTTAGAATCTCACCCTGGTAACTAATCGCGTCAAATGTACAGTACATCAATAGGTGCGTAGACTAGGAAGCAGCGTTTTCCAATTAAGTGAATCAGTTTGACCTTCTGAACTATAAATAAACTGCAGCAGCAGCTCCTGATTAGGCTTAAGGATTCTGACTTCCCTCGCAAACAAATGCCCCAGAATTAAAGCATACTTAGGAAGTTAATCCTGTAAAGAGTCAATGAACAGATTTAGTTTCAGCATTAATGCCTTGGACCTGAGTTTCCTGGAATTTTGCAGTGGAGGCAGAATGGGAATGCACCATTTTGAATAAATAAACAAGGTCTGAATTAGTTTTCATCCTCCCTTAGGATAACTAATTTAATAAGAGCAAACCCACTTTCAAAACTGAGTAAAATATTTGTTCCTCTGAATAATTACAGGGCTTGGTTGGTTTTCTGCCCCTTTATGAATACACACAATGCATACTGTACTCAGTGGAAGCTCGTACCACTTGTTAAGAATATATTTAGACCTCTGTTTGCTTTTGTTTGATGTCTATTCTAGAATTATTGCAAACCTCATTTACTCACTTTAGGTCTAAAATGAAAATCCATATAGTTCTTTAATTCAACAACCTCATGCCCCATATTCATAGCTGATATTGCTAATGCACCTTCAAGGAAGCTTGCAGGTGAGTGGTTTTTTACTCATCATGTGGATTTCCCTAGGTTTCAGGTTCCTCATGTACAAGATTATGTACCTGAACAAAATAAAGTCAAAACATTTTGTAGTTTCAAAATTTCCCAGATTTTAGAAGGTTATAGCTACAAAAGTCCAGAAATTATTTTATCAGCCCAGGCAGGAGTGACTACTTTTCAGCCATATCTACAGCTACTCTTTTCAGAGTTGATAGAGGGATGAGATGAATAGTAAACCTAAATGATCTACAGCTAGTAGTTTACTTTCCCACTAACAGGAAACACATTTAATAATTAGGGGAAGAAGAACGCTAAACGGAAGTCACTTATGAAACTTCGTATGAAAATTTAGTTTCTCAAAATATCTTTGAAAACATTTTCAGACATGTTTCATGTGAAAATGCTGGCCATGGACATGATAGGACTGGTAAGAATTTGGTTCCTTAAAATGTACAAAGAATATTGGAAATCACACACTGTAACTAAAAATATCTCATGTGAAATCATATGATGTGACCTCAAGAGTGACTGTTTTCCAGCACTCCAACAGTTCTAGGTCAGTGGAGTTGGGTGGATTATCTCCTTGAACCACGGTGACAGAGGCATGCATATTTTATTTGGAGAAGAAGTTATAGTGAATTTGAGACAATAAAATAATATAGAGGCTTTTCATGATAATTAAAAATGTTCTACATTATATTAATTTGAAAACTGAATGCTTGACTAGGTCAGTGGTGGCAAAATTAAAGCATATACCATTCTGGACAGAAACATGACATTTCATGAACCATTTTCTTTAACTCACAGAATCTTGATGTGAATTTATGCTACAAGAGTCATCTTTCGTCCACCATTTTTTTTTCTTTTTCTTTTTCTGTGCCTCAGGAGCCATTCCATTCTCTATTATCATACCCATCCCACATGATGGGTAGATGCACACAGAATCTCTTGCAACATAGTATGTCATACTTTCCAAAAGAATGTATATTAATTAAAGGGATTTAACTCAAATGACTGAGTCCCTTTTAATCATGTGCTACCTGAATCCATGGGTTATATCTACTCAGAAAATTTTCCCAGATGCCTTTCTCCTCCTCTAACACAGAAAGGTGGCTATTATTCTCTTTTTATATCATGAGGAGGCACTGAATCAATACAAGCTTTGTGAAGGTTTGTTTCTTTTGTTTACCATATATACAGATTTCTCTCAGCACCTAGAACGATGCCAGATGCTGAGCAAGTACTCAATATGTACTAAGTGCATGAATCCTCCTATCTCTCATTACCATAATATGTATGTATAAAAACAAGAGGACTGTAGAGATCTGGTTATGAAACATTAAAGTTATCTCTCGATATCTACAAAGGAATGATTACAGGAATGATTCCAAAGGATATAAAAATCCAAGGGTGATGAAATACCTCATATGAAACACATGAACTTTGCCCAAAATACAAACTGTTTTAAATGATCTCTAGGTTACTATTAATACTTAACATACTAGAATAGGCATGTTAATAGTATATTGTATCATTTGGGGTATAATGACAAGAAATAAGTCTATATGTTCAATATAGATACATGTTGCTTAAAATGTGTTTGATTTGCTCTTCAGCTATAGAAACTATGAGAACCCATGGAAATGGACTATTGACTAGACTTGGGAAACAGGATTGAAATAGAAAAGGCTGGCAAAATTATGAGTCAATGTAGTGGAAATTGCCAAGTGCTTATCAAAACAATTTTTCAATTTTTCTTTTCCTCCTGCAACCAGACTATACTTCCCAATTTCCTTTGCACTTAGGAGTGCCCATGTGTGTCAGTTTGAATACTCAAATGTAAACTAAAGTAGCCAAAACTATTCTCACAGTTTACTAGAACCTTCACATGCTCTTCTTTAAAACATTCTCTGCTCCTGTTTGCATACTGGAGGATCAATTAGAACATTTGACATTCTAGAAAAGATGTCAGAGTTTGGATACTGATTCATGATGTAGAAGAGCCCTGGCAGAACTGGAATTGTGTATTAACCCTTACTTGGGTGTGATAGTAGCAGGGAGAAGTAATGACAGTAGGGCAATAGACATCAGGATAAAGAAATAGATATATGATTTAAACACTAATATAAGAATTAAGCACATTCATATGGCAGTTAGCATTTGTTTCCATTGTAGTTAGATTGTTAGTGACTAAAGACTAACATAACAATAGGCTGTCAGTGTGTCAAAAAAAAAAAAAAACAGGTCCATGTAAAAGAAATATGGTGATGTTGAGATGACATATGTCTTTAAACATTAAAAACCCTAATGTCTCTGTTTCTCAATAAAAGGAATAAACCAGTGGGACAAAATGTAAAGATGACTTGGACATCACCACATAAGAATCACTCCATTTTTGTTTGTGTTTTGTTTTTTCCTTAATCCTTTAGATTTCAGCAATATTAGTTAAAAAGCTTCACTCTAAAAGCCATGACTGAATGCCTCCAGGTCCTTGGGTACCAAGCTAGATTTTCTGATTCACAAGAAGTTTTGGTGTGATGTAACCTGTATCTACATATTTGGAGTTCTATTCAGTAACTGACTATACTTGAATCAGAACATGAAACACAAGAGGTTGTCCTGTCAGGGCTAATCAAGGACAAAGACAGCTTCTGAGTTTAATGTTGACTTGTCATAGTTGTAAGCATTAGCTTTGCCATGGAATTTTTTCTCAGAGGTTTAGGATTCTCCAAGTTTTGGGAGAGAGAAGAGCAAGATTTCTGGAGCAGCAGAAGAAAGTATTTCAGCTAACTCTGTCTCACAGCAAATGTCCAACGGAAGAACAGTAATTAGTCTGGGGATATAAAACTCTTTCCTTGTCCTCGCTCTAGAATGCATGACTAAAACTTACACTCTAATCATGGGAAACAAAACACACCACATGCTTATTTTCCTCCAAAGTTCAATTGTCATGATATGTGAATTGTTTTATAATTCCCACTTGTGGCTGCACATCTAATGCTATCTTAGAAAATGTGCTAACAAGCTTGAACACATTGTGGCTTTTTATCACAATGAAGGATTTTGAAAAATGAAATCTGATGTTTCTTACTCAGAACATAATGTGAAAACAAAACAGTGCAGAGGAATTGGCAGCAGAATTATGCAGTATTGGAGGACTGTCTTAATTTATCGTCTATGAGACACAATTTCTTCTTTCACTGTGACATAACTATTCTTATATCCTAACACATTTTTACATAAGAATTTTCATTTTTTAGAAGATCTTCTATCCTGAAACTTATCTCTGGGGAGTAGGGCTTAGAAGGCTCATTAACAATGTGTGAAGACTTCTGACACTGCCTTCCAAAATGTAGCATATTATTAGGAATAATATTGAGGTGAAGCAATAAAATTCTAAGGAAATTTTGGAACTCTGGGGAGAATTGGTGAATTGGAAATTAACTCATTATTCAGGTATATAAGAGTCTGATAAAAGTGGGCTTCCTCCACAATATTGGTAATATTTACTCTTACGAGCTCTAAATTCATAAAACTTCATAACTTTGGAAACTAGGGGATCTTGAATACACTGCTTGAAGACTGTTTGGCTATTAGATGACTCCATGCAATATATACCTTCCTGAATTTCATCGAGACCTGTTGCTATACAGAAAACAAATAGTGTGAATCAGCCTTGTGCCTTTTAGAAACCTGACCCAAGAAGCATTAGGGTTTGTGTATGAAGAGTCTGTGGTTGTATAGTTGAGTACTAGGATCTAATTTGAATGCCAGCTTGCCAAAGTGCTAATGTAATTCTTGTGACTATCATGCCTCCAATAATTTTAAGAGTGTAAAATAATTTAAATGGATCTGATTGTTTTCTCCCTAATTTAGGAAGTAAGAATTTATTAAAATGGCATGGGGAGTGGCCATTTAAAAAATTAATTAAATAACTAAATAATAACTTTTTCTAGCCTGATCACAGGTTCTCCTCCCTCCCTGCTCTCCTCTTAGTCTTCCCTTAACATTCCCTCTTTCTGATCTCATCCATGCCTCCTCATCTCTCTTCAGATAAGAGCAGGCCACCCATGTATATCATCCAGCCATTATGCATATCAAGTTGCAGTAAGGTGACTGTGAACATCATTTCTTCTAAGCCATGGTTGTTCTCAGAGATGATGAAATAAATAAGGAAATAAATCACTACCAACAATACTTGAGGTGATTTCTGTTGGCAGAGGTTATGGGAAGGGATAGTGCATGCATATTTAACCAGGGAAACTTGTTAAGTTTATCCTCAGTAGCAGATACAGTATCCATGCTATGCAGTGTTTCACAGATATATTGGAGTTAGTCTGGGTAGGATTCATTGGAAGAGTAGTAATAGAGGGAGGGATTACAGTTCTAGTTGCAATTTAAACAGATAGTTCTAGTAAAGATGCTTGTAGTAACAGCTATGGCAGTTTGGTTAAGACCGCTTTGTAAGAAGAGAGCAGGAAGCAACCTTGAGAGCTACATAAATCTGCCTAGTCCTTTTTTTTTTTTTTTTTTTTTTTTTTTTTTTTTTTTTTCGTCTATTGTTTTGAAGGCTGACCATTTGAGGACTGGGTAAAGTTGTTCCTGAAGAAAACTGACTATCCTGCTGTTGGCAGCCACTGATTGCCTACAGATTTTCTTTTCTTTCTTTTCTTTGCAGAATTAATAAACAATTCTCTTTTGAGTTATGAAGGACAATTAACTTTGATAATGAATCTTATTAATCAGGAAAATTTTCAACTACATGCATCTCTATAGAGAATTTTATTATTATTATCTTGAATTAAATATAAGAATTATTTATTGTGAATTTTACAATTATATTAATATGTAATATCAGTTACATCATGTGTAAATAAATTAATTTGACTAACAGTGTATTTCTTTCGCAATATAATAGTCACGTTATAATGGATATAAATCTTATTACTGAATGAATCCCTATGAAATAAATAACAGTTACTAATTACCAATAATCACAGGATAGGTATACATAATTTATTGTTATTGTCAAAGTTAATTGAAAGATAATAACCTGGTCAATTATTTGGTAAAAATTTTGGGGCACCATATTATAGTTATTTTACCAGTATAGAAATCATTTATTCTTAAATTTGATGGGTTTACCAGGCTTAATTCTTTGAAATTCTGACATGTAAGATAGCTTCTAAAAAATATATATATTGTTTTCACCATATATCAGGATAGGAATATGACTTTTAGAAAGTAAAATGCAGCACATTAAGAGAAGCGTATGGAAAACCACAAGAAAAGTATATGGAAGCTTTGTATCATTTGAATACAGTTTTGAAGAAATATACAGCATATTATATAAAAGGGAGAGCTAATATATAATATTTTAAGTATAATATGGGACTGATATGTTAAAGAAGGATGCGAGTTTAGCATTTATGTCCATGTCAAACATAAATGATAAATTTGAAATTAATATAATATGCATGAAGAATTTATTACTCAAGACTACTTTCAGAAGATCTAGATATCTCATATTTCAACTTAAATATTAAGTAAGAGAATATTAACAATCCTAGTGATAGAGACTTCACAAACATTAGTAAATTATTCCAAATCATTAGAAATACAATAGTTTCCAACTTCTATAAAACAAAATATGCATTGGTTTTTGATATTACAAATATGAGAAGACAAACCATGGTCAACTGAAAAGCATTTTTAAATAATCTTGGCAACATGCTCAATGTGAAAAATCAGGTTAAGTATCCAACATCAAAATCTGAGAAACTATGGAGGCATTCTGAACAGTGAGAATGAGAATATTGGCTAAGACTCATTAAGTAGATTGTATGTACAGTTTATCTTTTGCCAAGGAAATGACTTATATTTAGAGAATAATCCAGAAGGCTTCTATCTCATTTACTTTATCATAAAAGGAGAAAGCCAAGTTATTTCATACAGTATTTTGCTTGGCACTATGACATATTATGGAAGGATCAGATCACACCTTGTTATCAAAGTGCTTAAAGAAACACAAAATCAACTTCAACATAAGTATAAAACATATGAGATATGAGAGATACAAGAACACTGCCAATGATATTAAAGAGAGATGAACATGAAGTCTTCAGAACAGTTTAAAGCATTTCACACAGTTTTCCTACATATTCTCTAAGTCCAACCATAAGGTGTAAGATAAAAGATTTGTTGATCCAATATGCTTTAAATTTTTTTATCCTGAAAAGTTAAAGTACACTAAAGTCTATTTAGCTAAATAAAATGGGAACCACTATGAGTATTAAATAATATCACTCTAATGCTTCTAGAAATTGATGAACATTTATAGAGATTCCTTAGTGAAGAACAGCTATGCCTTTAATATTGCTTCATCGTTATTAACCACTTTAGTAAAATAAATTGGAAACAAAATTCAGTTAAACAGGGGACTGATAAATTGTTTCAGAGATTATAAAAATTTGTGAAAACAATATGTTGATATTTATGAAAATATTGTTGAGCTAAACATTGTTATTGTTATTAGAAATATTACGCAACTCATTGGAAACAAATTTTGGCTATCAGCTCTGTCGTTCAAACATAACTACAAAGTAACTTATCCTTACAAATAAAATCCTTTTATCAAAAAAACACTATGTCAAAAGCAAGATTTATGTGGTTTAAATTATTAGCATAACACTTCAAAAATGCTACTGGTAAGACTTTAATTCTCAAAGAAGTAAAGTGGCTCATTTTTATAAAAATTAGTACTCACTATATGTTTGTAATACGTCCCGATAAAATTTCTATACACATCTTAAAAGCACTTTTATCATCTTCTAATTATTCTGTTAAAGAAGGAAGGAAATAGACTCTTAACTGTGTATTAACGTGGATGATCTGAAGAAACAGGAGCTTTCTTTTAGTGACTAGTCACGGTCAAAGCAAATGGTGATTGAAAGTGAAGAGGGAAGAGTGCCCCAAAGATGAAAGGGATGATTGGATTCTGAAAGTGAGATTTATATTACTATTGATCCATGATTAAAGCCTTTTCTTTGGGACAACTTGCAGATGGAATATTAGGGTAGTTGTAGGAACTATACTGACTAAGATAAATGCCAGAAAGGAGATAGAAGATTGTAATTCCAATTTCCTCCATGGTAATTTGGTTCCACAGCAAACAACATTACCAGATAGATTTATAGCCAGTTGCTAGTGTCCAAACATCAATGATGGATGGCTTGACTTCAAACTGGAGGGAGATTTTAGCACAAAAACAAAGAGCTTGCCTCACATTTTACAGCAAATGGTCTAAGTTTTATAGCAATGACTGCATTGAGAGGGAGTAGAGTTGTTTGAATTTGCAAATTATACAAGACCACGAAGGGAACTAAAATGTGGCACAGTGAAAACTAAATGTCAGTCTTGATAAATTACTAACAGATAAAATAGAACCCCACCCATGTTTTTTAAAACAGGAAAACTGTTAATCTTTCAGATGCTCTGGAACTCAATACATGTGGTTTTCATGTGACTTTTTGTGAATCTACCTGCACCTTAGAGGAACATTATCTCATATTACTTTCCAGTAGACTGAGGAGAAAAGGGGAGGGTTGCAGATAGGAATTTACAGAAAGTGAACATCCAGAGTAAGAAAACAATGAATGTTTATAAACGATGCCACATTTGGACTAGCAGCTTATATTTAAAAATCCTCAGGGTGAAAACTCAATGCTCTTGCTTAGTAGACTCAGTCATTCTATGGAAGTAGTATTAATGGATAGAATTGTGGAGCAACTTTTTCCTAATTGAATAAATAGTAATTTGTTTCATAATCATAAATACCTAAGTAGAATGCTTCTCATCAAGCAAGGTCTTCATTGCAAAGTAAGTTTGATAAGTAGTGAGAATAATGTGTGTTAGTGCTACTTGCCAATACAATGCTTCCACACATTAGCTACCACCAACTACTATTAAAAATATAATTGAATATAAATGAAATACTTATCAATATATAGGAGACCCTCATTATTTGCCAAGCACACCAATTACCTCAAACTTGATGCTATTTTTCTTTTATAAGTTAAATGAAACTTTTGAGCTTAAGAGCTCTTCCTTGCCTGTCAGCTCTTCAGTGAGTAAAGTAGCTGTATCCCAAATTAGCATGAAACACTAACATTTAGTTAATAAGAAACTACACCAAATAATATATTTTTATTTGAATGAACCTTTTAAATTTTAAATCAACTGGAAAAGCAAATCTGAAAAATATTCTAATATGTTTAATATCACTATTGTTAATATTTTCTTGTGTAGTCATTCCACACCTCTAAATATATTACATCAGAATATATATGCTATGTTTAAAATTAAAAGAATGCCCTATGACTTTTCCACTAGAAGCATAATTTGTAAAGTACTTATTGAAGATGATTATATCATGATATAAAAAAGTCTTTAAAAATAAAAACAAAAATCATTGTTTCAGAAGTTATTGTGTTTCCAACATTTTTGTTTATCTTCAATCAGAAAACATTACACCAGACCTGAAATATTATGCATAAACTCCCTCTGCAGCAGCTGTGGCTATGAACAGGAATAATAATGCTTTCTCAGCTCTTACCTTGATGGGTTGTTTATGAGAATCAAATGAGAATGTGGAAGCATTTTGGAACTGTAAAAATAACTGTAGAAATCTAGGGAAATTCTAAAATGAATAATGAACATTTGAACTTGATCATGAAAGTATTTTCATTTTCTTTAATGATATTATCCAAAGAAGTAATAAGATGTGGAAACTCAATCTATCTCCTAGGACATTAACAATAATATTTTGAAGTCATTATCTTGAAATAGTTGGCAAGTCTAAGTATTCAAATATTCAAATATTAAAACAGCAACAATAAATATTCTGAATAATTTTCCATATACATATACTGGTTACTTGTCTCCAAAATTATGCTAATACCTAAAACCATAACCATCCGGATATAGTATCAACTTCCGGGTAAGATTTTAGATGATATATGCATCCATGTCTTTTGGATTGGAATTACAGTTGCACAACATATCTAGTTCATAAATTTGAACACGTTTACATGAACTTTCTAAGCAATTTAATTTATTATCTGTGAAACATAAGGATATTTACCTCTCTGAGTTGTTGAAAATATAATGTAGCTGGTATGAGATATATCAATGGGAAATTCTCAAACACCGAAGAACACACACACACACACATACACACACACACACACACACACACACACACACACACACACACACACACACACCCCACATGGAATGCTAGAAGCAGATAGGTAAAGAGAAAGAGAGAACCTTAGCTTATACTTCTATGTAGATTGTCTCTTGATTATATGTCATTGTAAACTCTTTTTTGCTCAAGGAAGAGTCTATCTTTTTATTTAAGCAATAATATCTTTATTTTATTCTATTTTTGTTTTTTGGAAACATGTCCTTGATATAGAGTCTGAGCTGGCTTCAAATGCAAGTTGCTTAATTCTCTCATCGCTGCCTTCCAAGCTAGGATTATATGAGTATTTTATTTATTGTACAAAATTTTTTTTATTTAATTTATTATTTTACATGTCAATCCCAGTTCCCTCTCTCCCTCCCTGTCTACCTATTACCTTCTCTGCCCCCTCATACAAACCCTGACCACCCTCCCCTCCCACCCCCACCCCAATTCCACATGTAGGGCAATGCCATCCAAGTGGGGTCATATAGATCTGATAGGTCATTTGAAGTAGGGACTAGGACTTCTCTTATGTCTCTAGGTTAAGGCAGTATCCCTCCATGGGGGATGTGTCCACAAGGTCATTTTGTACACCAGGAATACATTCTGGTTCCTCTGTCTGAGTTCCCTTAGACTGCCCAGTCCTTCTGGCTGAGACCCATATTCAGGCGGGTCTGAGTCAGTCCCATTCTGGATTCCCAGCTATCAGTCTGGGTGTCTGTTAGCTCCTCCTTGCTCAGGTCAACTGTCTCTATGTGTTTCTGCTCCTGGTCTTGGTCTCTCCCTCTGCATCTGGGTCCTAGTTCGACTCAGTGTTTAGGTATGGGTGTTTGCTCCTGTTTCCAAAAGGTATTAGATGAGGTTTCCATGATGGTGGATAAGTTAGTTGTTGATCTCACTCTCCAGGAAGGGCATTTATGGTAGCCTTTCCACGGATGTTCAACTTGATAGTTGGCAGCAGTCTTGTAGGTCTCTAGACCTTTCTTTAGGTTCAGTTTTCTCTTCAAACCAATATTGGCTCCCACTTTTATGTTCTCTCTCTCTCTCCCTCTCCCTCTCCCTCCTCCCTCTCTCTCTCCTGTCTTCTATTCCTACCCCGACTCAATCTTCCTAGTTGCACGTGTTTTCCTCTCTTCTCCCTCTCTTTCTCCTACTTCTCTCTCCATTCATTTCCTCCCCACTTCCCCTGTGCTCTGGGTGAATTGTCCCTTCCCCCTTATATGAGGGACTTTATATGAATATGATTGTACAAATTTTTGACATGTACTTCATTTCTATTTATAATTTGGGTCAAAACTTTAGCTAGAGCCATATAATATATCATTAAGTTGAAATTAGTTGAAATAAAGTGTATTTCATTATATTTTAGAAATGAACTCCTGGATACCATTCCAGAGATAACCACTCTGATCTGCGGTATTGACAGTCTAGGTTTGTCACTTGCCATCTTCCTATTAGAGAAGAAATGCATTTCAGAATCCCAGGCTGTCACATTGAACCACTTAGACGAATGGTAGTAAGTTGTGGATATTTAGTTTTGTACACTGTGAAGAGATGTCTCTGCCTAAGATGCCTTCTGATTTGATTAATAAAAGAGTCAAGTGGTCAATAGCCAGGCAGGAGAGAATAAGTAGGACCTCCAGAAAGAGAGAGGAACTCTGGGAAGAAAAGAGGCTGGTTTAGCCAGTAAGACATGGAGCAAGTTGGATATGCAGAATGGAGGAGAGATATAAAAAGCTGTGTGGCAGAATGTAGATTAATATAAATGGGTTAATTTAAGTAAAGACCAAGCTTTTATAATTAAAAAGAAATCTGTGTCATTATTTGCAAAGTGGTGGTCTAACAAAGTCTGACTAAATAATAAATGAAAGAATCATTGCAAAGAAAATGATACCATGTAAAATATTTTGTAAAAATTATGAACTGGGTCACAGGGGCAGCTATTTAGAAAAGTCTTCTCTTAACCACCCTCCTTTGAAAATTATCTTTACTGCAAGTTTATTTGGATGTTAACACTGATAATACTGCTTACTACCTATGAGGACATACAAAGTGTTCTGACCATACAAAATGAGACATTTTAGGAAAACACAGAACTAGTTTCTGATGTGGTCAAAGTTGTCTTGAGGAATAATGGTTATATTGGCAATTAGGAGGAAAGTCTGTAATTCCATGTATGGCTTGAACTTTCTTCTAGCATCAGGGTAAAACATGGCACTTGCTAGCTTACCCAAATATGAAAGGACTTTCTTGTTAAACTGTCAATGCTAGTTCAATGGTATTAGTAACTGTCCGAGAGACTTTCCTTTCCTCTTCCTTATTTATAACTGGCCATTAACACTATAGTCCTGTTATGCTGTGCAGTCTGACAGAGTCTGATGGAGAGCCAGTATGAATAGTTTTTCTCTCTCATAAAAAGAAATACATGAAAGCTAAGTGGTCCATTTCCTTATCATCAGGAGATTTGTGATTCAAAACCATAATGAAATAAAGTAGTGAATTGATTGGTAACTTAGGAACATGTCGGTATGAATCCAAAATGCTATGCAAGTTCCAAAAATATCATATTGTCTTTAGATAAAAAATACAAAAATATGGTATGTTTCAGTAATTATTTTTTAATATCACTAGCTATTTCCTAGTAATCAAAAGATCTAATTGTTTTAAACAAAAATTGGTAAATTAGAATGAGTTAGTCACTTGTCATTAGTCACTATAACTTTTGGACTAGACACAACACTTCAAACAATGGTGAGTCCATATGAGTAGTTCTCTGGTGTGATCATTTTGGAGACACTGTTTGACTCCTTCTGTACTGTTTAAGTGTTTTAATATGAGATGGTATGACTGGGGCTGAGGCTCAGTGGTATAGTGATTCTCTAGTGTTTCCTTAGACCTTGGGATTGGAGTAGATAGAATAAAATGAGTCCTGATGGGTGCCATGTCAGCTCCCCCAAAATGATGAATACATGATATTACAAGACAAAAGGGACTACTCAGTCCATAAGAATATGAGGACTTTAGGTGATATATCTTATATTCTTCAGTATTGTCCTTTATTTGGATTCCAAATCAGTATGCTCATGATCTTAACAACCAAACCATGAACAAATAAAAATATACAAAGTTGGACTAATACTTTTATTGCCAGCCTTGAGGTAGCATCAGGGGTTATACATTTTGAAGTTCTGGCAGTATTCCTAAAAGTGTTATCATCTACATGTCTAGTAAATGTGGTATCAATTGCAGCTTATCAGCAAAGGGACATTGCATTCACATATCTTTTCTATGGCTCTATGTTTCCCACATGTATACCGGGTAGATCATCACAGACTTATTTTACTTATTTTAGTGAACAGAAGAAAAAAAAATAGTATCCTTTTCTATGAAAACCCAGTAGTATCAAGAATTATTCATCCTTTATGTTATCATTTATTTATTTTTCTCTATTTGTTAGAGGAAAATTGAGATCATGAACAAAATGTTTTAATTTTAAGGCTTGTAAATATTCTTCATAGGATAGATTTCTCCTTTTTTCACCCATGACCAGGAGAACTCTTGTGTCACTTTTCCATTAATATTGTGTTTTGCTTTTCTGTGTGATATTTGAGTAAAGAATGGTGATAAAGTGTTCTCTTACATAGTTGCTTTGACAATGCAATGGCATAATGCTAATAAAATTATAGCATATCATCATATACCTTAAGGTTATACTTCTCTTCTGGACCTTATCACTCCAAGCATCCTACAAAGTTTCTTTTGATTCAGTAATATATCATTATTTATATTTTTCTATTTCTCGGAGTAGAGGGCAAACTTTCTGCAGTAAATGCTTGGGAAACTATATTCTTCTTTTCAAATGGATAAAAATAAAATAAAACTGGTTCTATTTTTCATGAGGAGTCATGGCTGTTTCAGAGCCCAGTTCTCAGCTTGTATCAATCACTTTATATCTATTTATCCAGTCACATGTAACAGAAACATTAACAGATTAAACATGTTTCTTAGATACACAGGGTTTTTTGTTTGTTTGTTTTTTCTTTTTCTTTTTCCCCCCAGGGCTTCTAGTATCATTTCACAGAGAAAAAAAATTACACTTATGAGCCATTATTTAAGCAAGTGTTTATTGAGCTCCCAAAATGTATTAGACTTTCCTAAAAAAATTGATACAAACTAGTTTTGAAAAGCATCAGAGATATTTATCCAAAGGTGCTGACATTCTAGTAATGAACTTTTAGTTCATGATAAATTTATACATTGTTAGTTAATGTATTCTTTAGAGAAGGTGGGGAGAGTAGAGCAATGTAAGGATTGTCTAAATTTCTGGAGTGGCAGGTGGGAATTTTAACATAATCCATTATATAGTTAATGATTGGGGCTTAAATTCTTCTTTAACAATAATTTCATTGTGACATAAAATCAGTGAGTTACTCTTTGTGCTGGAAGGCATCACCTTCCCTGTGGAGTGGGGGTGGGGATGTTTGGCATGCCCAGCCCGACCCGCAGGACAGACGGCAACCACAGGAGGATTCTTCTCAGATCACACTTTATTGGAGCACTTATTCGTTGAAGGGAGAGCTAAAGGTGAGGGGCCCCGGGGAGGAAAAAGCAGCTGCTTATATATGCTACTAGGCAACAGGTCGCAATCTCATAGGCTCAGAGGACCTCGCCACAGCATTGGAGCCATGGGATTGGCTAGGGAACGAGCAAGCGCACCGGAGTACTACCATCAGGCAGGCATATGCCAAAATAAGGTAAGGCACCGAGGGTGCAAGAAGGAGGAAGTTCGCTATCTTGTAATGGTGTTCTGCTGGCGGCTGCCCACAGTTCCCCCTTTTTATTTTAATATGAGCAGAGCAATGAAAGATGGTCTTATTCCCGTTCAGGTCCTCAGCTCATGATGTGAAGACCGATCAAGGGACACCATAATCATAGATGGCACACCTTCTCCCGTGCAATGGAACCTTTACTTTGTTCCTGGGAGGTGCAAAGGCTGTGTCATCCGAATCTCCCATGTGCCTTCCCCAGTGCAATGGGGTGATATTATTCCCCAGGGGGTGCAAAGGCCACGTAGAGAGGTCCTATCTGCTCTTTAGGGGAGGAGCAAGCAATCTTGACCCACACCAACCCTAGTGCAATGAGCCTTACAAGGCTCTAGGGGTGCAATGGCTGTGGGTTAGAGGTATTATTCCTTAAGGGCTGTAAGCCAAGCCTGTGGAGACACTCCAGAATCCAAGGCCATAAGGGCCTGTGCAACTAATTTTCGATCCCTTGCATGCTGGGCCCTGAGTCTACAAATGAGCCAGAGACAAAAACAGCACCCGGCCATAAGAAAAATGCCAAACATCCCCACCCCCACCCATTCCTTAAAGTGGGAAAAAGCTGAAGCAATCCAGGACGAAAATCCTCCTGCGAAGGAAAGGTCCACTCGGGTGGCATAAATCTTCACGATATCTTGTCTTAGCTGTTGAACCAATTCATCAAACTCTTCTGACCACTTTCCTGCTAGATATTGGGACAGATTTCGAGATAATTCAGCAGCATGGGTAACATTATGGAAAGGCACACTAGTTATACACAATCCAGGATATTTCTATTCACAACCTAATTGAGCTAATTGCCAAACTGTATCCACTTGTTCTTGCACCAAATCTATCCTTTGATTAAGAATCATGATGCCTCCTCTTAATTTACCATTGATATTATTTTGGGTATCCAATGCTTGAGCCACAGATGATGACCTCCCAAGAACAATACCTACTGTGTCTTTCTGCAAGGGTCCCTTCATATCTGTGTCTAAGGCCTGAACCCCCATAGTTGGAGTTAATACCAGTCCGGTGGTGGCACAGAGGTCCAGCCCTGCGGAGCCTGATGTTGCCCTTCTGATGGGTTGCGTGTTGGAATCCTGGGTCCCTGATTGTTCACTGAGCTGCTGCCTTGCAGGGCGCCATATATTTCCGGGCCCTGAGACCGGGGGCCCTGTATCGCGTTTTTTGACTCTAAAGGAGGAATTGGCATGCCATTGATGTCTTTGGTGGATCTACATTCATTTGCCCAATGTTTACCCTTATTACATCTAGGACAAGTGCCGGGAGCACGAATGGGAGCAGCCCCTTTCTGCCCCATCAATTGCGGGCATTGTTTCTTAATATGTCCCATCTGTCCACAATTAAAACATCCCTGATTATTACCTTTCTGTGTTCTGCGAGTAGCTGCCAATACTGCTGCGGCCAGACCAGCATTAGTAAGTGGTCCTCCTATTTCTCTGCATGCCTTAAGCCAGGCCTCTAACCCTTTACCTTTCCAAGGGGTGATTGCCCTTCTACATTCTTTAGTACACTGCTCAAAAACTAATTGTTGCACCAGGGGCATGGCTGTATCAGCATCGCCAAAGATTTTCCCTGCTGCATCCAACATTCTGGCTACGAAGTCAGAGAAAGGCTCATTGGGTCCCTGAATGATTTTTGTGAGATTTCCTGATACTTCCTATTTATTAGAAAGAGAGTGCCATGCCTTTTGGTAAATATTATTAATTTGTTCATATACTTGAAGTGGATATGCTGTTTGATTTGCTACCCATTGTCCCTGCCCCAACAGCATGTCAGCTGTCCAATGTTGATTCCCTTGTTGTACATTGACCCTAGCTTGTGCTTGGGCTCTATCCGTAACATGGGATCTGAAATCTAAATATTGCCCCGTGGGAAGACAGGCTTTCGCTATCTCAAACCAATCTGCTGGTGTCATGGCTTGAGAAGCTAATCTGCTTAATAACGCCCGAGTATAGTTGGCGTTCACTCCATATGTTCTTGTGGCTTCAACCAGATCTTTTAACTGTTTATGTGGTATAGGGTCATGATACCGTTGTCCCTGAGCATCCTGAAAAACCGGGAAAGCGGCAGCTAATTGTGATCTGGCACGGGGAGTGAGGAAATGAAAATCCTTGGCTGAGCTTCCGCGATAAGGTGGTGGAGGTGCAGAGGACAGCGCTTCCGCATATGGCGGTGGCCCATAGTGTTCTTCCTCATACTTAGCAGCCTCTTCCTCCAGCTCAGTCTCCTCCCCTTCTGATAACTCTTCCTCATCATCATCATCTAAATCAAGATCATTAAATTCCTCCTGTAGGTTCGGGTACAGCCGCGGAGGTTCCTCCTTTTTAGATGCGGCACCTCCTTTCTTTTGAGGTTTTTTGTTCCTCAAAGGCGCTAACTTCTTAGTATATGACTCAGTAGAGTCCTTGGATTTTTCTTTTGGCTGAGTTACAGTTGTGGTTTTCTTAGACGTCTTTTCCTTTTCCTTTTCTATCTTATGTTCCCTCTCTTCCCCTTCATATGTGTCCGCCTCGGATACACTGTCCTGATGATCCCACAATACCTTACGGCCCTGATCTATTAACTCTTCCGCATTTTCATCCTGTAGGCAGTGAAGTATCAGTCTCCACATCTCCATGGTTCCTCTTCCTAATTTATTGTCCCGCTTTGCCTGTTCCAGATCTTGCCCTAATTTTCTCCAGCATGTTATGTTAAGATCCCCGGAGTTCGCGAACCATGGAGCATGCTTATCTATGTCTGCTAGTACCTTCGCTATAAACGATCAAGAGAGCGGGAGCCCTCTGTGCTTAACCAGCGCTTTGACCGGGGTGAACCAATCCATTCCACCTGGTCCCGCACCTAAGGTGTTTCCCATCGTACTCACTTATCTACGTGAGACTTATCGATGGGGGAAATGCCGATTTATCTACACCGGACTTGCTTTCACTTTAACACCAACACAAGCACTCCTGTCCCGGGCGATCGCAACGAAGGCACAAGCAGCAAGCTAATACTACTATCACCAGTAAAACAAATAACAGGGCGTACAAACCTGGATGCAAGACAATACCAGAAGCGAACATCACAAAAGGAAGGGAACTTACCGGTCCCGCCGCTCTGTGTGTTGAGTTCTGAATCCTCTTTGGCCCCTTACTCAGTCCCGGGTTTCGGCACCAGATGTGGAGCGCCCAGCCTGACCCGCAGGACAGACGGCAACCACAGGAGGATTCTTCTCAGATCACACTTTATTGGAGCACTTCTTGGTTGAAGGGAGAGCTAAAGGTGAGGGGCCCCGGGGAGGAAAAAGCAGCTGCTTATATATGCTACTAGGCAACAGGTCGCAATCTCATAGGCTCAGAGGACCTCGCCACAGCATTGGAGCCACGGGATTGGCTAAGGAACGAGCAAGCACACGGGAGTACTACCATCAGGCAGGCATATGCCCAAATAAGGTAAGGCACCGAGGGTGCAAGAAGGAGGAAGTTCGCCATCTTGTAATGGCGTTCTGCTGGCGGCTGCCCACAGGGATGGGATGGGAGGGTACTTGGGTGGCATGGGAGGGGGGAAGAGAGGAAGGGAGGAAAGGAAGGAAGGAAGCAGGGAGAGGGAACTGGGATTGATATGTAAAATAAGAAAATAAATAAAACACACACACACAAAGAATTCTTAAATTTATTGCATTTCTTCATCTGACTCACTCAAAAGAAAAAACAACCTAGCCATTAATAATAAGTTGACAAAACAGTAAATTTTTTGCTTTAAATATCTATGAGTCATACAAATTTAGCTCAGTTTTCCAGGATGTATTTTGAGAAATCTTTGATAAAGTAACAAATTAAAAAATACATAGGATTTTACTAAAACTTTATGATGGCTAATATTCCCAGTATTTCACTATTAAGTTCTAACTCACAACTCAAATGCCTTTTCTAAAGGTTTTGTGCTTGAGTGCGTGTGTGCTTGATTGCTTGTTTGCTTTCATTAATCTAAGTGTACTGTGTGTGTGCCTCATGTCTGCATACACCAGAATAAAATGATGGACCTCCTGGAGCTGGGGTTCTGATACTTCTGAACTGCCATGTGAGCATTAGAAACTGAATCCAGGTCCTCTGCAAGAATAGCAGAGTGTTCCTAACCACTGAGCTACCCTTTTAGACCCTATTTCTTATTTTTTTAACCTTCCATAATCATTATTATCATTATTTACAATTTGACTCTATCATATACTGAAATAATCTATTTTTTGATATATTTGTATGATATTAAGCAATGAGATTGATAGAAAAAAACTACAATTTGTTCAATTATGGATATTTGTGGTTTAGCTAAAATTGTGGAGTTGACATGAGGTTAGCAGACCAGTGCATAGAATTGATTTAGGATACCAGAGAAAATATGAGTGAAAGAGGTCTTGTAAATACTGAAGAATAGTTTGACTCAGAAATTAAAATTGACTGACAGGCTAGGAGGTGGTGGTGCACGCCTTTAATTTTGGCACTCAGGAGGCAGAGGCAGGCAATCTCTGTGACTTCGAGATCAGCCTGGTCTTCAAGAGATAGTTCCAGGACAGTCTCCAAAAACACAGAGAAACCCTGTCTCAAAAAGAAACAAACAAACAAAAAATACAAAATTGACTGACAGCATAGAATATATGATGTGGTAAATAATATTTTTGCAATTTTAATCCAAACAGGCCATTCTGTTTTGTTCTGCTGCACATATTACTAATGTTTCAGCAGTTTGTCACTCTCGTGCTTGTTTTCTCTGCAAGGAAAATCAAGGCATATGCATTTATGGTATTCAGTATTCTCCACCATGGATTTTATACTTTTCAGATCATTACCAGGGAGCATGGATGTTTCTGTGCCTGGGAATTGGGGAATGAAGTGATGGTGGTGGACAAGTAGTTTCAGATGGGAAAAGGAAAAACTCTGTGTCTAAGGAATGAGGTAGTTTAGTACTTTTTTTTTTCTCCCCCCTGATGCCATATAAAAATATCACATGCCAAAGAGTGCTTACTCTTTATTTAATATTCCTCAAGAAACAATGACTCCATTTAGTCAATAAAATGATGTGTCCTAGAGGAAGGAAGCTTCTCTCCAACCTCCTTCCCTGATGTCTCACTGTTCACATTACTTTTTCTTATGTAAGATTTCATTTTCATTCCTCTTCAATGAAGTATCTTTCAGTGCGCACAACCCTGAAACAATGGTGTGCAGAATTACACTAACACAAGAAAAGTTTGATTCCACCACCAATAAAAATAATGCAAAACCCAAGAGACACATTCAAAAGTTTCTATTGAGTCTGCTGTGTCTAGTCATGAAAATGCCCATACTTTTACATACTTTATTGGTATGTTTTTCTTTATTATATTTAAAATGTTGTGAAACTGGGTAGGAAGAAGCTTATTGTGCAAAATTGGTTGTTTGAGAAACTTTCTGCTTTCTTCACAAATATTCAAAATGTTAATGACTCTCATAATGCATACATTAGTCAGTTGGAATGGAAACTAAGCATAATCGATATTTTTGGCCTTCTGAATAATTATTTCTCTAAACATTAATACTTACCCTCTTTCTTCAAGAGCCTCCCTAACCCTAACCCTAACCCTAACCCTAACCATAACCCTAACCCTAACCTTACCCTAACCCTAACCCTTCCTTTAATCCTATAAGACATTTAGGAAAGAAAGCAGGCAAAGTCTTCATGTAATGGGAAAATCAGGAGGGTTCAGGCAGCCAAAGCAGAAGCCCTTCCGAGGCTGCTGTAACTAGAATGGAGGTGAGAGAGGTAGGAAGTCCTTATTATGTGAAATGTTTTCTTTTAAAAACATTACAAAACATAAAGGTATTTGGAAAGAAAATGATTGATACATGAAATATATTTACAAGTAAAATTGTATTTCCTATTCACAATTTTGAAACTTTTATATCAACCAATAGCAGATAGTTCCCTATATGGATGAGGACAAAGTAGATAAAGTTCAATAAGGAGAAGAAAATGGGCGATGAAAGGGACCACATTATTCTAGCAATTCCATCCTTATCTGACTGTTGTGCATACCTAGTGAAGGCACCTACACTTTCTGTGTGTTTGGGATTGCACTGAATTTTTGTTTTTTGGTAATAAAATGATATTATTTTATAGCTCCTCTCACTATATTTTGTCTCTTACATTATTTCTATTCCTTTTTCTAAAAATGTTCCCTAGTTCTTAGAGGGGATGGTGTAAATGTCTTGTTTAAGGACTGTCACTCATCCATCACTTAATCTGAAGACCTTGTGTAATCATGTGTCTGTTCATTTACTGTTATCACTGGAAAATGAGAATTGTCTGACTAAGACTGAGATTAATGCACACCTAAGGGTGTAAATATAACTATTTAGAAGGCAGTTTGATTCTGCATCAGTTTGCTACACAATAGAATACACTTCCCTCTTTTAATCTCCCTGGCATGGCTTTTGCCAAGATTTATAGGACAAGGTATGGATTCCCTACAGAGAAGCAGGTTTCAAATCTAATCAGAAAGTTGTATGTTACACTCATTACCACTGTTGTTCAAATGGGCACATCTTGCGTGGCAGGTTAGTTTTGTAGATCATAGTGCTCATACTTAGTGAGACAATTGATACCTCTCCTTTATCGAAGACTGCCTAAAGCCTTTCAGAACTATATAAATGATCTGATAGGGGGGAAGCTACCAGGTCAGTTTCAGATTGATTTGTTTGTACCCTACATCCATGGTCTGCTAAATACATACTGAAGGAGAAGAGGGATCGTTGTGTTCAGTTATGTGTAGCTTCAGGCTACAATGGGTAGTTATAATTCAATGGTCATATGGGTACCGTACTTAAATTATATGAGTAACAAACTCAGCCCTGAATTTGTAAAAATTGGAAAGGGGGTAGTGATAAGGGGTGATTGGTTGATAGGGGCTGGAGGAAATTAAGCGAGGGTTTGAGAAAGTAATCTGAACAAACTTTATCCATATGTAAAATTGTCAAATAACAAATTAATCAATAAAAATTATCACAATTATTATTTCATGCTTATTTGTTTTGTGATCACACAACATGGCCTGAATAAAATGTACATTTCCATTCTATATATGTGTTTTTAATATTATCTGCCATCATTTGAAGTTATCAATTTGATAATAACAATTTGCTGAACTCTCCTGCCATTCCTTTTCTTTTAACACAAACATGCCACTTACACTATTTTAAACAAATTCATCTCATGGTTTATTGGATTATTAAACTCTCAGATGAGAATGTTCCTGAATATAAAATGTATGGCATATACTTTCTTTAAACATAAAGTATTGTAACTGTTGTTTGCTAATTTGAATATAAACTCCAAACAGTTTTTTATCTTCTGGTTTAATTTCTAAGGATATTTCTTTGGATCTTACAGGCTTTGCTCTTATAAGTTTTCTATTATACAAACAATGTTTGCACTATTTAGGAAGGCATAAAAAATAACATACTGACTTTTGATGTAGTGACAGGAATAACTGTGTACATTTACCTTGTTCTTATATTTCAAATGTTACTCATACCCACTGACTGTGATAAACTGATGATTTTATGGAATAATTGGGCTTTGTAAACATTCCCCCCACCTCAACCTGCTTCTTATATATGCCTCTTCCTGGGTGAGTCCAATTCCTGTCCACCAGTTCAGATACCATGACTTTTCAGGTAGTTCCTGGGCACTTCAGGTCCGTGCTCTTCTTTGCAATCTGTATTTTAAAGTTACTGATGATGATCTTTACTTAACTGTACCTGGTTTCTGTATTAGTCTGTTGTCCATTTTTTAAAAAAAGTATCAGTTTTGAGGAAGCCTCACTTGCTCGGTGTTTGGTGAGGGTCTGTAAGGAGTAAGGTTTTTTTCCCGCCGGCCTGGTCCCACCGCCACAACAGCCCCAATTATCACACAGAGATTCTATATTTGATATAATGCTGTTGGCCAGTTACTTGTTTGTTATTGGCTAGTATTAACCCATTTCTATTAATCTAAGTATTTCCACGTGGTCTCATCTTACCGGAGAGTGGGGCAAGACCTCTATTCTGTCCAGTCTCCCCATGTTGACTCCTCCCTACTACTTCCTCGGATCCTCCTTGTCTCCTAGTCCTGCCTATCTTGCTTTCATATTGGCCAACAGTGCTATATTCATTAACCAGTATGAGAAACATATTTACAGAATGATATCGCCCATCAAGGGTCTGTGTTGGATAGTGGCATGATAGAAGCCAGAGTGAGAAACTGTGAGTGAATGAGGCTTACATTTTACAACTTTCTCTCCTGGTGATCAACATAGGGTTCTATAAGTACTGAATAACCCCTTTCCTTGACAGAGCAGAGCATCCAACATCTAATTACTTTTCACTAAGTCCCACTACTTAAATCAGGTCCTATTATTCTCTAATGGCACTTCACGCTGAACTACTCCTTCAAAAAGTGGACTGCTGATAATCAGCTTTCTTAGACATAATCCATTGGAAATCAAATGAGGACCTTTTAAAATTAATCACATTTTTGTTCCTGAATCAATATCTTGCTCTTTATAATGGTCATTATGCTGACTAGCTATGGCACATATCTTGTCATATAAAACTCAAAATTTTACTTATTTCCCCTCTATCGGCAAAACAGATAAGTCAGCAAGTTTTCTTAATTTTACCTCATTAGATTTTCTTACTCATCTCTTGTCACCATTCCTCAATTTCAGTTGGTCTTTAGTTTCCGCTTGTACTCATTGATGTTTCACTCTCCAGAAATATATCCTACCCCACCCAGAGAAAACATTGATTCATTGCAATCTTTCCTTTAAAAACATAGCAGAATGTAGAGGCCAAATTATGAGGTCGAGACCAGCCTGGCACATATTTCGAGACCCTGTCAACAACAACTAAAACAATTGCAACCTAGTGTTCTACTACTTGTAGAATAAACTCATACTTAATTCCAGTAAGCCCAGTAGGTCCCTCATATCTAGGATTTTGTATTTCATGTGTCTACCTCCAGGAGTACTTTTGCTTTTAGCAGCTTTCTCCATTATCATTGTTTTCTCGATTTCCCCCTGTTTCTGTGAAATACTACTTTATTCTTGTATTTGTGGGTCTCATGCTTGACTTCAATCATAATTTCTCTTTGGCTTCAATGACTGTACTGAAATCTTATAGCAGATACATTTACTGTACTCATACAATCCATATATGTGCACAAATATTTGGCTGCATAGCTTTAGTGTGTATTTGAGATATACGTGGAAACATTTAATTCCCAGTTCATTACAGATCTCACAGGCTTTGGGTAGGTGTATATTGCCATATGTCCTTATATTTTTCTAGTTTGGAAAACTGTAGCAGCCTTCTCCTATTTTAGCAATTCTATTCCAGTTATATATTGGTTTGCTTGTGAGTCTTTTCTTCTATTACTCTGCCAGAGTAATTGAGACATGTCTGTTTCTGTGGCATCTTCCCAAGGAGTGTTTTATCTATTTATTTATTAAGATGTATTTATTTATTTATTTGAGTGTGTTCCTGAATTATGGATTTTCAAAGCATTCCTGCCTAATGCATGTAGAAGCCACAAGAGGGTATGGGATCCTTTGAAACTGGAATCGCTGACAGTTGTGAACCACAGTGTGGATGCTGAGAATCTTATCTCGTATGGTCCTCTGCAAATCAGGAAATGATCATAATACTTGTGCCATCTCTCTAGCCTGAGATAGAACTGTCTCTCTGTCTCTGTCTCCCTCTGTTTCTCTGTCTCTCTCTGTGGGTCTCATGCATGTGTGAGTTTTAATGTATAGCTGGCAGGACACTGTGCTCACATACATATTATCCCAGCACCCCGGAAGTTGAGAGAAGACTCACATGTTTGAGAATAGCTTATGAAAATAATAAGTTCAAAATCAACTGAGGCAACTAACAATCCCCTTACTCAAAGTAGAAGCAAATCAACAACAAAGCACACTTGCATATGGTGCAGGGTAGAGTGTTTCCTTCTTTGCTTGGCCTGTATAAATCTCTGGCTTTGATATCTGGTACTGGAAAGAAAAAGCAAATTTGTAAATCATTCTGTTTTTGACTTTTAGTCTGGGAATTAGCTGTTCCCTCTAGGAACAGAGATGTTATTTGTTTTTCTTCTAGCATGCGATATTGCAGTGTTCACTATTTGATACATGATCTATTACAAATTTATTTAAGATTTTATAACCAAAATAGGCCTTACAAAGATGCCTACAGTCTTAGATAGTGTTCTAATTCTCATGCTACATTGCATTTGTGACCTGATAGCTATTCAGTATGTCTTATACTTTATCACTTTTTAGTCAGTTGAAAGATTTTGCAAGAAACACACACACACACACACACACACACACACACACACACACACACACATATATATATATATATATATATATATATATATATATACTTTTTATATATAAACTGTCAGACTGAGGAACCATCTTTCTCTCTTAAAACAGTAAATAGAATGCTGGGACAGCCTGATTGGAGTTGTTTGAGAGTAAAGGAGAAAGTTCATGTTAGTATTTGAAAGTATAAGAAAACTGTACCAAGGGAGTCAGAGCTGTGGTGAATTGGTCTCATGTGGGTTCAAGCTAAAACATCAATGGAAACTGTGTATTAAAGGAATACTTAACTTTTTACTCAGATGAAAGAAAAATGCAGCTTATTGTACTTACAGGAAAATACACATGCATACCGTACTTCAGTAATAGTAAAAATCCCCTTTTCAGTGATGTTGTGACAACTTATTACCTTTGTAGGAAAAGAAAACAGAATCATCTATAAGTAGTAGCATTTCAATGTGACACTTTGGAGTCACTCTGTAGATTTCATCTTTGATGTGATGCTTTTCATAAATTGACAAATGTAAGGCTGTGTTTGCTCTCATCACCAACTTTGATCTTTCCTTCAGCTGAGGCAGACCCAGGACTCATGTCATTATTATCATTAAGCTCTGCAAGAGCCACAATATTTTTCATTTTAAGCAAGCCATGAAGGAATTTATACTTTCCTTGTTTTCTTTCTTATACCAAGTGTGTTGTGTTTTGGGATTTACAATCATATATATATATATATATATATATATATATATATAATCATATATATATATGAAACAAAATGTTAACCATAATTCAAAATTTTATATTTTCCTGATAATAATTTCTTGCCCAGATATGAACTTTCTTAATTTAGGAATCAGGTTTGTCTTTCTATCTAAATGACCATAATGCAGTAACTAATAGAAAGGTAGACAGAAACTTAGAATTTATGTATTTTAGGGTAAGGCTTGGTGTCCTGTCATTTTATTATACAATATATATATTCCAACTAAGTTGTTGAGAATGCATTTTGATTTGGTTATTAAATTATTGGTAGATATTTTTATATAATTGTAACATGAAACCTATTAAATCATTTCCTCCATGCAAAATATGTGAGTTGTGCTTGTGTCAGTGTCAAAGTAATCTTACTAGTGTTTAGACTGTTCTAGAGAGACTGAATAATACATTAGTTGTTGAATGGTCAATTTGACTATTTCAACAAACATGTGAGGAGACCATAAGGAGACCATAAAACAGTGGATTTTTAGCACATATTTGATTATTTATCTCTCACCATCATCAGAAATTGTCATGAAGAGTTGCTATGATTCTGAGATTGGAAGAACTGAAATATATATATATATATATATATATATATATATATATATATATAGTGTGTGTGTGTGTGTGTGTGTGTGTGTGTGTGTGTGTGTGTGTGAAAGCTGTGTTAAGCCAGTTATCCAAAGAGACCCCCAAGGTCACAGATAGAGTGCCTAATTCCCCTGTGTGTTGTTTAATTGTTTAATCAGAGGGGGCAAATTATTTCTTAGATGTGTTATGATTGCAGTTTTGCAGCTTAGAACAAAATGGTGTCCTATATTTATATAGTACCATTAAATCTCGTCTCATCCAATCATGTAGCAAAAAAGTTCCTTAGTGCATAGCATGTGAACAATCCTAAGAGAACCAATGTCACTTTTGTAGTTCTCAAAGAACTTCAGGTGTAAATTTTATTCTAACATAAAGCACAGAAGTGAAAACATACAACTTTTGGAAGATAACACTAGAGAAAAGAACAAAGAGATTAAGTTGACTTATCTACCTTGCATCACTTAAATACTTTTCTACTTTTTCAAGTTTAGACATAGACCTGGGATATGTGCCCATTTGAATTGCCAAATACTTTATTAAGCATTTTTAATTATTTTTAAATTATAATATAATCATATCATAACCTCCTTCCTTTTTCTCCCTCCAAACCATCCCATATACCTCACCACTTGCTGTTTTTCAACTTAATGGCCTCTTTTTGGTTTTTAGTGTGTGTGTGTTCCTAAATATATAAGTACAACTTGCTTAGTCTGTATAATGTTAGTTTTATGTATAAGATTTCAAGGCTTATTATATGGTATAGAATATGTAGTTGCTATACTCTTCCCTGATGCGTTGGTTTGAAGGAAAATGGTCACCAAAGAGGGGGGCACTATTAGGAGGTGTGGCTTTATTGAAGTAGGTAGGGCCATGTTGGAGCAAATGTGTCACTGTGGAGGTGGGTTTTTACCTCTCATATATGCTCAAGCCACACCCAGTGTCTCAGATCATATACTGTTGCCTGTGAATCAAGATGTAAGGACACTCAGCTCCAGCAGCTACGTCCCACCATGGTGATAACAGGTCATGTTTAGGCATTTATCTTGATGATACTTTATGCATGTAGCTTCAAGCACTTCTAGGAGACATTCCATTTATCTTGTTCTTACATTTTTCTTGCTCCCTTTTCTTCAATGTTTCTAGAACCTTGTGTGAGTGAATTGTACTATAGATTTATCAATTGGAAATGGGATCCACAACCCTGCAATTTGATTGGTTATGTTTTTTTTTTTTTTTTTTTTTTTTTTGTAATGGTCACCATCTGTTTCAAAGAAAATTTTCCTTGATGAGTGGCAAAGATTAATCTAAATCAAAAATAGTTAAATGCTATGCCAGTTTAGTAAAGTGGTAGTTATAGGTTCTCTAAGATTCATGATTTCATAGCCCTGTGTAGTTGGCTAGATTTTTAATATTAAACATGATTTCTCCCTTGATGAGGGGTTTAGTCCACTTAGAAATCTGTTGGTTATTGCCAAGCTTTGTGTGCCACTAAAGTATGCTTAGGCTTATGGTGTCTTGCTTGTCTTAATTGTGGTTCATAGGCCTCATTCCTGAGCAGAACTCACAGTTGCTCCCCTCTTTTAGAAGTTAAGCTTCTAATTTGATTTTATTTTAAATTTTACTTTACATCCCAATTGAAGTTTCCCCTCCCTCCTCCTATTTCTTCCCCCAACACACTCCTACTCATTTCTCCTCTGTTTCTGTTCAGAAAGGGGCAAACCTACCAAAGGTAACAATAAAGCATGGCACATCAAGTTCCACTAAAACCAAGCACCTTCCCTTATATTAAGCCTTGGCAAGGACATCCAGTGTGAAAAATAGGTTCTCAAGAGACTGCCAAAGTAAGACAACCTCCCTGCTCCCAGTATTAAAAGCTCCCGTGTCTCTAGGTTAAGGGAGCATCCCTCCATGGGGAAATGGTCTCCTGAAATCCATTGCTGCACAACGACATTTTTCAACTATGTTTATAGTAGGATTATATGCAATAGCCAGAATCTGGAAGCAACCTAGATGTCCCTCAACTGAAGAATTGATAAAGAAAAGGTGGTGCATTCACACAATGGAGTGCTTGTTACTCAGCAGGAAAAAAAAAAAAAAAAGCAAACAAAAACAGAATCTCGAAATTCGCAGGGAAATAGATGTAAATTGATTGAAGAAACCATCCCCAGTAAGGTAACCCAGTCACAACACCACAAATATGGTATGTACTCATATATGGATTTTATACATAGAACAAAGGATCACTAGCCTAACATCCACACCACCAGAGAAGCTAGAAAGCAAGGAGGACATGGTCCCTCACAGAAGGAGAATGGAATAAAATCTCATGAGCAAATTGGGAACAGGTTTTTTTTTTTTTTTTTTTTTTTTTTTTTGTGGGGGGAGGGAGGAGGTTAGGAGAAAGAAAATGTGAGAAGACGAGGGCAGAGGTGGGCATGACAGAGCAGGAAGACTGAGTCAGGGAAAGAATAGAGGAGAGCAAGAGAAGAGATACCATAATTAGGGAGCTATTTTAGGTTAAAAGAGAAATCTGGCACTATCAAAATGTCCAGAGACCTACAAGGATGCCCCAATTAACAATCTAAGCAATAGTGGAGAGGCTACCTTAAATGTCCTTTGCCAATAATGAGACTGGTGACTACCTTATATGTCATCCTACAGCCCTCATCCAGTAGATGATGGAAACAGAAGCAGACAACTACAGCTAAATACTGAGCAGAACTCCTGGAAGCCAGTTGCAGAGAGGGATGAGTGATTAGCAAAGAAGTCAAGACCAGGCTGGAGAAACCCACAGAAACAGCTGACCTGAACAAGGGGGAGCTCATGGACCCCAGATTTATATCTGGGAAACCAGAATAAGACTGACCCAGAATCCCTGAATGTGAATCTCAGTTAGGAGGCCTGGAAAGTATATGGTGGTATGAGATTTGAGATTCCTCTATTCAGAATTCTCTCTCTAGATCTTTATCCCACTATTATATTTGATTTTTTTTCTGGTGTCCAATCCCTTGATTTCTTTATATATTTTGAAGATCAACCCACTGTTAGATATGGGGTTCTTTTCACATTTTTTTACAGTGCTGTTTTGTGCTATTGACAGTATCCTTTGTCTTACACAGCTTTTTGGGTTCATGAGAGCCCATTTATTTATTGTCTTAGTGTCTGTTCTACTGGTGTTCTTTTCATGAAGTTGTCTCCTGTTCAATGCTACTTCCTACTTTTTATTCTATCAGGTACAGTGTCACTGGGTTTGTGTTGACATCTTAGATTCATTTGGACTTTACTTTTCTGCAGGGTGATAGGTATAAATCTATTTGCATTCTTCTACATAAAGATGTTCACTTAGACCAGCAATACTTGTCAAAGATGGTTTCTTTTTCCAGTGTATAATTTTTGTTTCCTTATTAAAAATAAGCTTTCCATGGGTGTGTGGATTTAAGTCTGGGTCCTGGATTCAATTCCATTGATCCACCTCTTTTTATTTTTTTATGCCAATAATATGCTGTTTTTATTACTATAGCTCTGTACTGGAGTTTGAAATCAGGAATGGTGATACCTCCAGAAGTTGTTTTGTTATACAGGTTTGTTTTAGCTAACCTGGGTTTTTTGTTTTTCATATGAAGTTGAGTGTTTATCTTTTGGAATTGTGTTGGAATTATGATAGTGATTGCAATGAATCTGCAGATTGCTTTTTTTAAGATGAATATTTTTTTCTGTCTAATCCTGTGAATCAATGTGCATGGGGGATCTTTTCATTTTATAACATCTTGTCCAATTTCTTTCTTCAAAGACTTGAAGTTCTTGTCATACAAGTCTTTCACTTGTTTGGTTGGTATTACTTAAATATTTTATATTATTTGTGGCTATTGTGCAGGGTGTTGTTTCCCTAACTTATTTCTCAGTCTTTTTTTTTTTTTATCATTTGTATGTAAGAGTACTACTGATGTTTTTGAGTTAATCTTTTAACCAACCAGTTCAACATTCCCCTGGTTGAATCTGTGCATATATATATATATATATATATGTATATATATGTATATATGTATATGTATATATGTATATGTATATGTACATATATATATGTATATGTGTATATGTATATGTATATGTACATATATGTGTATATACATATATATGTATATATATATAATCATGTCATCAGAAAATAGCAATACTTTGACCTCTTCTTTTCTAATTCCTCTCCTTTTATTGTCTTACTGCTCTACTAGAACTTTGAGTAATATGTTGAATACATGAGAGAGTGGACAGCCTTGTCTTATTCCTGATTTTAGTGGAATTGTTTTGAGAATCTCTCTATTAAATTTGATGGTTGTTTTTATATATTGCTTTTATTATATTAAGGAATCTTCTTTATATCACTGATCTCTCCAAGACTTTTATAAAGAATGTGTGTTGAATTTTTTAAAGGCTTTTTCAGCATCTAATGAGATGATCATGTCAAATTTTTCTTTAAATTTGTTTATATGGTGGTTTACATTGGCAGATTTTTATATGTTGAACCCTCCATGCATCTCTGGGTTTGAAACCCACTTGTTAATGGTGGATGATTTTTTTTTTTGATGTATTATTGGATTTTGTGTGCCAGTATTTTATTAAGTATTTTTTCATCAATGTTCATGGTGGAAATTGGTCATAATTTTCTTTCTTTGTTTTGTCTTTGTTTGGTTTAAGTATCAGGGTGAACATGGCCTCAACAATGAATCTGGTACTGATCCTTATGTTTCTGTTTTGAGAAATAATTTGAGTATTAATATTAGCTCTTCTCTGAATGTTTGGTAGAATTCTGCACTAAAATCCTTTGGTTTTGGGCTTTTTTACTTGAGAGACTTTTAATGAATGTGTCTATTCCCTTGAGAGTTATATATATTTAAACTGTTTATTTGATCCTGATTTAACTTTAGTAAGTGGCATCTCTTTATTTTCTTATATAATATGTTTTTCAATCAGTGCTTAATTCTTGGATTTTGTAATTTAATGACTGCAGATTATAATGGATGAGCTACTACTTTAATTTATTGGTCAATCCAGTTTGGATATTGAAATTAAATGAACAAATAAAAAAAAAAACAGGAAAAAGACACCTTTACAGCAAACTCATAAAGATGTTTCTAAAATCTCTTTGCTCTTTTATTTGGGTAGCATGATCATTGTACACTTGTCCACCTTGGTCTTTGCATGAGAAATTATCTTAACGAATTTGGTATAGCTGGCATCATATTTCCATTTCTGTTCACTAATTTCTTTAGCTCTCTTACTACTGTACTTCAGGTACATTTGAATGATCTATCCTGTAACCTGACTCTGGTCTATCCTTACATCTTATTTGTACCTCTGGTAACTTTCTAACATGCTTTCATTGGTCCTACCTCATTCAGTTCACTTGCCAACTGTCTACCCAGAGGATTTACTACATTTTATCCAAATATAATCATTTCTCTTGAAATTGTAGTAACTTACTAGACTCTGTATCAGTGAATTGCAATACATCTACTGCTTCGACAATGATTGAAGATTTCTGTGTGACTGGGAATTCCATAGCAGGTTGTAAGGTAGCAGTGCAGGTTAATAATTTCCATTTGTACTTGAGAAAGAACACTGAAAAAATATGCCCGACAGAATTTGGGATCATTCAAGACAGTAAGGCAAGTTGCTAAATATAAAATTGCCTTGCTTATCTTTCTCTTATTATGGACTCTCTGTTCAAGCCATGCATGATTGCATGTATTTTCCGCTTTCTTTTATGCCTTCCTGCTTTTTCACAAGCTGTTCCTTTAGTCTTGAATGGCCATTCTTATCTGTTAAGCAGGCTAATTCCTACCTGCTTGATAAGAGGTAGGAGGACAATTCTTCATCTATGAAATTGTCCCTGACCTACTGTCTCCCACAGAGAGCCATTCTCACTCTTCTAGGTGACCCTATCTCACTTAGTAAATACAAAATCCTACTGAGAAAGAGCTCTTGTTAAATCTGGTGAGCAACTGTGAGTATTGAAGCCCAAGTCAGTATATAAGCTAGTTCACCTATACACATGGACCTGACACATTTTCTATCTTCTATATATGGCTGTTGATTCTGCCATGGCTGCTGTATTGAAGATACTTGGTAATACTTGGAGCAATGAATTTAAAAATGTGTTACAGGGCTTTTTTTGTTTTCTTAAGGGCTAATAATTCAAGTAAGTCTAAAGCAAAAGAAATGTCAAAAAAAATTATGGTATACCATTCACAGGTATCAAAAACTGGTGTCATGTTCCTCCTAACAGGACCAACTAAGTGAAGTCCTTGTTATAATACTGAACTTATGATATTATTTTGTTTCTAATATATACGAGAAAAGGTAGGAGGCAAGAAATAAAGGGAATGTCATCAGAGGCCCTGGCCTCTGGGAAATTGGATGATGGATAGTGAAGAATTATTCCACTATCCAGGTGACCACTGGGTACTTTCTTTTAGGTCAAATGTTGAGGATACCATTAGAAACGACACACTTGCATTAGAGTGAGAGACAGGTATATATGACCCTCATTGTCAATATACACTCTGCACTTTTAACTGTGTTTCTACTCTTCTGAGAAGAGGGATAGAAAAGAGCAGAGAAGAATGAAGCAGTGATTGTTCTCATGGTAAGGAGTTTTGAAATCCTTGGTTTCAAGTGCACCTTGTCAAAGGAGGTAACTGAGGTTTGGCCATCCATGTTGCAAATACAGGAGAAGATATGGTCAAGGAAGACAGATTTATAGAAAAGAGATTATTCAATGTAGAAGGTGAGATCACAGTGCAGGGGTATATGTTTGAACTCCCATCTCCTGGCATAGTCTAACAGCTGTGTAGAGTGTGTGTAAGACTAAAGAGCCTCATTAGAAGCCATTCATCTATGTTGGCTAGAAACCAACAAGAACCCTCACAGACAAAACTGTGGTGAACCTCATTAATACACCAATGCTCATCATGTTTACTGCCCACCTCTTTATGCACATCATTGCAAGAGCTACTTTCTAAAGGATGGAAGAAAGGAAAGCACCGAAAAAGAAAATACATCCATTTTCCAATTAACTTCCTAAGTCTTCAATGAGATCCAACAATGGGGAAGAGTTAACGTTCACATAAATCAGCATATGGAATCTTGTGCTGAGTTGTAGTATGAAAACAAGTGCCCAGACAAGTGCTTGTTAAAAATGTCTGACTTCTGTGGGGAATAGAAACTCAACAGAATATGTTGGCAGGCAATGATTAGAGAAAAATAATCCATTTCATATCTTATAACATTGCACTGGCCTTACCTTCAGAAATCCAGTTTACTTGAATGAGAGTAATGAGGCAACAGGAGTTCACCAAGGCTGACTTGTTATAACACTGTGATACAATTTTACTTTCAGAAAGTGTGCCTAGAGGTGTGGAAATACCCAGGTCTGATTGCGATGAACAAAGAGGCCTAAGGATAAGATTGGAGATAAAAGGAACTTGCATTTGTACAAGAGTCTGGGGGAATAAAAGTGTCAGCCAGAGTGGAGTGAGGTTTATATTGAGTTAGAAAAAGGAAGCAGAAATAAATGAAAACCGGTTTTCTCTTGGTTTTCTGCATCCTGGAAAGGTGATGTGATGGCAGAGGGCATGAACATCATGTTAAGGAGTTTCTAGTTTGTTGTGGATGTCAAATAGGCTTCCACTCTGTCAGAGAGAGCAGATTTCAACTAGTTACAGGTACTGTGCTTCTTGATTTGAAATATAGATCATATTATATGAACTGACATCTGTCCATTGAATGCCACCTAACTCAGAATGAACCCTAAAAATTTGCTTCTTTCTCTCCCAAGAGAATAATGTTATTGTGATGAAGAAGATATTAGCTCCACACATTTTGTTAAATCAGTTGAGACATTCTTCAAACTTGTCTTTCAACAACATTTCAGAATGTTCTACCCTACTATTAAAGAATAATCCAGAGAACTGTGGTTTTGCAGTAAGAGGTTTGCTTGAGGAACTCCAGTATTGTAACTTGAAGAAATCCAGAGCTCTGTGCTGAGCTAATGAATTATTATCTCTTGAGTTCATTACTGACATCCTGGCTTGATTCTTTAATGCATGATTGGATTTTGGTAAAATGATAAAATATGTCTTCTGGGCCTTGTAAAACAGTGACCTCTTAAAAGGAATGCTTTGCTACAACCTGTGGACCAGGAAGTCTCCATACATTGTTTAATGTTGTGTTAACTCATATTTAGAATTTAATCATCTACTACTTAGTGCCAAACATTGAAAATTCTCGATATGAGTTATTGGTCAGAGAAGTAGCAAAAGCTCCCAAAGCAACACAGACTATTATCATTGCTATTAGTTGCCTACCATAGCATGAAGGCAAGGTATATTGCTGAATATATAAAATACTTTAGCTGTAGGACATAGAACCAGCTAGAACTGACCTAGAAAATTCTTCTGCACTGTCTAGATTTCATGGTGCCAGAACATGCTATGCAGTCCATCATGGAAAAAAAAGTCATGAGTGCATTGATCTTAGTGGGGAACCTCTATGATTTTTATGATAAATAGATGTGCTGTCAAATCATATTCTTACATTCTAAAGATTTATGTTTATGCCCATTGTAACTATTGATTTTGCCAAGAAGCTTCTTTTTGCCATGGTCATTGAAGATACTCATACCCAGGCAAAGCAGTGAGAATGAAAGTAACTATTCAGTGCTCAGCCCTAAATGATAAGTTAACTCTCATAAGGCTCAGAGAACATCACAGAAGAGGCAGGAAAGAATGTAAATGCTAGAGAATGGAGAGGACTCTTCTGAAACCTTGTCTTCTGGACATGGCATGGCTGTGGCCCTCTGGAATTCACAGCAGCTATAATAATCTATACAAAATCAAGCAAGTCAGTACTACAGCATGGAAGGGTGGGAGGTTTATCAGACTCCAACTTTAGCTAAGGACACAGCTGATGACTTTTAGGAAAGGACTTTTTATTTTCCGTGGCATGACAATTCAATCATGTTACAATATTCTAAAGGATGGTCCCACACCCGTGTTCATGTAGGCATCAGTAAATGAAATCCATGTGCTAAAATAACGAGGACAATAAATGGGATGGGGAAGTAGCAGCAGCGCTTGGGTGAAATGGGAGGGATGTATTTATGTTGGATGTGACTAAGACACGTGAAAGCAAAGCATAGAAAGTTAGGAGTCAAAGTGCTTCTTAAATGTGTCTTCAAAGTGCTTCTTAAACGTGTCTTCAAAGTGCAGACTTAACACAGGCAGACACAAAACAGCAAACTCATCACACAGCCACAGTTACATAGCTGAACCGCAGGTGTACTCTGCTCCTCAGTGCAGAAAATGACATGAAACCTCATGCAGGCATTAAGGGAAAAGGATTGAAGTGTTAAAAAATTGTTAGCCACCTGCAGTACAGCACAAGAGCAGGTGCATATGTTAAATATCTACAAAGTCAAAATGACTTGAAAGCTTTTGCATGGCTATAATGTCATTTTTTGCCCTTCAAAAACCTTATAGCAAATAAAACAATGCATGGTGTAAAAACTTTGTTTTCAGAAGAAACTATAACTTTACTTCTTAAAATGGTTATATTGAACCAAAGCAAAAAATAGGATCCTCAAATAAATACAAGTGCATATATCTTTTACAGTAAAAATTTAAATTTTATCTCCTTCCTGTGGCATAGCCATCTAAGATTAAGAGAAGCCACCAGCAAGTTTATTATTAATTTCTTTAGGTTTTTGTAAAATTCAAGGCAACTTATGACAAGATAGATACTAGGAATGTTCCTTGGGTTTATTGGCAGTGAGTAACATTATAAATATTGCCTGCAAAAATGGTTTTTAGTAAATGTTATGAAATAAATTATTTTTATGTGTTTTGCTAGAGTTGACTTTATATTCATTTAAGAAATTATTATGTTTCATCAATAAATAATATTTTCAATAAATCATGAATTAAGTTTTACTGTGGCATGTTATGAAAAAACACTGTGACTTTAAAAATAAAAATTTTATGATTATTAATGCTTGTTGAAGATTAAAAACATCTATTTTATTTTCTTCAATAACAATATCAATAACACAAGAGTAAAAAAATGAAATGGCTTCTGTTGTGTTATTAGATTATCATTCAAAGAAAGCAAATTCAAAGTATTTCCCTATAATGTATAATTTTCTGTTAAATAAGTACTTACCATCATGTAATTCAGTCTTCATTTAAATAATTTAAAATGCATTTTCACATATTTTTCTTCTGTGCTCTTTTGGAAATTTACATTAGTTGTAGAATACAAAGGCTGATGTGTCAATCTAAAATGTTTTTTGCTACTGTCAATAAGATAATCTTGTATCATAAATACTCTACTCTATTTGGAGCTAAGGTAAGTTATAGGATATATTCAATGTTACAAAAAATAGTTTCTCCTAGCCTAGCCATCCATTTGTTCCTTATGTTTTACAGTCAAGTGGAACACAGGCAAAAGAATTGTCAGAAGGAATACCTGTGTCCCACTTCCAAGCAGACCCTCTTTGCACTGAAGTTTTCCAACACATGTGATCCCCAGCTGGCCCTGAAGTCCATGTGTGGAGAATGTGTCACCTCTAGGAGATGCCTCTTTTATCTTCAGTAAAACTGAGGGAATAATCTAAACTAAATTAAGCTAAACAAAAGTATACTAAGATAAGCTCTGTCTCGTTTGAAGGCATGGGGATTTCAGTTTCTCTGACAGTGCTTTTGGTATTTTGTTTGCTTCTTGGATTTTCATAATCATGCATGTTTTCATAATTATATGTGTATTTTGGATATTTAACAAACATTTACAAATGTCACCAGTAGGATCCATTACTAACACCATTGTAGGAAGGCAACTGAGAGAGAAGCTTGTATTTGGAGGTTAATGCAGGTTTTAGGTATGGTAGTTTCCATTTCAAGCTCATTTAAACTCTTCATTTTCCATCATACTTTTTGGTCTCTAAATCTAGGTGGAATTGAATCTACAAAATCTACAATGTGAAATTTCAAGTGTCAAAGTATTCCACAAATAATGACATATACATACATACATACATACATACATACATAATCAATGCATGAAAGAGTAGTTAGGCCACTTTCATAGAATTATTTCTTTTTTAATTAGGATATCTTAAATGGTAAGACTATTTAATTTAGCATCTTGCAGTGACACTAACTCACAGCTTCACTAGAAGGAAAAAGTTAAGCTCCCCAAGGTTTTTGGCATGCAACACCCAAAAGACAGATTGACATTTAAGTTCGATCAGGTGTGTGAAACTCTGTTCCCCTTTTGAACTTTAAGGAGACAGAGTCCTTAATCATTCCTCTCAATCTTTACTGCTTTGCATATGCCACGTTTGTGAGATTGAAACTTTTGGTTGGCACATTAAGAACTTTAATCCCCCCTTTTGAGAGATCAGTGTAATCTGCTTCTGCTGCCTGTTTTATACATGAGGAGACTCTCTGAAGCAGGCGAAACTCAATAACAGTGGTGGCTGACTTGCAGGATAATTTAAAGATGCAGCCATCTGACAGCTGATTCTTCAGTGACTCCACATCTACTGACAGAGGTAAAAGAAAATGCTGAAGTTGTCAGTCTGCTTCTATTTTTTATGAGCAAATTTTGTACTTTTTGGAGTGATGGGATGGAGGTGCCTTGCAGGAATGAACTTCATGTGCCAATCTGCAAAGCAATCCTTGCACCTCCTTGTGTGGGAATAGCACTTGTGGGGCATTTTTCACCTGAGGATGGCAGAGCGACTCATTAAAATGGATTTATTAAGCCTACAGGGCCCTGTGTAGAAGAAGGATGGTCAGTTTCTAGTTCATCAACATGGAAAAACTGGGTAGAAAGAATCCAAATAACTAGGTTATAGGATACCAAATTGGCAAATTTTATTCACTTTCTTCCCTGATTTTATAAGTGAGGTCAGTTTAACCATGCAATATGTTGATTCTTTAAGCTCAATAATTGTATAAATTTAAAGTACAGTTCTTTGCAAAATCAGCCTGTCTGACATTTTGGGCCAGCTGATTCTTCTTTGTGAGATGATGGGAGCTGTCTTGGGTATTAAAGCATGGCAAACAGCACAGCTTTACTGGTCTCTACCCACAGATGCTAGAGCAATACCTCATTTTGACAACCAAATATATCTTTAGGCTTTACTAAATATCTTTGGGGGGGATAGGCCCCACTTTCCCTCCAACAAGAATTATTGTCACTTACATAAACTGAAAAGAAGCCTACCTCATATTGAATCGTAGATTTGGATCATTACATATGAATACAATTTCAAAGTGAGAACATTGAAAGCAATACGTAAACACAAGGTTGATTTAAGAAAACTGTAGTAAGGCACAAAGATCCAGGACTTAAGATTCCTCTGGGTGAGAGTAATATTAAGTAGTCAGTACAGGCAAGGTGGTCTAATGTGAGGGACCCATTCATTTAGCCAAACAGGAAGGGAGTTGGCAAGAGGCAGGTGCCATCCCAGAGTCTCGCTGGGAAGACCGAGCTACAGGACAGGGTGTTAGAGTAGAAGCTCGAGCCTAAGGCTTGTGATAGACTGCATCCACAGCATAAGATCACAGCTGTTCTACCTCTGCCATGCTGCTTCAGATGATGATGCTAGGGTTGAGTACACTCTCCATAAATTATGTTTGGATGTAAGTGCTGGTGAGTCTGCTAGAGAAAGGCATCAATAATTATTGAAAGTAGCTTGGAAAGCAGAAGCCATCAAGGAGGACCTCACCTTTTTATATATCACCTATGTGTTGCCACATGCTAATTTATCCCCTGAGGCTACATTAAATCAATTCCTAAGCTATAATTACTACTAGAAGTAGTAATTTCATATATTTAAATATCATTTAGCAATTTCCCAGTGCTAACAGTAAGAGCACTGCTATCATTGATCTTGTCACTTAGTTCCTGAAAGAAAGACTTCCTCCTTGGAACTGAGAATTCTTTTCATTCTCTGTAATTAATTTTGATTTCCCTTTGCAAAGCACTGAAATTATTTTCTCTAGTGTAAAACATGTTCAAACCATCTCAGTCTTTATATGAGGCATATTAGTTCTACAATAGCTTCTCATTCATTAATCCACCAATTTATTCATGTAACCAGTGAATCTACAATATCTTTTGAACATACACTGATGTTAGGCACTCATGTAAATAAAGGACTTGCTAATATTCATAAAAGTGATTCCTGTTGTCAAGTAGATTTACTAAATTAAAACATTTTATAACTGTTATAATATAAATATATACTGTATCTATATATTATAATCAGGAACACAGGAAGACCTTTGTTGGGATAAGTAGTAGCTAAGAATACATAGTGATAAGGATAGAATTATGAATAACCTCATTGAGCACTCTAAAAGAGTCAGAAAGTTTAGCAGAATACCTTTCAAGCATATGAGTGCCTCTGCTGGACACATATTGTAATAGGCTTACTCTGATGACATTGTGGAATATGAATAAGACTTGAGTAAGAATGCTGGTAAAGTGATCAAGAGAGAATGATAATCAGGCTACAGTGGTAGTATATATATGTGACAAATGGTGATGACCTGACCTGAAGCATTAGTAATGGGAAAGATTGATGTGGATTTGTCTATGGTAGCTATAGCTGGTAGAGTATAATGAGTATATAAGTACAGTTATTGTATATAATGATGTTGGACTTGAAGAACCGAAGTCTAGTACTAAGTCTGCCTTGGGTCAACATGTTCAACCCAAGAGCATCTTTGTGGCATTGTGGGTTGTGGGCACACTTGCATCAATCCTAACAGTCATCATAGATCTTTTGAGTAATTTTCTGCCTTATCTCCTATACTCTTTATTGTAATGTGTTTTCATGCCTATTCTATCCTACTCTTGCTTCAAATTTCAGTGCATATATATATATACATATATATATGTATATATATATGATTTCTTAATTTTCAGTGTTAATATTATTTTTCTTACTTTTTTCCATTTGTTCGTCTCACATTTAGAACCACTAATTTCTCCCAAATCCTTGTACTTAAACTCTAAACACACACACATACACACACACATACACACACACACACACATGCATATATTGTATCAATATTTTGATAAGCATTGGATAAATTGAGGAAGATATTTGAATGTCTAGTTTCAACTATCGTTCTGGTATTACAATTTATTCTGAGAACTCAAGTGTCATTACTAGACAAAATTGCAAACTTGAGCATTCTTATATATAGCCACTGAAGTCATGACAATAGGCACAAACATTTGCAAGAAAAGATATGTTGAAAGAGAAAGTCTGGATTTGATGTGTAACTCAGTGCTATAGTGCCATCCTTGCAACAATGCCCTAGTTTTGATCACTGGAAACCTTCTACTCTGACTCTTCCTATTAGAGAATTCACATTTTTTTTCTCTCATTCCTGATTCACTTTCTTTATCATTCCAGATTCCTAGCTCTAAGTCTTCTGATGGGTGGGGGCTTTTGAGAGGGAAATAACAATACAGAGGATATGAATTGGGAAACAGAAAAATGTGTAGAAGACTCTAACCGGGGAAGAGAAAGAGAAATCAGAACAGTAGAAGAAAGAAGGGGAAGGGACAAATAACACCAGGCTTGTCTAATAAAGCTTCAGAGAACTTATGTTGTAAATATATACAAGGTATACATATTTTATGCTCATATTATTTTATATACATACTACATATTTGTACTTTATACATCACACATATATACTACACATACAAACACATACAAATATTTATGTATGTATACACACACTATATATATATATATATATATATATATATATATATATATATATTATTTAGGATACATGTATCTTAAAGCAATTTGAGCTAACAATGCTTCTCAACAAAATACACAAACCAGAAACTAAAAAAACTGAAATAATCAGGCATGAGGGAGGAGACTTTGAAGAGCTGTAGGGAGGAAAAAGAAAGTAGAGAATAGTGTGATCTTATTTAAAAATATATAAAAGAGAAGATATTGAAAGCCAAAGAATTTTTTTATTTTATTTAATTTTATATAACAAAGTCCAATTAAATGAAAAAAAAAACATTTATACACAATATTTGGGAATTTGGGCGTCGTTCTTTCCAAACTACTTCCTGCTGGTAAGGGGCGCTGTCTTGGGGGATTCGAAGAAGATTCAGATATCCTGGCTGTAGTCTGTAGGGCTGTTTTGTCCAGCTGTTTTGAATGTAGAATCAGCTTGTACTCTGTTTCAGGCGGTCTGGTGTGATCAAACCACATTAGTCTGGAAGGAATCCACATCTTTTCATTTTCTGTGGAAACAAAAATAGAAATCCTTTTCCCCAGTAACTTGTCCTTCAACTTAACTTTTGGAGTCAAAGCATTTTTTTAATTTAATTTATTATTTTACATGTCGATCCCAGTTCCCTCTCCCTCCCTCCCTCCCTCCCCCCACCCTCCCTCCCTTCTTTCCCCCCTTTTACCCTCTCTGCCCTCTCACATGCACTCTAAACACCCTCCCCTCCCATCCCCCCACCCCAATTCCATATGTAGGGGAATGCCATGAAAGCCAAAGAATTTTAAGGCCATGAAAAAAATGAGAAAATAATAAAATTAAAGCTAGAAGAAAAGCATACACTTGGGTCATAAGGGGTGAAACATCCTGAGAAGTTAATGGTTTTTCTGGGAATGATGGCACATCCATGCAATTCCACTTACTTAGGTGGCTGAAACTAAAGCTGAAGGATAGAATGACTGAATAACACCTCAGCAATCCAGCAAGTTCAAGGGGGTCATACTAGACAATTTAGTGAGATTCTGTGTCATAGACAGAAAAAGAAATTGCTCAAGGTTAGTAATATAAATATAGTAGACTGCTTGCTTGGCTATTGGTTAAAGCCCCAGTGATGGGAAAATAAAATAAAATAACTTACAAGTACTTTGAGAGAAGAATCAGGGACAATGAATTGAGAAGCTGTTTTGCTTAACTTGAGGCCCATACCAGGAGTGAGATCCCATCCCCCACACTGTCAGGGTGGCCAGGAATTGGACACTGGATAACCCAGAGATCTTGGGTTGGGGCAAACACAATAAAATCAATGATGTGATTCCTAATAATATTCTGCTATACTCATAGATCAGAGCCTCTGTGTATATTAAATTCCTATGAGATGCCTAGCCTGTGATTCATTTGCCTGCTCTTAGACTCTTTTTCTCCTATTGTGTTGCCTTGTCTTGCCTTAATATGGATCAGGAGAAACAAATAGGCCAAATAGTTGTTTATTCAGGGAGAAATAACTTACAACATAGACTTATGAACACCAGCAGTTTTTTGGTCCCAAGGATGCCTCTGGATGCTCTCTTATCCCCGGGCTGCAAGCAAGGGAGCTCTTTGGGCCCCCTCCTCAGACTTTGTTCCCCCAAGTAATGTCTGCCTCTGTCCCCACCCACAATGGGTATGGTTGGTGCCACAGGCACAGTCAAAGTGAGTATCTTTTGCTTTGTCTTACTATGTCTAGTTTTTGTCCTATATGGCGATTCTCTCTTGGAAGCCTGCATTTCTTTTCTGAAGAGGAAGTGAATATGGGGGAGAGGGGAGGTTGTCAGTGGGGATGAGATTTTTGGAAGAAGTGATCAGGTATAATAATACAAATTGATTTATTTAGTAATAAATGTATATCTCTGGGTTAAGGAGGGAATGCTAACTGAGAAAATAAAGAGTATTCTTTCAGTGAAGTTGGAAGAAGGGTGAATTTTAGAGCAATTCATTTGGCAATAAAAGTAAATACATAATATACTGTGTGAGATCTATGAAAAAGGTAGGGTACTGTTTTCATCACAGATGGAACTGTCAACTTGGGTTAATATGTGCCTTTTCAGCACAAACAAAGAGGAAGAGGTAGAGAAGGAAGGATTATACAGATATGGGAATATATAAGCTTGGAGGTTGTAAAAAGTGATTGACAATTTTTGTAGCCTTATGTTCTCAGAGGAGTGCAAAAGAAGGTAATTTGCTAAAATTGGAGAAAATTGGGATGTGACTGCAGAAATAAAATAAAGGTTTAGACTAAGAAAAATAATACCTCCACATTTATCATTAAACACCTTTAGAGGAAGACATTATTTCAATCTTAATGGAAAAGAAACCGAAGTTGAGAGGTCACAGTGCTTCAGAGAGGTTATTAAGTTCTAAGAAGGAGAAATGAGCTTTCTAACCTCTACATGTCTTATTTTACACCTAGTGCTTTTTTGATAGATTATCATAGTAAAAATTAGCAATTACTTAAAGTTGTTGGCCACTGGGTCCTGATGGAGTGAAGAAAGTAGGTGAAACATGGGTAGGACCTACCAAAAGAAGGCAACATCCAAGGGCCAAGATAAAGGGTAATTAAAATTCACTGGAGTGCAATTCATAAATGTGGAGTACAGTCATAGGAAATGTAAAGGCATCAATGTCTGTGCCCATATTTGGGGGTGGGGGGGTTAAGGCTGAAAAGATAAAGGGTACCCCTAGACAGTCTATGGGATCTCTGACAGTGGAACCAGTATTTATCCCTAAAGTACAAATGGCCTTTGGAAGCCAATTCCCCATTGGAGGAATACTCTTTCAGCCCAGACACAAGGAGGAGGGTCTAGGCCCTTCCCAAATGATGTGGCAGACTTTGATGATCCCCTATGGATCCCTGGGGAGTAGATGGAGGGTGGGATGGTGGTATAGATGGTGGCATAGGGAGATGGAAGGGATTGATATGTAAAATTAGATTGTTTCTAAATTAAATACTTTTTTTTTTAAAGTGTATGCAAGTGATGGAGAGCTCTGATGTGGGATCCCAAGAGTCCTTCTTTGAATTAAAGTGAGTTGTGTTGAATTCAAAATTAAATAAAACATTAATATCAAATTGAGCCTATCAGGTAACCATGTGAAATACAGAAGTGGAGTTAACAACAGATGGAATTGGCAAAGAAGAATCTGACCCACATAAGTAGAACCCAGAGAAATGGGCACAAACCTTTCTCTAGTGCATTTGGTCTTCAGAAAAAAATTTAAGTAAAATTATATTAATTTTTTATTATAGAACTTGTTATATAGTAAACTTATTTACTTTTAAAATGCTAGGTTTCAATGTTTGCTTAATCAGTATTTTCTATACAAAAAGTTGAGGTTAAAAGCAGTAAGTAAAAATCTGAAAATTAAACATGAAATATTTTCTTAAGAGAGATTTTCAGGAAGCTGAATGAAAATTTGTTCCTTGCATGAATAAGATTAATTCATACATTTGATATGACCATTATGAAATTACCATTTGTAATATAATGAGTTCATGTACACTTATTGAAAAATTACTGTTATAATAAAACTATATAACTAAAGGATATTTTACTATTAAAACAAAAGGAATGCAGGGTGCTTTTAGTGGAATGCTTAGTTTTAGTCATCGAACAGCAAGAACCTGAACCCACTATGTAGACCATGCTGAGTTTGAACTCACAGAGATACACCTCTTCCACTTGAGAGCTGAGATTAAAGGCATGCAACACCATGCCTGTGGTCTTCAGAAATCTAATCTTATTCTCATACGACTGGAAGATAAAAGGCTCAAGAAGAGTACAGAATGTGGAACACATTTTATAATTTGTAACCATTTTACTTCTGATAAATTGTCTACTCTTTGTTTTTCATTTATTAAACTATTACAAAATTAAGCATTTTGTAACCCTCTAAGCATTGTCAGAACCTGACTTCATGGAGAGTGACTTGTAACCAGCCTTAGTGGCAGTGATTAGAACTCAATGTTCACTCCACTGGAGAATTATTGTTTCATCCTTTGCCCCCCACCTTCATTTATTGTGAATAATAATAGTAAAATAGTAGGTTAATCCTTCACAATGTATAGTGCTGTATTATTTACCAAAGTTTCCTTTTTTAAATCAGAATCATATCTCAACATACTACAGATAAGTGATTGTATTATAGGGAATTTATGCCAGGTCAAATTCCTTGGATAGTATTGTCTCTGGTCTGGTAATCAAAGCACTTCCTGTTCCTAGAAGAACATTCTCTAGTGTGTGCCAGTGATCTAAAACACAATTTAATAATAACAGAACTTAAAAAAAAAATACTCAAGACTCTGAGTTCTTGCCAGCAGGATCCTTGACCCACATCGCAGGGCCACTGCTAAAGAGGCCTCAGCTGGAGAGTGCCAGGTCCCAGCCAGACCTATCTGCCTATCAGTGCAGGAAACATCCTGAATATCACCCCAGCCTTGGTCCCCCATGGCCAACCCTTGGCTAGAGGTGAATCTGGGACCAATTCGTATGGGCTCTCACCTACACGCTTCCCTGGGAACTCCTTGGGTAGGCCACAGATCTTGCTGCCCCTGTGTCCTGTCCCCATCAAGAGTGCTCTTGGAGCTCTGATACACCCCAACTCACCCCCACCGAGAGCCTGTCTTCCCCCTACCCTGTGCCCTACCCTGCCCACTGTCCCACCCTTCTGGTTGAGCAATGGATCAGAGAGTGGAGCCAACAATCTAGCCACCTTCAGGAACTTCCTGGAGCTTCTCTGAGCACACTAGACCTGCATATCCACATGGGAACACCAGGTAATTTCCACCTGCCCAGTCTCTGACTCCACCTCCAGTCCTCCACTGGAGTTCCTGGCACCTCCCAGAGATCTGTGTATCTCCATAGGGCACCTCTGAGTTCGTGAGGGCTGGATCCTTGACCCCCTGTCACAGGGCCTCTGCCAAAGAGGCCTCAGCTGCAGAGTGCCAAGCCCAGGCTAGATCTACCTATCAGCTTAAGGAAAATCCTAAGTCCCAGACTTCGATAATTATGACTCCCATCACCAGTTTTCTGTTGGAGACTGATCACTGACCCCATCGCCAAGCCCCTGCTGCAGAGAGACATCCTAGAGAGCTTGGACGACCCAGAAATATAGACATCAAACTTCTGACCCTCCTAAGCCCACCTGGGAAGTACCATAGAGAGAGGAAGACTGCAATACAAGAAAACACCTAACAACAAAAAGACAAACATGACAACACGAGAGTTTAGGGAATCTACACCAACTAGACCAGAACACAACAAAGCAGATGAAGCAGAAGAGAATGGCTTAAAAATTATCGTCATAAAAATGATAGAGGCCCTCAAAGAAGATGTGAGAAAATCCCTTAAAGAAATGGAAGAAAAACTGGAAGAAATGAACAGATTTCTTAAAGAAAGTACAGAAAGCCAAGAAAAAAAAAAAAAAAAAAAAAAAGCCGGTAAAGGAAAGGGTTCAAGACTTGAAAACTGAAATAGAGAAAATAAAGACAACACAAACCAAAGGAATGCTGGAAATAGAAAAACTGGCGAAATGATTGGGTACTACAGATGCAAGCATAAGCATAACCAACAGAATTCAAGAGATGGAAGAGAGAATCTCAGGCGCAGAAGGTAAGCTAGAGGAAATAGATTATTTCACCAAAGAAAATGGTAAATCCAATGAATCCTTAACAAAAAACAACCAGGAAATGTGGGACACTGAGAAAAGGCCAAACCTAAGAATAATAGGCATAGAGGGAGGTGATGAAGCCCAGCTCAATGGTGCAGAAAATTATTCAACAAAATCATTGGGTAAAACTTTCCCAATCTGAAAAAGGACATGCCCATAAAAGAACAAGAAGCATACCGAACACCAAATAGGCTGGACCAAAGAAAACAGACCCCTCAACATATAATAATCAAAACACCTAACATACAGAATAAAGAAAGAATATTATGAGCCTCAAAGGAAAAAGGACAGGCAACACATAAAGGCAGACCTATTAAAATTACACCTGACTTCTCCATGGAAACCCTCAAGGCCAGAAGGTCCTGTTTAGATGTTCTACAAGTACTAAAAGTCCACGGATGGCAGCTCAGGCTACTATACCCAGCAAAACTCTCAATCACTATTGATGGAGAAAACAAGATGTTTAATGACAAAGCCAGATTTTCCCAATATGTATCTACAAATCCAGCCCTGCAGAAAGTTTTGGACAGAAAACTCCAACCCAAGGAAGTTAACTAAGCTCACAAAGATGTAGGCAACAGATAAACCCACTTCACCAGAAACCAAGGATAAAGCAAGACAAATATAGTCACAATAACACTGCAAACAAAAAAATCTAAAACAAACCAACAGTCCTTATTCTCCCTCAACATTAATGGTCTTAACTCCTATGAAAAGACACAGGCTAACAGAATGGATACGAAGACAGAATCCATCCTACTGCAAAGTATGTTTCTACAAGAAACACATTCTAGCTTCAAAGATAGACATTACCTCAAGGTAAAGGGATGAGAAAAGATCTTCAAATCAAATGGACCCAAGAAGCAAGCAGGCATGGCTATCTTAATATCTAGCAAGTTAGACTTCAAACCAAATTAATCAAAAGAGATGAAGACGGTCATTCCTTATGCATCACAGAAGAAATCCATTAACACAAAATCTCAGTTCTGAACATCTGTGCCCCAAATACAAAGGCACCCACATTCATAAAAGAAACGCTACTAAAACTCAAACCTCACATAAAACCTCACACACTTACAGTGGGAGACTTCAACACACCACTCTCACCACTAGACAGGACCACCAATCAGAAACTCAACAAAGAAACAAAAGAACTTACAGAAGTTATGTCTCAACTGGGGTTAACACACATCTATAGAACATTCCATCCAAAGACAAAAGAATATAACTTCTTCTCTGCTCCACATGGAAACTTCTCTAAAATCGACCACATACTAGGTGGCATAACAAACCTCAACAGATACAAGAGAATTGGAATAGTCCCCTGTGTCTTATCAGACCACCATACTTTAAAATTGGAATTCAACAACAACACAAATCACAGAAACCCTACAAACTCATTGAAACTTAACAATGTGCAATTGCACCACACCTTGGTCAAAGAAGAAATAAAGAAAGAAATTGAGTACTTTATAAATTCAATGAGAAAGAGGACACAACATACCCGAACTTATGGGACATCTTGAAAGCAGTGTCATGCAGGAAGTTCATTGCACTAAGTGCCCTTATGAAGAAAACAGAGGATAGTCACATTAGAGAATTAACAGCACAAATGAAAACTTCAGAACAAAAAAAAAAACGCAAACTCACCCTGGAGGAGTAGACACCAGGAAATAATCAATTGCAGGCTGACATCAACAAAATAGAAACCAGGAAAACAATAACAAAAAATCAATGCAACAAAGAGATGCTTTTTTTGAAAAATCAACAAGATAGACAAACCTTTATTGAAACAAATGAAAAAGCAGAGAGAGAGAACATGCAAATTAACAAAATCAGAAATGAAATGGGTGACATAGCAACAAACACAGAGGAATTCTAGACAATTTTCCGGTCATACTTTGAAAACCTGCATAACACAAAAACTGATAATTCAAAGGAAATGGACAAACTTCTGGATAACTGTCACTTAACAATATTAAATCAAGAACAGACAAACAACTTAAATAGACCTATAACCCCTAAAGAAATAGAAGCAGTCACCAAAAGCCTTCCAACCAAAAAAAAGCCCAGGGCCAGATGGCTTCAGTGCAGAATTCTACCATAAATTCAAGAAAGAACTAATACCAATACTCCTCAAATTGTTCCACATGATAGAAACAGAAGTTTCATTGCAAATCTCTTTCTACGAGGCCACAATCCCCTTGGTACCCAAGCCTCACAAAGACACAACTAAGGAAGAAAACTACAGACGAATATCCCTAATGAACATCAATGCAAAAGTACTCAATAAATTACTGGCAAACTGAATCCAAGAATATTTCGGAGAAATCATCCATCCTGACCAAGTAGGCTTCATCCCTCGGTTGCAGGGATGGCTTAACATATGAAAATCTATCAATGTGATCCAGCATATAAACAAACTGAAAAAGAAAAACCATATGATCATCTCCCTAGATGCTGAAAAAGCCTTTGACAAAACTCAACACCCTTTCATGATAAAGGTCTTGGAGAGATCAGGGATAACAGGGACATACCTAAAAATAATAAGAGCAATATACAGTAAACCAACGGCCAACATCAAACTGAATGGAGAGAAGCTTAAGGCGATGCCTCTAAACTCAGGAACAAGACAAGGCTGCCTTCTCTCTCCATATCTCTTCCATACCATACTTGAAGATCTAGCCAAAGCTGTAAGAAAACAAAAGCATATCAAGGAGATCTAAATTAGAAAGGAAGAAGTCAAACTTTCTCTATTTGCAGATATGATAGTTTTTATGAAAACTCTAGCAGGGAACTCCTACAGCTGATAAACACCTTCAGCAAACTAGCAGGATACAAGAAAAACTCAATAAATCAGTAGCCCTAGATTATTCAGATGACAAAGAGGCTGAGAAAGAAATAAGAGAAACAACCCTCTTTACAATAGCCACAAACAACATAAAGTATCATGGGGTTAATGCTCACTGAACAAGTGTTAGACCTATATAATAAGAACTTTGTGTCTTTCAAGAAAGAAATTAAAGAAGATACAAGAAAATGGAAAGATATCCCATGTTCTTGGATAGGTTGGATAAATATAATAAAAATGGCATTCTTGCCAAAAGCAATCTACAGATTCAATGCCATCCCCATTAAAATCTAACCACAATTCTTCATTGACTTAGAAAGGATAATAATGAACAAAAGACCCAGGATTGCCAAAACAACCCTGTATAATAAAATAACTTCAGGAGGCATTACAATCCCTGACTTTAAGCTTAACTACAGAGCTATAGTTCTAAAAACAGCCTGGTATAGGCAGAAAAATAGACTGGTAGACCAATGGAATCAAACTGAAAATCCTGACATTAACACACACACACCTATGAACACCTGATTTTCAACAAAACAGCTAAAAGAATACATTGAGGGGAGGATAGCATCTTTAACAAATGGTGCTGGCACAATTGGGTGATGGTGTGCAGAAGATTGCAGATACACCCCTGTCTATTGCCATGCACACTCAAGTACAAATGGATCAAAGACCTTAACATAAATCCAGGAACACTGATCCTCTTAGAAGAGAAACTAGAAGGTACCCTTGAACAAATTGGTATAGGATACCATTTCCTGAACATAACTCCAGGAGCACAGACACCAAGATCAACAATTAGTATATCGGACCTCCTTAAACTAGAAGCTTCTTAAGGCAAAGGACACAGTGGACAAGACCAAATGGCAGCCCACAGACTGGGAAAATATTTTCACCAATCCCACATCTGATAAAGGGTTGATCTCCAAAATATAAAAAGAACTCAAGAAACTAGTCAACAAAACACCAAATTACCATATTAAAAATTGGGGTACAGAAATGAAGAGAGAATTCTCAATAGAGTAAATCAAAAAGTCAGAAGGACACTTTAAAAAGTGCTCAACATCCTTACCTATCCAGGGAAATGCAAATCAAAACAACTTTGAGATACCATCTTACTCTTGCCGGAATGGCTAAAATTAGAAACACCAATGATGACTCATGCTGGAGAGGATGTGGAGAAAGGGGAGCAGTCTTCCACTGCTGGTGGGAGTGCAAACTCATACAGCCATTTTGGAGATCAGTATGGCGGTTCCTCAGGAAAATGGGAATTAGTTTACCACAGGACCCAGCAATCCCCCTCTTAGACATATACCCAAATGATCCACATCTATGCAACAAAGACATGTGCTCAACTATGTTCATAACAGTATTTGTAATAGCAAGAACCTGGAAGTAAACTAGATGCCCTTCAACTGAAGAATGGATGAAGAAGATGTGGCACATCTACACAATGGAATACTAGCCTGCATAAAAAAATAATGGAACCTTGAAATTCGCAAGCAAATGGATGGAACTTGAAGAAACTATCCTAAATGAGTTAATCCAGTCACAAAAAGAGGAACATGGTATGTACTCACTCATATTTGGATTTTATTCCTAGAGTAAAGGATCACCGGCCTATAATTCACATCACCAGAGGAACTAGGATAATAGGTGTATTCTAAGCGGTTCATATAAAGTCCCTCACAGAATGGGGAAGGGACAAGTCCCCCAGAACACATGGGAAGTGGGAGTCAGAATTAGGAGAAAGGGAAGAGGAGAAGAAAGCACATTCTACTAAGAAGATTGAATCACTGTAGGAACTGTAGAAGAGAGAGAGGCAGAGAGAGAGAGAAAGAGAGAGAGAGAGAGAGAGAGAGAGAGAGAGAGAGAGAAAACAAACATAAAAGAGGGAGCCAATATTGGTTTGAAGAGAAAACTGAACCTAAAGAAAGGTCTAGAGACCTACAAGACTGCTGCCAACTAATAATTTGAGCAACTGTGGAAAGGCTACCATTAATTTCCTTCCTGATAGTGAGATCAACAACTAACTTATCCACCATCATGGAGCCCTCATCTAGTACCTGTTGTAAACAGAAGTAATGACCCATAACTAAACACTGAGTCAAACTAGAACCCAGATGCAGTCGGAGAGGATAAGACCAGGTTGCAGAAACACATAGAGACAGCTGACCTGAACAAGATGGAGCTAACGGGCCTCCAGACTGATAGCTGGGAATCCTGCTTGAGACTGACTCAAACCCCCTGAATATGGGTCTCAGCTAGAAGGACTGTGCAGTCTAAAGGACCTCAGACAGTGGAGCCAGGATTATTCCTTGTGCACAAAAGGACCTTGGGGACACATCCCTCATGGAGGGATACTGCCTTAACCTAGAGACAGGAGAGAAGTCCTAGTCCCTACTTCAAATGACTTGCGAGTTTTACAGGACCCCACCTGGATGGCATTGCCTTCTATGTGGAATTGGGGTGGGGGGATGGGAGGGGAGGGTGGTCAGGGTGCATGTGATGGGGCTGAGAGGGTAAGAGTGAGTTAGGGAGAGAGAGGGAACTGGGATCGACATGTACAATAAGAAAAAATAATAAAATAAAAAATATACTCAAATCAATAAGTCTATAATTGGCTCTAAGTAAAGCTTGTCAAGTGTGTGCAGTGTAGCTTGTACTTACAAGTTGGAGAGATAAGCCTACAGTTTCAGAGTGCAACTTTATCACAGTTATATTTTCATTATCATATGCTAGTCCCTTATGGAAGTCACACTTTCCAGAAGAACTAATATTAGCACTGGTAATGTGAAATATGGCATTACAAATTCATGTGGCAAATGGCACTTATAATAGCCTCACAGTTTTGCCTTTTGTAAGTGGAGGATATATCCATAGCATCTTTCCTAAGGCAGAAAGGAAACTTTTAATCTCCAATCTATTTATAGTTTTGATGCATGCCCTTCAGCTCATTTTGCAGTTTAGATTTGGTCAATGCTGCTTTGATTTATTGACTGAATAAATGAACTTTTATTTAATATGCTTTTCAAGATTGTTATCATGGACTATTTATACCATAACTCCTGGAAATACTGCTTGTTCATACTTTGTTTGACTCTTTCTGAACTTTATTAATGACTGAGTTAGATAAAAATAAAGCTATTTGCTAGTGATTAGTGATCATAAGGTTAAGTTTAGAGAACTTATTTTATGTTATGATAAAATGGAAAGGAGTTAAAAAGCCAAGAATTTGTGGTTGTTTGTCAAAGAGTTGCTCTGTATGTTAGGAACAATTCTGCCTATGCTCATGCCACCACAGGCTGGCAAGGGCTGTCAGACTCATACCTGCTACAGTTTACTAATCAAAGATCAAAATAAGCAGGTGACAGAGTACGACCTGAAACTTTTTTCACAAACTGGTCAACATGTTCAGCTTTGTTGGAGTTTCTTGCATGCTTCCTCCAACCATCTCTGCTGAAGCCTTTAAATATTCCTCAGTTTTGAATTCTCCTTAGTAGCATGGCTGTAGACTTATCACAGGAAATATATGACAAAATAGATGGCATTGGAAAAAAGCGAAAAAAAAGAAAAAAAGAAAGTGTACTTGTGCCAAAAAAACTGAGGAGGAAAAAGGGTCTGACAACAGTTGTCAGGAAATCTTTCTGTGACTTTTCTAGTTGGATCTTACTTTTTTGCCCTTTTCCCTCCACAAGACCATACTAAAGTAAAATAGTGCTGTGCAATTTGGAATATCTTTGAGCAATGCCGAGTTCTGGTTAGACTTACAGCCCTATTATGGAGCAAAAGTACACTAACTAAACAGAAACTTGTTGGGAAGTTCAGCATATGCAAAACATGTGAAGATGTGTAGGAATGTCAATGGTCAGTACATGATAACTAGTCTGGATTGTAGACTTTGGGAAGATTAGCATATGTGAAGTATGTGAAGGTGAGTAAGAAAGTCTTAGAGTGAATGTTTGATGACTAGTTTGTAAAGAACGTCCCATTTAAACATTATCTCGATTATCTAGACTTCTTTGGCCCAGACTCAGGTCTGATGGAGGATTATATTGATTGGGTTATTTGCTATGGAAAACATCCTTACTGTGGGTGGTACCATTCTCTGAAGAGGAGATCCTAAACTATTTAAAGAGTTAAGGAGGGCAAGCTGAGCACAAATATACATACAATCATTGCTCTCTTTTCTTAGCTGTGGATGCTACAAGTTTCTGTGACATTGGCGTCCCTACAATGATGGGCTGTAACCTGGAATTGTCATCTAAATTAAGCTCCTTTCCTCCTACATTTCTATTTTATTACAGCAACAAGAAATGATTTTAACACGTATTGGCAAACAAAATCAGTCATAGAGGACGTCATTACAGTCCCAATTAGGCAACTCATCAGAGATCCTTGTTTGCTTTTACCATTAAAGTTCTCATCAGCCATTCACAGCAGCCACAGACTGCCTGTGGTATACATATGGAAAGGCCTCTTTGGGTTTGTTGTTGTGGAGTTTTCCATAGACGACATTGATCCGTGATTACTGTAACCAGCTGCTGTAGATCATTGCACTACTGCTCTGGGTTCCTTCTTCATCTCAGGTAGGAAGCTGTCAATATGTGCAACAAGGGCCATCATATCCTATTCACATCATATAAGACAGACTAGCTCTGTGAACGCATTGTGAGTGGTTTTGATGGTAAACCTACTACCTCAGCAAGGTGTCTATAGTAGATATGGGAATGATAATAAGGAAATGAATCAAATCAAAGAAACTAATGAAAAAAACCTATTAAATTCTCAAGGAAGACAAAAGCTAGAAAGAAAGGAACAAAGAGTATAGCAAAAAAATCCATAAACAATTATTCCAATGGCATTAATTATCTTTAAATATTAATGAATTAAATGTTGATTATAAACAGTTCAATTCTCTATTGAAAAAACAGGAACAAAGTTAATCTTAAAATAAAAAACCAAATATCTCCATTCGTAAAAGTCTCACTTGTTATTAAGAAACTACGAAGACTGGTGAGTGCATGATAAAGATGTCCAATGAAAATAAAAAAAATGGGATGTGACTAACACCTACATCACTCAAAATGTACAGTAAGTAAAATGAGGTTAAATTGAATATTACGTAATGAAAAAGAAGTAAATTCCTCAGAAAGTTGTGTGTGTGTGTGTGTGTGTGTGTGTGTGTGTGTGTATACAGGCGCGCACACACACACACACACACACACTTAACACCATATATATCTAAATATATAAATAGATTATCAACAAAACTGAAGGAAGATGTAGACAGAAATATAATGTAAGTGCAGGTTTTTAATACCCTACAATAAACAATGGGTGAATAATTCACATAGAACATCAATAAATAATGTACTTGAAAAATTCACAGAGAAAAGATCAACATAAATATGAGAAGCATCACTCATCTAACATTAATAGAATATACATTTTCTAAAGCACATGGTGCATTATTTATGTTAGATCACATATAGAGTCACAGAAAGCTTTTCATGTGTTCTGTTAAAGGAGTACAACAATACAGTCACTTTTAATGAAATTCTGTTATACCCATAGACCGGTAGGTATCATGCTCAGCCATCATCAGGGATTCTTCATCTTGAAGTAGATGGGAACTACTGCAGAGACACACAACTGAACAATGTACAGAAAGCTAGACACCTTGGAACACTCAATCCTGAGCAGGATGTCTTCATCAAACCCCTCCCCTCAGGGTTCATGTAGCTATCTGAAAGATGAGGTGGAAAGATTATAGTATCCAGAAGGATGGATGATTCCAAGGAAACATTGTCTTCTAGACACAGCAAGATGGATACACATAAGAAGCATGTACTCACAGAAGTTGTGGCATTATGAACACAGCTTATATATGTTCAAGACTGTCTGGGAATCAACAGTGAATGGAAAAAGTGAATAGGACCTCCGATCTTCAACTAAGAATCTATTTCTAGTTGACATCCAATTGCAAAGGAAAAAATTTGTTTTCCTCCAATGTAGTCTAACTGATTACATTGGCCATACTTAAGGTATGGCCATGCCTATCAACAGTGAGTGAGCTCAATGGTATTTTGTCTCCCATTGCTCAGTGTGGGCAATTTTTTCTTTTTTCTTTTTGTTTGGGTATTTTGCTTTCCAATTTGAGGCTTGTGCAGATTTTGTTTGTGTGTATGTATGTTTCTTGTGCCTTTTATTTTTAAATTATATTTCAATTATGTTTTTGTTAACTATTTTCTAAAGATAGAGATCAAAGGGGATATAGTCTGATGTGTGAGTATGAGGCTCACACAATGTGAGAGGGAAACCTGTGATCAGAATATATTGTGTGAAAAACAGTTTTCAAACACACACACACAGTAAGTTTTCACTAATATTTATTTATCTATTTACCTTATTTATTGCTTTTTATCATCCAAACCTGGGATGGAAGAAAGCTATTGCCACTGTGAGGAGAAAAGCATGGCGCTTGGAAAATAGGGTAGGATAAAACAAGCCTTGTCTTGTTGTGGATTTCAAGGGCTCATAGCAGGAAAACACTGAAGTTGGAGATTGGAAAGGGAGGACTGAAGATCTTCAGACAGCTAAGTCTGTTTCAGGCCCATGACAAGGGTAGTAGATCAGATTCACTTGTCCCTCCAGGATCTCCTGACTGAAGAAATCTATATGTAACTTTCATTCTGCAACTCTTGGTTGCAGGTAGTAATAGGCTGTCTCACAGCCCTCTGTTAATGGCTTTTAACATTTCCTCCCTCAAGATCAATATACCTAATTCATAAATAAAAGGTCATTTGAAAAGGGAATGTGGTCAGTGAAGAAGGAAGCCAGTTTGTCATTCTGTCACCTCAGAGAACACTCAAGCTTCAATTGTGTCCTCCTATTCACTCAGCATGTTTAATATTTCCGTATCTTTGGCTCCTATTTTTTCTGTTTTATATTTACAAGCTCACAAAGCTCAGCTTTTAAGTTAATAGCATAATCTAGGAATGTGTCCACACCCAGGAAATCTTTTGTCATACATCATCTAATTGATAGGGATGGGGTAGCTTCTATTGATTAGAGATTTCTGTGTTAGAAGTGTTTATAAGCTCTCGGGTGCACTATGTTTTAAGATCAGGTCATTAATCTGTTATACAGTTAGTGTCCATTGACATGAAAAATCTCTGCCTCATATGTACCAATATTTTTGTTAAATACAAAACATCTTCCAATTCACGAAACAGACAAAATTTGTTATGAATTCTCAGCTTAACTCAGGCTCATTTATAACTAGATCTTTTTACCTTAAGTTAACCTATTTCTCTTTGTCTATATTTTGCCTCAAGGCTTTCTTCTTTTTTTGATGCACATATTACTTTCACTGCTTCTCATATCTGGCTTGTGGCAGCTGCCTTACTTGTAACCCTGGTCATTTCCCTCAGTCTTCCTCTTTCTTCTATTATCTCTCTTATCCCTCCAGATCCCTCCTCCTATTTATTCTTTCTCCATGATAGCCCAGTCTAAAGCCTTTTGACTGCCTGGCTATTGGCTGTTCAGCTTTTTACTAGAGCAATCAGGTGCCTTAAGCAGGCAAGGTGAAACATATGCAATAAATCTTATATTATTAAACAAACATCAGTATATCATTAAAGAAATGGAGCATTAACAAAAGTAACCTTTTCACAGTTAAACTAATATTCTGCAGCATAAATAAATATAATGCATCTTTGCTTAGTTATAACATTTTGTAACATTTTGTTAAAGTAAAAAGAAAGGTTTTAACTTTAACATTGAAGACAATATACAATAAGAACAGTTATCAAGTAAGAATTGCACTTATGATATTCAGTCCATTTGTATTTGGCAAATTCAGATAAAATAGTCCATTATTTATACTATCTTAGTGAGACCAAAGTTTTGTACCCCAAACATTTTATCATAACTAAGGAAAAGTATAACTATAAATATCTAGTCTTCAAATACATCAAAGACCCCAGAGGGATATAATGTTACCTGAGTAATCAGGATGTGGAATACAAGCCACTTCCAAAGCTATACAAATGACAGAGACATCTGTCTGCCTGCACAGACACCCAAGGTTTTTGCAACATTAGGGCATCTGATCTTTGTCTTATAGGCCTGTACTGTCTGTCAGACTCTTCTATGAAGCAGGATTTGAAGGAGTGTCCTACCTGGTTTTGGAAAGTTTAAAAGTTGTTTTCCTGTGTGTACTGTAGAGTGACTGGCAGAGTTTTCTATGAAGGAGGAATTTTGAAGGATTTTCCTGACTTGTTTTGGCAAAGTTTGGCAGTTGCCTTCTTTTTTGTCCTGCATTTCCAGTTTGTGCAGCATATTGTCAGCAGCCAATACAAGAAAAAAAAAAGTTGATACAGAGTTTCTGCAATGCCAATATCTTTCTGATGTAAATTGATGCTGCTAAGAGCAGATGTGTCTCAATGTCATGAAATTATCAGGTTATTAAATATCTCTGAATTGATTATTCTTTTTTATTTATAAACTATCTTTTTCTATGACTATCTATGACCATTTTATTTTCTTTCTTAAGCATGCACACATGCTGTAACCTGCTTAGATGGTTTCCCCATCTGAACCTATTTTATTCTGTATCTCTAGCCTGTTTTGTCTGCATGAGCAAAATCTTTAACTGCTAAGGCTACTTCTGACTTCTCAGCCTCAGCGTTGCTGGCTGGATCTGCTTCCTCCTTGGGTCTGTGAGAACCCAGCCTTCAGGCTGTCTGCCTTAAGTGAGGTATGTGACTGGGATCTGCATTTAACCCTCCATCTCTGGGAGGCCAGTGCCCTAACCTGTGGTAGTTGTTTTTACATAGCTTTTTGTATTACTTTATATGCAAAAGGCTGTTTAAGTGTTCTGCCCTATGGCAGAGTCTCCTAAAGGAGATGGTTTTCTTTTCACCCTCAGCTGTGTCAGCCCCTACATGGAAATGTGGGCACCTTGATGTTATGCCAAATATACCAGGCAATATTTTTGACCACCAACCAGCACCACAGGCATGACATGGAGACTTTTTTTTTTTTTTTTGTTAAAAATTGTTGCTAAGGGGTGGGGGCTAGACCCAACTCCAAATGACTTGAAAGACTTTGATGATCCCTCCTGGAAGGTCTCACTCTCCCTGTGGAGTGGGAGGAATGGCACTGGAGAAGGGAATTGGGATGGGAGAGGGGGAATGGGATAATGGAAAGGGATGGGATGAGAGTTGGGGGAATGGGAGGGAGGAAGAGGGAACTGGGATTGATATGTAAAATAAGAAATAATAATAATAAGAATTCTTGTCTAGCTTAGGCTCATTTCTGACCAGCTCTTTAAACTTATATTGGCCTGTTTCTCTTTATCTATCTTTTGCCTCAGGGCTTTTTACTTTTCTTTCCTCTATTTATCTTTCTTTTATTGCTTGTACCTGGTTCGTGGTGGCTACCTGGCTTCTGGCCCCAGGAATGTCCCTTATTCTCTCCTCCTTCCTTGTCTCTTTTCTTTCTCTAGATTCCTTCTCCTATTTGTTTTCTCTCCCTGACAGTTCTGTTTACTTTTTTCTCTGCCTAGCTGTTGGTCATTCAGCTTTTTATTAGACAAATGAGGCAGGCAAGGTGAAACAGATGCAATGTATCTTTACATTATTAAATACACATTAAACAAATGCAGCATTTACAAAAGGAAAACACTTTTAAACAGTTAAAGTAATATTATGCAACATAAACAAATGCAACACATCTGCCTAGTTAAAATCATTTTCTGCAACACTCATAGAAGATGATTAACTGACTCAGATACATGAGTAGTACATAGTGAAACTAGGCTTTTACCATGTTTTGCATGGCTTCAAATGCTTTCGCAGCCAATTAATATATTATTTTACCCATTCTGCTATTTAGGATATCATTTCCATATAACATATATTTTTTTTTAAATCAGTTAATCCAAACACAGGTCGTCACCTTCTTCTTTAGAGTTAAGTATGTATTTCCCCAACTCAAGTTAAATTAGGCCTACAAATAAGCCAAGACAATGGCCTGTAAATGATTTCAGTTATTGACTGAGAAGGAGAAGTAGAGTAGGCAAATAGCCATAGAGTCAACTAATAGACCTAAGATACATGCTCTAATTTAGAAATTTCACTTCTATCAGTAGAACATGGTACTTTCATGAAAAAGATTGTTCTAGGAGTACAGTTTCTGGCAAAAGAAATGTTTGGCATTTATAGCACCAACATGGAGTAGATACTTTGGAAACATTTCAAAGCACTCCTCATCTTGTATAAGAAAGTCATGCTCAGACTCATGAGTCTGTAACCCTCAAGGTTTAGCAATCCATGATGCATTCCAAATTGCAGTTAATTATGTACAGAATCTTCCAAAGCTATAATTCCTCTCAACTCTCTCAATTCTGATAGAGATAAACATTTAGATGCTGTGCACATGAAGAACAAGATGATAAGCAGCACCAGTACATGGCATCTGTTTAAGTTCCTGCCTCCAGGATTTTGCCCTCTTTGATTTCCTTTCCATACTTTCTTCAATGATGAACTATGATGTGGAAGTGTAAGCCAAATAAATCCCCCCAACTTTTATATGCTCATGGCGTTTAAACACAGCAGTAGTAAGCTATGGCTTATAAATCTGACCCACCTGCTAGAACCTTTCCTAAAAATTCTCAATTTTCAAAGTCTCAAATGAAATATCAGTAGTAGATAATGAAAAGAAAGCTTGTGAGGAAATATGCTCCTGACTCATTTATCACTGCAACAATTGATTAATTCATATTAGAAATATTTTTGAGTCATATTTACATACTGACCCAAAAGTTGTTATGTGTTAATGAACAGAGTTACAGATGGGAAAAAAATAATTACTAAATGAGAGTATCTTATTTAATCTCTAGACAGATGCAAGGGAAAGGGGCCTATGCCAATCTTTCAATTTTAGTGAAATTTTTGCTGGATACTACTACAGCTTTCTTCTAGCCAGTTTACTGGTGAGTACTTTTTTACTGGTGAGTCTACTTTTAACTGTAAGACTGGAGGAGGCAGTTTTGCATTATTCATGTTAATAATTCAGCAAATCAAATGCATTTGTGGAAAAGAAGGAAGCATAGGCTGTTTGATGGGTGACTGTGATTCCAATGATCTACAATCCAATGGCTACATGGCATCCTGACTGACCTTTCAGCTGTGAGAACTGTCAGAACAGAAACAGATTTATTTTAGTACTGAAAAGGAACCCTCAGCACACAGCCGATGTTCTTTCCTGGCCTTTGTATGCTTCATCTCTGTGTTCTCCATTAGTTTCGTTCAAATGAATAGTAACCACACAGAAAATATGGTCATTTACTTAGCTCAAAATTCTCTTTTGGAGTCAACTATTTCATGCATAATTTATGCATTAAAAAGTTTCAGCATAATGAATAGAAAAATCAATGACTGTGTAAGCATGCAATATATATTAATTATTAGAGAAGGAAACTAAAAGAAAAACTAATCAAAACGAATACAGAAATGAAGAAATCTATTGAAGTTATGTAATAACAACTGGATAGATAGGAGTTATATTTATTGATAAGAACCCAGAGAGAATTATGAGAAAATAACTTCCAATAGAGCAACAAATTCAACCTTTTAAAAGACTGAGGTTAAACAAACAAAAAAAAATTCTCCTATCGTGTATTATTCTTCACTTGGGATGGGAAATTGGCTTGGAAAGTGGCAAGAGCAGAAAGGAAGACTCTTGAAAGTGAATGACATAGTAACACTTTACAGAATAGGAAACTTTAAGGTGTATTCTTTTGGATGTTTGAATTAATACCTCTTAGTGGCTACTTCACTCTTTTCAGGAAACCTAGCAGCACTCTGGTTTAAAAGAAAAACCTTACAAGAAAAATAGAACAAAACAGACAAGATATGCTGATCCTTAACAGCCAGCTTTGGATTGTACTGTGAATTGTCAAATGAATTTAATTAAGCCAGTGGAGCAGTGTTCCTTAGGTCTTCCTAATTAGCCAACAAGGCCTTCATCATTTCTAATTGTCTTGAAGAGAGACAATGATTACAGAAATACTAGCTGCTGCAAGGAAATTTAGTTTCTTAAAAATATCAGCAATTGGACAGTGTAAACAAATTAGAATAAAGTGATGCATTGGGCTTCAATCTAATCTGCTGTAATTTGAGCAAAAATGTAAACAACATAAATATAAAGAAATGATTAAGGAAGAGTGATGATTACATTACATAAATGTGTGTGCATATATGAAATAGACTAACATAGGCATACTAATACCAAACATTTACAGTCAACTGCTTGGCTAATTAATTTTTTAGTTAATTATTGCCTTTCCAAAAATAAAAAAGAGATCTCAGTGGCTTCTAAATCAATATGGAAAGTGCATTAAGGTAAATTAGAATTGACTGTAAAAAGAAATGTTGGAGGCCAGAAACTGAACCAATTGTGGTTGTTTAAAGCATTTTATGGATACATCCTTGATGCCGATTGATATAAGATTCCAGCCAGAACATAGGGAAAATCTTGTACCCAACAATTTATTCTATCTATAAATGAACAACAATTCAACATTTTAGGGAAGGGACAACTACAATTATTTCTCAACTCAGATATGGATTTACTTTGAGGACTGTGGTAAAGATTTTATGTTTAACAAACAGAGCAGCTTTTTTATAGATGTAATTAGTATATTTTGGAAATAAATTCTGGTACCTTTTTATGGGCTTTCTTATAGCACAATTCAATAATATGGAATTAATGAAATGTCTGTGTTCCAGCTTTGCAGATGTTTATCTTAATCCAGGGATATATGCTAGGTGATTGCAGGAGGAATGATCCACAGCACTGAGGAAAATGCACACACTGATTCTAGTTTTCACTCTATTGATGTCTTGTATGTATAACTGCATAATAACTCATTGACAATAAAAAGAGTACATTTCTGAATTACAAGTTTATCCATTTCCTAATGTTTTCTTTGTGGTATAGGGTTTTTTATTGAATGAAAGTACAAATCATTTGATGACTAATCTTTGGGGGAAGGCTTGGGTAAAAGACACCTGCTCTAAAAGCTGCATAGGTAAAAGGTATTGGTGATATTATATACCTTTAATTTGTAAAGAAAACCACTAATTTTCTTACTACAAATTTATAACAGTAGTTTCAAAAGGCAGGAGCATTTCAATGATGTTTGAGTGAAACATAGGCTTTTAAGAGATTCCACTATTAGAATGTAATGAAATACAGAACCAAGTAAAGGACTCCACATAATTTTAGATGTAATTGAATTCCTAATAGCTAAAATTACTCTAATAATGCTTTATGATTTTATCTATGATTGTATATCCTTACATGGCTTGTTGCTTTTCTATAACAGACATAAATTTGAAATGATAAATAAAGACTGAAATAGATAAATATGACATGAGAACGTAGCTGGATGAATCACAGTTTGCTGACCCAAAGGCACAGGCTTGCTCTCCTGGTTGACAGAGAAGAGCAAATGTGCTAGATGTGTGAGATGCTGATGGTGGGCCACTATGGAGAACAGTATAGATGACCTTCGAATTGACAAAAGAGCTACCATCTAACTGAGATATTTCAGTGCACACATGCACACACACACACACACACACACACACACAGTGTGTATGAAATGAGGTTAGCATACCAAACTGTTATATGCACATGTTTATTGTAGTTGTATTTAGAATAGATAATATCTGGATTCAAACTCTTCACATAAATGGACAGATGAATGATGAAAATGTGATACATACATGCACCAAATGTGTGCGTGTGTGTTGTGTGCATGTGTGTGTGTGTGTGTGTGTGTTTGGGTTTTTATTAATGTGATGAAACTATGACCAAGAGCAACTTGTGAAGGAAAGGTTTTATTCCACTATACTTCCAGGTAACATTCCCTCACTTGAGGAAAAGTCAGGGCAGGATCTCAAACAGTGCAGGAAACTAGAAGCAGGAGATGATGGAAAGACAATAGAGGAATGATAGATATGGGCTTGTTCAGCCTGTTTTCTTATACAACCCAGGGCCACCATCCTGATGATGACACCACTCAAAATTCCTGGACCCTCACCCATTAATCACTAATTTAAAAATATCCTATAGGCTTGCCCACAACCTGATCTTTCTTTGTATTACTTTTTATTTAAATTAAAAACAATTTTGCTTTACATACCCATTCCAGTTCTCTCTCCAAACTACTTTCCTACTCCCCCCACCATCTCTTCATCCCACTCTCATCCACTCCTCAGAGAGGGTGAAGCCTCCAATGAGGGATCATCAAAATCTGTCACATCATTTGGGGAAGGAAAATATCTCCATCACCCAACAGCTTGATCTTAGAGAGACATTTTCTCAATTGAGGTTTTCTCCTTTCATATAACTATAGCTTATGTCAGATTGACGTAAATCCAGCCAGCACAGCACATGCATGTATGTACCCGTGCATGCATAATGGGATATTACTTAGTGGTTAAAAAATATAGGAATGGAATACTCTAATTTGTATCAAAATGGATATAATTGAATAATATTATATAAAGAAAAATAAGATAAACATAGAAAAATACTTGTGCTTTACTTACCTGTGAAGATTAAAGGGCATTGATCTGAGTGAAAGACGATCATGAGCAGCTGAGCATGGCAGAAATAAGCAGGGTATGTGAAAGAGTAGTTACATTCACTTATTCTATTATTTTTTGTTTGTTTTTTTCTTCTTTTTTATGATTTTTAAATTTAAATTAGAAACAATCTTGGTTTAATGTCAATTCCAGTTCCCTCTCCCTCCCCTCCTCCTCCCTCACTGCACCCTCATCCCATCCCTTTATAGCTCTACAGGGAGGGTGGGGCCTTTCATGAGAGATCTTCAAAGTCTGTCACATCATTTGGAGCAGGGTCTAGGCCCACCCCCATGTATCTAGGCTGAAGGAGTACCTCTCTATGTGGAATGGGCTCCCAAAGTCCATTTGTATACTAAGGATAAATACTGATCCACTACCAGAGGCCCCATGGAATGCCAAGGCCTCCTAACTGACACCCACGTTCAGGAGCGTCTGGGTCAATCAGCCATCAGTCTGATGTCCATAAGCCTCCCCACCTTGTTCAGGTCAGCTGTTTCTGTGGGTCTCTCCAGCCTGGTCTTCACCCCTTTGCTCTTCCCTCTCTACAACTGGATTCCAGAAGTTCAGCTCAGTGCTTAGCTGTGGGTGTCTGCTTCTGCTTCCATCAGCTACTAGATGAAGGCTCTAGGATGGCATACAAGGTAGTCATCAATCTCTTTATAGGGTTAGGGCATTTAAGGTAGCCTCTCCACTATTGCTTAGATTCTTAGTTGGGGTAATCCTTGTAGATCTCTGGATGTTTCCCTAGTGCCAGATTTCTCTTTAGACTTATAATGGCTCCCTCTATTATGGTATCTCTTTTCTTGCTCTCCTATATCCCCCTGTCCACTCATTTTTCCTGCTCCCTCATGTCCTTTCCCCTCCTCTTCTCCCCTACTCTTTCTTTTAATTCCCTCTTCCCTCCCTCCATGCTCCCAATTTGCTCAAGAGATCTTGTCCCTTTCCCCTTCTCTGGGGGACCATGTATGTCTCTCTTAGCTTGCTTCCTAGCTTCTCTGGCTGTGTGGATTGTAGGCTGGTAATCAGTTGCTCTATACTCGTTCTATTTTATATGTTTATATCAAAATATTACACTGAACGTCATTAATAAATACAATTAATAGGTGTTAATCGAAGTTAAAATAAAAAGAATAATCTATTGCAAAATAAAATCAAATTAATATATTGTTATATAAGCTATAATCTGTAACCAGTTACTTGTTATGTGTATATAAATAAATTACCATTAATCTATCCATCTGGATGATTGTTGATAAAAATTTTGTAGGAGAAACCCACACAGGAACTTCAAACACAATTAAATCCTCTATTCTTTATTGTAACTCAGAGAAAATCTGTTATTATATACTTTGTAGAGATCTATGCTGTTAGTAATAAAATAAACTTATGACAAATTATTGAAGATTTTTTGTGATTAAATCATCCAGGGACAGAGCTAACTTCAGAATTCAGATTGTAAAACCTGTCCACATTATATTGTTTTCCTCAACATGTGAATCTTTTTTTTTTTTTTTTGCTGTGTTTATCATGCAAATTCTTGCCATACATTGCCAATCTATCCCAAATTAGCTTTAGAAATCTACTGAGCAGAAGTGCAATAGAGTATGACCCTGTCTCTGAAATGTAGTGCTTTTTAAACACTTCCTACATATTCCTAAGGTTTTGTTTTACTGTCAAATTAGTTTATCAATACAAGGAGTGGTCTGTAAGAGCTCTTACCTAGCATACTAATGCCCACCTCTCCCCTCCTCTTCCCTCTAACTCCTTCTCCCATTTCCCCATGCTCCCAATTTGCTTGGGAAACCTCCTTGTGTCAAAAACACCAGCTTATCCTATTTCTGGGCTATTGTTTGTTATAATTTATGAAAGAAAATGGTGTTTGTGTTATTGTTCTTTGGCTTAAGACTTTGCTGAATTGTAATTAATTTCAGTATAGTACGTTCATGTACATTATAATTTTTATAATCATATAAAAATAATTATTTAAAGATAATTTCCTCACATGAAACACTCAAAATATATCTTTTACATTTGAATGCTTTATAACAATTTAAAGCTAAACATTTAAAGCTTTAACAGTTTTGACTTTTTGTGTTTTTCATTTGAAATGAGAGAGGAGGGGAGAGACAGAATGAGACTATTAAAGTTGGTTATGTAGGGCGATGGGAAAGTTATATTGTACACAAGTTTTCTAAATAAAAGTTTTGTTTTCTGAATTTAGTTTTTCCTGAAATAATTATTCATAAACATGATTGCTTTAACTTTTAATGTATTTCTCTTAGTGTACTAAATAATTGGTTTATTAGGACATTTTTACACAAACCGACCTACAGTCTTGTTATTTCTATCCCCATTAGTACCTCCCTTGATTCTCCTTCTTTCCCCTTGCTGGGCTCATTTCCTCTCTCTTCTTTTATTGTCACATAATGGCATGAAAATTTAAATCTTGATTTTGCACATGAGAGAAAACCTGGTACTTTGTCTTTCTCTTTCTCTCTCACCCACTTCTCCTTTTCTGAGCTCATTTCTCTGTCACGTTCCCCATCTAAGTTCTCATGACTTTTATTTATCTCGAAGCCTAGTTTCAACATTGGGAGAAGACGTGACATTTATCTATCTGAATCTGACACAAATTTCTTACCATGATGCTCTCTAGCTCTATCCACTTTCCTGTAAATGGCACAAGTTCATAGTTGGTTTTAACCAAGTATAATTTCATGTTTTTTTGTACTATATTTCCTTAATCCATTCATGTGTCAATGGGCTGCATGTTTATTGCAACATTACTCACAACAGCTAACTTAAAGAATCAGCCTACATGAGAATGAGACATTTTTAAATTGTGTGTGTGTCTGGGAGGTCCCACGACCCACACATGGGGATTAGAGGACAATAAGGGAATTCCTTCTTTTCCATCCACCATGGTTCCCTGGGGCAAGCTTGCTTGTCCGGTTTAGCAGCAAGTGTCCTTATTCACTGAACCAGCTCTTGGTCCAGAAAAAAGGCTTTAAATACTACCTACTTCCCCATAAATAATTAATGCATTGTATGAATATTAAAACATTTTGTGAAAAAAAATCTTGGTAAACTAACATTGTGTTAAGTTTCAACATAGAAAGCAACTGGCATACATAGTTAAATTCTAATGCACATCAATAATTATTTTCAGGGTAGACTTTTTCTTTAAATTATACTCTTCTCCCAGACTTTTCAAAACTTGTTTTAAACTGAAGAGATAATAACTCATTTCTGCAAGTTTCTGATGTTTCCAATGTCCTACTGTTAATGATAAAAATATTTACTGAGTCCAAATGGGAGAAAATCTTTTTTCAGATGTTTATATTTTGGATCTGAAATGTGATTTTTAATTTGTCCAGGTAAATTCTGACCTATAATGCAGAGACTCTTCACCTCTTTGCATCGTGTTCACTTCTCTGAATATTTTATTGGACTAGCAGTTTAGCATGCTTTTTTAAAGGATAAAATTCTGTCTTCAAAAACAGTGTGCATCTGAAGCAAGTCCTTCAGATGCCTGATTTAACAAATGTTCATGACTTTTCAAAACAATTCTGGAATCTCAGACAAGATCCTTCCCACAGGACCTATCTGATCTGTCACACCAGGCCAGACATTGCCACCACTTTCTGTGATAAGCCCTCACTGTTCCTGCCAGTTTCAAAGTCTTTCTATCAGGGGTGACTAGTTCAGGTGTATTTCTGTGTAAATTTTTCTCCATCAAATTATCTTTGATCATGGATATTTGACAATACATATTTCATCAAATATATTCTGTAATCATATACCATAATACATAAATCACTTCTGAGGACAAAGTAATGAAAATGATAAAGGTACCACACCATATTGATGAAAGATAAGGGTTATTGCACTTATCTCCTGATACCCAAAGTTCTTCCCTGCTGGGGACTCCTGCATCATTGAAGGTTAGCATTGCATAAGGCACCATGACTAGAGGAAAGTTCCTGAGGCAATCACAAGGCTTGAGATCATTGTTCAAAACTAAATGATTGGTTGGGCTTAAAGATATTTGATAATTGTGGTTCACAAGAAGAGCACAATAGGAGCATCTGTTAATGTATACTGTACTAATTCTTTGAATATCCTTATGACTTCTTCACACTCAAATAGGTGTACTTGATAGCTTCATTGCCTCTAAATTTAGGTAACTCCATGGAATACAAAGAAGTAAGAAAATACCATTTTCTAGATCAATCCAGTTTTATATTTCTCTTCATATATTTAATTAGAAACCAGCATCTCTATTTTGCTGCACCTGGAGTTTAATGTTATTGACATAAGAAATTCAGTTCTTACTGTTTTGCTTGACTGTCATCTGGAAATACCTTTGTCTTTCCATTCTCAAAAATAATACTTAAGTAAACTCATGGTGAATTATTTGATAAGAATGATGCATTAACCAGTATTGTGATAAATACTATTGATACTGAAACAGTGTTGGTTAGTTCTGTCAGCTTGACACAGAATTACCTAGAGAAGGGAACGTTCGATTGTTGCCTCCATCAGATTTGCTGTAGACATGTCTGAACCACATTTTCTTGGTTGGTAATTGGTAAGGGAAGCCATGCCCACTATGGGTGATACCACCCCAGGGCAAATGATCAAGGGAGGTATGAAAAAGGTAGCTGAATGTAAGCCAGCTAACAAGCCCACAAGAAGCTTTACTCCATGGTTTCTACCTTTGTTCCAGGTTGAGTTATTGCCCACCTTCCCTTGGTGATCTAGTATAATGGGACCATGTAATCCAGATAAATTTTTCATCCCAGATTTCTTTCGGTTTTAGAGTTGGTCACAGCAATAGAATGCTGAATAGACAGGAATAATACTTCTACAATTTGAAGGACTTATAATCCAGCATAAAACAATACAGTTGAAGAACAAGTGCACCTTCAAGAGCAACAAAGAGATCCTTCTATTATCAGTTTAATAACAATATGACATTTAAGCTACTTTAAATAATATATGAATATACTCAAATTGAGCATCAATATCTATCATTAATAAATAACAGAATGAACTTAAAATTATTTTCTGTCAGTGTGGAGGTTAATACTGAACAAGTATAATTTGATATATAATGACATGCATCTAGATTTTTAAAATCCTTCAACAAATAGAAATTATAATTTTGTAGAATAAATTTCAAATTTTCTTGCCTTTTAATTTTGTTTCATAAATAACTAAAATATTTGATAATATATTACTTTGCATTTTTTATTTTTAAATGTAGCGTTTGATAATAACATTCATGTGCCTCTTTATTTCCAAGATTCCTTGAGGAAAAAAATCCCACAGTGAATTTGTATGTTAGATTTATTCTGAAAAAGATACCAAATGACAGAGGTACTGTGCTCAGAATGATCATTCTATTGTATACACTTGGTTAAGATCATCATAATTCCATCTTATAGGATGATGCTCATGTTCTATTTCTCTTACACTCTTCCAATTTCATCTGATTCCTTCTCATTCTCCCCCCATCAATCTCATTTCTGTCTTTTGTTTTCTAACTACTGTCACAATTCACTTGTGAAATTCAATGAAATTACAACCAGAGTAAAAAGATTTACTTATATTATTCCTATTGCCTAGTAGCTGCTTTTTCTCCTTCCCTTTTCCTGACTTTCTCTCATTTTTCTAATTCTTCCTGTGAGGGGTGATTGCCCAAATGTGGTCCCATGAGGAGTGGTACTAGTATCACCTGGGGAAATGTTAGAAATGCTGAATTCTTAGATTGTATGCACAGCTGCTGCAAAATCCTCCTCCATCGTCTCTCTGAAGAATGCCATGGATATTTGCATTTTATCAATTCTTCCAGGTATTTCTGATGAGGTAGAAAGTTGAGGAACAGTTATAAGCAACCCAGAAAAATATAGTAACAAAAATCCATCCCATTGCCTCCAGGAACACTGCAGATAGTGTCACTTGGGTTTCTGGATTTAGCAGCTGGTTTACTGATTGACAAGGCTGTACTGTAGAACCCTCTAAGAAGCAAATCTTCAAACCTGTGCTTCTGGTTAGATTCCCACACTAGAAAAAAGTCTCAAATGCGATTTGTAATAACATCATGAGTATTCTAATATGCAGTAGTTCTAAGGGGGACTGCTTTCTCAGTTCTACTACCTTGTCATAATCACAAAAGGCCCATTGCCCCTGGAACAAGATCCAGTTATTTAATTACTCTTTAAACAGATTTTATTTATTTATTTACTTTTCTTATTTTACATATTGATCCAAGTTCCCCTCCCTCCCTCTCTCCCATGCCCCTCAACCACCCTCCAATCCTATTCCACCCCCACCCCCCCACCCCACTCCTGACTCCACAGGGAGAGTGATGCCTTCCAGGAGGGATCAACAAAATCTGTCAAATCATTTGGAGTAGGGACTAGGCTATCCCTCCTGCCTCTAAGTTAAGGGAGTATCCCTCCATGGGGTATGAGCTCCTAAAGTGATTTTGTGCACCAGGGAAACATCATGGTTCCACTGTCAGAGGTCTCTTAAACTGCCCAGGCCTTCAATCTGAGACCCATGTTCAGGGGGCTAGGAAGATTGAGTCAGGGGAGGAATTGACAAGAGAAGAGAGAAAGAGAGAGAGAGAGAGAAAGAGAGAGATAGAGATAGAGAGAGAGAGAGATGCCATAAAAGAGAGAGCCATTATAGGTATGAAGAGAAAACTGACTCTAGAAGACCTAGTTCTGATGTTAACCCAGCTATTTCCATCTGTGTACTTTCTCTTTCCTTTGTCTCTAATTTTTCAACTTTTGTCATGAAGTCTCAAGGCTATGTATTCAAAATGTCCTTCATAATTTATGATGGATTGTTCATTTAAAAATACACAACATTAATTTTTAGTTTTGAAAATGTCATATGTACATATGTACTATGAAAAATTACCCTGCCACCAACCAGGTATAGACTTAATTCTTATATCCACCTTCATCTTTTTCTTTTAAAATGAATCCACTGAGTTCACTTATTTGTTCATGAGTGTGTCAGAAATCTACCAGTAGCCACACCACCAAAGAACAAGGATTCTGCCTTTTTTAGCTGTTAATTTCTGCCAATAGCTAGGGCTGAGGCTCTGTGAATTCTTCCCTCATGTATGTAAGATATTGATTGGCATGATACTATGTAGTACTTGATTGGGTAACCTCAGCAACCATGAGTACAACAGCTGAAGTTTGTCTCTCAGGTCTGACTTACTGACAACTGTCTAGTTACTACACAGACTCTTCCAGATACTCAGAAGTGGGTGGTCATGTGATATAAGAAGCTTTTAAATAAAAAGGAAGTTGCTTGAATTCCTTTCTGAGTATGGCTTTGGCATGACAGACGTTTGCCTTAATTATGATCTCTTCTTTAATACTAACATTGATGCCAAATACTAATGCTAATGAGAAAATATTTTCTATACTGTTTCTGTTTTACTTTTTGATGTTTAAGAAAAGTGCATTGCATTGCAAATTATTTATCAGTGTCTTCTCTTGGTAGATTACAATTTTGATACTAAGATTTGTTTTCTTACTTTCTTCCCTGTTTTGTAAAACTCTTCTCAAATTGCTTGCCCATTCCACAGTTGTGTTGAAAATAAAATGTTCCTAAAAATAAATGTCAAATGGTTTCAGAAACAAATTCTTTTCTTCATATTTTTAGACAAAATGGGGCAAAAGTAGTATAATATGTTATTGAATCACACATATCAGTCAGTGGGTCATCTGTTACTATGTATCTTTAAAGTTTTGAGTGTTTTGCTTGTTTGTATATATATCCACCAAGTGCTTGTTTGGTGTATACAGATGCCAAAAGAGATTGTCAGATCCCCTGAGACTAGAATTACTGTCACTTATGTTTACCATGTGGATGCTATAAATAAAACATGGGTTTTGTGTAGAGCAACAAGTGCTCTTAACCTGGTGAGAAAGCCTTTTCTCCACATCTCTGTAACTATTTATAATGTTAAGATTACTAAACTTAGAAGCTTCTTTGAAAGGAAAACCAACTATATATAAAACTGCATCAAAGGAGATAAGAGATCACTCATGTCCACTTTAAAATTTAAGAAGCAAGTTTTACAAGTTTAAGTCCCAAAAGATTCATTTTGATTAAGCCATATATTGGCTTCTTTATACTTATAGGCATTTGATATTCTCATACACTTTAATGACCTACTTTCATAAATGCCATTTCATAGGATTTAGTTATTTATTTTTTGGTTTGCCTCTAAGCCATTGTCAAATCAATAAAGAGAAAGTAATTCTGAGCTTTGGCAAATGTGGTTCATTGGGTATGTATTCAAGCATCTTCATTTAATATAATTTCTCCTTGAGTTTCTCTTCCTTGTTTCATTCTTTCCACATCTGTAAAGATATTAAACAAATCAATGGCTGTATTATGAGACTAGCATTCCTATTAAATATCCTTTGGGTTGTGCCTATTGAGGAAGAGTCTCACTTAATGCCTTTGCATGACTCTACACACCAGCAGCAGTCTGGCCCCAGTTGTTGAAGAAGGATGTTTTTCCTCTGAAAACATACTTTATCATCTTGGAACAGCCACACAGGCTTTTCACCCAGTTTCTCTACATCTTGGGGAGACCCTTATCCTGCAGGAGGTTGCCATGCATCAATATGGAATTGGTGTCACCATGGAAGAGCTAATTTGGTTCCCTCTATTTGTTGTCCTACTAGGAAATTTAGGGAGCCTACACCATGTTTATTTTGCTACATTAGCTGGTAAGTAATAAGCTGTCACAACTAGTCAAGGCTTACTGCGTCCTTATTCACTTAGTCCATGGTGTAACGCAAGGACAGACCAGCAACAGCTATTCTTTGCAAACTGTTCAACCTCTTTGTGATAGTACCACATTGAAATTTCTTTTTCATTTTGTGTAGTAGTTAATGTGTTTCTAGGTAGGGTTTGTCAGTATTATTCTTTTGAATGAAGTAGCAGATGATTTTTGTATGAATACACAATTGAGAAGCCTCAAACACTGTAGAAGCAATAACAGGACCAAAGCTGCTTGAATTGGCTTACTTGGAGTTTATGTAAATTAGCATTTATAATTCTCATCAAGTTAATTATGACTATCTGTTAGATATAGCCATTTTTTCCATTTTATTTTTTTCATTGCACAACTATTTATTACCAAATTTATATTTAAATTTCAACTGCTGTTTATGGTTTCATTCAAACTATGGCTTGTTATCTCAGTGCTGGGTGGGAAGGGGCACAGAAATTATGAGTTCAGACAAGCCTGGACTGCATAATGAACTCCAGGCTATTCCAACCCTTATGTAAATAGCCCAAGAAGAATAAATAAAAGGATAGATAGATAATAGTTAGATAGATGACATATAGATAGGTAGATATTTAAATAGACATACAGATAGACAGATGACAAACAGGTAAGTAAAAAAAAATCAGTTTGTTAAAGTGGTGCACTTGTATTCTCTATTTTACTGCTTTAGGAAAGTAGGCATATAACTGCATGCTTTGCCAAAATCCACCCATTCTTACTTAACAGAATACCTGAGTCAAGCTAACTAGTTTCTCATGAAAGATATTTATTTTATTGTTGAGTTATTGGATACTGTTACTGGAAATATTTTGGTAACTCCATCCTTCATTCTTCAACATATGCCTGGAACATGAAAAATGCAAATTCAGAATTTCATGAGATATTTTGTTATGTCCTTTAGAATTCCTTACAGTGAAAGTTAGAATTACATGAACTTAATTGAAAGAACAATGATCTAACCAATCTCATTTTAATATCCTATCATGCAAGTGTTACTTTCCTGTGCTTAATTTTAAAGAACGTTGTACTGTATAACTTTTGTGGTCTTGGGAAAGACTGACAAAATATAATCACAGGGTGCATTATGTTTTATTTAATTTATTAATTTACATGTATATCCCAGTTCCCTCTCCCTCCTTCTCTCCTTTCCTCCCTCCCTCCCTTTTAAACTCTCTGCCCTCTCACATGAACCCTAACCATCTTCCCCTCCCATCTCCCCACCCCAGTTCCATATGTAGGGCAATGCCATCCAGTTGGAGTCATGTACATCTGACAGGTATTTGAAGTAGGACTAGGGCTTCTCTCCTGTCTCTAGGTTAAGGCAGTTATCCCTCCCTGGGGGATGTGTTTGCAAGGTCCTTTTGTGCACCATGGATACATCCTGGTTCCATTGTCTGAGGTCCCTTAGACTGCTCAGTCCTTCTGGCTGAAACCCATATTCAGGTAGGCCTGAGTCAGTCCCATGCTGGCTTCCCAGCTATCAGTCTGGGGGCCCATTAACTCTTCCTTGTTCAGGTCAGGTGTCGCTATGTGTTTCTGCAAACTTGTCTTGTCCTCTCAGTCTTCATCTTGGTTCTAGTTCGACTCAGTGTTTAGATATGGGTGTTTTCTCCTGTTTACAACAGGTATTAGATGAGGGCTCCATGATGGTGGATAAGTTAATTGTTGATCTCAATATCCAGGAAGAGCATTTATGGTAGGCTTTCCACGGATGCTCAAATTGTTAGTTGACAGCAATCTTGTAGGTCTCTAGACCTTTCTTTAGGTTCAGTTTCATCTTCAAACCAATATTGGCTCCCTCTTTTATGTTCTCTCTCTCTCTCTCTCTCTCTCTCTCTCTCTCTCTCTGTCAGTCACTCTCTCCTGTCTTCTATTCCTACCTGGACTCAATCTTCCTAGTTGCACGTGTTTTCCTCCCCTACCCCTCTCTTTCTCCTACTTCTCTTTCCATTCACTGCCCCCCCCCACTTCCCCTGTGCTCTGGGGGACTTGCCCCTTCCCTATTTTGTGAGGGACTTTATATGAATCTCTTAGAATACAACTTGTATGCTATTTCCTCTGGTGGTGTGAATTATAGGCTGGTGATCATTTATTTTCTCTAAGTCCAAAGTCCATATATGATTGAGTACATACTATGTTTCTCTTTTTGTGACTGGTTTACCTCATTCAGGATGGTTTCTTCTAGTGCCATCCACTTGCCTGCAAATTTCAAGATACCATTATTTTTTCCTGCAGAGTAGTATTCCATTGTAGATTGCCACATCTTCTTCCCCCATTTTTCAATTGAGGGGCATCTAGGTTGCTTCCAGGTTCTTACTAATACAAATAGTGCTACTATGAACATAGTTGAACAGATGTCTTTGTTGCATGGATGTGGATCATTTGGGTATATGCCTAAGATGGGGATTGCTGGGTCCTATAGTAAACTAATTCCCATTTTCCTGAGGAACCGCCATACTGATCTCCAAAATGGCTGTATGAGTTTGCACTCCCACCAGCAGTGGAGGAGTGTTCCCCTTTCTCCACAGCCTCTCTAGCATGAGTCATCATTGGTGTTTCTAATTTTAACAATTCTGGTAGGAGTAAGATGGTATCTCAAAGTTGTTTTGATTTGCATTTCCCTGATAGCTAAGGATGTGGAGCATTTTCTTAAGTGTCTTTCAGCCTTTTTGATTTCCTCTATTGAGAATTCTTTCTTCAGTTCTGTACCCCATTTTTTAATAGGGTTATTTGGTGTTTTGTTGACTAGTTTCTTGAGTTCTTTGTATATTTTGGAGATCAGCCCTTTGTCAGATGTGGGATTGGTGAAAATGTTTTCCCAGTCTGTGGGCTGCCATTTGGTCTTGTCCACTGTGTCCTTTGCCTTAGAGAAGCTTCTAAGTTTGAAGAGGTCCCATTTATTAATTGTTCATCTCAGTGTCTGTGCCCCTGGAGTTATTTTCAGGAAGCGGTCTCCTATACCAATTTGTACAAGGGTACCTCCTACTTTCTCTTCTAAGAGGTTCAATGTGGCTGGATTGATGTTTAGGTCTTTGATCCATTTAGACTTGAGTTTTGTGCATGGTGACAGACATGGGTCTATCTGCAGTCTTCTACACACACTCATCCAATTGTGCCAGCACCATTTGTTGAAGATGCTGTCCTTTCCAGATTGTATAATTTTAGCTGTTTTGTCAAAAATCAGGTATTCATAGGTGTGTGGGTTAATATCAGGATTTTCTTGTAATGTTCTTTGGTTGTTTATAAAAGGTACAGTTTGAAGATAACAATAGCAATATGCTTTGTTACAAAAAAAGGACAAGATTTATTATTGAAAGTACTGTGTCTCTTCTAGCTCTAGAGTAGGGAGATGCATGTGCCTTTCATAAATTGCTCTTCTGTAGGGCACTGTGCTCATTTGCAAGACAGTTTGAAATAGAACTCGGATGTTTCCTCTCTTGTCAGTACCTCACACCTCCATAGTCACTCTGACTACAGCAGTGACTAACTCAGCCTCCCAGCAAATTCCTCCTGCTGAGTTTTAAGGAGATGTCTGTGGAAAAAAAAAAAAAACTCACTGTCCTCAGCTTTCTGCATATGATTTCCTTCAACAGTAATTGACATACCTGTCATTGTGTGACCACATCTATGTATATCTTTTATTAGGTAATACTGTCCCATCATAAACTCTCCATTGAGAATTTTCTTCCTCTTCTGTCTCACTCAGGTTCTATTGCTGTGATAAAACACCCTGATCAAATACAACTTGGGTGAGGAAAATACTTATTTCACTTCAAAACTATCATGCCATATTTCATCACCTAGGAAAGTCAGGGAGAGTTCCAGAGGTAGGAACCAATGCAGATCCTTAGCGGAAGGCCATTTACTGGTTAAGATTCCTTAGTGTGCTCTTTCATATCCCTCTTGTCAGCTGTCCAGGGGTGGCTCCAATGACAACAGGTTTGACCCTCCCATGCCAATCACTAATTAAGAAAATGCAGCAAAGGTCAATCTGATGGTAACAATTTCTCAACTGAGGTTTCTTTCTCCCAAATGACTAGCTTGTGTCAAGTTGCCATAAAATGAACTATTATATCCTCAATGCTTTTTCATTAAGATGTGCTGTTATTAATAATTCCCTATTTGATTGTTCAGGCAGTGATCTTATTGGTCTAAATGAGGTAAAGATTGGATTGCTGGCTTCCAAAGAAATGGAAAACAGGTATTTCCAGTTGTAACACTGTTCAAAAGGAAAGGTTAGAGTTTTCACTTAAAAGTGGGGATTCTCCTTGAAATCAGAAGTGATGACAGAAGACCCATGTCCCCATGGGGCAATGGTTGCTTGGGACTCATACTAGCTGACCCATGAAGAAAGACTTACATAATCTGCTTCTTCCCTGTGTGTCCTAGGTGAACAGTCAATCTCTATTTCCCAACTTATAATTAACCCTTTCAGTTTCAAGCTTTTACCCAAATCCCATTCTCTACTCCTCCATGAAAATACCATTTCTATCTCCCAAGTTATAGCCTCAGTAATTTTATTTTCTAATGTCCAAAATACATTGATACTTTTTGCTATTTTCAAAAATATAGTCTTAGCTAACTATTTCCTAAATTGTGTCCTGGAAATAATTTATTCAACTAGCTATTAAATAATTAAATTGACCAGATGAAAGCAATGAATGAAATAAAGACAAATAGAATCGAATAGGTTTTTCAAATGGAATTTCATTCACTACTTTGCATTATGGAGCTCTTACAAAAAAAAAAAAAAAAAAAAAAAAAAAAAAAAACCTATAGAATTCTTCCACTTTTTGAAGCATTATTTTCATGTATCCTTAAAAGAAATGGGTTTGGGGTCCTCTAATATAACTCTCTATTTCACAATTGAGAGCCTCTTGTTTGAGAAGACTAATGTATGTCTTTCCCTGCTTATGTTTGTCATATGACTGATCCTTTCTCATGATTCCTATTCTATACTCTTCAGTGCAGGTTTGAAGTTCTTCCGCTACCCCCCTCCCCCATTTACAAGCCTCATTTTGACAGAAGCCTTACTTGGCTAGCTAACCTAGTTGGACAGATGCCAGCTATTTTCACAATATTTTATCTAACACATTTGAAGAGTGATTTCTGGTGACTGTGGTTTTGAGGGGGAAGAAGGAATATGACCAAAAAAGCATTTTGAGTGTCTAATGGTATTAAAAACAGCATAAGTCCTGTCCTTGAATCACATACTAGGCTATTCATTTCTGAGGGGTCTAGCTTTCTTGAGGATTTGTAATCATGAACACTTTCATTCATTGTTTATTTTACTCTATGTAATTTTCATTAAATAAATTTTGATTGGAGAAGCTGAATTTCCCTTGCCTTCAGATTAAGGGCTTAGGGGCTTTGAACCAATTGTTCCCTCCTAATAAATATACACTATAACATATAGAAGATAGGATTATAAAGCAATTCCTTCAACATGCAATCTGTATATGATATCAAAATCTACAGTAATCAACAAATTTGTGCACTCTCTTTCGGAAATAGGTGTTTTAAGGACTATATCAAAGAAGAAGCAAAAATGTTCACTATCAGGTAGTTTCTTTCTAAATGTGGTTTCCTCTCTCTAGTAGTTAGGGTGATCAATGGAATGAGCCTGTGGCATTTCTCCTGGGATGAAGAAGCTGAGATCATGACAGTTCTTCCCAGAGAAGGCTCTGCTCCTGGCTGGGGTGCCATTTGTACCATAAATGATCATTTGTTGCTGTAGTGGTTCTGCAGCAAAGATGAGGTCTCTATTCCCTTTAGCAGTCTGGATCAACTCCCATGCCTGTGCCAGAAAATATGCTGGATCATACATATTGCAGGGTGATTGCTACTCTATTAGTTACTTTTCCCAAAGAGAATCATTGATCAAACTCAGAAAATATGTACTTGGGAATTATTACTCCCTTTAATTTTCTTATGTGAGGATTAATGATTGAGGAAAAATCTGTTTAACTATTGGAGATGCATACACACGTACACATGCATGAACACACACACAAACTTGTTTTTTTTTTTTTTTTTTTTTTAAACAAAATGACGGTTATTCCCAGAATGCTGCAAAGCTTTAAAGGATATAGTTGAGCAGAGAGTTTGAAACTTCTCTCAAATGTTTTGGGTCTTATCTGTTGTTCTCCCTCCCCTTTATTTTCTTTCTTCCTTCCCTTCTCGTTCCTTCACTTCTTTTATTCAAGTATATCATAATGTTTTGGATGATTAAAGTCATGGTAATATATACAGTGTATATAATCTAGTATACAAATACTACAAGACCTGAACCCAGACCTCCTGATAATAATTTCTTGCCTTTATCTTTTGTATTACCCACACTGCATTATCAATGCATGGATTCTTCTGATATTACATTTTGTGTATAAATTCTTAAGTCTTTTCATATAACATAGCAAGTGGATAGAAAGCATTTTTGAGACTCCAGATCTTATGAAACCACTTCACACTACAGCCAAAACACTGCTGCTGAGGCTTACAAATTTACATCCTAAGCTCCACCACTGATATGGATACACAATTTGGTTTGAAACCCACTGCCACACACTCTCCTAATTGGTCTCATCTAGTTTCCTAATGATTCCTGCCAACTATATTCTGTGTGTCTTCTATGTATGTTCCCTGGCAAAACATATCTTCCTCCCTCAATTTTCCCTTTTGTTAAGTTTCTAGAGTACATAAACATATGACAAGCTATGTTTTAAACCCATGTCTGTCTCCATGGCTAAATGCTTTCCAGAATACTTTGCAGAAAATTACATTATGCACAAATGGTCTTTGACCTTAGAGATCTGACACTTTTGATAATATTCTAGTTCTTGTGAACATGGGTCTTTCACCCAAAACAAAAGTTACATGACTATTGTTATATTTTCATCTATAACTCTTCATAACTTCTTCTTTGATCTGTGGTTAGATTACTGTGCATCAATTTGTTGTAACCTTACCTGCTACCACATTGAACACAAAAGATGGTATTTCTAACATGCTGCTGTAAACTGAAACCAAGTCTCTGTAACCTAAGACATTGCTAAGCAGTTTTCTGGCTTCTTTATTTGGAACTAAACATCGAGTAGGTCAAGTTCTCAAACTCAGTTGAACAAGGCTCTTTTTCTTGTTTCTTTCCTGCTCAACCATGTAATTAACTTTTGATATCTCTAACATGTTTCAGTCATGACAGATTTAACTCCTAACTGATGGGGTGGGGGTAGAAAGTAGAGTATAAGATGATGAAAAACTACAGAAGAATTTAAATGTGTTAAGAAAATTTAGAGAAACAGCCTTTTGGTTTGGCTCCTGAGAATACACTGAGATATATTGCTACATTAAATGAACTTTAAGCTTGTCTAATTTTATTTTATTATTTTCAGTCTACTTTTATAAATTCAGGTTGCTTACCTCCAGAAAAAGTGAAATAATAGCAGTGACATTAAATTTTGCAACTTTATTTTTATTGCTCCCAAATACATTAAAGAGTTATTATCAGTATTTGAGAAGCAGACAGGACAAACAGAAAAATAAAATCTTAGGACAATATCCTTAATGAAAGTAGATACAAAAGTCCCCAAGACAGTGCAAGCACACTAAAAGGGGAAGTAAACAAAGAGCAGTACTCACTGTGATGAAATAGGATTCATTCCAGGAATACAAAGATAATCCACACATAGTCAATACATGTGGTATGCAGCGAAAGCCAAAAGCCATTTGATAAAGGCCAATACATATTCAAGATAAAATTAGGGAAGACATTTAGGAAAGCAGGAATGTATTGTAGTTTTTTTTTTAGGGACTAGATTAAATAAGCTAGCATCTAACATTTTTCTGAAAGAAAAAAAGCTAAATGTTTTCTCATAACTAAATGAATCAAGTGAAGGATGCCTACTTTCCCTACTTTATTCAGCACAATATTAAAAATTACAGGCAAAGAAATTAGTCTAGAAAAACGAAAAGGAGGATAGAAATTGGAAAAAGAAGTCAAATTGACTCCATATGCAAATGGCATGATCTTATTTGTACATAGGCATTTTCTCAGATGTCATCAAAACCTATTAAAGTCACTTAAACATTTTTGAAAATTATATAATGCAGCATTAACAGGCAAACTAAGAACATTTTTCTATACAATATTAAATTCCTTGAACAGTAACCTATATAGCAATGCCATTTATAATTGCAAAATACACAATACTTAAAACATTTTAGACAAAGTGAAAGATTTCAACAATAAAAAGTATTGAAATTTTGGTTAATAATTAAAGATAATATGCAAATAAATAAGCAAACATTCTGAAAAAAAAAACACAGCATGTATATGCATAGGGAAAACTAAGCATTGTTAAATGTTCACATGACTGAAAGCAAATTATACATTCAATGCAAACTAAAAATGCCAGTAACATTTTTCAAAGATCTAGGAAAAATAATCCTAAAGTATGAATAAAAAGCACAAAAAAATCTGAATAACCTAAACCTTCTTGAATAAAGAGAACAAAGCCTGAGTTATTATGCTGTCTGACTTTAGAATCTACTGCATTGATATAATGATACACATAGCATTATTTAGCATAAAACAGACACAGACTGATGGAAAAAAACAGAAAGCAAGGAATAACTAACCAAAAGATTTTCATAATGTTGCAAAAAAAAAAAATGTGCATCAGAGAATAGGGAGCCTTTTCAGTAAATGGTACTGACAAAATTTTAACACACATAGAAGGAAGAATACAATTAGACTCCTATTTCTCATAAGCTACAAATACCTCAAAACTGATTAAAGACTTGAATGTAATACCAGATATAACAAAAATATTAGAGGCAAAACATAAGAGAGATACTTCAAAATATAGTAATGGGCATAGATATTTTACAAGACACCAAAGGCAAAGGAAACAATAAAAAAGTAGGTAAGTGGCAGTTCAGTGAAGTAAAAATATTCATAGGCATAGCAAAAATGGACAGATTGAGTAGATTCACAGAATGGATAAAATGAATAAATAATAAAGAATATATCTGAAAAATCTTTAGTAGGTAGCTAATACAAATTTAATCAATATCAAATCAAAACCCAAATCCTCCAATTAAAATTGGCCAACATACCTAAGAAGATATATCTCCAAATAAGACATAGAAACTACTAATATATGTGTATCTTAAAAGATCAATATTTATAATCAGTAGCAAAATGGAAAACAAACCTACAGTGAAATTTCTCACCCTACTAAGACTAGCTATTGCCAAAAATTCAAGTTAACAGACACTAGGAATGATACAGAGACCAGGGAACAGTGCTGTAGGTGGTAGTGTTAGTTAGTGTAGCCATCATGTAAAACAGCAAGACGTTTCCTCAAAATAAAAATGAAATCAGTACATCAAAGAGCCAGCCACATTCCTAGGTTAGTGTTGCAGTACTCTTAATAGCTAATCAATGAAAACAACCAAAGTGTCCAACTACCAATAAATAAATTTTTATAAATTTTACATGTTTACTGCAGAATATTATTTATTCAGCCATAACAATAATTTAGCAATGATATGGATGGAACTGGATATCTTTATTCTAAATGTCATAAGTCATGAATAGGATCCATTAAGTGTAATCTCACTCCATGTGGAATATTACAAAAGCAGAAGTGCTGGTACATTCCTGCTATTTGATCCTATAGGGGACTGAGGCACGAGGACCATTGGTGTGGACCAGACTGAGCTTCAGTGTGATACTTTTCAAATCATAACATGACCAAACAAAACAAAAATCCCATTTCATTGAAGTTGAGAGTATACAAATAGCTATGAGAGGTGAACACAAGGAAGGGAGAATTGGGGATGTATTGATTAACAGGTGCTAAGTTTATTTACTGGTGAGCTAATGTATAGAAGGTAAATTCCAATAAAACGATACTGTAAAATTCACAGATATGAATTAGATAATAAATAAATGGCAAACATTAGAAAAGTTAAATGAATCAGCTGCATGAAGAGGCCCACAGAGGCCAGAAGACATTAGATTTCCCAGAAGCTGAAGTTACAAGTGGATATGAGCCACCATGTGAGTACTAACTATATAACCTTGGTCTTCTGCAAGGGCAACAAGTTCTGTTAAACACTGAGCTATTTCTGAAGTCTGTAAAATAAAAACCCAGCAAATAAATAAAAATATCTCTTCCTAACTGGTAGGAAAAAATATGGTCCTGTCCAAGGTTGTAAGTTCAGAGTAAACATTTGGAATAATTTCTAGCTACTGTGTAAGATCTGTCCCTTGGGCTGTTCTTTCAGGACAAGGATATATGATAAGGAAGACAGACATGGCTTTATTTCTACTAATTCTCTTGTAAAAAATATCCTTTCAAGGACTTAGAAATATTCAGGTGGTTTCTAGAAGATAATCTCACTGAAATACAGAAATTACTAATTTCAGTAAGTTCTACTCAGTATAAAAGAGATCAAGACAGCAATCAGTCCTGAAATACTAACAGCCTTAACTGAAATGTCTAGATGAGGTCTCCTCTACAGAACTTTCTCTGAGGAGGGAATGGAGAAAAATTAACATACAAACAAGCAACACACATATACAGTAATATATATATTACAGTAAACAATTCTTTTTCAGAAAATTAGTCTTAATTTCTTAGTACATAATATCTGCTTTTTGGGGTAAGTTAAATTTTATCTTAGATTTTTTTTTCCTTTCTCATGTATGATTGAATGCCCACTACTGAAACATATTTGTATCTTTAGATAGCTCTTCTTTTCTTTTTCTCATTAGTTGCCATATCCATGCACATTTAAGGTGAGATAATAATTAGTATCAGGTAAGATAATTTTGATCCTAGTGCATGTACTGGATATATAATTTCTAAAATTAACAACTTCAAGCTAATACTCAAGGATTCCCAAAACTGTGCTATCACTCAATTCTCCAATATCTTACATATTTGCATTCTAATTAATGAAATATCTGCAGACAGCAACAATAAACAATAGTTACGGCCACATCACTCTGTCTGCCTGTCTTACTTTTCTATAATATGTACTTTTCTACTTTTTAAAAAATCCAAGTGTCTACTGGTTCGTTTATCAGTACTTATTCTCCCCTGTTCCTTTAAAATAACTGTTTTACTTAAGACATAAATATTTAATTAACAGATATTAATTTGGAGAGCACTCACACAATGTAGATTAACTGTCGGGGTCTTTTTCTCCTGGAGACTCAGCTCTGCTCTTCAGGATGTTTCACCCACACAACAACAACCATAGAGAGAGCAAGTCAGCCTATCTGCACACTGAAGCCACACCCTAAGGTTTGGCCACCACCCCAAGTCCACTTGCAAAAAAAGATGCTATTTCAGTCTGTGACTTATTCAATCCATCATCAGAGATGCCTTCTCCTGATGCATGCAGATGGAAACAAATACAGAAACAACATGCCAGGTTTATTCAGAAAGTTGGGGGGGGGCACATAGAACAGCTCTTATCTGGGTATCTCCACCAAGTCGTTCTTTACAGAGCTCAGGAAACCGTGTGGAAGAACAGGTGAAAAGACTATAAAAGCCAGGAGGGGATATGCGGGTGGGAAACAATTGGAAGGAGTTGAAACTGAGAACAGATCTACTGATAATCATTATAAGTGGGGCAGGGAAAGAACAGTTGTTTTGGAATAATTTACCTTCTATTCCAAGAGCACTGAAGGAGGACATGCAACTCTCTGCAGTAGACACAGTAACTTGCACAGTACATCTACCAACAACGCTAGTCCTCTGGAGTTTGAGAGTGAACACTGTCTGGAATTCTGCAGTTACTGCCAATATTTAAAAGCAGATGTCTGAGTTGTGACCATCAAGTTGGGGGTAGCAGATATAAAGGATTTCAAGGAGTCAGAACCCCAATGTTTTCTTTTGTGCCACTGGATCAACATTTTCTAGAGCCAGATCCACCTTTACATTTTTCTTTTGGCAAAATCAACAAATGACCCTTTATTTCATATACAAGTCGGACTTCTTTATTTGTAACAGGAAGAACACTATTTATGACATACAGTGTAAAGCACCTGGCCTTCAGGTCCACCTGATTATTTGACCACCACTTATTTTTTCTCCTCTAATGAGTGTACCATAAGAGGGTAATCTGCAATAGATAATGATGACAATAAATTCAACTGTAAGTCATTGATTTCAGACTTTAATGTTCCTTTATAGAAACCATGTATATATAGACACTTTAAAAGTTTTCTCTTTATAACAGTTACAGCCAATTTTGCTTTAAAATTCAAGTTTCTTAATTTATTAGATATGAGTAATTATCAACAAATGAGGTAAATGGGAAAAGATGAGCTTTTTATATACTATGTGTGTCTCATGGACCTTAAACTTATAAGTATTGAATTTTCATTGTGTCTCTATGATTTCTTTATTCATGATGCTAAAAATCATATTTTTCTTGTTTTATATAACCTTTTCCAAACTCGTTAGCTTCATTATTTTGACTGAATATTTCAGTGGCAACTTGAGTATTGCTAGTAAAGACAAAACAATTGTGATAACTGACATTACTCCACCTATCTTCAAATCTATATCAATGCTGATCAATGGATCTAGATTCCAGTGTAATCACAAGCTACTCTTCTAATTTTCCTACGACTCCATCTGGAGTGATTTCAAGCATCATATTAAAAGTAGTGAATTTATTGCAGTGTGATTGCTTTCTTAAGGCCTTGCTTGCTATTAACCATCCATCTGCATTTTCAAGGGTGCATGCTTAATGTGACCACCCATTAACTATATTTTACATATCGGGGACACCATGAAAATTCTCTTCTGTTGTATTTGATTTTTATTACCATTTAAACCTCCAAATACAAATATTGTTTACATTTATGGCTTTATAAGCAGTGTACACTTTGGATTTCAGTCATTGTGTAGCTTCAGTGAAAGCGAACAATGAACACTAGACAAACATTTGGTATATAATTAATCCTAGACAGGGTTTTCCTTGTCTTTAAAGATAGAAAAACTAAATATCAGAACTGTTTTTTCTGAGTCAAGGCTTATCTTATTCAAGGTTATAAAAACATACCTTACAAATGTGTTTGACAAAGGATGATGCACTGTATTATCTAATATAAGCACTACTTTGTCACACATGATAGAAATTGCTAACAGGTAAGAGTCAGTGTAGAGTGTAATGTTAAGGCAAATCTTTTAAAAACTGAAATAGATGTAATGCAGAAAATTCTATGGCAATCACATGTGAGAGAACACAGGTAATATTGAAACCTGGAGCATTTAGAATGCTTATCAGAACCTTTGTGATCAGAAGAGCAGGCTAAAAATACGGTCTTTACACCAACCAAGCCCAAAGAGATCAGTGTTGTTTCCTCATTGGCTTTTTATTCACTCTATTAGCTTACTGTCTTGCAAATTGTATCCAGGTTTTTATAAAAACCACCACCCATGAGTATCAAAGCAAACTAAGTAAACATTTATAAGCAGCAGTTAGCTGCTTTATTCTTGGCCTTGATTTTATTTACTCAATTAATTATTTAGTCTTAACAAGGAACACAGACTCCCTCTGCTCTCCTCATCCCTTTGAAGTTGTCAGCTGTGAAGCGAGGCACTGAAGTAAATGGACTCTGCTTGCAGGGATAACAGAATTGCAAGTGGCTATTGTTTTAAGTGCCCCAAACATAACAGCAGCAGCTCAGTAATAATAATATAAAAGTAATTATGAAAGGTTATTAAATTGGGAATGATTGCCATTTATTCTCAATGAAGGACAAGCACAGAAAATGATTATCATGATTTAAAAATGAGTAGGCTATGTTATTTAAAGGGATAGCTATATTTTCCCAGTTAGATGTCACCACATAAATTCCTCATTCATATGTTAATCACATTTAATTGGAAGTTTGTGTATGACTAAAGAATGAAATCAAAGATTGCCCAATAAGAAGTTTATCATTACTATTGCTTCTTGTTCCCACCACTTCTGAAACCTTCCAGATTTGATACTTAGAATAATACTTCACATTTGGGTAGCATTTTTCATCATTATCTTACTTTTTTCTTGAGATGGCTACTTGAATCCCATTTTCTTTTCTATAGACTCAATGTATCCTGACTGATTATGAGACCTAGTTAATGTCACATAGCTAATTAGCAATGGTAGAATAGGAACTCAGAATGAGGCCTTTGGACACAAAGCCAATAATTAAATTGCAGCTTTGCCAGGAAGAGTTCTCTACTAATACTGTACTGTGACCCTCAATCATAGTGGATGAAACTGAAACCAGGGTAGTTAAAATATGAAAATTTAAATAGCAACAGAATTAGAGTTTCCCATCTTTAGTATGGTTTTTCTTGCCTGTAATTCTGCTGATGTCGCCTACACACATGATGGCTGGTTTGGATACATACATTCTCCCTTCACAAGCCCAGTTGTTTTCCTAGAAGCAAACAAGTACTACCCTGCTCTATGTTAGCAATAGATTCCAATACCGACATTAAGGAACTCAAAAGGTTAATTCTATCCCTCCATTTCTAAAGAGGCACTATCTATTGTACTGCTAAATGAAGGCTTTTTACAAACAATTTTGTGATAAAAATAAACTTTTTTTTGAAGAAAGACACTTACACAGTTTCAAGGAATACTGCCATCTATATATAGTTCCTCACCTTTTTCTGACTTATCTTTCCAAAGGACTGCAGCATAAACTCTTATTGAAATCTTGTCAGAAAACATGAATACCCCATTTCCTCGGATTACTTGAATTTGTACCTATAACCACAGCCTTCCAATGAAATAAGAATTCCACCAGTTTTTATTTACTTAGGTTTCTACCACAAAACTTCTTTTTTGTACAGAAAACTGTATTACATATTCTCTGTCTTTGATATAATGTCTTTTCTAGTTAGTATAAAATTAAGACTTCCAAATTCCTAACTTTATCATCCAATGCGTGAAAGTAGCCTTTAGAGTAGAGCTACCTTTCTTTGACATACATGGTGTAATCAGGCATGCTTTTCAGTAGGCATGTGCCATATATGTTGGTTACATTCCACTAAAATCTTCAAAAATTTCTTTTGCTTCTTTTAGGATCTTTCACAATAATCCTTCTACTCCTTTGCAAGCTACCACCCTCCCTCCACCAAGTCTGCCCTTCTGTCATCTTTCCACTCATATTCTGTATTCTGTACTTTCTCACTTTATTGCATTCCTTCTTTTTCATGTATATATGTATATGTACATATATGAGTTTAACTGTAGATTATGTATGTAAGAGAAGACATATGGTATTTGTCTGTCTGAGTCTTGTTCAACATAGTGATCTCCAGTCCCATTTGTTTTCTGCAAATTACATAAATTCATTTTTCTCTAAGGTAAAAGACATCACTGTGCATATGTACCACATTTTTCTTCTGTAAATGATGAAACAAAGAACTTTGACTACTGTGACCTGCATTATTTTGTGGTTTATGTCTGGGGTAACAGGGAACAATATAATGACAGATACATGTACAGAAAAGCTGGAATTGAGTGGGAAGTTCAGTCTGATGGAGAAGCACAAGCAGTATATAGACTGAGCATGTTTATTATAAATAGCTGAATAGGGAAAAGGGTTTATTTTATAGAGCAGAATGAGGAGGCTGGTTTCTTACATACAGATGAAGGGAGAGAAGAGTTAACATACCTTGGCAAGAGGCCTCTAAAAGGGACCAATCTCAGGTTGCAGCCATCCTGGAGGAGGACACTTTGGATGAAACTTTCTCCATGCACTTTCAACATGCATGCTCAGAACAGGAGAAGGCCCTGCCATTCCCAGGAGTCTGAGGCATTGGGGTCATTAACATGCTTACACTTATGTCAAAAATATACATTCACTCAGGACTTCATCCACTGGAATTAATGTGATTTGCTGACTTAGAATCCTTTCTGACTAATACTTGTGATACATAAAGTGTTATTTCTACTTAGAATTGCTTATTTTTGCTTTTGTTTTTATGCATTTTAGGATTATTTTATAGTTTGTTAACAATGTCATTGGAATTTTGATGAAGATTCCATTGAATCTGTGCATTGCTTTTTGTAATACAACCATTTATTATGTTATTGATTCTTTCCATGAAAATGGGGACTCTTTCCATCTTTTAGAACTTTCATCAGTTTCTTTCTTCAGCATCTTAAAACATTCATTGTCTGCATCTTTTGCCTCCTTGGTCAGATTTATTCCTAAGCATTTTATTTTTGCGGAACTATTGTGAATAGGATCTTTCCCGTATTTGTCTTGGGAAGATTATTATTGCTATAAAGAAAAGCTACTGAATTTTGTATGTTTTTATCCTGCTACATTTCTAGAAGTGTTTCTCAGCCATAAGAATTTGCTACTGAAATCTTTATGGCTCTTAAAGCATAAAAATTAAGTAGTCAACATGTAAGAATAGCGTGATTTCTTCCATTTATAGTAAAGTTACTTCTTTCTCATGCCTTATTGCTATTGCTAAGGCTCTGAGCAGCACATTAAGTAAATGCAGAGAAAGTGAGCACTCTTTTATTATTCTTCTTTACAAGGGAATGCTTTCATTTTCTCTATGTGATGTACTAAACATTTCACATGTATTATACTAAGTATGTACCTTACACTCCCAGTTATTTCACAGCTTTTTAATCATCAAAGGATCTTGAACTTCATAAGAGCCTTTTCCTTCATGTTGACACAATCATACAATTTTTGTCTTTATACCTATTTATGTGATTTTTCCTTATTTTGAACCAACATTAATCCCTGGAGTGAAGTTAAGTTGGTCATGACATATTATCTTAATGTGCTTTTGATTATCAATTCCAAACATATTATTGAGAATTTTTGCATTCATTATGAAAATTGGCTTATGGCTTCCTTGTTATTGTAGCCTTCTCCAGTTTTGCTATAAAGATGACAGTAGAAATATAGAATGAGTCTGAGAGCCTCCTTTCCCTTTGTATCCCTAGGAGTCATTTGAGAGCATTGGGATTAGATCTTTTCTAAAAGTATTGTACTTTGACAGAGAATGTCTGCTCCTGGAATAGTTGTTATTGGGAGACATTACTGCTCAGTCTTATCATGTAGTTTACATATCTTTAGGCTATTTGTATTCTCTTGATTGGCTTTTGAAAGATATGTGTATGTGTGTGTGTGTGTGTATATGTGTGTTCTTCTGGAATTTTGTTTGTCTTTTTTCTTTTCTTTCTTTCTTTCTTTCTTTCTTTCTTTCTTTCTTTCTTTCTTTCTTTCTTTTTTTTAGGCAGGGTTTCAGAGCCTGTTCTGGAACTAACTCTCTTACCAGGCTGGATTCAAACTCACAGAGATCTGCCTGCCTATGCCTCGGGAGTACTAGGAATTTAGGTTTTCCTTAAATATACTTTTAAAAGTACTTCCTAATGATTCTGAATTTTATTGAAATCGGTTGTAACCTTCCTGTTTTCCATCCCTAATTTTAATAATTTCTATCTCCCACCTTTCATTGTCATAGTTGACTTGAGGTTTGCCAATCTTGCTTATTTTTCTAAAGAATTAACTGTTTGCCTGACTGATTCACTGTATTATCTCTAATTAATCCTTGACATGATCTTTATATTTTTCTCTACTACATTTGAGTATGGATTGTTCTTATTGTCTTAATATATCATTAAATCATTTGTTTACAAACCCTCAATTTTTTATTTTAAGAAAAAATCTTACAATTTAAAAACTATTTTATTAATTCTTTGATAATTTCATACAGTGTACTTGTTTCCCTTCTCCTCTCAGATCTATCCACTCCACCTCCATTCCCATTCTCCAATTTCTTGCTTGTCATAGGCATTATTCATGCCTTGCAGTACCTTGAAGCAGAGTTTAGATCCTTAGGTTCTTGTAATCTTTTGTCCCTTTTGCATCTCTCTTCCCTGAGTCTTTATAGAAGTCATATTGTAGATATGTAAGAATGAATGGACATCTTATTGTCAGTTGTTCTCTGCTTTTGGCCAGCTGTAGTTTTCTGTAATGGTCTCTGTCTGCTGTGAAAATAAATTTCTGTTAAGAATGGTGACAGCTAACTTCACCTATGAATATAAGGATAAGTATTTAGTATACAGCCAGGAATTATACTGGCTTAGGAAAGAGTTAGTAATAGGTTCACCTCTAGCTCCATGATTGCACTAACCATGGTCATTACACTTAGAGTATGTACGATGTATCTTGGTTATATTTGTTCCCTGCTCTCTCTATTTCCCCCTGTATAAGGCCCATACCATCTCCTTTTTATGGTATGTGTGTATGGCTAGTCACAGGGCCATGACAACCTGTCAATGGCCAGTCCCTCAAGGAAAAGTGATTTTCCTTCTTCATCAGCCAACAACTATCAGTTGTTCCTCAAATAGAGGAGAGACATCAGGGATCTTCTCCCTCTTCTATGTGTAGCAACTGAGAAGTAGCTTCATCATGTGCAATTGTTGCACATATATCTATGCCCATTATGAATTCATATTTACATTAGACTTTCCACGTTCCCTGGCTGACATTTCATTCTTCTCCCTCATTTATGGCTATTACCTTTTGCTACTGAGTTTTAGTTTTATAATGTAATAAATGCATGAAATCATTTGTTTTATTTTGCATTTGTTAAAACTTGCCTTGTGGTCTATTTTACTAGAATATTCTATGGGCCACTTGGAAGAATGTTTACTTTTAATCTATTTGGTTTTCCACTGTGTGTGTGTGTGTGTGTGTGTGTGTGTGCGCACACACGCGCTCGCGTGCGCGTGCACATTCATGCACACATGTGTGCACAAGAGATAAGTCTGTAATTAAGTAGTATCACTTAAATGTGTTCAGTTTTTGTTCATTTTTTATTTCTTAATGACATATCTAAACATGAGGAAGTATGGTTATTCTTAATTGATTGGTTCAGCTTATGAACTTTCATGATGTACTGGTTAGTTATCACATGTATCATCTTGACATAATGTAGAATAACTTGGGAAGGAAGTCTTAATGAAGAATTACCTACATAAGGTTTGAGTTCAGGGATCTCGGAGGGATTATATTTATTTATTTATTTATTTATTTATTTATTTATTTATTTATTTATTGAGACAAATTCTCACTATGTGGCTCAGGCGGTTCTGGAGCTCACTATGTAGAATAGAGTGGTATCTAATTTACAGAGGTCCCCTACCTTTGCCTACGAAAGGCTGGGTTTAAAGGCCTGTGACATCACACTGTGCAGTTTCTTGATTGTTTATTGATGTAGGAAGATCCAACCTATCATGGATAGCAACATGGGTAGCAAGGGTTCCTTAGCAATGTAAGAGAGAGGGGGAAATAAGCTAGTAATTCTGTATGTGTTTATTTCTCACATCTCTGCAATATAACTAGATACTAGAGTTCTTGCTTTGACTTCCCCTCAGTAATATGCTGTGACTTGGAACTTTAAGCTTAATAAATTCTTTCTCCATTGTGTTTTTTTTTTGTCAGTATATTTTATCACATAACAGAACCCAAATTAGAAGATACAGCAAGTACATTTACCCAGCTTCAAGTCTGCCATCTTATCTGGAAAACTCTGCTAATGGTTTGCTTCAATTACTTTTGTTGGCTTACAATAACATTTGGTATGTAGATGCTACCTAAAATATTGTTTAATTAATTGAACTAGACTAGAAGGTTAAAAAAAATCTTCCCAAACAGGTAAAATGATATTTCTATGCAGTTTCACTTAGATATTTCAGGGAAAAGGAAAACTATTATGGGTTGCAATTCCCAGCCAATTTTTTTTTCCCTCTGGAGTTGGCAATATGGCTTAGTGGGTAGATTCCCTTGACATCAAATTTGATGATGTGAGTTCCTTTATAATCCATGTGATGGAAGGAGACAATGGAGCTCCACCAGTGGTTGTCTGACCCACTCACTCCTTAAATAAACAGGCAGCACCCCTGCACTCACTAAATGAATAAATTACAAAGACATGTATTCTTCATTGGAGATAGAATATTCTTGAGTATTTGAAGATAGGGCTGACAACATATAATGTCAGAGGAGAAGAAAAGGAAGTGGGAATTCCTGGATTACAGGATAGAGTGTACTACATGGCTCATCAAGAAGACATAGAGAAAGAAACACTAAATATCCACAAGGTTTATTCTTAATACTGAATTATGTCTTATTTAGATTTAATTTTGTTTTGTTATTATATGATTCATCAGTATAAGTCACATCAGTTATTATAATGTCTCTTTAAGTCTTTCAATAGTTGGCAACATATTAAAAAGAGTAAGTGGACAGGGGATATCAGAAAATATCAGGAGGAAAACATGGTCTGTGACTGATATTATAGCCTGTGAAACCTCTGTACTTCTACGGTGCATGGTTTATATATATTTAGTTATGCTTTAGCTCTTTCTCCTCATTAGCCTTGTCTCCCATTTGCTTTCCTCATTACATCTGGCTGTGTCCTGTTACGATTTCTTTTCTAAATATTGTCCTTTTGTGGACATGAGGCCAGTTTATCTTCTAGAATCAAAAAGGAGAACTGAGTCTTATAATTGCTATTGAATTACTAATTTTGCAATTGCAAGTTAGACAACACTAAGAAGTTGCAAACCCCTTCTGTTTCCTATCATCTTTACCTGAGTTTTACACATTTCTGAAGGTAAGCAAACACCCATTCATAATATAAATGACACTGCTGCCTGAACCTGACAACTTATGAAAGAACAAATAACTACAGGAATTAATTTGCTAAGGGAAACTCCACTCTTCTATTGTCTGTGTTTCAGCCAGTATCAACTGTTCTGGAAGTTGCCCTCATTGCTTTTTGTAAATGTGCTACAAGCTGATAAACTCAATCCTGAAGGCTTTTCTTCCTTATGTTTGCAATTTCATTAGACGGCACAGTGACCTCTTTCTCCCTTTTTGCTTTATTCCTACCTTAGACTCTGATGTGACAGCAGGTCTCTCTCTTTCTTTCAATTTAAGTATAATTGAACTTGAGATTAGTTGTTCACAGATGATGGTAAACCTTGCCATGTGCTGCCTAAAAACAAATTCCAACTTCAATTTGAATAGCACCTTTCACATCAGTACCCCAAATTGCTTCAGAGTAATACATCATCAATATTTCACAATGTGGCATTCCTGAGCAGCATACACAATGATTCAGCCATCATTTTAAATAAGCTAGAGAAACTACCACCAGGGGGTACTGCATGTTGAAATAGGTTGAATCTTCTTCAAGTGATTTATTCTCAAACAATGTTATAGAAAAGACTAGCAAAAAGGTAGAAAACTGCCCCTGTGGCACAGTTTGTATTTGTTTCAGTAAATGAAAACTGAATAAATTAATGAACAATACACCATGCTTTATGCGTAAGGGTATACCTGATATCCAAGTAGTTCATGGATCTCATTTTCCAAATGAAGAATAACATTATTTTCTTTTATCTAAAAATCAATCCATGGGAATGTATTTATCCAAGCTGAAAATGAAAGTATTAATCGAGGTCTTCCCTTTCTCCACTTTGTACAGTCAGCATCTATTTCAGTGTCTCTAAAATTTACATTATTCCTTTCCATCTTATTTCTTTTGTGTGTTATTTTTAAGTCTATTTTTAAAATTATAATTTGTTTACAATGTCTCTCTTTTCCCTTTCCTCCTTCTAAACCCCTTTATGTGACCCTCTCACTCTTTTTAAAGTTATGGTCTCTTTTACTTTTTCCAGTAATTGCTATTACATGCATTTGTGTGTATATGCATACAAATTCATTGTTAGTATATGAATATATAAATAAATATAACCTCAATTATTCTAATCTTTATTTGTGTTATTTGAGCAGCTAGTTCATATTATTATTATTACCATTGTTATTATCAGTCCATTTAAAATTTCATACCATGTGGTTTGAGCATATTCACTGCCTCTCCCTAAACTCTTCCCAAATCCACATTTAATTCCCTACAAAAGTAACTCTATGTCTTTTTTCACTTAACCCTTCAAGACCAATTTGTAATTCCAGGATAATATGGTAGTGTGACTTTCCAGTGGAACATGGTCAACTCATCAGGAGCTATACTTTTTTTGCTGTGATGGGACTTTGTGTTCAACTCACCTCTCCATGATGAGATTTGCTCTGGCTTTGGCTTGCACAGGTCTTGTGCATGCTGTCATAACTGCTGTGAGCTTAAGCACGGGATTTTCAGTACTATTAACAGAGTGAATTAGCTATAATAAAAATAGCCAATTCTTTTCCTCAACTAACCTTCAAATGGGTTGATTATGTTAAAATTATTTCAAAATGCCTTAATTATAAGAAGAAAATTGAAGCCTTTCATGGGCTGACCCCTAAACCTTTCTACCTGTATTTCTTTTTTTATCTACAAAATTGATATCTTCATATTTTCTGTACATTTAATTTTCATACTAGATGCAATGGTCAGTTTCAGGTCAAGAAGATTTATAACGACTGGTAACTGGTGATTTAGTAAAGCATTATTTCAGATGTATTTGTTAGGGTGCTTTTTAGGATATGGGTATATGAGTGAGTGGGCATGGAAAAATGCACCCTCACTATCTGTGGGTATCATGTACTAGGCTATGTTCTCTTATATACCAACAACAAAAATAAATAGAGAAGAAAGATACATTTTCTTTCTTTTTTTATTTTCTTGGAGGTTAGGGAACCCTTACTTTGCTCTTGAACATCAGAATTTCAAACACTAGATTTTAGGACCCTTATCAGTAATCCTGTGTGTTCTGAGGCCCGTGGCTTCAGAATTTAAATGGCAACTTCTACCTCTCTGGTTCTGAGGCATTCAGAAATGGAAGGATCTTCTTAGTATACAAGAATCGCCAGCTTGCCCACGATCTGGCAAGGAAGTTTTCAGCCTCTGAACTCAAATGATTCCATTATTTCCCCAGTAAATCTCTCTTTGTCTCTCTCTCTCTGTCTCTCTCTCTTTCTCTCTCTCTTTCTCTCTCTAATTTGAAACAAGCTTGTTTTACATATCAATCCCAGTTCCTGCACCCTTCCAGCCTCCCCTGTTTCCCCCCACCAACTCCCATCTTATCCCTTTTCTGCTCCCCAGGGAGAGTGAGGCCTTCAATGGGAGTCTTTAAAGTCCACCATATCATTTGGAGTAGAGTCCAAGACCTCCCCATGTGTCTAGGTTGAGAGAGTATCCCTCTATGTGGAATGAGCTCCCAAAGTCCATTAGAATAGGATAAATACTGATCAACTACCAGAGGCCCCATAGACTGCTCAGCCCTCTCAGTTAACAACACCTTCAGGGAATCTGGGTCTGTCCTATGCTGGTTTCCTAGCTATCAATTCCATGAGCTTTCCCTTGTTCAGGTCAGCTGTTAATGTGGGTTTCTCTAGCCTGGTTTTGATCCCTTTGCTCATCACTTTTCCCTGTCTGCAACTGGATTCTAAGAGTTCAGCTCAGTGTATTGCTGTGTTTGTGTATGCAGCCATTACTTCTTGAGTGTTACCATATCTCCTTTGAGAGTTATTTACAGACAAACAATCATATCAGAATTTTGATGTAAATATAAAGGAGCTGAGAAGTCCACACTCTGCTTCACAGAATGAGAAATGTTATTCATAAGAAAATAAATGAATGGCATCACTTATAAAAGCTACTTTTGTGGGGTGGCAAATAAATTTCTTATATTCTGGAGAGGTAGCTATTTTCAGACTTATACCTGGCATCTGCTTATCTAAATGTAATACTGCTAAAATTATTGGTCATTTTGATGAAAGTCTGGATGTTGAATGGAAACAAAGAACCAAAACCATAACACCAAAACACAAACAACAATAACAACTAATCAACTAAACAAAGAATAAAATCCCACAAGTCTGAAAGATTCCTGTAGGCTGTAAAACTGTGGCTCCAACATTCATGATATGTGTCTCTAAGAATAATTTATGATTCCATGGTAAAGCTCTAAAAATATAGTTCTGGCTGGAAGAGGAGAAAATTGTCTTTGTGAAACATATATGGACATTTTCTCTGTAGTATGGTTACATAATAAAAGTTCATATGCAGAAGTTCATTTCTTTGCTATGTGTCAGGAATTAGTCATCAGAGCTTGAAACAAAATTATTTCTCTATATATGGTTATGTTAAAAATAGATAATCAATGGGGCCTGTAGAGAGCCATGCTCAGTAGATAATCAGTAGGGTCTGTAGAGAGAGATGCTCAGTAGTTAATCAATGGGGCCTGTAGAGATGCTCAGTGGTGAAGAATATATACTGTTCTTGTAGAAGAGCTGAGTTTGTCTCACAGCACTTATGTCAGATGGATTAGAACCACTTGTATCTCCAGCTCCAGTGCCTCTGAATCCAACTTATGATCTCCACAGGCATCTGTTCTCAAAAATATACATACCCACACACAGACCCCCACATGTGCACCTAGTTAAAAACTAAATAAGATAATGTTCATAATGTATGATAAAGGTTGAAGCTTGTGTGGTGAAATAATAGTTGTCTACATTCTGAAAAAATGTTGATGATTGTCAGTCTAAAGTTTCACGTGTAGTTCTGTTATAATGATGTGTTTTAAAATAAATATTGTAAAATATAAGATATAAGAGTGTTAAATGAAAACTAAAATTAGAAATTTATTGGCAAAGTTATGAAACACACAATTCTGGTTATATTTTCTGAAAAATAATTTTGAGCAAAAAAAAAGCAATTTTGAGCAAAAAGTGAAATTTTTGTGCACAAAATGGGTCAACCACACAGTAGTGATAAATATTTGAAGTGAAGAATAGGCTATTTACACTGTTAATGATTATATATTATACTGTGAATAAAAACTATATGATATAAGCACATATAATTGTATAATGCAGCAATTTTAAGATCCAATTACAATAGGAAAAGATAACTTTGTATTTTTGGTCATTTCAGCATATACTTCAGGAATTCACAGAAACTTTGCTTTGGATAACAAGACAGACTTCATAAACAGAATGACATTAAAGGATTCTTTACTTACACAAAGAAATTGATGTGTAGATAACAGGAAGTATTTTTACCAAGTCCAATAATGTCTTAAGGATAAGATGGTGTTTGGTGGTGATATTAACTTGCAGTCATGATTGCTTTTGCTTATGTACTGTTCTTTTACAATTTAAACTACGCATAGAATCATTCTGTTGGTATAATTCCTTCTTTAACAGAGACTTCAGGCCTTTCCTAATAGAGTTACCAGATTAATAGTTTGGGTCCTGTCAGTATCAAGAGTAATCTGCATTATTTGAACTCTATAGATTTAAATTTTAATATTAAATTTTAATAACCATTGTCTATAAAGAAAAAATAACATGATAAATTGAACTTTATCAAAATTGAAAACTTCTGCTCTGCAAAATAAAAAGTTTGTAATATGAAAATATAAGCCACAGTTTGGGAGTAAATACTTTAAGGAACATATTTGGTGGAGGTTAGACATCTATGTTGGATGTGTTAGTGCTTCTCTGCTGTATAAATGCTAATTTAATGAATGTGATAGAACAATGACAACCTACATAACACTGGAAACCAGGAGTTTGAACAACTTAAGGAAAAGTACTATGATGATAAAATTGCTTCCTAATTTAACTATTAAGTAAATAGATAGTGGTTGTCAAGTTTCTTCTGTTGGATTAAGTGTTTATAAATAAGTGAACAGTGGAAACTAGAACCACATACTTGGGTGTAGTTTACAGATTAATAGACCAAAATGAGATGAAGATTTAGTTTAGCATATAGATTGATATGTATAGAATTATCAACAGAATCCCCGTGTAGGTATGTGTGTATGTGTTCCCTTGAGCCTGTAGATTCAAGGCCAGTCTGTGAAACATAGTGAGACCCCACCTACCCCCTGAAAATAAAGTTAAACATTACATATAACTCAAAATGTGTAATAAATATTCATGTGCCCATATGATGCCCTACAAAAGAGAAAATAATTCTTCTTCCTTAACTGTGTGCTGTAATACCGAATTTCTTCCAAAAGATACAGAATGGGAATATATGAAAGCATAATATAGCTGTGGAGAAATAAGAAAACATGACCTTGGCCAGAGCAGACCAAAGCCCACAGTAGAAATTAGTAACACTGAAAACACATAGCCTCCATAGAGTGATGGGAATGGGACTATGCCTCAGTACTCCCAAGGAACACTTTGCCCCATGTCTCATCTTGCAAATCATACAAGTCAAATATCAAGTGAGGAACAGTACACCTCAATAAAGCATAAAAACAAGGAACATTTGAGGAGTGGATACAGAGATTTCTAGGATGTAATTTCTAGGATGAAATCTTAGGGGATACAAAGATCTTACATAGAACCAAAGACATGGGATAAGATGTGTGTTTTAGGACAAGTATATGTAAAGAATAATAGCAAGGCTCATATATGAGCATTCTCTATTGTCCATGTACCTTTCTAATATTCTCAAATTATCTCAGAAAATATCTAAAAATAACCTCATATGACATTTTCAATGATGTGTATATTATTTTCTATGGTTGAGTTCACTAACATGATTTTTTTGCTACTTCAAAAATTAAACTCAGTCTATGCAGTTTTTCTCAATGTCTTGGACAATCTGTTGAGATGAATTTGGCTGAAACATAAACACTTTGTTTTCTTCTCTTTATTGGATGAGAAGCTTTTAGCAGTATTGGAATAAGATATCTGAATAGTTGCTATCCTTTGTCCTGAATTAGTGACAGCTGAATGATTTTTATTAAAAACAATTTGTGGACCTACATTCTCTAGAATGTTAGATGATTTATGCTTTCTTCTAATATCATACTTTCATACTTGTAGACTTTAATCACCTCAGGCTGTGAATGCTACATTTCATTTTTCGCAGTATTCACTGATATCTCTTTCAAGTCATTTTCTGAAGACATTGTTTATGTTATGCACATATATTTTCTGTGGCATTTAATTATGAAAGCTCTAAAGATATATATTTATAGTTAGGTAATGTTAAAAAGTTTGTACATTAGACAATCCAATATCTACTGCCACACAAAAACATATGTATGACTCTATATGTCTGTCTTTCTCCCACTGGGATCTGAAAAGCAGTCTAGACATGTTCTCAGAGTGCTGACCTGGGATGGAAGAAAGAAAGTACAAGAGGAAGGGAACTTGAGTATTGGATTTACCATTAAACACCTCAACCTTTCTTATTTTCTAAAAATACAGGGCCCCAAAAAACATTCTGCACCCACTGTGGGCAGGTACCACATTCACTGGATATGGTAAAAAAAAAAAAAAAAAAAAAAAAGAGGATAAAATCACGGGTATGAAAATAACATAGGTATTTTAACTCACATTTTTTTCCTTTAATACTTGATACAGAGAGGCATTCTGTAACTTTCTACTGAATGGCACTATGACATACCAATTTTTCAGATTTTGTGACATAGAAATACAATTTTTATTTTATTTACTGTTATGCTTTTGTTGTTTTTATGTCATGATATTTGTTTAGTGTATATGTGTGTATGTATATGTTAGTTTCTTTGGAAGTATATTTGTGTGACTATATATATGTGTCTTTGTAGAGGTTCATGTGCCACAGAACACATGTAGAGATCACAGAGTTTCTATGTATTTGAGAAAGGTCTCTCTTTATTCACATCTATTTATTCCAGTAGCTGATTTGTGGATTTCCTATGATTTTTGTATCACTATTTTCCATCTGTAGGAAACCAGGGATTACAGATTAGTGGATGGACCACTGATGTGACTTTTAAGTGGGTTTCAGGAACCTGACCTTGCATGTAAGACTTTCTTAGACAGCACTTTAACCAATTAGCCATCTCATCAACCATTATAAATACATACATAGATATGTATGTATGTATTACATATATTTGTATTACATATATACATACACATACTTTTTATGTATTTTTAAATCTATTTCTCCTTTAAAACTTCCACTAATCCATGTAACAAACATGTTGGTGATATTTTATCTTCATGATTTCCATACAATTCTTGAGGACACCTACAAAATGAATCAAATTTTAAGAAAAATATACTCATATATACAACATATTAGTTTTAAATTTACTTTTCTGTATTTTATTTTTTCCCACAGGAGACTGGTTGTGCTTGGTTTGGCCTAAGTTTACATTATATAATTACTTTGTAAAAAATTATCTCACTATTTAATAAGATGTCAGTTGGTAGAATTACAGCATCAATATTTTCCTACAAAGTGTTTGCTCCTATTGTCCTGGTTGCCTTCATTCCTTTTTTTTTTTTTTTTTTTTTTTTTTTTTTTTTTTTTTTTTAAGAGCAATAGCTCTGTAGTCTGACTCTCTATCTCTCTATGTCTGAAATTTCCTTAAATTGCATTTTGAGATTTTGATAGAAAACATGTCACAGAAATCCAATCAATACCTAAAAATGTCCTGATGCCTTTGAGAGCTGACAAAGATAAAAATGATTCTCAGGAACACAGTGTGATTTCTGAGGCAGTGTCACTGTTTGGTCTTTAAAGTGAGGGAAGACTGAGGAGTAAAGCAGCAACACTGTTGTTATTGTTAGTGGAGAGTGTGGAGCATGTACTCGGTCCTCTTCTCAAGATGAGGAATTGTCATTCTTTTTTGGCTGATGGCACATGTTTGTCCCCTTTCAAATGTACTTTTTTTTTTTTTTTTTTAACCAATCACTTTCACTCTCCTTCAAGAAAAGCTAATGACTAATTTATACCTTTGAAATAACATTCCACTTCTAACATCCTTGTGAGACTGGCTGAGAACTCTGTTAAGGTGATTATGGTGACCCTTGCCTAAATTTATTTCTTCTTCCTTCTCCCTCATCTAAACTGGTGTTTGTCTTGACTAAATCTCCAGGACACAAATCATATCGCAGAGTTGACATCCAGAGAACTTTGATTAGAAGTTCTCTGTGAGACAGAATTCAGCTCACTTATTTAGCTTTGTACAACTTTACCACCTTCCCTACATTGTTAGGTCACATTTATTATACATACAGTGCATATTCTTTTGAGTGTTACTTAACTGTAATTTCAAGTCTGATTTAAACATATGTGTAGAAAATCACAATAAAAGGGACAAAAGATAATGCAATATTGTACAGATTCACATAATTTTAGGAGGTGTTCTCAGCAGGGTATGAGAGAAATGAGATACCACCATATTAAAAACTAAATATGTAGGCATCTGCCTGAATCATTAGGGATTCTATAAATTCTAAAAATAGCAATGTGAAAGAACAAATGCTGCTGGAATTTAAATTATTGAATGGCTCCCAGAAAAGATATGATCAATTATGAATTGTGATGATAATACTTATTGATGTATTTTTCTTCAGTGGTGGTTTTTATCAATAATCACAGAATGTTTGCCATGAGAGTTAAAGGAAAACTCAACAGAGTTCCATAAGAAAAGATGAATTCTGCCTTGGTTATGAGTAATTTACTTACATGAATTACTTCAGTCTTAAGGAGTTAAAGGATGCAGAGTATTTACCTAAGGATTAATGTGCCATCTAAAATTTGCAAATCCCTGGCAGAATGAATCTTTAATCTTGTAGGCCCCAGTTCAACAAACATTTTCTCTATGTACAATAATACACAGCTGTTTGACGTGACTTTGGAAACATGTAAGAGGATAATTTATCATTTTTACTCATCTTAAAATGAAATTGTGGCTTTATGTGGCATTTTATACAAATTGGTTCTACAATGGTGACATTGGTGTCACTTTGTATAGCGGATAATAGGAAGGAATAGAATGGCATGCACAGCTTAAATGGAGAAACAGGGCTGTGTCTATACACTTGTTTAAGTGCAATTACAGGCATAGTTACATGTGCACGTTTGGGAGTTTGCATGTATCAGAGTATATCTCTGTGTAGCTCTGTGGGATGCACGTGCTGTAAGAAAATTAATCAGTTCATACTAGGCTAATAGAAGGATGATTCCACATATTGCAAACTAGGATTAAATATTGATTTCACTGGAAGACAATGAATTAGAGAATGAAATGACTCTTCTGCTCTCACATTAAAGTTTAAGTATTATCATCAAGCTCTCAAACCTAAGTTTCTATAGAAAACTTTTCCTTGAATATGAAAAAGAATTATCTTTCCTATAAAGAGTTTATATTGTATCAGTTATAAAGTCACCCTCAAGTCATTAATAGGATCAATTTATACCATAACAGTTATATTTATGTTAAAAAATAATTGTGTGTGTGTGTGTGTGTGTGTGTGTGTGTGTGTGTGTATGTGTGTAGATTTCCTTTGGACCACCAATTCCCAAATCATGATACAGACGATTTTTAAATACATAATTTCTTTATTGATTTTTTGAGAATTTCACATCATCTGCCCTAATTCTGTTCACCTCTCAGTCCCCTCATATCCTCCTTTAACCCCTGTAGCATCCCTCCAAAAGACAACTTAAAAAAAATCAAACCAAAAAAAAAAAAACAAACAAAACAACAAGAATAACCCCCACCCCCAAAAAAAACCCTCCTAACTTCTCCATCTTTTCTTGCTTTTTTTACACCTCGTCATTCATCCTGTTGGCATTGGGAGCAATGTGCCACATAGTATACCCTTTTGCCTCTCACTAAACCCTGTAGCAAGAGAGCTGACCCCTACCCTCAGAGAAGGGCTGACCCATGTACTGTGGCTAGGTGCCCTAGCCCACACTATAGGCAAGGGATAACTTACTCTGATGGTTTTTGTCTAAAGGAGCTGGCTCTGCCCCTTTGCCTAAGGTGGACAGTCCCAGTGAGTTGGCCTGGCCAGCTTAACTACCATCTAGGCCCTCAGCCATGCCTTTGGTTGGCCTTTCCTGACATATATTCCAACTAGGACATGCTGGAGCTCATGAAGCAACTGCTCCCATGGAATAATACCTTCAGGATCTCCATGACTTGGGGAAATAGTGGGTTAGTTCAAAGGAGTTTTAGTGAGGTGTACCAGAAACCAGAGGCCTTGAACCAGACATAGAAACTTCTTATTAATTATGAAACCTCGACCTTAGTATAGGTTTGTTCCCAACTAGCTCTTATAACCTAAATTAACCCAGTCATATTAATCTATATTCTTCCATGTGGTTCATTACCGACCCTTAGTACTGCACATTTCACTTCCTCCTGATGCCCACCTCTCATATTCCCACCTCTCATATTCCTTCCCAGAGTTTCTTTCTCCCCAGAAGTCCTGCTTAACCTCTCTTGCCTAGCTGTTGGACATTCAGCTCTTTCTTAAATCAAAAGGATCATTAGGCAAATGATGTAAAGCAGAGACAAATCTTCACACAGTGTGATCAAATTACCTACAATGGCTTGCATTCCGACTTGTGTACATAGAAACATGGATTAGATATACCAATCTAAGTTTGTCCTCTCCTCAGGAAATGTTTGGAAAGAAACCATCTCACTCTTAGCTTTTATTTTCTAGGAGGGTTTACATTCACAGGGTAACAGTAGTTGCAAGTGTGCTATGGAAAAGAGCATTTTGCAAACCTTGAGGAAAATGACTACACTGATTATCATGGTGTAGTTATTATTCATTTCCTTCTGTATCATGCATGCATTTCCTTAGATCCAAAGTTATTTTCAGATGAATAAGGAGAAAAAGATCCTTCAGACCTTTCCTCTCTGCTTCCATGTGAAGTATAATCTTCAATCATACTTCATCTCTGCTCTGCACAGTTCTCACTGTCTGCCCTTTAAATTTTGGAGCATCCATCTATCATCCCAAAGAGCTATTCCTCAGTAAGAAGCATTCCTAACACTTCAGCTTTTGCTCCAAAGCATCCATCCAGCCCCTGATTTAGTACAGGTGAGTGGACTCACTGGAGACACTATTTTCCAAGGTGTGTTTGTGTTAGTGCACACACACATGCATCCTTTTCCACTGTTGTCAATATCTGCCACACAAAACAACAATGTCAGTAGATACTTGGATGCAAGAAAAGTATTCCTATGTTCTTTTTTGTCATTCCCTAAATGTTGTTCTTCAAACACTGTTGAAAAAGAGTCCCTTCTTTGAGTAACACTTTAGATTTAGATCCTTCATTCTTTCTCACTGGGATCACTAACCACCTGGGTCTTAGTATTTTTCTCTAAACATTACTTGTTTTAAAACTTATGTATGACTCATGGTTTACCTGTCTTTTTCTTTTAGTCCATACTTTGCATATATAAGATTCTTGACTGTTGACTAATTTGGGGCAAATATTCACTTTCTATTTGTGTGTGTGTATTCACTTATTTATTTCTCATATATTACATATGACCTCATTTCCCTCCCTCTTTTCTGCCCAGTTGCTCTACCTGCCTCTCCTCTCCCCTTCCCCATCCACTCCTCTTCCATTTCCTTTGGAAAAGGTAAGGCCTCTCAGGGATACCAATCAACATGAATTATGGCATATCAAGTTGCAATACGAATAGGAACCTCCCCTCATATTAAAGCTGGATGAGGAGACTCAGTGTAAGGAAACAGGTCCCAAAATCAGGCAAAAGATTCAGAGGTAACCCACACTCCCACTGGTAGGAGTCAACAAGAAGACCAGGCTAGACAACAATAACATAAAGCAAGAGGAACTTGGTCAGACCCATAAAGGCTTCCTGGTGGTCGATTCAATCTCTGTGAGCTCCTATGAGATAGGAAAATTGACTCTGTGCCTTATGGACTCTACCCTTTTCTTGTGTTGTCCTTGTCTCCCTACAATCATTCCTCCACATCTTCTGCAGGACTCCTGAGCTCCACCAAAGGTTTGGCTGTGGGTCTCTACCTCTGTTTCCATCTGATGCTGGCTGAAGCCTCTCAGATGATGACTATGCTAGACTTCTGTTTATATGTATAGAGAATACCATTATGTATCATTTTATTGACTTTTTGCCTAGGTGGTGTTTGGTTCCATCCTAGGTGTCTGGGATATCCAGCCCTTGGTCCCTGGCCATCCAGGAAGTGTCGGGTGTGGGCTTCCTCTAGTGGCGTAGGTCTTAAGCAGGATTTATCACTGGTTGGTCACACTGCTGATTTCTGCTAGACCTTTATCACAACATATGTTGCAGACAGAACAAATTGTATGTCAAAGTTTTTGAGGCAGAGTTGGTATTCCAATCTCTCCTCTGGAAATCTTGCCTGGTTACAGGAGGTGACCGGTTCAGGCTCTGTATTCTCAATTACTAGGGTTACCCTCAGATTCCTGGGATTTTCCACTGTACTATGTTTCTAACTAAACCTCAAAGTGCCCCCCTAATTCCAGTACTCCCCCCTTCCAATCTTCTCCTCACTTGATCCCTCCTGTTACAGTCACAACCCACCTTAGTCCATCTGTGATTCCTATTCTGTTTCCCCTTCCCAGGGAGATTCATGATTTGTTTTCCAGTTCTATTCATTTGCCTGCAAATTTCTTGATGTCATTGTTTTTAGCAGTTGAATGGTACTCTATTGTATAATTGTACCACATTGTCTTTATTTGTTGTTTGGATATCCATTATTCCTGAGAACTGCCATGTTGATTTCTATAGTGGCTGTACTAGTTTGTACTCCCATCAGCAATGGCAAGAGGTTTACTTTGCTCCACATCCTCTCCAGCATAAGCTGTTGTTTGTTTTATCTTAGCCATTCTTTCAGGTAAAAGGTGGAATCTTAGAGAGTCATCTTGACTTGCATTTCCCCACCCATTTCCCTGATGGCTAAGATGTTGAACGTTGTTTTTTTTTTTTTTTTGCTTCTTGGATATTTGAGATTCCTCTTTTGAAGATATTTTATATAGAGATATAACCATTTTAAAATTACATTATTTGGTTTTTTAAAGTCTAGTTCTTTGAGTTCCTTATATATTTTTGGAATTCAGCCCTAGGTCAGATGAGGAATTGGTGAAAATCTTTTCTCATTCTGTATGCTGCCATATTCTCTATTGAAGGTGTCTTTTGCCTTACAGAAGCTTTTCAGTTTCAAGATGTGTCATGTTGATATCCAGATTGACCAGTACCATTTGTGAAGAGGCTTTCTTTTTTAAGTTGTATGTTTCTGGCTTCTTTACAAAAAATCTGGTGTCAGTAGATGTAGGTTTACATCTGGATCATCTATTCAAGTCTGTTGATCAATTTGTCTATTTTTATGCCAAGACCTCATGTCTTTTATTGCTATATCTCTGTAGAATGCTATTGTGAAAAATGTTATTTCCATGATTTCTTCCTCATCACATTTGGTATTTGTAAATAGGAAGGTTACTGATTATGTTTGTTTATTTATTTGTTAATCTTGCATACATCCACTTTGCTGAAGGTATTCATCAGTTCTAAGAGTTCCTCAGTGGAATTTTTGGGTTAATATGTATATTATCATATCATCTGCAAATATTGACAATTTGAACACTTATTTTTCAATTTGTATCACATTGATCTCCTTTACTTGTTTTATTGCCCTAGCTAGAACTTCAACTACTATATTGAATAGATATGGAGAGAGTGGGCAGCCTTTTTTTGTTCCTGGTTTTAGTTTAATTCTTTTGCATTTCTCTCCATTTAATTTGGTGTTGGCTATATACCTGCTATAAATTACCTTTACTGTCTTCAAGCATGTACCTTGTAGCTCTCATTTAACCTTAGTAAGTGGTATTTATTTATTTACTAATTTACATGTCGATCCCTGATCCCAATCTCTTCTTTACTCCCTTCCTTCATCCCTGCCTCCCTCCCTCTAACACTCTCTCCAGCCTCACATGCACACTAACCACCCTCCCCTCCCATATCCCCATCCCAATTCCACATGTAGGGCAATACCACCCAGGTGGGATCATGTAGATCTGTCAAGCCATTTGAAGTGGGGACTAGGACTTTTCTCCTGTCTCTAGGTTAAGGCAGTTATCCCTCCATGGGGGATGTGTCCACAAGGTCCTTTTTTGCACCAGCATCCTGGTTCCACTGTCTGAGGTCCCTTAGACTGCTCAGTCCTTCTGGCTGAGACCCATATTTAGGGGGGCCTGAGTCAGTCTCATGCTGGCTTTCCAGCTATCAGTCTGGGGGCCATTAGCTCCTCCTTGTTCAGGTCAGCTGTCTCTATGAGTTTGTGCAACTCATAGAGTTGTCCTCTGCCTCTGCCTCTACATCTGGATAATAGTTCGACTCAGTGTTTAGGTATGGGTGTTTTCTTCTGTTTCCAACAGGTATTAGATGAGGGCTCCATGGTGGATAAGGTAGTTGTTGATCTCACTATCCGGGAAGGGCATTTATGGTTAGCCTTTCCACAGTTGCTCAAATTGTTAGTTGGCGGCAGTCTTGTAGGTCTCTAGACCTTTCTTTAGGTTCAGTTTTCTCCTCAAACCAATAATGGCTCCCTCTTTCATGTTCTCTCTCTCTGTTTCTCTCTCTCTCTCTTTCTTTATCTTACTGTGTTTTGTTCCTATCCTGACTCAATCTTCCTACTAGTTGCATATGCTTTCCTCTCCTCCCCTTCTCTTTCTCCTGTTTCTCTCTCCATTCATTGCCCCCCCCCACTTCCTATGTGCTCTGGGGGACTTTCCCTTCCTGCTTCTGTGAAGGACTTTATATTAATCTCTTAGAATACACTTTGTGTCCTAGTTCCTCTGGTGGTGTGAATTATAAACTGGTGATCCTTTGCTCTAGGTCTAAAATCCATATATGAACGAGTACATACCATGATCCTCTTTTTGTGATTGGGTTACCTCATTCAGGATGGTTTTTTCTTTTTTCTTTTTTAATTTTATTTAATTTTATATAACAGTCCAATTAAATGAAAACAAACATTTATACACAATATTTGGGAATTTGGGCGTCGTTCTTTCCAAACTACTTCCTGCTGGTAAGGGGTGCTGTCTTGGAGGATTCGAAGAAGATTCAGATATCCTGGCTGTAGTCTGTAGGGCTGTTTTGTCCAGCTGTTTTGAATATAGGATCAGCTTTTACTCTGTTTCAGGTGGTCTGGCGTGATCAAACCACATTAGTCTGGAAGGAATCCACATCTTTTCATTTTCTGTGGAAACAAAAATAGAAATCCTTTTCCCCAGTAACTTGTCCTTCAACTTAAATTTTGGAGTCAAAGCATTTTTTTTTTAGTTTAATATATTATTTTACATGTCTATCCCAGTTCCCTCTCCCTCCCTCCCTTCCTTGCTCCCTCCCCCCCGGCCCTCCCTCCATCTTTCCCCCCCTTTTTACCCTCTCTGCCCTCTCACATGCACTCTAAACACCCTCCCCTCCCATCCCCCCACCCCAATTCCATATGTAGGGGAGTGCCATCCTGTTGGGGTCATATAGATCTGACAGGTCCTGTGAAGTAGGGACTTGGGCTTCTCTCCTGTCTCTAGATTAAGGCAGTTATCCCTCCATGGGGGATATGTTCACAAAGTTCTTTTGTGAACCAAGGATACATCCTGGCTCCACTGTCTGAGGTCTCTTTGACTGCTCAGTCCTTCTGGCTGAGACCCATAATCGGAGGGGGGGGGGGCTGAGTCAGTCCCATGCTGGCTTCCCAGCTATCAGTCTAGTGGCTGTTAGCTCCTCCTTGTTCAGGTAAGCTGTCTCTATGTACTTCTACTGTATGGTCTTGTCCTCTCCATCTGCATCTGGGTTCTAGTTCGACTCAGTGTTTATGTATGGGTGTTTGATCCTGTTTTCAACAGGCATTAGTTGAGGGTTCCATGGAGAATTTAGTTGTTGATCTCACTCTCCGGGAAGGGCATTTATGATAGCCTTTCCACAGAAGCTGAGATTGTTAGTTGGGAGCAGTCTTATAGTTCTCTCGACCTTTCTTTGTGTTCAATTTTATCTTCAAACCAATATTGGCTCCCTCTTTTATGTTCTCTCTCTCTCTCTGTCTCTGTCTCTCTCTGTCTCTGTCTCTCTCTCTCTCTCTCTCTCTCTCTCCTATCTTCTATTCCTAACCAGGCTCAATATTCCTGGTCACACATGTTTTCCTTTCCTCCCCCTCATTTTTTCCTACTTCTCTCTCCATTTGCTGTCCTCCCCCACTTCACCAGAGCTCTGGGGGACTTGTCCCTTCCCAGTTCTGTGAGGGACTTTATATGAATCTCTTAGAATACAACTTGTATCCTAGTTCATCTGGTGATGTGAATTATAGGCTGGTGATCATTTGATCTAGGTCTAAAATCCATATATGAGTGAGTACATACTGTGTTCCTCTTTTTGTGACTGGGTTACCTCATTCAGGATGGTTTCTTCAAGTGCCATCCACTTGCCTGCGAATTTCAGGATACCATTTTTTTTTTTTCTGCAGAGTAGTATTCCATTGTGTAGCTGTGTCACATCTTCATTAACCATTCTTCAATTGAGGGACATCTAGGTTGCTTCCAGGTTCTTGCTATTACAAATAGTGCTGCTATGAACATAGATGAACAGTTGTCTTTGTTGCATGGATGTGAATCCTTTGGGTATATGCCTAAGAGGGGGATTGCCGGGTCCTGTGGTAAACTAATTCCCATTTTCCTGAGGAACCGCCATACTGATCTCCAAAATGGCTGTATGAGTTTGCACTCCCACCAGCAGTGGAGGGTGTTCCACTTTCTTCACATCCTCTCCAACATAAGTCATCACTGGTGTTTCTAATTTTAGCCATTCTGGAAGGGGTAATATGGTATCTCAAAGTTGTTTTGATTTGCATTTCCCTGATAGCTAAGGATGTGGAACATTTTCTTAAGTGTCTTTCAGCCTTTTTGATTTCCTCCATTGAGAAATCTTTCTTCAGTTCTGTACCCAATTTTTTAATAGGGTTATTTGGTGTTTTGTTGACTAGTTTCTTGAGTTCTTTGTATATTTTGGAGATCAGCCCTTTGTCGGATATAGGATTGGTGAAAATGTTTTCCCAGTCTGTGGGCTGCCGTTTGGTCTTGTCCACTGTGTCCTTTGCCTTACAGAAGCTTCTAAGTTTGAAGAGGTCCCATTTATTAATTGTTTATTTCAGTGTCTGTGCCCCTGGAGTTATATTCAAGAAGCAGTCTCCTATACCAATTTGTACAAGGGTACCTCCTACTTTCTCTTCTAAGAGGTTCAATGTGGCTGGATTGATGTTTAGGTCTTTGATCCATTTGGACTTGAGTTTTGTGCATGGCAACAGACATGGGTCTATCTGCAGTCTTCTACACACCCTCATCCAATTGTGCCAGCAATATTTGTTGAAGATGCTTTCCTTACCCCTTTGTATAAATTTAGCTGTTTTGTCGAAAATCAGGTGTTCATAGGTGCATGGATTAATATCAGGATTTTCAATTCTATTCCATTGGTCTACCTGTCTATTTTTATGCCAATACCAGGCTATTTTCAGAACTATAGCTCTGTAGTAGAGCTTAAAGTCAGGAATGGTGATGCCTCCTGAAGTTCTTGTATTGTATAGGGTTGATTTGGCTATCCTGGTTCTTTTGTTTTTCCATATAAAGTTGATTATTATCCTTTCAAGGTCGGTCAAGAATTGTGGTGGGATTTTAATGGGAATTGCATTGAATCTGTAGATTGCTTTTGGTAAGATTGTCATTTTTACTATGTTAATCCTACCTATCCAAGAGCATGGGAGATCTTTCCATTTTCTGGTATCTTCTTTAATTTCTTTCCTTAGCATCACAAACTTCTTATTATATAGGTCTTTTACTTGTTTTGTAAGCGTTAGTTACACCAAGATACTTTATGTTGCTTGTGGCTATTGTAAACGGTGATGTTTCTCTGATTTCTTTCTCTGCCTCTTTGTCGTCTGAAAAAATTAGGGCTACTGATTTTTTTGAGTTTATCTTGTATCCTGCTAGTTTGCTGAAGGGGTTTATCAGTTGTAGGAGTTCCCTGATAGAGTTTATTGGGTCGCTTATGTAAACTATCATATCATCTGCAAATAGAGACAGTTTGACTTCTTCCTTTCCAATTTGGATCCGCTTGATCTCCTTTTGTTGTCTTATAGGATTAGCTAGAACTTCTAGTAAGATATTGAAGAGATATGGAGAGAGAGGACAGCCTTGTCTTGTTCCTGATTTTAGAGGAATTGGCTTACGTTTCTCTCCATTCAGTTTGATGTTGGCAGTTGGTTTGCTGTATATTGCCCTTATTATGTTTAGGTATCTTCCTGTTATCCCTGACCTCTCCAAGACCTTCATCATGAAAGGGTGTTGAATTTTGTCAAAGGCTTTTTCAGCATCTAGGGAGATAATCATATGGTTTTCCTTTTTCTGTTTGTTTATATGGTGGATCACGTTGATAGATTTTCATATTTTAAACCATCCCTGCATTCCAGGTATGAAGCCTACTTGGTCATGGTGGATGATTTCTCTGATGTATTCTTGAATTCGGTTTGCCAGTATTTTATTGAGTATTTTTGCATTGATGTTCATCAGGGATATTGGTCTGTAGTTTTCTTTCTTAGTTGTGTCTTTGTGAGGTTTGGGTACCAAAGTTATTGTGGCCTCATAAAAAGAGTTTGGCAATGAACCTTCTGTTTCTATCTTGTGGAACATTTTGAGGAGTAGTGGTATTAGTTCTTCCTTGAATGTCTGGTAGAATTCTGCACTGAATCCATCTGGCCCTGAACTTTTTTTGGTTGGAAGGTTTTCGATGACTTCTTCTATTTCATTGCGGGTTATAGGTCTATTTAAATTGTTTGTCTGTTCTTGATTTAATTTTGGTAAGTGATAGTTATCCAGAAACTTGTCCGTTTCCATTGAATTTTCAATTTTTGTGGAATACAGATTTTCAAAGTATGACCTGAAAATTGTCTGGATTTCCTCTGTGTCTGTTGTTATGTTCCCCATTTTGTTTCTGATTTTGTTAATTTGCATTTTCTGTCTCTGCTTTTTCGTTAATTTGGATAAAGGTTTGTCTATCTTGTTGATTTTCTCAAAAAACCAACTCTTTGTTGTATTGATTTTTTGTATTGTTTTCCTGGTTTCTATTTTGTTGATTTCAGCCCTCAAGTTGATTATTTCCTGGCGTCTACTCCTGCGGGGTGAATTCGCTTCTCTCTGTTCTAACATTTTCAGTTGGGCTGTTAATTCTCTTATGTGACTATCCTCTGTTTTCTTCATATGGGCAATTAGTGCAATGAACTTCCCTTGTAGCACTGCTTTCAAGGTGTCACATAAGTTCGGGTATGTGTATCCTCATTCTCGTTGAATATTAGAAAGTCTTTAATTTCTTTCTTTATTTCTTCTTTGACCCAGGAGTGGTGAAATTGCACATTGTTCAGTTTCCATGAGTTTGCAGGTTTTTTGCTATTTGTGTTGTTGTTGAATTCCAATTTTAAAGCATTGTGGTCCGATAAGATACAGGGGACTATTCCTATTCTCTTGTATCTGTTGAGGTTTTTTATGTCACCTAGTATGTGGTTGATTTTAGAGAAGGTTCCATGTGGAGCAGAGAAGAAGATATATTCTTTTGTCTTTGGATGGAATGTTCTATAGATGTCTGTTAACCCCAGTTGAGACATAACTTCTGTTAATTCTTTTGTTTCTTTTTGAGTTTCTGATTTGTGGTCCTGTCTAGTGTTGAGAGTGGTGTATTGTAGTCTCCCACTATAAGTGTGTGAGGTTTTATATGAGCTTTGAGTTTTAGTAGTGTTTCTTTTACAAATGTGGGTGACTTTGTATTAGGGGCATAGATGTTCAGAACTGAGACTTTGTGTTGATGGATTTCTCCTGATGTGAATATGAAATGACTGTCTTCATCTCTTTTGACTAATGTTGGTTTGATGTTTAACTTTTTAGATATTAGGATAGCTATGCCCGCTTGCTTCTTATTTCCATTTGATTGGAAAATCTTTTCCCAACCCTTTACCCTGAGGTAATGTCTATCTTTGAAGCTAAGATGTGTTTCTTGTATGCAGCAGAAGGATGGATTCTGTCTTCATATCCATTCTGTTAGCCTGTGTCTTTTTATAGGTGAGTTAAGACCATTAATGTTGAGGATGAGTAAGGACCATTGATTGTTGATGCTTGTTTGATATAGGTTTGTTGTTGGCAGTGGTATTGTGAATATATTAGTTCTGCTTCACCCTTGTTTTCTGGTGTAGTTGGATTATCTGTTGCCTACATTTTTGTGGGCATAGTTACCTTCCTTGTGTTGGAGTTTTCCTTCTAATATTTTCTGTAGGGCTGGATTTGTAGATACATATTGGGAAAATATGGTTTTGTCATTAAATATCTTGTTCTCTCCGTCTATATTGATTGAGAGTTTTTGGATATAGTAGCCTAGGCTGGCATCCGTGTTCTCTTAATACTTTTAGAACATCTATCCAGGACCTTCTGGTCTTGAGGCTTTCCATGGAGAAGCCAGGTATAATTTTGATAGGTCTGCCTTTATATGTTACCTGTCCTTTTTCCTTCGCTGCTCTTAATATTCTTTCTTTATTCTGTATGCTAGGTGTTTTGATTATTATATGTCGAGGGGTCTTTTTCTTTGATCCAGCCTATTTGGGGTTTGGTATGCTTCTTGTACTTTCATGGGCATGTCCTTCTTCAGATTTGGAAAGTTTTCCTCGATGATTTTCTTGAATATGTTTTCAGCACCTTTGAGCTGGGCTTCCTCAATTTCGTCTATGCCTATTATTCTTAGGTTTGGCCTTTTCATGGTGTCCCACATTTCCGGGATGTTTTGTGTTAAGGATTTGTTGGATTTATGATTTTCTTTGGTCGATGAATCTATTTCTTCTAGTTTATCTTCTGCGCCTGAGATTCTCTCTTCCATCTCTTGAATTCTATTTATTATGCTTGTGTTTGTTGTTGCCGATTTTTTGCCCAGCTTTTCAATTTCCAGCATTCCTTCCGTTTGTGTTGCCTTTATTTTCTCAATTTCAGTTTTCAAGTCTTGAACCGTTTCCTTCACCTGGTTAATTGTTTTTTCTTGGCTTTCTGTAATTTCCTTAAGGAATTTGTTCATTTCTTCCACTTTTTTGTTTGTTTTTTCCTCCATTTCTTTAAGGGATTTTCTCACATCTTCTTTGAGGGCCTCTATCATTTTTATGATGGTAATTTTTAAGTCGTACCCTTCTGCTTCCTCTGCTTTGTTGTTGTGTTCCATTCTAGTTGGTGTAGATTCCCTAGATTCTGGTGGTGTCATGTTTGTCTTTCTGTTGTTAGGTGTTCTCTTGTATTGCCTTCTTCCCATAGCTTCTTCCAGTAGGTGTTGGTGGTGTCTCCCCCCTCTCTGTATGGTACTTCCCCAATGGGCTTATGTTGGTCTGAGATTCAATATCTGTAGCTCTGTGTGGTCCAAGCTCTCTACATGGTTTCTCCGCAGACAGGGATCCAGGGATGGGGTCAAGGATGAGGATCCAGAAGAAGATGCCAGCAGGTACTCACAGTGGACCTCTGGCTAATAGCTCTGTCCAATAGCTCTGGCCAATAGCTGGCCGAAGAGGACAAGGGCTGAGCTGGAACTTGAGAATGTTTTTCAGGGTATTGGGATCTCACTGGAAACTGGCGCTCTCTAGCTGAGACCTCTTTCTTTGGCAGAGGCCAGGATTTGGGGGTCAAGGATCTTGCCCACAGGAACTCCGAGTGGACCTTCAGAGATAGGGGGATCTCTGGGAGGGGCCCAGGACTCTAGCAGAGGACTGGAGGCGGGGTCAGAGACCAAGCCGGTGGAAATTAGGGGTGGTCCCGCGTGGATAGTCAGGTCTCCTTTGTTCAGAGTTGCTCCAAGAAGTCCCAGGATTGTTTTTTCAAGTGCCATCCACTTGCCTGTAAATTTCAAGATTCCATTGTTATTTTGTTTTTGTTTTTGTTTTTGTTTTCCCTTGGCTTTCTGTATTTTCTTTACTTTCCTGAAGAAATTTATTCAATTCTTCCAATTTTTTGTTTGTTTTTTCTTCCGTTTCTTTAAGGGATTTTCTCACATCTTTTTTGAGGGCCTCCATCACTTTTATGATGATAATTTTTAAGTTGTTCCCTTCTGTTTCATCTGCTTTGTTGTGTTCTGGTCTAGTTGGTGTAGAGTCCCTAGATTCTGGTGGTATCATGCTTGTCTTAGGTATTTTCTTGTATTGCTGTCTTCTCACAGCTTCTTCCAGGAGGTGTTGGTGGGGTCTCTCCCTCTCTATATGGTACTTCCCCAGTGGGCTTAGGTGGGTCAGTGGTTCGATGACTGTATCTCTGGGTGGTCCAAGCTCTCTAGGAGGTCTCTCCACAGGCAGGTGCCCAGCGATGGAGGTCAGCAATCAGGCTCCAGCAGAAGAGTGGTGATGGGGGTCAAAGATCCCCCAGGATGGGACTCAGGATGTTCTTTTGCCTATAGGCAGATCTAGCCTGGGCCTGGCACTCTCCACCTGAGGAGTCTTTAGCAGAGGCCTCAGGATGTTTCGGAACCAATAGTCAGATCTAGCTAGGACCTGGCACTCTCCAGCTGAGGCCTCTTTAGCAGAGGCCTTGAGCAGTAAGTGGTATTTACGAAGAAAACTGTGAATTTCTTTTAGGTTTTCCAATTCTGTGGAGTATAGATTTTTGAAGTGAGATTTATTGATTCTTTGGATTTTCTTGGTATCTATTGTTATGTTCCCTTTTGTTTATGATTGGATAAGTGTCTATTTTGTTAATTTTACTAAGGAACCAAGCATTGATTCTCTGTGGTGCTCTTTTTGTTTCTATTTTATTAATCAACCCAGCATTTGATTAGTTGCTATTATTTCCTACTATCTACTCCTCATGCGTGTATTTGGTTCTTTTTGTTTCAGATCTATTAAGTTGCTAGTATGAGAGCTCTCTCTCTCTCTCTTTTTTTTTCTTTTTGTGCAGGCACTTAGTGCTATGAACTATACTCTTAGCACCATTTTCACTGTGTCCTATAATTTTGGGTATGTTGTACTTTCATTTTCATTGAATACTGGGAACTCTTTAATTTCTCTATTTATTTTTGCATTGACCCAGCATTCATTCAGTAGATAATTTAGTTTCCAGGAGTTTGTAGACTTTCTATTGTTTCTGTGCTGTTGAAATAAAACTTTAATCTATGGTGGTCTAGTAGGATACAGGGGATTAGTTCAGTTTTCTTGTCTCTGTTGAGAATTTGTTACTGAGTATGTGATCAAATTTGGACAAAGTTTCATGATATGCTGAGAAGACAGTATATTCTTTTGTGTTTGGATGGAATTATCTGTAGATATTTGTAATATCTGTTAGTTTCATTATTTCTTTGTTTAGTTTTTGCCTTGATGGCTTGCTCATTGGTGAGAGTGGGGTTTTGAAGTCTCCAACTATTATTGCATAGGGTTCTTTGTTTGAGTTAAGCCTTTGTAATATTTCTTTTACAGATGTGATTGTCCTTGTATTTGGAACATAGAAGAATGCATTACCTCTATAAAACCATCTTAACATTTTCTGATTATTCATATGGCTTCTCTGCTGTTGGGCCCCTTATATTATTTTAATATTTGTGCCTTTCACCTTTAAAATTCTCATATATATATATATATATATATATATATATATATATATTTAAATATTTCTCTTCCTTATATATTTGAAGAAACATTTTCTTCCCCTTAACTTTGAATGTAATTTCATATGTGTGTGTGTGTGTGTGCGTCTGTAAGTGTGTGTGTGTGTGTATATATGTATATATACATATATATATGAAGGCGCTTGGAAGTCTTCATTTGCCTAGTATGATTTGTGGTCCCTTTTAAAGTCTAAAATATTATTCATCATGGTTCACTATTTCTTGCTGTGCTTCACTTTTGAAAATTGATTCAGGCACATTAGATATTATGGCAAATCTCAATACCAAATCTTCTGTTTTCACATTCTTTGTCATTTGCTCTTTCTGTCTAATGATTTGGAAGACAAACTCAGTCAAAATTTTTCTTTTTTTTATTATTGTTGGTTGTCCTGTCTTAAAAATCTCAGCTTACATTTTATCTTTCCATTTATCTGTAAGTCTGGGTTAAATAGGCTAGACCTTTCAGCAGGAAAAGGCATCTGCTGCAATGTCAAACAATATTTGGGACTACATGATGGAAGGAGAGAGCCAACTACAAGTTTTGTCCCAGATCTCTATCCACATGCTGTGTCAAGTTTGCATAAGCATGTCCACATAGGCACAAGAAAATAAATATTATCTCTTTTGAAAGCCTAGACACCTAAGAACTTCCCATAAGGTTGGAATTATATAGTAGGTAATGTGGAACAATGGAAAGATGGGCTGCTGATGTGCACTGACTGAAATATACCCAGTATAGCTCTTACACTTCAGGTATTTGAAAAAGGTGGAACCTACTAGGAGATGGATGTATCACACGTCTAGGGAGATAGATCTTTGAGTGTTAGCTCAGTTTATCCATTTTTCTAGGTTCTATAGATGCTGCACAAATGTGGTTTGAATTTCAATTGTTGTAGGCCTTTTCATCAATCTCTTGAGACAGTGAATGATTAGCTTTGTTAAATTTGACCAGTTTAAAAGATATCCTTCTGGGGAAAACATTTCTCTGAAGTCCTCACATTGTCATTACAGAAATCTCAAATCTCAAATTATTATATTTTATCTAAATTTTGCATCTTCCTTATTTTCAAACAGAGAATGAATTTGTTATACATTTATGTAGCTTAGAAATAAACTATTTTTCATGATATATTTACCTTCAAATTGCATTCACGAACCAACAATCTTTAATGTCTGATATATCTCTAATCTAACTATTACAATTCTATTTAAAACTATCATATGCTCTCTTCATTCCTCCATTCTTAGTCACCTTAATAATCTGTTATTAATATAATATTAAGAACAATCTAGGAATTGTTCTTAAATAGGAATCATTATAGTTGCCTGCTCAGTCTTTTAATGATTACTTATGGAGCATGCCATGTGATCCTTTTGTGGTTTTAATTTTGTCCTTCTATATTTCTACAGGTGAAAATCCATAGTTTCATCTCTTTCCTTTGATGTTTTGGTAATCTGTGTCTGCCATCTGTGTCATTTATTTAAGCTTATAATTCTGCATATAGGCTGCCCATTTGTCCTGAATGACTACTTTCCTTTCTCTTCATCAAATTTACTTGTTTTTCAAGATCGTGTTCAGGCACTCTGTGACCAAAAGAAGATTTCAAGATCCCCTAAATTGGACTAAGTGACTCTTTTAATGCTGTGTTAGTTCCAAATTCAAAACATTTTCTGTATCAGCAATTGGATTTTCTAACCCATAAAAGTGCATCCTTTGAGTTCTGTTAGACTGTTGACTTGACGTGTTCTGTGCTTCCAATCCCTTTCTGGCTTTTTATGGCTCTGAGTGTGAACACTGAAATCCTTAAATTGACTGACTGGCTCTGAAAATCCATTATCTCTCCTTTTCAGGCTTTGCAGATGTTCTTCTTCACTTGGGAATGATTTCCCTTCTTCCATGCTCCTATCTCTGGACATACAGATACCCTATCCTTGCTAACTTTGATCTTTTTTTGCTCTTACTTCAAATGTTCCTTTACCAGGAAAAGATTCCTTGAATTAAATTAAATACCTTATTTTCCTCTAAAAAGTTATTTTACTGTGTTTTTCACAAAATAGTATATGTTTACTGATTATTTGATTTAGCCCTCCCTTCACCCCCTGAAGGAAATGTTAACTCTCTACTAACAAGAATTTGTATTCAATTTTGATTTTTATTATTTTCATAATGTGTTGTGTATTGCTTGGCACTTAAAATACATTTAAAATAATCAGGTTGTGTAAGCTCACTAATGGCCCAATGACTTTTATAATGACAAAATGTTCAGCTCAAACACCCAAGTGTTTCACAGGCTTTCAAGTCTGCTTTGTAAACTAAAATTAATGTTCCATAAAACTGATATTAATAAAATACTTAACAATGGGAAATGTGAGCATTCAAAAATATTCAGAACAAATCACATTTATATTCCAGTATTCTACTGAATTTTATTCACAACAAAATGTATTCTATTCAGTATCTATGGCCTGCCATTTAGTTTGAAACATTTTATTCATACAAAATTATGAAAGTATAAATCTTCCATGCTCTTAGTAGAAATTCTACTGTGAATTCTTGATAGGAACTGTCCATGTTACATGTCACATTCTAACTAAACCACTTTGTTTCTTAGGTTCTACTTACATGTTGCACCTGATTTCATATGGTTCAATCATTCAGATGGCAATCCATTACTTTTCAGTTCATTATTTTCAGACAGCTCCTGTATTGGAATGTGTACTCATTGGAGGAAGCACCTCTGCCACTTTGCCACTTTAACTTTTATAAATTTAGCACCTACCATTGTATCTGGCATAAGTAGATTTTAAATTAAGATTTATTAAGAGAATAGTCAAGTAACTAGAGTCTGATAATCACTAAATGTTTTGTACAATGGATATTTGATTTACCTTATAATATAGAAAAGCTTCCATGTAGTGAGATAGTCCTTCTGTGGCACTGACCATGCCCATTGGGGGGTGAAGCCCTGGGCTGAAGTGACCTGTGGAAGGAGGTCGGAGAGAGAGCTGGAAAAAGCTCTCTTGCTGGCATGACTCAGACAGGAGAGCATTGGGTTTAATTTCCTGGTGTTCATCTGTCTAGGTTGTAAGTTATTTCTCCCTGAATAAGCATCTATTCGGCCTATTTGTTTATCCTGATCCTTATTTAACCACGATATCTGGTGTCAGAAGTGGGATTAGAATTTTCACAGGACCTGGGTTTCACCCAGGCAGCAGACACCTCTCCCCTCCCCCACCTTCCCCAACGGGCAGGGTCCCTTGCCTAACCAGGTGGACTCACCACAGCTTTGGGACATTTGCCTCTTCCTTACGGCAAAGGAGATCTTTGCCGCCAAAGCGGACCTGAGAAGGCACTCACCGCTTCTCATTTTTTGCCCATTTCCGCACCGCACTTTGCATTCGCGCAGAGCCGCTCAGCACCCGCCATGCTTGCGCGTTTTCCCACCCTTAGTCTTGTGTTCCAGCAATTCTACAATACTCCTTTTAACAAAATTTTGCTTGCCATAGTTTGTTAAGAGCTATTCTACAGGAACCAGAATCAGAAGGATCGACTGCTGCCGGACGATATTTGGCGGTACACTTCTAGGCAGAACAGGGATCAGACGGGCCTCGGCAGCTAGGCGCTATTTGGTGGCACACCTCCAGGTGTAACTACCACAAGCTGAGATCTACAACTAAAAGCATCAAAGTTCCAGGACATTTTCTTTCTATCTGATATATTTTATATTTCATATTTTAATCTACTTATTGTTCATTCATAAACTAGCACTATTGAGTCATCATCATTTGTGTGAAGCTTTTATTTATCTCTTCATAGAAATTTAAGTGTAAAATTAACCATTAGAATAATTTACTAGAACTAAGAGAATATGATTCCAATTACATGATCAAAATAATACTAGCACCCTTGGAGTTTTACATAACTTCTTTTGAATTCTCAACCATATTTCATAAAGAAAAAAGAAATCCCTGCTTTGGGAATCTATGTTTTGAAATGTACTTTTAGCCAAAAATTTAAAAATTAAAATAATAGGTTAAGTAACAATTGAAAGAAAAACTCTTATTATACAACAATTATTAATTAAACATGTTCAAGTACTTACTCTTCCTTGGATATTCTTCATATACCCAGTTGCTTCATTGATGGAGTTTTGGTTATATGGTTGCTACATTGAAAAGTGACTAACTGGGTTTTTTCATATTTAATTTTGTTTTTATTTTGTAAGACAATTTTTCTCTAATTTTTAAAATTATCATATAATTACATAATTTGTCAATTTTTTTTCTCTAAGCCCTTCTATGTTAGTTACTGTTCTATTGCTCTGAAGTGACACCATGACCAAGGCAAAGGCAAGGTTTTTTTTTCTTTTTTTTTTCTTATTACATTTTTTTTTATTTTGTATAGCAACCACAATTTACTCTCTCCTCTCCTCCCATTGCCTCCTGCACCTCCTTTTTATATTTGCCCCATCCACTCCTCAAAAAGGAGAAAGCCTCCAATGGGAGTCAACAAAGTATGGCATATCAAACTGTGGCAGGACGAAGCTCCTCCTCCCTGCATCAAGGTTGAGTGAGGCATCCCATCAAGGCTATTCTTATGAAAGAAAGCATTTAAGTTGAGGTTGCTTCCATTTTCAGGGACTTAGTCTATTATCATTTGATGGGAGCATGCAGACATGCAGACTAAGAGAAGTAGTTGAGAGTTACATCCTGATTCCCAGGCAGGATCAGGATTCTCAAGGGGCCCATCATGTAAATAAAGAGATGCCCTCAGAACAGATTGAGGGTTAGAGGAAACTTGCCATCTTTGAGATTAGCACATGAAGGATGAGGTAGTCAGCAAAGAGCAGCAGAGATTGCCTGGTTACAAGTACACCTGAGGGCCAGATGATGACCAAGCAAGAACTTGTTTGTATAAAGTAAGAACTTGTTACTACAGAGGAGCAGTGACAAGAAATACAAATGCAGGTAGTATCCCCCTGTTAGCCTTTGATTTGACAAATAGAACAGATATACGAGAGGATGGGAGAGAGCTGGTAAAAATGATGGATGATACCCATCAGGTCTGAACTTTACTAAAAAAAGAACAAAATGTGTGTTTCAAGGTACATATTTGGGCTACAACAATGGTATCAAACCAAATGATAGGGTAATCAGTAAATACTCAGCATTTGAACTGCTGGAATTAAAGGAGACTTGTAAACAAACAATGAAGAGCCTGTGGCAGTGGATTGAGTTTTGTGAGTCTGTGAGACATAAGAGTGGACAGAATCAGTCTGACTGCTGTAAAGGTAGAAAGCTCAGTAATGTAACTTCATATCTCTCATTGTGGCAACAACAGCATGACCAGAGACAGTATGAAGGAAATCGGTTCCTGATGGGGCTACAAGACCCACTAGGATGGCTTGACTATCTCCCCTTGAGCTCTCCATAAAAGTTTGGGAATAGTGGAGAGAAAGGCACTACTGAGAAACCTAGGATAAGGAAAGCTGTATTTGAACCCAGTTCACTGGGACAGATAGGACAATGTTCACAGAGGAGATAGAAAAATTGATCTAGTAGGGACATTAACGCTGGTGTGAGCTTTAGCAGCTTTGCTGAGTGCTTTGTGGGGCAAGATCTTTATAAAGTAGGTCAGACTTCACAGGATCTCCCTGACTTAGACCAGCATTTAAAGAGCTTCTATGAAGTAAGGAGCAACCTAGAGAAGAAATAAAAAAGACAAAGGAGAAGAATAGGTCTGTCTGGATTACTTGAAGACAAATATGGCTGGATTTGTGTCTATCTGAAGTTCCTAAGTGGGAAAAAAATGATAGAAAACCAAATTGTGGCTAAAGAGTTTCTGAGGGGATTTAAATCCTGAGAAGTTCACAGAAGATGCTCATGATAGAAGGACAGGGTGAAGGTAGACAAGTCTGTCCCAGGGATGGATAATTATCTCCCCCTCTCCCAGAGCAAGGGCATACATTTCCCAGCAGCATAAGGTTTTTCCTAATGGGGGAGATGGTTTGCCCAACCAGAAATGCCCATAAAAACAAGGTGCAGTAATTGGAGATGCTCTAGCTCCAGCAGGGCTACTTTCACCCAGGGATCCCGCAGGTGTGGCTGGGAATAGCAGCATCTGTTTCCCTCTTGGTGTAGAGTAGACTGAACAGATAAAGTTAGGCTCACTGAGTCTATCAGGGGTGGATAAATATAGATAGGCTCTGTGAAGAGCTCCAGGATATGGAACTACAAGGCTCAAAGAGAATGAATGGGAGTGACAGGGAGCTAATCAAGTCAGTGCCTTCTATTCATATATTGTACCCAAACTTGATCTGTGGAGAAAACAATTGGTACAAATGGATGGAACCTTTCAAAGTTGCATTAGAGCTTGTTTGTGTTCAACCTCAGTATTAGTGGTGAACTTGTTGAGAACAGATGACAACAGGGCTTCCAGACTGCTTAGCCAAGGTTATCTTTGTGACCCCACTATTTGCTATGGGTTGGTGGATCAGGATGTTGTCTAAACTGGCCCATCCTCTGAAATGAGGTTTGTTATGTAGAGGACATAATGCTAGCCTCTGAGTGTGTTACAGATTAGGAAACCACTGGAGAGACAACCAGGTATAATGGTCCTTAAAAGTTTACTGGAGCTGGATTAGCTGAAAGGAAAAAAATAAAATCCCCAAAGGCATACTGCATGGTTGTAAAAAGGACATTCCCAGAGGAGATAAGGTTACTGAAAGACAAGTGCCAGAGGTGGGCAACATCCCTGTGAGTTGTTGGCCAAGATCTCTGGAGGTCTCACAAATCATAAAGTCGATTGCTACTGATAAAAACAGCACGCCATACCTAGATGGTAAGTTCCTATTGCAAAGACACCTGGCATGTGGATGTTTTGACTTTAAGACATGAAGACATTAAGCTGATACTGGCCTGGAAACTCCACCCTGTTGGTTGAGTTTTACAGTGTCAGAAGAAACCAGGAAGACAGTTTATGGAGAAATTATCACCAACATCCCTTCTCTGCTGTGGAACCCTCATGTTTAAATACTTACGTGGCAGGCAGAATTTTCCTCCCTGTGCAAAATAGTATCTTGGCTCTCCTGGATAAGACCATCCTTCTGACTGGATTTAAGACTGACTCCTAAAGAGGAGTTCACATTTGGTACTGTAAGCCAGGACAAAAACGGCTTACAGGGAAGGTCATAGTTCCCAACAGGGACCTACCATTTTACTAGATGAGTGTGAGTTTTGCCTGTCAAACTATCCTCTAAACATGTGTCTAATCTTTTTTATTTAAGTCTATACTCTGCAAATATTTTGTTAAGCAGTTTTGAGTGTCTCTTCTTCAGGGCTATTGGCCTATAGTTTCCTTTTTTTTATTGCATCTTTCCCTGGTTTTATATTAGAATGATTGTGGCTTTATAGAAAGAGTCTGTGAGTGTTCCTACTGTTTTTATTTCGTAAAAAAAATAGCTGAAGAATTATTGGCTACAGATCTTTGAAATTCTGGTAGGATTTTGCTGTGAAGCCATCTGGCCTGGGTCTTTTTACCTGAAAGATGCTGTGTTACTCTTTTAATCTCATTATAATTTTGGTTGTGAGCCTAGCCTTTAATGGCTGAACCATCTCTTCAGCCTTCAATCTCCCTTTTTTTGTTATTAGCATATTTAGTTTTTTTTTCTCTCTTAGGTTTAATTTTGGTGGTTTGGATGATTCTACAAAATTATTCATTTCTTTTAGATTTTTCTGGCTTAACAGAGTATAAGTTTTTAAAGTGTCCTCTTATAATTTGAATTTCTTTGGTATCTGTGGAAATTATTTCTTGTTTCATTTTTGATTCTGTTAAATTGTGTCTCCTTTTCAAAGAACTAGCTTTTATCTTGATTGGCTTTTTGTTTGCATTTTTGTCTTTATTCCCATGTCATTGATTTCTGCTCTGATTATTGTGTTTCTTCTTGTTGACTGTGTTTGGACTTGGTTTCTTCTTTTTTCCAAATGTTTGAGTTGCATCATTAAGTCAATTTGGTGCTCTTTCTGACATGTTAATGTAGGTGCACAGAGGTATATATGTTCCTCATAGGACAGCTTTTAATGTACTTCAGAGTCCTTGCTGTTTTGTGTTGTCATTTCATTTCATTTTGGGACATTTTTTTATTTCATTCTTGATTTCTTTTCTTTGATCCACTAATTATTGTTTAATTTCCACGGACTTATGTATTTGCTAGAGATTTCTTTGCTGTACTTTTTTTTTACTGCCTCAAGTTTGCTTAGGATATAAGGAGTCATTTTAACCTTTTTGATTATTTTTGTTTGTTTGTTTTTGAGTGTTTTATCCTGTGTCACTAAATGTGTTCTATTTAGAAAATCTTCTACACACTGCTGAGGAGAATGTGCATTCTTTGTTGTTTGGGTGAAAAGTCTATAGATATCTTTAAAGTTTATTTTAATTCATGTTAATTTTGATGTTTTTCTGTTTGTTTGTTGTCCAGATGGCCTGATCATTAGAGAAACTGAAATTTTGAAACTACCTACTATTAACTGATTGATGTTAATATGTATCTTTAAACACAATAACACATGTTTTACTTTTGAAATTTTGCACTTCAGTTTTGTGCATATTTATTTATCATAGAATTGTCTTCTTGGTTAACGGTTGCTTTGATTAGAATGAAGTGGCCTCTTTATCTCTTCTGATTAGTTTTATTTTCAGTTCTATTTCATCAAATATTGCTTCCTGGTCCCAATTGACTGGAAGGCTTTTATCCATCCTTTCACTCCAAGGTGGTACCTGTCTTTGAAGTTATGATGTGTTTCTTGTAAAGAGCAGGTGGATTTTGTTTCTTGATCCACTCAGTCGGCTAGTGTCTTTTGATTGAACAATTGAGGATATTGATATTTGAACTTATCATTGAACCATATGTTAATTGTTGCCACAGTGCTATTATTTGTATTCTTGGTGCTGCTTTGTGTTTTAATAACTATGGCTACACATTTCTTTCCACAATCTTTCTGCTATGCTTATCCTCTTGTCATGGCTAAATATTGTTTCTGATATTTTTAAATTTTTTTAAATTTTATTTTACATATCGATCCCAGTTCCCCCTCCCTTCCTCTTTCCTTCTCTACTATCCTTCCATTCCCCTCAACAACCCTCCCCTCCCATACTCCCCTCCACGTATAGGGTGATGCTTTCCAGGAGGGGTCATTTAAATCTGTCAAGTCATTTGGAGTAGGGAATAGGCCTTCCCTCTTGCCTCTAGGTTAATGGAGTATCCCCCCGCATGGGGAATGTGCTCCCAAAGGCATTTTGTGCACCAGGAATACATCCTGCTTCCACTGTCTTTGGTCCTTTAGACTGCTCAGGCTTTCTAGCTGAGATCCATGATCAGAGGCTTTGAGTCAGTCCAATGCTGGATTCCCAGCTATCAGTCTGGGGGCCCATTAACTTCTCCTTGTTCAGGTCAGCTGTTTCTGTGTGTTTCTGTAGACTGGTCTTGTCCTCCCTCTCTGCAACTGGATTCCAGTTCTGCTCAGTTTTAGTTGTGGATGTCTACTTCTGTTTCCATCAGCTATGAGATGAGAGCTCTATGGTCGTGGATAAGTTAGTTGTTGATCTCATTATCAGGGAAGGGCATTTATGGTAGCATTTCCACTGTTGCTCAAATTGTTAGTTGGTGTCAGTCTGGACATTTCTCTGGATTCAGTTTTCTCTTCAAACCTATGATGGCTCTCTCTTTTATGGTCTCTCTCTCTCCCCTCTGTCTTCTATTCCTACCCTGACTCAATCTTCCTAGTCCCATGTGCTTTCCTCTCCTCCCCTTCTCTTTCACCTAGTTCCCTCTCCACTCACTGCCCCCTCCCACTCCCAATATGCTCAGGAGATCTTGTCCCTTTCCCCTTCTGTGAGGTACCTTATATGAATCCCTAAGAATCCTTTTTGTATCATAGTTCCTCTGGCGGTGTGAATTATAGACTGGTGATCCTTTGCTCTATGTCAAAAATCCATATAAGAGTGAGTAAATACCATGCTTTGTGACTGGGTTACCTCATTCAGGATTGTTTCTTCAAGTTCCATCCATTTGCCTGCAATTTTCAAGATTCCACTGTTTGTTTCTTCAGAGTAGTATTCCATTGTGTAAATGTGCCACATCATCTTTATTCATTCTTCAGTTGTGGGGCAGCTAGGTTGCTTCCAAGTTCTTGCTATTGCAAATAATGCTGCTATGAACATGGTTAAACACATGTCTTTGTTGCATGGGTGTGGATCATTTGGGTATATGCCTAAGAGGGGGATTGCTAGGACCTGTGGTAGACTGATTCCCATTTTCCTGAGGAACCGCCATACTGATCTCTAAAATAGATGCACAAGATATACTGCTTCTTATATTATCTTCTAGTTTAATTTGTTGTAAGAGTGTTCTTTTTCCATTTGAAAATGTACAACACTGAATGTTTTTATTATAGTTATCAGACAGATAGTTTTTCTGGGTCCATTAGCAATAGTATTTTAAGGCTTGGAATGCATTGTTCCAGATTCTTCTGGCTTTCACTGTTTGCATTGATAAGTCAGCTGTTATTCTGATGACTTCTCCTTTGTATGTGATTGCATTTTTTTCTCGTCTTTTATTCAACATATTTCTTTGTTATGTTTACTTTGTGTTTTAGTTATAACATGTCATGGGGATTTTATTTCATGTTTTTTTTTTTTGATCTTCTGTTTGCTTTTTATATCTATATAGGTGTGTATTTGCTTAGATTTGAAACGTTTATGAATGTTCTTGTTGAAGATCTGGTCTATGTTATTGATGTGGTACTTTTGTTCTTTATCTATGCCCTTAATTTATACATTTGATTGTTTTTCATGATATCCTGCATTTCCTGTCCCCCCCCCCCCATATTATTTGCTTATTTGATTTTTCCTCTACTTTACTTTTGGGCCCTTGATGGTATATCTTCTCATTGACCCATTTCACTTGTAAGACTTTGCCTTAAGTTTTCTAGCTGATGTATTGGGCTTTTCAATTCCATGTTCACTTCATTTTGACTGCTCTTCAATGCTTCTAGTCATTATTGGGTTCTGGCCTCAAGTCTTGGATTGTTGTTTTTATTTCTACTAGCCTCATGTTTGTATTTTTTTTTTTTTTTTTTTGCATCATTCAGGTCTTATTTTTCTTTTTTTAAGCTCTTTCTTTTAAGTTTTGTGTACTGGGTTCATCTAGTTGATTATCATGGGCAAACATTTGTACATGACTTGTAGTTTTGAGAGAGGATATAATGACTTTAACTTTCATGTTGTTTTTGATGAGATCTGGGCTTATGGGCTTATTTTATTAGTTCTAAGTCTTAAGTATAGTGCAGATTAGGGCAAAATAGAGGATATTTGGTTGGAGGTGGGAACTAGAGTGTAGACTTTTTTTTTTAAAATTATTTTGGAATGTACTCAGGAGGATAGAGGGGACTCTATCTTGTGTATAGTATTTGCATCCTGGTCCAATCCTGGAGTATAAAAGTAGATCTGCTGCATGGAATGGCATGATGTGTTATAAGAAGGGCCCTTCAATTTGGGATAGGTAGGGAGATTCCTGGATGAAGTCAAGAGATCATTTGTGGTTCAGGCAAAGGTGGCTAGACTAGTATAGACTTTATATGTATTAAACTTGGGCTACCTCTGCTGAGTTGTGGGGATTTCATAAATGGGTAGGGTTAAAAACCTTACTGTGATATACATTGGAGAAAAATTTAGGCAGTAAGGCTGGTGGGAGTTTAGGTGAAATACAGAAAGGATCTGTAGGTGGTAATAGGTCAGATGGGATATAGAAGATCTGTGTGGGTGGTAAGGTTGGCTGTGGTGGAGAAGGTGCCCATATTTGTGGCAAGTATTACATATCGTGGAAGAAGTCTAGAGGTTAGTTATAGTATAGAGTCTGATGACACGATTAGGCCAGTATACTGGATATGTGACATAGGCTAGATCTGGTGGTTTGAGTAAGTGTGGATTGAGAGGTCAGGGAGATCCACTGGGCTGCACCCTGAGAAGAAAATGGGGATTTTGTATGGTTGGAAATGTTGGGTATGACACTGGTTGGGTATGACTTTTACGGGGAGAAACTTATGAGAGGCTCATTGGTCATTAAGAGTATGACCTCCGCAGATGGACTGCTACCTGGAGAGAGCTATACCAAAGTTAGTTAATATAAAAACACAAATGTGAGCACTTCATCCCTCTCTGTCTTCTATATATAAAAGTAAGTGAACTGTGTTCCTTGTAAACACTTCCAGTACACACCAGGGAACTCTTGTCACAGCCAGTATTACACTGCACTTTCAGCTAAATAGACTTCTATTCTATATAAAGCTACTCTGGCGGAAGCACTTTACTCCTGCAGTAAATATTAATATAGTACTCTAACAATATTTCATTCATGTCATTATTTATGTGACAAAGTGCATTTTAGATTTAGATTATTCTGTAGATTATGATCTGTTCTTAATTTCCACCCTAAGTTTGACATATACATTGCAGTGGAGCTCTGAATCTCAACCTGGTTTTATGTACTTGTTTTTCTAATTCACCATTTGTTTAATTTACAAACATATTTGTGCATGAAATATGTGACAAATATGGAGAAGATAATCATTTGACACAAAATTCCTCTGTCTGAAGGTAAATTTCACATAATACTTAACTTCTGAAAGTTTGTGGCATGGTGTCCTTTTGACATTGCTATATTATGGACAAGTGTAGTTTTAGAGTCAAAAGGAAGCAATTTTTTAGCACAATTTTCCCAGTCACCTTCAACTACCCTTGACATTGTAACAGGCACAAAGTTTCAGACCCATATGCTAATTCTGATCAACTTTTACACAGATAAATCATACATTCCATTAAAATTATTTTTTTATCCAATTCATTAATTGTGTAATTTGAGCTTCTTTCCCATATAAAGGGGGGAAACATTTTAAATATACAGACAGTTGTCTTTGTTTCCTATAGTTTTATTTATTTATTTTGTATATTAACTCACTCTTGTGTGATAGGTGAGTGTGTTTCTAAGAAATAAAGCATTTCCGGTGACTGAGATGGTGGAACATGAAATAGATGATACAGTAAGAATTAGGATTGAAAAACACAAGGCACTTACAGATTTACTGAAAGGAAAAATTTTTCTAGACATCTTGCTATCTTTCCTTCCTGTGGTGTAGGTTTATAAAGAACAGTGATCAAAAGCACAAAGTCATCATTGCCACCATCATCAGCATCATTATCACAACTATTGTGATTGCCATCCTCACAATCATAATCAACCTTACCATCATCTACTTCTAGCATCTAAATGATGAAATACTATGTTATGTTTAAACATTCACTTCTGTGTAACCAATTGCAGAGAGATCAGTTTGTAAGGGAAGCAAATCAACAACATGGCAGTTAAATTGCTCCCTTAGGAAGATTAGATTTACTAAAAACATGTCAATCAAAAATTTAAAGAGGGGGTCTGGGGCTATTTCCCATGTTCTGCTGGCTTACAGTTTCATCTTTAGGCAGTTGCCATGCCTTTGGTATCACAGTGTGGCAGACACAGGCATAAGACAGCAGCCACAGGTCCCAGCATTGACATTAGATCCACAGGAGGATTTTTGCTCCACCATGAAAAATGCCCAAATGTCATTCTAAAAAGCTGCCTCATTTGACCCTCTGTGATAGCAGTAGGTGTATGCAATATGCTTTGGATATCTGTGACAGTAGCAGCATGGAGGCTGCATGCTATCCAGTGTCAAAATGTACTTTCTTACTCCATGTCAGAGTCCTTTAGCCCAGAAACATTTGTAATTTCTGAACAATTCCCATAAAACTTAGGTGTTGTTGACCTGAACTGAACTCCCTATGGCCAGCAATGTCATTATCTCTGGTTTCACTTTCCAGGTTGATCAAAATCAATAGATCCTCTCATATTATTCTGCTTTTCCAAGTGGTGTTCAGATTCATGTGAAACATGTGGCTCAGAAAAAGGGACAGTAATGGTTATTCTATTTCCAGATGTATTTCCTAATTTTATCAAACAGGAAATAATGCTACTCTTATATACTATGCTAATAATATCATTAAAACAATACTTAGAAATTAATTAGCTTTTGAATTCTTGGATATTGCTAATATAATTTTGAAATATTTACTGTTATTAACATTGCATTGTTCTAGATATTGTTAAAATAATGTCTCTAAACCTATTAACATTTGACAAGCTTTAATTCAAATTGTTTTTGCTTTGTTCATTCATTATCCTTTGATTTTGCTTAGACAGTCTGGATTCCACAGCCCAGGCTGTCCAGCCTGGCCCATACAATTTAGCCTAAGCTGGCCTTGAACCCACAACAATCCTCCAAACTCATTTTCCATATGTAAGATTAAAACATGAGCCAGCATGGTCATCCATTGCTTTTACTTTCATTTTTATATGGTTTTAGCTTTTTAAAGCACAAAACATAGTTACATGCTTTTCCTCTGTTCCTTTTCTCCTTCCAGCCCCTGTCATGAATTCCCTTGATCTCTTTCAAATTCATGGGCTCTATTTCTTTCATTATGTTTGCATATATACATTACTTGTTAAACTTGCTTTTTATTTATTCTTTGTGTCTTTCATATCATGCTTCCTGCTCCCATTCATCTCCCCTTCCACAAAATAAAGCAAAATAAAATTTAAAAGAAAAAAATTAAAAAGGTGGGGGGGCGGAGAAAGGGAAAAATCTCATCATGAAAGCTGCAATGTGACACAGTATCCATAATTTCACTGTGAGCCATGCAATGCAATACATCTCTTTATCAAGACAGTTTCACATGCTGGTTTTCATTGCAAAGGATCATTGGCATGGTTCAAGCTCCTGGTCTTTGCTATACCATATATACTGGGCCCTCACTTGAATTTTTCTGGACATCATTTTGCTTCCCTGTATCAAGGAGATCCTGCTGCTCTTAGTCCTTAGGACTAACCCCATCCCCATCCAGTCCCACCCCATTGGGTGGATGTTAGCATGAGCCAACACATAATCCATGTTCTTGACCTGGATAGTTGTAGGGTTGGTCAGCCCACCAGCTCTCCCATCTTTACCATCTGAGTGAGCTCTCCTGTATTTCTGTGGCTAGTTCACCCCTTACAGGGATGAACAAGATGCAGGGCTGGTTATCCAGCTTTCACATCCTCAGTGAGAGTTCCTGCACACCTACACCTTTAGAGACAGCTATACTTTGTTGTCCAGGCAAAGTGCAGGGGTCACTATCCCCAGTGCTCCAGCTGCTGAGGGGCCAGGACAGCTTTCCTGCTCTAATCTTCTCAGGGCCATCTCTTTTACTTGCCTCAGGCATTTATGGGCCTGGGGTTGAGGTTGGGTTCTACTGTGCTGCCCAGGTGAGGTGCAGTGTCTACTTTCAGGAGTGCTTTAGCTGTTAAGAGGGAGGGTCAGCTCCTTTGCCTACCATGGGCTGCAGGGTGGAGTGGGGGGAGGTATCTTTTTCACATGGCAGATGAGGGGGGTATGGCCAGCCTGTCTCTTACATCCTCAGGTCTATCTTGCCCACAGTTCTACAAACAAGTTCAGTTATACTGTGCTACTTGGTCATGGAGCAGGGTTTGCCTTCCTGAGTGTTAAAGCTATAAAGGTGGAAGATTAGCTCTGTAACATGTTGCAGTCAGTAAGGGGTAAGGTGTGTAGGGGAGAGCATCTCCCCCCCAACTACACTGACTTAGGACATATGAATAGTAGGGACAGCTTTCCTTGTCTTCACTCACACCTCTGACAACAGGATTGCCTATTGTGCTGTCCATGTGAGGTGCAGAGCTTGCTCTCCCAGGTGTTGTAGTTGGTGTCAGGTAGAGACAGCACTTCCACCAATTTTATGATGTCAGCATCAGCTCTCCCACTTCTCAGGCATTGATGGACAAGGGGAGAGTTGTTACTTTATTTTCAAAGTGTTAAAAAATGAGGTTTTCTGCTTCTGTATAGTTAACATTTTTTTTTTTTTTTTTTTTTTTTTTTTTTTTTTTTTTTGTTGTTCTGTTTCGGTAAAACAGTAACTTGCCTATTGGTTTTACTATGGTGTCTCTTGAAAATTAGAAGAAATAAATTGCAAAAGAATTTTCAATGTTACCTTTGTGGATGAAATGCTTTATAGTATAAGTTTTCTGAAATTAATGGAAATAGACATTTTGAATATAGCTCAACGGAATATCAATTTGGGTAGGAAAAGATAAAATTCATGTCTTCCATCTGAGGGCTCTACTTCTCTGAAACTCTATATGCCAACAGTTGGCAAATTTTATGCAAAAGGCCAGACTGTAAATATCTTAGGCTTTGCAGGCCATATGCTCTCCCTCATAACTATTCAACTTCTGCCACTGTGGAATGAAAAGAGTCACAGAGAGCATGGGAATGAATACACGTGGCTTTACTCTGAAAATTTCATTCTTGAAATCAGGCCTTAAGTTAGGTTTGAAATAAGCAACATTTGTTTTAAGCTAAACCTTTTAAATTTTGGCTAATTTCATAAAGATTTAGTAGACTTTTCACTGAGATATACTGCTCCATCCTCTGAGTGATACACATTTCAAACTGTGTTTATTTTGACTCATGTAAACAATACATACAAATACAACATTTGCATATTCAACATATCTTTTGGATAATTCTTCTAGGTTCAAGGTATATATCAATGCTGTAGAATATGTCATTCTTAAATGTTCAGGCCACATAAGTCATTTCAGATAAAGGATTCAATTCCTAATTTCTACATTCCTTAGGAAATATCTCTGTGGATTTATTCAAGTATATTCATCTAATGTTTACTTGGACAAATAAGACAATAAATAATTTTAGTTGTAGAAATTATTTGTCCGATGAAATGAATTCATATGATCCTAGTTGAGAAATAATCTTGGCAAGAGCATAATCTTTCTGTTGTCCAGACACAATGGAGCACGTATACTCTGGAGTTCAGAATACATATAATGAACAACTGAATAATGATTGAAATCTGATGAATAGGTGCTTTGTACTAGGGCTCTATGTCATGTCTATTACTACATTTAATTCTTTTGTTAACTTTAATGCAGGCACCATTGTGACTTCTATCCACTCTTTTCCTTACATATAAGGAAGAAAACCTGTGTATTAGCCAAATTCTTTCAGGAAGTCAATTACAGAGTCCAGATTTTTAGCTTCTATTCTCTCTATGTTTTCTTATTAGGTAACAAGAATACATGAAAGAAAAAAATCAATTGCAATGTAATATTCTCCAGAGAAAAATGGGAAAGTAATATCAAGGCAGAATTAGGTAGGTTATTTTTTTAAAATAAAGACCAGGGGAAATTGAGCTTCTTGGCAAATTCCTTATCATGTTCTGATTAGGCTATTTGGAAAAGAAATGTTTACAAAGAAGGTATATAGAGAAGAATCAATCAGAGTATGCAATGTGAGGGAAACAAATGCAGGAGAAAAGTCTTTAATGAAGGAGATTCAAGGTGTTTGCAGTAAATGTGATTTGAAAGGAAAACAAACAAGGATGTTAGTTCTACATTGGCTGTGCCCTAATTGGATTCCTTCAATAAAGTGAATAGTGATTTCTGAATAAACCATGTGACCTCCTTGAGGTTCTTGGAAACTCCCTGTGTGTGAAGTGTAAACAATGATTCTATTTTGCACCAGTGTTCACAAGAAAGGCAAGTAAAATAGTGGCTCTGGGAAGTGCTGGGGGAAAACCAGCCAAGCATTTGTACCATAGGTTAAAGTACAATCAACACAAGAACTTTCTACCTCCCAATCCACAGGCAATAGAAGCAGAGAAAATCAACATTTTGAAACAATGAAGTCCATCTCCAGTGACCCACTTTTTCTAGCAAGGCCACATCCCCTAATCCTTCTAATTCTTTCAAGGAGTTCCACTTTCTGGTTACAAAGCATTCAACGCATATTCAAAGCATATGAGTCAAAGGGGACCATTTTTATTCAAACTACTGCAGTATTCTTTTTGGATAAACAGCACTATAATCTGCACCCTATGTCTCTTTGTTTATAGTTTTCCATTTAATAAATCCCAAGGTTATGCTAGTAGTAAACAGAATAGATTTCATTCCAATGTAGGTGTGAAGATTCACTAATTTGCAAAAAGTTTGGTTCGTAAATGATACCTTATATTTCCACCTCTATATTGCTGTTAGTTCACATATTTTGACTGGAGCCTTACTCATGGAAATGCAAAGACACCAGATAATATTCATATGTTCATCTTGCTGGATATTGCCCAGGCAGCTCTATCTGAGAATATTTTTGTGCAATGTCATAAAAATAATAGGCTATTACATTTATATTTTTTCCAGTTTTATTTGGGGCAAATGAGGATTTTATTATAGTTTTGGTGGGTAATTCTCTTATCACAAGATAATGATCATCATTTTTTTTGTGAAGTGTTTGTACGTACTTCTAGCCACTGTGTTTGTTTTTCCAAGCTCTTTGCACATTAGTAATCAAGTAACTACAATTTCAGTTTTTCATTTATCTTTTTACTTTGCTTTTTCATTTCAATTGCTTTGACATACAACATATTTTATTTTAAAATTTTTATATAATTAAAATTGCCAGGAGGTGTAGGGACTAGGCTTTCTTTCCTGTCTCTAGGTTAAGGTAATATCCCTCCATGGGGGATGTGAGCCCAAAGTCATTTTGTGCACCAGGAAAACAACCTGCTTCCACTGTCCGAGGTTGCTGAGACTGCCCAGGCCTTCTAACTGAGACCCATGTTCAGGGGTTCTGAGTCAGTCCCATGATGGATTCCCAGCTATCAGTTTGTGGGCCCCTTAGCTCCTCCTTGTTCAGGTCAGCTGATCTCTATGTGGTTCTGTAGATTGGTCTTGTCCTCCCTCTCTGCATCTGGATTCCAGTTCTGCTCAGTGTTTAGTTGTGGGTGTCTGCTTCTGTTTCCATTAGCTACTAGATGAGGTCCCTATGATGGTGGATAAGTTAGTTGTCGATCTCATTATCAGGGAAGGGCATTTATGGTAGCCATTCCACTGTTGCTCAAATTGTTAGTTGGGGTCAGTCTTATAGGTCTCTGAACATTTCTCTAGGTTCAGTTTTCTCTTCAAACCTATAATGCCTCCCTCTTATAAAAAAGGGTCTCTCTCTCCCTCTCTCCCTAGTCCCTCCTGCTTTCTTCTCTTCCCTTTCTCTTTCTCCTAGCACCCTTTCCACTCACTGCCCTAACCCCATTCCCAGTATGCTCAGAAGATCCTGTGCCTTTACTCGTCTATGAGGGGCCTTATATGAATTTCATAGAATCCTCCTTACATCCTAGTTTCTCTGGCAGTGTGAATTATAGGCTGGTGGTCTATGTCTAAAATCCATATATGAATGAGTACATACCATGTTCCTCTTTTTGTGACTGGGTTACCTCATTCAGGATGGTTTCTTCAAGTTCCATCCATTTGCCTGCGAATTTCAAGATTCCATTGTTCCCCCCCCCCAAGAGTAATTTTCCATTGTGTAAATGTGCCACATCATCTTTATCCATTCTTTAGTTGTAGGGCATCTATGTTGCTGCCAGGTTCTTGCTATTACAAATAATGCCGTTTTTGTTGCATGGATGTGAATCATTTGGGTATAAGCCTAAGAAAGGGATTGCCAGTTCCTGTGGTAGACTGATTCTTTTCCTGAGGAACCACTATACTGATCTCCAAAATGGCTGTATAATTTGCACTCCCACCAGCAGTGGAGGAGTGTTCCTCTTTCTCCACATTCTCTCCAGCATAAGCTGTCATTGGTGTTTCTAATTTTAGTCATTCTGTCAGGAGTAATATGCTATCTCAAAATTGTTTTGATTTTCATTTCCCTGAGTTTTGTGCATGGCAATAGACATGGATCTATCTACAGTCTTCTACATACCATCATCCAGTTGTGCCAGCACCATTTGTTGAAGATGCTTTCCTACTCCCATTGTATACTTTTAGCTATTTTGTCAAAAATAAGGTGTTCGTATATGTGTGGGTTAATGTCAGGATTTTTGACTTGATTCCATTGGTCTACTTGTCTATATTTATACCAATACCAGGGTGTTTTCAGGACTATAGCTCTGTAGTAGAGCTTAAAGTCGGGGATTGTGATGTCTTCTGAAGTTCCTTTTTTGGTGCAGGGCTGTTTTGTCTATCCTGGGTGTATTGTTTTTCCATGTAAAGTTGATTGTTATCCTTTCAAGGTCAGTGAAGAATTGTGGGGGGATTTTAATGGGGATTTCATTGAATCTGTAGATTGCTTTTGGCAAGATTGCCATTTTTACTATGTTTATCCTACCTATACAAGAACATGGGAGATCTTTCCATTTTCTGGTATCTTCTTTAATTTCTTTCTTTAAAGGCACAAAGTTCTAGCGATATAGGTCTTTCACTTGTTTAGTAAGCTTTACCCCAAGATATTTTATGTTGTTTGTGGTTATTGTAAAGGGTGATGTTTCTCTGATTTCTTTATCAGCCCCCTTTTTGTCTGTATATAGTAAGGCTACTGATTTTTTTTTTTTTTTAATATTGTATCCTGTTAATTTGCTGAAGGTGTTTATCAACTATAGGAGTTCCCTGGTAGAGTTTTTTTGGGACGCTTATGTAAACTATCATATCATCTGCAAATTTTGAAAGCTTAACTTCCTTTACAATTTGATCCCCTTGATATCTGTTTCTTGTCTTATAGCTTTAGCTAGAACTTCAAGTACAATATTGAAGAGGTTTGGAGAGAAAAGGCAGCCTTGTCTTGTTCCTGATTTTACAGGAATTTCCTTAAGCTTCTCTTCATTCAGTTTGATGTTGGCTGATTATTTACTATATATTGCTTTTATTATGTTTAGGTATTTTCCTGTTATCCCTGTTCTTTCCAAGACCTTTATCTTGAAATAGTGTTGAATTGTGTCAATTTAGATGACCCCTCCTAGAAGGCATCACCTTACATGTGGAGTGGGAAGGATGGGAGGGGAGTGTGGTCGGGGGGGGGGGGATGAGAAGGTGGGATAGAGGGAAAGAGGGAGGGAATGAGTGTGGGAGACGGAACTGGGATCAATATGTAAAATAAAAATAAAAAATAAAAAAATAAAATTACTTGCTTTTGGAACATATCACAGCTTACAAAATTTTATTCACTCTCTAGTTAAGGTCTCTTGTCTCCTTTTATACTCTATTATCTAGATTCTTTGTATACAGTTCTCTGATACAACTTACTCATAGAAGATAAAACTATTGAAGTTGATATTTTCAGTGTACTTTCTCTTTTTGCTAAGCCCTTGTTACTGTTGCCAAATATCTGAGAAGCTTAGTTGAATGTTCTTTTAATTGGATAGGTACTTTCATTATTCAAAAAAAAAAAATGTTTCTATTTTGGTTCTGTCATTTGTTTCTCTATTCAAGTACTGCTATGTTGTTTATGTTGTTAGGGCATTTTTTAAAGTACTTTATAGTACTTATTTTAGTAGAGCTCTGAGAACCCTGTTGTAGCTGTGTTGTTTCTCAATGGTTTGCCTGCTTTTTCACACTTGTTTGCCTTCCCAAATGTATGTTATAATTTAATTTATTCACAAAATGCAGAGAATCAACAATATAACTGAAAGATTAAATTTGTACTAGGTTTATAATATCCTCGTGATTCTTCATCTGTTCTGAGGATATCTTACTGTTTCTTTCTTACTCAAGTCTATGTGTATGTCTTTTATAGTGATCGTACAAATATTTCCCTTTAAGTTTATGCCTAATTACTTGTTGTATTTGCTATTTAAGATGATATTTTAGAACTCATTATACTTTCTAACTCACACACACATGCACATACATACATATACTCACACACACGTATATATTTATATGCATATATATATGCTATTCATTTTGAAGAGGTAATTTTGAGAGTTATCAAAAATACAAATAATTTCAAGATTGACAATGAGAAAGTATTTGCATAATTTCATTTGAATATTTAACATTCTCATTGGCATTATTTTTCTAGTTGCATTATTACCTTTTGTGAAATAGAGTAAGATTGAGGATAATGAGCCTTTTTTCTTACATCTTGTTTTCAAACAGAAACCCATTTTTGTCAAACAAGATCATGTTTCTTGTTGCTCCATACACATTTTGTATATACTATGTAACATCACCATGGCGGTAATCATGAATTCACAGTTCAAGATATTCAACCTGAATATAGTGTTCTCACTCACATAAGAGTGCCAACTCTAGAAAATTAAATACTGTAACATTTTTATTATATATATATATATATGTGTGTGTGTGTGTGTGTGTGTGTGTGTGTGTGTGTGTTCTTGCATGTGGAAACCAGAGTACAACCTAAGATATTATTTTTCTTCAGGGACTGGATCTTAATCTTGAGATAGTTTATTTTTTTTCCTTTTATTGTTTAGATTTAAGCTAAGCTAGCTGGCCAGTGAAACCCTGATATGGTATATAATTGAAGATGTGTTTTGTTTGCTTATGCTGTGGAATATCTGTTTAATTATGTGAAGATGTCTTGCATTCTTTTATGTTGTATTTGTTTAATTCCATAAAGCTATGTTACTTTGCCTGTATAAAACACCTGATTCGTATAATAAAGACCTGAAGGGCCAATTGTTAGATAAGAGAGAGGGGTTGGCAAGGCTGTCAGGCAGAAAGAATATATAGGAGGAACAAAAGGAGTGAAAAAAGGAGAACACAGCAATACAGCTAGCCATGGAGTAAGAAGGAAAGAGAGGTATATAGAATAAAAAAAAAAAAAAAAAAAAAAAGAAAACACCCAGATGCAAAAGGTAGATGGATCATATAAGTTCAGAAATAAGCTGGCTATAAATAATCCAAGCTAAGTCTGAGCATTCATAAGTAAGAATAAGTCTCATGTATTTATCTGGTAGCTGGTTAGCACGCCTCCAAAAAGCAAAGGGCAAAACAAATTAAAAAAAAAATGTCTCCAAAACTCACCTACAACAACAAGAACAAGCCCCAGGGATTTCTAGTCTCTGCCTTCCCAGTGCTAGGCTTGAACACCTTGAAGGGTTTTTCTTTCTTTCTTTCTTCCTTCCTTTCTTTCTTTCTTTCTTTCTTTCTTTTTTTTTTTTTTTTTTTTTTTTTTTTTTTGGCTTCTAGAGATCTACTCAATTCCTCATACTTTCATGTAAAACATATTGCCAGCTAAGTTATCCTCTGGCATTACATTGCTCTGACAAATTTATTGTGTAATCTAGACTTTTGGTTATAGTGTTAGATACATAGATGCATGTGATTACAAATTATTTTACTTTAGTCATAAACAAGAATGAATATCATTTAGTCATTTACTTCTTGGTATACACATGGTACAAACACAGACACACACACACACACACACTACACACTGAGAGGGACAGAGAGAGATTGGGAGAGAAAGATAGGGAGAGATAGATTTATGAGAGAGGGAGAGAAAAGGAGAGAGAGACAGAGAGAAAAGGAGAGAGAGAGAGAGAGAGAGAGAGAGAGAGAGAGAGAGAGAGAGACTTACATGGAGCATACTCTATGTCAGATTACATGTTTCCTGCATACAAGTTCATTCCTAACCACTGTGTACTTATTATTTTGAAAGGCAGAGTAAGGCAGAGACTGAGACTTGGGAAGCCTTAGATGTTTGTCTATTCTTCTGCAGACACAAAGAGGACTGTATGCTCTAATTAGCTCAGTTTGTTTGCAGAGTCTTCATTTTGAACCACCACATAATGAATTATTCTGATTTCCCAGGATAATAAAAGTGGAGTTTGACTATTGTACTCATTTTAAATCCCCTGAATAATATTGTAGCGTATTTTTATCTTTTAATATTATTGTAATATTGCAGATGAATCTTTCATCTTTTCTTAGAGTATTTGGCTGCTTCACCTCCCTATAAACATTCTTTATCTTAAGGAGCTTTCCTCCTAGAACATTCTGTTGCTTTATTTTCCTTTTGACATTTTGTGTCTTAATTGAGTTTACTGTAAAATAGAAGGCTTTAATCTTGGTGGGAACTGTTACACAATATCATGGCTGCTAAATTGGCTTACCATCTTGTCTACTTCATCTTTGGACAGCCACATTCTTACTGCCCCTTGACTGAACCAATCTATCTCCTGTTATTTTGTTGCTTTAATATTTACTCTTTCCTACCCAGTCCACACAAATAATATGGCATCACTACATTTGTGTCAATGAACTTCTTCCCACCATATATGAATCACTTTCTGAAATAGATCATTATTCCCCATCTATTTACTTAAAAATGTATTTTTCATTTTACATACCAACCCCAGTTCCCCCTCCCTCCATTCCTTCTGCCCCCCTCACTTCCCTACCTTCCCACCCCTCATCCACACTTCAGAGGGGGTAAGACTTCCTTGGGGAGTCAACAAAGTCTGTTACACCAAGCTGAAGCAGGACCAAGTCCCTTCCCTCTATTTCAAGGCTGAGCAAGGTATCCCACCATAGGGAACAGGTACCAAAAAGCCAGTTTATGCACCCAGGATAGTTTCTGGTTCCACTGACACCTCTCTCCCCTATCAGATCAAACCACATATCTGTCAGCTATGTTCAGCTTACTTAGTTCAGTCCCATGCAGGTTCCCCAGCTGTCAGTCCATGTCAGTGAGCTTCCTCTAAATGGGATCAGCTGCCTCTATGATTTACCCTATCAAGATCTTGAATTTCCTTGTTAATATGAACCTTCCTCCCTCTCTTCAACTGAACTCTAGAAGCTCAGGCCAGTGCTTGTGTCACTGCATCTCATATAAATTAAAATTTCTACTAACCCTGTCTATTTTTTTTTTATATAGTGACCATTTTATAAATTATGATAAATATATTTTAGTTAGGTTGTATGGATATATTCTTTTGATTTAATCTAATCAGTGACTTTTTTTTTTAAATGCTGTATCTCCATAACTTGAAAAAGTACTTGAGGCAAAGTGGGTGTTAGAAATTCTATCCAAATAAACAGGTAATAGGCATGGTTCACCTAATTGACTAGCAGCTTTTTTGTTTTTAATATTGTATTACACAATGATAATGTTCACAGACTATCAACTAATAAATTCAGTTATATAACAGGCAATAGTGTTCTTATCTCACCATGATGAAAAAAAAAAACAATAGCAATTTTACTGTGATGTTTGATGATATAAAGGTTGAAATTAAATTAACCCAGTTTTCTCCTGCCTTTGCTTACTTGTATTTCACATTCCTGCTTTAAATATCCAGAATATATTTATTCTATGCTCTTGCCCACTTTGTGTATGAGTTACCATTCTATTGCTCTGAAGACACTGTTAATAATGCAGTTTTTATAAAAAGAGAACATTTAATTGGAGGCTTGCTTACAGTTTCAGAGGGTTAGTCTATTATCATCATAGCAAAAGCCAAGGTGTTTCCTAGGTAGGCACCCAAAGTCAGCAGGATCAATGGCTGGGCTTGGCATGGGCTTTTGATACCTTAAAGACCACCCTCAGTGAGATTCTTCCTCCAACAATACCTCTTAATCCTTCTATTCCTATCAAAAAGTCCCCATCTCTGGTGACTAAGCATTTGAATGAATGATCCTATGGGGGGGTGTTTTTATTTGAATCACCATACCTTGTGTGTGGTACCTAAAAATTTTATTCTCAAAAAAAAATTTTATGTTCATACATTGGTCCACTCTCTTTCCCACTTGTTGTAATATACTCAGCAGTGTGCCTAAAATATGTCAGTTTTTAAGTCAATTTTGAATTCTGTTGGGATTGAGTAACAATGTGTTTATATTCTTTCAGTATTTTAGTTAGGTTTCAGGAGAAAGAGTGCATTTATTAAATCATAATTAATAAAGTTCAAAAAGCATACATGACCGCAGGGCTTTAACCTCTGACTTAGAAGGTACCTTACTAAAAGAAAGTGGTTTATTCTATTTTTTAACTTCTGCTTCTTCTGTAACATAAAACATTGATTGTATCCTACACATAATGTGTACTCTTATATTTGTTGTTTGTACAATTCTTCTTTGAATATTAATGAAACCCTTATTTACATCCTGAGCACGAAACTCATTTATGTGTTTCCTATGCAACTTTTCTCCTTTTAAGAGTAAAACACCTTTAATCTTCAAAATGTTGCCAGATGAATCTTCTGTGGCAACTGAATGCCACTTATTTGGATTTCACAAAGCAGAGTTCTCCCAAGTTATCTTAGTTGAGGAAAGCATTTATCTCCTTTATACAAATGTGTTTCTTCAGCAAAAGGAAAACAATTTATGTTCTTCTGGAGGTTAACAGGTGTTATAGCATTCTTAAGAATAATTTACCAACACTAATAAAATCCAGTATCTCTGTGTGAATTCTTGTTGAACTCAATGTAAGTCCACTTTTCATTATCCCAATAAAGAAACAAGCAACATACAGGAGTGTGAAAGGACGAAGGTGAGGAATTCATGGTACTTATTTTCTAAAGAAAATATTTCAAGAGTGTTTCTCATTTTCCAAATAAAAACCTAGTATATCAAAGAATGCAAAGGCACAAGGTTATTTTGTTACAGTCCCCATATTCAGCTTTTGTTTTGTATGGCAGTATTTGAAGAAGAATGCTAAAAATACTTTGTTTTAGAGCATTTTTTCTAAGTTCAAAATGAAAGTATATCTGTATGTGTGTAAGCATGTTTGTGAATGTTCAGTTTTTAAGTTCCTTAATCTAAATAAGGGTTTTCCCCATCATTGATGTATGCTTGAATATTGTTGTTCACAGACACCAATGTTATAATAAACATGGGTTTAATTGTTCTCAGCTAAAAAGGAAATTATATACAAAATAATTAATGCTGTTGCATTCAGTTGGTGATACATTGTAGATTTTTCCCTTTTTTAAAAATATATCATTCCAATTCTTCAAATTTTTCAGATATACTGCTAGAACCCAGGCTAAAGTCTGTTTTATTTCAAAATAACAAACTTAGTAAGTGTGCATATAGTAGGTACACAGTAGGATACAGTATAAACTCAAAGTAAGAGGAGTGGGAGGGTCATAAAGAATTTGGTGTAGTTGCTATAAGCATTGAAATTCTAGCTTTTAATTTATTACATGACTCCTTCCCTTGTTTCATTTTATTTGACTCTTAAGTGGAAATAAAGATAGCCTGATGTTTTATAAAATAAAAATCAACATATAAGAAGAAAATCCGGAGGAAGAGATCATCCAAGTGGAGATAATTTGATTTATTCTAATATTATCATTTCTGTAAATTCCAATTCATTGTGCACTCTCTCATTCTTTGTATTAGCACCATGACATCCAGTTCTAAGTTCAGACAAAGTTCCACAGGAAAAGCATACCAAGGACACACAAATAATCTATCACAATACATTGTTTTTAGTTAAATTTACACATAGTTCACCAAAAGATATTCTTTCTCCTGTGCCAATGATATTATGTTTAATATTTGTTCAGAATTCTTCCTTTCTCACCATTTATTTACCCTGAAGGAGAAACTGACAGTCAAACCCAACCTCTGTTCCTTATTTTGTTCAACATTATGTTTTTGTACAGTTAGTCATTGTGAATTTTGGAGAACACAGCACGTACATCTCTTTCTATTTGTATAGTTCCTATTCTTACCATTCCTGATGCCTTACTTTATTGTACTTTTGATAAATTAATCCTACCTGAAGGGAAGCTCTCCATGGAGTTTCTTCTTGGTATATCTGTCAAATTTAAGTTCTTTTTTTAACATCCCCACTGCATTTTGTTTCTTATTACTTGACATAGATCGGCTCTAATAGAAGACAAATATAATTCTCTCCCAGGTTATCATATTGCACATAAGAATCAAAATAATCTTATTTTACCTAGAAGTATCTGCTGAATACTTTTCTTCTCTTTCAATTACAAGTTCCCAGGAGAGAGGGACAACCTATGTTTTATTCACCATTGGCATATGGCAAGTATTTCAAGAGGAGATATTGAGTATGGATGCAGCATCTTTTCAATTCTTAGAAAAACTTTTAAGTGTGCTTGACACAATGAGAGAATGAGTCTCTTATAAAGGTGAATAAGGCACAATGAACACAGAAAACAAATCCTCACAAATATCTTCTTTATGTTGTCACTAATAAAGCCTGTAACAATTTCTTGACTAAGTGAGAAAAATAGGAATTTTCCTCCCTTGGACATATTTGAACTTTTTTTTTATTATCTTATGAATAATGTTTAACTGTAAGCCTATAAGCCACCTTCTATTGTTAAGATATGACAAATATCGGAAGGGAAACAAACACTCATTCCCTAAAATTGAGCTCTTTTCAGCTAACCGTGAGGTCTTCTTGCCCATTTATATGGAAATTCAGGACCATTGATTATATACTCATATCAACAGTTATGAAATAATTAAGGAGAGTAGTGATCATTCTAGGATTAGCCCTTAATATTACTGAATTTTAACCACTTAATATGGAACTGCCTAAATAAATATCAGAATGTAACAGAGTTAACTGTATCTCCTTTTGGGATCCACAGACCCATCCTTCTGTAGCTACAGGTTGCAGGCAAACCCTTACTTCAATTAGGGTTTACTCATCTTGCAGAACACATGAACATTTGTTCTCAAGGTCACATAAATTTTGTCTATTGAAGTAATTTAATCTTTCCTATTATACAAACATACCAAGCCTTTCTGTGAAAAAAAAATAATGGGGTATATAAAATAAAATAAACTATATTTCTAGAGAATTTAAATTGATTTTAAAATTATTGTTATCCTAAACTATCTAACTATGCTGTACTACCCCACTTTTAGCAAGGTGTCCTTCATAGGATATCATTTCTTATGCTTCTCATAGTCATTTAGGACCATATTTGCCATATAGACCTGGAGGCAACATTCATGAGTTCAGGGACACATGGCTCAGGTTTGAAGCCTCAGGTCTGTCATTTGCAACCTACATGGCCTTTATTCATAAACATCTTTATGACATAGTTTTATCATACATAAAAAGGAATTATAGTATATAGATTAGATAAAGATTTTCAGGATTAAACTCAGCAAATGATTGTGAATACCTTGAGCCATTATTAGTAAATGGGATTATTTAAAATGTTAGCAACATTCAATTTATCCAATGTTCTCTATTTTTTAGCAACCTATTTTCAGCTTCTTGTGATACATTTAGGTCAACACAATTGCTTGGCTTTTTTCAGATGAATATTCATATGAGATCATCTGGAATTATTTATCAGTCTCACTTTTTTTGAAGTCACATAATTTAGAAGTAACTTTGAAAGTCACTGAAGAGAAGAGAAACAATTTCTTTATCTTTGAATACTTAGAATTCAATTCTATGTGATTGTTAAACATATTTACTGGCATATTATTAGTTATTTATCACCTCAACAAATAGAACCATCCTTTTGATTTTACTTCTATTTTTGTTTTGTGGTGCTGCTGTGTGAAAAGTAACCTCAAGTGTAATTCTTACATCAAATCACCAATGCTATCATTTTTAACTTTGAAGTAAGTCTGTAAGTACCCTTGAACAACTTTTCTCTATTCTTTCACAATACTTTCTTTTAGTTTGACTAGAAGCCTGAAATGCTTCACCTTGAAGTTGTGTTTCTATGTCATTTTTCCCTTCATCTCATGATCCCTCAATGGCATGGGCCACTGGATTCATCTTTGAATTTGAAAATACTTCAAACAGAACGTGTAGCCGATGCTTGATTGCCATTTACTGGGTGAAGACACACATGGTGGGTGAATCGACAATGCCCTGTTGTCAGGTCAAATGAGAACTTCATCCTGGTGCTTAGAAAATCCTGCATCCTGGTTATTTTAAAGGCACAAGAGAAAAGAATTTTAGAAACTTTTCAACTGTGGTTCAATCATATTATTTTCTTTTGTCAATGAAACTGCATGAGCTATTGGCTTTATCACATTCCCTTGCTTGGTATAGGACACCTGAATACATCTCAGTAGTAAAGAATATTATTTAAGAGTAAATATTGTCTTCACTCCTCTCAATTTCAAATAAAATAAAGTCAAATGCTATATATGTACTTTTTTAGAAAGCCTTCTAATTTTTAAAGCCATTTATAACAGTGATAATTATTTCTGCACACTTTGCAAAACATTTAAGATACTTCCCTATTATTTACTATATGTCAGTTGGTCAATCATAACAATTTTGTGAGTGTTATTATCATTATCCCATTTGACATCTTGTGAAGCTTGGATAGCAGCGTTCAAAACATGGGCTCTTAATTTGTAGCATCCCTAGAAAATAGTCACTAGTTCTAAGCCTGGCAAATGCAAATCAATAGTCTTTATGATGAAATAAACACATCAGGGAATATAATATTATAAAACTATTTTTGTTCATATGTATGCATTTGTGCACACATGTCTCTGCATATCTGTGGAAGTTAGAGGTCAACACCTCATATTTCTTGATTGCTCTCACTTTATTTATTGAGATAGAATATCATACTGAATGTGGAGCTCAGCAATTTTGTTAGCAAGTCCCATGGCATCACCTATATTGACTTCCCTAGCATTGGGTATACAGATAAGTATATTAGTTCATGAATTCTTTTTTTTTTTTTTTTTTTTTTTGTTAGTCTTAGGGACCAAACAGGATATTTTGCTTACTTATTGAATAACATCTACACAGTACGTAGAAACTTGTTGGCCTTTGCATACATGTAACAAATATTACATTTTAATTTAATTATTTTTATAATTAAATTGAAGAAAGGAACTTTATGATTTCAATGTTCATTAAAATCAGTAGCACGAATTAATTTAATTTGAATTCATAATATTAAATTAGTTTAGTTTAGTGGTCAAAATGGGTGGGTAGTTACTTTACAAGACTGAAGAATTTGTGTCATGATATGAATATGTTATCCACAGTTTATTTGCTTGAAACTTAGTCTCCAGTTAAATATTGCTATGAGTTGGAAACTAATGGGATCAAGTTAAGTCACGAGGGTCCTACTACCCATGCCTTCTTGCCACTATTAAAGGGCTTATACTTTTTTTGTTTCCTGCCATGAGAGAACACTGTAAGAAAGCATTTTGTGGGTTCTTGCAATAGTATCTTATACACACAAGCTTCCATATATATGAGAAATATGTTTCAATTACAATTAACTTTCTAGTCTTTAGTATTATTCTATCATGTCACTGAGTGGAGTTAGATAGTTGAGTGAGTACTTCAGACTTAGAAAGTTATGGTCATTGAATTCTGAAGTCCTCAAATAAGGAGAAAAGGCTTAATAAAATTCATTTCTTTAGAGGCCACTGGGCAGGGAGAATGAATATTTGAGGTAGATACTTCTTTAACTGTCATTTTCTTTTCTTCACATAGAAAATTTAGAAGAAAAGGGCTTGAATGATGGCTTAAATGATGTAACTAATGGAAAAGTGGAAATAAAGTTACTAGTGAATTTTTCTATTCAAAAGCAGGCCTACAGAAAAAGAAAACAATATCAAATGGTACTTGATCAATACACTTTTTAAAAAATCACGTGTGCACAAATATTCATTCTTTTGACTGCAAAGAAGTCTGATATTTCTAGTTCCTGAAATCCGAGGCACACAATACTTTACATTTGCTTTCTTTGTCATTTATATAATTTTATACCATGTATTATGTGAATTTCTTATAAATAGAGTAAAATACAGGAAAAGACTTTTTCATTTAGAGTTCCAAACTTTAAGTTAAAGCATATTGATGAAATGAAGACATTAGAAATATTCTACTTATGATGCTCTTTAAAGAGGAAGCACAATCAAAACCAGACATGATCAGATAACTTGCTGGTTTGATTGTATTAATGGTTTGGTTAGGGAAAATAACTATCTTCCACTCACCCCCTACCACATGGCTCCTCCAAAATATTTTCCATAGTGAAGCAAATATAGGGCATCTGCAGAGAAGGTCTGCAGATGCATAGGGCATCTGTGAGGAAGGCCAACTTTTATATGTGTTAATATTATCAGAGGAGTAATAGTTTGTCAGTATTATCATATTCATTGAATATGAGTAAGGAGTACACTTTACCCACATTCATTGGGAAAGGATTGAATCAGGGCGCATGTATTTTGTCTCTGGAACACAACATCTGCTTTAGAGTTTTCCCAATTAACTGATACACTATGTTGAAACTATAGGAGAAAAAAAAAATCATGGATCTATCTGTTTATCTCTTTTTATATTACCATCACATTATTTCCTTATCTTTTGTTAATAAATGTAAATGTTGAAACCATTTTGGTGAATGCTATAAAAGTGGAAAAATTTATAAAAATTAAAGTGAGTTTTGTATTTAGATGGTGTGGTGGTTTGAATAGGAATGGGTGCCATAGGCAAAACGATTTGAAAGTTTGATCACCAGGGATGGCACTGTTAAGAGGTGTGGCATTTTTGAAGAAATGTGTTACTGGGGGTAGTCTTTGAGTTTTTCAAATTCTAAAGTCATGCTCATTGTCTGTCTGTCTGCCTGTTGCCTGAGAATCTGGATGCAGAACTCTCAGCTACTATAAAGGACCATGTCTCTCTTCATGCTGCCACATTTCCTACCATGATAATGGAATAAACCTCTGAATTATAAGAAAGCCCAAATTACATTCTTTCCCTTATAAGAATCGCCATGATCATGGTGTCTCTTCACACATAAATATTCAATAAAACATTAAATAAAACAGATGGAATTTGACAGTTTTGGAACATTTGAATATTTATTATTATTATTATTATTTATTTTACATGTCCATCCCAGTTCCCTCTCCCTCCCTCCGCCATTCCCTTCCTCCCTGTTCCCCCTCACATACACCCAGACCACCCTCCCTTCCCATACCCTCACCCCAATTCCACATGTAGGGCAATGCCATCCAGGTGGGGTCATGTAAATCTGTCAAGTCATTTGAAGTGGGGACTAGGACTTCTCTCCTGTCTCTAGGTTAAGGGAGTATCCCTCCACGGGGGATGTGTCTGCAAGGTCCTTTTGTGCACCAGCATCCTGGTTCCACTGTCTGAGGTCCCTTAGACCGCTCAGTCCTTCTAGCTGAGACCTATATTCAGGGGTTCTGAGTTAGTCCTATGCTAGATTCCCAGCTATCAATCTGGGGGCCCATTAGCTCCTCCTTGTTCAGGTCAGCTGTCTCTATATGTTTCTGCAACTTGGTCTTGTCCTCTCCCTCTGCATCTGGATTCTAGTTCAACTCAGTGTTTAGTTCAGATCATATAAATCTTTTGCCTTTTGCATTTGAATATTTTTAAACCATTTGTCCTCAATACATAGCCTAGGAGACATTTAGGACATGGGTACTGTTCACATATTACAATTGTGCGAAAAATTCAGCATTATAGTTTAGTTATGCCTATCCCTAGAAAGCTCTTACCAGTAAGACAATTTCTCTAACTTTTCAAGTGTAAGTGAATCACCTTTCCATCAGTTAATTCTCTAGATGGGATGGGAACTATATGTCTGCTTTCAGTTAATGTAAAAATTCAATCCAGGTATGATTACATAGATCTGCAATTCTATCTATTCAGGAAGCTGAGGCAAGAGGTTCCTGAGTTCAAGATCTGGTATGCTGAGTTAGTTCAAGTCCAGTATCAAGAACGGGGAGTCTCTTTCTCAAAAAAAAAAAAAAAAAAAAAAAAAAAAAAAAAAAAAAAAAAAGAAAAAGAAAAAGAAAAGAAAAAAAGGCATGGCTATAACTCAGTAGTAGAGAGGCCTTGGGTTTACATCTCAACACGACAAAATAATTAAATAACAAATAAATAAATATACAAGTGCAAAAGTAATAGTAAAGTATTCAATGTAGACATGTTCTGGTTTCAAGTTTCTACATTGTACATTATTTTAAATGAAATCCAAATTAATATTAATAAGAAAACCTGTGATTCTCTGAATGAATCTTGCTTTTGTTTTGCCTAGTATACTGTGACATTTACATCTTTAACCAGATCTATACAATTGTGAAGGACATAATCTATTCTATTTTATATATCCTATATAATTATGTTATAAAAATAAACCATCAATATTGTTAAATAAAATGTCAAAACAGAAAAACGAATCCTATTTCTTTTAATGTCACAATTTCCAATTTAATGTAAGCCTGGATGTAGCATTTGTTTTCTCTTCTATACCATTTCCCTAGGCAAAGAGAGAATATGCATCCCATTCATCTTTGCTGAAGGAATAAAATTACAATAATGTCCAAATTTGAAACATATAAAAACATAGCTTGTACTAAGGATCTATATAACAGAGACGCTCATATATTCTTCTAAGGAAGTATGGCATGGCAATTAACTCCAAGGATATAGTATTTGCAAGCATACCTTGTCAATAACTAATACCACTGTGATTGGTTGTAAGGCCAGTTCAACTACAGATATGTCTAGTGTTCATGCCTCATCAAGGAAATTTCTTTTTTTAATAGAATTTTTTGTAGTAGATACAAAATGACAACTGGCAAAAATTGAGATGAGATCCAAGTTTCAGTTGATGCATCTACAAACTCTCCCACACAGAAGTCTCAGGGAACATTGAGGAAGAGTACGCAGAAATAATGTGAGAATCAGAGGATTGGGGAATTTGCTGTGAGATTGTAACTCCTAGTAATATCAGAGACTAGAGCCATAAAGTCTCACCAACATGGCTATCAAAACGTGAGCTAGCTAAGGTTGATACCAGATGACATCCCAAAGTGGATGGAGGAAAACCCCACAAGGACACAATCCTATACAAAGAACTATAGGCAACTGAAGAAAGCTGAAAGCAAGAGAGGTGGTCTTTCCCAGGGAAAACCATTTCAATGGGTTGTTCAGTGCCAAATTCTCAGCTCTGAAAATATATGCACAAATAACATTATACAGACTGAGTGGGTTATATTGAGAAGATAACCCAGGTTTGGTTTCTATCACATACATGACATCTCACGACCATGAATAACTTCTGTTTCAGGGGACCAATGTCATCTTTTGTCCTTCTTTGAAAATAGGCAAGCCTTTGTTACACAGATATACATATTTCTAAAAATTGATAAAAATGGATATGAATTTGCAAGGGTGTGCATTTGGTGGGAGACTAGCAGGGTAAAGAATGTAGATTGATTATGATTAAAATGTGTTGCATATATCTCTCAATCCTGAACCCTAAAACAGGGAAAACACTTGGAGGGATGTATCTCCACAGAAGATACATAAGCATTCTGTAAGTGTGCTTTTAAAGATGAAGATATTGGTAAGTAGTAAAGCTTCCAGTAATGAAGAACAGAGCCCTAGGCTCTATAGCTAATTGAAAAGGAAAGAAGGAAATAAAGAAAGGAAAGAAAGGTACAAAGGAAAGGGATGGGTGGGAGATAGGAAATAAAGGAAAGATTTTCAATTCTAATTGTTAAATAATTTTACGTTAAAATCATAATAATGTATTTTTCAACACGTATCAGAATGCCTACTATTCAACAAGTACATACATGAATAATTACAGAAATCAGCAAATGTTGACAATGACATGAAAAATTTGGAAATTTATGTACTGTAAATATCATTACTTGTTTTCCTATTTTGTTATTTTTAACTTTTCATAAATAGATTCTTATCATTTACTTTACCATCTCTCAACTCCCCCTAGGTCCTCCCTATATCTCTCTGCTGTCCCAGCTTTATATTTTCTCTGTCTATCAAGCTAAAGGACAGAAGAAAATGAAAATACTAATAAAAACCTCAAAGACAAAACTACAAAACCAAACTGAAATAAAATTCACACAAAAAACATGGAGTCCTTTTTGTGTTGGCCAACTACTTGTGTTCAGAAACACAGTACAGCAGATATACTCAGTGTCACTCCACTGCAGAAAAGTGATTTTTGTGGAAGTGACCAACTACTTTTATCATGGATTAATGGTCAACTTCTTGAGATAAAGTGCTAAAGTGACCCCAAATCCAAGACTAGAAATGTTAAGGTCCCTAAGGGAAAACTTATTTTTCTTATTCTATTAAATTAACACTGTAATAAGATGGATCCTAATGACATAGAGGAATACCCATAGGTGAGTCCTCATCAGAGAAGCTTCCTCTTTATGTAGATAGAAATTAGCATCTACAACTGGATGAATAGCAGAGACTGTGAGACTGAGCACACCTCCTCAATGGAATGATTTTATCAAAGCCCACACCTTATGGCTCTGGAATCAATATGGAAGAGGTAACAGCAAGATTTTGAGAGACAGAAATGGTGATGACTCCAAGAAAACAGCATCATCCAGATGCAGTAGGCTTGATAGGAGTATGAACTCATGGAGATTAATAGCATGCATAAGATGTATATAGGTTCAAACCAGACAAAATTCCAGCACATAGAAGAAGAAATGAACTTAAAGTCCCATCCCTAAACTAGAATACTTTTTTTTCTTTTTCTTCCTTCCCTCCTTCCTCCTTCCCTTCCTTCCTTCCTTTCTTCCTTCCTTCTTTACTTCCTCCCCCCTCTTCTCTTTTTTGTTACAGTTAATACTTGGCAACAAGAAAATCTGAGTCTAAAGCTCTTGAAATAATCATCATAGGTCATGTTCTATTAACATAACTGGGGCTATGCCTCCTGTCTCCTGTGAAACATTTGTTTAATGCTTTGTTTATTGGCTTACTTTTAAGTAAGAAAATCATTGACAGTCTAAAATCAATGAATTATATTATAGAAATTGGTAGTAAAATATGTTAATAATAGTTGACACATAAATAATTTCTGAAACATTAAGACTTGGAGACTTGGAGCATCAGTTAAATTATTGTGAATGACAACTTTTTGAATGTAGAGTGAAGAATTCTCTGTGTTTCAGCTTTGCTTACATGATCTGTATTAAGAAGGGAAATCTAGTGATGTGATGTTATTAGAAATTCTGTCAGAAGACATTCCAAAAGAGAGAGAATTTTTATTTAGGTTGAAGAATGATATGAAAAGCATAAGCTTTAGGGTAAGTAAAGGGATTGAACTTCAAAATGTAAAAAAAAAATGTATAAGCAGGATGTGGATAGTAGAATATTTTTTGATTATTTACATCAAATTTTAAGATGCTATAATATACAAAATCTTTTAAAAAGTGATGATGACATATGTTCTGAAAAGTGATTTAATTCCAACCCAACATAGCTATCATCCATCAAAGTTTTATTGTGTTTTTTTTATTAAATGATCAAGAATGAAGAAACTATTTTAACTACAGATTGACTGTACTTAGGGATTGTGCTAGTTTAGTAAATTGTCAGTTGTTGGTTCAGTTCTCATGAACTGATAGCATCAATGGATGTGCTAGTGTGGAAGGAGGATGGTCCAAAAGACTTTTAAAATATTTTTATTAATAATACATTCTTCAGTCACACAATAAGTCCTGATCACAGCTTCCCTCCCTCCACTTCTCCCTGCTATCCTCCTATTTCTCATCTCCCTCAGATCCATTCCCCCTGCTTTCTCTTTAGAAAAGAGTAGGACTCTTTTAAAAGACAACAGGCAAGAACTCCAGGCCACTAAGGAATCCTGAGAGTGGGAGAAACAATTTTATTGAGGGAAGTGCACACCAGGTTGGTTATACAATGCCAAATAGTCATTACTGAAAACATATACAAACAAGTAATAATATATAGACTGAGCAGGTCAAATTTATGTATTAGGTATATATATATATAAATTAGGTATTAGGTATGTATTTGGTATATATATATAAATAGCTGTTGAGATCAATAAAAGGGAAGTAACATGTACATTATATAAATTTAAATTTATTATAAAAATTAATGTATGATAAAATACATTATAATACTATATAAAACACATGGGTATTTATTTTTAAAGTAGGGAGAAAGTGAAGATGAGAAAGTCTGAAGGGGAGAAAGGGAAGGAAAAATTATGTAAATGTATTATAATTTTTAAAAACTTTATTTAAAAGAGAGAATTATATAATCACTTTACAAATTTCATAATTTTCAAGATAAATAAATAATTATGAATAGAGTGCACTATCAAATAAGTGGACAACCTGTAATAAGTTCCTAGGTAGTGTATAGTAGTTAATCCTGCCATGAAATCAAGCACAAATGAGGATCAATCTTATCATTCTTTCTATCAAGTCCCTCTTCAATAATGACCATGCTACTAATGAGCAACTGGGAGTGCTGCAGTTGTACCTGGCTGAGTCAGTGAAACTAATGGCTAAACTGAAAACATTGACTTCTTTTCTCTGTGATTGAGATGTTATTTGTGCTTTACTTTTTACCTTGCAAAGTCATGATTGTAGCTCAAATGAGTACCTTTTTGTCTAGAGTATAAAACACTTTATATACTAAGTGTAACTCAGAGCACCATCATCTCCTGGAAGTGCTATTCCAATGTCCTAGTAAGTTGGTCTTCTGTCTACTATCTGTGCTTCCAGTCTGGTGTTTCATGGCAAGATGGAGAAGTATTGGTAAACATTGAGACTTGGTCAATCCCGTGTCCTAGCTCTGAGAACACCCACAACTTTTCATGGCTAAATACTTCATGTTACTTGGCCTCTTCCTAATTTATAGATATTATTTGCAACACCTTCCTTTGATATAATAGCTGCTTTAAACAAATGTTATTCTTAAAGTGCTCTTCCAGATGTCAATATAACTCATTGTATTCCTCTTCAAGTCTGCTCAGATATTGTCAGATATCAGTAAGTGCTTTATATAAACATATAAACAGTACCTCCTACTATAGCACAAATAATACAAACCCAGAGACATATTGGGGTTCAGGTTGAAGATCATAAGAGCAAAGCAGCAAGCCACTAGAGACTTTTTACCTTTATAAATGCTCAGATAGATGGGGCAATCAAGTGAACTTCAGATTGTATCTCCAGACTGGACCATCTTTACCAAGACTCAGAATCCTATAGTGCCTTCTGAGACTGCACTGAGGTCCTTATATTTTCTCCAAGTTATTAAAGGCACAAGTTCCCAAGTCCTGAGATCACCTCTGTGTGAGCTCTGTTTTTCTTTTAGACTGATTTGCTCTCTTGTTGCTTTGAGTGGCCATGAACTCACAGAGATCCATCTGTCTCTGTGTCCTAAGTCCTGGGACTAAAGGAATGTGCTACCCCTGCCTGGCCTCTTATGGATGTGGCTAGCTTTGCACTTGGATCTCCAGGGGCATTTTTAGATCACAACCAATATATAACCACATCCAACAAGTGCATAGTTCCCCCTCCCTTTTTTTCAAGTATATCTTATTTTCTTTTTGTCTCACCCTATTATTTAGTTTTGGTCTTCTCTCCATTGCTTCCATTGAAACTCCAGGAAGCAGATTTCATTTTGTTCACATAGTATTTTTTACTTATTAGGCAAGTGTGGAGTTAAAAATCTGTCTGTTTAATGAATTTCTTAATCCAGGAGTACAACATGGATATCAAGTACAGTACCTAGGCAGTCACCAGCAGATAAAAATATCAACAATCACTTTGTTTTTACTAAAGTATCTAAGACAGAAATTAGGGTGTTTTCAGGAAATGAAAGGACAGAATAAGGACTAGAGACCCTGCTTAGAAATTTCCTCTGTTTCTATTTGTCTTATATATAGAGACAGCGAGCTATGGTTTCCAAACAGAACAGTCAAGGTTCTGACAAATGACAGAAGAGCAGAGAAGCAAGCTGCCTTATTTATAAGACATCACTCTCAGAGAATAAATGTCTATGTGGTGAAGACTAACTGTGAATGTGGAGTAGATGACTTGGAGGATCTGCCACTGTAGAGTCAGAATCCAGCCCCTTTGTGCTTCCTCGAATGTCAGGCGGCATCAAATATTGTTAAAGAGGCACTAGTCATTTTATTTGCAGATCTGAGAATATTCTTCAGCTGATTTCTCTGGGAATATAAATCTAAAATGTTATGAGAGTGAAATGTTAAAAATAACAGCAAGTTATTCATGCCATTCAGAAGTCATTTGTTTCAGGGGAGACTTGACTGTTCTGGAGTGATAACTTAAAGTTTCAAACTGAATGTTTGTTTTAGGAACTAACATTATTTCAAGATCATTTTCTTGCCATTCATCCTGAGTGCTCAGTATAAATCTATTTACACTTGAACACAAACACAAAGATCGTATTTCAGCATATTTCCTTTTTAGCTCGCCTTCTCCATTTATTGTGTGCCCTATGCCCATCCCTGATCATTGCTCGGTACTAATAGATGCAAGATGAGATAGAGCACAAAGGGTTAGATCTTTTTCACTACCAATAACCAATTCCCTCCTGCTTGTGTCATTTTTTACTTTTAAGCTCAACTCAATCAAATTAAAATAATCTTTAAAGACATTTGAACATAAATATTACTTTTTATTTGTTTTTAAGATCACAATTTAATCACAGCATTTCTCACTGTCCTTTTTTCCCTTCAAACCCTCTTATATAGCCCTTTGCACGCTCCTTCAAATTCATGACCTCTTTTGTATATACTTAAGTATTCCTAAAGATAACCTATCGAGTCCATATAATGTTACTGGTGTTACATTTTTAGGACTAATCATTTGGCACCAGACAACCAAATATTATGCCCAGAAGGACCACACTTCTGTTTTCCACTTTTACTCACTGTGTATAGTTCTTTTCATAGGGTTGAGGCTCATGGACTTTTCTTAGTACAGTTTGGTATATTCATTGAACTCATCTGTATTTTCAAGAAAATCTAGTGAGATTAAGGACAATAACAGAGAAAGGTATGCAAGTTTGATAAATTAGTGGGGAAAAGTAAATATTGGGAGAGGATTGAGTGAGAGAGAGGGAGAAGAGGAATGGGAGAAAGTAACCCATTTAGGAGGGAAGCATGAGTGCTACAAAGTGAGGTAGTGACAAGGAGGATTTGTTACTAGATGTCTTTTTCTCCATGTCCTAGATACTTCCTCTGTCTCCAAGGTTACCTATGCAAAACGTATATAATATGGTTTGTTGTTGTTGTTAATTGTTCTGTTTTGATACAAAGTGGGTCATCATGAAAAGATAAGTGGAGGAAAAATAGAATAAAATTTTTCTATATTGTGTTGGATATTGCAATTCTCATATTGCCTACTATTATTCTCTGCTACAATAAAAATATGGTTTCCACCTTTAATTTGAATAATTTTATCATAAGATAATTTAAAATTATCTATGCTGTTTCACTTATTAAGTTCTTGAAGCAATGTCTCACTGAAGATTGGCCCCCATGAAGAATATAGTAGTCTAAACTTCTGTTCATCTCACACTTCCTTAATTCAAATTGATTCCCTGCAATTTACCTTTTGTGCAATCATATTTCAGGGGGAAAGAGATGTATGGGAAATTGATGAGCTTGTGTTTGATCCACTCCTGCTCAGAGCAAGCCCAATTAGGCTAGGACCACATTTGTATCCTTGTTAGTCAGCTATTCATCACTGTGACACAATGCTTGATTAACCAACTCAAAAGAAAGACTCGTGGTTTTAGATGTTTCCATTAGTGGCAGCAGGCTCCATTCTTTTAGCCCACAGCAAGGGAGAACATTTTGGAAGAGCAGATGTGATGGAATAGCTCTGCCCCCATCATGTCAGCCAGAAAGCATTGAGAGAGACAGCAATGGACCAGGGACAAGATGAATGCATATCCTAGAGTTAACATCCTTCAATCAGGATCTATCTGATAGTTTCCACCACTTTATAGTGGATTCATGATCCACATGTCTTTCTGTGACTGGATTGATCAGCCAAGGGCCAAACCTCCAATTCATGAGCATTTTTTATGATACCTCATGCAGAAATCATGACACGAGGTGATAATCAAGACACTACAAGGTTTCTGTTATCTCAGAACTTACAGTCCCATTTAACAGACAAACATGTAAGAAATTGTTACTTTAAGATTTATATGTTGAGGGAAAAATATTACATACACGTATAAAAGAAACTCATGCTGCATTTAAGCTGAGATCTAAGGGCTATTAAGTTATCAAGAAAAGGACAAAATATGGATAAAATTATAGACAAAGGCAGGCAAACCATGTGATAGAAAATATCATTTCATATTAATAGAGAACATGTTGCAAAAGGTATTAGAGGAAGAGTAGTATCTAATTGAAATGGGAGGGAAGTATGTAGGGGCCAGAATATTGAGGTCTTAGAGGCCACAAAACTGATTTTGACTATTATCCTAATATCAGTGGGGAGCCACTGAAGTTATTAAGTAGATGAGTGGCATGACTTCTTTAAACATTTCAAGTCTCTCATTTCTCAGTATATAGAGTATTAAAAGAATCAAATAGAATAAAGTGGAAAGTTCAGTAAGTAGAGGCTGCAAGAAAAGTCAGTAAAGGCTTAAAATAATAATTTCAAGTCTGTTTTACAGTGGTTCTTAACATTTTTTTTTATTTTACATGTCGATCACCCCCCATTACCTTCTCTGCCCTCTCACATGCACCCTGACAACCCTCCCCTCCCATACCCCTACCCCAATTCTACATGGGGTCATGTAGCTCTGTCAAGTCATTTCAAGTAGGGATTAGGACTTCTCTCCTGTCTCTAGGTTAATGGAGTATCCCTCCATGGGGGATGTGTCCACAAGGTCCTTTTGTGCACCAGGAATACATCCTGGTTCCACTGTTTGAGGTTCCTTAGACTGCTCAGTCCTTCTGGCTGAAGCCCATATTCAGGGGTGCCTGAGTCTGTTCCATGCTGGATTCCCAGCTATCAGTCTTTGGGCCATTAGCTCTTCCTTGTTCAGGTCAGCTGTCTCTATGAGCTTCTGCAACATGGTCTTGTCCTCTCCCTCTGCATCTGGATTCTAGTTCAACTCAGTGTTTAGTTATGGGTGTTTGCTTCTGTTTCCAACAGGTACTAGATGAGGGCTCCTTGATGGTGGAAAAGTTAGTTGTTTATCTCACTATCCAAGAAGGGCATTCATGGTAGCCTTTCCACGGATGCTCAAATTGTTAATTGGCGGCAGTCTTGTAGGTATAGTTCCTCATGTTGTGTTGATACCCAAATATAAAATTATTTTGATTCTGCTTTATAATGATAATTTTGATATTATTGTAAATTGTAATATAAATATCTGATATGCAGGTATCTGTCATGTGGTCCCCAAAGGAGTTGCAATTTACAGGTGGAGAAGCATTGGTTTAGAGAGAACCTTTCAAGAAATGTTATATACTGAATTAAATACTAATATTTTCAAATACATTTGGAAGGTATGAATACCTAACAGACCTAAACTACATTGCTTCAAATCTGAGATTCATCTTATATTAGTCATCATAGGATATCAAGAGGGCTAAAAGGATGGAATACTTAATATAATGTGTTTCAGGGGTTGAAGGAGAAATGGCTACTGTCACATGGGGTTTCAAGGCAGTTTCACGATATCTAAAAACAGTGTAGACACAGATTTAATCTGCTCATGCTAATAGCTCTAAATATATTTTTACTACTTGTTCAATACTAGCCTATTTAGTGTTATCTACTTCATTTACATTACCACCTTTATTTGTTCTTCAGAATTTTCAATCAAAGTACTAATGTTTTCTTCAGTATGATTATTTATTTATCTAAATGACCCAAAGTTATTAGACAATCAACCTATATTTATTTTTCAATAGAAAAAAGATACATGTTATTTAGATGTTTAAATACATGTAGAATATCTGCATAGACATTGCTCTGTTGCTCATGTAGAATACCAGGAATATAATTCCATACAAAAGACTAACAGTTTTTGATATCACCCTTGTAAAATTACAAATCTACTGAAGTAGAAGGTGTGTGTAGTAGGAATTAAAAATCACATAGTAAAAATTTTATAAAATAATATTATTATTGAAACAGAAGTGCTGAAACTTAAAATTGAAGAAATTAATACCTAAAACATTTAGTAATGTTAAACTCAATAATTCCTCATATGCTTTATATATATATGAATTAATGATAAAAGAGTTCATGAATTTGAAAGAGAACAAAGAAGAATATTTGGAATGGGTTGGAGAGAAGAGAGGGAAGGGGAGAATTATGTAATTATATTACCATCTCAGGGGATAAATGAAATAAATATAAACTAATAAAAATGCCAGTTTTCTCAAGGAGTTATTTTATAACCTTATCTTTTTTGCTAATGTATGTTATTAAATTTTTCAAATATATTATCATATATATATTTATCAAATATATGTAATATTACAGCCTTTTAAGGATATGTAATGTTTAATTAACTTATTTGGTGATTTTTAAAATCTGTTCCCTTTTGCTATTTAGCTCATTAAAATTGCTATCTTACTATTTTATCAGAAATTACTTTAGTAGTGATAAATACTCTGAGCATTAGAACTGGTCCATTTTCCAGATTTTAAAAGAAATTGTTTTAGTGTTTCAATTTTAGTTATAAAAATGTTTTTACAGTATCAATTAGAATGTCTCCATGATGCATACAAGTGCATTTCATCTTTGCATAAGCTAATGGAGTTAGTTGGTAAATGGTATAAGTGGGCTTAGATCATTTCCATTTCTGCTTAACTCCAAATCTATCTGGGCAATTATTGCTGTACATCCTATGAAGGCGTTTTCAGCACCATAGTAGTTTTAATTCTACTTCAACACATTTAACTTTATGTTTTTGAGAAGTTTGTATTTTGTTTGCATCTGTATTATTCCACTCCAGCTCCTCCTGTGTCCAAATTCTCCCTTCCAAATCCATGCCCTCATCTCTTTTGCATATCATTTTTTTATGCATACACAAAGCCTAATGAGTCCATTTACTGCTATTTATATGTAAATGTCCAAGACTGACCACTTCTGACAAGACATGGAAGCTCATCCATGACGAAAATGGATACTCTTTTTCCCATTAGCAACTGACTACCTCATGCTCTTCATCTACACATGGGAGCTTGTGGGATTTCCTCCACCCACAGTCATGTCAAATCATTGTGTCATTATACTGAGGATATTCAGACAACCATATTGTCTAGAGTTTATGTGTCCAGTTTTACTGTCATGTCTTGTGGATACTATCTAGCAGCAGATACCTTGTCCTCAGACTCTTACAAGCTTTCACCCTTTCTTCAAGTGTATCTCTTGAGCATAAGGTATAGAAGAAGTGTTGCAGATCTATTAATTGTGGCTGTACATCTCACAAACACTAAGTATGCATTTGGGGCATTTGTAGGTCTGTATAGTAGTCTCTCTTTGTAAAAAGAGACTTCTCTGATAATGGGGAAGATTTATATTTGTCAGACTTTGTTAGTGTCCAGACTCAATATGTATAAAATATTTTCAATCTTAGTAAAATACAAAATACTAGTAAGCCATTATTTGAACTCTTATATAGATGTAGATTAGGGCATGGTGATCTATAAAGCTATTGTTTTATTCCAAAGCATGTTTTTTTTTAAACATGTTTTGATTTCCATGGAATCTATGCTACAGTTTCTTATAATTGGTGCTATCAGTAAATTAGTTCTGCCTACATTTGCACTGAATAAAAATGTTGAAAATGTATATGGATGACTATTGTATGCTTTCTTGGTGGTATCTATGGGTGATACTGACACCTGAAAATAGAAATTAGACTAAGACAACAGAAGATTGAAACATCTTTAATTTTTATTCTATTATTTATTGTTTGCAGTGCTAGAGGAGTGAGTCCAGAAGATGAAATGCACACATGATGCTTTTCTTCAAACAGGAAGACATCCTAAATATGGAATTGTGAAGCTTTTCTGGCAGCAATGACTGGACTCATTTTTACAGTGATATTAGCTATGGTATTTGTGGAACAGATTGAAGCTTTTGAGGGATGGTGACACTGTCAGTTATGAGACCAAGAAGAGCAAGGCTGTTCTCATTAGCTCCTTTCCAACTGTTACCACTGGGCAATGATATGTGTGGCATGGACACTGCAGCAAGTTTTGTTTAAACTTCTTTGGATTTTATAGCAGAATCTCTGCCTCCTTTAGTTATGTGTTCCCAAGAACCTAATTATTTTTCTTATACCTTCATTTTCACTTCATTTATTTTCTGTCTTACATCTATACATATTCTTACCTGAATAGAAAACTCAAGGATGAATGTCATAAGTGATTCTAGGAAGCTGATGCCTATGATATGACAAAGCCAAAGTGAAGATCAGGATATGACATTTTTAGTTAAGCTCTACCCTTTACAAGATCAAATGCAATATCCATGTGAGTCACAGTGATTTTTTATTGTTGTTCAATAACTTTTAAGTTCAGCTTTAAGAGAGGAAGCTGTCTTGGCAATATTTCCCCTGTATTAATTATTCTTTTGGTTTAAAATTAAGTCACTAAATCTGCCTTGTTAAAAATTTGGGGCACATAGTATTTGTCTAACAGTGTACAAAGTCATGTATATCACCAATACTCCATTTCTTTTTATGTTTGTATTTATCATTGTTTAAAGGACATCTTATCCATTCTCTGTTTATCTTGATTTGGAATTATTATCATTCATTTAAAAATAATTATACTACAACAAATTGTTTATCATGAAACCACATTATAGGTGCATTATAGGTACATTACAGATGTTTAATCCTCTAAGAGTTGTATAATCTCATTTATTTCTGTAATTAATTTTTCCTTTAAAAATATTTATTTATCTTTAGTGTGTGTGTGTGTGTGTACACATGTGTGTGTGTGTGTGTACACGTGTGTGTGTGTGTGTGTGTGTGTGTGTGTGTGTATACACCAGAAAGTGCATGCTTGTGTGCAGGTACTACGAGAACCTGCAAAGGTCACAAGAGGGCACTGGATGCTTGAGAGCTGGAGTAACAGGTGGTATAATGGTGTCCAATAAGGGTACTGTGAAACAACCTCTGGTCCTCAGAATCTCAGTAAACACTGTTAAGCATTAAGACATCTCCATCCCTCAATTTGAAATCATATTCTTTTCTTCACCACTCTATGGTGTCCTGAGAACAGAGAACAGACACCATAGAGTGGTTTGAATTGATTATATGTCATAGTAAATCACTAATGACTGAATTTTAAAATCCATTCACTTCTATTGCTTAATTAAGTCAGCAGAAAGCAAGCACATAAGGCAGAGCTGGCAAGTTGTTATACCTAGGTGATAAGTATTCTGTTCTTATTATCAGGGCATTTTTGCACTAAAGGTCATATTTTTATGTAAAGTTTTTATGAAGTCCATAGTGACTTTTTCTTGTGTGGCTTTCTTCATTTCTTACCTCCATTATTTTTTAATCCTGAAATTGCTTGCAATTGTTATGTGTTTAGATCCTTAAATCACTAATAGTATATATATAGTTAGTATAGTCAGTGTACTTTCATTTTGTTTTCTCTTGCTTCAATGACCAATTGATTCAATAAAAACAGTGTATGTACAAGGTCTTAGTATGGTTGAATCCACAGTTAGTGCTAGTGACCCACTATGAACAAAACAGCTATTTCTTAACCTTTAAGAATTTATACTTCTATTGTAATATTGCATTATGTTCCTAGGAATCAAATGAATCCAGGTTCTCTGGAGGAGCAGATGGTCATATTAACCACCAACACATCATTCTAGTTCCAAGAAGTGCTTTTAAACCTGACACAGGAGAATGAGTCACAGATACAGCTCAGATATATATGAAAATATTTACAGCATTGTGCTTTATTATCCAGTAGAATGCTTCATAGATTTCCATCCTATACAGTGGCGGTGTAGAGAACAAGCATACAACTTGAAAATGAGACTTTTATTTAACATGTTTTCTTTAGGGGGTCTTTAAAGTTGTAGAACAAGAGGAAAAGGTTATAGATGTTTGAATCCACATAATAAATATATCATAGAAAGCCACAAAGATGTCTGTTTTGACAGCATTGTAAAGAAAGTAGCCATATATTGATCGAAGGCTGCTTGAATGGACATGATAATATAGAAGCCTGGAAAACTAAAATTGATATAGATCCATATACAGTTCCATCAAAGCCATACAATGGAGAACTGTATCTTAGAAAATAAAAGGTATAGTTGAAAAAGTTTACTCTAGGTCAAAGATTTGTTCCTACTATGAAAAAAAAATCCATATATCACAGCATGCATATTTTTATTGCAAACTGGTGTATATGACTATTAAATTATATGAACATAATGGAACAAGAGCTTTTTAAAAATTCATGTGCTGAAATTTAGTAACTTGTAAAATAAATCACAAGTTATTTGAAAAAGTACACAATGTGTCAAAGGTCCCTAGAATGAACACAGAGAAATCTCTGAACATGACTTCCACTATAAAAGAAAGATTTCAAATATTTCATGAATGCTTTCAATATTACCTGCATCAGCAACACAGCTGGAGAAAATTACTGTGGAAACAAGGTAAGATCTCTCATACAGAGAATGATCTGAGAGCAATAGTCCAATAGTTCATGTAAGCTGTATTGTTTGTGCCAGGATGAATTTGAGCTGACAGGAAGAATACCATTGAAATCCAACAGAACTGTTATATCCATATTTATGTAAAATGAAATACTTACGTGAAATACACCCATCAGGGATGGCTAAAAACTGAAACGTAGGTTTTTACACCCTGAAGATTTTTCACTCACTTGATACAATTAAAATTATTCAGCAAGCAGAAGATTTTACCTTTGTTGTAGCCTAGTAATTATATAATAACCAAACTTTAATTGTGTGCCCAATTTTATTTCAGTACAAAGGACGATCTATTAATATTTCAAAATAAAGAAATACTTGTTAACTATAAAGTAAAGATTATTTCCATGCTTGTATGATGTGTGGAGAAGATTAGTGCATGTTGGATTATGAAAAAATAAGAAATTGGTTAAAATTTTTTTCCTTGAATAAAAAAAGATAGAAGTGTATACTTTGTGTCTTTGCTTAAGATGTCCCCTTTAGAGTTATTTGCATCCTTCTATGGTTGATTACAGCATCCAGTCACAGTTAAACTCTCTGTTTAGTGGACATAGCTATTTTTTGCAATGCTATGAGTTTTGCTGGTTGCCAGATCATTAATGGCCTATGAATTATGCAATAAATTCTCCTGTGCCCCAAAAAAGAAGTCAGCAGGGAAGACTGGCTTGAGAATAGACAATGTGTGATAATAAAAGGCAAATTCTTTTATTCAAAAGACCAATTAAAATTAGAAATAATTCATGATCACATGTATGTGAGTGGCAGATATACTGCCATGGAAAAGTTGAAGAATATTAAGACAAAGATCACTGGGTTTGGAATAGAGACTTTGGGAGTTATGAGTTCAGTGTCCGTTTCCTTTCTCCCAAATTAAGATCTTAGGCATGTCAAATTACATACAAGTCACGATATTATAGACTCAGAGCATTATTCTGAAAAACAAAAACAGCAAAGCCTGCTACATTTAAAGCACTTTCTGGTAACAACATTTTAAACTTCTGCTAAAGATTTAATGGTCTATTTTGCTTTTGAAGCTACTCCTACTGAAAATGTGTCTCTTTCTGGATTTGAGACTAAAACAATGAGAGATGAATAGTCCTTCTTTCTAGGCAAAATGCCAATTATAAGATAATTAGCCTGGGATGATTCTTTATTTTCAGTGAATATTACATTCAATTTGGCCATTTTACTTCTAAGTTTCTACTTATAAATGAAAAAAAAAAAAGCTCTTACTCTAAATACATATAGAGCTTGAAAGTTTTGTATGGGGTGTACATTATACTACATACTAACTGAACCAAGACATATAAGTTATGGATGGAATTCTGGGTCCAAATCTATAGACTGAGGTCCAAAATCTGGTATCTCATAATGGAAGTTTATATATAAAAATGGTGAAGAAGATGAAACTAGTTGGGATAATGTGATTAGGATGAACCAAATCCACTGTGAATGGTATCTTCATTAAAAAAACAGAAGCAACAACAACAATAAAGTCCCTTAGAAGTCACTCACAGAGGAAGTAAAGAACACAATTTACCAGTGAATGATCGTGCATTATCTAGAATGTGAACTGCACCACAGTAATCTGCTAAAATATTCCAAACATTCAAATAAATTTTATTCTTTAATAAACCCAATGCAATACTACCTATTGCAATCATCAAGGGAAATGATAACTGTTGCTCAGCAAGAGAGCTTCACTGCCTATTTGTCACATATTATTCATTCTCTTCTAACTAGTAATCAGAACTGTTGTCTGCGTAGGTTAACAGAATTTTCTAAGGACTTATGTTTTTATGATTAATGTATGCTTTGCAACTGGCATGAAGAGTTCACAGAAGTTAGATTCTACTTTTTCAGAGACACTGAGAAATGACATGCTTTTACCCTAATATTTCCACATTGAAGAGATGACTTCCAGAATCTTAAGAACTTTTTCAGTGATAGAGATGACTAACTGCACACATTTCAAAAGGAGAATGTGCTTATACTTCCTAACATACATGGTAAATGAAGGAAGAAAAAGATGGGAGAGAGCCTTCATACCTTGGCTTGAGAGAATTAATCTTCATTGTTGATTTCTGTGTCTGGAGTGCCCTATATAGAGGAATGGTACTCCACAAAGACAAATGCAGACAGAGATCAGAATGGTGTGGCAAAGTCAAGAGATGCAGCCTGTCTACAAAATACAAGCTACCCGGAGCAAAGACTCTGGAAAAATAGTTCCCGTGCTGGTCTTGGAAGAAGCCACCTGTGCCCACAACTCGATTTTAAGATTCTTTCTTAGAGATCATTGTTGTTGTCAAAGTCCTTCATTTTTGGGTTCTCTGAAAGTAGAACACTAAAAAACCAAGCTCATTCTTTATATTTCAATATATTTCTAGTGGTCAGGCTTTGGAAGCATAAGCATTAGAAAAGACTATTGTAATTACATTAATTTCAGAAAATTGTTAAGATTAAATACCCTGGTATTAGGGGCACACGCCTTTAATCCTATCACTCCGGAGGCAGAGGTAGTGTCCAAAACAATACAGAGAAACCCTGTCTCAAAAAACCAGGGAACTCCAACAGCTGATAAACACCTTCAGCAAACTAGCAGGATACAAGATAAACTCAAAAAAAAAAAAAAAAAAAAAAAAAAAAAAAAACCAGTAGCCCTACTTTTTTCAGACAACAAAGAGACAGAGAAATCAGAGAAACATCACCCTTTACAATAGCCACAAGCAACATAAAGTATCTTGGTGTAACGCTTGCCAAATAAGTAAAAAACTTATATAATAAGAACTTTGTGGCTCTAAAGAAAGAAATTAAAGAAGATACCAGAAAATGGAAAGATCTCCCATGCTCTTGGATAGGTAGGATAAACATAGTAAAAATGGCAATCTTGCCAAAAGCAATCTACAGATTCAATGCAATCCCCATTAAAATCATACCACAATACTTTACTGACCTTGAAAGGATACTAATCAACTTTATATGGGGCCATTATTGGTTTGAAGATAAAATTGAACACAAAGAAAGGTCTAGAGAACTACAAGACTGCCGCCAACTAACAATTTGAGCATCTGTGGAAAGGCTACCATAAATGCCCTTCCCGGATAGTGAGATCAACAACTAGCTTATCCATGGAGCCCTCATCTAATACCTGTTGGAAACAGGAACAAACACCCATACCTAAACACTGAGTGGAACTAGAACCCAGATGCAGATGGAGAGGACAAGGCCAGGTGGCAGAAACACATAGAGACAGCTTGCCTGAACAAGGAGGAGCTAACTGGCCACCAGACTGATAGCTGGGAAGCCAGCATGGAACTGACTCAGGCCCCCCTGATTATGGGTCTCAGCCAGAAGGACTGAGCAGTCTAAGGGACCTCAGACAGTGGAGCCAGGTTGTATTCCTGGTGCACAAAAGGACATTGCTAACACATCCCCCATGGAGGGATAACTGCCTTAATGTAGAGACAGGAGAGAAGCCCTAGTCCCTACTTCACATGACCTGTCTGATCTACATGACCCCAACTGGATGGCACTCCTCTACATATGGAATTGGGGTAGGGGGATGGGAAGGGAAGGTGGTTAGGTTGCATGTGAGAGAGCAGAGAGGATAAAAGGGAGGGAGGGAGGGAAGAAAGGAGGGAGAGAGGGTGGGAGGGATGGAGGGAGAGGGTACTGGGATCGACATGACATGTAAAATAAATTGAATACAAATATTGCTTTGACTACAAAATTTAAGTTCAAGGACAAGTTACTGGGGAAAAGGATTTCTATTTTTGTTTCCAGAGAAAATGAAAAGCTGTGGATTCCTTCCAGACTAATGTGGTTTGATCAAGCCAGACCGCCTGAAACAGAGTACCAAGTGATCCTACATTCAAAACAGCTGGACAAAGCAGATTTACAGACTGCATCTTCTGCGAATCCTCCATGACAGTGCCCCTTACCAGCAGAAATTAGCGTGGAAAGAATGTCTCCCAAATTCCCAAATATTGTCTATAAATGTTTTTTTTTTTCATTTAAATGGACTTGGTTATATAAAATAAATAAATTAATAAATAAAACAAAAACCAAACCAACCAACCAACCAAACAAACAGAAAAGATTAAAATAATTTATAATACATGAGGCATAGGACAAAGAACCCAAAGCAAAAACTGTATTACTGTAACAGTTGCAGCCTGTAGCCTCCTCCATGTGGATGTTGAAGTCCTGTTGATAACATGTGAAATACTTGCATGTAGCTTGCACATATTCTTTTAGGCTTTGGGTTGTCTTTAATGAGTTTATGGTATATGTAGTTCTTCTCCTGTGTTGTTTAAGAAATAAAGATAAGAGAATCCTCTACCTATTCTGTAAAATTATACTTCAAAAATACTTCCCAACCTTCCAGCCAAATTCAAGGACAACAATAATTAACTGAGAGGGTTATAGTAAAAGAAGGCATCAAAGTTGAATAAGAAAGGATACTGAGTGGTGAAGAATATTAAAAGCTCATTATAATCATGTATGAAATGGTCAAATAATAAAATAAAAAGAAAATTTCTCCTTTTAAGACATTCCATCTGTTGTAAATACAATTAACATTCAAATGTGAGTTAAGTCATTGGGTGTTCATAACATCTCTCAAGCATCCTTTGCCATGTTATTTTCTTTCTGAGAATTGACATTTTATAATTATCTTTGAAGGGAATTGTAAAAACAAGAGATAGAAAATATGCCTCTAATAAATGAGTATTTAGAGGAATGAAAGTAAGTAACCCAATAGCAAGATGGTTTTTCTAAGGTGCCTTGTAATCATGACTGGGAGCTTCTTTATTTTTGAGCAGGTTGCTGTAAAATTAAAGAAAGCTAGAGAAATAAAAATGTTCTCCACAGTGATGCTCTAATGAATTAAAACTGGCAGCACTAGATAATAGATTAACTCTAGGTGAGGAAGGTGAGCTAGACAGCCTAGCAGTTCAGGTCTGAGACCATGATGGATTGATACTGAAATGTCAGGGACAGAAATGGGTATGATAAATCAACTTTGATTTTGTTTTTGAAATTACTTTTATGTTTTAGATATAATATGATTACATCATTTCATTCTTTCCTTCCTTCAATCACCTATAGACCCCATATTTGCTCTCTTTAAAATTCATGTTTTTTTCATTATTACATACATATATGTATGTATGTATGTATGTATATATGTATTGTGGTGCTTTGAAAGAAAGTAATTCCAAAAGAGAATGACACTATCAGGAGGTGTGGCTTTGTTGGAGTAGAAATGGTCTTGTTAGAATAAGTGTGTCAATGTCATGGTGGACTATGAGGACTCTTTTGATCAAGCTATGCCCACTTTCTCAGACAACTTCCTGTTGCCTGTGGGTCAACATGTAGGACTAGCAGCTACATCTCCAGTCCAGTGTCTACCTGCATGCTACTGTTTTGCACCATGGTGATAATGGACTGAATCTATGAACATGCAAGTCACATAATTAAATGTTATCCTTTATAAGATTTGCTATGGTTATGGTATCTTTTCACAACAATAGAAACACTAAGACACTTAACTATTCCTAAATATAACCTGATCAATACATATAAAGACAAGACCCTTGTGTGAATATAACACAAGGGGCAAAAGTATCTAATACAAAGAGAATCTGGGAATTGGCAGTGAGATTGTGTCTCCTGGGAATGTCAGAATGTACACCCACAATTTCTTACCAACATTACTGCTTAATAAGAACTGAATAAGATGAAAACAAACAGATATGCCAATATGTATGGAAGAACGATTATGAGGCCTCAACACTACACAAAGAACTACAGGCAACCAAGGAATACTGACATTAGGAGAAATAGTCTTCCCCAGGGAAAAGCACACCAATTTCTTATCCAAAACCAAGTAGTCTGTAGTGAGATATTCACTTTGTCTGCTCCTGTGGCACTTACCACGCCCATTTGGGGTGGAGCCAGGGGCAGAAGTGACTTGTGGAACTAGGTCTGAGGAGGAGCCCAGGAATGCCCTCTTGCTGGCAGGACAAGGAGAGGAAAGCATCAGGTGGAACCTGCTGGTGTTCATCTGTCTTGGTCATAAGTTATTTCTCCCTGAATAAATATCTGTTCAGACTGTTTGTTTATCCTGATCCTTATTAAATCTTGATAGCGGTTGGCCCTGAAAATATGCATAGAAATTACAAGTTAATTTCTTGCTTTACTTTTTAAACTAATGTTTGAAAGTTTCATACGTGTATATATATCCTTTTGATCGTATTTTATCCTCAATTTATTCCCTTTTCATCTACAAAATCCTTGTCTTCTGATAAAACTTCTCCTGTTGTCACGTCTTTTCATTTTTTCCCAATATAATAACTTATAAACTTTATTCTTCTTCTTATTATTCTGTTGAGATAGGGTTATTCTGTGTAACAGTCCTGGCTATACTGAAACTCACTTTGAAGACATGGCTGGTGATGTACTCATGGAGATCTGTCTGTCTCCACATCCTGAGTGCTGGGAATAAAGGCATACACCACCAGTACATGGCCATTTTTATTATTTTTAAAAATATTTTCCTTTCATATCTCCCTTATCTTCCCTTCTTCCAAACTCTTCCATATTCCTTTATTGACTCTACTTCAAATACTTGACCTTTGTTTTCACTAAGTGTTACTATATGTATTTCCATATATATATATATATATATATTCCTAAATATATTATATTCCTAAATATAACATCTGTATGATGTTACTTGCATATATTTTTTTATGGATGATGATTTGGCCCTGCACAATCAATTTATGTGCTCTTCCCTGGGGAAGACCCCCCTCCTTCATCCAGCCCCTCTCATGTTTTCCCACCCAACCTTCTCAAATCTCTAAATATTAGCCACTTTTTCATTAATTACATTACGTTACTCTCCCTCCCTCCCTCCCTCCCTCTCTCTCTCTCTCTCTCTCTCTCTCTCTCTCTCTCTATATATATATATATATATATATTGTGTGTGTGAGAGGGAGAGGGAAAGAGAGTCATAGTCTCTTTAGTGTTTTGTTGCTTTTAGGTAGGTTTTCATAGCAGAGCACTTGTGGGGAGCACATTTCTATGGGACACTAATTCTCTTTCTATTACCAGTTATTACTTGTTTGTAGCTCTTCATTTCTGGATTAGATTTCCATCATTTACACTGAGTTGTTAACTGGTATTGTCAGTGTTCATGTCTTGTTTAGGTTGCTGGATTTTTGAGATTTCATGGGTAGAGTTTTTCTGTCATTTTAGAAAACATAAATTTTCATGAAACATCCTTGTCTTCTGTCTCTTACAATCTTTAGTTCTTTCTACATAATGTTCCCTGAGTTTTAAAAGTAAAAGTTGTATGATAGAAGCATCAGCTATGGCTAGCTAAGTCATGGTCAGTTGTTTTCTGCATTTTTATTATCTGTTTTCTATAATGGACACTGTCTGTGTTAAAAGATAAGCTTTCTTGATAAGAAGTGAAAGTCGAAACTTTCTATGTGTATATGGATAAGTATTCAGAATTTAGTTAGGAATTATACTGGTTTAAATCAGTGACTGTTTCTGATTTCTCCTTTCAATCCAATTAGACAGCTGTTGCTTACTGCCTAGATATTAGTGCCACCATTATAACTTTAGGATATCTTGCCATGCTGGCATTGCTGTACTACATAAGTGGCAATGATATCAATTCGTTATTACATCATTAAAGAAACTGTCATAAATAAAGCTGCTATGAACATATCTGAGCAAGTGTGCTTGTGGCTATGATTCAACATCCTTTGGTGTATGATCACAAGACCTACAAGATGGCTGAGTGAATAAAGGCACTTTCTGCCCAGCCTGAAGGCCTGAACTCAATCTTCTAGATCCATATGGTGGAAAAAACTCATTAATTGTTGTCTGACTTTCACACATGTACTCGCTCTGTTTCTGTCTCTGTCTCTGTCTCTCTCTCTCTCTCTCTATCTCTCTCACACACACACATATGTAATAAAGATAAATTGTCAAAGGGCTGAAATCATCAACGGTTGTATTAATTGTGCAGCAGCCATCCATTGAAGACAAAGCCCTTACCAATAGAAACACCACAAACCACTATAAAATCAGATAAAGATTATCACTTTAAAAATAAATCACATTAAGGGATGCACTTTTTTTGAGGACAAAGGGAACACACTTTTAAAGCACATAATGCTACTTCACATTTGGTGGAAAACAAAAAATACTATGATCATTATTTATGCTCTGGGAAACTTTTTAAACGTATGTAATTTGTCACTGCAAAATATTTATTTTAATGCAGTTACCTGGATAATAATTTGTAGCCACTACAAGGTATGCTTCTATTTTTATTTTCTTTACCTTGATTTGAATTTTAGCATTCTTAATTAAAAATTTGGGTTACTGCTTATGCAGCATGGCCACACATTACAGTGAGCACAGAAGTTTCTAGGTACACCAAGATGAGAGGATTTGTCAATATTAGGATACCCTCTGTGACTATGCACTTCAGCTTCATTCTCCTAAGTAAGCATCTCACTCAGAAGCTGTAAAGAATCCCTATGCTCCTTCTCCACTGGCACTTTATCTTTGCACTTGGTCTTTGTTTTCTCCTGCACTTTCTCTGCAATGATCTGGCCATGCTTTTGTGCATAGCATGAGTTGCAGGAAAAATTTCTGTATGTGTAGTGACATAACATTTGCAGCATGTCAGGAGGTGCTTCAAGATCTTTTTTCTATAATAAGGGGTTTACATGTACTAATCTGACCCTTGTTTTATAATTCGAATTTAATGGTATGAGCTAAAAGTGTTCAATCAAATCTGTTGAGTCGTGTTAACTTTTAAATAGAAGATGCTGTCAGATCAGTACCTTCAGTGGGAAAATAAATATTGTTTTTTAACTTGGAGTTTTACTCTTTATAACTTACTGAGATAAAGTGAAAATAATCCTGGTTTCCCATATTTCTTTCCCTTGTTCTATTGTTCTATTTTCAAGTAATTCTTCGTTGGCTGTTATCAATTTCAGTTAACTAAGTAACAGTGAAATGGAGCCAAAATAAAATGATGCACTGTATTATATTTGGATCAAACTATTACAGTAATTTTAAAATGTTTCAGAATAAAATCAAACATACAAGAAGGGGGTTAGAATCGACATGTGTTGATGGTGTGTTAGGCTCTGTAAACATCTTATTTAATTAAGTCAGTACCTCTATAAGGCAGTTGTCTAGTACTCCTTTCCACAAAGAACCCATGAATTGGGGAGATTAAGCAGTTCTGCGTGATCAAAGTGATAGAAGAAGCTGTACAGGTGATATGGGACTCAGTCTGACTTGGAGTGAAGACTGTTGTCTGTGTCTACTACCGCAAATGGCTATGGCACTTATTATATCCATAAGAACAATAGTTTAGAAGCAAGCTCTTGAGTTAAGCAATCCAGCTTTAATTTTCTTAATGATTATCAACTATTTATAGTACCTTAAAACCCATTGTGATTTCAATATTTGTACTATCCATGAATATTGATATTACCATTATCTAGTTTAATATAAAGACATGTGATTTGTAACAGAGTTATAACCAACTGCACACATGTACTTTTTTGTTCATTTTCTAACACGGGAGGTGTAGTTGAGAACTTTCCATTCTGATACACAGATACAAGGCAGATGGACAGATGTTGGGCATGAAGTGGGCTTCTGAAACCTCAAAGCCCATCTCTAGCAACACAGTTTCTCCAGCAAGGACATATCTACCTCAACAAAGTCATACCTCCTCGACCTTCAGATCCTTAAACAGTTCACTTATGCATTGCAATCTCCACTGGAAAATTGATTGCAAAGCAGAGTTAAGAATGGGGTCAATGAAAAGGCTGTTCTCCTGTCATGTTCTGTATAGCTTTTAGAACTCTCAAAAGGCCAAAATGATAAGGCAGTGTTGTAAGTATGTTTAAGTCTGAAGTGAAGCCTTGTACTACAGGGAGTTACTCTAATTTTAGTGGTGGCAATTTGCTAATAATCTTGCTGTCACTTTATTTTGCCAGCCCAATGACCCTCTGGATTTGGCTTATTCTTTCACATTTTCAATCCAGAACATAGTGTAGACTGTGTTCCAAAAGCACCTTGATGCTACAGTCATTATTTTGGCCTTTGAAGTTTGTTTTTTACTACATTAAGACAGAATCAAAACACCATTTAAAAAGTAAAATTCTTTTTATATAAAGAGAGGAGAGTGATATAAATAAGGAATGAAAATAGCAAAATTTCTTTTTATAGTTGATCCTTTATTGGTGATAAATAGAATAAGCAGTTCGTGAAAAACTATATTAACAAAACCTTGCCCCTCTGAACCACTTATTATTGTCTTGATTTTTTAAAAATTAGTTATGAGCTAAATAAAATTGGAATGTATTAGTAGGGAATGTAATTTGTTTTTTATTTTATAACATTAAAGCAGCCACCAAGTGCTTCATAGCACTTAGAACATATTGAGATGATCTTGGAGTACAGTAGTACTTTTTATCTGTGAATGGTATTTGTGCATGAAAAACACAAAATCCAGAGACTGATATTGGAGTGATCTTCAAGCTAAAGATCAGAAAAGCAAAGCAGCCAGCCACTAGCTCTTACTTCCACCTCAGCTCAGACTAAAGGGGTGATGCCCAAACTGCTCCGGAATTCACTGTTCCTCAGATTCACTCAGACTGCTACACTCTCTTCATCATGGCTAGAGACTAACTCTCAGAATGAGTACCTCTACCTTGTATATCTCTCATATCCTGGGAATAAAGGTAGCCTAGATTGGTTTTAGACTCAGAGAACCTTGTGCCTCTTTCTCCTGAGAACTGGGATTAAAGGTATGTGCCACCACTACTCAGCTTTTACAGCTTGCAGATGGCTTTGCTTTCTGAATACTCAGGCAAGCTTTAATAAATAATATAATATGTAACTGCAGATATCTTATCTTAGATACACATAGTATGATACTGAAATCACATATATTATTAGAAATAAATTTAAACTAAGATTTTCCATACAGATACATTTATGCAATTTAATTTGCAAATTAAGTACAGGAAGAGATTGACAATAACACTTAATGGAGCAACATATTAGCATAAAGTTATTTAAACTTATGAAGTATTTATTTATAGCCTTTACTTTTAATCCTCTAGCTCTTCGATATGACTCAAAAAATTTGTTTTTATTTCATATATCCAAGTCCATTTAAATGAAAACAAACATTTATAGATAATATTTGGGAATTTGGGCATCGTTCTTTCCAAACTAATTCCTACTGGTAAGGGGCACTGTCATGGGGGATAATAAGAAGATGCAGAAATCCTGGCTGTAGTCTGTAAGGCTGCTTTGTCTAGCTGTTTTGAATGTAGGATCACCTGGTACTCTGTTTCAGGCGGTCTGGCTTGATCAAACCACATTAGTCTGGAAGGAATCCACAGCTTTTCATTTTCTCTGGAAACAGAAATAGAAATCCTTTTCCCCAGTAACTTGTCCTTGAACTTAAATTTTGGAATCAAAGAATTTTTTTTTATTCAATTTATTATTTTATATGTCGATCCCATTTCTCTCTCCTTCCCTCCCACCCTCCCTCCCTCCTATCCTCCCTTTATCCCTCCCTCCCTTTACCCTCTCTGCCCTCTCACATGGACCCTAACCACCCTCCCCTCCCATCCCCGTACCCAAATTCCATATGTAGAGGAGTGCCATCCAATTGGGGTTATGTAGATCTGACAGGTCATGTGAAGTAGGGACTAGGGCTTCTCACCTGTCTCTAGATTAAGGCAGTTATCCCTCCATGGGGGATGTGTTAGCAAGGTCCTTTTGTGCACCAGGGATACATCCTGGCTCCACTGTCTGAGGTCCCTTAGACTGCTCAGTCCTTCTGGCTGAGACCCATAATCAGGAGGGCCTGAGTCAGTTCCATGCTGGCTTCCCAGCTATCAGTCTGGTGGCCCATTAGCTCCTCCTTGTTTAGGTAAGCTGTCTCTATGTGTTTCTGCTGCCTGGTCTTGTCCTCTCCATCTGCATCTGGGTTCTAGTTCAACTCAGTGTTTAGGTATGTGTGTTTGCTCCTGTTTCCAACAGGTATTAGATGATGGCTCCATGGATAAGCCAGTTGTTGATCTCACTATCCGGGAAGAGCATTTATGGTAGCCTTTCCACGGATGCTCAAATTGTTAGTTGGCGGCAGTCTTGTAGTTCTCTAGACCTTTCTTTGTGTTCAATTTTATATTCAAACCAATATTGGCTCCCTCTGTTATGTTCTCTCTCTCTGTCTCTCTCTCTCTCTCTCTCTCTGTCTCTCTCTGTCTCTCTTTCTCCCTCCTGTCTTCTATTCCTAACTGTGCTGAATATTCCTGGTCGCATGTGTTTTCCTTTCCTCCCCCTCGTTTTCTCCTACTTCTCTCTCCATTCGCTGCCCCTCGAACTTCCCCTGTGCTCTGGGGGACTTGTCCTATTAATTCTCCAGCTCTTCGGTATGACTCAAAATTTTTGAAGAGAATGTTGTCTAGTAGAGTAGCAAATTTTAAAAATATTTTTAAGAATGTTAAATTTAAGTTTTGCTAAATTGTGAGAATGTATTAAGGTACAATTGATAAAATTAATTTAGAAAAGTTAAAATGAGTAATTGTTATTGCAGATGACACAATAGTAAAAATTAAATAAAGTAGTATTATTAACATTAAGAATGTTCAAATTTGATAGATAAAACAAATATTTTACTCTCTCAAATAGTCTATTAATTTAATGTATATCTTCCAGGTTTTATCTTGTATTGTCACCTTGTTATCTCACTTAAACTATTATAGAAAAAAATAATTTGGCTAAGTAACTCAAAATTTCTGAAAATGAAGAGAAATAGGGGAAACATACTTTGCACCTATAGAATACAAGAATGATACCTATAATTCCCAGTGAAAAATCTTATGCCTGTTGTAATTCTTTAGTCATAAGGTGAGCCAATCCATGTGAACTTATTGTATTGAGAGTGATGGCTAAAGTGTTGTTTAGAGTTCAAGTGCATTGTGAGATTTTGGTAGAATTTTATTCAACCACTAGTCATGAAGTAATAAACATTTTGTCAGTTTCTATTCTCAGCCAAGCTAAGTTCTCTTTGTGAACTTCACCAATGAACAAAAGTTAAGTCCTGTCTTCCTGAGATGCACATTCTCCTGGGAGTTATGCAGGACACTAATTAAAGTTATGATAATAATCTCAGGCTAGTGCTGACTCGAAGGGAAAATGAACTGTTGTTACCTGACATAGCAAAGAACAGTGCCTGACTCTAGTCTCTCTGACTTAGAAGCTGTATCTATGTGTAAGTTTTGGAGACCTGGAAGTTAATCTGTCATCTCTCACTTGAGGACATCATTGTGTTCTCTACTTCAAAAGCTGCTGAGCTTACTGATAACTTTAGGAATTGTTAATAAAACTAATTTGACTTATCTAAGTGGAGTTACTGCCTTTATCCATGTTTCAAATTAACCTATTTTATTTATTTATTTATTTTACATATCAATCCCAGTTCCCTCTCCCTCCCTTCCACCCTCTTATACTCTCTGCCCCCTCACATGCACCCTGACCACCCTCCCCTCCCAGCTCCCTACCCCAATTCCACATGTATGGCAACGCCATCCAGGTGGGTTCATATATATCTGTCAAGTCATTTGAAGTAGTGACTAGGACTTCTCTCCTGTCTCTAAGTTAAGGGAGTATCCCTCCATGGGGGATGTTCCCGCGAGGTCCTTTTGTGCACTAGGAATATATCCTGGTTCCACTGTCTGAGGTCCCTTAGATTGCACAGTCCTTCTGGCTGAGACCCATATTCAGGGGGGGGGGCTGAGTCAGTCCCATGCTGACTTCCCAGCTATTAGTGTGGGGGCCCTTTAGCTCCTCCTTTTTCAGGTCAGCTGTCTCTATGAGTTTCTGCAATCTGGTCTTGTCCTCTCCCTCTGCATCTGGATTCTAGTTCGACTCAGTGTTTAGGTATGAGTGTTTGTTTCTTTTTCCAACTAGTTTTAGATGAGGGCTCCATAGTTGTTGATCTCACTATCTGGGAAGGGCATTTATGGTAGCTTTTCCACAGTTGCTCAAATTGTTAGTTGGCAGCAGTCTTGTAGGTCTCTAGACCTTTCTTTAGGTTCATTTTTCTCTTCAAACCAATAATGGTCCCCTCTTTTATGCTCTCTCTCTCTCATTCTCTCTCTCTCTCTCTCTCTTTTGTCTTCTATGCCTACCCTGACTCATTCTTTCTAGTTGTTCGTGCTTTACTCTCCTCCCCTTCTCATTCTCTTACTTCTCTCTCCATCCACTGCCCTCACCCCACATGTCTCATGTGCTCTGGGGAACTTTTCCCTTCCACCTTCTGTGAGGGACTTTATATGAATCTCTGAGGATACACCTTGTATCCTAGTTCCTCTGGTGGTGTGAATTATAGGATAGTGATCCTTTGCTCTAGATCTAAAATCCATATATGAGCGAGTACATACCATATTCCTCTTTTTCTGACTGGCTTTCCTCATTCAGAATGGTTTCCTCAAGTGCCATCCACTTGCCTGCGAATTATAAGATTCCATTATTTTTTTCTGCAGATACCATCTTACTCCTCCCAGACTGGCTAAAATTAGAAACACCAATGACAGCTTATGCTGGAGAAGATGTAGAGAAAGGGGAATACTCCTCCACTGCTGGTGGGAGTGCAAACTCGTACAGCCATTTTGGAGATCAGTATGGCGGTTCCTCAGGAAAATGGGAATTCGTTTACCACAGGACCTGGCAATCCCCCTCTTAGGCATACAACCAAATGATCCATATCCATACAACAAAGATATATGTTCAACTTTGTTCATAGCAACATTATTGTAATAGGAAGAACGTGAAAGCAACCTAGATGGCCCTCATCTGAAGAATGGATAATGAAGATTTGGCACATCTATACAATGGAATCAACTTAATCTATTACAAGAATGTATGAATAAAATGACTTAGACAAAGAACTATTCTAAATTTTGTTAAGATAATTTATGATGATAACAACACATAAACTATTATTCCACTGATGTAAAAGCATGAGCCATAATAATGGAATTCAATGCTTTAAAAATTGATTCAAATAATTTTATTTAATAAAAAAGGCTTTAGTAAATGTAAGCCATTTAAATCATATTGCTGGAAAAATTATAAATGTCTATGAGTTGAATGAGGAGGGCTGTTGAATTTTCTACCTTATGCTTTATTTTATAATATATTTCTGGTGACTCATATAATATGAGATCTATATTTAAAATGCAAAACAATGGAAAGTTTTACTTGCAATTATTTCTATGTATTACACAAATTTCAGTTCCATCTTGGGATGGCTATTCAATCTAATTACTATATCACAAGTGTTCTTTCTTTTTCTTCTTTTTTATGCATATGTATACTTTATCTGCATATACATTTGTACATAATTAGTGTTCATGCTGTTTAAGGAAGCCAGAAGAAATCATCAGATTCCCTGGAAGAGGAGTTACATATGGTTTAAGCTATCATATATGGGCTGGGAATCAAATACGGTCCTCTGTAAGAGTGGCCAATGTTCTGAATCACTGACCAATGCTGCAAGTTTATTCATGGGGAAGTTCAAATCCAGTGGTTCCTGGTTAACTCAGGAGCTCCCCACTGTTCAAAATGTTGAGACGAAGTATCAGAGGCATACTTAGTAATAACTGGGATTTGTGTATCATCCTTCTCCTTCCAACCCTGAGGCTCAGGTGAAATCTAGAGCCAGGGGTCAAAGACAACAATACTAAAACAGTGTTTTCTGGCCATGACAAGACCATTGCCTGTTTGACATTTTGGCACCTTGTTTTCTTGTCCAAAATTTATGAAAGATGAAGGTGGTTAGGTGGTTAAAAATTCTAGGAAAGGGAAGTCACTTTGAGAAAATCTACTCCTCACTAAAGAAATAATTATAATTGATGGCATCTGGTGGAGGTCTAATTAGTTTTTATTAAGAGTAGTATCTGGCAGGTTGCTTATGATCAAGTGAAAAACCTCACACCCCTGAATATGTAGACAACACAAATTGATCATGATAAGTTAAAAATAAAGAAAAAGAAAGTATGGAATCCAGAGTGGCATAGAAATGTGGGGTGAATTTAGAAGTCAAGAGGAAGAGTGGGGATAAAATTATCAAAATTAATTGTTTGAGATTCTCAATGAACTAATAAAAAACTGTATTAAAATGGTCAGCCCTGAAAACATACATGCAAGTAATATCTCATGGATTCAACAAGTTATATTTAGGAATGAATAGGTATAAATATGTACATATATGAATACAATAAAAATTAATCAAAAAAGAAGCCATTAATTTGAAAGAGAGGAAAAAGAATTTGGAGGGTGAAAAGGAATTGAAGAAATATTGTGTAATTATATTACATTCTCAGAATTAATAAAGGAAAAGAAGGGGGTCAAAATAAAAACAAATAAGAAGTTATATTGTAATATGATAAAAATGTCTTAAAATAAGACTTAGTAGCTGCTGTTTTGGGTATTTTTCATACTGTGATCTCTTTGCATTAGTGATTATTCTTTGACAACCTTAGGCATATTTTATTTTCATTCTTAATTTAAAAAAATACCGTTGTGAACTTAATTTTATTTTTAATTTTAATATTTAAAAGAAACTATTTTAATTATTTTATGTATATGAGCATTTTGTCTACTTGTCTGTGCATCATGTGCATCCAGTGCCCATAAAGGTCTGAAGTGGGAGTTGGATCCCCTGAACTAGGAACATTGTCATCCAACATGTGGGTGATAGTAATCAAACCAAGATCTTCTGTAAGAACCACTGAAACATCTTCCCAGATGCCATTAAATGTGGACAACATATTTAAATAAAATGTCGCATGTGCACACAAGTCTACACAATCTTTAATTATTCTCAATGGAAGGTAAATCTTCAATTTTGAAAGGCTATAATATATGTAAATCTCATTTTTTTTATAAAAGAGAACGTTGATAAGTTCAGGAAACTAGGAAGTAGTAGGCGATTTATTTTGACCATCATTACATCCGATCATCACTGAATGAAAATAGACTTTCCTTTTATATCATAAATATTCCATGAATTTCTCATTTTACATAAAATCATTCAAGTAAAATAAATGGGAAATTATATAGCAACAAATAGGGGGTATTCTTTTTACCTGTATGTAAAGTATTGTAATCATTATCTAATTTAAAAATAAAGGAGGTGATCGATCACCTTATGTATTCAGGCTAAATGCAATGGAATTCTGTTTTCAGTGTTAGGGAATGAAAGCAGATCTGATTGGATAAGTGCTATCACATTTACCTCAAGCTCCAGCAAGCAATGGATATCACTGGATACATTTTCAATAGCTTTTGAGATTTATTTCCTCTTGGAACTAGGAAGATGGTTCAGTGCTTAAGACCATGTTCTATTCTTTCAGAGGATCAGAGTTTTGTTCCCAGCACCCCCATAGGTCAACTCATTAGTGTCTGTAACTTCAGTCCCAGCGGATCTGACACTCTATTCTGGCTTCTGATCACACAGGTGCTCAGGTACACAAATGCTCACACAGTCATACATGTATACAGAATGGAAAATATAACAAAGCCTTAATAACTTTATTTTAATCAAGACCCACTTCTTAGATAACCATGTTGTCACTTCCTATTAGGGAATAATCATTGAATACACCCAAAGAGTTGCTGTACAATTTCTGCTGTCAGAAACTTTAGTGCAGTGATGATAATCAGAATTGCTTCTAGCATGGCTCTGGATGGCTAATGGTTCTACTTAGAAGAATGATGAATACATTAATTTTGTTATTATGAATTCTCCTCTTTATATTTTGTTACTCAACAAAACACGTTCAGCTCATTTGGGTTATCTTGTTTACAAAAGAGTTGTGTTGGCACAGCTCCAGCAGTGACATGTTTTATGCTAAAAGATTTTGTACACTGCATAATCAGTTTAATTAGTAATTTTCTCACCTAGGTTGATTCGGCTTTCAGGGTAATCTTTCAAAAATGTTAATCAGATCATGCTTTTCTTGTATTTAAATTTTCTACAGATGCCCAGAGTTTCAAATATTTAACCCAGCTTTCAGTGCCCTTATGTCTCTTGTTAACTTCTGGGCTCTTTATAGGAGTTGCTACTTCCCTATTTCCATTGTTTTGTTTCCCAGCTTTCAGTACTCATTTACAATGGTTGTTTTTCTAGAAAAAAAATCATTTTTGTGTCATTGCTTCACCCTAACACTTTTCACCATTCTTATAAAATATATCCTACTTTGCTTTCTTAAATAACTGTATCATTATTGCTGATCACCATGGTTTTAAGAACCTTCAGCTGAAACCTTGGGATTATTTCTCTGGGGTGCACGAACTCCCCCTTGTTCAGGTCAGCTGTCTCTGGGTTTCTGCAGCCTGGTCTTGACCACTTTGCTCACACTCCTCCCTCCCTGCAACTGGATTCCAGGAGTTCGGCTCAGTGTTTAGCTGTGACTGTCTGCTTCTGCTTCCATCAGCTAATAGATGAAGGCTCTAGTGGCATATAATTAGTTATTAATCTCATTATTGGGGAAGGGCATTTAAGGTAGCCTCTCCACTATTGTCAGTTTTCTATTCAAACCTATAATGGCTCTCTCTATTATGGTATCTCTTTTCTTGCTCTTGTCTAATCATCCCCTGACTCAGTCCTCCTGGTCCCTCATGTTATCCTCACCCCTCCTCTTCTCCCCTTCTTTTTTCTCCTAACTCCCTTTCTACTCACTGTCCCTGCCCCACTCCCAATATGCAAAGTATATCTTGTCCCTTTCCCCTACTATGGGGGATCTTGTATGAATCTCTTAGGTCTTCCTTGTATCCTAGCTTCTCTGGTGCTGTGAATTGTAGGCTGGTGATCCCTTGCTCTATGTCTAAAATCCATATATTAGTGAGTACATACCATGTGTTTTTTTTTTTGTTGTTGTTGTTGTTTTTTTTTTTTTTTTTTTTTTTTTTTTGTGACTTGGTTACATCACTCAGAATGGTTATTCAAGTTCCATACATTTTTCTGTGAATTTCAAGATTCCATTGTTTTTTGTTTTTTCCTTGCTGAGTAAAATTCCAATATACCACATCTTCTTTAGCCATTCTCTAGTTTGTGTAAATGTGCCACATTTTCTTTAGCCATTCTTTAGTTCCTTTCAAACCTCTCTTTCTTGATTTTCTCCTAGTCTTAAATATAGGGGTTCAATTACACTCATTACACAGTGAGGGATTGTGAGTCTCTCAGTGTTCTTTTTCAGCCTTCTGCTTAGAAATCTTACTTGTGAGAGTCTTCCATCATTATCCATGTTATATAGTCTGGTAGATAAGCCCTCCTAATTCACAGCACTGATTATATATTTTATTCACTTATTCTTAAAAAGTCTTTGACATTCACAGATCCCATTGAACAAAAAAGGTAATCTTTTTCTTTAACATTCTTTAAATGATAATCTATTTCATAGGTAAAACATTTGTCCTTCACTGATCATTCCTTCAATTCTTTCTTACACATTTTCATACAGTCCTATGAATATTTGCTTCCGCTATCATGTTTGTCTCCAGATATACCCATTCATGATACATAGAGATATTCCAGACTTAGATACTATCCTACTGCAAAGCTGGAATGCCGAGTATTAATTTGTATCCAGTTTATGTTTCAATGAGCATCCAATAATATAGTAATGATGGCAATATCATAAACCTTTATTAGTTTTGTTTCTCTGCTACAATAATTCATTTTCCAATGACCTAACCTCAGATACTCTTAGGAATTACATTTTTTTTGCATGACTGTATTGCTACTAATTATAGCATCCTGTAACCAACCATATATTTTACTATGTAATTTTGTATGTTTTTTCTTCCCTGTATTAAAATACTTTCTGTTGCTTTTAGATTGGTCAGTGAATGAAGTAGATGAGGCAGGGTGCCATTTTTAAGTTCTCACCATGGAGACTTCACATGTTTCTGCTAGTCTTCTTGTACAAATCATTATGTAAAAATGCCTAGCTATGACCAAAGGTCACTTTGCCCACCCTCAGTGAGAAAGCATTGGAATGGAGTTACTTTGCCAGAAAGTCTGAGCCACACTGTCTATCATTGCAGAGTATGCAGTACCATTGATGTTTGGAATAGTTTATTCTACAGCAGCACCAGGTGAATGTATCCATTCTAACATAGTATCAATTTTCACTTCTTTATTGCAATTGAAATTCTACTGAGTATACCTAACAGAAAAAAAAAGCCATTCTGATGTATTCATTATATGATAGACTGCTGTCATGTCTGACATGTTACTATTTTGAATAAGTTATCTATTGCTGATTCTTTAAATCTATATTTATTGTGCATAGTGATACATTAGTGACTGTATTGCAGAGGAATCCTTAGCTCAGCTCTCAGGACCCATCTGCTGCCATATTTAAGCCCTCACCAAAACACTAAATGCACTCATCTTTCTAACTACACTGACTAAAGTGGCATTATTCTCAGTCCGTGTAGAATGAATTAAAACATTTTAAATACATCATGGTGTATGAGAATTAAACTGACACAAAGCACATAAAACACAGGCAAAGAGTACAAATGTATTTCACGTATGTTTTTAATGACTCAATAGCTCTCTTCAAGAAATGAAGACCCCCAAAAGAGTATAATGAATTGAACATTTATATAATCATTTAGATAAAGAACATCAACTTGTGAAAACTTGACAAGGAAAGGGGTTTTGGACTGTGCCAAATCTTGGGTAAGTGACTAGAAAGATAATGTTTGTTCTCACAAGATTTGTTTGATTGGATTTGTCTTGAGTCAGCTCTCCATCTCTAGTTATAATGATGCCTTTATACCTCCAAGTAGAGAAACTTTTTTCTTATAAGATTTTCAACAAGTCTTTAAGAAAGTCAGCATTTTTCTGTACTGCTGTGCATGATTTTTAAATATACTGTTTTTATTTCTTCCTTCATATAAAATGCAACTTTGTTATATCCTCATGTATACCACACTTTTGTTAATTCGAAACCCACTACCATATCCGTCAAGCTCACATCCTAATTTTTGTATATTTAGTTATTCTTCTCTCATATGTAACATCCTGATTACAGTTTCCCCTCCCTTCTTTCCTTCCAGTATCCCCCACCTCCCCTCTCACCCAGATCTACCCATCCTCCATTTCCTTTCACAAAACAGCAGGTCTCTGGGGATATCAACCAAACATAGAATAAGTAGTTATAATAAGACTAGCAATATACCCTCATATCAAGGCTGGAGAAGGTAATACAATAGGAGGAAAATGATTCTAATAGCCAACAAAAGAGTCAGAGACAGTCCCTGCTCCCACTGCTGGGACTCTCACAAGAAAATAAAGCTATATAAGTATAAAATATATGCAGAGTACCCAGGTTAGATCTGTACAGACAGTACCTGATTGTCAGTTGATTCTGTAGGTGATTTTCTTGTGGTATCCTTGAACCTCTGGCTCTTACAATTCTTTCTTTTGGGATTCCTTGAGCTATACCTAAAGTTTGACTATGAGTTTCTACCTCTATTTCTATCAGTTGCTAGAGGAAGCCTCACTGATGACAATCTCGTCACCAGGCTATGAGTATATCAGAACATCATTAGAAATTATTTCATTTGCTTGTTTAGTTCTATCCTAGGTCTTTGGGCTGTACAACCTCTGGGCACATATCCCTTTGGTGGCCTAGGTCTCAATTTGTACCTGTCACTGGTTGGCCAATCTCACAAGTTCTGTGTCATTATTAACCCAAAACATCTTGCAGGTGGGACAAACTGTAAGTCAAAGTTTTTGTAGCATGGCTGTAGTCCCAGTCCCCTCATTGGAAACCTTGCTTGGTTATAAGAAGATAACCAGTTTAGGCTCCATATTACTCATTACTTCTTGTCTTAATTAGGGTCAGGATTCTCGATTCCATGGAATTTCCATTGCTCTAGAATTGTACCTTGCCCCTGAAATGCTCCTTCCCCCAATTTCAGTAGTCTCTTCTAGTACTCTTTCCCTCCATCCCCCACCTGATTCCTCCTGTTCCCTTCCCAACCTACTCTGAGTATGCCCACAAAATCTATTCTATTTCCCCTTCTAAGGGAGACACTAGCATTCCAACACAAATCCTCCTTATTATTTAGCTTCTCTGGGTCTCTGTGTTATAGCATGTTTATCCTTTGTTTTACAGCTAATGTCCACTTATAAGTGAGCAAATATCATGTTTGTCTTTCAGCGTCTGGGTTACTTCAGTCAGGATGATTTTTTTTTCTAGTTGCATCAATTTGTCTGCAGCTTTTATGATGTCAATGTTTTTAACAGCTGAGTAATACTTCATTGTCTGAATGCATCACATTATCTTTATCCATTTTTCAGTTTAGGGACATCTAGGATGTTTTCAGTTTCAGGACATAATGAATAAAGCTGCTATAAAGAATAGTCGAGCAAGTGTCCATATGGTAGGATGGGACATCCTTTAGGTATATGCCCAGGAGTGTTATAGCTGGGTCTTTGGATAGATTGATTTCTAATTTTCTGAGAAACTGGTGTATTGATTTCCAAAGTGGTCATACAAGTTTGCACTCCAATCAGCAATGAAAGATGATCACCTTCCTTCACATCTTCACCAGCAAAAGCTAACACTTTTTTTTTTTAATCTTAGCCATTCTGACAGGTTTAATATCAACTGAAAGGAAGATACCCAGCAGAAATTATTGTTCCTTTAACTAATAGGGAAATTTCCTCCTTATGGAAAGATAATGAATATTGCCAGAGAGTATGAGAGCATGCAGTAATTTTGTGGGAATGATTAGCAATAATTATCCCAAAACTGAAAGAATCAAATTCATAAAGAAAACTATTTGGATTCTTCCACTCATTGTAAGAAAAACACCTATCTCGGGAGTTCCTACATTCTACACTGATGCAAACAAATCTGGTAAGGAAGGATATAAATCAGGAAAAATAAGTAAAGTAGTTGAAAGCCCTACCAATTCTGTACAAAAGGTAGAATTGTAGGCCATTCACGTGGTACTTATGGATTTTACAGATCCCCTCAATATAGTTACTGACTCTCAATATGAAGAGTCAACTGTAGCATTTATTTCCAACGATACAGAATTAACTTCATTGTTTGTATAGTTACAAAATACTATCAGAAATAGGACTCATCCTATATATATAAAACACACATCATATCTCATACAGGTCTGCCAGGTCATCTAGCACAAGGCAATGATGAAATTGATCAGTTATTAATAGGAAGTGTGCTAGAAGCCTTGGAGTTTCATAAGAAACAGCATGTGAACAGCAAAATTTTAAAGAATGTTTTCTATCACTTGGCAACAAGCTAAGGAAATAGTACAGAAATGTCCTATGTGCTCATTCTATAACCAAACTCTTTTACCACCAGGCAGTAACCCTAAAGATATAAATAGGAATGAAATATGGCAAATGGATGAGTTTCATTTTGCAGAATTTGGAAAATTAAAATTCGTGCACCATACTATAGATATATTTTCAGGGTTTCAATTTGCCACTACTCTAAGCTCTGAAAAGGCTGATTCTGTTATCACATACCTATTAGAGGTAATGGGCATTATGGACATACTTGCACAACTAAAAACTGACAATGCTCCAGTATATGTCTCCAGCATATTGAAATAGTTTTTTGAGTACTATAACATAAAGCACATAACTGGAATACCACACAATCCTACAGGACAAGCAGTAGTTGAGAGATCCAATCGTACTTTAAAAGAAATGCTCCATAAACAGGCAGGAAGAACCAAGACGCCAAACACAGATTACATAATGTCTTATTAACATTAAGCTTTCTTAATGCTAATGAAAAAGGAAAGACAGCTGCAGAAAGACAGTGGACAATAGAAAAAAACTTCAGAACTAAATCCGCCATTGTACTTCAAGGATATATTGACCTCAGTACAGAAACCAGGATATGTGTTACGTTGGGGTAGGGATTTCACCTTTATATCTACAGGAGAAGAAAAACCATGGATACCATCTTAGTTGATCAAGATCCGAGCTGAAGAAGAGAAACATCTTAATAAAGAGAAATGGCAAGTCATCCAACAAATTAGTTCCCTTCAGATGTGTGGAGACCTCTCCAAGGTAGGGGAAGTGTTCTGTATTGAACTTGCAGGAAAACAGAGAACACCCATCTTCAAACAGCCAAAAGACACTGTACATGTAGGTACCTACAGAAGAGAAGATAGCTCTCCAGAATCACTTAATGAAGAGAACCTGATTTGTGGTAAAAATATTTAATCCTAGTAAACTATTTCTATACAGAAATCTGTTTCTCTTTACTATCTAGAATTCCTCTAGACCCAATTCATGTAACCAATGCTGGCTTTGAAGTTGGATTTGGGTTTTCTTTTCAATTCAAGCATTTTGTTAAGATTAAACTCACATTTTTTTTTTGCCTTATATCAAGAAGCCTTATATCAAGAAGGCAGAAGAAAACAAAATCTGGGGACTCATTTGCTTATATGCAATTTTCTCTCTGAAATACTAATTTTCTCATATACATTTTAATGCTTATTGTTGCCTTTCTATATGCATATCTTAAAATTTGAAAATTTTATATTGACATTGATGTTTAAGTTTTCCACAAGGAATAATAACAATTCCTAACAGCAATTTTTGAACTCTTTGGAAAGAAGATGGTGCCCCACTTCATCCTTTCCATTGACTCAACCTGATGTACCTAGACTACAAACATCACTATAAAACCACTTTGAGACTGTTTTGCTCAAGGCAACTCCTGACTAGTTACCTGTAATGGTGCACCTTATTACACCCTGGCCAGAGTTTCAGATAGAACTCCAGTCAAGCATTTTCTGCCACACAGAAACCAGCTACATATGTCACAGCTAGTTCTGTTGAGAAATTTTTTTGCTAAAAATTTTCTTCCTACAGGATCCCATGGAGCAATCGTCATCCCATTTCAGCAGGAAGTAATCTTAAGATAATGATGTTCCCTTTCCCTACTTCTGGCATTTAAGAGATAATTTTTATCTTCTTAGGACTGGTTTTAGTTATTTAGGGTTGGGTGTGGAAGGTGATGCTTAGACTTGGGCCTCTCTTTTAGACAGGGATAGGGTATGGTTGGGAAAGTTGGGAAAGGTATAGTTTTAGATGGGATTTTGGTAGATTAGCCTATGATCTTGTGAATTATTTTAGTAATAGTGAGATATTAGTATTATATAGCTTACATTGTTATAGATTCTTATATAGTAACCTATGTAAATTTATGTTTATATTCCCTTCACGGAAGAATTGTATATTATATTTTATAATGCGTAAAATCCTTCCACTTATAATGTTTTGTGCACATTATCCTTACAATATTTTATGTATGTATACTTTTACTTATGTTCAAAATATTTTATATTTTGATACAATTTAGGGTATTTTTTATCAAGCTGTACTTTATAGTTCTACCTCTGGTCTTAATATTTCTACTCTACCTCTGTTTAGGGAGATATATAAATATATGTATGTATACATATATTTATATTTATTTGTCTCTGCTCCCTGATTTACTCAGGGAAGTTTCAAGCAGTCTTATAGCAAGATTTATGAGGATTACAGATTGTCTTCACCCATGTTTCTTAACTACGAGATTATTCAGACTTAGATGCTTGATCTGAAAACACTTCATAGACCTGCAGAACATGGGATTTAAATGTTTTAACATTAGTACTCTGTTACACTATTACTCTTGACAACACAATGCACTTTTCTGAAAATATGTTGGATACTGTTGGTGCTCTTTCTGTAGTCCATCCTTGCTTTGGCTAATGGCTTCTTGGGCAAAGAACTGCCCCCCACCTCTACCACTGATTTGGACATGTTGTCCTGTGTGCTTGCAGGAAACAAACTCAGAAGACTGCTGAATCCTGCCAACTCAGAGTAAAACAGCCTTCCTATCTCCATGATTTTGTTGTGGTCTGTCAGGTACTCTTGGCCTTAGCCAAAATTGGCTGTACCAATACTACTGTGAGACCTTGGAGGACTGTCCAGGTAGCCAGCTGTTTCTGGCCTCACTGCACCATGTGGAAGTTGCCCATCCACACTTCCTGTCTACCCTAGTATTGTTATTTTCCTTCTCAGGTCTTTGATGAGGTTGAAGATTAAACTATCACAACTATTATTCTCTTTTCCTAGTTAGACATATTAGGTAATAGACTTAAGCTTTCCAGCCTAGGACAACTTTATTGTAAACTCTGTTTTGCCTTCACCCTTGGATTATATATGTAGGACTTAAGTTTGTATGCCCTTGATTTTCCATTTCTTAGAGCACACTTGTTACTCACTGTTTTGTATATAGTTTTATATTAAGCCTAAATCTTTTCTTTAGACTAAAAGGGGAATTGTAGTGAGATATTCACTTTGTCTGCACCTGTGGCACTGACCACACCCATTGGGAGTGGGGACAGGGGCAGATGTTACCTGGGGGAACTAAGTCTGAGAAAGGGGTTCCTGGAGTGCTTCTGCTTGCAGCATAGTGACAGGAGAACATCTGTAAGCATCCTTGGGACCAGGAACCTGCTGGTGTTCATTTGTCTATGTTGTAAGTTATTTCTCCCTGAATAAACATCTGTTCAGCCTATCTGTTTTTCCTGATCCTTATGTATACTTTCATATCATCTGCAAATAGTGATACTCTGACTTTGTCTTATTGTGCTAGATAGAACATCAAGTTTTGTAATAAGTAGATATGGAGAGAATGGACAACCTTGTCTTGTTCCTGAATTTTGTAGAATTGCTGTGAGTGTCTTTCCATTTAATTTGAGGTTGACCAAAGGCTTGCTGTAAGTTACCTTTTTTTATATTTATGTATATCCTTTGTATCCATGATTTTTCCAAGACTTTTATCATGAAGTGTGATGGATTTTGTTCAAGGCTCTTTTTAGAATCTAATGAGATGATCATGTTTTTCTTCTTTCAGTTCGTTTATATGATAGATTGCCTTGACAGATTTGTGTATGTTTAACTACCCTTGCCTGCTTGATCATTGTGCATTATCTCTTTGATGTGTTTTTTGATTCATATTGCAAGTGGTTTATTGAGTATTTTTGCATCAATGTTCATGAGGGAACAGCCTAGGCCTGTAATCCTCTTTCTTTGTTGAATCTTTGTGTGAATTGGGTATCAGGATGACTGTGGCCTCATAAAATGAATCTGACAATGTCCCTTCTGTTCCTATTTTGTGAAAAAAATTAATTTGTGGAGTGCTGACATAAACTCTTCTTTGAAAATCTGGTAGAATTCTGTGCTGAAAGCATCTGTCCCTGTTTTTATTTTTGGGGGGGGGTGTGCGGGGAGACTCATTTAATGACTGCTTCTATTTCTTTTGGGGGTTGTAGGTATATTTAAGTTGTTTACCTAATAGTGATTTAACTCTTTCAAGTGATATCTATCAAGGGAACTGTCCATTTCTTTTAGATTTTAAATCTTGTGGAGTACAGGTTTTTTTTTTTTTTTTTTTTTTTTTTTTTTTTTTTATCCTTATGATTCTTTGGATTTCCTTGGTGTTTGTTGTTGTTATTTACTCCTTTATATTTTGGATTTTGTTGATTTGTTCTCTCTGTGTCTTTTAGTTAATTTACACAATGGTTTGTCTAACTTGTCTATTTTCTCAAAGGAAAAAAAACTGCTTGTTTCATTGACTCTTTGTTTGGCTTCCCTTGTTTCTATTTTATTTATTTCAGCTCTAAGTTTATTTCCTGCCTTCCATTCTTCTTAGGTTTGCTTCCTTCTTTTTGCTCTAGAATGTTCAGGTGTGCTGTTAAGTGGTTAGTGTGAGAATTCTGAAGTTTCTTTATGAAGGCATTTGGTGATATGAACTTTTCTCCTAGCACTGCTTTCATTGTGTGCCATAAGTTTGGCTAAGATGTGCATTCGCATTCATGAAGGTCTAAGTAGTCTTGAATTTCTCTATGTTTGCCTTAACCTAACAGTCATTCAGTAGAGCATTGTTTAGTTTCCATTAGCTTGTAGGCCTTCTTAGGGTCTCTGCCTGAGTTGGGAGTGGGATATGGTGATGAGAGATGGAGTTAGTATTATGGATAGTATTTGGGGATAGTATTGGCAATAAGAGAATGACAGTGGTACATGGGCTGGCCATTAATCCATCTGCCTATCTGGGTTTCTGGCTGTAGGCATAGGCATGGTCTGTGGTCCAGCAAGCAGACTCTGCTTAAGTTCCCAGTTTTTTATTTTCTCTTCTGTCCGGTGTGGCCTGCACTTGAGCAGTGGATATTTTCCTGATGTAGGGGTGGGGGCATAGCAACAGGGGATTGGTGGTGGGGTTGGATGGAGTGTCAGCAGCTTGAATCTTTCAGACATGAACTACTGAAACCTTGGGAGTGTTCTGAGGGTAGGTTGGTCTCTTACCTGTTCTTCTGACTGGCATGATCTGTCCTGAGCAGAGGATATCTATCCTTACAGGGAGGGGGTGACAGCAGTGGAGCAGGAAGTGGGATGAGAAGGGGTGTCAGCAACTTGGATCTTTCAGATACAAAAGAAGGATGTGGGAGGATTTCAAGGGCAGGTGGGCCTGTAAGCTGTTTGTCTGACTCACTATGATTATTTTTAACCCTTTGATTTCAGTTAGTGTTGTTCCATTGTATGCAGGTGTATGTACTTCAGCATGAACAACCTACCAGGGCCACACCCCTGAAGAAAGTGAATTCTCCCTACTTTAGCAGTTATCATTGTCAGTAGCTTCCCAGCATAGGGTAGAGATTCTCAAATCTCACCCCAGTTGTAACAATATTTTGAGTGGATTAATTTTGTGTGGGTTTCATGTATGAAGCACAACATATTTTTTCTTACTTAATAAGTACAATAATTATCTTCATACCCATAGATTATCAGAACTCTCAGCCTTCCACAAAGTGGATGGTGGTTAATATGAACACTCACAATTAAAGTGTACAGAATACATGTCTCTACAGGGCTTAGCCATTAATGTGATATCTACATCACACTCCCCAGAATTAAAGGAACATTATGTCAGATGGGGCAGAATGTAAGAGTAAAGAGTTGGAGCAGAAGAGTTATAGGATATTAAGGTGTGCTACTTTTGTGTATGCTCTGGAACATTTGTTTAATGATGTAAAGTGTGTTGATTTTTGCTTCTGTTGCATTTTTTTAACTCTGTGAAGCTCTGATTCTTTGTCTGCTTAAAATACCTGATGGTCTAATAAAGAGTTGAATGGCCAATAGCAAGGCAGGAGAGAGAAAGAGATGGGGCTGCCAGGCAGAGAGGATAAATATGAGAAGAAATCTAGACAAGGAGATATCTAGAAATGAGGAGGACTTAAGGGGCCAGCCACCTAGCCAACCATCCACAATGTAAGAGTGAAAGTAAGATATACAAAGAAAAGGGAAAAGACTAGAGGCAAAAGAGATAATTTTAGTTAAGAAATCTGGCAAGAAAAACCATCCACAGTGTAAGAGTGAAAGTAAGATATACAAAGAAAAGGGAAAAGACTAGAGGCAAAAGAGATAATTTTAGTTAAGGAAGCTGGCAAGAAACAAGCCAAATGAAGTTCAGACATTAATAAGAATAAGTCTCCATGTGTGATTTGCTTTTGGGAGCTGGGTGGTGATTCCTTTAAAGAAGCCTAAAGAGTAAAGAAAAACATACAAGAAAAGGACTGATGCAAAACTGTATGTGGCTTCTAAATAGTATGTTTCATAGGAGAAACTACAGCCATCTCATCTAAGCCACAGTCACCCTGTCCAGGCACTCAGGTGCCCAGTTGCCCAGGTGCCCAGGTGCCCAGGCCAGCCTACATGAGCATGCACAGGAGGCATATCCTCCATGAGCCAAACATACCTCTATGCCGAGAGAATGCTGACAAAGAGGCACCTGACCAGAGACACCAATGAGGAATGGACAATGAAGCCTAATCAGTTGCCTGAGCCAAGTGGACCTTGGGAGAGGATACATAGGCAGGCCTATCTTCCTTAATAAATGAGTTTGCAGCATGCTCTGCTACTCACTATCTCTCAGTGCTTGTGTTCTTACTCTCCTCCCCTAAGAGGTATCTGAGCAGGGTAACCCTCAATAATCTTTCACTAAAAATAAAAAAACAACCTATTGAATAAAATATGCTTTAAAGGGATATTTTCCAAATTCTTTCAATATAAATTTATATATGTAAAAATATTGGAATTGGGCATCATGGTAAGATTTTTGTAACTATTTCTAAAATGGGTAAATAAGAATAATGGAACAGGAAGGGTAATGGGTAGTAGGACAAGATATATGAAAGAATATAGAGAATAACTAAAACTAAAGTAATTTTCAAATAGCCATATTAAAATCTACTACTATAGAACTTTTCTAAAATATTTACACAAAGACATATATCAAAGCTTTAATGGCGGTACCATGCAACAGGGGAAAGAATCCCAAGTAAATATTTCGTGTTAGTAAATGAAATCCCAGTACCAGGAATGGCTTACCTCCTTTTGAACCATAGGGTTCACATAGACCTCTAAGAATTATAAGCTGTCATTTTTAGGATTTTAGTTTTAAGAATACATGCCATGACCTCAAAAACTCTTACCAAGAACAATATTTAATTAGGATGGCCTACTGTTTCAGGAGTTTAGTCCATTATCATTATGGTGAGAAGCATGGCAGTCATGATGCTAGAGGAAGAGCCAAGTATTCTACATCTTGATCCACAGGCAGCAGAAGGAGACTGTGTACCATTTTGGGCATAGTTTGAGCATAAGAGACCACAGTGACATACTTACTCCAATAAGGACACTGACAAGAAAATCTACACTTCATAAATATACCACTCACTATGGGTCAAATATTCTAACACATGAGTCTATAGTGCTATGCCTAGTCAAATCACCACAGAAGCTATCGTTAATACTTTTGGTTACTCTCCAGTACTTCATGGAAAGATCATAATTAGTGAATAAACCACATACTTAAGACAGAAAATGGCAAAATTAAGCTGCTACTTACCTATAAGATTCATCCTTCCTGGACATCTTCTATGTTTCTAGAAGATTCCAAGCATACTACCAGAGGAAAAAAGATAAAAATCAATCCCATTCAGCTGTAAACCATGACATATAATATAATATAATATGTGTGTGTGTTCCTAAACATATCAATACAATTTTATGAGTCCCTATAAAGTTACTTGCTTGTATAGATTATATGATTTCAGGGCTGACCACTATATTGAAAAACCAATAGGGGGTCAGTAGGGATCTTCCCTAGGGAATACTATTTCTTTAAATCTCAAACTTCTTTGTTGTTTGTAGTTCTTTGTCTGAGGATGAGGCTGAAGATATTTCTCCCTTTCATGTTATCATGTTTATTGATGTCATTCTTTTTCAGGTCTTGTTCAGTCAGCCGTGTTGATAATACTTCATAGGGGTCGCTTCTTTGTTATTTCTAAGAGATAAAGTATCACAGTGAATTTCCTATTTAGGTTCTTACAATCACTCTGACCCTTATTCTGCTATGATCCCAGGGCTAGATTCAGAAGTGTACTAGGTATATATTAGTTGAGACTAGGTACCACTGGATCATTTGTTGTTTTCATTGTTGACTTCTGCAATTGTTTCCATGTGCAGTTTCTTTGAAGACAGATGATACCTTTATTTATCTCTAGGCATAAGGATAAGTATTTCAAGTGTAGTTAGGAATTATGCTGGTTTGGTAAGGAAGCAAATCCTACCTATACTTTACTAGGCTCTGGTAGGTGATTAGTTTCCAGTATCTGGCATGATTTCCTGTTTGTAGCATGGTCATAGGTCCTATCAGCCTGGGTCTACTCAGATCATTGTTTAATTTAGAGACTATCTGAAAATAAAGTCTTCTTTGTAGATAGTAGTCCTGAGAAATGGAGAAGTTAAAGAGCAGATGTTTGATACCTTGGTTGTTAAGTGCAGACTTCTGTTCATAAAGTTGTTATGTATCCTTAAACTTTCACATGGCCCAATTCAAATAAATCATCTGTGTTTATACTGTAATTTATGTCACAATAAGCCAGTCTTCTAAACTGTGCTGACTGGAGAGCAAGATCCTTCTGTTTCATGTTCATTCTCACCCATTGCATTCCAAAAAATCAATAGCTAGCTTCATAGTTTGGAAGCTTCATTGATATATATCTCAATATATATATTATATTCAAGAATTATAAAACAATAGACAGGATGTATCTAAGAGTAGCATGACAGGGCAGAACAATTGAGTCAAGGGAAAAATAGAAGAGAGCAAGAAAAGAGATACCATAATAGATGGAGTCATATACATTTTAAGACTAATCTGTCACTAGGGAAATATCCAAAGATCTACAAGAATGGCTCCAATTAACAATCTAAGCAATAGTGTCCTTCCCCGATAATGAGATTGATGACTACTATATATTGCCATGCTAGAGCCTTCATCTAGTAGCTAGTGGAAGCAGAACCAGACACCCTCAGCTAAACACTGAGCCAAATTCTTTGAATCCAATTGCAGACAGGCAAGAGTGATGAGCAAAGTTAAGACCAGGCTGGAGGAACCCATAGAAACTGCTGACCTGAGCAAAGGGGAACTCATGGACTCCAGTCTGCTCATTGGGAAGCCAACATAGGACTGACCCAGATTCCCTGAATGTGGTGTTAATTGGGAGGACTGGGCATATGGGGCCTCTGGTAGTGGATTAGTATTTATCCCTAGTATACAAATGGAATTTGGGAGCCCATTACACTAAGAAGAATGCTCCCTCAGCCTAGACACTTGGGGGGTGACCTGGGCCCTGCCCTAAATGGCATGACAGGCTTTGAAGACTCCCCATTTAATCTAAGCTTACTGATCAAAAATAGTGTTATATAAGTGCTTCCATGCAGGGATGGGTAGGAGGAAGTACTTTGGTTAGAATGTATAATGAAATTTAAAAAAATAAATGTAGTAAAATATAATATCCTTTGAGTATATCTGACCAAATAATCTTTTGTCTCCATAGAAGAGAACTAAAGTATAATTATTTTGGTAAGGTGTTAAAGAGAAATGACTAAATTCAGGATGAATATTCTGTTTTTAATTTCCAAACAAGTGATGACATGACATATTCCACAGTTCTCACAATGGAAACTCATTATTTTTTTGAGATGGTGAGGAAAAGTTCTGTTGAAGGGATATTCTTCTCTGTTTATCTGACCTTGACTCCACTGACTATTGTGGAAAATGTCTCATTCCTTCCATTCTATAACTTGAAATATACTAGAGGGCACTTATTTTGTGTTCACTGGTACATATATATTAGGTAGCAATGATTAGGACATTCCATGTACCCAATATTTTTGCTGAATACAATCACAAACTAAAACATGAATTAACTGATAATTCAGTCTATGAAACCATGTGAATAATTGTAACATTGAAAACTGACTGTGTTATGCTCAACCTTTCAGTTGCTCATACTTAACAGTTTCTTATTTCAAGCTATTATTTAAATTCCACATTCTGTATTCATTCACTTAGGAATACTCCAATCTGCTAAAGCCTTTTTACAACAAGATTATTCAACAGTTCTATAATTCATTCTCAATGCCTTCTACTTTCAAAGCCTTAATTCTATTGTTTCATGTGTGCATTTACTTACCGGCTTGATGACCCCTAATATACATTGTTGGTTTAAAATAAACAAAATATAAACTAAACTGCCAGAATATCCCAAAATGCTGTACTTGTATGCATATTTATGGTTTTAGACATCAGGAAACATTGCTAAATTGGGTCTAATTATTCAATCTTTCAAAATAATTTTTATACTACCTTTGTCATCTACCAGCTTTATCATTTGGTTTGGCAAAATTTCACCTACTAAGACTAGTTACTAGATAGAATACAGAGTGAAATTGTTTAAATGACTGTAAACAATGTATTTAATGAAACGAAAAATCCAGAGCCCTGGAGAATGTCAGTCAACACTATTCATTTCAGCAGGCAATTTTTGTCATTTCACTTTCTGGTCCCAGAATTACAATTTGCCAATGGGAAGCACTAGTATAGGAGCTACTATCAGCTCTCAGGAGGTTTGGAACTCTTATGTATGTACTCTACTCATCAGTGGTATTGCTTTTACTTTTTGTGTTAACAATTTAGTACATTTCTGACTTTAGTTTCTTTAACATACACCCCACTGAAGGTTTTGGATGAAGATTAAGTCTGTAAATGGAGGGGGAAAGGAGGAATGAAAGGAGAGAGATTGGAGAAAAGATTGAAATAGGGAAAAAGTCTTACCTCTACCCCATCTCACAGACAGAAATTAAGAAAGAGAAACAGGAAACATACAAGCAAAACATATGTAAAGTGGGGAGAAGTGTGTCTTGAAAACAACCAAGGGAAGCCCTGCCACTGAACTGCTAATTACTGCCTTCATTAGTGCCTCACAACAAGAAATATGAGCTTAAGGGGAGGAAAGTCCTAGATTCCTCCAGAGAGATAACAAAACAAAGTGATCCTTGATCTAATCTCATCTGTTCCTCTCTTTTGTCTTCACTGACAAAGAGGAGGCATAAATAATCTCCCACCTTCTGCTAAGGGTTGCACAGACTTCCCATTATTTAAATGAATAAGGAGTGTCAACTGCTGGGAAATACACTTAAAAAAAGGAGAAGCCAATGTACCTATGCCATGACAGTAGATCCCAATCCCTCCCTCAGTGAGCATCCCCCATACTAGTTGTGGAAATACAAGAAAGAAAGCTAGAGCCCTGAACTATACTTTTCTGCCCCTTTGTTATGAGAAGGCTTGACTATATAAGCCCTTAGAAGTGTGAGCTTTGTGAACTCAGCATCCCATCCAGTCACAGGACCTGAGATTCTTTCTGGCCCAGCAAACAACTGAGAGTTTACTCAGGGTCAGCCTGGTCTTCCAAGTCATGTTGGCTTAAACATTCTTACGGGTAGTATTTTCTAAAGCAGGTAAGAAATCACATCTACATCTCAAGGATTCTCAGGGACACAATAATAGCTGAAATTGTAAATGCTGCCCATGTGCCAGAAATCCTGAGTGTTTTTTCAGACATTAAGCCATGCACAAAGGAGAAAACTAAGGTGTTACCCATGTTTGAACAGCTAGTAAATATTGTGCTATGGTTGTAATTCCTGCACTTGGCCTGTAATGTCAGGGTCATAACCATTGTGAGAAACAGAAATTATCTACCCACTCTAAATTATCCCTGTTGTTTCTCCAGATATTATTCTTATTGGCCCTACTTGGAACACAAATGTATTTTTGATCCCAGTCTTATGATGAAGATGGTGGCAAATTGGCAGTGTGATCAATAATCTGTTGTAGAAAGGGAAGGATAATTCTTCCAATTTCTTTACTCTGGGTAAATAAATTATGCTGAGGTACCACTGGACCGCTATATGCTCTATCTCTGCAAATAACAGATCAATGATTTAAGCAGTGCTTTCTGGAGGCAATAACAAATCAGCCATTTCTTCTATTAAATGGTTATTTAGTAAACAATTCTATTAAGGAACTAGAGAAATGGCTCAGCAGATAAGAACATAGCCTGTTCTTACTGGGATCTAGGGTTTGATTCACATAACCTACGTGCCCCCCATAACCATCTGTAACTCACATTTTGTGGTATTTGACACCTTTCTTCCTCCAAAGACACCAGGTATGCTAGTGTTCCATAGACATATATGCAGGCAAAACACCTGTATTCCAAGATATGGGGCTTCAGGAATTGCTAAGCTAATGAAACAAGCACACAGAAACTGCACAGATTTTCACAACTTTAATTGTATTTTTCATAGATTTCCATCTTTCTAAGTAAGAGCTTAATTATTACATTTTAAGCTCTAAATTTTACTTTTCTAGGTATGAATGATAGCACTTCATATTTATTAAGCTTTTTTCATGTAAATATGGTATGTAGTCTTCCTGGTACCCTGAAAAATATAACAAGCATCAGCCTCAATTTCTAGATTGGGAAGTAGAAAGCTTACAAATGGATCCAAATATTTTAGTTGGTATGTACTTCTAACCAGTATATAGGTGTCCTATCTGTCAAATACAAAAAACACAATGTTGTGACAAAAATCTCTTTGTTGTTCTTTAATTCAATCCATCCCAATTTAATTCATTAACATGTACTAAGAATGTAGAATGTATTAAGTATCACCATAAATTCTGTAACTAATGCAAAATGCATGTAGTAAATTTCTTTATGTTAAGTGTTATGAATTTAATTGAATACACAACCCATGAATTTTAGCAATATAGCAACATAAAACCCTGGGCTAATGTACTATATATATTTTTAATTGGATGGGGTGTACATAAAATGAGAAAATCATAGTCAAATTATTATATAACACAATTGATGAAGAATTTCTGACAATCCTCTACAACATAGTTTCTAAATTTACTTTTGGAATTTATCCATCCAAACTAAGTTTGTTCGTTTGTTTGTTTTTTTTTATTTCTATAGCAATTCATTCAAGGTCTTTAAAGAGGCATGTATCCTGGTAACTAACAGACTATTCTGATCCACATAGAAGTATAGTTTGGAGGAGGAAAAATGAGTAAATAACATACATAGCAACCAATGGCACAGGTTCTTTGTATTTGGAAGAAAAAGACAGTTTTGTGAGAGAAAATATAGTGAGTAACTTCTTTGAACTTGAGAAAATAGGTTAGGAAGGTTAGTACTGAGGTACTTTTGTGAAGGTCTAAGAAAAGCAAAGGTCATTCTGTAAGGATTTAGATGAAAAGCATCCCCAAGAGAAGGTAGTACATGAAGATTCATACCAGAGAGGGCAGATTAGAATAGGTTAATGTAACATTGGAATACACTTAGATATGTCCAGTAGCACAGCTCCCTTTTCAATTAGTGGCTTTAGATTTCTGAGATAAATGAAAATTTGATATTTATGTGTATAAAGACATCTAATGAATATTCAGGGAGTTATGAACATGAAATGTTCAAGAGGAGCAAATACTTTATGAATAATATGCTTAGCATGAAAGCATCAGTAGGTTGGGAGGAGAGCAGAGCAATGTGTGTTTCTCTAAAGCTTGCAATGTAACAAAGGAATTCAGAAGAACCTCTGTATATTTACTCTCAGTCCACTGAGATGAGATGTTCATTATTTTCGGTGATCTGTTACCTTATTAGTCATCTCAATAAGTTTAAGGACAAACCTATGCTTCTGAGTATCCCCATCAGTATATAAAACACTGCTTGATCATTAAGAGCAATTCAGCAATTTTAGAAGTTGCAATTAGTAAAGCTAGATAAATCAATTATCGTGTTTTAAGCAGGTCTATGGTTTTATAAAAGTGACTACAATGATCCGTTAATTGGGCTTTCCACCATTGAGTATCTTATGCATTAAAGGACTAGGAAATACAGATCACTAATAGACAGACAGAGAGGGAAAAGGGGGCATAGAAAAATAATACAGATGACAACTTTAGCTACTCTCTCACTTTCCTAACTTCAGAGAAAGCAAGGTTCAAAGCTCTGACCAGCTTGTCCTCTTGCTAGGAAGACCCTGCATACAGACCAGTCAGACAAACTCAAGGCAATTTTACCTGAATTTTGGTCCTTTTTTCTAGTTTACCTGTTCTAAATTAGATTCCCATTCCAGGAATCTAAGGACCCTTAAACAACCTGTCTTCAAAGACAAATGGACTTCAGCTTCTTGAGCTCACCTTCTGCTTTGAACAGGATCTTTTTCTCTTTGTGCCTTGCTGTGTGTTGTTTCTCATCCTTAATGAAGGTCTCTCTTCACCTGTAGATTCGCCCTGTTATGGTTCAGAATTCTCTTGCTCTTACAAGTTTGGATCAAGATTTTTACAGCTGTTTAATTCTTTTACTGACAGACAAAACAAACCCTACTGAGAGCCCTAGATGGTAATATTTAGGTCTCTATATAAATGATCAAGTGTTTGACACTGGTACTATAGAGTGAGCTCATCAGGAACACGTTTGCATTCACTATATCTGCAAAATTAGGAGCATAAAAATGATTTCTATTTCTCTAAATGCTGAATTAGGCAATAAATGGACAAATGATTAAGGAAAACTGTGTAACGCATATGAGTCATTAAAGATGACTATGCAATGGAAAATGAACTTATATAATTTGATAATTAGTAAGTATGTTTAGAAGAAAGATGAGTTGAAATATATATGTATATATGTGTGTACATATACATGTATATGGTTTAGCATATGCATTTTCAGTAGATACATTTGAGATATTGTTTTCTTTGTCTCTACCTAAGTGCAGATATACTGAAGTCAACTCATTTGGAAATTAGTTGCAGATCTTCTCAGCCATCATTCCTGGACTTTTAGAAGGAATTTGTCTGAATATGTGTTGTAAACATGGCTTCAACTTCTTACAGAGCTTGGCTGACTGGAACCACACCTTTTCATTAATAGTAAGTAAAATGTGCACTCAAATCAGATAGGATGACCAAAGACATATCTCCGGAGTCTTTAAATATATTTTTTATAATTTTAGTATTCTACTCCCCTTGTCTTCCTCTTTCACTTTCAGTTTATTTTTGAGACTGGCTCTGTAACTGAACCCTTAACCATTTGGTAAAATTGTCTGGACTCTGTTCAGTGAGCTCTGTGAATTTACCCTTCTCTATTTCACCAGGCACAATGGGTACACACACACATATATTTTGCCCAGCTTTGAATGTGGGTATTGGGGCTCTAAATTTAGTTGCTCATACTTTTACATCATTAACTTCTTATTTTATTTCATTTAAATTAAAAACAATTTTATTTTACATACCAAGCCCAGTTCCCTCTCTCCCAACTCCCCACCAAACCCCTATCTCACCTCCTTCCATTCTCCAGGGAGATTGAAGCCTCCCATAGGGAATCATAAAAATCTGTCACATCATTTGGGGCAGACACTAGGCCCTGCCCCATGTACCTAGGCTGAAAGAGTATGCCTCCATAGGGAATGAGCACCCAAAGTACATTCATGCACTAGGGATACATACTGGTTCCACTGCCAGAGGCCCAGCCTCCCAAATGACACCCACATTCATGTTGCCTGGTCGGTCCCATGCTGATTCCTGGTTGTCAGACTGGGGTCAGTGAGACTTGCTCAGGTCACCTATTTCTGTTGGTTTCCACAGCATGGTCTTGACCACTTTGCTCACCACTACTCTCTCTACTACCGGATTCCAGGAGTTTCTCTCAGTGTTTAGCAGTGGATCTCTGCATCTGCTTCCATCAGTTACTGAGTAAAGGCTCATGTTTTTATTTCTGGGTCTGGGTTACCTCACTAAGTGTGGTTTCTTCTAGTTCTATCCATTTGCCTGAGAATTTCAAGATTTCAATTTTTTTTCCTGCCTTGTAGTACTCCATTATAAAAAAGTACCATATTTTCTTTAACCATACTTTTGTTGAAGGACATCTGGGTTGCTTCCAAGTTCTAGCAATTATAAATAATGCTGCTATTAACATAGTTGAATAGATGTCCTTGTGGTATGAATTTGCATCCTTTGGGTATATGCCCAAGAGTGGTATTGATGGCTCAGAGTTTATGTCTAGGCTCACTACCAAAACTATAAGAGGAACTTTCTATTAAGCCATCCCCACAATTCTGGGGACTTAATGAAATTTAAGGAAAAGATATGGGTTCCTCAATAGATCTAGTAGCAAAATGGGTGTGTTCCACATTAAAAGTTTACATATATGTGTGTGTGTTATAAGTATAATTATATATATATATATATGTGTGTGTGTGTGTGTGTGTGTTATATGTGTGTATATATTTCACATGTAATTCTTTTATATATATATGTATATATATATATATATATATATATATATATATATATATGAAAGTGATGAGAGAAATAGCTCTCTAATAGTTCCATGGTGATGGTCCAATTTTTTGTTAGAAACGTCCCTGAGACAGCTTATCTTGGCATAGACAAGGTTTATATGTTTAAAGAATTTAGTTTGGATTTTATCCCAAAGATTTACAGGAAAGAAAAACACAAAAGAAAAACACTTTTGCTGTGGGATTATTCAGCAGTGACTTCGTTAAACTGGACTTTTTGTAACACAAGAGGAGAACTAACTTTTGGTGAACTATTCTGTAAAATGAAAATTTGAAATAACTGCCTCACCTTACAAAAGAAAGTCCTTGAATAAATGAAAAAAAAAACAAGAAAAAGAAAACAAAAACAAACAAACAAAACAAAAAACCCAAGACATTCCTGTGCCTTGTTTCAGAAGTAAACATTCAGTAAATACAATATCCATTAAAGTCTTAGATGTAGGAGAGCATGTACTACATTGACAGTTTCTTAAATATGTTTCCATTACACTTCATTTCTTAGAAAATATATGTTCATTTCTAATTGTTCTTTTCTAAGGTCTACTTAGACATTTCACTTATAATTCAGATAGGTTTCTCAAATGTTATTTGAATTGTGTGCACTTTTTTAAGTTAATCCTCTTTTTCGGTGTCAATAAATACTCAGAATTTTTTTAAAATAATAATTATCCAGGACATTAAATGATAAGACGCTTTTGTGAATCCTCACCATGTTAACCTCATCACCAGACAGATAAACTCACCTCTGCAATCATCTGAAATCCATGCATCATCAGGGAAGGTGTTCTGGCTCAGACCAGTTAGTGAGTCATGGCTGCCAACTTTCATTTACCTCTCTGTTTCCCTTGATTAAGGATCTCTTTTATTTAGGACTTCATATTGTTTCTCAATCACAATTATAAAAAATAATAATTAACATATTCAAAACTTTTGATTATGATACATTTTTTCTTTGATGACATACTTACCTAAATATCATTTTCAAAATTTAGGAAGGAACAACTTGTAAGAAAATATTATATGATAAAATTCTTTTTTTTTTCTTTTTCTTTTTCTTTATTTTATATAACCAAGTTCATTTAAATGAAAACAAACATTTATATACAATATTTGGGAATTTGGGAGTTGTTCTTTCCAAACTACTTCCTGCTGGTAAAGGGCGCTGTCATGGGGGAATCCTAGGAAGACAAAGAAATCCTGGTTGTAGTCTGCAAGGCTGCTTTGTCCAAGCTGTTTTGAATGTTGGATCACTTGGTACTCTGCTTAAGGAGGTCTGGCTTGCTCAAACCACATAAGTCTGGAAGGAATCCATAGCTTTTTATTTTCTGTGGAAAGAAAAATAGAAATAATTTCCCCAATAACTTGTCCTTGAACTTAAATTTTGGAGTCAAAGCATTTTTTTAATGTAATTTATTATTTTACATGTCCATCCCAGTTCCATCTCCCTCCCTCCCTCCCTTCATCTCTTCTGTCCCTTTTATCTTCTCTGCCCTCTCACATGCACTCTAACCACCCACCCCTCCCATCATCCCCACCCCAATTCCATATGTAAGGGAATGCCATCCTGTAACGAGTACGGTTTTTCTCCATCTTGACTCCTCCTTCTATTTCCTATTTCCTCCTTGTCTCCTAGTCCCTCCTATCTTCCTTTCCTATTGGCCAACAGTGCTTTATTATTAACCAGTATGAGAAACATATACAGAATGACATCTCTCATCACCATCCAGTTGGGGTCATGTAGGTCTGACAGGTCATGTGAAGTGGGACTAGGGTTTCTCTCCTGTCTCTAGATTAAGGCAGTTATGGGGGAGGTGTGCACAAGGTCCTTTTGTGCAACAGGGATACATCCTGGCTCCACTGTCTGAGGTCCCTTAGACTGCTCAGTCCTTCTGACTGAGACCCATATTCAGGGGGGCCTGAGTCAGTCCCATTCTGGCTTCCCAGCTATCAGTCTGGTGGTCTGTTAGCTCCTCCTTGTTCAGGTAAGATGTCTCTATGTGCTTCTGCCACCTGGCCTTGTCCTCTCCATCTGCATCTGGGTTCTAGTTCGACTCAGTGTTTATGTATGGGTGTTTGCTCCTGTTTCCAACAGGCATTAGTTGAGGGCTCCATGGATAAGTTAGCTGTTGATCTTACTCTCCAGGAAGGGCATTTATGGTAGCCTTACCACGGAAGCACAAATTATTAGTTGGCAGCAGTCTTGTAGTCCTCTAGAACTTTCTTTGTGTTGAATTTTATCTTCAAACCAATATTGATCCCTCTTTTATGTTCTCTACATCTCTCTCTCTGTGTGTGTGTGTGTGTGTGTGTGTTTCTCTCTCTATTTCCTGTCTTCTATTTCTAACCAGGCTCAATCTTCCTGGTCGCACCTGTTTTCCTTTACTCACACTCGTTTTCTCCAACTTCTCTCTCCATTTTCTGCTCCCCCCCACTTCCCCGGAGCTCTGGGGGACTTGTAGCTTCCCAGTTCGGTGAGGGACTTTATATGAATCTCTTAGAATACACCTTGTATCCTACTTCCTCTAGTGGTATGAATTATAGGCTGGTGATCCTTTGCTCTAGGTCTAAAATCCATATGTGAGTGAGTACATAATGTGTTCCTTTTATTGTGACTATGGTACCTCTTTCAGGATGGTTTCTTCAAGTACCATCCACTTGCCTGCGAATTTCAAGATACCATTATTTTTTTCTGCAGAGTAGTATTCCATTGGGTAGATGTGCCACATCTTCATTAACCATTCTTCAATTGAGGGGCATCTAGGTTGCTTCCATGTTCTTGCTACTACAAAGAGTGCTGCTATGAACATAGTTGAACAGATGTCTTTGTTGCATGGATGTGAATCCTTTGGGTATATGCCTAAGAGGGGGATTGCTGGGTCCTGTGGTAAACTAATTCCCATTTTCCTGAGGAACCGCCATAATGATCTCCAAAATGGCTGTATGAGTTTGCACTCCCACAAGCAGTGACAGAGTGCTCCCCTTTCTCTACATCCTCTCCAACATGAGTCATCATTGGTGTTTCTAATTTTAGCCATTCTGGCAGGAGTAAGATGGTATCTCAAAGTTGTTTTCATTTGCATTTCCCTGGATAGCTAAGGATGTGGAGCATTTTCTTAAGTGTCTTTCAGCCTTTTTGTTTTCCTCTATTTAGAATTCTTTCTTCAGTTCTGTACCCCATTTTTTTAATAGGGTTATTTGGTGTTTTGTTGACTAGTTTCTTGAGTTCTTTGTATATTTGGAGGTCAGGCCTTTGTCAGATATAGGATTGGTGAAAATATTTTCCCAGTCTGTGGGCTGCTGTTTGGTCTTATTGTCTGTGTCCTTTGCCTTACAGAAGCTTCTAAGTTTGAAGAGGTCCCATTTATTAATTGTTTTTCTCAGTGTCTGTGCCCCTGGATGTGTATCCAGGAAGTGGTCTCCTATACCAATTTGTTCAATGGTACCTCCTACTTGCTCTTTTAAAATGTTCAATGTGGCTGGATTGATTTTGAGGACTTTGATCCATTTGGACTTGAGTTTTGTACATGTCGACAGACATGAGTCTATCTGCAGTCTTCTACACATAATTGTGCCTGCACCATTTGTTGAAGATGCTGTTTTCACCTCATTGTATAATTTTAGCTGTTTTATCAAAATCAGGTGTTCATATGTGTGTGGGTTAATATCAGGATTTTCAATTCGATTCCATTGATCTACCTGTCTATTTTTATGCCAACACCAGGCTGTTTTCAGAACTAAAGCTCTGTAGTAGAGCTTAAAGTCAGGAATGGTGATGCCTCCTGAAGTTCTTTTATTGTATACGGTTGTTTTGGCTATCCTTGGTCTTTTGTTTTTCCATATAAAGTTCATTATTTTCCTTTCAAAGTCAGTGAAGTATTGTGGTGGGATTTTGATGGGAATTGCTTTAAATCTGTAGATTTCTTTTGGGAAGATTGCCATTTTTACTATGTTTATCCTACCTATCCAAGAACATGGGAGATCTTTCCATTTTTTGGTATATTCTTTAATTTCTTTCTTTAGAGCCACAAAGTTCTTATTATATAGGTCCTTTAGTTTTTTGGTAAGCATTACACCAAGACACTTTATGTTGCTTGTGGCTATTTGTAAAGGGTGATGTTTCTCTAAATTCTTTCCCTGTCTCTTTGTTGTCTGAATAAAGTAGGGCTACTGATTTTTTTGAGTTTTTCTTGTATCCTGCTAGTTTGCTGAAGGTGTTTATCAGCTGTAGTAGTTCCCTGGTAGAGTTTATTGGGTCTCTTAGTAAACTATCATATCATCTGCAAATAGAGACAGTTTGACTTCTTCCTTTCCAATTTGGATCCCCTTGATCTCCTTTTGTTGTCTTATACCATTAGCTAGAACTTCTAGTACTATATTGAAGAGATATGGAGAGGGTAGCCATGTCTTGTTCCTGCTTTTAGAGGAATTGGCTTAAGTTTCTCTCCATTCAGTTTGATGTTGGCAGTTGGTTTGCTGTACATTGCTCTTATTATGTTTAGGTATGTTCCTGTCATACCTGACCACTCTAACACCTTTATCAAGAAAGGTGTTGAATTTTGTCAAAGGCTTTTTCAGCATGTAGGGAGATAATCATATGGTTTTTCTTTTTCTGTTTGTTTATATGGTAGATCAGGTTGATAGATTTTCATATGTTAAACCATCCATGCATTCCAGCGATGTAGCCTACTTGGTCATGGTGGATGATTTCACTAATATAGTCTTGAATTCAGTTTGCCAGTATTTTATTGAGTATTTTTGCATCGATGTTCATCAGGGATGAAAGCAGTTTTCTTTCTTAGTTGTGTCTTTGTGAGGCTTGGGTACCAAGGTTATTGTGGCCTCATAAAAAGAGTTTGGCAATGAACCTTCTGTTTCTATTTCGTGGAACAGTTTGAGGAATAGTGGTATTAGTTCTTCCTTGAATGTCTGGTAGAATTCTGCACTGAATCCATCTGGCCCTGAACTTTTTTTGGTTGGAAGGCTTTCAATGACTTCTTCTATTTCATTGCGGGTTATAGGTCTATTTAAGTTGTTCTTGATTTAATTTTGGTAAGTGATTGTTATCCAGAAATTTGTCCATTTCCTTTGAATTTTCAATTTTTGTGGAATACAGATTTTCAAAGTATGACCTGAAAATTGTCTGGATTTCCTCTGTGTCTGTTGTTATGTTCCTGATTTTGTTTCTGATTTTGTTAATTTGCATATTCTGTCTCTGCTTTTTCGTTAACTTGCATAAAGTTTTGTCTATCTTTTTGATTTTTTCAGAAAACCAACTCCTCCTTGCATTGATTTTTTGTATTGTTTTCCTGGTTTCTATTTTGTTGATTTCAGCCCTCATGTTGATTATTTCCTGGTGTCCACTCCTCCAGGGTGAGTTCGCTTCTCTCTGTTCTAAAGCTTTCATTTGCACTGTTAATTCTCTTATGTGACTATCCTCTGTTTTCTTCATATGAGCACTTAGTACAATGAACTTCCCTCCTAGCACTGCTTTCAAGGTGTCACATTAATTCAGGTATGATGTGTCCTCATTCTCGTTGAATATTAGAAAGTCCTTAATTTCTTTCTTTATTATTTCTTTGATCCAGGAGTGGTGCAATTGCACAATGTTCAGTTTCCATGAGTTTGCAGGTTTTCTGCTATTTGTGTTGTTGAATTCCAATTTTAAAGCATGGTGGCCCGATAAGATACAGGGGACTATTCCTATTCTCTTGTATCTGTTGAGGTTTGTTATGCCACCTAGTAGGTGGTCGATTTTAGAGAGGTTCCATGTGGAGCAGAGAAGAAGTTATATTCTTTTGTCTTTGGATGGAATGTTCTATAGATGTCTGTTAACCCCAGTTGAGACATAACTTCTGTTAATTCTTTTGTTTCTTTGTTGAGTTTCTGATTTGTGGTCCTGTCTAGTGTTGAGAGTGGTGTATTGAAGTCTCCCACTATAAGTGTGTGAGGTTTTATATGAGCTTTGAGTTTTAGTAGTGTTTCTTTTACGAATGTGGGTGACTTTGTATTAGGGAAATAGATGTTCAGAACTGAGACTTTGTGTTGATGGATTTCTCCTGCGATGAATATGAAATGACTGTCTTCATCTCTTTTGACTAATTTTGGTTTGAAGTCTAACTTGTTAGATATTAGGATAGCTACGCCTGCTTGCTTCTTATTTCCATTTGATTGGAAAATCTTTTCCCATCCCTTTACCCTGAGGTAATGTCTATCTTTGAAGCTTAAATGTGTTTCTTGTATGCAGTAGAAGGATGGATTCTGTCTTTGTATCCATTCTATTAGCCTGTGTCTTTTTATAGGCATATTAAGACCATTAATGTTGAGGGAGAGTAAGGACTATTGATTGTTAATGCTTGTTTGTTTTAGATTTGTTGTTGGCAGTGGTACTGTGAATATGTCAGTTCTGCTTTACTCTTGGTTTCTGGTGTATTTGGATTACCTGTTGCCTATATTATTGTGGGTGTAGTTAACTTCCTTGTGTTGTAGTTTTTCTTCCAATATTTCTGTAGGGCTGGATTTGTTGATACGTATTGGGAAAATCTGGTTTGTCATTAAATATCTTGTTTTCTCCATCTATAGTGATTGAGATTATTGCTGGATATAGTAGCCTAGGCTGGCATCCGTGTTCTCTTAATATTTTTAGAACATCTATCTAGGATCTTCTGGCCTTGAGGGTTTCCATGGAGAATTCAGGTTAATTTTGATAGGTCTGCCTTTATATGTTACCTTTTTTTTTTCTTTTGCTGCTCTTAATATTCTTTCTTTATTCTGTATGCTATGTGTTTGATTATTATCTGTCGAGGGGTCTTTTTTCTTTGGTCCAGCCTATTTGGGGTTCGGTATGCTTCTTGTACTTTCATGGGCATGTCCTTCTTCAGATTTGGAAAGTTTTTCTCGATGATTTTGTTTTATATCTTTTCGGCACCTTTGAGCTTGGTTCAAGGTTCTTGCCAGCAGGAACTCAGAGTATATCTGCAGAGATAGGCAGATCTCTGGGAGGGGCCCGGGACTCCAGCATAGGACTGGGGGTAGGGTCACAAACCAAGCAGGTGGAAATTATGGGTGGTCATATAAGCAGGTCTCCTTTGTTCAGAGTTGCTCCCAGGAGTCTCTGAAGTAGGGTGGACTGTTGGCTCCACCCTCTGTCCCAGTGCTCACCCAGATGGGCTGGACAGTGGACAGGGTAGGGCACAAGTTGGGGGGGCAGGCTCGTGGTGGGGATGGGTATATCAGAGTTCCAAGGGTACTTTTGCTGGGGACAGGACACAGGAGTAGAAGGATCAGGGGCCAACCCAGGGAGGTGGAGGGGGGAGCGGTTGTAGGGGAGAGGCAGCTTCGATTGGGCCCAGACTCACCTCTGGCCAATAGGTGGTGGAAGAGGACAAAGGCTGATCTGAAACTTGAAAGGTTTTGCAGGATAGTGGGATCTCACTGGAAACTGGGATTCTCCTGCTGAGGCCTCTTTTTTTTTTTTTTTTTTTTTTTTTTTTTTAGCAGAGGCCTGGATTTGGGGGTCAAGGATCTTGCTGGCATGAACTCAGAGTGGACCTGCAGAGACAGGGGGATCTCTGGGAGGGGCCCAGGACTCTAGCATAGGACTGGAGGTGGGGTCAGAGACCAAGCAGGTGGAAATTACATGTGGTCCTGTGTGGATAGGCAAGTCTCCTTTGTTTAGAGTTGCTCCAAGGAAATCTCTGAAGTAGGGTGGACTGTTGACTTCACACTCTGTCCCAGTGCTCAACCTGAGCCCACATGATACAACTGTAAGAGAAAAAAATCAAGGTAAGATTATGTTCACTATCCTAAGAATGAAATTTGCATTTATTTGTAAAATTCATACTTAAATTTAGTCAGTACAAATCAGTTGTTTTTAATTTTTGAGTTTTCCACAAACTTACATTTCCTTTTTTCATTTCTGCCCTCCTACTGTACCATATACCACTCCTTACTCTCTTTCAAATTTATAGTTTCTTTTTTTTTCATTATTTGTTAGTACATAGGTATATGCAAACATATAAACACACACACACACACACACACACACATTTCCTAAGCCTATATAAAGTTACTTGTATGTATGTTTTCAGGGATAACCATTTAGTTTTGGATAACCAATTGTTTTATCTTCTATGGTGAATGCTATTTTTCCTGCTTTTACTACTTCTTAGTTCTTTCTGTAGGGTAGGGTTAAGGCTCCATGATCTTTTCTGTCTGTTGGTAAAATTTTTCTTCAGATTATGTTTAGGCAGCCATGTTCATGGGTGAAACTTTATAGGTGTAGATTCTAACATTTCTAGGAAAAACAATTATACCTGGAACTCCCTGGTCTTCCAGTTGTTATGATCTTTCTGACCATTCTTCTGAAATATTTCCTGATTCTTAGACACAGGAGACAGGAGTAACATGTGTGTGTGTGTATTATATGTGATATATCTATAGTAATAAATAATATACAATATACAACATATAATTTATATAATTATATGATGTTATATTTAACATTATCAATATATTAAACATATATATATATATATATATATATATATATATGCATATTGGATGTATCCACTGGTACTGGATGGCACAACTTTTCAATTTGACTTACAGTTTTTTGAAATGGTCTAATTCTCTTGAAAAGAGAAGTTCCCTTGAAAAGAGGCAAGGACTACACTTAACTGTAGGTATCAGGGAAGATGTCTATAGATTGCAGTTAGAATATGCTGGTTTAATGAATTAGTGGTTTTTTACAGTTATTAAATTGTGTATTCTTCTCCAATAACTATGGTTTCCCTAACACTGAGTAGTTGGCTAGGTTTCCCTGTAGCAGGCATGGCTTTTCTCTTGTTGAGCAGATCTCACTCACTTATAGTGGGAGACTTCAATGCCCCACTCTCAACACTAGACAGTTCCAACGGACATAAACTTAACAAAGAAACAAACTAATAGAAGTTATGACCCAATTGGGTTTAACAGACATCTACAGAACATTCCATCAAAACACAAAAGAATATACCTTCTTCTATGCTCCACTAGGAACATTCTCTAAAATCGACCACATACTTGGTGACATAACAAACCTCAATAGATACAAAAAAATTTGAATAGTCCTCTGTATCTTATCAGACCACCATGCTTTAAAATTGGAATACAACAACAACACAAATTGCAGAAACCCTACAAACTTATCGAAACTGGACAATTCCCAATTGCACCTAGGTCAAAGAATAAATAACAAAATAAATTAAGTATCTCTCAAAATTCAACAAAAAAATGAGTATTCAACTTACCCAAACTTATGGGACAACTTGTAAGCAGTGTTACAAGGGAAGTTCTTTGCACTAAGTGCCCATATGAAGAAAACAGAGGATAGTCACATTAGAGAATTAACAGCACAACTGAAAGCCTTAGAACACAAAGAAGCAAACTCATCCCAGAGGAGTGGACAACAGGAAATAATCAATTTGAGGCCGAAATCTCAAAATTCAACAAAAATGAGTATTCAACTTACCCGAACTTATGGGACAACTTGAAAGCAGTGTTACAAGGTAAGTTCTTTGCACTAAGTGGCCATATGAAGTAAACAGAGGATAGTCACATTAGATAATTAACAGCACAACTGAAAGCTTTAGAACACAAAGAAGCAAACTCAACCCAGAGGAGTGGACAACAGGAAATAATCAATTTTAGGACCGAAATCGATAAAATAGAATCCAGGAAAACAATACAAAAAAATCAATGAAACAAAGAGTTTGTTTTTTGAGAAAATCAACAAGATAGACAAACCTTTAACCAAACTAATGAAAAAGCAGAGACAGAGAACATGCAAATTAACAAAATCAGAAATGCAAAGGGGGATATAACAACAAAACAGAGGAAATCCAGACAATTCTCACGTTGAACTTTGAAAACCTGGACTCCACAAAATTTGAAAATTCAAAGGAAATGAACAAAGTTCTTGATAACTATCAATTAACAAGATTACAGCAAGAACAGACAAACAACTTAAATAGACCTATAACCCCTAATGAAATAGAAGCAGTCATCAAAAGCCTTCCAACCAAAAAAGCCCAGGGCCAGATGGCTTCTGGGCAGAATTCTACCAGAAATTCAAGGAAGAACTTATACCAATACTCTTCAAATTATTCCACACAATAGAAACAGAAATTTCATTGCCAAACTCTTTTGATGAGGCCACAATCATCTAGGTACCCAAGCCACAAAAAGACACAACTAAGAAAGAAAACTACAGACCAATCAATATCTCTGATGAACATTGGTGCAAAAATACTCAAAAATAAATACTGGCAAACCAAATCCAAGAATACATCAGAGAAATCATCCACCATGACCAAGTAGGCTTCATTCCTGTTTTGCAGGGATGGTTTAAAATATGAAAATCTATCAACATGATCAATCATATAAACAAAGTGAAAAAGAAAACCACATGATTATCTCCCTATCTGCTGAAAAAGTCAATACCCTTTCAGGATAAGGGTCTTGGAGACATCGGGGATAACAAGAGCATACCTAAATATAATAAGAGCGATATACAGTAAACCAACAGCCAACATCAAACTAAATGGAGAAGGTTAAGGTGATTCCTCTAAAATCAGGAACAAGAAAAGGCTGCCCTCTCTCTGCATATCTCTTCAATATTGTACTTGAAGTTCTAGCTAAAGCAATAAGACAACAAAAAGATCAAGGTGATCCAAATAGGAAAGGAAGAATTCAAACTTTCTCTATTTGCAGATGATATGACAGTTTATATAAGCAAACCAAAAAACTTTACCAGGGAACTCCCACAGCTGATAAACACCTTTAGCAAACTACCAGGATACAAGATAAACTCAAAAAAAAAAAAAAAAATCAGTAGCCCTACTTTATTCAGACAACAAAGGGGCTGAGAAAGAAATCAGAGAAATATTTCACTTTACAATATCTACAAATAACATAAAGTATCTTGGGGTAATGCTTACCAAAAAAGTGAAAGACATATGTAATAAGAACATTGTGTCATTAAAGAAAGAAATCAGAGAAGACACAAGAAAATGGAAAGATCGCCCATGCTGCTCTTGGATAGGTAGGATAAATATAGTAAAATCGCAAGCTTGCCAAAAGCAATCTACAGATTCAATGCAATCTCCATTAAAATCCCAACACAATTCTTCACTGACCTTGAAAGGATAATTATCAACTTTATATGGAGAAACAAAAGACCCAGGATAGTCAAAACAAGCCTGTACAATAAAAGAACTTCAAGAGGCATCACCATTCCTGACTTTAAGCTCTACTACAGAGCTATAGTCCTGAAAACACCCTGGTATGGACACCAAAATAGACAAGTAGACCAATGGAAACTAATTGAAAATCCTGATATAAACCCACACACCTATGAATACCTGATTTTCGACTGAACAGCTAAAAATATACAATGGGGGTAGGGGAGGAAAGCATCTTCAACAAATGGTGCTGGCACAATTGGATGATGGTGTGTAGAAGACTGCAGATAGACCCATGTCTATGGCCATGCACAATCTCAATTCCAAATTGATCAAAGACCTGAACAGAAATCCAGCCACACTGAACCTCTTAGAAGAGAAATTGGGAGGTACCCTTAAACAAATTAGTATAGGAGACTGCTTCCTGAACATAACTCCAGTAGCACAGACACTGAGATTGAGAATTAATAAATGGGAACTCATCAAACTTAGAAGCTTCTGTAAGGCAAAGGACACAGTTGACAAGACCAAATTACAGCGCACAGACTGGGAATAGATTTTCACCATTTCTACATTCAACAAAGGGCTGATCTCAAAATGTACAAAGAACTCAAGAAACTAGTCAAAAAAACCACCAAATAACCCTATTAAAAATGGGGTACAGAACTAAAGAGAGAATTCTCATTAGAGGAAATCAGAAAGGCTGAAAGACACTTAAGAATGAGCTCAACAGCCTTAGCTATCAGGGAAATGCAAATCAAGAAAAGTTTGAGATACCATCTTACTCCTGCCAGAATGGCTAAAATTAGAAACACCAATGATGACTCATGCTGGAGAGGAAGTGGAGAAAGTGGAACACTCCTCCACTGCTGGTGGGAGTGCAAACCCATACATCCATTTTGGAGATCAGTATGGCAGTTCATCAGGAAATTGGGAACCAGTCTGCCACAGGACTCTGCAATCCCCCTCTTAGGCATATACCCAAATGGTTCATATCCATGCAACAAAGACATGTGCTTACCTATGTTCATAGCAGCATTATTTGTAATAGCAAGAACATGGAAGCAACCCAGATGCCTGCCCTTCAACTGAAGACTGGATGAAGAAAATGAGGCACAGCTACACAATGGAAAAAAACAAAACAAAAAAACAATGGAATCTTGAAATTCTCAGGCAAGTGGATGGAACTTGAAGAACTATCCTGAATGGCATAAACCAGTCACAAAGAGAGGAACATGGTATGTACTCACTCATATATGGATTTTAGACCTAGATCATAGGATCACCAGCCTATATTTCACACTGCCAGAGAAACTAGGATACATGGTGGATTCTAAGAGATTCATATAAAGTCCCTCACAGAAGGGGGAAGGGACAAGTTTTCCAGAGAACATGGGTAGTTGGGGAGGGGGTCAATGAGTAGAGAGGGAACTAGCAGAAAGAGAAGGGGGGGAGAGGAAAGCATGTGGGACTAGGAAGACTGAATCAGACGAGGAATATAATACAGAAAAGAGAGAGTGGAAGAGAGAGGGGGGAATATAAAAGTGGGAGACATTATAGGATTGAAGAGGAAACTGAACCTACAGAAATATCCAGAGGCCTACAAGACTGACTCCAACTAACAATTTGAGCAACAGTGTAAATGCTACCATGAATGCCCTTCCCTGGTAATGAAATCAATGACTAAGTTATCCAACATCATGGAGCCCTCATCTAGTACCTGTTGGAAACAGGAGCAAACACCTACAAGTAAACAATGAACCAAACTTGAACCCAGATGCAGAGAGTTGGGACAAGATCAGGCTACAAAAACACATAGAGACAGCTGACCTGAACAACGAGGAGCTAATGGGCCCCCAGACTGATAGCTAGGGATCCAGCATGGGACTGACTGGGACCTCCTGAACATGGGTCTTAGCTGGAAGGCTTGAGCAGTCTAAAGGACCTCAGAAAGTGGAACCAGGATATATTCCTGGTGCACAGATGGACCTTAAGAGCACATTCCCTCTGGAGGGATACTCCCTTAACCTAGAGACATAAGAGAAGTCCTAGTCCCTACTTCAAATGACTTGACTGATTTAGATGATCCCTCCCATATGGCATCACTGTACATGTGGAGTGGGGGAGGGATGGAAGGGGTGGGTTGTCCGGGGCATGTGAGGGGCGAGAGAGGGAAAGAGGGAGGGAGCGAGGGATGGGGAACTGGGATTGATATGTATAATAAAAAATTAAATTATATTAAAAAAAACCCTCATCCCAGGGACCCACATTTCCGATTGAGGTACTCCGTGGCATATATTTATAATTTTGATAGTTTTGGTGTACTTTTTATTATCATAGCTTTTAATGCTCCCCCAATGAGAGAAAGATCACCTCAGAATAACCACAATACGAGACTTGAAAGTCATCTTTTGAGTTGTTTGTTAGGTCTAACAAGAGACCCAAAACATACAGCTTATTACATTTTTCCTTGGATGTCCCCCAGAGGTGGGAGGTAATTTGCTGTCTCTAAAAACACCATGCAGCTACAATTCATAGTTTTTGAGGAATAATGCTTTTCATATCTCCTCCCAGGTGCAGGCAAATCTGATGTAGACACTGTGCAAGAGGGCAGTGAGCAGCTACTTCCAATGTCATAGACGTCAACAGAAAAAGAAATTCATGCTATATCTTTTTTTTAATGCTATTAAAATAATATGACTTGTGCATGAGACAAATTTCTGTTATATGCAATGGTAAGGATGGGTAAAGAATGGTAAACATTTTCTGCTTTAACATTAATATCCATGACATGGTTAATCCTAGAATGATAAAAATATTAATGAAATAAGGGCTTTTATAATTAATCTCCCCATATTATATTTGCTTCTTAATTATTTTGTCTCTGGATATTATCATGTTCCTGTCTAGAACATTAAAATTTCTGACAATATTTCAAAATAATTTATCTAAGAATGAAGGAAAGGAAATGTCAAAGGTGTGTTCATGTTGACTTTTACCTGATACTCATTATCCCTTATTGGATGCAATTAATTAGAGGGATTTTTATTCTAATTTTTCTATAACAAATTTGCCATTCTGGATGGTGATATGCATTGTCACATGTGTTAGGACTTTTCAAAAGGAAATAATTCCATTGGTGTAGAAAGCCTTGTGAGCTTCCAGGGATAATGCTGGTAATCTGGAATCTCCAGAGCATTCATTTTATCTCCTGAAAATAGATAAAAATTTTACACTTCCAGTTGTTTTTCTCAACTCTTAGATTTTCTATTTCTTTATAGTGCAAGTCAATTATCAGAGTTAATTATCCAAAATTATATATACCAAATAATGATTGGAGAGGTTTTTTATAATTAAATGTAAAGAAAATATTTATGATAGTCCTAAAACTGCAAATACATTTCTCTTCATCTTGATATCATTATTATTATCATGTCTATTTATTATTTAAACTCATCAATGTTCCTAGTCATCACTAAGTAAAGGAAAATGACAAGTTAAGAACTAATAAAGCTCACCAGTCACTTTACTCTTCAGGTTGTTTTTCTGCTCTGAGTACATACTTTCATATTATAGACTGTGAGTTTATTCATGCCTATTTGATTAAAGAAACATCACCTTTTGTTCCTGAACATGATGAGTAAGCTTGTGTTCACTTAAAAGTTGACAATGCAACATTACTTTGATTTTTATGGAAGACTAATGTTCCTTACTAATAGCCTAAAGTAGTAGATTCAGATTTTTTTAAAAAAAAATATTTACTATTTCCACCCCCCCCATATTAGGTAGAAAGAGTACCCCAGAGAACATCATTTTTCTTTATCAAGGATGTTTAATGTTTGTAGAATGCTTTACTGAGGAATTCAGAAGGCAGATAACCTTCTGGCTTTATATAAAGTTTCATCTCTACATCAGGCAGCAAGAAGTCCAATAACCACTCATAAACTGATGAAAGCAGATACTTCCTACAGGAAATAATTTGAACAGTTTAGCATCCACAGCTAATTCTGTCATGCTTTGCTAAAAAAGTGCAGCCTTTAAATACTGAATAAGCAATAGACTGATAATGAAACCATTTCTAGGCAAAGAACTTGGGACAGGTATTTAGTCTGGAGAGTTTCATTGTAAATGTCTGTGCATTCTAAAGTCATTTCCAGCTACTGCAATGCAAAGTACCACATCTGTAAGGGAAGTCATGAACCTCTTTTAATCAGAACTTATCATGAGAAGGACCTTTGCAAAAAAAAAAAAAAATCTCACTTGAATGTCTTTAAACTCTCTCTCTCTCTCTCTCTCTCTCTCTCTCTCTCTCTCTCTCTCTCCTTTGTTGGGTTACATGCACCCATGTGTGATTAATTCAGTTCTCAAGATTATTCATTTTGCTCATAGCTGTGAAATAACTTCTACATGAAAGACATTCCCCGAACAATATAAAATGTATTGTAAAAATAAATAGGTAGATGAAGTATGTTCCTGTAGTAAGACTATAGTCAAATGAAATATGTTTATTTGTGTGTCTGGGATTGTGTTCAGATCATGATTTTGTGTTTTTCTTACTAAGGAAAATGAGTTTCCAGGTCATAATGTTTGCTTCGTTTGTTTTGCTTTGTGTTGTTTCCTATCATGGCATAAAAGCAGGGGTAAAGAAGATGTATTCCCTTTACCTAGAGACAGAAGAGAAGTCTTAGTCCCTACTTCAAATGACTTGACATGACCCCATCTGGATGGCATAGCCCTACATGTGGAATTGGGGTGGGAGGATGGATGGGGATGGTGGTCAGGGTGCATGTGAGGGAGGACAGAGTGTAAGAGGGAGGGAGGGAGAGGGAACTGGTATAGACATGTGACATGAAAAAAATAAAAATTAAAAAAAAAAGATGTGCTAGTGCTATTAACTTTCAAGGAAGAAAGTGTAGGAAGAAACTGTTTAGATTTAAAATGAATCAACTCCTGCCAAGTAGGTGATAGAAAACAACTGTTTTGTAACAAAAACATCAGTTAAGCCATTTGTATATGTACACATTTTCTTACAAGTTCCTTGTTTCTCTCTCAATACTGTACTCCTTTGTTATATCTTTAGAAACTATCAAAAGTGATCATTTCATGGTTCTTAATCTTTAACCAGAGGTTAAAATTGAGTGCACATAGGTCAGCTTCTTTGGAAGTAGAACTGGGAAAAGTGATCTAAAAATTCAGTCTTTGGTTTCTTCATTCATTTGTAGGGATAATGGCAGTGTCTCTATCATGTTGTGATAACTAAAAGAGAGATTGAACCTGAACCCTTAATAGAGTCCACACTTTCAATATAGTGCATTAGCTTAAAATATTTGATTTAAAACATGACAGTGTTAATGTAAACTGACGAAAAAGATGTTATTTTTTTTCTGGAATTTAAATTGCTAGATTTAATCTATTACTAATCAGTACATTGATGTTGGTCTTGAAGATAAACTCATTTTATTCTATGAACCTAGTGTAAATGGGTAATTGTAGGCATAAAAAGGAAACTAATTTGTTAAGAGATATGAGATCTCAAAAATTATGTATTTCCCAGAATGAGAAATGGCCTCTGAATTATTCACCAGAGGTATTCACTTCTTAGGCAGATGAGACTCTTTTTCTTTTGCTTTCCATATTTGTACACATTTGAAATGGGATATTTGGAATGCTTTGATTGAAGACTGAACAGAGAAATCAAAATATTTCAATTTTAATTTATACTGAAAATTGTTTGGTCAAATGGGACTGGGATTTGAAATCAGTGTTTGACAGCAACATTGCCTAATAACCAAGCACCCTGTTACTGTGCAGCACTGTCATGATAAAAGTAAAGTAAGTTGTATTTCCATGTGGTGAAAGCATCAGCCATGCCAGGTTACCTTCAGTATTATTGTTTCCAAATGTTACCAATGAGACAAATACATTATTCCTGTGACTCAGCATTGTTTATAAATAGCATAAGATGGTTCACCAAGAACATTACCAAGTGTAAAATTTCATCATGAGTGGAAAGTTGTTAGAGTTCTCTTTAGTGTTCTTCTGGTAGGTTGTCTATAATTACCTCTGAATGTTCTTTTCACAATAGCTTTTGTGTATTTGAACCCTGCATTGACATTAATGATAAGATTGAATAGTTTTTCTTTATTAAACTTACAAATATTAATTGAATTACTCCTACAAATACACATTGATTAGTGGAATATAAAATAAGGCAAACATTTAGCAGGCATATGATTTGGTTCTTAAAAGAGCCCTGCAAACCATCTTTCATGGACCATAAAATTAAATCCTTTGTAGATATCAACTACTAAAGTAAATCACAAAATATCTTCAGTAAGATTTCTGCTAAACTGCAAATATGCTTTGTTTAAAGCGTGAGGTATAACCATGACTTCATAGAATTATTCCAGTGTCCTTAAGGATATGGGAGATGAACATTTACCTAATGAAAATTTATAATATGCACCGTTTGCTATGGACTAAGATTGTTGGACTGACTGTATATCCTAGGAGAAATGAAAGGTTGAATATAACCCTCTTTAGATAGATTAAATCACTACTAACCTATGGCATGTACTAGGGAGAGTCTAGGAGGAGGTAAACTTTAATATCTGTCCTTGTTTGTATTATTACCATGCCATGTTGTTCTGATTCTAGAGTGATGGCATGTTTTGGAACTCACTGTGGAGTCTGTGAAGTTCTTGCTTGTATCTAATTTGTCAATGTCAAAGCTATACATGCTGTATTTGGTTTGGGCACAAGTAACTTATCAGTTAGAGATAATTCTCTACTGAATTGATTGGGCTCATTTCAGTAAATGGAAACTAAACTAGGAATGGTAGACTTATAGAACAATTTAGTTTTTTTCAAAATTCTTACTTAAGTATATATTATTCAATAAAGTCTGATTGTGAGATGGCTATACATATTTAATTTACATATGTACACATATATGAATATATAAAACTATCAGCAGAAATTTTATAAGCATTGTAATAGATTTTTTCCCTCCTTGAACACTTTATAAAAGTATAGAATAAAAGTGTGTCATAGACACCTCAAGTACTAAATTAATTATGAAAGTAGCCTAGCAAGTTGCAAAGATAAACCCATCAAATAACACAACAGGTTGGGGAATTATATGTGTGTCTAAAGTGCAAACAACCTGCTCTTCCAAATATAATTTCTTATGAATTGAAAAAACTAAATGTATTGTCATAATTACATTTTGGTTTAATACAGTATGTGAAGGCACTTCACACTTTTTCTAAGTTCCATAGTCATCCTATAACATTCCTTTTTTTTTTTTTTTTTTTTTTTTTTTTTTTGTTTTTAAGAAGTCCTTGTTTAGAAAAGATGGTCAATACAGTATGGTGAACTCTGTTGATATCTAGAAGACACATCTTTTTCTGGCTGAGCAGCCTGCTGGCCACTGATGCAGAAGCCTCTCTGTCAGTTTTCCTGGCTGGATGACAATCTTGCAGCATTGTCTGCCACAGCAGGCTTCATTTTATCTCCTGCTGGGAATAGAGGCTTCTTGAAAATGTGTCTGGCAATGAAATTTATTTAGACCTGATGTGGGTGAGTTGCTCTGCAACCCATAATGCATAGCCATCTGTTCAGCTGAGACATCTCCATCTGGGTTCACTATACTTTCCATGTCCCATCTAACTATAGACACCTGAGACTATCTGAGAGTTAACTTGTATGTGATGACCAGACCACAGTGATTAAACTTATAAGGGTGTGTTTACTTGGGTATGGATGCTGATTGAGATTCAGTCTCCTGGGGGTATTGGTAGAAATAGGAAGGGATATCCTGCAGAAAGCAACAGACTTAATGATTATATTGGAGTTGTCCAATTAAGCCAAAGCAATTCACTGTTGTTTAGCCCACATAGGGAAGTAGACACTTGGGTCACATACGAGTAATCATGTAACCTCTCTGATTTTCACTCATTAATTGAAAGCTTAAGTTGAATGGCTAAAAGGGATATTTTTGCACTGAGTTTTCTTTAGGAAAAAAAATGTCTAAAAAAACTTTCATTTCAAGGTTGAGTGCTGAAATTAAGATGAAAAATATAAAACAGATTTAGATTGATAACTTGTCTTTTTCCAGTTACCTGACATGAATGATGCTGAAAGGAATTTGGGGAAGTATTACTGGTACCAGAATGCCTAGCTTTGCTGGGGGGCTCTTGTAGCATGAATAAATAAAAGATCTAGAGACTGATATTGGGGTTCAAACTTCAAGCAGAAGATCAGGAAAGCAAAGCAGTTTGTCATTAACTCTCATTCTACTTCAGACTGAAAGGTGATCCTGGCTCTACCAAACCTCAGACAATAACCTCTCTCCTCAGCATGGCTGGAGTATCTTGAGGCTTCAATGTCTTCCTATCTTCAGTGTGGTTAGAGAATGAATGCCTGATACTGAGTACTGAAGATGCTTCCCCTATCTTGTTTTCTTTCTTTTGTAAATATAAAATTGTTGGCTTGTTACTAGCATTTTTATTTGCTAGCTCTGTCTTAAATATTAACAGATCTCTATCATTCTAAGTGTTTCCATGTGTTCTTAGAGAAAGAGAGAGAGAAAGAGAGAGAAAGAGAGAGAGAAACAGAGAGAGAAAGAGAGAGAGCAGAACTTTTATCCTCTCATGGCCTATATTTTGACTTCTCTACTACATCTCCCAGAATTCTCCTTGTCTCCTAGAACTGCCTATCTTGCTTTCCTATTGGCCAACAGTGCTTTATTCATTAACTAATAAGAGAAACATATATACAGAATTACATCTCCCATCATCTCCTCCTTTTTGTCTAAATAAAAAGAAGGGATTTAACTTTAACATAGTAAAATATATAACAAATCAGTTATCAAATAACAACTATAGTTAACAATATTTAGTTCATTAACATTATCAGGAATTAAAGAAACCTTCTATCCTATCTTTTTTATTATAAAGTCTTATATGTAACTTATCTTTAATTCTAACTAAGGAGAACTATAAACATAACTATCTGTCTTAATCTCCATCAAAGACCGCAGAAGGATAATATATAAACTCTAGAAATGACAGAGACATCTTACTACCTGGAAGTCACCCGAAGTTCTTCCGTAAATTGGCACATCTATCTTTGGAACTTAGGTCATAGTGAATCTGGCAGACTTCTCAGCAAAGGAGGAAACTTTAAACTGTCTACCTGTATTGGTAGTTTGTCAGAAACATTTCTCTGTGTCCTGCAGAATGTGTGGCAGACTCTTCCATGAAACAGAAACCCTGTAGAATTGACCATCATGTTTTATCAGTCACTTTTCTGTGGGTCCTTCGTCTACTTCATAAAGCATATAGTTAAACAGTCTAGACAAGAGCAGTATCTGGCCCAAATAGCTAATCTTGCCATATTAGCTCTGATCTTATATACCCTTCTAGTGCTCATCTTGAAGGTATGTGGTCACAGGTACAGAGATCTTCTAAGTGTGAGTTGGTGAGTTATTTCTATTTAGGACTGTATCAATCCTGTGTAGAACTTGGTGGCCTTGGACTCACAGAAATTCATCTACCTCTTAATGCTGAGTCTTAAGATTAAAGGTGTGTACTACACCTTCTAGTTTCTTGCTGCTGGGATTAAAGGTGTGTATCACCAATTGCCTGATCTCTATAGCTCCAGGCTGACTTTGCTTTCAGAATCCTTAGGCAAGCTTTAATAAATCACAAATAATATATCACCAGAGGCTCTGACCTCACCATATTGATTGGCCAAATAAAAACCTGCTCATGAATTTAGTAATCAGTTGAGTGTCTCAGTTAATGTTTCTATTGTTGCAATAAACCACTCTGAGCAGAAGCAACTTATGGAGAAAGAGATTCATTTAACTTTACACTTCTGGGAGCAGTATTTTACTTAAAGGAGTCAAAACAGTAACCTGGAGGCAGGAACTGATGTAGAGGTAATAAGGTTGTTGCTTATTGGATTGCTCTTCATGGCTTTCTTAGCTTGCTTTCTCATAGCTGTTAGGGTGGCTAGCCTAAGAATGATACATATACAGTGATCCAGGTCCTTTCACATCAATAAGGAATCAGGAAAATGAATTACAGGGATTCCTATAGACCAATATGGTGGACATATTTTCCCAATATTAAGTTTCCCTTTCACATGACTCTAACTTGTGCTGAGCTGATATTAAACTAGCACCATTAGGTCTGACATCACATCTTAATCTTAACCACTAGAATTACTTCTCAGTGAATGAAAAGTCATATTTACAATTTGGCACTAATTTTTTTTCATCTTAATCTGAGATATTTCTAGTGGACATTAAGAGCAATATGTTGTTCTGTCTGAAACCTGTATACTCTATCTTAGTTATGAACCCTGGTAAACAATTTAAATAACCTTCACCTCCAAGAGGTTAGGTATAGGACAAATTTCACCAGAGAATTGCATACTCCTACACAAGACTGGTTCAGATTATTATATTTTGGGTCAGTGTTACTTCTGATCAGATCATCAAAACTTTGTATATTTCAGCTACATATATAATGTTACCAACTTTTAGAATGACATACAAGATTCACACAGCATAATACTAAGGAATTATAGTCACATGATGGTAAAAGGGTATGACCTAAAAAATAACAACTAAAGGGAGCATGGATAGATCAAGGTCTGGAAGAAACCCAAGCAGAACAATTTTGGCTCCCTTAAAGTTACAAGTTCTTGTTTAGAGTTACTTCCTTCTGATTATTCAAAAACTATTGAAAACTAAGCAGTGTTCAATAATCTTTCTGTGTCCATTGTCTTTATTGGAGTTCAACTGGAAGATTCTTGATTGACTGTCTGACTCTTATTTTCCAGATCTTCTTAGAGTTTTGAGAGAAATATATAACTGATAATGATGTATTTCACAGTCACATTACATTTCCCTGGAATACTATCTGTTGATAAAAATACCAGGTGGATAAAGACAATCTTGACCTTGGGCAAGACATTTCAAAAGCTTAATTTTCACTTCCAGCAGTCTTCAGGGAATGCTAGGTCTTTCTTTAGATAAGGTATTGTTTTACTTCTGTTGTTTGGTGATGTCAGTGTTGTTTGTTTGTTTTTATACAATAGTTCCCTTACAAATGCAGGAAGATATAGGCATGTTTATTTTACCACACAGTCTTTTGTGTCTAAACCCATTTGAACAAGTACATCTGTCTGCCCTAGCCTCCAAGTCTTTTAAGCTTCTGGTCACCATTAAATGCTCCTGCTTTCATTTCTCTGTGAAAAATAATATTTCTCCACATTTTTGTTTAAAAAACTCTATTTTACTAATTTGGTGACTTATTTGTAGTATCCACTCAATTTCTATATTGTTGGTCAATATTGCTAAATTTACATGTCTTTAATGTAGTCAGGTATGTTTTCTGAATATAGTTTTAATCATAATTGCTTGCTATCTGAGAAAGAGATCATAACATTTCATATTACTAGTGATTAATAATGAATTGTGTAATTGTGAATTTAGTTAGGATATTTTTTTTTTGAGAAGGATATGATTATAGCCTGTAAAAAGCATTGAGAGGAACTCCCTGGGTTGGCCCCTGATCCTGCTGCTCTGGTGTCCTATCAAGAGCACCCTTGGAGCTCTGATACACCCCCACCCATCCCCACCGTGAGCCTGCCCCCCCCATGCCCTACTCTGCCCACTGTCCTGCCGCTCTGGTTGAGCACTGGGACTGAGGGTGGAGCCAACAGTCCACCCTACTTTGGAGACTCCTCAGAGCATCTCTGAACAAAGGAGACCTGACTATCCACTCAGGACCACCCTTAATTTCCACATGCTTGGTCTCTGACTCAACCTCCAGTCCTTGGCTGGAGTCCCGGGCCCCTCCCAGAGATCCCCCTATCTCTGTGGGTCCACTCTGAGTTCCAGCCAGCAAGATCTTTGACCCCCAAATCAGGGCATCTGCTAAAGAAAGAGGCCTCAGCTGGAGAGTCCCAGTTTCCAGTGAGATCCCACTATGCTGCAAAAACCTTCCCAAGTTTCAGCTCAGCCTTTGTCCTCTTCCGCCACCTATTGGCCAGAGGTGAGTCTTGGGCCAATCAGGGCTGCCTCTCCCCTACACCTCTTCCCCCCCTCCCCCGCCCCTGAACTAACCTGGGTTGGCCCCTGATCCTGCTACTCCTGTGTCCTGTCCCCATCGAGAGCACCCTTGGGTCTCTGATAAAACCCCACCCATCCCCACCACGAGCCTACCTCCCCCCAGCCTGTGCCCTATCCTGCCCACTGTCCTCCTGCTCTGGTTGAGCACTAGGACAGAGGGTGGAGCCAATAGTCCACCCTAATTCAGAGACCCCTCGGGGCAAATCTGAACAAAGCCTATCCACACTGGATCACCCGTAATTTCTACCTGCTTGGTATCTAACACCACCTCAAGTCCTCTGCTGGAGTCCCAGGTCCCTCCCAGAGATCTGCCTATCTCTGCAGATCCACTCTGAGCTGGCAAGAACCTTGACCCCAAAAGCAGGACTACTGCTAAAGAAAGAGGCCTCAGCTGGAGAGTGCCAGTTTCCAGTGAGATCAGACTATCCTGCAGACACTTCCCAAGTTTCAGCTCAGCCTTTATCCTCTTCTGCCAGCTATCGGCTAGAGCCATTGGCTAGTGGCATCTTCTACTGGATCCTGAGCCCTGACTCCATCCCTGGGTCCCTGTCTTTGGAGAGACCACCTATAGAGCTTGGACCACCCAGAGCTACAGATATTGAATCTCTGACCCACATAAGCCCACCGGGGAAGTAACATAGAGAGAAGGGGAGACACCACAAACACCTACTGGAAGAAGCTATGGGTAGACGGCAATACAAGAAAACACCTAACAACAGAAAGACAAGCATGGCACCACAAAAATATAGGGAATCTACAACAAGTAGAATGGAACACAACAACAAAGCAGAGGAATCAGAAGGGAATGACTTAAAAATTACCATCATAAAAATGATAGAGGCCCTCAAAGAAGATGTGAAAAAATCCTTTAAAGAAATGGAGGAAAAATCAAACAAAAAAGTGGAAGAAATGAACAAATTCCTTAAGGAAAGTACAGAAAGCCAAGAAAAAACAATTAAGCAGGTGAAGGAAACAGTTCAAGACTTGAAAACTGAAATAGAGAAAATAAAGGCAACACAAACCAAAGGAATGCTGGAAATAGAAAAACAGGGCAAAAAAATGGGAACTACAGACACAAGCATAACCAACAGAATTAAAGAAATGGAAGAGAGAATCTCAGGAGCAGAAGGTAAACTAGAAGAAATAGCTTCATTGACCAAAGAAAATCATAAATCCAACAAAACCTTAACACAAAACATCCAGGAAATGTGGGACACCATGAAAAGGCCAAACCTAAGAATAATAGGCATAGAGGAAGGTGAGGAAACCCAGCTGAAAGGTGCAAAAAACATATTCAACAAAATGATCGAGGAAAACTTTCGAAATCTGAAGAAGGACATGGTCATGAAAGTACAAGAAGCATCCCAAACCCCAAATAGGCTGGACCAAAGAAAAAAGACCCCTAGACATATAATAATCAAAACACCTACCATACAGAATAAAGAAAGAATATTAAGAGCAGCGAAGGAAAATGGACAGGTAACATATAAAGGCAGGTAGCATAAAGGTATATCAAAATTATACCTGACTTCCCCATGGAAACTCTCAAGGCCAGAAAGTCCTGGATAGATGTTATAAAAGTATTAAGAGAACACGGATGCCAGCCTAGGCTACTATATCCAGCAAAACTCTCAATCACTATAGATGGAGAAAACAAGATATTTAATGACAAAACCAGATTTTCCCAATACGTATCAACAAATCCAGCCCTACAGAAATATTGGAAGAAAAACTACAACACAAGGAAGGTTGTGTTGCCCACAATAATGTAGGCAACAGATAATCCAAATACACCAGAAACCAAGATTAAAGCAGAACTGATATATTCACAGTACCACTGCCAAAAACAAACCAAACAAACAAGCATCAACAATCAATGGTCCTTACTCACCCTCAACATTAATAGTCTGAACTCACCTATAAAAAGACACAGGCTAACAGAATGGATAGGAAGACAGAGCCCATCCTTCTGCTGCATATAACACATCTAAGTTTCAAAGATAGACATTACCTCATGGTAAAGGGTTTGGAAAAGATATTCCAATCAAATGTAACCAATAAGCAAGCAGGCATGGCTATCCTAATATCTAACAAGTTAGACTTCAAACCAAAATTAGTCAAAAGAGATGAAGACAGTCATTTCATATTCATCGCAGGAGAAATCCATCAACACAAAAAGTCTCAGTTCTGAACATCTATGCCCCTAATACAAAGTCACCCACATTCGTAAAAGAAACACTACTTAAAGTCAAAGCTCATATAAAACCTCACGCACTTTTAGTGGGTGACTTCAACACACCAATCTCAACACTAGACAGGACCACAAATCAGAAACTCAACAAAGAAACAAAAGAACTAACAGAAGTTATGTCTCAACTGGGGTTAACGGGCATCTATAGAACATTCCATCCAAAGACAAATGAATATACCTTCTTCTCTGTTCCACATGGAACCTTCTCTAAAATCCACCACATACTAGGTGACATAACAAACCTCAACAGATACAAGAGAATAGGAATACTCCCATGCATCTTATCGGGCCACCATGCTTTAAAATTGGAATTCAACAACACATATAGTAGAAAACCTGCAAACTCATGGAAACTGAACAATGTGGAATTGCGCCATACCTGGGTCAAGAAGAAATAACGAAATTAAGGAGTTTCTAATATTCAACGAGAATGAGGATACAACATACCTGAACTTATGTGACACCTTGAAAGCAGTGCTATGAGGGAATTTCATTGCACTAAGTGCTCATATGAAGAAAACAGAGGATAGTCACATAAGAGAATTAACAGTGCAACTGAAAGCTTTAGAGCAGAGAGAAGAGATCTCACCCGGAGGAATAGATGCCTGGAAATAATCAACTTGAGTGCTGAAATCAACAAAATAGAAACAATACAAAAAAAAATCAATGCAACAAAGAGTTGATTTTCTGAAAAAAAAATCTACAAGATAGACAAACCTTTATCCAATTTAACAAAAAAGCAGAGAGAGAACATGCAAATTAACAAAATCAGAAACAAAATGGGGGACATAACAATGGACACAGAGGAAATCCAGACAATTCTCAGGTCATACTTTGAAAATCTGTATTCAAAAAAAAATTGAAAATTCAAAGGAAATGGACAAATTTCTGGATAACTATCACTTACCAAAATTAAATCAAGACCAGACAAACAACTTAAATAGACCTATAACCCGCAATGAAATAGAAGCAGTCATCGAAAGACTTGACTTCCAATCAAATAAAGTTCAGGGCCAGAAGGATTCAGTGCAGACATTCTACCAGACGTTCAAGGAAGAACTAATACCACTATTCCTCAAACTGTTCCACAAAATAGAAACAGAAGGTTCATTGCCAAACTCTTTATGAGCCCACAATAACCTTGATACTCATGACTCACAAAGACACAAATAAGAAAGAAAACTACAGACTAATATCCCTGAAGAACATCGATGCAAAAATACTCAATAAAATACTGGCAAACTGAATTCAAGACTACATCAGAGAAATCATCCACCATGGCCAAGTAGGCTTCATCCTTGGAATGCAGGGATGGTTTAACATACAAAAATTTATAAACGTGATCCACCATGTGGAAAAATAAAAACCATATGATTATCTCCCTAGAAGCTGAAAATCCTTCGACAAAATTCAAAACTCTTTCATGAGATAGAGTCAGGGATAACAGGATCATACATAAACATAATAAGAGCAATATACAGCAAAGCAACAGCCAACATCAAACTGAATGGAGAGACACTTAAGCCAATTTCTCTAAAATGAGGAACAAGACAAGGCTGCCCTCTCTCTCCATATCTCTTCAATATCATACTAGAAGTTCTAGCTAATGCTGTAAAACAACAAAAGGAGATCAAGGGGATCCAAATTGGAAAGGAAGAAGACAAACTGTCTCTATTTGCAGATGATATGATGGCTTACATAAGCGACCCAATAAACTCTACCAGGGAACTCCTACAGCTGATAAACACCTTCAGCAAACTAGCAGGATACAAGATAAACTCAAAAAAATCAGTAGCCCTACGGTTTTCAGACAACAAAGAGACAGAGAAAGAAATCAGAGAAACATCACCCTTTACAATAGCCACAAGCAACATAAAGTATCTTGGTGTAACGCTTACCAAACAAGTAAAAGACCTATATAATAAGAACTCTGTGGCTCTAAAGAAAGAAATTAAAGAAGATACCAGAAAATGGAAAGATCTCCCATGCTCTTGGATAGGTAGTATAAACAGTAAAAAATGGCAATCTTGCCAAAAGCAATCTACAGATTCAATGCAATTCCCATTAAAATCACACCACAATTCTTCACTGACCTTGAAAGGACAATAATCAACTGTATATGGAAAAACAAAAGACCCAGGATAGCCAAAAATACCCTATACAATAAAAGAACTTCAGGAGGCATCACCATTCCTGACTTTAAGCCCTACTACAGAGTTATAGTTCTGAAAACAGCCTGGTATGGGCGAAAAAAATTGACAGGTAGAACAATGGAATAGAATTGAAAATCCTGATATTAACCCACACATCTATGAACACCTGATTTTCAACAAAAGAGCTATAATTATACAATGGGGAGAAGACAGCATCTTCAACAAATGGTGCTGCCACAATTGAATGAGGGTTTATAGAAGACTGCAGATAGACCCATGTCTTTTGCCAAGTCCAAATGGATCAAAGACCTCAACATAAATCTAGCAACAATGAACCTTTTAAAAGAGAAAGTAGGAGGAAACCTTGAACAAATTGGTATAGGAGTCCACTTCCTGAACATAACTCCAGGGGCACAGACACTGACAGAAGCGATTAATAAATGGGACCTCTTCAAACTTAGAAGCTTCTGTAAGGCAAAGGACATAGACAACAGGACCAAATGGCAGCCCACAGACTGGGATAAATTTTCACTAATCCTATACCCAACAAAGGGCTGATCTCCAAAATATTTAAAGAACTCAAGACACTAGTCAACAAAATACCAACTAATCCTATTAAAAAATGGGGTACAGAACTGAGGAAAGAATTCTCATTAGAGGAAATAAAAAAAGGCTGAAAGACACTTAAGAATGTGCTCCACCCCTTAGCTATCAGGGAACTGCAAATCAAAATAATTTTGAGATACCATCTTACTCCTGCCAGAATGGCTAAAATTAGAAACACCAGTGATGGCTCATGTTGGAGAGGATATGGAGAAGGGGGAACACTCCTCCACTGCTGGTGGGAGTGCAAACTCGTACAGCCATTTTGGAGATCAGCACAGCGGTTCCTCAGGAAAATGGGAATTAGCTTACCACAGGACCCAGCAATCCCCCTCTTAGGCATATACCCAAATGTTCAACATCCATGCAACAAAGACATCTGTTCAACTTTGTTCATAGCAGCACTATTTGTAATAGCAAGAAACTGGAAGCAACCTAGATGCCCCTCAATTGAAAAATGGTTAATGAAGATGTGGCACATCTACACAATGGAATACTACTCTGCAGAAAAAAAATAATGGTATCTTGAAATTCGCAGGCAAGTGGATGTCACTTGAAGAAACTATCCTGAAAGAGGTAACCCAGTCATAAAAAGAGGAACACAATATGTACTCACTCATATATGGATTTTAGAGATAGATCAAAGGATCACCAGCCTATAATTCACACCACCAGAGTAACTAGGATACAAGGTGTATTCTAAGAGATTCATATAAAGTTCCTCACAGAACTGGGAAGGGACAAGTCCCCCAGAGCTCAGGGGAAGTGGGGGGGGAGCAGTGAATTGAGAGAGAAGTAGGAGAAAACGAAGAGGAGCAAAGGAAAATGCATGGGACCAGGAAGATTGAGTCCGGGTAGGAATAGAACACAGGAGAGAGAGAGAGAGAGAGAGAGAGAGAGAGAGAGAGAGAGAGAGAGAGAGAGAGAGAGAGAGAGAGAGAGAGAACATTAAAAAAAGCCAATATTGGTTTGAAGATAAAATTGAACACAAAGATAGATCTAGAGAACTACAAGACTGCTGCCAAATAACAATTTGAGCTTCCCTGAAAAAGCTACCATAAATGCCCTTCCCGGAGAGTAAAATCAACAACTAACTTATCCATGGAGCCCTCAACTAATACCTGTTGGAAACAGGAGCAAACACCTATACATAAACACTGAGTCAAGTAGAATTCAGATGCAGATGGAGAGGACAAGACCAGGCAGCAGAAACACATAGAGACAGCTTACCTGAACAAGGAGGAGCTAATGGGCCACCAGACTGATAGCTGGGAAGCCAGCATGGGACTGACTCAGGCCGCTGAATATGGGTCTCAGCCAGAAGGACTGAGCAGTCTAAGGGACCTCAGACAGTAGAGCCAGGATGTATTCCTGGTGCACAAAAGGACTTTGCGAACTCATCCCCCATGGAGGGATAACTGCCTTAATCTAGAGACAGGAGAGAAGCCCTAGTCCCTACTTCACATGACCTGTCAGATCTACATGACCCCAACTGGATGGCATTGCCCTACATATGGAATTGGGGTGGGGAGATGGGAGAAGAGGGTGTTTAGAGTGCAGGTGAGAGGGCAGAGAGGGTAAAAGAGAGGGAAGAATGGAGGGAGGGAGAGGGAATTTGGATCGACATGTAAAACAAGAAATTAAATAAAAAAAATGCTTTGACTCCAAAATTTAAGTTCAAGGACAAGTTACTGGGGAAAAGCATTTCTAATTGTGTTTCCACAGAAAATGAAAAGCTGTGGCTTCCTTCCAGACTAATGTGGTTTGATCAAGCCAGACTGCCTGAAGCAGAGTACCAGGTGAGTCTACATTCAAAACAGCTGGACAAAGCAGCCTTACAGACTACGGCCAGTATTTCTGCATCTTGTTAGAATTCCCCATGACAGTGCCCCTTAGCAGCAAGAAGTAGTTTGGAATGAATGACGTCCAAATTCCCAAATATTGTCTATAAATGTTTGTTTTCATTTAAATAGACTTGGTTATATAAAATAAATATATGTTAGAAAAAAAGCATTGAGATTACAATGCTCAAATAGAATTTATTGCTCAAATTCAATAAATTATTATGGTAGCCAGTAATTCCAATAAAATGTGTATTCAATATGTAGTAAGTCATAAAAACATTTATTACCACAAAGGCATCACTGCCATTACCGATATGACAAGTTGTTCTTCTGATGGTACAACATGGACATTTCTAATAAAAGACAGGAGCTCCTTCCAGCACATTCTTATTGTTATTTTCCTGACACTTTCTCCATATCGTGGATATTTTATTCTAGTGTAGGCTGTTTTAAAACTATTTAGACAAGTCTGGATACAGTTAAGCATAAAGCCTCCTGACCATATTTGAAAGAAAGATTTATACACTTCAAAGCTAGGGGCATGAGAACTCAATGAAAGATTTGTCTCCTGACTACAGCCCTATCAGAAAACTTTTATAGGTAGAACCCAAAGATTTGCTTCATGGAATCTTGAGTTGTTTGTGGAATAAGAAGTCATGGTCTAGGTAATGATGTGTGAGCTGATGATGGCCAGATGTAGATTATTTCCTGTTTTGTGGATATGTCATATGGATTCTTGCTGCTTTAGGACACAGGGGAACTGCTTCAGCAACCCACAGAATTTGCAGAAGGCTTGAGCTTGGGGATGAGTTAACGCAAGACCTCAGAATTGACTGGGAAATGGTCTAGGATTTGAGCTGTATAGAAAATGTTTTCTTCATTCTAATACAGGTAAGGCCTTAGGCAATGAGGGAGCAGGAAACATCCATCTACCAAAAATATAGGTCATTTCCCTTCACATGAGATGAGTCTCTTTTTTCCTGTAACAGCTCAAAGAAAAGAGAGGGCTCGAGGTCCTCTCTTACCTGAACCAACCATTTTTTCTATATTCATGCACTAAGACAAGGATTCCTATTACAGCTATGATCATTCTCATACAACAAGACAAGTTGTCCCATCCTTGTGCACAGAGTCAGAGGTATAATCTATGAGTGCACATTTTTTTGGATCAAAGAAGGAATAAGGAAGAGGAATAGGTAAACGGGATTGTGTGCTGGAAGCAAAGAAATTAACCAGACCCCATTAAAGTTAATGGCATCTGTTATATAGCCCATTCTTATTCTAAAGTATATAATCCTTGTTTTCTTATCTCTTAATTGAAAATATAAATTTTCTCATGTTATTTATATGTATGAGATTTTTTTGTGAATAATGTATGCATACCATGTGCATGTTTGGTACTTTTGGGGGCCAGAGAAGAGCATTGTACCTCCTGGAACTGGTGTTATGGATGGTTGTGAGCCACTTTGTAGGCACTAGAAATTCAACCCAGATCATCTGCAAGAACAGCAACTGCCCTAAATCACCAAGCCTTCTTTTTAGATCCCAAATTAATTTTTCAATCAATGGAGAAAAAGAATCCACCAGACAAGTTGGTATTACTACAAGGCTAGTAAAGTGCTTCAAAAACAGAGGATAAATCTGTGACTGATGACTTTGTGACAGAAATGTCTATGATTAGTAGCTATGATATTTTTCCAAGGCAGGGTTTCTCTGTAGCTTTGGAGCCTATCCTGAAACTCACTCTGCATACAAGGCTGGCTTTGAATTAATAGAGATCCACTTGCCTCTGCCTTTGGAGTGCTGGGATTAAAGTGGTGCACTACCACTGCCTGGCCCAGTAGCTGTGATCTTTGATTTAGTTACTCCCATTGATAAGGATCTGGAGGGTTTATCTTAGTTGGTGTGGAGGAACAGCTAAGAATAAAAAGGGATCTAGTCCTAAAATGTTCCTACCTTAATTACCCTATCAGTGAAATCTGGCCTTCATTTTGTAATTTGTAGTGTCTGTAATGTTAAACAACTAGAGTGTGCTATTTCTAACATAATGCCAGATTTATGAATGTGTTTTAGGCAGGATTGGTCATCTGGAAATCATCAGAAATGTTATATAGCCCATTGATTTACCTGTCTATATCCTTCTGGGATTCTTTTCCTCTCTGTGTATGCTTAGGAACTCACATAGGAAAGTATTGTTGTGTGACACTCCCTTGGGAAACAATTGTGTTTCCTGAAGTTTGGTGATGACATGAGAAAAGACAAGAGAGAGAAGATAGAGAAGGCACATGAAAAAAGAAGGTTTTGAATCTGGAACTTTCCTTTTTATCTCATAGTCATGACTCAGAGCAAATTTTTGATAGTGAAACATTGGGGATGATCTGGGGCTTTCTTTTCTGTGTTTCAGCTAGAGAGACTAGTAGAGAAAGTGCTTGCAAAAAGGAGAAGGTGGTAGATCAAGTGCCACTGCCCTATCCTCACCTATTGAGGCTATTGGGAGACTAGTAGTTATGAACTTGGTAAAGTCATCATAGATGAGAATAACAGTTACTTATATGCTGTTACTTCTGCATATGCAGTTACTGCATGCTTGCCATCCCAAACTTTTTATTCAGCTCCTGAATTTAGAGGTGTTTTAGTGTTCTGCAAGTCATTCAAGACTCTATGTGTGTTTTGTTATTATATTTTATTCAAGTGTTTACTTCCTGCATCTTTAAAGGCAAGGCACATTGTGATTTAAACATATGTGCTAGCACTTTTCATACTGTTTTTAATCCAAGTATACATTCCAAAGCCCAATTAAACAATGGATTGAGAATTATGTAGATAGAATAATACCCCTATCCTTGGACCATATGTATAATATAAATATGTGACCTTATCAGGAGAGAAGAACTTTGTAGTTGTTATTTGGTTGACAAAATTAAGATGTAGTTAATAATTATGTATTGTTTGGATGAGATGAATATTGAAGGGCTCTTAAAATTAAAACTTTCCAAAGCTTACTGATAGTTTGGTACTATGAGGAGACTGACAAAAAGAGAGTATGTACATACATAACTACACACACACACACACACACACACACAGACACACACACACACACACACATACACACACACACACACACACACACACACACACACATTCTAATTTTCATGAATCCATTTAGGAACAACACTAAGGGCCCTCTATATGTTCTCTCATTTAGACAGCACTCAACACCATCTCAGACAAGTACTAGTGCACACTCTTTTTGTTACATTTAAATTACAAACAAGCCTGTTTTACATGTCAGTCCCAGTTCCCTCTCCCTCCTATCCTCTCCTTCACCCCCCCCCAAAGAACCCCTATCTCATCTCCTTTCTGCTCCCAGGGATGATGAGGCCTTCCACAGGGGGGAGGGTTCATCAAAATCTATCAAGTCATTTAGAGCATGGCCTAGACCTTCCCCTAGGCTGAGAGTGTATCCCTCCATAGGGAATGGGCTCCCAAAGTCCATTCATATACTATGCATACATACTGATATACTACCAGAGGCCGCATAGACTGCACAGACCTCCTAACTGACATCCATATTCAGGATGTATGGGTTGGTTCTGTACTGTTTGCTGAGCTATCAGTCTGGGGTCCATGAACTCCCCCTTGTTCAGGTCATCTGTTTCTGTGGGTTTATCCAGCCTGGTCTTTGCCCCTTTGCTCATCACTCCTCCCTCTCTGCAACTGGATTCCAGGAATTCAGCTCAGTGTTTAGCTGTGGGTGTCTGCTTCTGCTTCCATCAGCTACTGGATGAAGGCCTTAGGATGGCATTTAAGGTAGTTATCAATCTCATTATTAGAGAAAGGCATTTAAGGTAGCCTCTCCACTATTGCTCAGATTCTTAGTTGGGGTCATCCTTGTAGTGAATATTCTTACAAATAATATCTTAGTACAGTGATTATTTAAGATTCTCTACTTAGTAACATAGTAAATGCAGAAAAGTGACTGGTTAGGCTTATCTGCAAACTCTTTGCATGGTCTAAGCAACCAGACAATAAATTCAAAACTACGCCTGCTGGGTGCATTGACATTTTTCTTTATTTAAGTGTATTGTTTCAAGCAAAGGAATACAAACAATTAGCAGCATTATAAACTAACAATATTTAATAATATGAAAATAATAACCCACATTGAAAGGTGACTTTTCTAAACCCCTAAACTTATTGTATTCCTAGATAACTATAGCATCCCCATAAACTTTCTTTTTCCTAAAGGAGCCTAGCATCATATTACAACATTTAATTAAAAATAATAGATGCAGCATTTATACATCAGAAATATTAAGATCACAATTATGCTTATTTTGGTGGATTTTTTTCATACAGTGTGTTTTGAGTCTATTCATTGTCAATGGCTAACTCTTCCCATTCAACATTGATTCTACACAAACACATTTTTGGTATGTTTTTTCCTTATCAAAGCCAATTTGTGTTGTTTAGATATTCTCTGAAGTGTGATTTTTCCACTATAGAATGGTTAACTCACCAGTTTCTAACTTTTATAGACACAGAGTCTGCCACTCTCAGTAGTTAACAAATGTCAGTTACTAGTGATGGATATTCATGCCCAACTCCCCTTACCATGCTTAGATTTGGTGTGACTTGAACCTGCACAGGTTCTGTAAATAATGCCCCAATCACTTTGAGTTCATATGTCAGCTGTTCTCTTGTGTCCAGAAGATACATTCTCTTTGTTGTTATATTCCAGCTCTGGTTCTTGCACTCTTTCCATCGCCCTTTTCCACAATGATTTCTGAGCTTTCAGAGAGAATAAATGACATGTGTGTCCTAGTGATATATAAATAAATTTTAGGTTGAGCATTCTTCATTCTCTTATTTTCTGTGACTTGGCCAATTATGGATCTCCGTGTTAGTCACTATCTCCTAGAAATAGAAGCCTCTCTGACAAGCATATGTAGATGACTTAATTCACAACTATTCAGATTAGTCTTAATACTAATGTTCATAACATCTACTGGTTCTCCACTAGATTCCCTGACCTCTCTAGTCATAGGTTCTTGGCTTTACAATGGTGTCAGGTCTCGAATTTATCTTGTGTAGTAGGAATTAAAACAACCCATGAAGTAGTTATTTGGATGATAGTCAAACCAGTAGTGTATGAGAAGGGATATATTGCTAGGTCAGTTCATAGTTCACAGTGTTGATAGCTGGGTGAGATTTATGACTGTTTCTCTCGTTTCTTAATTTACATGTCACCTTCCTGCCCTGTGATGGCTGGCCAGTCCAAATGGAATTTCTAGGTCAATTCAGACTTGATTTCTCCATATTCTATGACTTGAATATGTGTTATCTTCAACAATTCAGTGTTATCACAACACTGGAGGGTAAGGAAGTGTACTGACAAAGTCTTGTACTATGTGGAGACACATAACTCATCGACTAACCGCAACACATTCTTGTAAATGGACTTTTTATTTGTTAGTTTCTGATGTTGGGTAGGGGCATCATTGCTGTATTAAATAGTTCCATTTTGTTCCTTTTACATATGTTCATATAAAAAAATAATACACACACATACACAGAGAGAGAGAGGGGGGGAGGAAGCTTCTACAGTAGTAGATTTATATAGGACTTTTAAAAAAGCTAATGTTAATTATTTCTCACCATAATTTTACTTCTATCATATCCTTTCCCTTCCCCAGTTTACCCCTTACTATTGAACTATGCTGATTAATTTTTACTGTCAGCTTGAGTAACATAGGGAGAGGGAACATTGTTTGAAGAATTACTTTGATAGGGTTTGCTTGTAGCCACATCAGTGGGGAATTGTACTGATTGATGATTGATTTGAAAGGCTCAAGGCTACTGTGAATATTGCCATACCTTGTGGGTATTACTGGGATATGTAAGAAAACTGCCAAATAAGACAGAGAACAAGCCAGCAAACATGTATATCTATGTTTTCTGATTCAGTTCCTACTAGAATTTCTTTTACAAGTACACTAAACAATGGATTCCATACCCTGTAATTATAAGATGAAATGAATGATTCCTAAGTTGAATATCATTCCTAAGTTGTATATATATATATGTGTGTGTGTGTGTGTGTGTGTACAATTTTTCTAGTGACATTATAACTAGTTGATTGTTATGAGATGAATTGATATATACAAAAAGCAGAGACAGACAGAAATACAAGGCATAGAAGCACTCTGCTTCTACATGAAAAATTGAGTTCTTGTACTATAAATAAGTCATTTAAAAAGTTACTTTGCTTTTCAATTGCTTCTAGATGACATAATCTTGTTCTACCATCTAATATCTTTAAGGCAAAAACTACAACTTCTGATTTCTGCTGTCAATAAAATAACATTTCATCAATTACATAGGTCCTGCCATTGTTACAACTGAACCTAAAGAGAATAGAAATTAACTGAGTATAGATGATATCTTCATTTAATTGAAGTATATTGAGGTAGACCAGTTTGTGTTTATGAATGATAAGCCTGAGTTAGATGTTGAACAACACAGAGATGAATTCTTCTTTTCCCATGAGTCAATCTTTCAGCACACATTGATATGATTGGGGACTGAGACCTGAATTAGTTATGAAAAGAGCCTTTGTCATAAATGTAAAAGGTTTTTTTTTTTTCTCCTTTGGGGTTTAATTACAGTTTGCTTCATGAATTCCTTCAAATACTACACTTGGAAATTTGTACTCTAATGATATGATCAGGATCATTGTCAAAGGAAAAACATGAGAAACAGTGTCGAGAGGAAAGCAGACATTCTGATTAAGACAAAATGTTCAAATACAGATAGCTCTCACAGTTTTGGGATTTATTTTTCTGTGCATTTATAGAAACAGTCTTCGTTGCTGAAGGAAATATTTCAAGACTTTTAAAATACAGGTTAACAAAATACAAATAAAGGGAAATTAGGTATTTAGAAGAAAAATTTAGAGCTTTAGGAAATAAAATTCTCTCTGGGGTAATGCTACTAAAGTTGTGCGTAACCTGAATTTTTCTGTGTAGACAATATCAGAGTATGGGATATTGCACCTCTCATTTCTGCAGGCATATTTGTATTAGCTTGTGTTAAATTCCACAGGGTTAACAGACTTGTGTGTTATCTATGTACCATTTTAACTTCTCACCTCAGGACCTGGTATGTCTAGATTATAAAAACAAAGGAGTTTGATTATTGGGGAAAGTATGATTATTAGCTTTGGAAGTCCAAAGCTCTAAGTTTATCTTGGGCATTAAAAACTTCCTTAGTATAAATATCATCCTTATCTCTTTAAAAGTACAGGTGATATTTAAATGCAAAGGAAGTAAGTGCTACCTTTTTAAACTTCTGTGTTTTGAGTTTACATTGTGACCCCTCCTGGGGCCGTATTTTCATTTATACTTTCCATTCATTACTAATATCTACTGACATTGCTTCCTCTGTTGTACTGCCAGAATAGATTGAGGACACCTAGACTGAATCAGATACTAGAAGCAGCAGAAAGTGATTACAGGTGGCATCTGGCAGGAGCCATTTTCTTTTTAAGGCTTTGGCATGTCATTATCGCTAAATAAGTTCTATTAGCTACCTAAAGGCACCAAATGTAACATATGAGATTATGGCAATCAATCAATGTATGTATGTATATATATATATATATTCACTGTAATTCACATTCACTGACCTGTGCTCATTTGGAAATGAATTCCAGTTTAAATTTCTTAGTTGCTTCTATATGGTGTAAATATTTCTGAAAACTGTTCTTCCATGCTAAAAACAAATGGTAACAAGAACTGTTCTTCAGCAGATATTGGTGTATTAATAAACCATATCATCAGTTTTATTCATTATTCAAATTACTAGTGTTGCAAATTTAATAAATTATACATATATATATTTAATCAACTATATTTATAAGATGTAGACTAATTGACAGTTTTTTGTTTGAAATGATGGTTCATTACCCAGTAATTCCCTAAACATAACAATTGACATAGCCATGGTAATATACAGCAATCTGTATTCATTTAATGACAGACGTGTACTTACTGTTGACTGAGTGTCATACAGATTTTATATGGTGTTTATATTGACTTACTTTACATGTGAATATGAGTATAACAAGCCTCAGTTGCTAAACAGCTTCTTATTTCTTACAACCATATCTAATTTCTGTTCCTATATTTATTTAAATTCTGTAAATCTTTTTGGGTTCAACATGTATTTTATGGTTAAAAATTATTGTTTATTTTTAGCAATATTTAATGCCTTCTCTACTTTCTATATACCTCCGTAAGAAAGATATAAATAGGAACATCAGGTTTATTTTTCCTATAGTCACTGAGTGTTATGTCCCCAATATACTTGATTTTTCTTATATAAATTCATTCCATTTTTACTGGATGTGTAAGTTTTTCTTCAGTGATTTCATTTTGTCATATCTGTGATTGATTCCGTCAAGAAAGTATAGGATAATGTGCAATATTTTCTTAGAGGAATTTATTTCTCCTCAGGAAGAATGAATGTATGTTCTGAAAAGTACCAGTACTACTTAGTATAGAACTTTAATTAAGTGTCAAAGTGGCTTGTGTGGTAAATTAATACCATAAGATTTTATAAGTGAATAACACACAAAGCAAAACACAATAAATAGATAAGGGTGTGTTGTGTGTAGAATGTTTTATCATATATTGAAATCTGTAATACATAACCACACAAATACCCAGAGCACAATGGTTAGCTTTTATGTCCTTTTTATACCTGTGTCCATTGCTTTAAAACAATTCCTTGTAACTTTTTTTTTCTGAAAAGTTCTCTTGCCTTTTAATTTTTACACTCAAGTTGAAAACACATCACCTATGAAAAATTAGGAGTAGAAAATTAGATACAATAAAACATCTCTATAGAACTTTATGACCGTTGTAAATAGTCATCTGTTCAGCCCATGAAATTTAATACTCAAGAACCAGTGTAACCACTTACTGAAAGTTGTCTCATCTGCAGTGAAGTCATCATTCTTAAGTCTGACTTGCCCTTCCATAAAAGAGATATGAAAAAAGGCGCTGCAGTAGAACCCACTGGAGTGCTTTGTTATTGGAATCACAGTTTTTTTTCTTGCAAGTTGCTTATAAATGGATAATGTGTGTGATCAGTTCACGGTTCTACTTTTTCAGTGACAATTCCTTATTACTAAATCTTATGCTATTGATTTCTGCCCTATAATTATATCCATGGTATTTTATAATTTAATATTAGCTCTTTCTCATAAATAACAGATCAGGCACCAGTCTGTCTTACTCTGATATCTATGAGTTGCTTGCCAAGGATAAGGCTGATGAAACAGAATCTTAGACAAGCTCCATCTGTCCCATTTAGACAATATACAGTGTCAGATCTCAGTAATGGAAGTAATAGCTGCAAGTCTCTCTCAGGTACACAGCAGAGAGGACTGCTGATAAAAGAGATTAAATGCAAACAAACCTCTGGGGAGTGGTTGTAGTCAGTATAATTTAAATTAGATAACTATTTACAAGAAGGCCTTGGTATTCAGGTCTAGTGTCAGGTGGAAATATAAAGCAACTGCAAGTCAATGCATTTCAAATATAAGAATCCTAGATTTTATCATAAAGAAAATAGTTTGGGGTGGACTAATATTCACGGCATGGTCTCAGGCTGGACCAGTCATTGGCTGGACACTCCTTCAATTTCTGTACCACCCTTACTCCTGCACATCCCATTAGCAGGACAGATTGAAGATTATGCAGCTCATTTGGTGTCCCAATTCCTCTACTGAAAATCTTGCCTGGTCACAGAAGGTGGCCAATTTAGGCTATCTGTCATCTGCTATTGCTAGGAGTCTTAGCTGGCATCATCCTTCTTGATGCCTGGGAGTTTCCCTTGTACCAGGTTTCTACTTTACCCTGAAAAATGCCACCCCCTTCTAGCCTTCTCTTTCAGTACTCTCCACTTCCATACCTTCCAACCTGATCTCTCATGTTCACATCTGCTCCTTTTCTCAATCCACCCATCAAGTCTTTTCTATTTCCCCTGTACAGGGAGATCCAAGTGTCCCCACTTGAGCCCTCCTTGCTACCTAGCCCCTCTGAGCTCACCCCCTGACACTGTCTAGAGGACCAGGACCCAAAAGTTGGATAGCCCAGAGACCTAGGATAGAACCAAACATGACTGGAGAAAAAAAAATCTGTCAGTGTAATGATGCTTAATGATTTTCTGCTCAGTTTTTCATCAGAGACCCAGAGACCTACAGACAAACCTTAAGCTGAGCTCTGGGAATTCTGTTGGAGATGGGGAGGAAGGATTGTATGAGCAAGAGGGTTTAAGAGCATCATAAAAAAACCCACAAAATCAACTAACCTGGTTATTAGGATCTCACAGGAGTTTGTATAGGACTGGCCTAGGCCCTCTGCAGATATGGCATAGTTATGTGTTGTGTAATCCTCCTGTGGAACTCCTAACAGTGGAAGCAGGGATAGTCCTTAGTAACATTTTCTAGCTTTTCACACCCTACCCCTTCATACTAGAATGCCTTGTCCAGCCATAACACATGGGGAGCTGCCTAGTCTTGATATGCTGTGTTTTTTTTTTTTTTTTTTTTTTTTTTTTTTTTTGATATCCATGGGAGGCCTGCCTTTTTTTTTTTTAACAGACATGGAAGAGTAATGGGGGACAGGGGGAAAGTTATGGTGGGGGATTGGGAGAAGAGGTGGGACAGGAAACTGAGGTCAGAATGCAAAATAAGTCAACATTAAGGAAAATAGTTTCAAGAGTGAATTGTTTTCCCTTTGAGAGTGCAGCATATAAGCTTGCGTTTCAGTTAGATACCACAGAACAGTTTATAAAAGCAAGGCCAACCATGGAAGAAGAGGCTTTATGTAGGGTCAAATGGAACCTAAAACCCACTTTAAAATGTAACAGAAATCTTAATTTCCAAATAGTTCCATAATATAGAAGAAGTTTGTAGAAGCAGAAAATACTCCAAAATCTGAGACTCCATTTGAATTACAGAAAACTTATTTTAGGAAATGTCTCTATTTAAGGTTATTATTTGATATACAAAATAATTAACATTAAGACATGTTGCTATGGCTTTGTATTTATATTTAATATACATTGAACTGGTTTAGAAATCATTTATATAGTCACTCAGAAAGTTCTGTAAATAATCCCCCATAAATTAAAACTGAGCAAAGATGATTAACTCAAAGTTGGGGTGATATTTTTATATGTAAAATTCAAGTCTTTGGGTGGCTTTAGAAGCTAAGGTTGTGTTATTATAGCTTCTGATATTTCCTCACAAATTTAGTGAATAAGAATTTAGGAAATTAGTTTAATTAAGTTTGTTCTCATAATTATCAAGTAGACTGTACTGAAGAACAACTAAATATTTATGTTTGTCTTGATTTCAAAAGAGTTTCATTATTTTGAAAAATGGAAAATTTAATGACACAGAAATCTGTCAATTCAGTGAATTATTGTATTAGAAGATGGCAAATCTGTTGTTAAAGAAAATCACCAATAACATAAGAAACACCTCTGTGAGAAATTAACAACAAAATTCATGTTTCTAGAAACTTCACATGACAAGACTGAAGTAGGTTATTTTTAAAGTCCTAATGCATCATTCTCTTTGATCAACAAATTATACTGTTCAAAGAGAAGATAGCTCAAGACCAGTAACTCATATATAGCTCAAAATACTTTAGAAATTCTAAAGTATCCTCAGTCTGAGCCTCTTGTCACTGTTGATGCAATATATGGTCCAGTTCTTTCTCTCTCATACAATGTGCAAGTTCTTTCTAACCACTGTATATCAGTAGCAACCCACTCATTTTTAGTTCTAATCAAGGTTACAAAAACTAAATTAGCAATGAAATACTAATGTTATCTTAAAATATGGTTAAAGTGAAAATGATGTTGAGTGCCAAGTTTTGGGAAGAATGAACTAATGGAGACCAAAGAAGCAAGCATAGGACCTGCAGAGCTCTATACCAGGTCCTCTGAATATATAGTAAAGCTTTCAGATAGTATTTTTGTTGGACTCTTGAGTGTGTAAATCAATGGGTCTCTGGTTATTGTGCCTGTTTTTTGGGCTCTTTTCTTTCTGTGGGGCTTCCTTGCAAAATTTAATATGATGACTTTTTGATATATAGTCATGTTGGGTTGTTATCTATTAGAAAACTGTTCTTTTCTTTTTCTTTGTTGTTTTTGGGTTTATTGTTTTTTGTTTGTTTTGTATTTGTTTTTTGAGACAGGGTTTCTCTGTATTGTTTTGGAGCCTGTCCTGAAACTAGCTCTGTAGCCCAGGCTGTCTTTGAACTCACAGAGATCTGCCTGCCTCTGCTTCCCCAGTACTGGGATTAAAGGAGTACAACCACCAATGCCTGGCTGAAGTCTGTTCTTTTCTAAGGAGAGATGTAAGAGGAATAGATCTGGGTGTGGGAAGAAGCAGTGAGGAACTCAGGAGCATAAGGAACATAAATTGTAATTCTTGTATGAGAAAATGATCCATTTTCAATAAAAGGGGAAAGAAAAGAAAGAGTAAGTTCTCAATAGTAAAATTGTTTAAATCAAGTTCTAGGAATGGGTCACATCTAATTTAGTCATTAGAAAGACAGGTGCCCAGGAAGTAGCCAAATATCTCAATACCAAAGCCATTGGGTATTCTCTACAGAGAGGTAGTATGGATCTATGCTGAGAACATGTTTATATCACATTAAATGTGAATGCATTTAGCTGGTATCTAGCTAGAGGCTTTTTTCTTGACTAGAAAATAGAGGAGAAAGGCAATCCTCAACCAAGCTTCTAGGCATACAATCTATATCAGTGACCTGCCTGCAAGATAAGATGGTGTAATGGTGGCACAAATGCTGTGGGAGTAACCAACGGTTCTCTTATTGAACCTAAGTCCCACTTCATAAAATGGAACCCATGCCTGATACTACTTGAGTTACCAAGATCCTGAGACTAGATAGTCCATGTGCCTAGGGGTAATACAAACACAAATATTCTGCTAAAGCCACACAGCAACAAAATTATTTCTCATGGTATACTGTTATACCTATTGATCAGTGTTTCACTCAATCATCATGAGAGAAGCTACTTCTTATAGTTCATGAGAACAAAAACAGAGTTTCACAACTGAACAATGTGAAGAGAGTGCGAGATTTTGGAAAACTCAGTCCTAAATGGAATGTCTGGAGTTAGGCAGAAGAAGAAAAAGAAAGATTGTGAGAGAGGGAATGGATGATGTTAAGGAACATTGCCATCCAGATCCAACTGGATTGATGCGCACATGAATTGGCAAAGGCTGTGAAGGCATTCACAGGGCCTGCACACTTTGAAGTCAGACAGGGTGTCAAGTAGACACTGGCTCCCACTCTAATCAAGAAGCTATTTTCAATGGAGACTCATTTGCAGAAAAAAAATTAGTTTGCTACAAATGGAGAATTTTTAATCTTTGTTTTTTAAAGACAGAATGAAAGGGCATGGGTTTGTGTGAATGAAAATTTGTAGAGGATGGGGAAGGACTTGGGGAAAGGAAAAGTGATTAGAATATATTGTATGAAGACAAAAAATTATTTTCAATTAAAAAATAAACTTATATTGGGGTTTGCGAGATTATTCAGCAAATAATAGCACTTGCTACCCTTGAAGAGGACCTGGTTGTATAAATTACTTTTCTATGATTGTGATATAACACCATGACTAGGGCAACTTGTGGAAGGAAGTGTCTATGTGAGGATTAATATTTCAGAGGGATATGACCCTCATCACCATTAGGTCATTGAACATGGGAGCAGTCAAACATATATAATGCTAGAGGAGCCAATGGTAGCTCATTTCTGGATCCACAAATACCAAGCAGAGAGAGTGCACAGGGGATAGCAAGGAGTTTTTGAAACATTAAGCCCATCCCCAGGGACATCTTCTTCCAACAAGATCACATCTTCTAATCCTTTTCAATCAGCTACCTCCTGGGAACTCAGTTTTCAACTTCCTGAGACCTACTGGATGCCTTCAAATCATTGCACTGGTTTTGGTTACCAGCATCCACATACTGGCTCACAACTATCTGTTACTCTATTTCCAGGAGATCCAATACCCTCCTATAACCTCGGTGGACACAAGGCATGCATTTGGCACACACACATGCAGGTAGGCAGCACACTCATATATACTAAATGAATAACAGTGTGCTATAATTGATCTTAATATCATTTTTCTCTGATCTACTAAAATTAATGATATGTATATCATTTTCTGTTTTATTAATTTCACATGATAGTAAAATGAATGCTTCTATTCACCTAAATATATGAGTTAAAGTATTTATAAATCTTTCCTTTGTCATCAAACTCTATTTTGATTAAAATATGTCATTACTATAACTTTCATTATAATAAGATGTTATATATAAGATTTATATACAAATGACTATATCATTGAGTTATAAAAATAAGTTAAATGTTGTTTAAAAACAGGTGGGCATTAAGACATGACAGGAAAAATTCAGAAATGTGGCCATGTATGTTTTGAGGCTCAATTCACAAAAAGTTTCAAAGCAGGCAAAAAGTACTACATTATTTAGGGATATATTATTGATCTTAAAGCTGAGAAGGCCATCCTAACTCTAGAAAAAAGAAAAAAATGTATGAAATACGAAAGGACATTTTGGGAGATTTTAAGAACTGATACTTTTTTCTCTCAAATTGAGAATTAGCTATAGGATTTCTTATTAAAAAATTCATCAAATCTGGCATATAAAGGTTGCTCCCCTTTGTTTTTTTCTTTTTCTTTTTGGTTTAAAAGCAGAAAAGGCAATTGTATTCAAAGTGTTTACATTGGGAAAAAAAATCAAATGGACCACACTTACTAACTTGATTTTCTGGTGTCCTGAAATGGTTGTAAGGTTTAAATAGAAGACAGAAAATATCAGTTGATATTTCTGTGCATGTCTTATGTTAAAATAATTTATAAAACAAAAAGTTATAATATTTAAATCAAATATAATGGTACTGATATATACTGGAAAAATATTTATATTTTTTTAGGGAACAAAAGATTTTCTAGTTTATACAATGTATACAAAGAGAAGTTGGAGTCAGTACATTATATAAATTATTTCACACACTATATAAAAGGAGCCTATTCTCGAGGAACTTTGAATAGGAACCATCTTTCTAGAGGTAAAGAGGAAGGCTAACAATATGCTGGTTTCTGGGGAAAGAGAAAACTCATTATGCATCTCTTGGAGTTGTACATACAATAAAGAACTAAGGAGAGAAGGTTCCTTTGGGATGAAATTGTCTAAAAGTTGTGCAGGACATGCAGGAGGAACAGCCTCCATGATTGGCACACAGGTTGGGGTAAGGATTTTGCTCATGTCTGAGTTACCAATTCCCTTTTAAGATACCTACCCTTCACTCAGCCCCTGTTAGCAACTTAATGACTGTTAGTTCATCAAGTTAGACTATGGTGGAAATGTTTCCTAAGTATGTTATGTTTGCCTTTTCTGTGGCAAATAGATATTTGTTCTTGTCTCTTGTTGATGTGTCATGTCAGAGCCCATGGTTTCAATTCTATATATCTAGTTTCTTTGAAATGTTTCTATTTCTACTGTGTTATCTTTAAATCTGAGATTTATTTGAAAAATGTTACCTGTTAACTGATAAAGCAAGTTTCATCCTTAATTAACACTTTCACTTTTGTTACTTTTCTATTATTTCATTATCTATCTCTATCAGAAGCTGTCAGTTACTCATTAATAAAAATAAGATTAATTATCAGATGATATAGACAGGCCTGGTCTCAAATGTTCTCTCTCTCAAGCCTCCTTCATTTTTTGGTCACTTTTTGGTTTGTGGGCAATGATGGTCTACCTTCTTCCTATACATTCCTCATCTTTTGTCACCTAGACATATGCATACGCTACTGTGCCTAAAAAGCTTGCTCTCGGCCCTTCTTGAATGCCTTATCTTAATTCTTGAAACCCTCACTCTTTACAGTCTCAGGAATGTTGAAATATTTCATTGACTTTTGACATCACAGAACAGTTCATTTCCTTAATAGAAACATTCACAAGCTGTCATGTTGTTGGATCATTAATTGGTTTCATGTAAGTTAATTCTAGAAATACAAGCGTAAGAAGACAAGGGTCTCATCTGAAGATTCACTAAAACTTGGAAGATAGCATGTAGTATAGAGATTTTCAGCCCACTCTTGTTTCACCTTTTTCAGATGGGCTGAATATTTTAGGTACTTCATCTCTATAACAACATATCTGCCACCATTAAAGGGGGAAATACACTTCATTGCATAGTTATGCATAGTTATGACTCTTAATTTTTTGGATACTTTGTGTTGCAAAACACCAGGACGGCTGGATGAAGAAACAGAGACCAATCACATCATGGAACATTGGGTATAAGGATGGGATAGGGCCAGAAAATTGGTATAACCTTCTACAGCACACCCTGTTTGTTGTACTTCTAATATATATATTTAGAAGTACACACACACACGTATATATGTGTGTGTGTGTGTTTACTATATATATAATATATACTATAATTTTGTTATACTTCATGTTTGGAGCATGATCCAACCTCCAGAAACAAGAGAGGAGGAATCATTTAAGAAATGATCTGGGGCAGAATGAGGGATTTTCATTTTATTATAACATCATAGCACACAGTATAGTAATTACATTGATAAACCATTAAGTAATGAGTACAATAAACAATTAGGCTGAAATCCATTTTTAATATAATATGTAACATAAAGATAGTTTTATAATTATTTCTTGACCAGAGGCTTACAGTTTATTTCTCAAATTTCACATGCATTTTGATGTAAATTGTTAGCTATAAGCAAAAAGTGGAGAGATATATTGTATAGAAATCTCTAAATTGATACATTCCATTTTGGATATAAGCTATAGTCTAATGATAAAGAAAATAATGAATCTTAAGTCTATACCTATTTTTGATTTTTCTTTTATGAGTATTAAATTATATTAATTGTACAAAGGAATTGACAGCATTATGACATTTTCATACATGTATATAAATTACTGTGATCATATTATTCTGTTCATTGTTGATGCTGGTTCACCTTTTCTTTTCCCATTGGTCCTATTGTTAGGTTTTTAGTTTTACTGCTTTTTGGTTTTCATGTTTATTTTTAATGCTGGTAAACTGAACTCAAAGACTTGGGGACTGAAACATGATATATGAATATAACATCTTATTTCCATCTACTTCCTTTTAATTAAATATATAGGAGAGAAAAACAATTATATTTATCCTCATGAGTCATGCTTAATCCCATTATATCCAATATTGTCTATTTTCAAGAAATGGCATTAATAATTGATTCTGTATACAGTTAAATTTCCTTTTTTTTTCCAAGTAAAATTTTTATTCAATATATTTTCTTATTTTACGTATTGATCCCAGTTTCTTCTCCCTCCCATCCTCCTAGGCCCTGCACAGGCTTCCCCCCCATCACATTCCACATCTACTCCCCAGGGAGGGTGAGGCCTTTTTTGAGGGATCATCAAAATCTGTCTAGTCATTTGGGGGTAGGGCCTAGGCCCACCTCCATGTCTCTAGGCTTAATGAGTTCCATCCCATAGTGAATGGGCCCCCAAAGTCTGTTCCTACACTAGGGACACATCCTGGTTCCATTATCAGAGGTACCATAGACTTCCCAGGCCTCCTGAGTCCCACATTCAAGGGGTTTTGTTTGGTCTTATACTGGTTTCCAAGCTGGGTCCATGAGTTCCCTCTTGGTCAGGTCAATTGTTTCTGTGGGTTTCTCCAGCCTGGTCTTGTCCCCTTTGCTCATCAATTCTCTTTCTTTGCAACTGGATTCCGGGAGTTTGGCTTAGTGTTATCTGTGGGTGTCTGCTTCTGTTTCCATCAGTTACTAGATGAGGGCTTTAGGATGCATATAAGGTAGTTATCAGTCTCATTATAGGATAGGTTATTTAAGGTAGTCTCTCTACTATTGCTTAGATTGATAGTTAGGATCATCCTTGTAGATCTCTAGACATTTCCTAGTGCAAGCTTTCTTTTTAAACCTGTAATGGCTCCCTCTAATTTGCCTTTACTCTTACAACTCTAATTCATGATATTTACTCAAGTTTTAGAGACATATAAATTCATGAATTTTGTTTGTAAATCTGAGTATTATACTCCATAGACCACAATTTTGGAAACTAAGACACAGAGAAACTAGTTAAATTATTTCCTTTACAAATTTGTCACATCAGTTTTCAGAGCACCATAATTCATAGTGACAAATAGTACAAACACAAATGAAAGACAAATGTAACTCAACTACTCAGTGACTAAACAAATATGTTATAGACATAATGTAATAGTCTTTAGCAATAAAATGAAGCAATGTTACATTCTTCCATCTACAATCTTGATGATTGTATGCTTAGAAGCTTAAAGCAGTCATAAACTTGTATGTTGCATGATTCTTCTAATATGAAATGATAGGATGATAGGAGAGAGGAGAAGAGATTGCTGATAGATAAAAGACATTTCAGATATAAGACATTGTAAAAATAGCTAATGATGATGGCTGAAACATACTGTGAAAATAATCAAGGTCACAGAATATATATTTTCCAAGGATGATTTTTTTTATTTTAAAAGAATGATTTCTCACTAACACTTTGTTTCACAATCAGTTTGTGGCCTTATAGATTCCTTGCAGTCATGAATTGGGAAGACCAATCTCCTGGAAAGAATGGAATTCATGATAGCTCTCTCTTTTGTCTATAGAATTCACCCATACAGTTACTGTATCACACTACCATCTGATGGATAACAAGTGAAAGAAAGGATAGTTAAAAACTTTAAAATAACAAAATGATACATTACACCTAGATTGGTATTTTTAAGTAATTTATTCAGGAGAGATTATTATTTATTCTATTCAATTAAAGAGATGTAGATTTGCTATGTTTTATAATCTAAAATCTATAGAATATCTATAATTCATTTTATTTGCCTATAATACAAAAATCACACACACACGTATATTTATATCACATACACTTTTATAGAAGTTTGATGATCATTTTCTACACTACATTTTTTTTCTAGCATAGAATCTCTGTGCTTCCAAATGACTCCCTTGGGCAGCAGGCTCCCTAGTATGGCTTATTCTTACATTGCCAAATCAATACACTCCTTTGCATTTGTCAGGACAGAAAAGGGCAGAATGATGACTGCCCTATATTGCTTTGAATCCTTTCTGCCCTGGTGTGATGCCCATCATATCTTTACACATTTACCAAGCCCATACCAATCCCAGGACTGTTAGGACTGGCAAACCTGAAGATTAATTTATAGTCTGTGATATTTTGTCAATCTCCACATCTGAAATGATTTATCTCAGTATTTCCACACATGACTTCAAAATAATTCAATCTTACATAGGCTCTGTGAGTTTTTTTTTATTAGCTTTTGACAGTTGGGAGCTTCTTGTGAGATTTTGTTTTCCAGAGATTGTAAATCTTATGCTTCTTTGTTTAAGAATACATACAGACTTATGATACTACAACACAGGTTATATAAGTACTACATGATAATAAAATATCTATAATTCATGTTGCTCACCTTGTTACAATAATCACATCTATAAAAAGCTGGGAGACTTAATGATATTTCAAGGAAAAAGTTTGCAAAATAGTCCAATGTTGATCTTTCATTTTAATTATGGGATTTCTATGGTATGTTTTAAATAACTTCATTACCAATAACTTCATTTACAGAAAATTTACAGGGACCAGGTTATTAATAAAAGGAAATTATAATTTTCATAAGCAACATAGAAGCTGTGTTTTAGTTTTGGCATTAATAAGAACATTTTACTTTTAAGTATGTAGAAAAGAAGGAATACAGTAGGAAACTAATAGAGAGATTGTTTTATGGCTATACTAACAGTGTTTTGTAAATGCAAAATCAGACTCCAGAATCAAATAATTTGTACATTTTGCATTAATGTTAGGGACATACATGTTCTAGCTGTGATCCAATACTTTACTTTCACTTTAAATTGTTATTAGTGTTAGCCATGTCTCTAACCAGTAAAAACATATTCATCTTAAACTTTAAAGTTTAATTTTGAGCCTAATAACTCCACTAAAAGGTTTAAGAATATTGACAAATATGTCTCAATTCATGCTCTGTTTTCTTCAGCTTCAAAAAACCATAGAATGTAGACTTTCTTATATCTATTACAGAAATCGAACAGATAGAAAACAAATTTAGTTTTCTGAAAACTAAACAGATTCATTTAGCATTTCCTTATAAAACATCCTGATAGTACCCTGTGCTTGTAGTCAGGAATGTCTATTATAACCACTAATGATTCCCCCCTACCAAATCCAAAAAAACAAGGGGGAGACAGCTCCATCAAGACACATCCAACTATACACCTACTAAGTACATGCATTCTTTTCCTGGTATTTCTTTCCTTCACATACATCAGCAACCACTGTGGATCATATTCTACTTGCCTTCTGTGTCCTTTTGTACTACAGATAAAATAAAAAATGTCATTCATATATTTCTTTATATATGAAGACTTACTCAGAAATAACATTTCAATATGGTACCTATGTATTTCTATTCTCTTTTCCCTTTGAATTAGATCACATGTTGTATTCTGAACACTATACTACTGATCTTCCAACAAAATGAAACAGCTTCAAGTTTTAATTCAGTGACATCAATTATGAGAATGGTCATGTATACTAGCAGTTTCCTGGAAAGATAAATGGACTGATAACCATTTATTTTAGAATTAGGAGATGACATTGTTACTCTAAACTTCAGAGTCCAAAGTATGAATGACGAGATATTCTTACTGGTGATAAGAGTGAATATGCCAAGGATTTGGGGCTGTGACTTGAACTATAATTTTCTGTTTTCTATATATCTCATACCTATACATACACCCACTTACTGAATTCTACAACAGTCATCAATTATGCTTCAATATGTTGTATTCAAGAGTGAATATCTAAATTCTGATTGGGGGCTCATTAGTCAAATCATTATTATATAAGAATTGGTGATGGGTATAAGAAATATGCAAATATTAGAGAGAAAGGAATCAAAATACATTAAATTCATGTAATAAAATGTCAAATAACACTTACTACTTTGTGTAATTAATATGCCCAACTAAGGAGAACATTTTATTGTCTTATAAAATGACAATGTAATAAAGGTATTAGAAAGTGATTGAACAATCATAAGCAGTAGAAGTCAAATCTATTGTTAAGTACATGATGTGTTGGGACCACGGAAACTCAATCATAAACAATATTCTTATTTTGAATGATTTATAATTAACTTATTGGCAAGCTTTAATGCAAAGCCCATGTTTATGAAGTCACTGAGGTAACTGGCACTGATAAACTTCTAAGTATTCAAGAAAGCCAGTTTTAGTTTACACCAAAGCAGCCATTGTCAAGTCCTCCATTCTGAATGCTTTAAGATATTTATTTTCCTTAATATCCCTGGCAAACTTTGGTGTGCCTTGTGTTAGTACTGGCAGTTACCTCTTTGAATTTTTGCTTTCATGGACTTTATATTACTTTTGGATATCTTGCCTTCAAGACCTCTAAATATGTCACTTCTGTTATAGCTCCTGGTACTCCCCTGGCTTTCTCAGCTTGTTTTTTATACTTCAAGCACCACTGCCCAGAGGTAGAACCATCTACATTGGACTGGGCATTCTCATATCCAACATTAAGGAAAGAAGTGTCCCATAGGCTGCTTTTATGTGAACATTTACTCCATTGATGTTCCTTCCTTTCAGATGATTCTAGCTTATGTCAAGTTGATGAAACAAACGAACTAGCCATCAATAAGATAATTTCACTTTTAAGTTTTATCTTGATAATCCTGTTTTATCTTTTATGTAAGAACAGCATATTTATCCTTCCTTACACAAAGATTGTTACAATTCTCAATAACATAGGCAAAAAGTTTCCTCTCCATAAATATTATTTATGACAAATTGTTAGATATAATAAATAATTGACTCTTGATTTTTGGCACACAAATAATAAGACTGATTTTGAAAATGTATATGCCAGTACACCTATTTTTACAAATAATATTTTTAACTTTTCCCTGAGTTTTAAATTCTGTTCATATGAAAAATGATCATGTTGAAAAAGGCAATGATTTTTTTTAAACACTGATAATGTATTTGTTGCTTCAGAGAACCAGCATTAATACACTATAGCAATAAGAACAATGGCTTGGTCTCTGTAAAAAATGGTTAAAAACATGAAAATTGTATTGGCTGTGATAATACTATAATTCACCCATCAGAATACAGTAGCTACACTGCCATTATTTTATCAATAGACTCATTAAGATGCTAAAGATTTTTTTCTCCTTGAGTTATGTGCTCATCTGAACAGTCAACGGAGCCCTAAGTAATTCCCTTGATCTGAACAATCTGCCTTTGTTTCTCTGGAAGAAAGATGACTAATTGTGCTAGAGAGATCATAGCTGCTTCAAAAGACGCTTGTGTGTTATTTTAAATATCAATATTTATGCAGTATTCACTGTGGAATATAAGCAGTGATATAAAATTTGAAATATACAGGTTCAAATCCATCTCCATATTTGTTGAAAATTATACATATGTTCATTATAACATTAATCTTCATAAATTTCAGGTTACGTTCCTTTAAAATTATATCTATATCATACGCTGTTACTGACCCCAAAATTATGCATTGAGAGTACAGCATATACTTCAGGAGTCAGTCCATCAGAGGTTGCTTATTTCTTGAAGGACATAACCTCATTTAGTAAGGCAATCAGGACTATTGTCACCAAAGATGCATATCTCAACCTTATCTGCAAGAGGATAAGAAATACTGTCTTCTGAATCTTCTGAATGTGTTAAGCTGTCCCCATTGCAGATTCTTGTGTGAGGAGTCCCTTCTCTCATATTATAGCTTAGGAATTCTTCTCACAGAACTACAGTATATTAATTGTTTATTGGGCACATTTTCCACAGCTATATGACTCCCCCCCCCCCAGTGATGCATGATTCTGGCAAGAATGTAATCACAGTCAATACCCTTACTCTTTCAACCAGGTTTTTATATAAACTTTGAAGTTTGCCCCTGTGTAATTCTCTTCCTTGGCAGTCAGTTGGTCAGTGTTAGTGTGCAGGCAAAGAGACCTCAATTGACACATTCACAGATGCTCAAGTACAAGTATTACCATATGTCTAAAGTTGTTGAGCCATACGTCTTAGAGCTATAGAGAATAAGAGTCTTCTGGATTCTTTCTGCAGCAGATTGCTGTCTCGAGCTAACCTCACATCAACCTTAAATCATGCCTAGTCTTCCCTTGCCAGTCTACTAACAACAGATCTGTGTCTTAAAGTTGTAATTGGGCATTGTACCCTCCCCTGTCTGATCATGGTTTTGTTCCTGTGTTCTTGGATCTTGGACATTTGTGTTGTCATGATAAACAGCTCAGCTCCTTATCACTTGCTCTGGGAATGTGCTTTTGTCCAAAGTGAAAAATTTCTTTATCACTTCAAGCCTCCTGAAGGAGAAGAGTTTTTAGAAGAAGTTAGAAGAAGAAGCATGGAGAAGTTACAAGTAGGAAAAGACTAATAGAATAGACACAGAACAATAAATAGCACAGGAAATAAAGAGCATAATCCTCAGATTGTGTGTGAAGTTACTATAGAAAGCCACTTCTTGTTCCTGAGAAGCCTTTCACCTTTGGGACTCTGGATAGGTCTGGAGCAGGTCTCATAACCCTTACAATGGGTCACGTGAACTGGAAATATAATGTATAGTAACTTATTCCTGAAGAAATTAACATCTCACTGGAGTGCATCAAGTAATGATGTTCCTCATGTTTCTTTGAAATCTGAGTGCAAATTAAGCTATCTCATTAGAGATAGTACCACTTGGAGTTGCTTAATCTTTATACTATAATGTTTTTTCAAAACTTTTCTGTGTAGGTAGTAGAATTTAAAAGGAGCCTTATAATTATCCTCTAATTGTAGTTGCTCTAAAGTAGTTTAATTAAATGTACAATAGAAAGAACTTTTGATTGTGGGGCAATTCTAGTTATTAATTTACATTGTGTCTTTGGAAATCCCTTGGAATACATAGTGGACAAGAGGGGCAATGACTTAATCATGAGAGATATAATTCAAAGCAACCTAGCATCTGCCTGTTACTGTTGTGAGCTATGCTGACTATAATTGTTTCACTTCAGAGCAATGTTTTGTATGGGAAAATAGACAATATTATTGTCTTATTTAATCACATCTCCTGGATGAATGTTTACTCTAGCAACTGTGAATATTTGGGTTCCATGTTTATTCAGATAACCTCCACAATATAAAGTTATTTTATATTACAAAGCTTGCTACATTAGTCGATAAGATGCAAAAACTGTTTGCTTCAGGATGAGACCTGTCTAGATATTTGTCATTGTATCATTTTATCAATCTTAAGGAATATCCAGCTTTGGGAGTTACTTTCCAACATGGCACCCATGCCAATAGCTTTTTATTTGTTGTTTTAATCCCATTCTCTGTTGCATATGCAACAGAAACATGGTTGCTTGGCAAAGGTTAGCTCATAAGAATCTCTAAAATATCTATATTTGTTCCCTGGTATACAGATTAATATGTAAAAAATGAATGCTAGTTTTATGAGACTCATATTAGAAGGAGCACAGACCAGAGAGAGATTTTGTATAATTACAGGCTATAGCATCCTAGATATGTGAGAGAAGAAACATTTAGCACATTTTAACACAAATGAATATCATATTAGGAAGACATGAGAGAGCCAAGCATGTGTGTCATGTGTGATAGCTACCTCCAGTTGCTTGAGCTATATTATTCCTAATGTGAAAGCACAAATGAAAACTCATCATATGTACCAAGATTCCTCATTTATCATAACAAAAACAATATGACTGTTGGCCTGCTTGTCTCTGTATCAATATGAACAAGGAAGCATTGAAATAATAATTTCATAATTATTTAATTCCCACCATTTCTTCTTTTTCTTCCACTATAATCTTGCAACATTGTACCTGCACAAGAATCACCTCTAAAGCCTTCCTACATACTGAAATGTAGCATGTTCTATTTTTATGATTTAAAAATGTTCAAATTGAAACAGATACATGAAATTATTCCCTCAAATCACACAGCTAATCATTGAAAGAACAGGCATTTGAAACAAGCATTGGAGGCTTTGTGCTTAACTGGAATATAATTATGTTTCTGACAAGTTACCTTGGCTCACCAGAGCTGTATAATTGTTAGGATACATACTATGTTCAAACTTGAAGTCAAATAAGCGTTGAAATATAAATAGAAATAATTTCTACTCTCCTTCCCCCCTCCTGTCTTTGTTCTTGAAGTCTGTGTCTTCTACTGAGAGGAAGAATTCACTGTGGTGTTTAGCATGTATGCCTTCTGTGAGATGGCAGCACATGGGGCTGGCTGGCTGTCGGCCAAATACGGTGGTGTTCTGTTTGCACCATGCCAATCCCTTTGTCACTTTTTAAAATGCAGTGTTCTTCCCACTCTCAAACATTGCTACCATCTGCTTGCACATGATTTCCACAACGACTATGTGGTAATTGCAGCTGTGTGTCTGGTACGAATTAATAAATGAAATGGCCTAAGAAAATTCTCCTTTAAGCATATCTTTAAAACAAACCTCTACCTTTGCAGGTTTTGTTGTCCCTATCATGGCCTAATTGATGCTTCTTTTCTGTGTTTGTGATGTTATTGGAAATTACTGATGCTTTTTCTCTAAAACAAATTACAAGATTCTTTGTAAACATCTATCAATCAAGTTAAAATAACTTTAGGGACAGATTCTTTAAAATCACAATAGTTATTACGTGGAATGGAAAAACTTTTCATTTAATTTCTTTAGAAGGAGTCAAGATATCACTCAATAGGGAATGGAATAAACACAAAAGAGAGAAAAATAGAGATGTAGGTTACAGTCATCAAAGCTGGAGGGGTGGAGTCATTTAAGCATCTGAAAATAAAGTCTTAAACATCTGACATAGAGCTACAGCATTTGGGATTTGTCATGATGGATTCTAATCTTGTTTTCATATAGTATTTCTTCACTATGCCCTAATTACTACACACACACACACACACACACACACACACACACACACACACACACACTGTGCCATTATATGTTGAAGTATGTAATTTACTTTTTGATTCCATAGGCATTTGTAATTAAAAGGCTTCCTTGAGGCTTTAAAGATAACATGGAGTCATAACTGAAATATTATGGGTATTTTTGAAGTTGGACTTAATGCATTTTCCATTATGATATGGCCATTAGTTTGTTGGGGCCAGCATTGGAATGCAGTGACCTGAACGAGAAATATGTTGTACTGTCTCAGATATTTGAGTCCTAAATTGGCTTTGTTTGAGAATGATTTCTGAAGGAAGTATGTCATTGTGGGTTGCTTTGAGAGGTTAGACATGGAGCACTTCCAGTTTACTCTGTCTGCTTCCTGTTTAGTTCAAGATATGATTTCTCAGGTTCCTGTTTCTGGCCTCATACCTGCCACTTTTTATTATGCCTACATTCTGAGATCCTGGTCTCCTGGAACCATAATCCCAAAATAAAGTGTTAGCATGTATAAATTAACTTGTTCAGGGTGTTTCATCACAACAATGTATAAGAAACTAAGGAATGACCCATTAAACACCACCTCATACACTTTCTTGCTTTTATTTCATAGTTCCTTCTTATAATTATTCTTCTGATATATATTTGTTTGTGTTCTCCCTCTGTAAAACTAGATCTTTATCACATAAGTCTCAACTTATTACTTTCCTGCATTGCTTGTTTGAAGCTAAGCAGAACCACTTAAATTAGATCGATAGATAGATGAATGAATGTATGGATGGATGGATAGACAGATGAATAGATAGAGAGATGATAGATAGATGGATAGAAGATAAATAAATACCATGCTCCTGGGATTATAATTTTTTTTTGTATTTTAGAGTACAAAGTTTAATACTCCAGCAACCTTATTTACCTAATAAATTCACCTCCCCACCTTCACTTCAACCCATATCCCATACATATCTCCCAAATTATCTTAATTTCCCTTTCTATGAGGTCAAAGATTTCATCATTAGATCATTCTACAATACCATACACCTTTAAGTAAAAGGACACACCATTGTCCAGCTACTTCTCCAGTTGCAGCTTAGGGTGTATTGTAAATTTCTACCAGGCACTTACTTATGTGTACTGTCACTTCACATTAATTTATACTTTCTCAACCCTTCTATAGCCAGTTTATCATAAGTTGGTTCTTGTTAGATTTTCTAAGATTTTGCTACCATAAGAAACTTACCTTTCTGTTTTCTGATTACTTTGTTATTCAACTGTTCTTGGCACTTTCTCCCAGCCTCTAGGAGTCTCAGGCCTTTGGTGTTTTACTTTTCTTACTACCAAGCTCCATTCCACTGTCTGTTATTTCTGTGAGTCAACTTCAAATAAGCAATGCCTTTTTCAGCTCTCATCTTCCCTCCCCCTTTTTTTTATTCCAGTACACTCCCTGGGTGACCTTACTCTGTCCCAGAGTTTTACTGTATGCTTTTGACTCTTCAATTTACAATTCCATCTAAATTTCTCCCCTGGGCAGTAATCTCATATATTCAACTGCCTATTAATATTTCTCCTATGTTTTTTTAGGTCTCTTACACATGCAGCATACAGTTACCACACAGCATGAGACACTCTCCCTTCATCTTTTTTAACCCTCTTCTTCATACAATTCAATTCTGTACTTACATATTTATTAAGCAAACAATTATTTAACATTTTCCAAAACTTTACATTTCTTTTTTACTTCTTTACTTTTTATTTACAGAGCATTTACTTGTTTCTTTTCCATATCTCCCACTAGGAATAAAATTCACAAAGACCTACATTATCATAGCTTTAAAAATCCAGAATATGCAGCTGGGCATATGGCTCAGTTCATAAAGTGCTTCCTATCCAAGCATCCTATAACATCTGATAATGGTGGTATGCACCTTTGCTTCAAGTACTGGGGAAGGCAGAAACAAGGGGACTCCAGATGCCACTGGTTAGTCAGTGTAGCCAATCTGTGAGTTTTAGATTCACGGTGAAATGTGATTTCAGAAAACAAGGGCTCTTTAGGAGAGATCATCCAATGTTGACCTCAGGAGTTCACTTCCATGTACACCCATACTCATGTATATATACAAACACAAATATATACACACAATACACTTACATGCACTCAAACTTTTTAAACTAGTCAATAAAATATATAGCACAGTAGATATCTAAAGTATTTATAAAGAAATTAACATGACTATGTTAATAGTTAAATTTAATTAGTTAAATAGTTAAATATGTAAATAGTTAAATTTATAAATAAAGTATTTATAAACACAATATTATTGTTTTCCTTTTTCTCTGTCTCTGATTCTCTCTGTATGTGTGTGTCTCTCTTTTTGAGATGATTAGTTTGATATAAATATTGTGAAAATACCTTCCTTGCACAAACCTAGTAGAAATGTACTTGCCCAACAGGATATCAGAGGTCTATGGATTTACATTGTGACAGAGGTTGTGGAATTCTGGCTACTACTAAGGGATATTGCTGGCTGTCACAGAGTGAAGGGAAGAGAAAGTAGTATGCAACAACCATCAAGAGATGAGCCAAATCCTGGTCAAACATGCTATAGATCTGATAAAGGGGTTTCATTGGCCTGATGGTTAGTGTCAATTGTCAACCTAATAGAATCATGATCCATTAGGGTATGGGCCTTTAGAGAATTATCTTGAATGAGTTAATTGAAGTCAGAAGACTCTCCCACTCTGGTTCCACCAGGCCCTGTTAGGTATCCTGTAGTATATAATGGATAGAGGGCGTGGAGTGGCATGCTATGTTCTTTACACTGTTTTCTTATAGATGTGCTGTAATCAACTGTTTGTCCATCTCAAGAATGATGTAACCTTCAATGGTCAGAACAAATATTCTCTCACTACCATTGCTTTTGTCACAACAACAGAAAAGGTTTAAAAAAAAATGAAGCCCCAAAGTGGTGCAGTGCTGTGAGAAAACTGACCATGTGGTTCTTAGTAATGTGGAATTAGTTTGTGAATAGAATGTGGAAGCCTTTAAAACTTTGGCTTGGAAAAATCCTTGAGGCCTTTTAAGCAAAGATTTATGGGTAATTCTGGATGGAAAAAAAAGAATGCAGAAAGAATCATAGACAATGGGTACCTGGGTTTTACAGTGAGGCAAGCCTCTATGAGGAGGCTAGGCTAGGTGTGATTCGGATGATATTGGACCACCAGTTTGATTACATTCTCTTCATTTCTTGAGAATATGAGTGAAGGTGAGTAATAACTAATCTGTTTTTTGGAAGAAAGATACAGATATGGAGAGTATTTATGCAAAGCAACTGCAATCGCTAGAGAAATTAGTGCCATTAAGGAGAGTTCGGTATCTGCATTAGGCAATGGGACAACAGGGAGGATGCCTTTGACCAAGACTGCACCCATCAAGGGCTTCAACTTGTCAAGACACAAATTTCACGAAATCCTACTTAACAAACATGAAGGCATTTACCATCACAAGGGAAAATATTGAAATTGTAGAACAGGATTCTAGAACCCTCAATTATATTTGACAACCTGCCCATCACAGTTTGTTTGTTCATATACTTTTGTGCTACTGACTAGAAATTCCATGGAGTTGCAGGCAAGTATTCTGTATCTATTAGGTACCCACCTTCCCTGTTTAAACTCCTTAGAGTAATTCAGTCCTTTTGCCGCTTATCAATTACATTTTTATGTTAAGAAATGTTCAGAATGCTTCCCTACAATGAGTATTTAACCTCATTTACACTTTAATGTTCAAAAGACATGAGATCATTTTCCAAGGACAATGTCAAATTAAAATTTAAGAGAATAGAGACAAAATGGCAAGGTGAATATTTTCAACACTTTTACAATAGTGCAAAGGTATTAAACACAAGTCCACTGAAATAAACAGTGGCTTCTGTGGATTAGATAATCTGTGTTTTATAGTTGGGCAGCTGTCAAAATTTGTTTCCTATCTTTCAACATACCATACACTGTACTTTTTGTTGCTGCACTTTTTCCAGTAAATTTACGTCACAGAGGGCAGAAACCAAATTTACAACATCACATTTTCTAAAGTAAGAGCTTAGAGTAAAGTTCATGGATTTATAGCAAGGAAACAAAAATTTAATGATATAGAAAATACTAAGTTTATCTTGTGCAACAGTTACAGAAATAATGTCTCAAGGAAATACTAGGAAAAAAATGTTTGTTATGTTATGTAAACTGACCATTCATATGTTATTCAAAGCAACATGCAGAGAGTTCTGGACACTCTGAACTAAAGTTTATGAGTTTCTCATGTTCTGTTCTGTGTCATAGCTCTACTCTTCAGCTACTATGACTTCTCACATTATTTTAAAGGAGAAAAAAAAAAACAATTCCATCAATTCATTTTTTTTTACAGCATGGAATCAAAGGATGCTGTGCTGAGGCACAGATGTTATTTGCCTCTTCTTCAGGCAGTAGGGAATCCCGGGAGAGTGTCTTGTAAGGAAGAAGGCTAGATGTGATGTTGAAGGAGAGAGCGATTGCTTCTGACTGCTAATGTTTAATCTGTTCCTATAGAAAGGAAAGAGGCCTTTTATCTTTGAGCAGAATAAGGTGATTTAGAAGGGGAACAAGATGATGTCACAGTCATTGATGCCAGTACCTTAGTGGTAAATTCAATTCAGCACATGACTTATGTGCATTTAAAGACTGAGATAAACTCGTGAACATAATAGCTCAGAGTTTCTTTTAAGTCCCTTAAGCTGTTGTTGCCTTGCTGTTCCAGGCTACTTTGAAATGCTAGTGTTTGATCTATTGCATTTAATGACAAGATATCATTTCATCATCTTCATAGAAGTATGCTTTACTCTGAAACTGGACTTATAGATTGACAGGAAGTCAGAGTACATTTTCGCCCAAACTGTAAATAAATAAGCTGTAAAGAGGTCCATAATAACAATATAATTCTTATATAACTATTTTATAATCGATTTTCATTTCCCTCTGCTCTCTCTATCCCTCAACAACTCCCCCATCTACTCCTCAGAAAGGGTAAGGCCTCCCATGAGGAGGAAACAAAGACTTGGTCCAGGCAGGACCAAGCCCCTCCCCTCTTTATCAAGGCTGAGCAAGGCATCCCACATAGGGAATGGCCTACAAAATGCTAGTTTATTCTCCCGGATAAATCCTATATCTGCCTTCTATGATCAGATGTCTATGGGTCTTGTCCCTGTTCAAGTCTTGTTTTAACTGTGGTGACATTTTGTTTATGATATAACAAATAAAGCTTACCTAGAAATCAGAATACAAAGCAAGCCACACTAGTGGTAGCATACACCTTTAATTCCAGCATTAAGGAGACGGGCAGATAGATCTCTTAGTTCTTTGATATTTCATATGGTTTAGGTATAACATTTTTAGTAGGTGTCTCACTTGAGAGAGGGACATCTATTAGACCTTAAGGACCTTCTTTGTCACTAATGTAAATATATTTGACAGTAGTTATTCTAAGTTTCATACATAAACAAGATTACTTTTAAAATAATTAAATATTAATTACAACCATTTGTATTCTTCAACATCTTAAACACTGCAAGCAAATTCACTTGGTCCCTAATGACTTAATATTACATATTTAAACCATAGAAAGTTAAGGTATATTATGGTCTATGAAAGTAGGAGATAACAGAGTCTGTGTTTATGTTTGTATGTGAGTTGGTAAAATATCCCTTCATCCCCTCATTGAACTTTTTCCTTAAGACCTCTTATTTTCTTAGACATTTAATTTTCCTGGAATTGATTTTGACACAATGCAGCAAAATGGAAATAGTTCTAGGCTTGCTATCAGATGACTGAATTTCAACATCTTCTTCTGTAATTTTCAAACCATGTGATCCTAGACACAAGCATTTCTTGCTTTCAGCCTCAATTTTAGATGTAGATAACGTACTTCTGTATGTGTTGGACAGGATAAAATAAACGCATATACAAGCCCCTTGTGAAATTCAGTGTATTGCATAATCAAAATTATGCCCATTACTATTATTTATTTTAACTCTGAAATGTTCTCATTTAGCAATTAAGACCTCTTTTGCACAGCTTTCTCAGTCATTTCATTATATTGGAATCACATGTTATTGACCCCTTTCAGGAGTTTTCATATTAGAAGTTAGTTTCAATTAGCTCTTTTTTTTTTTTAATAACAATCAAGTCTATAGTCATGTATTGTAGACTGATACACAGTAGAGAAGAAGTCTGTGCCTGGTGAATATGGACTCATCTTCATTGTAATAAATATTAGACTGTCATTTGGAGTTTGAAAACTTATTTTTTTTCTTTTTACTGAAAATGCCTGTAAGGTACTAAGAACTTTGAGGGGTTTGATTTAAATTTGAATAAAGTAAAGAAACTTCATCCAGTTTATATTTTGGAGGATAAAGGGCATGTTCCTGCTTGTCTTGCTTCTGTGTAGGGCTGTGCACATTATAACACATGGTTACAATGTTAGCTTATGTCATGTGACACACATTGTTACCCTGTGTAGGGAGAAAGAAAGCAGGTAAGGGCCAGGCTTACCTCTAACAATACTGTAATGAGGATTGTCATAGGAATTCAAGGATAAACATGTCAAACCCCAGAATGCCTGACAACCGCTGATTAGGTCTTATTAGTTCTCATCCACACATAATGATGTAATCCTGCAATTTAGCCGTTAATTGCAATGGACACTGGCAAAAATATTCAAATTAGCCCAAGCTATGATCAGCCTGACTCCATATCTCTGTTTCTTTCTAACCCCTTTGTCTGAGTGTCTTTGTCTCTATCTTTCTCTTTGTCTCTGTCTCACAGTTTCTGTCTCTCTCCTGTTTCTCAGTGTATGTGTGTGTGTGTGTGTGTGTGTATGTGTTATGTTTTATAGAACACCATGTACGTCAGACTTCTACTGTATATTCTGAGAAAGTGCAACAAAAGGCATATGAGTAAAAGGGTTGATTTGATGAGACGACAAAATGAGGACAGAAATTGAGCAAAAAAAGTGGAAATTAGAAATAGTGCTGATGATAATTGATAATAATAATCTATATTGAGAAAAAGCAATAGCACAAATACCTTTTATATAATTTAAGAGATAATATGACACTGAGTTAATGTCCCTGTTGCTTTTGCTGCATTTATTTTTAAGTTCCAATTTCTAGATGCCACCGTTTAAAATAATTTCTATGTGGGAGTGTTGCAAGGTTTCTTCACTTAAGATTTCTCTTACTTATTTTCAAAATTACAAGATATATTTTTGTAGTTTAGATTACATATAATAAATAAACATTTAGTTATTCTAATCTAAAATTTTTTAATCAAACTAATGTTAGTTAATTTGAATTTTAAGCACAATATTTAAACCTTAATGGTCTTTTGTTTTTCAATAATTTCACTGAAAAGTCTATCAATTATTAAAATTGAATGTGAGAGTGTAAGTACAATTAATTTATAAGATGCAAAATCTTGTTTGTTTGATAACTTCACATATGTTATAATATTTATGTTCGTGCATGTATATTCATAAGTATTTATCAGAACTTAAAAATTATTTGAGCATTAATGTATTGTAACACCTGTATTAATTCTTGTTTTTTTATTTACAATTTGTACTTTCTTATTTTAAGTTGATATTTTTAATTCTGAAATTTACCAATTGGTGATAATACATATAATAATTAAGTATTACTGATTAAGCTAGGTCTCAGTTAGTGTTACTATTGCTGTTTGAAACCCCATGTCCGGACCAAAAGTATATTAGGTAGGGAAGAGTATATTTGTCATATACTTCCACATCACTGTTCATCATTGGAGGAATTCAGGATAGGAACTCAAACAGGACAGGGAACTGGAGACGGGAAATGATGTGGAAGCTATTCAGGAATGCTTCATACTGGTTTGTTCCACACAGTTTGAACACCCGCTTATTTATAGAAGCAAGGAACACCAGCCCATATTGGCTCTATCTGCAATGGGCTGGGCCATTCTACATTAGTCACCAATGAAAAAAATGCCTTAAAGTCTTGCCTATAGCTTGATCTTAAGGAGTCATTTTCTCAACTAAGGCTCTGTCTTTCTGATGACTCTAGCTTGCATCAAGTTTGCATAAACTTAGTCAGCATATGCTCTTCATAGTTAAAGTAAAAAGAATCTTACATTTGCTGGTAGGTAAAATTTTAACTAAAAAATGAAAATTAAAATATAATTACATAATTTCTCAGTTCCTACAACTCCTCCTATCTCTTAACCCTCTCTCAAACTAATGGTTGTCATTACACACACACACACACAAACACACACACAGACACACACACACACACACACTCCTAAATAGATAAATGCAACCTGCTCAGTCTGTATAATATTATTTGTATGCATAGGTTTTCATAGCTGACTAATTGATACTAGATAACCAATTGAAAGGACTCTTCACTGAATAAGACTATCTCCCTGCGATCAGTATTTCTCAGTTGCCTGAGGTTCTTTGTAGATTGTTGAGGCCCTGTGAGATTTACCCTTTCTGACTTAGTTTGTCTATTGGTGTCTTTCTTGTTCAGGTCTTTTCTAAGCAGCCATGCTGTTGAGATTTCATGCTTGTAACTTTTTTGACATTCTAGGAGACACAGTTTCAGAGAATCCAGTTCTGCTGGCTCTTACTATCTTTCTGCCTTCTCTTTGATATCCCCTGAGCCTTATATGCAGAAGATGTTTTGTGGCTATATCAACTGTGGCTAGGTAGCTGATGATCAGTTGTTCTCTGCATTTTTATTAGCTTTGGTTTTTTGTATAGATCTCTGCCTACTGAAAAGAGAAGTGTCTTTGATGAGGGGTGAGAATTATACTTATTCCTGAAGATTGTAATTTAGGAACTATGGAAGTAGATAACATTTAACCCAACTTACTTAGGTACTATCTACCTGTAAATAACTATACTCATCCATATGTTGTGAATGAGGACTTCTGGAGAAGAGAGTGTATGAGGCAAATTTATAAGTCATATTCAGTAAATTCTTCTTGTGGTTAGCTTGGTTTTTTGTCCTTAAACAATCATGCAATTCAAAGAAATTGAGGAATAAGACTTAAGGGAAGCATATGAAGATCATGAAACAAGACTAAACAATGCAGTCAACTGGGTGAAAGTACTCAAAGTAGTTAAAAAGAGGGAACATTAAAATCATAAAGATATAATGTTTTCTACTCAGTATTTGATCTAAGAACATTTTCTAATTTATTTTAATGATGACCAAACCACATTATCAAAAATACCCTATGTTATTTTACTATAAGTAGGATAATTTTTAATATGATTCTTAATTTCCCTGATAATTAATAGATAATACTGATAAATTAAAACCCAAATATGATACATTGTTCATTACAATTTCATATTATATGAGTGTATTTTAAATGCAATGACTAAGAAAGTATAAGTGTATCAATAAATTTATTATTCAGACCTAAACAATAGTATTAATTTTATATTTGCTCATAAATTAACCATTTATGAACAATTTAGTGGGTATTATTAACAAGAAATATTTCTTAAAGCAGAGAAGTTATTGAAACAACTTTTATTTTTTTCTATTTTTGATGTACTTTATTACTGAACCCAAATCATCAAGCACCTTAAAAACTAGTATTCTTGGACTCTTGTTTTTATGCCAACAGAACACTTCATTATTTTAAAAGACTAACAATGTCGCAAACAGATTTATTATTAGTTCAGTGCTGAACATCACTCTGTGTGGCATGTTCGACACTCCAAATCCCAATTTATTTCCTCACCTGCGGGTAACCTCAGATTTCAGATTAATGTCATTTGATGACAGTGCAATTCTGCATGACACATTTTCAGTTGCACAGACAAGGCTTTGATGAACACCTTTAAGGTAGAATGAATCTCTTCGGCTATTAAAAAGTGTCCTTGTACCTTTTTTAATCATAATGAATAATTGTCAGGGGTAAAAGAGTTGCACATTTCAAACTACCAAGAAAATACACGAGTTGTAAATTGTTTTCCAGTGTCAAAATCACTGGAGTCATTTAAACTGTTTCCCACTTAACCTGTCCTAGAGGCCCACAATACATAGTTGAAAATGGTGCATAAGCTGCAGTTAGCCCAGCCATTACCAGGGTTGGGAAAACAGTGATACCTTACAGAACCATAAGACAGATGTTGATCATGACGTTTCATAAATCCTACTGCTGTAGTTCATTAAAATATATAACACCTGCATATTTTAAGTTGATCACTACTGAGACATGAATATTCCTTAACTTTAAAAGTTGTTAATGAAGATTACATCACATTATCACAACAACGTTGATTCCCTATTGCTTACACCTTCAGAGTGTGTTTAATATACAGGTTCAAGTAAAGTTTAAATGATATAGATTTCACAGTAATTCTCCTACCCTTCTCATATAATAGGAAAGGAAGATATAGACATAGTATATGGCCCTGGCATGTGATTTAAACAGTTACTTCTGAAAAAGAATATATTTTTCTCTTTTTGCTATCAGCAGTGACTTGTTCTCTTAGCCCTTCTTCATGTTAGGTCACATGAATACAAGGGACAAAAGCCACACACCACTCTTCTTTGTCCTGCATATTCTTTCCCAAGTATATGATTCAATTATAATTTCTACCCAGTGTATCTTCAGAGATAATGTCTGTGGTCTCACTCTAAACCCCATGGGAAACTATCTCTACCAGTCTCATTGGGTTTCTATCCATTCCTACCTTACTTGCCTTTGTTGAAACAACTGGTGCCCAAATAAATAAGTACTTTATACTTAAGAGTAATTTGGTAAATACTGAAATGACATATTCACTAATAAAAGTGGTTGACTAGGATAGAAAAGAAGAGGAGGCATGAAAATATTACAGATCATTAACATAGAATTTATTTTGTGCCTGACAGAAAGGAGGCCTTTCGATTACCTTCCCTATAATACAAAAACTGAAGAATGTTTTCAATCATTGTTCAAATTTGTATTTCCATGATTCAAGAATAAAATTTATGTAATATTATTTTCTTGTTTGTAGTGACTTTTAATAGGCTGCTGCTTCATGATCAGGTTTATCTGTAATTGTAGACAATTTTCTATTATCTAATTGTCTTCTATTCTTCTATTTACCACATGCATTGTCTAAAGAGAATAACAAAACAAGACTATTTTCAACACACTCATCTACTCATCTTTCTGTCACTCCATTCTGGTATTATATCCTTTGTCGTCATTCTTCAGGAGTTTTAATTCTCTGTTGATTTCCTACACACACACACACACACACACACACACGTATATGTGGCTATATATACATATGTACACACATATATATGTGTGCATATATACATATATAATTTGTAGATGATATGGTAGTTTACATTAATGACCAAAAAATTCTACCAGGGAACTCCTACAACTGATAAACACCATCAGTAAAATGGCAGAATATACGATTCACTCAAAAAAAATCAGTAGTCCTAATATATATAGATGAGAAACAGGCTGAGAAACATCTCCATACACAGTAACCACAAACAACATAAAATATCCTGGGGTAACTTTAACCAAACAAGTAAATATATTAAAAGGAATATTTTTATATTTATTATTTTTTCTTATTTTACATATCCATTCTAGTTCCTTCTCCCTCCCATGCCTTTGGAACCCCTCCCATTGTACCCCCTCCACTCTACAGAGAGGGCGATGCCTTCCAAAGAGATCATCAAAATCTGTCAAGTCACTTGGAGTAGGGTCTAGGCCCTCCCCCGGGAGCCTCGGGAGCCTCTAGGCTAAGGGAGTATCCCTCCATGGGGAATGTGTTCCCAAAGTCTTTTATGTACCAGGGATACATCCTGGTTCCACTGTCAGAAGTCCCTTAGACTGCCCAGGCCTTCTAAATGAGACCCAAGTTCAAGGGGTCTGAGTCAGTATAATGCTGGTTTCCCATCTACCATTTTGTCCATGAGCTCCCCCTTGTTCAGGTCGGCTGTCTCTATGTGTTTCTTTAACCTGTCTTTACCCCTTTACTATCACTCCTCCCTCTCTGCAACTTTCCAGGCATTCGGCTCAGTGTTTAACTATGTGTGTTTGCTTCCAGGCATTCGGTTTAGTGTATAACTATGTGTGTTTGCTTCTGTTTCGAAATATCAGCTACTAGATGAGGGCTCTATGATGGCATATAGGTGAGTCATCAATCTCATTATCTGGGAAGGGCATATAAGGTAGACTTTCCACTGTTGCTCACATTGTTAGTTGGGGTCATCCTTGTAGGTTTCTAGACATTTCTCTAGAATCAGTAATCTCTTCAAACCTATAATATCTTCCACTATTATGGTATCACTCGCCTTTTTTTTTTTTTTTTTTCTTCTTCTTGCTTTTGTCTATTCTTCCCCCAGCTCAATCATACTGGTCCTACATGTTCTCCTTTCCTACTCTTCTCTTTCTTCTAACTCCCTCACTGCCACACCACTCCCAATATGCTCAGGAGTGCTTGTTCCTTTCCCATTCTGTGAGGGAGCTCGTATGAATTATAGGCTGGTGATCCTTTTCTCTGTGACTAAAATCCATATATGATTGAGTACATACCATGTTCTTTTTGTTACTGGGTTACCTCACTCAGGATAGGTTCTTCAAGTTCCATCCATTTGCCTTCAAATTTCAAGATTCCATTTTTTCCAGCCACATAATAATTAATCCATTTTTCAGTTTAGTGGCATCCAGGTTGCCTACAGGTTCTTGCTAATACAAATAATACTGTTATGAACAGAGTTGAACAGATGTCTTTGTTGTATGGATGAGGATCATCTGCCTAACAGCAGAATTGCTGGGTCCTATGGTAGACTGATTCCGTTTTCTTGAGGAACTGTCATACTGACATCCATGGCTTTGCAAGTTTGCACTCCCAGCAGCAGTGGAGGAGTGTTCCCCTTTCTCCACATCTTCTCCAGCATAAGTTGTCATTAGTGTTTCTAATTTTAGCCTTTTTGACAGGACTAAGATGGTAACTCAGAGTTGTTTATATTTGTATTTCCCTGATGGCTAAGGATATTGAGCACTTTCTTAAGATTTTTTCAGCCATTTTGGATTTTTCTATTGAGAATTCTCTATTCACTTATGTACCCCACTTTTTAAGAATGAATCTTATATATGAATACTACTTTTACATCAGGTCTACCGCTTCCTTTTCCTAGTTACTCATCCCTGGGCTCCTTACTCTATCTCAAATTCATATATATTTTTATCTCATTTAGTGATGCCTGTATGTGTATGTGTATTTGTTTAGAAACGACTATTTAAGATTGGATAAGTATCAGATGAGTGGTCCCTGGGGAACACTGATTCTTCCTTTATCTCTGAAGCCATTATCAGTGGCTCAATCTTCATATACAGGAAAGGTCTTGTGAGGTGCTTCCTGTTGCACAGTTGTTAGTATAATTTGTAATTTTGTTGCCTGCCTCCTTGGATTTTCATTTCATCTATCTGTGGCAAACGCTTATACCATAGAGTTTAATTTTAGCTAAGTCTTAAAAAAAATTCCTATGGTGGAAATATTATTTGAGTATTCAACTCAATCATTCCATCTGAAATCCAATCTATATTTATCCACATAAAATCAGATGTATCTCTGTAAAAAGCCTTAGAAGAACAATCCATTTTAACTTAAAATAGCATCTTCTGTGCTGTATAATTATTTCCTGATAGTAAACTCCTTTCATTTTGCTCTTTTTATTGTCCATTCTGTGGAACACAGATGGAGGCTGTATTTGATATGTATTTGATAGACACATATGCTAACAACAGAAACATTCTAGGGGCTAAACAATGGAAGAATGGCTTTGAAAATATTGGAGTGTATGTTCACAGGTTTATGTTTAGTAGGTATATAAGGTCTGCTGGGTTTTGATTTGCTATGATTTGTTAATATTTATGAGTTTTGTTGCTCATTCATTATGAACATACTGACTTTTCTGTTTATGTAGTACAGCTGGGAGCAGTTTAACTGATGGTGGACACTCAGTGTTACATAATTTATTTATTTCTAATATACTTATATGATAAAGTGAGACTGATACTCTTGTTCAAGTTCAGTTTATTCTACATAGAATGCATGGGAAAATAAAGAACATAGACAAAATACCTGTGCTATCCTATATCCTGAATATTATTAAAGGCAATGGTGCCTTTCTTATTGTTAAAGACTGTGGATTATGTAAAGCATACAAACATGTTTTTGTAAGAGTTCTGGTAGACAAAGTTCTTGCTGATAAAAGATTTTTCTGAGTTGAATCCATACGCCACATAAATTCTATATCTCATTAGCTACATAATTAAATGTTTGCACATTCTGCCATTCAAGTCATCTCCCTAAGCGAAAGTTATGAATAAATATTCCAGAGAGTTTTGTTTATTATACAAAAGATCCTACCCATAATCATAAAAGTTTCAGATAGCAGAAATTATTTTTAATAAAATTCTTTTTTAGATAGTCATTTATTCCTGAGTATACATTTGTTGTAATATATATAATTATTTGTATATAATTTCAAAGTAAAGAATAGGTTCCTATACTTAGATATAATATTAAAGATCATCAAAGTTAATGCTTTTAGCCATTTAATATGGTAATAAAGGTGATTTAACTGACTTCTCTGATTATAACTTAATTGCTGTGTATCGCGGTAAATAAGGATCAGGATAAACAAATAGGCCGAATAGATGTTTATTCAGGGAGAAATAACTTACAACATAGACAGATGAATACCAGGAAATTCAACCCGATCCTCTCCTGTCCGAGTCAAGCCAGAAAAAAGAGCCCCTTTCCTGGCCCCCTCTGACCTCCTTCCACAGGTCACTTCTGCCCATGGCTCCACCCCCAATGGGCGTGGTCAGTGCCACAGAATGGCTATCTCACTACAGCTGTGTGTTCTGAACAAATTGTTTCATGGAACAAATGAAGAGAAGGAACTATAAATAAGGTAAAACCTGTGTGTTGATTTAGAAATACTTAGAGGTTAATTATAGTGTCTAATAATCCTGCCATTCTTGTCTGCTCGGTTCATCCTGGGTCAACAAGTTGGGGACTATGTTCACACTGAGGACTAGGTTCACATTGAGGACTATGTTCCCACTAGGATTATGTTCACACAGGACAATGTTCACATTGAGGTCTATGTTCACATTGAGGACTATGTTCATACTGAGGACTATCTTCACAGTGAGGATTAGGTTCACAATGATGACTGTTCACACTGAGGACTATGTTCACAGTAAGTACTATATTCTTGGAATATTTCTATTCATATGGGACTTCATGCCTCTTTGGTAGGAAAATTAATGGTTAGAAACATGAGACCATATATGGTTTATGTCTTTTGAACTATTGTAGCATTCTGTATCCAGTCTTTGTTTAGAAAGACAAAGTGTTTGATAAGAAATATCTAAGTTAAAAAACTAGGTCTCCAAAGATACTACTCAAAAAATTCCCAGGGGAAAGTTTTTCAACCTCATCAAGCTTTGCACTAAAAGACACAAGCTTTGCTTTTATTAAGCTGTTTGGATTTAGGTATAATTTGAACATCACCTTCTTAATGTAAATGACAATTATGCTCATTGTAATTGTCTAAAGTTCAAAGGATCCATGTTACATAGTCAAATACTCTGCCATGACTTGAGTGATTCAAATGTCTCACTAAATTATGACTTGAAAATGAAGTTATAGAAGAAACAACAATTTATAAGGTAACACAAAGACATGAATCAGTGGCTATGATATTGACAATAAAGTTAATTGTCTATTAAGAGCTAGAAAATGAGAAGTGAAGCACATATTGGTGCTACATCATCTACATAATTTAGAAAAATCACCACAAGAAAGATTTAGAGTGCTTAAGATGAGGGAACTGAAAATTTTGTAGTATGTTCCTGTGCAAAGATGACAGAAGTACTTTTGAGATAACAGGATTGGGCTTCAGTGTGAAATAATGTGCATTTCACAGTTAATGAAGACTTGTTGCCAGTGATTTAGTATATGGGGTGGGCACAAGTGATTAATTAGTAGAGAACAGTGAATATTTGCTCAATATGCATGGAAGTCAAGTTCATTCATTGTTACACGAAAAATAAATAAAATTCGTAATTTTGTTTTGTATTTTTATCCAACTCATTCTTAAAATTACCTTTTCAAAATCTGTAATTTGTCACTTACGATTTTAACATTTTCCTCACAGTAACCAATTCTAAACTAGTTTTCTTTTTAGAAAAGATATGGGAAATTTACTGTTTCAAACTATCTATATTGAAATTTTCTCAGCTCTTTGCTTTATGCTGCTTTGAAAGTATACAATGTATATCTATTTTTTCAATCTTAAAAACGTTCTTTTTCTGAATTCTCTCATTTAGAATATCTTTGGAGATTCATATAATTACTGAGAATAGTGAATTTAACACAAATATATATATATATATATATATATATATATGTGTATTATGTAATGTATGTATGTATTAATATATGTGTATATATATTAAATAATTTGAGATTATTTCTTTGACAATGACTTGAAACAAGTGAATTTCTTTTTCTTTATGAAATAAAATTTAAAATTCTCACAAGGCTTCTGGTATTATAGCCAGAAATCTCATTAAATGTCTCCTAAAAAAAAGTCCATGGACTATTCAGTGAGGAAATAGAAATGTGAACAAGTCAGTCATTTCTGAGATTGGCAGCTGAGAAATATCAGCAGTCAGAAGATTAGAATGAGTTTCTGGAAGACAGAAGACTGATGGCTGCACCTTGATGAGTATATTATAATAAAGGGAGCTATTGTTCAGTACACTCCACAAATTTACTTTAGTGGAGCTAAAAGCTGTATGAAGGTCCTTAAAATAGGTGGAGGAATAGGATCAGATAGAAATATGACTCATATAATAGTAATATAAATTTTAACATGTATCAGATCACACCCATTCCTTTTTATGAAGTAATATTTTTTTTTCAAATTTAATTACCAGATACATGATAATTATTACCTAAAGGTGAATATACATCTTCCTTACTCAGAATTTCTTAACATTGATAATACTGCCCTCGATTTAGTATTTGACTATGTTTACATCCAAAAGACACACACACCATTGTAAGAACACTTATTCAAGGAACAACTTAATAAGAACAAAATAATACCTATGTAAAAATTATGTTACTTTGCCTATTTTATTTTTTCATGTTTATCAATGACCTACAATGAAAAAAAAACTAGTTTAAAAGAAAAACAATAAAACTCAAAGAAGATGCAAAGAAATAAATAAAATTTACTTTTAATTAATATTTTTCAATTTAAGATATAATTTAGTGAAACTAAGCAAAATGTTAGAAATTTAGTTGTCCATTATATAATATATATAGAAATTAAATCTAATAAAATTTTTTAACAAAATATAAAATATTTTAAATCATAGAAATAAAAGTACTAATTAATCAGAAGTGATAAACAGATGTAGTATAATTGGAATTGGATCATTAAATACCAAATGGAAAGAATGTATGAAGGACAGGAAGATTACCAAATTATATGAGAATTGCAATGCTAAAGATTCATTTGTTCAAATCATCCCCTTGTATCAACCAAAGGTTGATATTTTAAAAAATCAAAGCCCCATATCTATCTAAAGATACCTCAGCTAAATACCATGTCTTCAATCTTTTTAACATCCTTCATATTTCTACAGATAACTGAGTTTCTGGTCTTTACCATTACAATTGCCATGCATATCTCAATTGATTTTGTCCTACTGAGAACAAACCCTTTCTATTACTTGTTTATGTTCTCTATAGAATATAATGATAATTCAGTATATTCTTATCACTATTATTTTGTATAAATACACTTCTATGCATAATCTTCTTTGTGACTTGTACGATCATGATTGTACCTACTGTGGATTGCAGAATTACTTTGGCACAAGAATATGTAGAATTTTTAATCTAATTTGTTAGAAGTTTAAAATATATATGGTAGCTATTTAAATGTAATCCTTAATATATTGATGTTACAAATTGTCCTGAAGTACTTGGGAAAATAACTTACAATATAAAGATGGTCTTTTTAGAACAATATAATAGGAGAAATTTTTTAAAATATGTAGTTATATCCATACCATTTCATTCATTCAATTTTTTTCATGTCCTGTGCCTCTCTACTACCTCTCAAATTCCTGAGAGAGAGGGAGAGAAAGGGAGAGACTAGCTTATTCTGCTCAGTGTTGCCTGAATATATATGAGTTCAGGAATGACCACTTGATATTGTGTAACCAATTAGGGAGAATCTCACTATTTCTCCCACTCTTAGTTGCCTTTCGTCATTTATTTCTGTGTGGAACCCCATAAGTCTCTCCCTGTCCATGGTAGTGTGTTTATTGCTATTGTTCTTCAGGTCATGTTTAAGTTGCTATATTGTTGAGCTATCATGGATGAGGCTTTCCTGTAAGCCTGAAAACAAAATTTCACAGCAGATTTCCAATCCTCCAGGTCCCACGATCTTTGGACTTCCTTTATGAAGCTCCTACCATTACATTCTCAACTTGTATTTTAATTATGTATATTGGGGATGAGCACCCTATGATCATCTGTTCTTTGCATTTGAACAGTTATTTACCTTTTTTTTTTTTTAATCTGCAATGGTCTCTTGCTGTTATAAATAGAAACTTCTTTGGTGAGAATTAGGAATATATTTACCTGTGGGTATAAGTTTGTTTTTTTTTTTTTTTTTTTTTTGTTTTTGTTTTTGTTTTTTGTTTTTATTTTTTTTTGCCAATGAGCCAATCAGTGTTTTATTCACTAACCAATAAGAGAAACATACAAAACAACATTCTCCATCATTAATCTCCATTGCAATTATGTTAAATATTCTAAGTCATTTCAAATGATCAAGAATACATTATCAACTTATTGTTTTCAAGTCATTCATTAGTACATTCATGGCGATCATTTTGAGACTATGATGGGAGCCACACAAATTTAAGTATATTTGTCCAGGGAACCTGTGGACAATAGTGAGTTGAGAACCACATGCCACATAGAAGGTGCTGGTTTTCCCAGCTTTTGCCTCTTTGTATGAGCCTTTCTGCATTATCTGGGATTCCCCTCTGGTATCATAACTTTAAATTTACTGATTTCCTTTCCAAAATAGCATGCTAAAGAAACAAAGGGACACATGTCAGAAAGTCCATGCCTGTTGAATTACAACCTTGATATTTTTTTTTTGGGGGGGGGGGATGGGAGGGTGATTAGAGTGCATTGAGAGAGCAGAGAGGGTAAAAGGGAGGGAAGGAGGGATGGAGGAAAGGAGGGAGTGAGAGAGGTTGAGAGGGAGGGAGGGAGAGGGAACTGGGATCAACATGCAAAATAATAAATTAAATTAAAAAAAAATGCTTTGACTCCAAAATTTAAGTTCAAGGACAAGTTAATGGGGAAAAGGATTTCTATTTTTGTTTCCACAGAAAATGAAAAGATGTGGATTCCTTCCAGACTAATGTGGTTTGATCAAGCCAGAACACCTGAAACAGAGTACCAGGTGATCCTACATTCAAAACAGCTGGACCAAGCAGCCTGACAGACTACAGCCAGGATTTCTTAATCTTCGAATCCCCCATGACAGCACCCCTTACCAGCAGGAAGTAGTTTGGAAAGAACGATGCCCAAATTGCCAAATATTGTCTATAAATGTTTGTTTTCATTTAAATGGACTTGGTTATATAAAATTAAAAAAAAGACTATTGATTATAACTAATACAAGGTTAAGATTTTAAGACGCTATTGAGAATAAATGCTGTTTAGCAAAATGAAGGTTGTAGATTCTCCTTTAAATTCCATTACCTCTAAGCAGTTGGTTAGATAATCTAGTACCGGGAATTATTTATCCTTTGTTAAGCATGCATTTTTGTTCAATGGGACAGATATTGGCTACCACCAAGATGTAAGTGTTGCTACTATTATACCTGAGGGATCTCTCACTATGTTTGTCATTGTGTATAGGCTTCATAACTGGGTAGGACCATGCTGTTCGCCTGTCTTTGCAGCTTCCAAGTTAAAAATCTATAACAGTTAGTTATTAGTGTGGAGGCTTTAATATCAGATCCTGTGAGCCTTCTATTTGATGTGCAAGGTTCCTTCAACAACAGAGACTTAGCTTCAACCTCTGAGGGGGCAAAGGAGGCAACATTTACTGCTATATATATTTGAGAGTCTCTTGGCCTCCTTTGAACAGCAAATTTTAAGTGGGTTTCTCATGTCATGGTTGCTGCTGTGTTTATTATTAGATAGACTATGACTCTTGGGGAAATGTTGCCAATCTGAGTAGCATAAATTCATTTAAACTATATGCATATAGGATTGCAGATGCCTTAAATGTATTATATGTAATTTTGTGCAAATAAAAGTATAATGTAATTCCTTTTGCTTTTTCCATCATCATTAGTCTTATAAATTAAGCTATTCTTAATTTACTTTTTATCTTTAATTGATTTGGTTCTTTAACGATGTTGCACATATATAAAGTCTACCATGATTACTGTACTCTCTTCTCTCTAATCTACCTAACACCTCTATTATCTTCCCTTATAAGTCCATTTCTCAAGAGCTTTAGCAGTCAATTTCATGTTGCTCTTGAAGAGGACCTAGGCTTGTTTCATAGCACACACATGGCAGCTCACAATTTCCTGTAACTTCAGTTCCAGAGCATCACAAACTATCTTTTTACCTTGTCAGACAAAAGGCAAAATTCAGAGGCAGTTGAATCTCTGTGAGTTCAAGGCCAACCTATTTCATATTGTTAGTTCCAAGATTGCCATAGTCACAAGTGAGATGTTAAGCCTAAAAATACAACCCAAAAAACAATAAAACATTAATATAATTACTACTGATCAGACTCAGCAAATTGTACTTAGGTTGAGCTTTATATTTACTTATTTGTGGTGTGTGTGTGTGTGTGTGTGTGTGTGTGTGTGTGTGCGCGCGCGCACGTGCAATTTTTGAACAAAAGCAATTAAAGAAAAAGAACATAGATTTAGACAGAATGGGGTGGTGGTATGTGAGGAGTTCAAGGGAGAAGAAGAGAGGGGAAATGAGTAATATTTTAGTTAAATATAAAACTTAAAAAATACCGTGAAGTATCAAGTCCCATTTCCACATTCATGACTTTTCTGTTTTTTGTTTTTTGAGGTCAAATGAGTTTAACCACTATCATCTATGTGACCAAGGGTTTGAACAATCTACTGAGTCCTCATAGGTCTCTTGGTGAATATATAACTGAAGACAGTCACTCTACTAGCCTTAGCATTCATCAGTAGCCAATAGTTCATCAGGTAATCATAGTGCCACATAAGCCCCTCAATGACCATGGCAGAGTTTGGATGGGTCCAGTCTTGTATAGTCCATTATAACCAGTCCCCAATGATGCTGTGGGGTCATGACTGCATTGGCAGTGGACTTCCTAGAAAACAGAATTCCAGTCCTTCTCCTTGTTTGTCAGCTCTTATGTTCTTACTACTTCCACTTTCCCAAAGTTCTCTGAACCTTAGAAGGGATGGTATAAATTCCACCTGTAGGACTGAACAATCACCATCACTTATACTTCTCACCTTGGCCAAACAGATGCCTCTGCATTCATTGCTGCTTTTTTTTGTTTGTTTGTTTTGTTTTTAAGACAGGGTTTCTCTGTATTGCTTTAGAGCCTGTTCTGGTACTTACTCTGTAGACCAGGCTGGCTTGGAACTCACAGAAATCTGCCTGACTCTGCCTTCCTAGTGCTGGGATTAAAGGCATGCTCCACCAATTCCCACTCATTGCTGTTTATTGAGAAGAAAGTTACTATGGAAATGCTGGGAGGAGCATTTCCATAGTAAGCATCTCAGAACTAAGTGAAATATTTCACTTGTGACTGCACTGAGGATAATGGCAGTAGTACAAAAGCAAAGTCTAGCACACGTCTAACAGTGAAGAAAAAATACGTGATATGTATGGAAAATATATGTCTATGACTGAATAGTGACTTGTATAAGTAAATTATATTTGTGAGAAAAATTTATCTAGGAATAAACACTTGCCTTAATAACATAATGCTAGATAAACTTCTTAGGGAATATTAAAGTAAAGTATAGTTTTAATTTTAATATGCACATGAGATCAATTACTGTATTACATATGCAAATAGGAAGACAATAACCCTGATTCTGAATACTTGTTATTTCCGGAGCTGGTGTATAGCTTTCTCCAACAGCAGAAAAATAATTTCAATAATTTAGCTGCTAATATCGTGTAATGAATTCTGATTTGTGTTAATTTGGACATTACTTATCAATTTCATGCAAATTTATTTAAAAAGTCATTTTTGAGCCAGTATTAGAATTTTTCTATTGAATGTAATTTTTCAAATGTGAAAAGTACCAGAAGAAAATTTTGATTCAGAAACTTGGATGAAACTATAACAATTTTGCAACTTATGACTGTAGGTGTGTGTCCAGAAGTTCAAATAAAAATGTTTCTAATAATTCAAAGTTTTTGAAAGTGTAATTTACTTTGAATAATAATCATAGAAATTAATTAAATGGTTCTGTTGACTTTTGAGGATTGTTGACATCATCCCCTCTTCTGTTTCAACCCTTAGAGAATATTGTGTGTTTGGTTAACTTGTTAATGTGGGTGGAGATCACACTGGTGCTATTTCATGCATGTATATATGTGTGTTATAGATCCACAAAAGTTTACATATATATATATATATATATATATATATATATATATATAAATCAAATATGACAAAGACAGGAAAAAATTTACCTCTTATCAATTACAAGTAAATTCACCAAGGTTTTGTTGTAAGGCTTGGTCTTGTCCATATAACTTCATTGTATGTATGGCTTTAACAGAAACTAAAAGCACATTAATTTTTCAATTTGATTCTAGTGGGAAATTAAATGATAGACTGTGGTAGGAGTAAAGTTATTCTTGCTGTTATACTTTACCTTTAATATCTCTTTTAACTGTCAACACCTTTGCCTTTTTCTGGAGTGGGGCCCTTAATTCAAACAGATATTATAAGAAATTAGTGAGTTACATTTGAAACTGCAGAGCAAGTGTTAGGAAGTAATCATGATTTGGAAGCCATATGTCTAAGTGCCTGGCATGAGGCAGAATACAAATTTCTGCTTACTTCTGCTTTCATACATTCTCCATGACAACTAGTCTGAAACATAAATATGATCCATGTTATTTTCATAAACACTCTTGAATAGATAATTTAAGATAAAGTACAGGTCATACAATAGAATGCATCTATTATTTTCTGGCTGTCTATGTGCTATGTCACTTGCCTCTCATGCTAGATCATGTGCGCCATCTGTCTACCTGTGTTAAACTATTTGTATCAACTGATGTTCATGATGTTGAGTAGTTCCCGGCCACTGAAACAGACTTTTTTTTTTTTTTGCACTGCTTCCCTAAGTATTTTTGATAAGGAAATTCCTAATAGTATAGAAACACTCTTTGGGATATTCTCATTATTCCACCAAGATAAATGCTTTGAATCCCATAATTCCCTCTGCTACTTAATTCTGCATTCTTGAGCATGCTGCAGTACAAATATTTCTTCACATGAATTTGGGGGATGTATAATCTCAGCTCATTAGTACAATAGTTGATATATTTTAATACACATTACTTAACTGGGTAAGTATGTAGCATATAAGAGTAATTCAGAGACTATTTCCCAAACATTATAAAGAATATCATTCAATAACTATACTCATTACATAATCTTCCAATATAAAAACTAATTTAAAATGAAGACTAGTTTTGCTATAGAATGTAGATCTCATGTTTATGGAAACAATATTCATGATTGCCGTCAGACATATCACTGAATTCAATACTATGAAATAACAAATTCTTTTACTGTTAGATAAGTTTGGAACTAATATTTTCTCTACATTTTTACACTTCTTGTAGTGGTCTCTGTGTATCACTGATGCTGGTGAATTTCTCACTTCATAAAAAGAACAGACTGCCTGTCAAATTCAGTCAGCTGAAATTGAGAGTTGAGACAAAGTTGAAAATATCTAGGATGTGGTGTGGGAATTAATTGTCATTGATCTAGAAATACACAAGAGCAAAAAAAGAGCATAAAACAACAAAACATCCATGGTCCCATAGAAACAGTAGATAGATAGGTGATAGATAGATAGATAGATAGATAGATAGATAGATAGATAGATAGATAACAGACAGATTTAAAGCTCTTGAATTATTCTGTTTTCCATTCATAAATCCCAGGTTCATGTGCACCTCCTCCAACCTCAATTTCTTTGTTCATTTCAAGAGTTCATCTCTCCCATTCCTAACACAGCCACGACTCCAGATTCCAAGACACAGCTGAATAATGACACAGCTCCAAAACATTGGATGCTGAATAAATTGCCTATTATGTTTACTTCTCATCCATACACTGATCCCTAAATATCTGCCTCATATCATTTTACTAAGAAATAGACTTCGGTAAGCTTTGATTGGAGATGAAGCAAAAAAAGATTTGCTTGCAACACTACAGAAAGATGGGTAAGAAAATGAGACCTGAAATAACCTATCATGATGTGTTTGTTGGTGTCTTTTTTCCTTTTATATTTAAATTTGTAACAAGGTTGTTTTACATGTCAATCCCCATTCCCTCACCCTCCAATCCTCCCCAGTTCCACCCACAAAACCCCAGTACTTCCCCTTTCTACTCCTCATGGAGGGTGAGGCCTTCCACCAGGAGTCTTCAAAGTATGCCATATCATTTGGAGCAGGGCCCAAGCCCTTCCCTATGTGACTAGGGTGAGAGAGAATCTCTCTATGTGGGATGAAATCCCAAAGTCCATTGGTATACTAGGGTTAAACACTGATCCATTATCAGAGACCCCTTAGACTGCCCAGTACTCCACTTAACAGTCACATTCAGGGAGTCTGGGTCATTCCTATGCTGGCTTCCCAGCTATCAGACTGGGGTGCACGAACTCCACCTTGTTCTGGTCAGCTGTTTATGTGGGTTTCTTCAGCCTGGTGTTGACCCATTTGCACATTACTCCTTCCTCTCTGTCTAACTGGGTTCTAGAGGAGTTTGGCTACAGTTTAGCTGTGGGTGTCTGCTTCTGCTTCTATCAGCTACGAGATGAAGGCTCTAGGATGGCATATAGGGTATTCATCAATCTCATTACCATGGACGGGCATTGAAGGTAGCCTCTCCACTATTGCTTAGATTTGTTAGTTGGGTTCATCATTGTAGGTCTCTGGACACTACCCTAGTGCCAGATTTCTCCTTAAATCTATAATGGCTTTCTCTATTATGGTATCTCTTTTTTTGTTCTCCTCTATTCTTTTCCTGTCTCAATCTTTCTGTTCCCTCATGCCCTCTCTCCCCAACTCTTTCCCCCTCTCTTTCTCCTAATATCCTCTCCCCTCCCTGAAGGCTGCAAGTTTTCTTTGGAGATTTAGCCCTTTCCCCTTCTCCAGTGGACCATATATGTCTCCATTAGGGTCCTCCTGGTTTCTTTATCTTAGATTTTCTGGCAGTGAGAATTATAGACTGGTAATCATTTATTCTATGTCTAAAATCCATATATGAGTGAGTATATACCATGTTTGTCTTTTTGTGACCGGTTTACCTCAGTCAGGATGGTTTCTTCAAGTTCCATCCATTTCCCTGCAAATTTCAGGATTCCAATGTTTTTTTTTTTTTTTTTTTTGTTTGTTTGTTTTTTGTTTTGTTTTTCAGCTGAGTAGTACTCCATTGTATAAATGTACCACATTTTCTCCATCCATTCTTCAGTTGAGGGGCTTCTAGGCTGCTTCTAGGTTCTGACTACTACAAATAATGCTACTATGAACATATTTGAACAGATGTCCTTGTTGTATGATGTGCATCTTTTTTTTATGTGTATATGCTTAAGAATTGAATTACTGGATCGTGAAGTAGACTGATTCCCATTTTCCTGAGGAAACACCATACTGATTTCCAAAGTGGCTGTACTAGTTTACACTCCCACCAGCAGTGGAGGAGTGTGCCTTTTTTTCCATATCCTCTCCAGAATAAACTGTCTGTAGTATTTCTTATTGTAGCCATTCTGACAGGAGCAAGATAGTGTCTCAGAGTTGTTTTGATTTGCATTTCCCTGGTGGCTAAGGATGTTGAGAACTTTCTTAAATTTTTTTTTCAGCTATTTTAGACTCTTTCATTGATAATTCCCTATTTACTTCTGTACCCCAGTTTTAAATTGGATTATTTGGTATTTTGGTACCTAGCTTCTTGAATTCTTTGTATATTTTGGAAATCAACCCGATGTCAGATGTATGGTTGGAGAAGATGTTTTCCCATTCTCTGGGCTGTGGTTTTGTCTTGTTGACTGTGTCCTTTGCCTTACAGGAGCTTTTCAATTTCAGGAGGTCCCATTTATTTGTTCATATCAGTTTCTCTGCTACTGTACTGGTGTTTTTTTCATAACGTGGTCTCCTGTACTAGTTCATCCAAGGGTACCTCCCACTTTCTCTTCATAGAGTTTCAGTGTCGCTAATTTTATATTGAGGTCTTTGATCTATTTGGAGGTAAGTTTTGTGCATAAAAATAGATTTGGCTCTATCTGCAGTCTTCTACACACTAGCATCCAGTTATGCCAGCACCATTTATTGAAGATGCTTTCTTTTTTTCCATTGTGTCCATTTAGCTTCTTTGTCTAAAATCAGGTTTTCATAATTGAGTAGGTTAATATCAGATTTTCAATTCCATTCCATTGGTCTACCTATCTATTTCTGTGGCAATACAAGGCTGTTTTCAGGACTATAGCTGTATAATAGAGTTTTATGTCAGAGATGGTGAAGTTCCTTTATTGTACAGGGTTGTTTTGGCTAGCCTGGATCTATCTATCTATCATCTATCTATCTATCTATGTATCTATCTATCTATCTCTATCTATCTATCTATCTATCTATCTATCTGTCTGTCTGTCTGTCTGACTAATATATATATATATATATATATGTATATATATATATATATATATATATAAAATTTGAGTATTGTTCTTTCAAGGTCTGTGAAGAATTGTGTGCAATTTTGATGGGGATTGCATTGACTCTGTAGATTGCTTTTGGCAAGATTGCCATTTTTACTCTGTTGATCCTTCCTATCCAAGAGCATGGGAGGCCTTTCCATTTTCTGGTATCTTCTTTAATTTCTTTTTTTAAAGACTCAAAGTTCTTTCATATAGGTCTTTCAGTTCTTTGATATTTTATGTTGTTTGTGGCTATTGTAAAGGGTGATATTCCTCTGATTTCTTTCTCAGCTCTTTTATCATCTATATATAGAAAGGCTACTGATTTTTTTCCTTTGAGTTAATCTTGTATCCTCCCATTTTGCTGAAGGTCTAGCTAGTACTTCAAATACAATTTTGAAGAGATATGGAGAGAGTGGGCTGTCTTATCTTGTTCCTGATTTTAGAGGAATATTATTGATTTTCTCTCCATTTAGTTTATGTCGGCAGTAGATTTGCTGTACATTGCTTTTATTATGTTTAGGTATGTTCCTGTTATCCCTGATCTCTCCAAGACCTTCATCATGATGGGGTGTTAGATTTTGTCAAAGGCTTTTTCATCATCTAGTGAGATTATCATGTGGTTTTACTTTTTCAGTGGACTACATTGATAGATTTTTATATATTAACCCATCTCTATTTGGTCTATGATGTGTTCTTGGATTGGGTTTGCCAGTATGTTATTGAATATTTTTGCATAAATGTTCATGAGGGATAATGGTCTGTAGTTATCTTTCTTAGTTGTGTCTTTGTGTGGGTTGGGTACCAGGGTAATTGTAGCCTTGTAAAAAAGACTTTCACAATGACCTTTCTGTTTTTATGGTATGGAACACTTTGAGGAATATTGATATTACCTATTCTTTGAATTTCTGGTAGAAATCGACACTGAAACCATCTGGCCCTGTTTTTTATGTTTTATTTATTTATTTTTTGGGGTTTTTTTTTTTTTTTTTCTTTCTTCTTCTTTTTTTTTTTTTTTTCTTGGTAGTGACACTTTTGATGACTGCTTCAATTTCATTAGGAGATATAGGTCTACTTAAATTGTTTATTTTGTCTTGATTTAATTTTGTTAGGTGATATCTATCCAGCAAATTGTCCATTTCCTTTAAATTTTCCATATTTTTGGAGTACAGGTTTTCTAAGTATGATCTGCATTTCCTCTGTCTCTCTTCTTATGTCTCCCTTTTCATTTCTAATTTTGTTAATTTGCAGGTTCTCTCTCTCTCTTTATTTGTTTTTGGTTAGTTTGAATAACGGTTTGTCTGTCTTGCTGTCTGTTGATTTTCTTGAAGAACCAACTCTTCACTTTTTGTTACACTGATTCAAAGCTTTGTTTTTCTAGTTCTACCTTATTGATTTCAGCTCTCAAATTGATTGTTTTCTTACATATACTGCTCTGGGATAAATTTGCTTCTTTTTGTTCTAGAGCTTTCAATTTTGCTGTTAATTCTCTAATGTGAGTATCTTCCATTGTCTTCATATGGGCACTTAGGGCTATGAACTTTCCTATTAGCACTACTTGTAAAGTGTCCTATAAGATTGGGTATGTTGTGTCTTAATTTTCAAGGAATTTAGGAAGTCTTTAATTTCTTTCTTTATTTCTTCCTTGACCCAGGCATGATGCAATTGTGCATTACTCAAATTCCATGAGTGTAGGTTTTCTGCAACTTGTGTTGTTGCATTTTATCTTTAAAGCATGATGGTCTGATAAGATACAGGGGATTATTACATTTTTTTGTACCAATTTAGGTTTTCTATATTGCAAAGTATATGGTGATGGTTCCATGTGGAGCTGTGAAGAAGGTACATTCTTTTGAATTTGGATGTAAGGTTCTACAAATGGCTTTTAAACACAATTGGGTCATAACTTCTGTTAGTTCCTTTGTTTCTTTGTAAGCTTCTGTCTGGTGGACCTGTCTAGTGTTAAGAGTGGAGTGTTGAAATCTCCCCTTATAAGTGAGGTTTTATTTGAGATTTGAGTTTAAGTAATGTTTCTTTTACACATGTGGGTGCCTTTATATTTGGGGCATAGAAGTCCAGAATTAAGACTTCATCTAGATGGATTTCACCTGTGCTGAATTAGAAATGTCCTTCTTTGTCTCTTTTTGATTGATTTTATTTTAAAATCTACTTTGTTAGATATAAATATTGCTACACCTAATTGTTTTGTAAGTCCATTTGATTGGAAAGTCTTTTTCCAACCTTCTGCTGCATACAAGAAACACACCTCAACTTCAAAGACAGAGGTCACCTCAGGGTTAGAAATATGGGACACCATGAAAAGGCCATACTAAGACTAATAGGTATAGAAGAAGGTGAAGAAACTCAACTAAAAGGTGCAAAAATATATTCAACAAAATCATAGAAGAAAACTTTTCCAACCCAAAGAAAGGCATGCCATTGAAGGTACAAGAAGCTTATAGAACACCAATACAGTGGACCACAAAACAAAGTAGCCTCACCACATAATAAACAAAACACCAAACATATAGAATAAGGAAAGAATGTTAAGAGCAGCAAAGAAAAAATGGATTTGTTGACCTTAAGATTTTCTTTTCAATGAATCTATTTATCCTAGTGTATTGTCAATGCCTGAGACTGACTAACATTCCCTCCCTAGGACCTTACAGATTTTTTTGGTTCTTGTTTTGTTATTCTCTTTTTGTCTCTATTTCAGCATTCAAACATTGCACTGTTTGATTTATGTCTTGCAAGTTTTGGTTTGTTTTTTTCCTCTTTTTCTTGAAGTTTTTCTTCCATTACTTCATGCAATTTCCTCATTCTTCTTTGAGAGTCTCTATTATTGTCATAAAGTTTTTTGTATGGCCATCCTCTTCTGCTTCTTTTGTGCTGGGAAGTTCAAGTCTTGCTGGTGTGGAGTCCCTAGACTTTGGTGGCAGGGTCGTATTGATCTTAGTGTTGTTGACTATATTCGTATACTGTTGTCTATCCATGTCTTCTTCCAATGGGTACTATAGGTTCTCTCCCTCTTCTGTTGGGTACAAAACCAAGGTTCTCTTCAGCTGGGTACAAGCAATCCAATACATCAACGGCTCTCTTATTCCAGTGGGTGGTTGTGGGACTTCTCCCGTGGTTGGAGGCTGAACCAGGACACTGACAGGCTATGGATGGGAAGATCCACTCAGGCATGCTCCCCTGCACATAGTCCTCAATTCTCAGTCCTCAGGACACTCCAATAGGTCACCATACTTAAGGCTGGAAGCATGTTCACAGTTACCCCTTCCTGTGGTTGCAGGTGGGACTAGGATGCTGGAAGACTCCTGAGGGGCAAGTCCTAGGGCAGGCCCCAGGGCACTCAGTGTTCATTCCTCTGGCCTCAGTCCTCAGTCCTCAGGACTCTCAGAGCAGGGTACCAGAAGGCAGGCTGTAAGCAGGCCCAAACTTACCTCCTCCTGTGGATCTTGTGGGTGTCTTAAGCATTGTTGAGACTGAAGACAATTTCTGTCTGTTATGTGACAATCAAGTTTTACATTGCTCTTTCAGAGAAGGTCACTCATTAGTTGTGCAAAGTCAGAACAATCTCAGTGGGCACAAAAGTAATCTCACACCTGGGTTCGGACCATTTTCTACACCAATCCTTCTATCAAAGTGAATGGCTCCATTCCATTTGTTGGTTGAAAACAGACTAAATAACCAACTTTATCAGGTTTGGCATGGGTAACTTGTGTATGGGGGCTGGAGGTGCTAACTTGAGAAGAATAGATGTGATCACCAGCAGACAGATATTATGTCCCCTTTGATGTGGTTCATGTGAAAGAATCCATTGGCAAAAGCTTGCCCCAAAAATTTCCAACATTTTTACTATTGAGAAAACAAACCTACCATGGACTTTTCTTCTGAGAAAAGGGAGTTTACCTCATCATTGCTAAAGGGAGACAGAGGTTAGTCACCACAGTCATAGTAAATGGACTCTAGGAGTCATGTTGTAGGAATGTTCATGTTCTTGCTATAAACTTTTCAAGGTGGCATTATAGAAGGATGATTAAATAGCATTATGCATTTAAACAAAACATGTTTCTTGTATTTATAAACTGCTTTATGATGGAGAAATGAAATGCATAGTGATGTATTCTATTTATCTAGAGAGGACTGAGGAATACCTGTACTTCCCATACATCTTCATGATTTTTTTTAATACCATACCAACTCATTGTTCATGATTGTCTCAAAGATGTACTAAGGTTAGATCTCTTCTGTTTTCTCTTTGGATGTAGTGGATAATTTATTCTGAATATAAGAGGATAAATATACATTTTAAGATAGAATATATTTATATAAGCATTTTAAAAGAATTATGTAAACTAACATTTATTTTATTATCTGTGGATAAATAAAATGTAAATTTTTATTTATACCTATGCATTCCAAAATACCAGTTTTGAATTGTTGTTTAACATTCCAGTTTCCATATGACCCAATATATAATATTATTTTAGATCCAAAGCTAACTGATTTAATTGTTAAATTTTTTAAATTGTGTTTGTGTGTGTGTGTATGTGTGTGTGTGTGTGTGTGTGTGTTGTGTGATAGGACTTTTTCTGAGGAGGTGCAACACATGTGTCTACTCATTCTAGATAGGGAGCCCATGAAACACCAAAGTACAGATACTATTAAAGTTCACCTGTTGAAACATGTGTTTTATTGGAGTTACTTATCAGAAATTAGGTGTCATGTTAATTTACCATAACAGAAATAATTTGTTGACATAGTATTAGTAAGAGTAAGGACACAGAAGATACCTTCTCTGAAAAAGAAAATACAAAAATAGGACTGTTAACAGTCCTAGAGAGGTTCTCAAGAGAAACAGAGCCCCCCATTTTGTGTGTGTATATGTGTGTATGTATATATACATTTATATATGTGTGTGTGTGTTTGTATATTCTTGTGTATGTATGTGTATATGTGTGTGTATGTATGTATGTGGATATCTGTATGTGTATAAATGTATGTATATTTATGTGAGTATATGTGTATATGTTTGTGTGTATGCATATGCATGTGTGTATGTGTATGTATGTGTATATATGTATGTATGTTTGTGTATGCATGGGTGTATGTGTATGTGTGATTGTGTGTTGTACCAGTGTTTCAAGAATTTGATTTGAATCTTTCTCCAAACCTCTTCTATTCACTCCGACCTTTTTATTTCAGTCAGCATTGCACTGTATGAGCACATGAATGTCAAAGAGAAATGCTCATCTTTGTATGAAAATGGAGTTGAATGCTTAGAATAGATTTGATGAAAGTGAAAGAAAAAGAAATATGTTGAACTATGCATACCCAAAAAGACTAAGAATGGGAGAAATTAGAAGAATATGTGGAGGCATTTTGTAATCCTATTGCTTAGCAACTGTCTTGAATTTCAGACTTTTTTCAAGAAATTCAACTTGAATTCACCCAGTAGATAATAATTTATATGTGAGCAAGACAGTCTAGAACTTTAAATATTAAATAATAGATTTTAGTTCTCAATTAAAAATAATTGATAAGTAGATAAATACTTAACAGTATGCTAATATAACATCTTTTCTACATATATTTTTAATAATATCCCACATGAACAAAGAAATTAAATAAGTATACACATATTTCTTGTCAAGAAGATATCCTTTCTCAGTAAATCAGTCTACTTAGTGTCAGATATAAAATGAGTTATTACTTTTATTTAATTTATTTGGAAATTGCAATATTTGGCCTTTATGGTCATGTGGTTGTTATATATAATGACAAATATAAAAATAAAGTTTCTAAAAGATATATATTCAATTGAAGGAAAGGAGATTATATTTTTGTGATTTAAAGTTATGAAAGCTATGGGGGAAGAAGGTACGACTTGAGTTGGTGTTTGTGTTGGTGAAATGTGAACACTAAGGGTAAAATAAGATGTCATGATTATGAGATAAGAAACCAAGAGGTCACAATTATAATGCCTCCAAGTCATCTAATATGTCTCTATGGGAGCAATATGTGACTTATCAAAAGAATGGAGACAGGTTTTGTCAGCATCCAACAGCATGCCAAAGTGCTTTTGATTTATTTTTCTGAGAGCAGTTATTAAATGATTCTGCATCAGCAGTACTGGCAAATGGATATAACATAATTAAAAACATAATTTACATGGAATCATTTCATTAGATAGAAGGGGCAGGAAGAAGGGAGATCTGGCAATAATCAAGATTGTTATAAACAAATTTGAATTTATTTGACCTGCAACTCTGGCTCTTTGTAATTATTTACTGGGACAAAATATTATAATCTCTTTTAATTCGAATGATAAGTATCTCTTTTCAGTCTTTGTAAGTATATGTATTTCTAGCCTTTTAATTAAAAATATTTCAACTAGATGATATCATGTGTAGAGTAGTACATTAATAATATAGAACATTTATCAATTTTGTGGCAAGTATAATGTTATCTTTTGAATTCCTGACTTGTTATGGCACTACTCTCTGGAAATTTTGATGGATACAGATTAGCTGGCCTGATTCACTCAATTCTAAAGTATAAGTTACTTGACCTTGATGTATTTTCTAATGCACTTTCTATCTACTCCTCAATTTTGCTGACTTATATGTCTTCTTGTAACCTTAGCTTAATCTCCCCTTAGCTGACTTCATAAATCCATCTCCTCTAGTTTCCCATCTAACACTATCTCAATACACCATCTAATAGAGGATGCCCATTAATAGCACTAGTAAAATGTAAACTGCAGTAAATTATATGACTAGGATTTTTATCTTGGCTTTTCTTCTCATAAAACATATATTTTTTGTGTCTCTCCAGAATAGGCTTTGTCAAAAGTGAACAGAATATAAATATTTGATTTATTACATTCCTATCCAAAGTACCAAAATTGAAATGCCATGTCCAAAGCACCATTTGTCATTAGGATGGCAAATGTTCGACCAGTCTACTTGAGATTTTCTTCATAGCTAGAACTGCAGTTTATAGAGTCAAAAAGAAAAAAGAAAAGGAAAGGGGATTAACGTATAGTCTCAAATTTGTCCTTATCAACTATGTGTGCACAGAAGCTGTCATAAAAGGTATATATGAAGAGTACACAAAATAAACCACAAACACCATTATGTACTGTTTGGGGAGTTACTGTACACAGCAGTATAATGAATTTTGAATCCCCCCCTTTTATTTGTCTATATTCTGTGGATTTCAATATATCACACTGTCCATCTCATGCTACCCTCATCTGGATGAGATTGAGGTTGGTAAGGGCCTTTCATTTGTACTTTTTGGGGTTTAAAGTTAGGGAAATATGTAGTAGAATAGTGAATATTATTACTATGTATGGTGATTGGACAGATGTGAAGCCATTTTTTACTTCAACTTACCGAATACTATTTAGTCTGCTTCACATAATAAATCCAAGTTTAGTAGAAATTACACATCTAGTTTTTCTCCTACTTGAATAAAAATTTGTTTCATTTCTTTACTGAGGTGTGTGTGTGTGTGTGTGTGTGTGTGTGTGTGTGTGTGTGTGTTTGAACTCTTACTGTTGGAATGTCCCCATGATATCCTTTTATCTCATCATTTTATAGCTAATGCTAATGAATACTCATTTAATAACTCAATCTACAATTAATTTCTAAGTCACTCATAAATTTTTTACTTAATATTTGAATTTTTCCTCCATTATATATCTTGAATCAGTATGTCTCTAGACTTCCATTTTATTTAATAATAATTGCATGGAGTATTGCTTGGTTCTCTTTTTTTTCTTTCATAGTTCTACATTATAACCTTTTAGGAAATTTTGTGGATTTTTTGTTGGCTCTTTACTTTTAAAAAAATATTCAGAACCAGAATTATCACAACAATTTATTCATCAGTTATCATAAACATAGTTTTAAAAATCTGGTCACAATATTTTTTAAATTCTCTAAGTATATATGTTTTTAATTGAAATAGAATTAATTCAATTTCCTTCTTCCCTTTCCTCCCGCCAGCTCCTCTCATGGTCCTTCCACTGTCCTTTCCAATTCTTATGTTGATACCCTCTTTTCCTTGAATTATTTTTGTTCACACACACACACACACACACACACACACACACACACACACACACAACCTGTTTTGTGCTATATGGTTTCAGGGATAATGGCTCTGCTTTTGACAATCAATGAAGATGCTCATCTAATTCTCCTTCTAATGATCATGCTCTAATACTTCCAATTGTCATGATCAAATTATTCCAATGGTTATTAATCGCCAATAATTCTTTGTCTAACAGTGTGATCACAAGAAATTACCACCCTTCCCTGTTAATATGTACACTGATATTGCCAGTGTTCTGGCTTTCTCTACAAAGCCTTATCTAAGAGAATATATTTCACCACAAACTTCCTGTTATTTTGGTTCTTACAATCCTTTTGCTTCTACTTCTGTGATGTTCTCTGAGCCAAAGATTCAGGGGCTTTGATCTAGTTGTAGCGATTGGGGCTGGGTTTTCCATGGCATATACCTTGTCTCCAGATGTAGTTTTCTGTGATGCTCTCCATTTTTGTAAATAGAGGATTCTTGATGATGGATAATAGTTACACTTACCTGTGGGTAGAGGAATATTATTTAGAATGAAGTAAGGTAATATGCTGCTCTAGAAAGTTTGCAGTAGTACAATCTTTTATATTGTCCATGACTTCACTAATAACAGAAATCTGGCTATGTTTCAAGTACCAGCCCGGAGTCCCTGCTGGTTGAGTGAGACTTATGTACAATTAGACAACTGTTGATTACCACTGACACATGAGTGCCACTTGTCGCACCTTTATTGGTATCTTGCCATGCTGGGAACTGCCATGGCCTGTAAGTGTTGAGAATGTGTAGGATTGTTTAATTGCCTCCCTCTCTTGGAAGTTAGCATAGTAATTTCAGATACCATGGACACTAGACTATAGGATATAACCTATCAGTTCAAATCATCCAGAGATTTTTATACTGAGTATGAGGTATGGTCAGCAAAAGGGGCACACTGGAGAGGCAACCAAGTGCTACACTGTCACTCTATATTGTTTTGAGATATGCTTTACCTTTTGTAAGGATGTTGCATATACCTGGTACTGGAGTTTTATTAGTCTCTCACATGGAGAATCATCAGTAACTTAATTTCATTTAGCTATATATGTGTATACAAAAATAGTTATATGATTGTGTATAACTTTAGGTAAACAAAATAATATGATTCTTGAGGTTTGTTAAACAATTTGGCATCAGCACAAAAATAGTCATGTAGACCAATTGAACAAAATGGAAAATATAAAATAAGAACTCAAACCTACAGATATCTGATACTTTACAAAGAAGCAAAAACACATTCCCTGGAGAAAAATACAGTATCTTCAACAATTATTGCTGGAAAACTAGATTTTCATACAGAGAAAATTGAAATTGAGTCTGTATCTATAACCTACACAAAAATTAGATCCGAGTTTATCAGAGTTTTCAACTGGAAATCCAAACCACTAAAAATTGAAGAAAATATCGGCAGTAACCAGATATATATATATATATGTATATATATATATATCTTCCTTTGCTCATGAATAAAAGCTAATAATTAACAAATGAGACACTATAAAATAAAAAATAACTCTTTGCAACTAAAGAAACTGTCAATCAAATGAAGAAGAAGTCCACAGATTGGGAGAGTATCTTTGCAAGCTATGCATTTGACAGAGGCTTCATATAAAGAATATAAAAAGAACTCAAAATCAAAAAGTCAAGGGAACAAATAACACATTTAAAATGTAGGCAGCTCAAAACACCCACTTTATGTCTTTCTATAAAAAACAAAGTTGAAGTATTGAACATGAAATTAAATTTTAATTTTAAACTGAATAGTATTAATCCTTTTCAAAAAGGTGACTGTATTTACAAAAATATTTTTATGTTATTAAAACATAAAAAATAGCTTCCATTAATGGTCAAGGGAGAAGATGAAGGAAAATACATACAATTATGCCTAATACTATTAAAAATTCTAAATAACTCAATATGAGGTCTCAAAAACATGTACATTTATACTAGCAAAAGAATAAACATTTTCTATTGGCTTAATTTATTCATGATACTAAGCAATATCCTTTATAATTTTAGTCCATGCACAGCCTCCGGAACTTATCACAAAAATATACAATTTTATAAATGAAAATAATATCTTTTTATATATTAAATTGTGAAGTTAATTTGTTATTGAAACCAACTTCATCCTCTCTACCCTCTCCCTGACCTAAATTGTAGACCTCAGTATTCTTCACAAGTATTAAAGTCATTGTCATATTCTTCTTCTGTGCTGTAAAGTGTCTGAAGAGGTACTTTAAATCAGTATGTGCTTCAAGTGAGTGTGCTTCAATATTTTGGACCTATGTTGTAAAAGGTTCTTTGCTAAAGAATTCTGAAAATTCACAGCTTAAATGTGTTTATGACTGCAACATATCAAAAAGAAATCATTAAGGTATGACTAGCAATTAGGAAATTCAAAACAAATATTATTCTTTATTTGTATTTAATAAAGACAGACATTTAAGGATCATTTTGTATTAACTAAATGTATATTTCCTAATCTCCATTAATGCAATCAGGATATCCCAGTCAATGTGTTTAGTTCAAAGACTAATGTTTACAGAATTTTAAATATTATGATGATAGGCATAATGAAAAACAAATAGTAAAACATAGGTGATTTTGGCCATTAAGTGCTTTGTTGAGTTTTAGAGAATATATGTGTTACAGGTAGTTTAAGTGGGTGACTTATCCAGTTGTAACTCATGGAATGCTACATGAAGAGAGGAGTAAGTAAGGACTTACTGAAAGGCTATGATACTCAGGCGTTATCCAAAAAGAAACAATTCAAAGGTAGTTTGATAGCCAATATTATTTGCCCAGTTGATACACTTGTAAAGACACAATCTTACTAAGAATTGCCTCTATCAGAAGACATGTAAGCATATTTCTTTGGCATTTTCCTGTTTTGTTTATTTGTTTCTTTGTTTGTTTTTTTTCATTTTTGGCTTTTAGGTTGATGGGCCAGTCTCCTGTTAGCACTGCTGCACTTAGGTAGGCAGGTGTGGGTTACATAAGAAATGGAGCTGAACATAAGCCTAGAAACAAGCCAAAGAAGAGTATTCCTCCATGGTCTCTGCTTCAGTTTCCTCCTCCATGTGCCTGCCTTGGTTCATTCAGTGATTTACACCCACCTCTAACCCTAGAAGCTATACCCTCCAAGTTGCTTTCAAATGGTGTTTTATTATGGCAACAGGAACCGGACAAGAAAAGGAGGAAAAGTCAACCTGAAGGCTGAAAAGCAAATTAGGCACAGAGTATTTTATGATTTCTGAGTTGAACTGCACCCAAATCCCTGATCAAATGATTGACATTTGTCCTTTCAATGTATATTTTAATAATTTTGTAGAGTGACTGACTGATACAGAGTGTTCAAGGTACTATGTTTCCCAATTCCCATTTTGATATCTTAAATATAAACACCTCTAAATGTGACTCATTGCTCAAACAAGTAACAAGTTTCAATGAGATCATGAAGGCTCATCATATCTAGGATCACTGGCTCCTTTTATAAGGGTTGTGCATTAGGATATGAGTACACTAGGATGATCACATGAAGACAGCTATAGAAGACAGACTCTAGTAATCAGAGATAGCTTTCAGAAAAACAAATCTGCAATCATTCTCATTATGGATTTGATGAGCACTAGAGATGTGAGAGGGGAAATCCTCAAGTCCCATAGCATTTTATTAAAGAAAAACCACCTAAAAATAATAAAAGTCAGAACTCATCTTCACAACAAAAATGTGTCTCCTTAAAATATTAGTATAGTATCTGCATTATTTATTTGAAGAAGATAACATAGTAATACCATGATCAATGATGAGTTCAAATGCCATAAGAAGTGCAATCATAGCACAGCTATATTTTATCTCATTTTCTCTTCTGTTCATATTGTGTGTATTGCTATGAAATATTATTTTGATCTATAACATATAAAGCATACTTTAAGAAATAATTGTTACTCTACAGCATTTTATAGTATTACAAAAAATAAACCTATCAGAAAAACAAGGTGTTGGAAATACCATTTAGTCCTCTGCCTGTTTCTAGTGAAAAACAAGCATTAAATTCTTTCTTTGGGTATCATACCTGGAAGACAAACTGCTTAATGTTGAATATGACTATCTTGAAACATGTGACAGCGCCAGCATTGCTTTGGATAGCCTGAAGTTTGAGAGTAGGTGCTTTGCTTTATAAATCTTCTAGGCTTTGGAGTAAAACATGAACAGATAATGTGTATATATACTGGCTCTTTTTGATTAGCTGCAAAGATTTAATAGAAGATGTGGTTTTCCTGCATTCATCTCTTCTGATGCTCCTTTCATAATATGAAAAAGGGCAACATCTGATTCTGGAAAGAATGCTTGGACAAGGCTCTTACTGAAGTTGTTACAAGGATGTGTTTTCATACTCTCATTGCTTAGTCTTTCAGTGTATTTATTCTCAGCAGAAGTAGATCCATCTTGCTCTTACCTGAGTAAATTAATGTTTCCTAGAAAAAGAAAGTTCCAGCAAGTGCCTACTTTAAATTTGAACCAAGAAAGTTTGCTACGGCATAAAAGAGGGTAGTTTAACTTAGTATTGTATCCTCTCTTCACCTGTGATGATTACTCAGTTTAAAATAACCTATATGAGTACAGTGGTGACAGTTTTTTGAGAGTAAGAATAGAGTTCATCTGTGATGATTACTCAGTTTAAAATAACCTATATTAGTACAGTGGTGACATTTTTTTGAGAGTAAGAATAGATAGAGTTCATCCTTTAGATTCTTTTCTCCCATGTTAAAATACATCTAAGCATCAGGATGTAGGCAGCATTATAAATACAGACATGGATATACAAAGGAGATAAGTAATTTATTCAAGTCAACAGCGGCAGAGTTAACACACATTCAAACAAATAGCATGACTTCAATGCTTTTGTAGCTCAGTCCATCCCTCATACTTGCCAGTTTAAGAATATGTGTATAATGCATGCTTTTCTGTCTCTCAAGTATCATGTGCTTCAGAATAGTTTCTTCTAAATGAAGCAGTACTTGGTGATCGGATTTGAAAAGATTTTTTATGTTGAAGATACATGCTTGATACTTTCTTTTTTTTCCACTGTACTATTTCTCATGCCTCTACTTGCACCATGTTTCAGAATCTTGACCTGCCTGATTCCAGGGAATTCTTTCAGGATTCTTAGTAGAGGGGTTACCATTAAAGAATATAGGTGAAAGAGTGGAAAAGCAGAATAAAAATATTTTTATTGCTATTGCTTTCTCCTCGTGGTGAAGCTGGAAGCCAGATACAACACCTGGCTAATGCTTTCAATTCCGTAAGATAAAACTTCCATTCAAGGCTAGCCCCCACTTTCTCTTCTTAGAGGTTCAGTGTGGCTGGATTTATCTTGAGGCCTTTGATCATTTGGATTTAAGTTTTGTGCATGGTGATAGACATGGGTCTATCTTTGGTCTTCTACACACCATCATCTAGTTGTGCCAGCACCATTTGTTTAAGATACTTTTCTCCTTCCATTGTATACTTTTAGCTTCTTTGTCAAAAATCAGGAGTTTGGTGGTGTGTGGGTTAATATCAGGATTTTCAATTCCATACCATTGGTCTACCTGTATACTTTTGTGTCAATACCAAGCTCTTTTCAGGAATATAGCTCTATAATAGATCTTGAAATCAGGGATGGTGATGCCTCCTGAACCTCCTTTATTGTACAGTGTTGTTTTGGCTATCCTGGTTCTTTTTCTTTTTCATATAAATTTGAGTATTCCTTTCAAGGTCAGGGAAGAAATGTACTGGGATTTTGATGGAGGATTGCATTGAATCTGTAGATTGCTTTTGGCAAGACTGCCATTTTTACTATGTTGATCTTACCTATCCAAGAGCATGAGTTTTCCCATTTTCTGGTATCTACTTTAATTTCTTTATTTTTTATTTTTTATTTAACATATCCCAGTTTTGTCTTCCACCCTCCCTCCCTCCCCCCAATATCTTTCTTTAAATAAACAAAGTTCTTGCTATATATGTCTTTCACTTATTTTGTTAGTGTTACCCCAAAATATTTTATGTTGTAGCTATTGTAAACAGTAATGTTCCTGTGGTTTCTTTCTCAGCACCTTCATTGTATGTATATACTAGGGCTACTTATATTTTTGAGTTAATCTTGTATCCTGCTAATTTGTTGAAGGTGTTTATCAGGTGTAGGAGTTCCCTGGTACAATTTTTTGGGTTACTTATGTAAACTATCATATCATCTGTAAATAGTGCCAGTTTGACTTCTTCTTCTTTCCAATTTGTATACCTTTGATCTCATTTTGTTGTCTTATTGCTCTAGCTAGAACTTCAAGTACAATATTGAAGACATATGGAGAGGTGGGCAGCCTTTTCTTGTTCCTCAATTTAGGAGACCACTTTTTGAACATAACACCAATAGCACAGACACTGAGATGGACAATTAATAAATGGGGTCTCCCGAAACCGAGAATCTTGTGTAAGGCAAAGGACACAGTTGACAGGAACTAATGACAACCTATAGACTGGGAACAGATCTTCACCAATCCCACATCTGATAGAGGGCTCATCTCCAAACAATATAAATAACTCAAGAAACTAGTCACCAAAACATCTATTAAAAGTAGGATACGTAATAAAGAATTCTAAATAGATGATTCCAAAATGACTAAAAGACACTTAAAAAAGTGCTCAACATCCTTAGCCATCAGGGAAAGGCAAATAAAAACAACTATGAGATACCATCTTACTCCTGTCAGAATGGCTAATAATAGAAACACCAATAACAGCTTATGCTGGGGTGTGTGGAGAAAGGGGAATACTCCTCCACTGCTGCTGGGAGTACAAACTTACTTATACAGCAATTTTGGAGTCAGTATGGCAGTTCCTTAGGAAAATGGGAATCGGTCTTCCAAAGGACCCAGTAATTCCACTCTTAGGCATATACCAAAATTTTCCACATCCATAAATCAAAGACATATGACAACTATGTTCATAACAGCATTATTTGTAATAGCAAGAACCAGGAAGAAACCTAGATGACCCTCAACTGAAGAATGGATAAAGAAGATATGGCACATTTACACAATGGAATACTACTCAGCAGAAATAAAAAGAAAACAATGGATTCTTGAAATTTGCAGGCAAATGGATGGAACTTGAAGAGGCCATCCTGAGTGAGGTCACCCAGTCACAAAAAGGGGAACTTGGTATTTACTCACTGGAATTTAGTCATAGATTAAAGGATCACCTGCCTAGAATTCACACTGCTAAAGAAACTAGTATACAAGGTGGAAAATAAGAGATTCATACAAGGTCCCTCACAAAAGGGAAAGGAACAAGATCTCCTGAGCATGTTGGTGGTGGGCACTGAGTGTAGAGGGAGATAGAAGAAAGATGGGGATGAGAGGAAAATATGTGGGACCAGGATGATTGATTTGGGGTATGAATAGACAAGAGCAAAAAAAGAAATACCATAATAGAGGCAGCCATTATAGGTTTGAAGAGAAAACTGACTCTAGAGAAATGTCCAGAGACCTACAAGGATGACCCCAACTAACAATATGTGCAACAGTGGAGAAGTTACTTTAAATGCCCTTCTCTGATATTGAGATTGACAACTTATATGTCATCATAGAACCATCATTTAGTAGCTGTTGTAAATAGAAGCAGACACCCACAACTAAACACTGAGCCATACTCCTGGAAAACAGTTGCAGAGAGGGAGGAGAGATAAGTAAAGGGATCCAGACCATGCTACAGGAACCCACAGATACAACTGATCTAAACAAGGAGAAGCTCATGGATCCCCTGATTAATAGCTGGGAACCAGCTTTGGACCTACTCAGAACCCCTGAGCGTGGGTCTTAAAAGGACTGGACAGTCTATAGGACTTGTGACAGTGGAAACAGGAGTGAATGAATGGGCTTTGGAACACATCACCTATGGAAGGATACTCCCTTAGCCTAGAGACAGGAGGGAGGTCCTAGCTCCTACTCCAAAATGACTTGACAGATTTTGATAATCCCTCCTGGAAAGCATCACCTTCCTTGTGAAGTGGGTGGGGAATGGGATGGGAGGGGTCATCAGGGGCATGTAAGGGAGTGAAGGAGAGGGAACTGGGATCAATATGTAAAATAAGAAATAATAATAAATATGTAATCAGCCAGGATTGAATCTTGGCTGGGTTAATAAGCTTGCATATTTGTATTGGTTCTATATTATAAGTTTTTAAATTTTGAGTTCATTACTTAATATCAACTCATTCAATGGCCATAATGAAATTTCTAGGTAGTGGCAAAATCTTACAATTATATATGATCCTCATAAAAGGATCATATATGGATAGTTTGACAGGTAATAGACAAGTAAAATCAACAGAGAAACCATATATATATATATATATATATATATATATATATATATATATATATGTGTGTGTGTGTGTGTGTGTGTGTGTGTGTGTGTGTGTGTGTGTGTGTGTGTATACATATGTTATCATGATTGTGTCAAATTATGTCACTTACATATGGCATGATAAGATAACAGGAAATAGAATATCCAGTTTCATGGCTCAAAATCAAATCATAATTAGAATTACCTAAATCGCATTTATTTATACCATTAGAGGATTTCAATATTATCATATAGCAGGTATTTGAGGGGTTGTAAAATGGAATTGTAGATAAGGTTTGATAGTTTAAGATATTAATCAGAAAAAAACATTTTCTTATGATGATGGGACACACTTTGACATTTGAATAATAATAGTTTGAGGACAAAGCTCCATTACCTAAGATAACATAATTTGATATTATCCTCTTTATATTATCTCCCAACCCACGGGGAAGTCAACAACAAACTGGGAGACACCTAAAGGAATCAAAGCGTAAGGGACAAAATGAACAACAGCAAGTCCATATTCTGATCAAGCTGTCAAACTTTATTTTCTCAGGGGAAGCGTATATAGGACCATGGGCAGGATATGAGCAGGGGTTTGCAAGTGGGCAGGATGAAAGAGCCAGTAGAAAAGGAATGCCCTGAACTAATCTTTAACTGGCTGTAAAACTGTAGCAGGAGGAATATCCTGAATTATCCTTTAACTTGCTGTAAAGCTGCAACAGGAAGAATATCCTGAGCTATTCTGTTGTAAAACTGGTTGTAAAACCACAAGCCTGTATCTAGGAATGCTCTGCTAAACATTCTGTTTACTTCTTAAGAGGCAATAATTTTCTATCTCAGAGACCTGAGGTAATGAGGATGGTGATGGTCCCCAACAATATTAGACAAAAATGAAATTCATGCCATTCTTTTTAGTAATTTATATATGCTTTGGGTAACATTTCACAATTTTTGTACTACTCCCATTTTAAAATAATGACGACAATTATAAAACAGACAGAAATGTGTTCTTAGTCTCTTCTGTATCCTGTGGCAGCAAGTGGATTTAGAAGAAAATAATTGTCTAGAAAACACCAATGGTTGTTCTCTCAGAATTGTTCATAGACCATTCATCTAAATGGGGTGTTATTTGTAGACACAATTGTTTATGCAGTAAATGATTTCACAATTCAAAATTTCAGATCTATTTTATTTAAATTTGGCAAATAAAAATTTATTTACATGGCTGATGGCCATCTCAACTTGAAAATAAAAGTCAAGTCAAACTTTCAACCTTCTACATAGCTGAAAAAAATAAAAAAACAAATAAGCAAACCAAACCTCCAAACACAATACATTTCTTTCTATACAAGATTATCAAAGGGATCATACCAAAACAGTATAATTTATCTCTCTAGTGACACACGATGTACTCAGTGAGAGCAAATGAGTTTTTAATGTTTGAGAGAAGAAAGGTGCCAAGTATCTCTGGTTGAGCCAGCAAAATGACAATGATGAGTTAATAACCTGTGTTACACAGGCCCTTTCTAGTTCCAAGTGTATTCCCAGTCATTCTATCTACTTCCTTGTAAAATCTCTCCTTTGCAAAAACATAATCTATTAGTCCCTAAGTCAAGAATCTAACATCCATACAAAAATACATTAAAAGGTTGAAGCTTGGTCATATCATAATCAGGTCTTGATTAAGATCAAGAAATATGACATATTTCTTTGCATGTAGCTTATAGGTAAGAATTAATATATTTTAATTTAATGGTTTGAATATGATATTTATATATTACTTGTGCCTAAATTATCTCCACAAATTAAAATTTTTGTATCATAAAATTTAAAGAAAGGCAAAAGACAGTTTTTCCTTTGACTTATATGTTAGTACATTGTATAAATAAAATAAATAATATTATAATTTGACTTTAATACAAAGAGGAAAGAATTTTAGTCTAATGGATTTGGTTCACTGTCTGGGACTTCAGCTTCCTGTACATGCTAACAGGGAAGACCTTCGTGTCATAGTGCCTTAGTGTCCTTTCTGATGTGTAGAGACCAGAAAATGGCTACATTAACTGAAGAAGGAAAAAAAAAGGCACTGCTCTAGAAAAAAGAAGTGCATAAGTTCCTGTGCATCTTAATTTCTTCCAAGGGGGATTTAGTGATGCTTAAGATGATTTCTAGTAGAATCAGTTTGCTGAAGTAAAGATTATAATGGACTATCCATGTGTGAGGTGGGGCAGCTTTCCTAAGTCTCAGGATTGTCTCTCATTGTTTGCGATGCTTGTTATATCAGCAATATTTTAAGAGTGCTGCAAAGAGTGAGTGGATAGATAATACTATCAAGAATTGATTGAAAATTTAAAATTAATTCATGTAATGTCTTAATATAAAATAAGATCAATAGTTTTAAATTTAGCTTGCTTGCATATAACAGAGTCTATATTTATGCATATTTTGCCAAAGTATAAAGAAAAGAATGGATAATTTGGTTTTTTTGTTTGTTTGCTTTGTATTTTGGTTTTTCTCTGTATAGCTATAGACAAGGTTTCTCTTTGTAGCACTAGCTGTACTGGAACTAGCTTTTGTAGATCCTTGCCCTTGAACTCACAGAGATGTATGTGCCCCTGACTCTGCCTCTCTAGTGTTGGGATTAAAGGCTCTTGCCATTGCTGCCAAGATAAGAACGGGTAATTTGTAAGCATCATCATTTGTAGATGAGTTCAGCTGAGGTCAAATGAGCAGAGGACCTATTCTCCATTCTTAAGATTCCATGGTAAAAACTTGACAAATATTTAAACTACATTACTCATGCTGCTCAAACACACAGAAAAAATAAAATAATAATAAAAATATTATCACAGAGGGTTTCTCTATGTTATCTGCTTTTCTCTCAAACTCAAGCATTATCTCTGAATCATCTGAAAGTTATTTATATAAAAGCTAATTTAAAGATGGTATATCAGGGTTCTGGAGCATATATGACAGCTATGTTACCCATCCTTTGGGTGGGTCATGTATTAATTGAATAGAAGGTTTTTAAGCCCCCTAGAATCACTGTAAATGACTTTTCCCAAAACGATAATCATGGATAAAGTACACTTGTATTTTTAACTACTTTAAAATGCATAATTTGCTGGTGTTACTTTAGTTTTGTATATCCAGTCCCTGTTGTGCTTTTGAGTCTCTGAAATGAAGTTCTTAAACTGTTAGATAAATCTGTGTTTATATTTCCCCCAGCACCAACAAGCTAGCTTTCTGTTTTTGTACTTATTACATTTTGCTGATATTTGATATATTATGATTTCTGGAAGGGTCACTATTTCCAAGTTTATGGAATAATGTTATTCAGTTAAATATTTGAATAATATTCACAGACATACATATACCTCATTTTTCTTGTATGACTACCAGTGTAAATGAATTGGAAAATAATCTTAGGTCCATGGGCATACACATACCTCCTCAAGAACCTACTCTACATTTATTGATGATATACAAAGAATTTATTTGGCTAGGTCATGCAATAATTACATTTATTTTTTTTAAATACAATGTACTTTGGTCATGTTTCTTCTTGATCAACTCCTTCTCCAGGATTCTCTATACCCCCCTATGCATACTACTTTTTCTTTTTTCCCTTGCACTTCAAAAAAGGAAACACAGAATCAGAAAATATTACCAGCAAAAAACTAATAAAGAAAAAGTGAAACTCGTGTTCTGTGGCAGCACATGTAATACCAACATAAGTTCAAGCCAGACGGCATCCCATCAATGAGAAGATAAAGTGGACATGGGGTCCTACCTCTAACAAAGGAGCTATTTGAACTGATATATACTGTCAAAGGTAAAAAATCACTTATCTCCAATACATTATCAGTGAAGATGCAATGATTAGGAGTAGTTGCCCAACCCAAAACCAACTCCATATTTTTATTGTTTGTACAGTTTATTTTTTTTTCATTTTTTCCCTTGGGGCCTTTTTATTTTACAATGTTTTCTTTTAATATTTTTGTCTAATTTGTTTTTTATTTTAACTTTGCCAGAACATCAATACTCTTTCCCACAGTGTTTGTGCCATACTCCCAAAAGCAAAATATGAGGATTTGCCTTTCTTTATAACAAAGAGGGTTTGCAACTATTTGATATGTAAAGCAATCTCTCTCTCTCTCTCTCTCTCTCTCTCACACACACACACACACACACACACACACAAAAGTGTTCAGGAGCCAGAACAAAGTTGTATACCTCTCTGAAAAGATTTATAGGAAACAGGAAGAAAAATACTAAAATACTAAGGAATAGGGTACTTAAGTATATACATATAGACAAAGAATTATTTTAGAACATGTTAGCTAAATACTGAGCCAAACTCTAAGAATACAGTTGCAGAGTGGGAGGATTATTATTGTCGCTGTGGCTTCAAAATTAATTATTCTTCTTTTCCTTATTCTCCTAGTCGTCTTACGACTAGTCTTTCTTTCATTTCTACAGCCAAAAAAGATATCTATGAGCTTCAAATAAACGAAAAGGAGAGATGCCACACCAAATCCGGTAGATTCAGTGCGATAATTTCCACAAACTGGGGCGATAACTTCAAAAGAAGGAGGTCTCCTGGAAACAGTTGTGGAACCCTTGGCATGAGGAAAATATTGGGATGTAATTTTCTTGGCAATCTCTGTTCCTCTAGTCTTTTTCTCGTATTATCAAAATGCTCCTGAGAGCCTATGCTGACATTTTAAACAAAAGATATAACCGTCCCTTGAGTCATGGTCACTGACCATGACTGTCTCCAGGTAAACCAACACTTTCATATCATACACATAATTCAAATAAGTACAAAAATATGGAGCTATAGTACTCATGGCAATCTCTGTTCTTCTTTTATTTTCTCATATTGACGAAGTGTTCCAAAAACCCCATACTAACATTTCAAACAAAAACATACAAATGAAAAACCGTCCCCTGAGATGTGTTCACTGACTATCACCTCCTCTCTAGGAGAGCAGAGCTTTCAAAACACTCACATAAGTACAAGTAGTGCCGATAAAAACTTTCCCAATATTAAAATTTCATATGGCTGTATATGTGTTGGTAAAGAAAGTCTTTTGATAGGAAAAAGTCAAAATAGCTGAATATTTTAAAGATTCTTAGGAGCTAGGCAACAAATATTAAACAATAACTAACCATAAAGATTTATTAATCTAGTCTTAGAAAATATGTGGCTAATTGTGGTTAGCCTTAAATGATTTTCTGATTTATTGTTAACTTTAAATAAGTTGTAGGTTACTGTACCTAACAACAATGATGTCATTTATTCCTTTCTGGATTTGCTTCAATGAATATAATCTCTGAGAAGCTATTCCTTATCCTGCCATGCTTGTAAGCTGCAAAATACAATCAGATTCAAACTGCCTCTGTGTTTGTTTCTGTTTGTCACCTCCAATCCTTACCCACCTTGTCTTCAAAAACCATCATTCCGGGGACCCCCATATCCAGCTGGGGTGGTCCGTGGCACTGAACAAGGGGAAGCTAATGGACTCCCAGACTGATAGCTGGGAAACCAGCATTGGACTGACTTAGACTCCTTGAACGTGGGTCTCAGTCAGAAGGCCTGGGCTGTCTAAGGGACACCTGACAGTGGAACCAGGAAGTATCCCTGGTGCACATTCCCCATGGAGGGATACTCCCTTAGCCTAGAGGCAGAAGGGAGGACCTAGTCCCTACTCCAAATGACTTTACAGATTTTGATAATCCTTCCTGGAAGGCATCACCATCCTTGTGGAGTATCTCTCTCTCTCTCTCTCTTTCTCTCTCTCTCTCTCTCTCTCTCTGTGTGTGTGTGTGTGTGTGTGTGTGTGTGTGTGTGACAGGGGAGAATGGGTTGGGAGTGGAGTCAGGGAGCATGGGAGGGAGTGAGGGAGAGGGAACTGGGATCAATATGTAAAATAAGAAAAAAATAATAAATAAAATTTTAAAAAGAACATGTGAGAAAGGCACTTTGAGATTTTCTGAAATTATAAAGATGAATATCAGACACAGGAGTGCTAAAAGAAGGAGAAGAGTGGTAGTGGAATCTTACAAGAAAGTTGTGCTGGATAATTTATATCTTAAAATCCAAATAATTGTAAGCTGACATAAATTATAAAGAGTTATATTTCCCCGCAAAAATGATATGTTTTCACTAGTGTTTAATATTTCTGAGTAAATACTTTATACCATTATCATATCATGAACTAGTTTGTAGTCACCCTATTCTAGGCCTTCCTTGATATATTTAATGGCAAAGTAATATTGATCATATCAATGACCAACTCCTCTTAGCTGTAATTCCTTGCTTTTGAATAAGTTGGGCCTGAAAATGACTCCCACTAGACCATAGTTCTCTCCATAAAAAAGGCTGAAATCAATAAAGTATAAACAACAATAAATACAATGACTGATAAAACATAGAGTTGGTTCTTGGAGAAAACCAATAAGATTCACAAAGTTTTATACAAATTAACTACAAGACAAAACGGAAAGATCTAAATTAACAAAATTAGAAATGGAAAGGGGAACATAGTAACAGACACCAAAGAAATCCATTAAAAGTCTTCCAAACAAAATAATAATAATAAAATAATCTGTGACTTATAATATTTTAGCCCAGAATTCTATCAGATTTTCAAAGAATTAATGCAAATTCTCCACAAATTATTTTACAAAGTAGAAAAAGAAAGAACATGACCCAATTTAATTTATTAGGCCACATTTAATCTGATATCTTAACTATGTAAAAATTCAATAAACAAGAAAATTACAGACCGATCTACTTTATACATATAGATGCATACCTACTCAATAAAAGCTTGCAAACTAAGTAAAAACATTTAATTCAACATGAAAACACTTAGTATCTATGTAATAACTGTCTATCAGTTTTGTATAGTCCTAATATCTTCAGAATATGAAATATAATAAACCTGAATCCAAGAAAACCTAAAATGATCATCCACCTTGATCATCCCTTCTCAGAGATTCAGAGATAGTTCAACATACATAAATCAATAAATTTAACCTACAATATAGACAATCTGAATTACAAAAACACATGATCATCTCATTAGATGCAGAAAAGTTCTGTGACAAACCAATACTTGTTCATGATAAAATTTTTTGTACTGTTTACCATGTTTAAAACTTAAATGCAAATGAATCATAGATCTCAATATAAAACCAGATAAATACATGAAAGAATAGAAAGTAGAAAATGTCCTTGGACTTACTTTTTTAGCACAGAAAGACTTTTTGCAGAAAACAATGTTAGAAGAAAAAAAAAAAAAAAACTAAAGGAGGATATCAAAGGATACAAATTGAAAAAGAATAAGTTAAGTATTTTTATTTTTAGATGATGGAATAATATATACACATTAGTGACTATAAGCATTAAATTGATAAAAATCCAACAGCAGATAATCAGTTTTAGCCAAATAGCTTGATACAAAATTAACTCAAAAACATTACTGGTATTTCGATATACAAGTGAAAACAAAATAAGAAAGGAATCAGGGAAACAATACCTTTCCCAAAAGCCTCAAATAAAATAAAATATCATAGGGTAACTAGAACAAAGCAAGTAAAAGTCTTATATGATAACTCTTAAAGACATTGAAAAAGATGTCAGAAGACTGGAATATTTCTTATGCTGCTGGGTTGGGAGGATTAGTATAGTAAAATATGGTCATTGTACTAAAAACCAATCTACAGATTTAATGAAATTTTCATCAAAATTCCAACATAATTCTTCACAGATCTTTAAAGGAAAATTTTCAGCTTTTAAAACTGGATGAATATATGTAGAAGATTCCAAATTAATTTGTACTTAACACCCTAAAATCAATTCAACTCTTAATGGATGAAAGACCTCAACATAAAACCAGATGCACTGAATGTGATAAAAGATAAACTGGGACATATCCTTGAAGTCATTGGCTCAGAAAATGACTCTTTGAACAGAATACTGTTAGCACAGGTACTAGGACCAAAAATTAAGAAACATGACCACATAAAACTAGTAAACTTCCATGTTACAAAGAACATTTACTCTTTTCCATCACTAATTAAGAAACTGTCCTACAGGGTTAGGCTTAGGTTTAGGGTTAGTGTTAGGATTAGGGAGTGCAAGGAAGAAGGTGAGAAGAGGGAATCTGTGGGAGGGACAGCTCAAATTAAGGGGCATTTGAGGGTAATCTGAAATTATAACACAATAGAAAACTTCAGAAAATATATGAAGGATTTCTAATAAAATCAACAACAACAACAAAAAAATGGGGGTAGACAGAGCCACAATTGAACATCTCTTATCACCAAATGATGCTTACAGTACCAAAATTAGTTGCATTTAATTAAATTGTTGGACAAAGTAGTTCCTTGGGAAAGCCCCAAAAGTCCTGGCTATCACCAAGATGATAGTTGCTCTTTACAAACTGATAGCAAGGCCCATTCCTGAAGACAATAGCTATACAACGTATTGAACATGGAGAACTCAATCTGTTGTCTACATAGTGTTTTGTCACTCTTACATGCTAGAAAGGAAACCTGCATATACCTAAGAAAAACATAAACACCAACGCACCCACAAACCATTCATTTGAAATGGTGTCCTTACTGTAAGATATGTTAGTGCAATAGAGACACAAATTTGTCGAAGTAACCAACCAATATCAGTTTTGACTTAAGGCCTATACCACAAGATGGAACACATACCTGGCACTGCTTGGGTAACCAATATCCTGAGGCTAAATAGCCCAAGGACATAAGCCTTAGGTAAGACAAAATACTAATGTTCTAAAACTCAAAAATAAAACATAATAATAAAATAACTACTAATGACATTCTGCTATAACCATAGATCAATGCCTTGCTCTGCTATTATCAGAGAAGCTTCCTCCAGTATAAAATGATAACAAGTGTGGAGACCCTCATTTATACATTATACAGAGTGATATACATTAGAACACTCACTGTAAATACAGTATCACTGTCAAATTCCTCCCCTCAGGGCTCAGTGTTCTTAGAGAAAGAGGAGGAGGGAGTTTAAGAGCAAGAGAGGATAAAAGGCACAAGAAAACAAGGCCCTCTAAATTAAGAGGCTCAATGCACATGAAATCATAGAGACTATGGCAGGGCCAGCATGGATCTTCACCAGAGAGGGTTCTAGAACTTAAAGAAGACAGAGATGCATGCTACATCACTAACCCAGATATTATGTTCAATTGATAGCCACTTGCAAATGAGTATTTATTCATTTCTTATTATTCTATTTAGTGTTTTTTATGAGATTCCTAAGTGAGGGAACAATGGGTCTTCAAGTCTATATCTGCTTCTTGTACCATTATAAGGTTCTTTCCTCATTATTTGTTTTGTCCTATTCTGATGTTAGTTTTGTTTTATCTTTTTTTTTTAACACCATCGTATCATACCATATCACATCACACCATATCATAGTATATTTTTATCCCTTTGAAGTCTATTTGTTTTAATGAGAAACAGAAAAGGGATGAGTCTGTATAAACCGAGAAGTCAGGAGAAACTGAGAGTAGAGGGAGGAGAAACCCCAATCAGGATATATTGTTTAAGACAAACTATATTAAATAAAAGAAAAATAAATAAAATTGAAAAAATATTTTTAATGAATACAGTTATATGCCTAATACTTCATCTTGTCACCTTCTAAGAATTTTTTGAAACAGTACAGACTAGACCCCTATAAACTAAAGCCATTTACAAATTGTAAGATTGACCATAAACAAGGAGTTAAAATATTAAAGTTATTTTCTGTCTAGTCTACAGACAGAAAAATGACCCCACTATTTTTGATGTAATAGGAGTCTCTATTCCATCTGTCAAAATCAATTTCTATGTAAATTTTGTTCCCTGGGAATCTGTTCCCAAACTGCATTTATAGGTTGGAAGATACATTCTCTGTTGGTGTGTATACTGCTTAAATGCAGAATGGGTTCAGTAAAATCCTTCTGCATGTGTTATTGTTTCTTACTGTCATTTATTGTAAGTCACTTACATTTGCAGTTTAATTCTAGAGTAAAAGTACAATTTATTGATGCTGTTTTATGCAGAACACAGAGGGATGGAAACTTGAAAATTTAAACGTAAACATAACAATATAAAGTAGATAGTGATACTCTGTTTTATGTATTAGTATTTTAAAGGCCATAGCATTTAGGTTATGAATGAGAATTCACTTTCAGGAGACTACAAATGAGACTACAAACAAAAGCTCTGGAATGTGCTATGTTAAGAGATGGATGCCAGATTTTAAATAGAATAGTTTAAACTCCTGAAACAAAGGTCTAACTTTAGTGGTCAGATATCGATAGCATGCCAAACTGCTTAAATTGACATAACCATAGAACCTGTGTGTGAACATTGATTAATGTAGAATTGGACTCACAGTTTCCAAAGGTAAGCACTTCTGATGGGTCTCCTGTGACCTGATGTCAATCACCAAGTCTCTTTTAAAAGTGGATTCTCAAGAGGGGTCAGCCCTAAAGGGAAGAGAATCTGAGATAAGCTGCTTTTCAATCATTTGATCACATTAATCCAAAGCACACCATCTTTGCAGATATATGCTGGTACATTTTCCCTATTTCTTCCTATTATGATTGTTGTGTTTTAAATATGATTGCAATATTTGTTAATTCTTTTTTCTGAAATTATGTGAAAACAAAGATGGTAACTAAATTAAAGTTATATTTTTTTCAGGGATATGGAGGTTTGAATGAAAATGGTCCTTAAAGGCTCCAAGGGAGTGACAGTATTGTAAAATATTAGACCAGTGTTCTTTTTTTTAATTAATTTTTTATTTTACATGTCGATCCCAGTTCCTTCTCCCTCTCTTGCCCCTCCCTCTTACCCTCTCTGCCCACTCACATGCACCCACCCTGAATACCCTCCCATCCCCCAACCCCATTTCCACAAGTAGGGCAATGCCATCCAGGTGGGGTCATGTAAATCTGTCAAGTCATTTGAAGTAGGAACTAGGACTTCTCTCCTGTCTCTAGGTTAAGGCAGTATCCCTCCATGGGGTATGTGTCTACAAGGTCCTTTTGTGCACCAGGAATACACCAGGAATACGTCTGAGATCCCTTAGACTGCTCAGTCCTTCTAGCTGAGATCCATATTCAGAGGGCCTTGAGTCAGTCTCATGCTGGATTCCCAGCTATCAGTCTGGTGCCCATTAGCTCCTCCTTGTTCAGTTCAGCTGTCTCTATGTGTTTCTGCAATCTGGTATTGTCATCTCGCTCTGCATCTAGATTCTAGTTTGACTCAGTGTTTAGTTATGGGTGTTTGCTTCTGTTTACAGCAGGTACTAGATGAGGGTTCTATTAGGGTAGATAAGTTAGTTCTTAATCTCACTATCCGGGAAGAGCATTTATGGTAACCTTTCCATGGTTGCTCAAATAGTCAGATGTGGCAGTATGTAGGTCTCTAGAAATTTTTTTAGGTTCAGTTTTCTCTTCAAACCAATAATGACTCCATCTTTTATGTTCATTCTCTCTCTCTCTCTCTCTCTCTCTCTCTCTCTCTCTCTCTCTCTCTCTCCTGTCTTCTATTCCTGCCTTGACTCAATCTTCCTAGTCGCACATGCTTTCTTCTCCTTCCCTTCTCTTTCTCCTAATTTTCTCTCTATTCAATGCCCCCCCAACTTCCAAAGTGCTCTGGGGAACTTTTCCCTTCCCCTTTCTATGAGGGACTTTATATGAATCTCTTAGAAAACACCTTATATACTAGTTCTGGTGGTGTCAATTATAGGCTGGTGATCATTTGCTATGGGTCTAAAATCCATATATATGAGTGAGTACATACAATATTCTTCTTTTTGTAACAGGGTTACCTCATTCAGGATGGTTTCTTCAACTTGCCTGTGAATTTCAAGATTCCATTATTTTTTTCTGCAGAGTAGTATCCCATTGTGTAAATGTGCCACATCTTCTTTATCCATTCTTTAGTTGAGGGACATCTAGGTTGATTCCAGGTTCTTGCTATTACAAATAGTGCTGCTATGAACATTGTTGAGCAAATGTCTTTACTGCATGGATGTGGATCATTTGGGTATATGCCTAAGAGGGAGATTGCCGGGTTCTGTGAAAACTCATTCCCATTTTCCAAAGGAACTGCCATACTGATCTCCAAAATGGCTGTACGAGTTTGCACGCCCACCAGCAGTGGAGGAGTGTTCCCCTTTCTCCACATCCTCTCCAGCATAAGTTGTCATTGGTGTTTCTAATTTTAGACATTCTGGCAGGAGTAAGATGGTATCTCAAAGTTGTTTTGATTTGCATTTCCCTGATAGCTAAGGATGTGGAGCACTTCAGTGTCTTTCACCCTTTTTGATTTCCTCTATTGAGAATTCTCTCCTCAATTCTGTACCCTATTTTTAATAGGGTTATTTGGTGTTTTGTTGACTAGTTTCTTGAGTTGTCTGTATATTTTTGAGATCAGCCCTTTGTCAGATATGGGATTGGTGGAAATCTTTTCCCAGTCTGCGGGCTGCCATTTGGTCTTGTCAAGTGTGTCCTAATCCTTACAGAAGCTTCTAAGTTTGAGGAGGTCCCATGTATTAATTGTTGATCTCAGTATCTGTGCCCCTGGTGTTATGTTTATGAAGCAACCCCCAATATCAATTTCTTCAAGGGTACCTCCTACTTTCTCTTCTGAGAGATTCAGTGTGGCTGGATTGATGTTGAGATCTTTGGTCCATTTGGAGTTGAGTTTTGTGCATGGTGACAGACATGGGTGTATCTGCAGTCTTCTACACACCATCATCCAATTGTTCCAGCACCATTTGTTGAAGAAGCTTTCTTCTCCCCATTGTATAATTTTAGCTGTTCAGTCGAAAATCAGGTATTCATAGGTGTGTGGGTTTATATCAGGATTTTCAATTTGATTCCATTGGTCTATCTGTCTATTTGAAAGGATAATAATCAACTTTATATGGAAAAATAAAAGACCCAGGATGTCCAAAACAACCCTGTACAATAAAAGATATCAGAAGGCATCACCATCCTTGACTTTATACTACAGAGATATAGTTCTGACAACTGCCTTGTATTGGCATAAAAATAGACCTGTGGTCTTGTTAGAGTATGTGTGTCCTTGTTGGAGAAAATGTATCCCTTGTGTGGGGTGAGCTTTGAAGTTCCATAATCATGAGCCAGGTACAGTGGTATAAGATCTCTTCTTCCTCTCTACAGAAAATGTGGTAGTCTTGGCTCCTTCATCACCACATCTGGCTATACTCTGACATGTTCCCCTCCATGATGACCATGAGCTAAATGTCTGAACTACGAGCCAGCCTCAGTTAAATTTCTTTATATGATCGATGTGGTCTTGGCATTTCTTCACGACAATAAAATCCTTAGACATTTGGTTATTTATTTGATCTAGCCAGTCCCTTATAACCTAATGCCCTTTGTTTAATCTGGCCTTGAACTCATTCATAATTATTTCATTTTCATTATTGTATTAGCATTTTACTCTGCCTGCAACTCTTGTCTGTTTCTTTTTACTAAAACCAGCCATGCTTATAATTGTATCATTTTTCACTCTTAGAAAAAACTGGGTTAATTAGGACCCATAACGTGTTAGGAGTACGTTTTCCTGCCCGCTACTGGTCCCACCACCATGCCAGCCAGAATTAACACACAGAGACTCTGTATTAGGTATAATTCTGTTGGCCAGTTACTTGTTTTTTATCGGCTAGCTCAGTCTTAAGTATTAACCCATTTCTGTTAATCTAAATATTTCCATGTGGTCTCATCTAACCAGAGAGTCACATTGGTGTCTGCTCTCTCCAATCTCTCCATGTTGACTTCGTATTCTTTCCTCTTTCCTCCTTGTCTCCTCATCCCTCCTATCTTCCTTTCCTAATGGCCAACAGTGCTTTATTCATTAACCAATATGAGAAACTTAATTACAGAATGACATCTCCCATTATCTCCTCTTTTCTGCTTAAAATAAAAAGAAGGGTTTTAACCTTAACAAAGCAAAATATATAACACAACACTTAAAAAGTAAGAATTACAGTTAACAATATTTATTCCATTAACATTTAGCAAGATTTGAAGAAAATATTCCATCTATCCTATCTTTGTGAGTCGAAAGATGTAATTTATCTTTAATTCTAACTAAGAAAAACTATAATCATACCAATCTGTCTTCAACTTCTTCAAAGACCATAGAAGGATAATATATAAAATCTAGAAATGACAGACAACTCACTGTCTGGTTAGTAACCTGAAATTCTCCTGTAACTTTCCATCTTCAGCCCATAGTGCCATGGTGTGTCTGGCAGAATCTTCAGCAAAGCAGGAAACTTTAAACTGTCTTCTTGTATTGGCAGTTTGTCAGTCACTTTTCTCTGTGTCTTGCAGACTGTCTGGCAGACTCTTCCATGAAGCAGAAACTCTGTAGCAATGTCCATCTTGAGTCAGTAGTCACTTAACTGTGGGTCCTGCATGTCTAGTTTATACAGCTTAAAGTCAAACAGTCCAGACAAGAGCAGTATCTTGCTCAAATGGCTAGTCTAGCCATATTGGAAGTAAACTTCATATTGATATTCTTCAATGTCCATCTTCCTCTCTGACGCAGGTGGTGTTGCCAGGATCATTTACGTCTCATTATCAAGAAAAACCCTAAACCATTTTAAATGCCATATTCTGTAAATCTTTGGAAGGTTTGAAGAATGCCTATTCATCTTAAATACATGTCTGTATATCTAGAAATCCTAACTAACTTAACTATAAGTTTTGACTATTATAGGTTACTATCTAAAATCTGCACTAAATTATATATTATTTTCTAAATAAGCTATATAAACACAATACCTAAACATGAGGAGAAATATACACATCACAAAATTGACCTTAAATTGTATCAATGAATAAAAATCCATTCCAAAACAAAGTATTCATATCTATACCATAATCCCCCTTTTACCTTTAAAAATAGATTGGTTGTGGACATTAACCATTTATAACCAACCCCATTTAAATGAAAACAAACATTTATAAACAATATTTGGGATTTTGGGTATCGTTCTTTCCAAACTGCTTCCTGCTGGTAGGGGGCACTGTCATGGGGATCCCATGAAGATGAAGACATCCTGGATGTAGTCTGCAAGGCTGCTATGTCCCAACTGTTTTGAATGTTGGATCACCTGTGACTCTGTTTCAGTGGGTCTGGCTTGATCAAACCACATTAGTCTGGAAGGAATCCACAGGTTTTCATTTTCTGTGGAAACAAAAGTAGAAATCCTTTTCCCCAGTAACTTGTCCTTAGTCTTAAATTTTGAAATCAAAGCATTCTCGAAATATATAAATTGAATTAATTCAGCAGCATTTCTTTTATCAGTTGTTGTTATTTCCTCAGCAGTCAAACATTTTAAAGACAACACAATAACATATAGTATCCACAGTTTCTCTGTGCTTTCCATATTTATGTGGCTTTTTTTTTTATTACTGTGTGTCTTCCACTTTTTAATTTTACATTTTTTTTTTTTTTGAGACAGGTTTTCTCCATGTAACTCTTATCTGCCCTGGAATTCACTCTGCATAATAGGTTTACTTTCCAATTACAGAGATCTGCTTGCCACTGTCTCCCTAGTTCTGGGATTAAAGGTGTGAGCCACCACACCCAGCTCCTCTCTGTCTTTTTAAAACCATTTTATTTCTTTTCTCTCCCAAGCCTACACATATTTTAGAACACACTGTAAACCTTAGTGTTTTTTCTTAATGTGAATGTGTCTTTACTGTACATCCTTATCTTTTTCTGCCCACGAGTCTTTTATCTGGTAAACAACAACATTGCTAAAATGAAAGTCATAGTTTCTGTCACGTTTTATCAAACATGGCTCTTTAAAGCCTTGTGGTTTTTTGTCGCTTATGCTGAGTCAGGAAATCTCCCTTAAAGGAGCCGCGTAAATCTTTGCTTGTCTCTCACAAAACAGAGTCCAACCCAAAAAATGCTGTTAGCAAGAAGCCTTGCTTGTCTTTGTTTTGTTTTGTTTTTTTTGTTTTTTGTTATTTTGTTTGGTAAACATGAGTCCTTTCGTGAGAGTTTTAAAATTGGACATTTGTTTTACTTTTCCTGGACAAAGGAATCAAACAACCAAAAAACACAATAGAAGAACTAAAGCTGTAGATCTGCAGTGACAGTTCTTTTCAAACTGTGCTGCATAGCTTGGATATATTCCATCTCTGCAAAACATAATGGTAATGTGATCATATTTGTCAGCTATCTGTTACTATAATGAAAGACCAGAAGAGACTAACTTTATATGTATTATATATGTATACATTTACACATTATTTACATACATATATAATTTATAAACTACATGCATATATATTATAATATAACACTATATATATATATATATATATATATATATATATATATATATAAAATTTCAGTTTTGCAGTCCTCTTTCAAAGATTTGGATGCACTATTTACCATTTACTTGGTCTCTGTTGATGATTGCATATTTTACAAAGTCAGCATATCCATTCTTTATTGTGAAAGAAGCAAATCTGAGAAAGACCTAGAGAGGCTGGCTTTGCAAATCCTCTTTAATAACATACACATCAAGGACTTAAAACTTTACCGCTCTTCTTGCCCAATGTTCACAATTCTCCTCCATATGAACTTTTAGGAAATCACTCATCCAAACTATAGTTCTCCTTGCAGTTATGGCTGTATGAACATGTGTGTTATAATTGTCTGTCTTGTATCCACACACACTCCTGACAATGCACTGGCATGCATTATTGAACTATGGTCAGCCTTGTTTGTTCTCACTATACAAAGCTACTGTTACTAAACTGGATCAGTCAATTAAATCGACTAACAAAATAATGACTTATGAGAACATAAACAACAACTGTTATTATCATTGAAAATTAAATTTAAAATGTTGCAAGGCTCAAAAATGAAAATTAAAAGAAGAAAGTACCAGCAAGGGAAATAGGTGCCAGGAATGCAATGGTGAGAAACTAGTGTCATGCATGTGGGTATAGGGGTGTGGGTATGTGTTGAGGTGTGGAGGTGTGGGTGTGCTGGTGTGGATGTGGGCAGCAGAAATGGAATTCTATTTATTTATAAAGAAGAAGGTACTGGAGTTCCTGCCAGCAAGATCCTAGACCCCCAAATCAGGGCATCTGCTAAAGAAAGAGGCCTCAGCTGGAGAGTCCCAGTTTCCAGTGAGATCCTACTATCCGGCAAAACCATCCCAAATTTCAGCACAGCCTTTGTCCTCTTCTGCCAGCTATTGGCCAGAGGTGAGTCTGGGACCAATCCAGGCTGCCTCTCCCCTACAACCTCTCCCCCCTCCCTGAACTCCCTGGGTTGGCCCATGATCCTGCTGCTCCTGTGTTCTGTCGCCATTGAGAGCACATTTGGAGCTCTGATACACCCCCACCCATCCCTACCGCGAGCCTGACCCCGACCTGTGCCTTACCCTGCCCACGGTCCTGCTGCTCTGGTTGAGCACAGGGACAGAGGGTGGAGCCAACAGTCCACCCTATTTCGGAGACTCCTCAGAGCAACTCTGAACAACGGAGACCTGCCTATCCATGTGGGACCACCCATAATTTCCACCTGCTTGGTCTCTGACCCAAACTCCAGTCCTCTGTTGGAGTCCTGGGCCCCTCCCAGAGACCTGCATTTCTCTACAGGTCCACTCTGAGTTCCGGCCAGCAAGATTCTTGACCTGCAAATCAGGGCCTCTGCTAAAGAAAGAGGCCTCAGCTGGAGAGACCCAGTTGCCAGTGAGATGCGACTATCCTGCAAAACCTTCCCAAGTTTGAGCTCAGACTTTGTCCTCTTCTGCCAGCCATTGGCTAGAGCCATTGGCTATTGGCATCTTCTACTGGCTCCTCAGCCCTGACCTCATCCTTGGGTCCCTGTCTGCAAAGAGACATCCTATAGAGCTTGGATCACCCAGAGCTACAGGTATTGAATCTCTGACAAACATAAGCCCACTGGGAATGTACCTTAGAGAGAAGGGGAGACATCACCAACACCTACTGGAAGAAGCTATGGGAAGATGGCAATACAAGAAAACACCTAACAACAGAAAGACAAGGATGAAACCACCAGAATCTAGGGAATCTACACCAACTAGAATGGAACACAACAACAAAGCAGAGGAAGCAGACAGGAATGACTTAAAAATTACCATCATAAAAATGATAGAAGCCCACAAAGAAGATGTGAGAAAATCCCTTAAAGAAATGGAAGACAAAACAAACAAAAAAGTGGAAGAAATGAACAAATTCCTTAAGGAAAGTACAGAAAGCCAAGAAAAAAAATATTAAGCAGGTGAAGGAAATGGTTCGAGACTTGAAAACTGAAATAGAGAAAATAAAGGCAACACAAACCTAAGGAATGCTGGAAATAGAAAAACTGGACAAAACATCAGGAATGACAGACACAAGCATAACCAACAGTATTCAAGAGATGAAAGAGAGAATCTCATGTGCAGAAGATAAACTAGAAGAAATAGATACATCGACCAAAGAAAATCATAAATCCAACAAATCCTTAACACAAAACATCCAGGAAATGTGGGACACCATGAAAAGGCCAAACCTAAGAATAATAGGCATAGACGAAGGTGAGGAAGCCCAGCTCAAAGGTGCCAAAAACATATTCAACAAAATCATCAAGGAAAACTTTCCAAATCTGAAGAAGGACATGCCCTTGAAAATACAAGAAGCATACCGAACCCCAAATAGGCTGGACCAAAGAAAAAAAGACCCCTCGACAGATAATAATCAAAACACCAAGCATACAGACTAAAAGAAGAATATTAAGAGCAGCAAAGGAAAAAGGACAGGTAACATACAAAGGCAGACCTATCAAAAGTACACCTGATTTCACCATGGAAACACTCAAGGCCAGAAATTCCTGGATAGACGTTCTAAAAGTATTAAGAGGATAAGGATGCCAGACTATGCTACTATATACAGAAAAACTCTCAATAAGTATAGATGGAGAAAACAAGATATTTAATGATAAAACCAGATTTTTCCAATATGTATCTACAAATCCAGCTCTACAGAAAGAATTGGAAGGAAAACTCCAACACAAGGAAGGTAACTATGCCCACAAAAATGTAGGCAACAGATAATCCACCTACACCAGAAACCAAGGGTAAAGCAGAACTAATATATTCACATTACCACTGCCAACAACAAACCTAAAACAAACAAGCATCAACAATCAATGGTCCTCTCAACATTAATGGTCTTACCTTACCTATAAAAAGATACAGGCTAATAGAATGGATACAAGAAAGAATCTATCCTTCTCCTGCATACAAGAAACACATCTAATCTTCAAAGATAGACATTACCTCAGGGTAAAGAGTTGGGAAAAGATATTCCAATCAAATGGAACTAAGAAGCAAGCAGGTGTGGCTATCCTAATATCTAACAAGTTAGATTTAAAACAAAAATTAATCAAAAGAGATAAAGACGATCATTTCATATTCATCGCAGGAGAAATCCATCAACACAAATTCTCAGTTCTGAACATCTATGCCCCTAATACAATGTCACCCACATTCATAAAAGAAACACTACTAAAAATCAAAGCTCATATAAAACCTCATATACTTATAGTCGGAGATTTCAATACATGACTCTCAACACTAGACAGGACCACGAATCAGAAACTCAACAAAGAAACAAAAGAACTAACAGAAGTTATGTCTCAAGTGGGGTTAACAGACATCTATAGAACATTCCATCCAAACACAAAAGAATATACCTTCTTCTCTGCTCCACACGGAACCTTCTCTAAAATCGACCACATACCATGTGGCATAACAAACCTCAACAGTTACAAGAGAATAGGAATAGTACCCTGTATCTTATTGGACCACCATGCTTTAAAATTGGAATTCAACAACAACACAAATAGCAGAAAACCTGAAAACTCATGGAAACTGAACAATGTGCACTTGTACCACTCCTGGGTCAAAGAAGTAATAAAGAAAGAAATTGAAGACTTTCTATTCAATGAGAATGAGGACACAACATACCCGAACTTATGGGACACTTTGAAAGCAGTGATATGAGGGAAATTCATTGCACTAAGTGCCATATGAAGAAAACAGAGGATAGTCACATAAGAGAATTAACAGAACAACTGAAAGCCTTAGAACATAGAGAAGCAAACTCACCCCATAAGAGTAGACACCATAAAATAATCAACTTGAAGGCTGAAATCAACAAAATAGAAACCAGGAAAACAGTACAAAAAAAATCAATGCAACAAAGTGTTGGTTTTTTGAGAAAATCAACAAGATAGACAAATCTTTATCCAAACTCACAAAAAAGCAGAGACAGAAATGTAAATTAACAAAATCAGTAACAAAAAGCAGAACATAACAATGGACATATAGGAAATCCAGACAATTTTTAGGCCATACTTTGAAAATATATATTAAACAAACGTTGAAAATTCAAAGGAAATGTATAACTTTCTGGATAACTATCACTTACCAAAATTAAATCAAGAACAACAACTTAAATAGACCTACACACTGCAATGAAATAGAAGGAGTTATCGAAAGTCTTCCAACCAAAAAAAGTCCAGAGCCAGATGGATTCAGTGCAGAATTCTACCAGATATTCAAGGAAGAACTACTACCATTACTCCTCAAACTGTTCCACAAAATAGAAACACAAGTTTCATTGCCAAACTCTTTTTATGATGCCACAATAACTACAGACCAATATCCCTGATGAATATCGATGCAAAAATACTCAATAAATACTGGAAAACCAAATTCAAGACTACATCAGAGAAATCATCCACCATGACCAAGTAGGCTTCATCCCTGGAATGCAGGGATGGTTTAACATATGTAAATCTAAAAACGTGATCCACCATACAAACCAACTGAAAAAGAAAAACCATATGATTATCACCCTAGATGCTGAAAAAGCCTTCAACAAAATCATCACCCTTTCATGATAAAGGTTTTGGAGAGGTCAGGGAATACAGGAACATACCTACCCATAATAAGAGTAATATACAGCAAACCAACTGCCAACATCAAACTGAATGCAGAGAAACTTAAGCCAATTCCTCTACAATCAGGAGCAAGACAAGGCTGCCCTCTCTCTCCATATCTCTTCAATATCGTACTAGAAGTTCTAGCTAATGCTATAAGACAACAAAAGGAGATCAAGTGCATCCAAATTGGAAAGGAAGAATCAAACTGTCTATATTTGCAGATGATATGATAGTGATAGTTTACATAAGTGACAAAAATAAACTCTACAAGGGAACTCCTACAGCTGTTAAACACCTTCACCAAACTAGCAGGATACAAGATAAATGCAAAAAAATCAGAAGCCCTACAGTTTTCAAACAAAAAAAGAGACAGAAAGAAATCAGAGAAACATCAACCTTTACAATAGCCACAAGCAACATAAAGCATCTTGGTGTAACGCTTACCAAACAAGTAAAAGATCTATATAATAAGAACTTTGTGACTCTAAACAAAGAAATTAAAGAAGATACCAGAAAGTGGAAAGATCTCCCATGCTCTTGGATAGGTAGGATAAACATAGTAAAAATGGCAATCTTGCCAAAAGCAATCTACAGATTCAATGCAATCCTCATTAAAATCCTACCACAATTCTTCTCCGACCTTGAAAGGATAATATTCAACTGTATATGGAAAACAAAAGACCCAGGATAGCCAAAAAAAAAAAACCCTATACAATAAAAGAACTTCAGGAGGCATCACCATTCCTGACTTTAAGCCCTACAACAGAGTTATAGTTCTGAAAAAAAGCCTGGTATTGGCACAAAATAAACAAGTAGACCAATGGAATGTAATTGAAAATCCTGACATTAACTCACACACCTATGAACACCTGATTTTCGACAAAACAGCTAAAATTATACAATGGGGCAAGGACAGCATCTTCAACAAATGGTGCTGGCACAATTGGATGAGGGTGTGTAGAAGACTGCAGATAGACCCATGTCTGTCGCCATGCACAAAACTAAAGTCCAAATGGATCAAAGACCTGAACATCAATCCAGCCACATTGAACCTCTTAGAAGAGAAAATAGGAGGTACCCTTGAACAAATTGGTATAGGGGACTGCTTCCTGAACATAACTTCAGGGGCATAGACACTGAGAGGTATAATTAATACATGGGACCTCCTCAAACTTAGAAGCTTCTGTAAGGCAAAGGACACAGACAAGAAGACCAAAGGGCAGCCCACAGTCTGGGAAAAGATATTCACTAGTCCTATACCCGACAAAGGGCAGATCTCCAAAATATACAAAGAACTCAAGAAACTAGTCAACAAAACACCAACTAACCACATTAAAATTTGGGATACAGAAATGAAGAAAGAATTCTCAATAGAGGAAATCAAATAGGCTGAAAGACACTTAATAAAATGCTCAACATCCTTAACTATCAGGGAAATGCAAATCAAAACAACTTTGAGATACCCTCTTACTCCTGCCAGAATGGATAAAATTAGAAACACCAGTGATGACTCATGCTGGAGAGGATGTGGAGAAATGGGAACACTCCTCCACTGCTGGTGGAAGTGCAAACTCATACAGACATTTTGGAGATCAGTATGGCGATTCCTCAGGAAAATGGGAATTAGTTTACCACAGGACCCAGCAATCCCCCTCTTAGTCATATACCCAAATGATCCATATCCATGCAACAAAGGCATCTGTTCAACTTTGTTCATAGCAGCACTATTTGTAATAGGAAGAACGTTGAAGCAACCTAGATGCCCCTCAATTGAAGAATGGTTAATGAAGATGTGGCACATCTACACAATGGAATACTACTCTGCAGAAAAAAAATAATGGTATCTTGAAATTTGCAGGCAAGTGGATAGCACTTGAAGAAACCATCCTGAATGAGATAACCCAGTCCCAAAAGGAGGAACACAATATGTACTCACTCATATATGGATTTTAGACCTAGAGCAAAGGATGACCAGCCTGTAATTCATATCACCAGAGGAACTAGGATTCAAGATGTGTTCTAAGAGATTCATATTGTAAGATTATCACAATGAGGAGTCTTCCAGGTTTGGTCGATTCCCCAAGAACTCAATGTCCAGTCCATTTGCTGCAACATGCAAGAGGCTTTAATGAACAGGAAATGTTTGCACAAATGGGCTCCTCCAGCACACAGGCTAGAGAGAAGCTCCCTCCCCTGGGCCCAGGTGTTTTTAAAGGCAAACCCACAAGCTTAGGGAGGGGGTAGGACCTTCTGTCCATTGAGATCTTGACCTTTGTAGGCCGGATGGTCTGCTATTAGAATCAACAGACCTTAGGGCCTCACGGTGTGCTAATTAATTTTGTCTGGGCAAACCAGAGTTGCAACTACTCTTTTTTTCCTAAGGACCCTATTTACCACCTTTTGACTCACAGGAAAGGAGGGGCAGTATGAATTCTTCTTATCTCAGGGCTTTGTGAGAGGAAGCTAGCAAATTTCAAGGAACAGATTTTGGTTTCCAGATTAGTCCATCATTAACATTACTTTTTAGGTCTTTCAATATAAAGTCCCTCACAGAACCAGGAAGACACAAGTCCCCCAGAGCACAGAGGAAGTGGGGAGCAGCTGCGAATGGAGAGAGAAATAGGAGAAAATAAGGAGGAGGAAAGGAAAACACGTGTGAACAGGAAGATTATGCCCGATTAGGAATAGAAGACAGGAAAGAGAGAGAGATAGTGAGAGAGAGGGAGAGAAAGAGAGAGAGAGAGAGAGAGAGAGAGAGAGAGAGAGAGAGAGAGAGAATATAAAAGAAGGAGCCAATATTGGTTTGAAAATAAAATTGAACACAAAGAAAGGTCTAGAGAACTACAAGACTGCTACCAACTAACAATTTGAGCTTCTGTGGAAAGGCTACCATAAATGTCCTTCCCAGAGAATGAGATCAACAACTAACTTATTTATGGAGCCCTCAAATAATGCCTGTTGGAAACAGGAGCAAACACCTATACATATACACTGAGTAGAAGTCAAACCCAGATGTAGATGGAGACTACAAGGCCAGGTGGCAGAAACACATAGAGACAGCTTACCTGAACAAGGAGGAGCTGAAGGGCCACCAAACTGAAAGTTGGGAAGCCAGCATGGGACTGACTCCGGCCCTCCTGAATATGGGTCTCATCCAGAATGACTGAGCAGTCTAAGGGACCTCAGACAATGGAGCCAGGATGTATCCCTGGTGCCCAAAAGGTCCTTGTGAACACATCCCCCTTGGAGGAATAACTACCTTAAACTAGAGACAGGAGAGAAGCCCTAGTCCCTACTGCACATGACCTGTCAGATCTACATGACCCCAATTGGATGTCATTCCCCTACATATGGAATTGTGGTGGGGGGATGGGAGAGGAGGGTGGTTAGAGTGCAGGTGAGAGGGCAGAGAGGGTTAAAGGGAGGCAAGGAGGGATGGAATGGGAATTGGGATCAACATGTAAAATAGTAAATTAAAAAAAAAAATAATGCTTTGACTCCAAAATTTAAGTTCAAGTACAAGTTACTGGGGAAAAGGACTTCTATTTTTGTTTCCACAGAAAATGAAAAGCGGTGGATTCCTTCTAGACTAATGTGATCCAGCCAGACTGCCTGAAACAGAGTACCAGGTCATTCTATATTCAAAACAGCTGGACCAAGCAGCCTTACAGACTACAACCAGGATTTTTGCATCTTCTTAGAATCCCCCATGACAGTGCCCCTTACAAGCAGGAAGTAGTTTGGAAAGAATGACGCCAAAATTCCCAAATATTGTCTATAAGTGTGTGTTTTCATTTAAATGGACTTGGTTATATAAAATAAATATATATAAAAAATTGAAAAAAAAGGTACTGGTGATACAGAAAAAAAAATGTGGAGGCTATTGACATTAACCTGTTGAGTGAAATAGGACAGTCTCTTAGTGACAAGCCTCTGTTTTCTCTAATGTAGAATTTAGGGACAAAAGATATTAAGGTTAATGGGGCATATAAGATATTTATTTAGAAAATGGTATACAAGCTAAGGCAAGGGATAAATTCGTTTAAATATATTACATTCTTGTGTGAAAGTATCATGATAAAGCATACTACTTTGTACATTTAATAGGAAAAGAGATTTTTCATTTTCTTAAAAACTATATTACTCATTTTGTCCTCATACTATTTGACAAACAAATGTATAATTTGTTATTTAATGCAAAATGTTAGTTAGAATGGAATTTTATTCACAATTGATATATATAAAGGCACACACACACACACACACAAAAAGACCCTCAACCTCATGTTCATGTTCAGGCTTCAAGCTGAAGATCAAAGATGCAAAGCAAGCAAGCAAGCCAGTATCTTACCTCTACCTAGCTCAAATAGCAATTCTGACTCCAAAAATACTCAGGGGTAAAAGACTCTTAATTTTTTTCTCTTCTTTCTTTTATTCTTCTATGACCAGCCATATCACTCCAGTCTCTACACCTCTAGTGCTAGGTTTAAAGGCATGGGACCCCAAGTGTGTTGCCTTGTAATAACAGAGATCCACCTACCTCTTAATCCTGAGTTCTGTGATTAGTTGTGTACCACCATTGCCTAGCTTCTATACATGTCTAGTACAGATGCTTTGCTATTTTGATCTCCAGTGGCTTTAATAAATCGTAAACAAAGTATCGTCAAATTTTCACATATTTATAAAATTAAATGTTTCATATTGTATGTATTCCTTTTCTCCTGTTGCTTAAGATTTAATTAGTAAATATGCTGTATACTTCCTTAATTTTTCCTCCAACTGAAGAAGAATCAATTTTTTAGTTTCTTTGTAGGTCTTTTTTTTTTTTTTTTTTTTTTTTTTTTTGCTGTTTTTCATATTTAGAGAAGCAAGAACAAGGCAAAACCTCTGACCTTAAGAGGAGGTTTGTTCACAAAAAGGAAGCCAGGACTCAATATAATCCAACATTTGACTGAGTATTGGTTATTTCCTTACAAAAAGTGAGTTCAATGCTACTTTAAGAAATATAAGCCAGAATTATGGTGTTTCTCTTAATTCTAGTTGTTTCTATGTTAATACTATATTTTTTTATTTTTATAACAGGGATTAAAATAGCTTTTATGAAATATAATTCAGTAAACACAACCATTACAATAAGTGTTTTTTTTCTACAATGACTGTGTTTCAACTCTATGGATGTTTAAACATTCTCTAAACTCTTATTTACTTTAAGTTTATTTATTTATTTATTCATTTATTTATTTTTGAAGGATTATATTCAAATGTATCTTCTTGCAATGCTTCAAATGCTACTTCTTGTTTTTTCTCTGACGGTAGTTTTGGGCTCAACACTGACATGTAGTTGCTCACCCTTCCTGCTTGTCCTAGCATTTTGAGATTAGAGAGGATGGGCTACCCAGATTGCCCAGAGAGAAAATGGTGCTTACTGCTCAAGCCTGACAATTCGAAGAAATAGATCACTAAGTGAGTGGCACAATTAGGATGTGTGGCTTTGATGGGGTAGATGTTGCTTTATTGGAGAAAGTTTGTTACTATAGAAGTGGACTTTGAGGTCTCATATATGCTCAAGCTGTGCCCAGTGTGAGAGCTCACTTCCTGTTGCTTGCAAGATGTAGAACTCTCAGCTACCTCTCCAAGTCTCTGCTCATGCCACCATGTTCTGTTATAACGATAATGGACTAAAACTCTGAACATATAAGCCACTTCAATTAAATGTTTTGCCCTGTAAGAGTTGCTGTGTTCATGGTGTCTCTTCACAGCGACAGGAACCCTAAGACAAAAGGTTAATCCTGGAAACCATAAAAAATAAGTGGGAGGAAATGAAGAACCTTGTTGTCCTTTGACTTCTCCCTGAACTCTCCTGCAAACATGTGCCCTCCCTTCACACAGCACATGTACATACAATCATAAAACAAGTTTTAAAACCAGAGCTTGTGAGTAGAGTTTTAAAATATTCTCTACAAACCTGTATATCTTTGTCTTTAATTCTTTATTATCTGTTGATTATCTAAACATTTTAATGCTCTCATAAGAGACTCTTTAAACAACATACACTGAAAACCCACTTAAAACCACAAAGAAAACCTTACCTGTGTTTTGGACACCAAGTAAGATTTTTATTAATGTCAGAAAAATTTATTAATGTTATAATCTTGTTTTTATTCATTTTTTATACATAAATATGTGCTGGCAAGGAGGAAGGTGATCATTTTAAAGGTAATTGTGTTATAGATAATATGTATTTGTGTGGCTAAAAGATCTATAAAAATATAATTCAGGACCTTCCTACCTATTGATTTTATAATTTCTGTCTGAAAACTATGTCATTATCTTTAAAAACCTATATCAGGACTATATCAGTTTAATAGCAGTAATTAATTATTCTTCCATTTTCTGCACTATTGGAAGATTATTTAAATTATATCAAATTATATATGGATAAACTTTACTAAACTAACCAATCTTCCAGAAAATTTGATCTGCAATTGTATATTCATTAATTTCTAAGAAAATTTGAGATGGGGCTGTAAGATTGAGGTCCCTATACTTGGATGGTAACACTATTTACCTTATTTGTGCTTCATGTGTAATCTAACAATTGTGATCTTGTTGTGTTCCTTGGTGTCCACTAGAACAAAAGATTACTTTGATAGATAATAATAGTTATTACAAGTGTCTAGTTCCTATTGTAGAAGAATACTAATATTTTGAATTTACCTTAGTCCAACTTTCTGTCATTTGGAACCCTGAAGTATACTTTGTTCTGTCAAAGTAAGGATGGCTTTTAATTGTATATTATTAAGTTTTTATTAATTTTAAATTAAAATTTAAAGTTAGCTTACCAAGCAATGGGTTACATTATGAAATTTCACAGTAAGTGGAATGCCAACATACATAATATACTTATTGATCCTTCTCTCCAATGCCTCTACCATGATATTGGTCTATCTAGTCTTTAACCTTTCCCTGCCATGTTATTTGTTTTCCATCACTCTGTATTTCTTTCCTTTAAGATATGTTACTCTCTCTCATCATACACATTCTTCAAATTCAGAGTCAGCATATGACAGAAGACAACTGAGCATATGGTATCTGTCTTTCTGAAAAATTTTCCTCAACATCTTGGCCAACTGTACATCAAAAAGAGAAAAACATCTAGAGTGCGTAAAAACAGAAAAAGAGATGAATAAGCGCACAAGTAATCCACTCAATAAATGGGTCCGTGATTTTAGTGGAATGTCTTCAAAGGATGAAGTACAAATGACCTAAAAATATTTCATATTTATTTAACATCCTTACTCCCTAGGGAATCACAAACTAACAGTGATTTAAAATTCTATCCCACCACAGTCAAAATGGCTATCATCAATAAAAAAATGACAGTAAAACCTGGAGGAATATGTGGAAAAGAGAGGGATCTTTATTCCCTAATACTAAGAATACAAATATAGATAGTGACTATGGAAATCATAATTAAAGGTTCCTTAAAATGAGAAATAGGCCTCTTATATGGCCTGGCTCTACCACCCCTGCATGGATACCCCAAGAATTGTAAGCCAGCAAACCAAAGAGACATTTCCACATCCATGTTTTGTTCTACAATTTTCACAGTAGTTGAAGTATCCAAACAGACTGGATATTCAGCAACGGAAGAATGAATAAATGAAGAAACAGTAATATACTCAGTGGATTTTTATTCAGTTATAAATAGCTATGAAATTATGAAAATTGCAGGAAAATGGATAGAAAAGGACTGCTGTGAAATTTTTTATAACAGGCCCAAACATGGAACATAGAGAATTAAATATCTATTTTACCTAATAAAATGTCAATTTAACCAAAAAAAATGTAGAAGAGCTTCATTACAGTTCTTATCTGCTCATTCCATTAAAGGAATTATTAAATATTACTTCAGGATGTGACTAAGTAATGAAGTGCTCAGAGAAATGTTTTGTAAATGTCATTCTTACAAATAATGGCTTCTAGGTCATCATTTAAATATTAAACCTTTTAAATATATTTTTGCATACTTGTAATTTGTAGTAAGGGACTTTCTATTTATTTAGTATGTGTCTCTCCATACATTTATATGAGTGCATATTTATCTATGTGTTTATGTCTATGGGCCATTTGAAATGATTCAGAAATTCATGTTGATTCAAATTTCACCAACATATACTTTATTTGGAAATGATTGATACTAAATTGTGCCCAATTCATACTCACAGCATAGCTCTGTTAATAGAATTTAGTTTTATTCTTTATCTTAGCACATAAGGTTATATCTGAATAGAAGAGAATTTTAAAATGAAATGGAAATTTCTTCAGTGCAGGAACACAGAATATTTACAATGTTTCATATGCCCAATCTTTTCAGGAGGATTTGTGAGACATAATTTAGAGCTGTAATCCAAATATGGCTAGGTCAGAATCTAGTCTTCCCATTTGCTTAATATGAGATGCTGGATAAAGCTATACCATTTTGAACATTTTAGTCTTCAAAAATTTAGAGTGAATTTTTCACCCAGTTTGTATGTGTCTACCTTGTATTTGTCCCTCTCTACAACATTAGTCACATTTGACAAATTATGTTAGTAATTTAATCTAATCTGTATTGCCTCTACTAATCCAGTAAATTAAAAATTCTACTTTGTCCAACTACTAATAAAGGCTTAGGGAATAAATTAAGAATATGTGAGTAATTTATACTATTAAACTATGAGGCTTTATACTTTTACAGGCAAACCTCAAAGAGACGACAAGTTAGTCAAATATATTTCGTTTTGTTTTGTATTTGTATAGTCTAAGATAGTGATCTTCTCTAGACATATTTTGTTTCTTTGGTGTGTGGAAGCTACCATCATTGACCAAGGAGCATTGAGCTGACAGTGTATCTATCTAAGGATTCAAACATTTTGCAGTCCTGTTCCTCACCTGGCAGAATACACTCAGGCAGTACCCTAGTCAGCCCAGGATTCCATTACTGTATAGGTGTAAAGGACCCCTTGAAAAGAAAGTCTCTTGCCCACATACACTCTCTTTCCTGCTGTTCCCCAGGGGCAGATAGTATTTTTTCCTATCTCTCTCTTCTCTTCTGTTCGTTCTGTCTCTGTGTCTCTTTACCTCTTTTTTCTTTCCTTTCCCCTTCTCTCCACTTTCTAATAAAACTCAGTAACCTTGTCTGCCTGGCGTGTTTGTCCCCCCCCAGCCTTGGTCACACTGGGCCGCCTTGGAATCAGCCAAGGTTCTCATCAAGCTTTATCATAACTATCAGCATTTAATCTGAGATACTCTTCGGATACATTTCAAGTGACCAGTTTCTTGAAAGCGCATGCCCACTGTCAGTTAGTGTATGACTCAGAACACAGGAAGACAACCCAAAAACTTTAAAAATTACCATCCCTTCTATAAATAGATCTAGTTGTAGATTTTGCCATAATTGATCTTTCCACTAGAGAATTTTTTTTTTTTAAATATTCCTTTAGTATAACATTAGGAAAAACCTAAGGATAGAAAATAGTCAGACATTTTCTTTTTTATGTTTGTTTATATCAAACTAATAAAGGCTATGGCTAGAATCTGGTGCTCTAATACACTTGCCATTGAAGGAATATACTTTCCTGAAAGAGGAGTGACAAGCAGCAGATGAACAAATACTTCCTTCTTTGACATCCTATATACAGGCTGCTAACAGAAGGTATCCGCCAGATTAAAGGTGGATCTTCCCTCTTAACAAGATCCAGATTAGATCTCTGCAGATCCACTATGAGTTCCTGCGGGCAAGATCCTTGACCCCCAAATCCGGGCCCCTGGCAAAGAATGAGGTCTCAGCTACAGAGCGCCAGTTTCCAGTGAGATCCCACTACCCTGCGAAACCTTCTCAAGTTCCAGCCCAGCCCTCATCCTCTTCTGCCAGCTATTGGCCAGAGGTGAGTCTGGGCCCAATTGGGGCTGCCTGTTCCCTTCAACCTCTTTTCCCCTCTGCCCTGCCTGAACTCCCTGGATTGGCCCCTGATCCTGCTGCTCCTGTCTCCGGTCCCAATTGAGAGCACCCTTGGAGCTCTGATACACCCCCACCCATCCCAACCTCCAGCCTACCCCCCCCCCACCCTGTGCCCTACCCCACCTATGGTCCTGCAGCTCTGGTTGAGCACTGGGACAGAGGGTGGAGCCAACAGTCCACCCTACTTCAGAGACCTCTCAGGAGCAACTACGAACAAAGGAGACCTGACTATCCACGCAGGACCACCTGTAATTTCCACCAGCTTGGTCTCTGACCCAAACTCCAGTCCTCTGCTGGAGTCCCAGGCCCCTCCCAGAGATCCGCCTATCTCTGCGGGTCCACTCGGAGTTCCTGCAGACAAGATCCTTTACCCCCAAATCCGGGCCCCTGCCAAAGAACGAGGTCTCAGCTGGAGAGCACCAGTTTCCAGTGAGATCCCACTACCCTGCAAAACCTTCTCAAGTTCAAGCTCAGCCCTCGTCCTCTTCTGCCAGTCATTGGCCAGAGCTATTGGACAGAGCTATTGGCCAGAGGACCACTCCCATCGGGGAAAGACCATAGAGAGAGGGAAGAGACACCACCAACACCTACTGGAAGAAACTATGGGAAGAAGGCAATACAAGAGAACACCTAACAACAGAAAGACAAACATGACACCATCAGAATCTAGGGAATCTACACCACCTAGAATGGAACACAACAACAAAGCAGAGGAAGCAGAAGGGTACGACTTAAAAATCACCATCATAAAAATGATAGAGGCCCTCAAAGAAGATATGAGAAAATCCCTTAAAGAAATGGAGGAAAAAAAAAACAAAAAAGTGGAAGAAATGAACAAATTCCTTAAGAAAAGTACAGAAAGCCAAGAAAAAACAATTAACCAGGTGAAGGAAACGGTTCAAGACTTGAAAACTGAAATTGAGAAAATAAAGGCAACACAAATGGAAGGAAAGCTGGAAATTGAAAAGCTGGGCAAAAAATCGGCAAGTACGGACACAAGCATAAACAATAGAATTCAAGAGATGGAAGAGAGAATCTCAGGCGCAGAAGATAAACTAAAGAAATAGATTCATCGACCAAAGAAAACCATAAATCCAACAAATCCTTAACACAAAACATCCAGGAAATATGGGATACCATGAAAAGGCCAAACCTAAGAATAATAGGCATAGAGGAAGGTGAGGAAGCCCAGCTCAAAGGTGCTGAAAACATATTCAACAAAATCATTGAGGAAAACTTTCCAAATCTGAAGAAGGACATGCCCATGAAAGTACAAGAAGCATACCGAACCCCAAATAGGCTGGACCAAAGAAAAAAGACCCCTCGACATATAATAATCAAAACACCTAGCATACAGAATAAAGAAAGAATATTAAGAGCAGCGAAGGAAAAAGGACAGGTAACATATAAAGGCAGACCTATCAAAATTACACCTGACTTCTCCATGGAAACCCTCAAGGCCAGAAGGTCCTGGATAGATGTTCTAAAAGTATTAAGAGAACACAGATGCCAGCCTAGGCTACTATATCCAGCAAAACTCTCAGTCAATATAGATGGAGAGAACAAGATATTCAATGACAAAACCAGATTTTCCCAATATGTAACTACAAATCCAGCCCTACAGAAAGTATTAGAAAGAAAACTCTAACCCAAGGAAGGTAACTATGCCCACAAAAATGTAGGTAACAGATAACCCAACTACACCAGATACCAAGGTTAAAGCAGAACTAATATATTCACAATACCACTGCCAACAACAAACCTAAATCAAACAAGCATCAACAATCAATGGTCCTTATTCACCCTCAACATTAATGGTCTTAACTCACCTATAAAAAGACACAGGCTAACAGAATGGATACGAAGACAGAATCCATCCTTCTGCTGCATACAAGAAACACATCTTAGCTCCAAAGATAGACATTACCTCAGGGTAAATGGTTGGGAAAAGATTTTCCAATCAAATGGAAATAAGAAGCAAGCAGGCGTAGCTATCCTAATATCTAACAAGTTAAACTTCAAACAAAAACTAGTCAAAAGAGATGAAGATGGTCATTTCATATTCATCTCAGGAGAAATCCATCAACGCAAAGTCTCAATTCTGAACATCTATGCCCCTAATACAAAGTCACCCACATTTGTAAAAGAAACACTATTAAAACTCAAAGCTCATATAAAACCTCACACACTTATAGTGGGAGACTACAATACACCACTCTCAACACTAGACAGGACCACAAATCAGAAACTCAACAAAGAAACAAAAGAATTAACAGAAGTTATGTCTCAACTGGGGCTAATAGACATCTATAGAACATTCAATCTAAAGACAAAAGAATATACCTTCTTCTCTGCTCCACATGGAACCTTCTCTAAAATCGACCACATACTAGGAGACATAACAAACCTCAACAGATACAAGAGAATAGGAATAGTCCCCTGTATCTTATCGGACCACCATGCTTTAAAATTGGAATTCAACAACAACACAAATAGCAGAAAACCTGCAAACTCATGGAAACTTAACAATGTGCAATTGCACCACTCCTGGGTCAAAGAAGAAATAAAGAATTTAAAGGCTTTCTAATTTTCAATGAGAATGAGGATACAACATACCTGAACTTATGGGACACCTTGAAAGCAGTGCTAAGAGGGAAGTTCATTGCACTAATTGCCCATATGAAGAAAACAGAGGATAGTCACATAAAAGAATTAACAGCCCAACTGAAAACCTTAGAACAGAGAGAAGCGAATTTACCCCGCAGGAGCAGACGCCAGGAAATATTCAACTTGAGGGCTGAAATCAACAAAATAGAAACCAGGAAAACAATACAAAAAATCAATGCAACAAAGAGTTGGTTTTTTGAGAAAATCAACAAGATAGACAAACCTTTATCCAAAATAACGAAAAAGCAGAACAGAACATGAAAATTAACAAAATCAGAAACGAAATGGAGAACATAACAACAGACACAGAGGAAATCCAGTCAATTTTCAGGTCATACTTTGAAAATCTGTATTCCACAAAAATTGAAAATGCAAAGGAAATGGACAAGTTTCTGGATATCTATCACTTACCAAAATTAAATCAAGAACAGACAAACAATTTAAATAGACCTATAACCCGCAATGAAATAGAAGCAGTCATCGAAAGCCTTCCAACGAAAAAAAAGTCCAGGGCCAGATGGATTCAGTGCAGAATTCTACCAGACATTCAAGGAAGAACTAATACCACTACTCCTCAAACTGTTCCACAAGATAGAAACAGAAGGTTTATTGCCAAACTCTTTTTATGAGGCCACAATAACTTTGGTACCCAAACCTCACAAAGACACAACTAAGAAAGAAAACTACAGACCAATATCCCTGATGAACATCGATGCAAAAATACTCAATAAAATAATGGCAAACCGAATTCAAAAATACATCAGAGAAATCATCCACCATGATCAAGTAGGTTTCATACCTGGATTGCAGGGATGGTTTAACATATGGAAATCTATCAACGTGATCCACCATATAAACAAACTGAAAAAGAAAAACCATATGATTATCTCCCTAGATGCGGAAAAAGCCTTTGATAAAATTCAACACCCTTTCATGATAAAGGTATTAGAGAGGTCAGGGATAACAGGAACATACCTAAACATAATAAGAGCAATATAATGCAAACCAACTGCCAACATCAAACTGAATGCAGAGAAACTTAAGCCAATTCCTCTAAAATCAGGAACAAGACAAGGCTGTCCTCCCTCTCCATATCTCTTCAATATCGTACTAGAAGTTCTAGCTAATGCTATAAGACAACAAAAGGAGATCAAGGGCATCCAAATTGGAAAAGAAGAAGTCAAACTGTCTCTATTTGCAGATGATATGATAGTTTACATAAGTGACCCAATAAACTCTACCAGGGAACTCCTACAGCTGATAAACTCCTTCAGCAAACTAGCAGGATACACAATAAACTCAAAAAAGTCAGTAGCCCTATTTTTTTCAGACGACAAAAAGGCAGAGAAAGAAATCAGAGAAACATCACCCTTTACAATAGCCACAAGCAACATAAAGTATCTTGGTGTAACGCTTACCAAATAAGTAAAAGATCTATATAATAAGAACTTTGTGGCTCTAAAGAAAGAAATTAAAGAAGATACCAGAAAGTGGAAAGATCTCCCATGCTCTTGGATAGGTAGGATAAACATAGTAAAAATGGCAATCTTGCCAAAAGCAATCTACAGATTCAATGCAATCCCCATTAAAATCCCACCACAATTCTTCACCGACCTTGAAAGGATAATAATCAACTTTATATGGAAAAACAATGACCCAGGATAGCCAAAACAACCCTATACAATAAAAGAACTTCAGGAGGCATCACCATTCCTGACTTTAAGCTCTACTACAGAGCTATAGTTCTGAAAACAGCCTGGTATTGGCATAAAAGTAGACAGGTAGACCAATGGAATCGAATTGAAAATCCTGATATTAATCCACGCACCTATGAACACCTGATTTTCGACAAAACAGCTAAAATTATACAATGGGGCAAAGAAGGTATCTTCAACAAATGGTGCTGGCACAATTGGATGAGGGTGTGTAGAAGACTGCAGATAGACCCATGTCTGTCGCCATGCACAAAACTAAAGTCCAAATGGATCAAAGACCTGAACATCAATCCAGCCACATTGAACCTCTTAGAAGAGAAAGTAGGAGGTACCCTTAAACAAATTGGTATAGGAGACTGCTTCTTGAACATAACTCCAGGGGCACAGACACTGAAAGATACAATTAATAAATGGGACCTCTTCAAACTTAGAAGCTTCTGTAAGGCAAAGGACACAGTCGACAAGACCAAAGGCAACCCACTGACTGGGAAAAGATTTTCACTAATCCTATATCTGACAAAGGGCTGATCTCCAAAATATACAAAGAACTCAAGAAACTAGTCAACAAAACACCAAATAACCCTATTAAAAAATGGGGTACAGAACTGAAGAGAGAATTCTCAATTGAGGAAATCAAAAAGGCTGAAAGACACTTAAGAAAATGCTCCACATCCTTAGCTATCAGGGAAATGCAAATCAAAACAACTTTGAGATACCATCTTACCCCTGCCAGAATGGCTAAAATTAGAAACACCAGTGATGACTTATGTTGGAGAGGATGTGAAGAAAGTGGAACACTCCTCCACTGCTGGTGGGAGTGCAAACTCATAGAGCCATTTTGGAGATCAATATGGCGGTTCCTCAGGAAAATGGGAATTAGTTTACCACAGGACCCGGCAATCCCCCTCTTAGGCATATACCCAAAGGATTCACATCAATGCAACAAAGACATCTGTTCAACTATGTTCATAGCAGCACTATTTGTAATAGCAAGAACCTGGAAGCAACCTAGATGCCCCTCAATTGAAGAATGGTTAATGAAGATGTGACACATCTCTACAATGGAATACTACTCTGCAGAAAAAAACATTGGTATCTTGAAATTCGCAGGAAAGTGGATGGCACTTGAAGAAACCATCCTGAATGAGGTAACCCAGTCACAAAAAGAGAAACACAGTATGTACTCACTCATATATGGATTTTAGAACTAGATCAAATGATCACCAGCCTATAATTCACATCACCAGAGGAACTAGGATACAAGTTGTATTCTAAGAGAATCATATAAAGTCCCTCACAGAACTGGGAAGGGACAAGTCCCCCAGACCTCAGGTAAAGTGGGGGAGGACAGCTAATGGAGAGGGAAGTAGGAGAAAATGAGGGGGAGGAGAAGAAGGCATGTGCGACCAGGAGGATTGAGCCTGGTTAGGAATGGAAAATAGGAGAGAGAGAGAGAGAGAGAGAGAGAGAGAGAGAGAGAGAGAGAGAGAGAGAGAGAACATAAAAGAGGGAGCCAATATTGGTTGGAAGATAAAGTTGAACACAAAGAAAGGTCGAGGGAACTACAAGACTGCTCCCAACTAACAATCTCAGCTCCCGTGGAAAGGCTATCATAAATGCCCTTCCCAGAGAGTGAGATCAACAACTAACTTCTCCATGGAGTCCTCAACTAATGCCTGTTGAAAATAGGAGCAAACACCCATACATAAACACTGAGTCGAACTAGAACCCAGAAGCAGATGGAGAGGACAAGACCATGCGTTAGAAGTACATAGAGACAGCTTACCTGAACAAGGAGGAGCTAAGGCCTACTAGACTGATAGCTGGGAAGCCAACAGGGGACTGACTCAGACCCCCCTGAATATGGGTCTCTGCCAGAAGGTCTGAGCAGTCTAACAGCCCTCAGACAGTGGAGCCAGGATGTATCCCTGGTGCACAAAAGGACTTTGCAAACATATGCCCCATGGAGGGATAACTTCCTTATTCTAGAGATAGGAGAGAAGCCGTAGTCCCTACTTCACAGGACCTGTCAGATCTACATGACCCCAACTGGATGGCATTCCCCTACAAATGGTATTGTGGTGGGGGGTTGGGAGGGGAGGGTGTTTAGAGTGCATGTGAGAGGGCAGAGAGGGCAAAAGGGAGGGAAGGAGGGAGGGAGGGCTGGAGGGGAGGGAGGGAGGGAGAGGGAACTGGGATCGACATGTAAAATAAAAAATTAAAAAAAAATACGCTTTGACTCCAAAATTTAAGTTGAAGAACAAGTTACTGGGGAAAAGGATTTCTATTTTTGTTTCCACAGAAAATGAAAAGATGTGGATTCCTTCCAGACTAATGTGGTTTGATCACGCCAGACCGCCTGAAAGAGAGTACAAGCTGATCCTACATTCCAAACAGCTGGACAAAACAGCCCTACAGACTACAGCTAGGATATCTGAATCTTCTTCAAATACCCCAAGACAGCGCCCCTTACCAGCAGGAAGTAGTTTGGAAAGAACGACGCCCAAATTCCCAAATATTGTGTATAAATGTTTGTTTTCATTTAATTGGACTTTGTTATATAGAATTAAATAAAAAAAAAAAAGAACCATTGTGGCAAATAGATTTAGGTAGATTTTTGAATGACAGCATTCCTTAGAATCTCCAATTGTCGAGCATGCACTCTGAATAAGTAAGACAATTCAAAATAGCTTCTGCATAATTTTCTTGAATTATTTAGTCAGTGTCTATAGCATATCTTGTAGGAAATACTGCTGTACTTCACAACTAACTCTGAAAATATTAGGATAGCCGTTTTGACTACCATTTGTTAAAAAAGTGAATGTCTTATTTTAGAACATCATGGCTTTAATAAATGGAATTACTTGTTAGAGAATTTTGCTAAAATGGAACAGAATATAAAATAAGTTGAATTGGCAAAAAAAAAAAAAAAAAAAAAAAAAAAAAAAAAACAAGATCCAGATTAAAAGTAAGTTGCAAACAGGATTTTCTGTACTTCCTGGTCCTATACAGCTTTTAAAATAACTACTCTGAGGCTTAATATTAATTACAGTATTTGGCCTATTGCTCAAGCTTATTGCTAACTAGCTCCAACATTTAAATTAACCCATTTCAATTCATCTATGAATTGACACATGGCTCATGGCTTTTATTTAGTCTACTACATCTTCTTGCTCCAGCAGTTTGCAACTGCAATACTCCACCCTTCTTCTTTTGTAGCTCTGCTTGGATGTACCACCTGTTCTCTCCTGCCTTGCCACAGACCATATCACCTATTTTAATAACTAATATGAAAGGACATATTCACAGCATTGAAAAGGTTATTTCACAGCAGTGGGTCTTCCCACTTCAAATGATTTCATTAAAAAAAAAAAAATTCCTCACTCATCTACTAGGCTCTTGGGCTTTAGTTGATTTTAGGTGTGGTCAAGTTGATAATCAAGGATAGTCACCAGACTCACTTATATGATTCATATTGTTTTTAATCAATAAATTTAAATAGGAAAAAAGTTAACAGTGAATGTACTTTCTCAATTTTTTGGATTAAGCAAATACATTTGTTTGTTTTTTTTTCTTTTGTTATGATGTTTTGAACACTCTCCACTTTTTTTCCATTAGAAATATTTCTCAGAGGAACTTAGTCAAAGTTTGTTGAAGAATAAATAGAGATTAACCATGAAAATGATGAAAAAATGTTCATAATTACATGGGTATGATAAAATATCTTAAATTGCACTAAAATATTCTAGGCTTTGTCTCAGTGCATGATTAAAATCCTGGTAATGAGGAATGATATATATAAGCTGATGCCAACAATGAAGGGAGGAGATGTCAATAGGAAGAAGCAGAGTGAGGGTAAAAAAAAAAAAATGGTTTCCCTCTGTTTCTTATGTGTCAATGCCAGTATCTTCACCTGAGGGCTTGTGAGAGTCACAGACTCTACATATCTATGGTGTCAACATGTCTATGGCTGCTTCCTCATGTCTATGACATCAACACCTACATTTTAAGAGGATATCTGGATGATGATCATTCAATATGGAAAATTTTGAGAAATATAGGCATGAAAGTTTAAAGAATGTTAGCTCTGGGACATGAGAAAAAAATAAGAGAATAAAGAATGATAAATAGTCATTGAATTTTACTAGATCTACAAAATTGGTGGAGTACATGGGAAATCAAGATAGAAGTTTAAAATATATAGCATCTGTATTATTAAGTTGAATATTAGTAAAGGAAAAACTCTAAGTGTATGAATTTTTCCAATGAGTTTCAATAGAGTAAAGACACTAAAAACAATGTAATATAAAGTTCAGAACTCAGTTTCAAATACTCCTGTTGGTCTGCTGGTGAAATTTATGACCATTACTGGCCATTAAAGTTGGTTCTTAATGAAATAAAACATACTGAAATGAGCAAAAGATGCTATGTGTGATTATTGAGACATTTTGCTTTATTATGAATAATGGAAAACTCTATACAATCCCATTATCTGTTTACTTTAAATCATTCCATCTAGCAAATCTCCTCAATTTGGCTGAAAATTAAATAGTGTCAAGTTTTGGAAAATATTTCATAACACAGTGTATTTATAACAGATGCTATTGCTATTGCACTTACTTTCAGAAGCTAAATGTTATAAACTTATAACATGTAACCTCATACAGAATTCCTCATTTTCCTACTTAGTTGTGTATGGTTAATTTGGATTTATACTAGATATATTTCATAGCTGAAGTACACTGTCTTTAGGATGAATAGTTAATTCATTTTAGTGTTCTTATCTGAAGGAAAATGACTTATCTTCACGTTATACAGTTGCCAAGATTGATGACATGGCACAAAGATATGGGTTCTCTTTTTGTTTTAAGTTGAAATAAATTGGTAGCATTAGAGTCTGGGGGAGGGAGGGGCACGATCGATCTGTGGATCTCTGTAGTGATTGAACAGATTAATACTGAGTCCTTATCCATTTTTGGCAGCACTTCTGGTGACATTCTGCACCTATTGGCACAGCATGCAAAGATATGAAACAAGTGAACTACTAATTTGTGGCTATCCTAGGCCAAATGTAAGACTTCATCTCAAAACCAAATTTGATATTTTATAGAAAGTCTTTCATCATTTGATTTGTAATTTTCACTAGGTTTGGGACCAACAATAAACACCCACATGTGTTATGAGTAGATTTTTCACCTCTGATCTGGTCCCACTACCGCACCAGTCCCAAATAACACACAGAGACCCTGTACCTGATATAATTCTGCTGGCCAGTTACTAGTTTCTTATCAGCTAGCTCTGCCTTAAATATTAACCCATTTCTATTACTCTAAGTAGTTCCATGTGGTCTGATCTAACCAGGGAGAGGGGCTGTCGTTCTCTCTGTAAGTCCACCATCTTGAATCTTGTCCCCCCTACTTCCTCTCTCCTCCTAGTCTCCTAGTCCCACCTATCTTGCTTTGCTATTGGCCAACAGTGCTTATTCATTAACCAATAAGAGAAACATATTTACAGAATGACATCTCTCATCAAACATGCTTGTTTCTGACATTTTTCCTGACTTCATTGCAGAATGGCTCTGGAAGATTAAGGAAGTTACACAAATAGTGTTTAACCAAATTTCCACCCTGAAATATAAACTTAAATTAGAGTTTCAAAAGTTCATATTTCCTGACATTTCAATTGCTATAAGACTGGAAAATAGCTCTCTAATTCAAAGTATTAAATAGGCTTCAACAGAAAAAGGAGGGTTTGTTTTTCTTCTACAAATAGCAATGGGAACATGAGCATTCCAATGGTAATTTTTCTTTCATCTGAAGCCTTTCAAATAATTTGGAGCATCACAAACAATGACATTCAAAATCTCCTAAACACAATCGTTCTGACTATTCAGATTGCAAGATCATGATGTTCTATATTGCACCAGTTGCATCAGTTTAATTAGAAGTAAGTTTGTCTGGTATAAAATTTTGATTAGCTGTATTTTCAAAATGCCTAATGAGCATTGAGTAATTATGCTTAAAATGCACCAAATACAAACAAATGTCAACAAAATTCTGTTATGGAAAAGGAAAAACCACTGGAGTAGTAATGAATGACATTGACACATTGGTTGTTCTTATTATTAGATAACCATTACAATAAAATTTACAAAATAATCCAATGCAAAATTATATCAAGACGAAATTGAAATAAAACTTTAATATATGACATTGAAAAGTGTTAATCAATGGAAAGACCAAAAAGTTACTATGTTTTCTTCCCTTGAGCATGAATTTGACATCCCCTCAAAGATTAATTTTATGGTAGCATGTTAAAATATGTATTATGTAAGTTACTTAACATTATTAAAGTACAACACAATGTTCTCTCCTCCCCTCACCCCCAATCCCCAACCTAGCCCACTCCCACATTTGAAAGAGATATGTTACAATTTTCTTTTCTAGAGCAAAATAAATGCTGTTAATAATCATTAAATTTTATTTCAAAGATGTGAGGTGAATTTTTTTTTCACACAGGTAGTAGTTTTATCCCCAGCACTGAGCTCCCAAACATTGCTTCTTGTTTTGTTTCTGATACATAAACAAAATGGCTACTGTAAATTGAATATTTGTGTCTTTATAAAATTCCTATTCTGATTCTATTTAAATGAAGAATCTTTGGTAATATTCTGGTTAATTAGAGTATTAGATGTGGAACTTCCGTGCAATAGGTTACTGTCTTTATAGGAAACCCTAGAAAAGTCCTTTCCCTCTCTAGCCTCTAGTAATGCATACTTTTGTGTCAAATTGATACATGATGGACTCATTTTGGAATACAAAACTCAAATTGAGAAAATGTCCTCACCAGACTGACTGTGATAAAATTTTTTGAATGACATTTGATGTGGGAGGGCCTATCACATTTTGGAATCTGTCACCCCTGATCAAGTGGTTCTGGGTAGTATTAGAAAGCAAACTGAGAAAGCCAGAGGGAAGAGGCCAGTAAGCTATGTTCTTTAAAGTTCTTTGCTTCAGTTCTTGTCTCCTGGATCCTCTTCTTCTTAAGTTCCTGTCCTGAATTCCCTCAGTGATGGGCTGTTATCTGGAATTATAAGATGGAATAAACCCTTTACACCACATTTGGAATTAATGCCCACAGAGGAACAGAAACTCTAACTGAGAAACCATTTGAAGTTAAAAAGGAGATGGTCAACTGATCACCTAAATCAGCTCTAACAGAAACTAAACCTGATGCTGTCAGTTGATTCTCCATCTTGTGCAAGTATGTGGATACAAACTGCTGTATTTGCTTAGCCACTTAGTTTATGGTATTATTATTGCAGTACAAATGAACTAATGCAATGAAAATCCAAAAACAACTCATTATCATGTTTTTGATTTATAAAACTCATTAACCGAGTGTTTTTTTCCCTCTTCTTTATGTTGTTAGCATTTGAAATTATCCTATTTCTAAAGAATTATCATGGACTTAGTTTTTTAGGAGGTAAAGTATGATTTTGGAAATAATACCAAATAAAATTTTTCTTCTAGTAATTTAAAAATTCTCTGACATAGAAAATTCCAGATTCTCAGAAGCCAAGATTATACATTCACTACTTCTTTGTAGAGCACCATTTTCTAAGTATAGCAGAGTGAGATTCATTATGCCTTAGGTGTGTATGTGACTGCTTGGTTATTTATTTTTACGGAACTATTCTCAGACATTCAATGTCCTTAGGGACAGCTGCAGTAACTGTTTACTATAGTGAAAACTGATTATACCTAGCATATATGTATGTACATATGGGAACCAGTCAGAAGTGGAGTATCAGATGTAGAGCCATGGATATATTTCAATTTGTTGCTAAACATTGTATAGATCTGTGAAGGTAATTGCACTTTTAACAATTAAAATAAAGGTTACATGAAAATAAAATTTTCACTTAATGGGAAATGCTTTAGAATATATTCCACAATCCATAGCATGACCAATTTTCATCTTCTCACAACAAGATGATTAATGTTAAAAACAGAGTTGGAAGCAGTTTTATTATTATTCTCCCTTCAATACTTAGAACAAAGAACAATTATGAATGCATTTTAATTGTACTGTTACTGATTCTCTCCTAAATATGAGCTGGAAGTCACCATTGTAGGTTAATTGATTTACTAATGTTCCTATGAATTTCAGAGTTATATTGCCTTTTCTGTAAAACATATAGAAAGAGCAAAAAAGTGAATTAAGCTCTGGGCCTTTTATCATCTCTTTTATTACCAGTTAGAAGTCTAAAAAATTATTGCATATTCAATTTCTTAAATACACAGCATTTGTTAGTGATAATAAGGTATTTTCCTGGCTTTTTATAAAGGCACCTTAAAACGCAGCCTTCTAACATGACAATATAGAGTAAAAACAAGTTAATAATTTAGTACTATATTTCTTTTTGAATTGTTAGCACCTTGCAGGAAATCAAAATTAATTATAGTAACATTCATGACAGTATAAATCCTGATAAGAGAGAAAGGAAATGATTTCACAGTGGAAGAGATAGAGGATGTAATATCTTCTGGATATGCTGTAGCTGTTTGTAATCATAAAATCATGGCAATTCTGGTTACCTACATAAGCCATCTAATATGCCTACATAGTTGGACAAATGCTCTCATGCTCCAATCCTGAATGAAGGAGGTATTGATATTTGATAACTACTGTAGAGTTATTGGAGTAGGGTCACCTACAAGAGCATGGGAATCCTACAAATGGCCATACCCTACCCCAATATACATATGAGCAGCACAAAAAGAACTTAGCGGGTTATCAAAACAAACCAAAAAAGAAGAAATAAATTGAGAGGGTAATATTGAGAGGGAGTTGCAGGGGAGAAATGGGAAGTGAATATGAACATATTTTATTATATGTATATATGAAATTAACAAATAAATGTACCATTATGTTAAATATTAAACCATATAATAATCATATATATCACTGTGTGTGTGTGTGTGTGTGTGTGTGTGTGTGTGTGTGTGTGTGTTTGAGTGCATGCATGATAGCTGCTGAGACTGGTCAACAGAGAAAACAGAGGAGGACTGTGGAATTTTTGAACTTATAATTTGTTGTCTAGGAAAGATACCAAGGTTTGAATTTTTGTGAAACAAAATAACACAGCCAAAGGCACAATAATCTTATGTTTGAATCATTTGATATCCAGGGCATGAGCTAAAATTGACTTCTATTGTTAGATATATTTCCATGACTCATGGTTAACATAGTTTCTTCTAAGGGAAAATATTAAAATTTTATTTGAATTTTTTAATTTATTATTTTACATGTTGATCCCAGTTCCCTCCCCTCCCTTCCTCCTTCCCTAACATTTACCCTCTCTGCCCTCTCACATGCACCCTGACCACCTACCCGTCCCATCCCCTACCCCAAATACATATGTAGGGCAATGCCATCCAGTTGGGGTCATGTAGAAATGACAGGTCATTTGAATTAGGGACTAGGGCTTCTCTTGTCTCAAGGTTAAGGCAGTTATCCCTCCATGGGGGATGTGTTAGCAAGGTCATTTTGTGCATGAGGAATAAATCCTGGTTCCACTGTCTGAGGTCCTTAGACTACTCAGTCCTTCTAGCTGAGACCCATATTTAGGGGCGCCTGAGTGAGTCCCATGCTGCTTCCCAGCTATAAGTCTGGGGCCCATTAACTCCTACTTGTTCAGGTAAGCTGTCGCTATGTGTTTCTGCAGCCTGGTCTTGTCCTCTCCATCTGCTTCTGGGTTCTAGTTCAACTCAGTGTTTATGTATGGGTGTTTGCTTCTTTTTCCAACATGAGGGCTCCATTGATAAATTATTTGTTGATCTCACTATCCTGGAAGGGCATTTATGGAAGCCTTTCCACAGAAGCTCAAATTGTTAGTTGGCAGCAGTCTTGTAGGTCTCTAGACCTTTCTTTGCATTCAGTTTTCTCTTCAAACTAATATTGGCTCTCTCTTTTATGTTCTCTCTCTCTCTCTCTCTCCTGTCTTCTATTTCTACCCTGACTCAATCATCCTAGTTGCATGTGTTTTCTTCTCTTCCTCCACTCTTTCTTGTACTTCTCTCTCCATTCACTGCCCCCAACTTTCACTGTGCTCTGGGATACTTGACCCTTCCCACTTCTGTGAGGGAGTTATATGAATCTTTTAGAATACACCTTGTATCCTAGTTCCTCTGGTGGTGGGAATTATAGGCTGGTGATCCTTTGCTCTAAGTCTGAAATCCATACATGAGTGAGACCATATTATGTTCCTGTTTTTGAGACTGTGTTACCTCATTCAGGATGTTTTTTTCAAAAGCCATCCACTTGTCTGCGAATTTCAAGATTCCATTATTTTTTTCTGCATTGTGTAGATGTGCCACATCTTCATTAACCATTCTTCAATTGAGGGGCATCTAGGTTGCTTCAAGGTTCTTCCTATTACAAATAGTGCTTCTACAACATAGCTGAACAGATGTCTTTGTGGCATGGATGTGAATACTTTGGGTATATGCCTAAGAGGGGGATTGTTGGGTGGTGGTAATCTAATACCCATTTTCCTGAGGAACTGCCATACTGATCTCCAAAATGTCTGTATGAGTTTACACTCCCACCAACAGAGGAGGAGTGTTCCCCTTTCTCCACATCCTCTCCAGCATGAGTTTCATTGGAGTTTCTAATTTTAGCCTTTCTGGCAGGAGTAAAATGGTATCTCAATGTTTTGATTTGCATTTCCCTGATAGCTAAGGATGTTGAGCATTTTCTTAAGTGTCTTTCAGCCTTTTTGATTTCTTCTATTGAGAATTCTTTCTTCAGTTCTGTACCCCAATTTGAATATGGTTATTTGGTGTTTTCATGACTAGTTTCTTGAGTTCTTTGTATATTTTGGAGATCAGCCCTTTGTGGGATACAGGATTGGTAAAAGTCTTTTCCCAGTCTGCGGGCTGCCGTTTGGTCTGGTGCACTGCGTCCTAAGCCTTACTGAAGCTTCTTAAGTTTGAAGAGGTCCCATTTATTAATTGTTGATCTCAGTGTCTGTGCCCTTGGAATTATTTTCAGGAAGCAGTCTCCTATACCAATTTGTTCAAGGGTACCTCCTACTTTGTCTTCTAAGAGGATCATTGTGGCTGGATTGATTTTGAGGTCTTTGATCCATTTGGACTTGAGTTTTGTGCATGGCAATAGACATGGGTCTATTTGCAGTCTTCTACACACCCTCATCCAATTGTTCCAGCACAATTTGTTGAAGATGCTGTCCTCGCCCCATTGTATAATTTTAGCTGTTTTGTCCAAAATCAAGTATTCATAGGTGTGTGGGTTAATATCAGGATCTTCAGTTCATTTCAGTTCATCTCCCTGTCTATTCTTATGCCAACACCAGGCTGTTTTCAGAACTATAGCTCTGTAGTAGAGCTTAAAGTCAGGAATGGTGATGTCTCCTGAAGTTCTTTTTTGTTTAGTTTTTTTTTTTTTTTTCGGCTATCCTGGAACTTTTGTTTTTCTATATAAAGTTGATTATTATCTTTTCAAGATCAGTGAAGAATTGTGGTGGAATTTTAATGGGGATTGCATTGAAAATTTTATTTGAATTTTAATGAGAAAATTTAGATATTTGAAATTTTACACAGGACTTATTGTTTCTCTTTCAAATTATGTTTGATAGAAGTACTTATGTGCAAATATTTTCATAAAATACTGAGTACAATTTATTCTGTTCATAATTTAATATGACTTTATAGAAAAGAAAGATTTTCCAAATTATAAAATAAAATTGATGCTTTTTTCAATCTGAAAAAAATATTAATAGCATTCTTTGTCAAAATATTCATTGCCCTGATACCAATATGTTTCCTAACCTAATCAAACTTTAAAGGAACATGTTCCCCAACTTAAATAAATTTTAAAATGTCCATTTAGATTTCTACATAATACTATTTTAATTTAAAATGCTGAAAAGTTCACACATACGCAACCACATACACACTCAAACACACATATGTCAATATATATAATGATATCTTGTTATGAACAGTTTTCTGCCAGCTTGGTTCCACAGCTGCATCAGCACCAAAATAAGAGATTATTATAAAGTAATAAAGTTGTTGGCCAATGTTTAGAGCTTCTTATTGGCTAGCTGTGTCTTAGCTATTAACTCATTTCTATTGATCTAAGTGTTTCCATATGTTTTTATTGGAGAGAGACTCGATCTTTTATTCCTGTCATGGTCTACATCTTGACTCGTCTCAACTGCATCTCCCTGCATCCTCCTTATCTCCTACTCCTGTCTATCTTACTTTCCCATTTGCTAACAGGGCTTTATTCATTAACCAAGAAGATAAACATATATACAGAATGAAAAAAAAAACTGAATCTATCAGTGTGAAAGTAATTCTTTTCACAAGTTATCTAGTCAACACATTGCCTTTTCATTTCACCAAATATGATTTGTCTCTTTGTTCATTTAATATTTGGAATGACTGTGCGATCTAATTACTATAGCTGTTCGATTTTCACAGATTTTCAAGAGCATGTACCACAAATATGGAATCTGTAAATTCTTAGCCCATGCTTCATCTTATAATTGAAAGACATTTGGAAATGGAAGGCTTATCAGTTGGCCTGTCACAGCATAAACATTTTTGAGATGCTAGTTATCCATGGAATCAATCTGATACCAAATTGAAAATTGAGATTAGATAGATATTCTTCTAATGTTCTAGTCAAAGAAGAAAAAATTAAGTCATTTTAGCTTAATAAAAAGCTTTCTATAATTTCAATTAAACTATAGATAATTTTATAGCATATTTATTTACCAAAAGCCTCCGGAATCTGTTGTGTCAGTGTCTAGTTTGGATATTAAAGTCAAGCTAAAGTAACATAAAACAGATTCAAAATTGTCCTGCAGAGAATATTTCCTAGTTAGTATAAACAGTCTTAGAGATTACTTACTTCTTTGAAGTCTAAGGATAGGAAAAGAATGTAAACATTTTCTGAAGGAAAAAATTTAAAGGGACTGCCGACTACAAAGATAAGTAGTACCTTGATGTTAAAAAAAAAACAAAATTAAAAATAATTCCATAATTAATTAATAAACAATAAATATCATGTAGCTATATTAGTAGTTAGGTAAAATGGACAATGCATTAAAATGAAGGGATCTCCACACTTTTGTATGCATTTGTCTAATTGCTAATATGTGTGTGCCAATTACAAGCAGGTATGCATTCACAGGTGTATGAAATGCATGTAGGGTTTGATATAGGGTGTCTTCCTTAATTAATCTCTACTTAAGTTTTGACACAGAATTTCTTAGTGCACTTAGAATGGGATGGTTCAATTAGATGTTCTGCACAATAAGACCTGGGTATCTGACTGATTAAATATATGAGCCATCTGCCAGATACTCGACATTAAACTCTTCATTTTAAATTTCAGTGTGAAAAATAACCATAATTAAAACCATTAATTAGCTCATAGTCTGGAGTGCAGAGTCATGGTATGACATGGCATGCAAAGTTCTCTTTATATGTTGAAACTGAGGCATTCATTTTTATTCTGGAAACTCTCAGAAAAATATTTAAAAATATAGTTTCCTATCCTCTGGCCAAATTCATATTTTTGCTCTAATGGCCCTGAGATATCTGATTCTAGGTATTAGATATGTTGTTTGTCTTCATTGCTTCCATCTTGAAAATATCAATAATATGTACAATTTTAATAACATCTGGATTCTCTTGTTAATGGATGAATGGAAGCTTCAGCCTTTGGATACATATTTTGTTTATTTTTGAGATTATAATTTAATTATAACATTTCCCATTTCTCCTCAAAACACTGACACTTAATGGAAATATTCTAAGCTTTTGAAGAATTGGTATAATTTCCGTTTCTTACAGTCAACAGTTCTATATAATCTAATCTGTAACATGAATTAATAAAAGATCCAGAGACAGATATTGGGGTTCAAGCTGATGATCAGGGAAACAAAGCAACCAAGTTACCAGAGAGATCTTACCTCTAACAGGGCTGGGGCTTTCCTATTCTCAATGTGCCTGCACAATGAGTGCCCAATCTGAGACCTTGCTTCTGTTTTATATATCTCCCTAATGCTGGGATTAAAGGTGTGTGATCCCAGGTACTGAGATCATCTTTGTGTGAGCTGTTTCTCTTTAGGACTAGATCAGTCTTGTGTAAATCTGGGTGGTCTTGGACTCTCAGAGATCCATACACCCCTTAATCCAGAGTTCTCAGACTAAAGGTGTGTACCACCACCTCCGGTTTTCCGGCTGCTGGGATTGGAAGTGTGTGTGCCTGGCTTTTGTGGCTTGTGAATGATTTTGCTTTCTGAATCCTCAGGCAAGCTTTAAAAATCATAAATAAGTATCACCATACTAGTCTAATCGTAAGCAAAATCTATCAATTCACTGTGTCAGGGATTAGTATTCAAAACTCTGGTAAGACGCTCTAGACTCTGGTTCACCACACTGCACCCTGACACTTCTGGTTGGATGGCACATGCTCTGTGAGTTTCCAGAACTCTATTGCATTTCCTGAATTGTTTGGTACTGTGTCACTGGAAATTCCTACTTAGAATCATATATCATCTGCCAGCAGTCACAGTGCACATTTACCAACAAATGTTTCCATAGAATGAAAACTCTATTGTACTCACTTCCATTTGTGTGAAGTGGGTATGTCTTATCTAAATCCTCACTGTCCTACTAACAAGCAGAGACAAAAATGGAGCCTTGTTTTGTCTGAGAAGACCTGAAATAAGTACAGTTTTTCCTCCCTACTCTACTCATCCCCTCTCCCTCTTGTCCCCAGATCTACTCTTCCTCTGTTTCCCTTCATCAAAGAGCAAGGCTTTCAGGGATATCAACTGGACATGACATAATAAGATGCAATAAGAGTAGGCACAATTTCTCATATCAAAGCTGGGAAAGGCAACATGCTGATTTCATCAGTTTAGGTCTCAAAGAGAAGGTCACTCTTCATAGCAATATGCTACACCTATAAAATTTTTATGGGGTCCATTTAGTCTTCAGCATACCCAAATAAGTAACTACTTATCTCCAACTGTAATTAACTGCATATTAACAAATGATGCCAGTTACCTTTTATAGTTTCCTTTATCAATTTTTGTTTCTAGACCAAAATATCTAGACCAGGTAACTTATAAGGAACAGAAGTTTGCTTAGTTTAGAATTCTTAGCAGAGAAGACCCAAGAGCATGACACCAGTGACTTTTATGTACTCAGTAAAGACATTTGGTTGCATCATAACACTATGGAGGCCTTCAGAATCACAGACAGAATAAGCAGGCTATTTTTTTATATGTTTCCAAGCTATGAGTCTCATAGGCCCCACACTTAAAGCATTATTTATTCAAGGGGCCTAAATGCTAAATGGCATTACTTGATTTAGAGGTATTTTTCCCTTAACACAGGAATTTGAAGGCACATTTAAACCATAGGTCTATGACTTTTGTTAAAACATGAACACAACTGGGCATTGCTTTATTGAAAGGGAGAAAATTCTGATCCTGCCTTAGTTTTAAAGAGACAACAGGATGACAAAGAACAGGATGGCTAAGAATAAGTCAGAATTCTATTTTCATTACTTTCTATAATTTATTTGGAAAGAAGAAAGTTTTCTGTGGTCATATTATATGTAATCAACAAGACAATGTGTAAAAAGAGTAGCTAAATCTAAGGAGGAATTGTTGTCATGACAATTGGAGAAATAGGAAGTGGCTCTCTTATTGGCAAAAGAATATCCCGTACCTCAGAATTTTGATAGGTAGGTCATATCCAGAACTTGTATAGGAGATTTTGCTCTAATGTTTAAACACTAGTAATGAGGTCTCATTGCCTAGAAGATACACTCTCAGGGATAATGGCTAAGAAATAATGGCAGGGAAATGGGTAATGGGTAATGAAAAAATGATTACACCTCTCTCTCTCTCTCCTCTCTCCCTCTCCTTCCCTCTCTCCCTCCCTTTCTCTCTCCCTCCCTCCCTCCCTCCCTCTCTCTCTCTCTCTCTCTCTGTGTGTGTGTGTGTGTGTGTATGTGTGTGTGTGTATGTGTGTGTGTGTGAGACCAAGAAACTATGCTAAGCCCAAGCAGTTACCTTCCTTATTGGGATCCATCAAGGAAAATACTGCTTTTCTACTTTTCAAGACACAGGCTTATCTTTAGGGGACTCAGGAATCTCTGCAATCACAGGTACTTATTTTGTGGGGAAATTATGAGCTTGTTTGTTCTTGCTCTTTGTGTCTTTAACAGTGACCTTAGTATGTCTTTTTTATTTCCCTCTCTCTAACCAAGTGGCACTAGAGTAGGAGAGAACAAGTACAACAAGAATGGCAGCTGTGTCAGCTGCATATGCCTTTTTTTTTATGCTGACTAGGCTGGGGAGTCATTCCTAGAAGGCTGCCAAAGAACATTCCCTACCCCCAAAATTGGAGTTTTGCTTCCATTTTTCCATTACCTGGTCCTTCATTTACTCAGGACTCTACTCTTGAGATTTCTTGAAGGCCTAATTCAAGTTGAAATGTGAATGCAAGATTATTAAAATGATCTAAATATTTATTTATAGTAAATTAATAAACATTCTGATATATTCCTAGAATGTAATCCCAAAAAGATTTGTAGTAAGTATTAAATTTATTAGAACAGGGATCATCTGTATTGGTTTTTAAAGCATTAACTAATGGAAAATCAAGGAACAAATGATGAAATGGTTTAAAACTCTGGAAAAATTCTGGTAGAGTGTGCAGTTACAGGTGGACATTCATGTGGAGTTTAAATGATGAGATTCTTTTGGTGATGACTAAATCTCCAACTATTTTTTGGTACTTTTTTCTCAATTTAAATGTAGTAGTTACTTATAATTAAAGAGTTTGTTGCTCCAGTTAGTGCAATATGCCAACAAAGCTAATTTTAGATAGAATATATTTGATAAAGTTTATAATTACTTTCTGTGTTCTTATATAAATAGATACAATATAAACCAAATGTAGTATCTTATCTTCAGTGTATGCCTACATACTGATTGATAAACAGATTTTATATAATTCTTGACCTTGACTAATTGACAAAACATTTATGAACAAATATTCTTCTTCCATAATTATTATCCTTGTATAAAATTTCCATTGCATTAATTACAAATTGAATGAAAACTAGAAATATATAATTGACTTTGAATGAGCTGTAAAAAAATAGAAAATATTTTTCAGTGGACAATGAAAAGAATTAACTTTAAATATAGAAAATAATATCACTCTAAAATTCTAAGTTAAAAATTCTTTATAATTCTATTGTATTCTATTATATTCATTGAAGGCCATCTAAAAGTAATGAGTTATTATTCGTAGCTAAATACAAATGTTTCTTCCATTCTGTAGCTAGGAAACTTTTGTATTTTCTTTCAGAATTCAGTAACATATCTAAACATATCTATTAATTAACTGAAATACAATTTCCACTAATAAAAGTGAATTATAAACACTGACAAGAATTTCACTTATTCAATTTATAGGGGTGTTTCATTTAATTTTTTTAAATCAGAGCTTCACTTAGATGGTTCTTTCATGGTTAAAGAATGAAATAATTGTTAGGAATTGACCTTGGTAATTAGGTTCTAAAGATGAAAAGTTTTGCAGGTGACAGTGTGACAGCTTGAATTATTAACAAAAGAAAAACAAAGTTTCTATTAACTTGCTGTACTTGAAATTTTCTCATTCATAAACATGTCTGTTTACCACTAAACAAGAGTTATTGCTGAGAAAAAATAGAAGCTATGTGCCATTTCCCTGTTAACTTAAGCACAGATAACAATATACCCTTAGAGCAGGGAAATTCAGTAATGTTAAAACAGACAAAGAGGAAATGATACAGAATAAAAATAAAAAAGAAAAATCATAAGTATTGTATTTCAAAATGTAAACAAATATGGGGAATGATGGAACTGTGTATTATTTCAACTTTATATTACTATTTAGCAAATGTCTAAAATTTGTTAAAATTTTAAAAATCAGCACATTTACTTTTCTGCTAAGTGGATATCTTACAGACTAAATATCAAAACCCAGTTTTATATCCATAGGACCATTATAACATCCCAGTTGTTGTAGAATTCATATATAGTCTCAATACTGGAGAAATGGAAACCTGAGAACTTTTGAGGTTGGCTGGCCAGCTGGTTTGGTTGGAAATGCTGAGGTTCACTGAAAGAACATGCATCAATAATTAAGATGAAGAGAAACCAAAGAGGACATCTGACATCAAGCTCTGATCTCTTCATGCACATAAGCCTGTGTATATATACCCATGAACAGGCAAACATACTAATACATATGTTATACAAACATGTCTATATGAACATATACTACAAAGATTTAGCAACATAGTGTAAAATCTAGGAATTATGAAAACAATAAATAATAATGAAAATGAAAATACAACTTTATCTCGAGGATAAGACAACTTCAATACCTCAAACAAGAATGTAGGTAACAGTTACCAGGCCAATCTCCTGTAAAGGAATCTGAAAGCTCGCTTATGAAAAGTGCGAGTGACCACAACTGTAACAACCAATTTTCTGATCCACAGAACCAAGAAGAGCTTTTGCTGATGAATTGAGAAGCTGCTAACCTCCTTTTTTCCCTCAAACAACAGTCATAAATTCACCAAAGCCCTAACTAACTGTTGCCTAATAATCATGAGCAGGTGATTTTTGGAAACTAACTAATTCATACTTTCTCTGCATCTTTCAGGGAATCAGTCTGTTACCTTGTCTCTAATAAGATATCTTAGTCTCTGACCTTCCTATTATCATTTAAGAATAACTTCTTTTTTGCTCAAAAGTGAATACTCCAGAATATGTCACACCTATTCTATAGTTGGAAGGATGAATACATGGTTCTTTGTGCAATTTGCTGTTTTTGCACATAGAAAGAAAAGCACAGAATCTGTACAGAACTCCTTATCTGAACACTAACTGGCCTTCATAGACTTATTTTATCATATAAACAAGCAATCTAAGCATGACTTGTAAGATCAGTGATAAGTCAAAGGGATATATGATTTCAATGGGGGAAAACTGAAAAATATATTTTGTGTATTAGGACTAGGGATATTAGCATGATAAATGAGGGACTATGAAGAAGAATTGTCTACAGCAAAATGAAAAAAAAAAAAAAAACACTTAAGCATGTAAAGAAAAGAATATATTCCAGTTTCTTTTATGCTAAAACTATCCCATAGAAAGTTTTGCAGCAATACTTAGTGGAAATACATAGATTAACACAAATGGGATAATCCTTAAGACAGAACTAGCCGATAAGAAAGTAGTAACTGGCCAACAGTATGATATCAAATACAGAGTCTCTGTGTATTATTTGGGGCTGGTGTGGCGGCAGGACAAGACCAGGCGGCAAGGGGAAAAACCGCACACCTTACAAATGGCGCCCACGTGGCTATTAAGAACTTCCACTAAAATTTAAGAAAAGCTTAAAAAAAGGTTTTAGAAACAAAAGAACAGAGACAAGCAAGGTTTCGTGGTAGCAGTATTTTTCTTGGTTGAACTCTGCTTTGCGAGAGACAAACAGATATTCGCGCGGCTCCTTTAAGGGAAGGTTCCTGACTCAGCATAAGCGGCAAAAACCCGCATGGCTTTTAAGAAACTCTGCCAACAATTTATTGGTGTGGATGAGAGATGGCAATGGCAGTGATCACATCTCCAAGCCGGCAGCATGCTTTCTGGGTGGTAGCACAGACCAAGGCAGTGAGCACAACTTTCCATGCTGGCGGAAAAGTACCCTCCACCATCTTTGGTAAACCGCGGCTGACACAGCTATGACTTTCATTTTAGTAATGTTGTTTACCAGATAAAAGACTTGTGGCCAGATGAAGATAAAGATTTATAGTAACGACAGATTCATATTAAGAAAAACCTCTAAAGGTTTACAGTGTGTTTTAAAATATACGTAGACCTGGGGAAAAAAAATAAAATGGTTTTAAAAAGACAAAGAAGAACTGGGTGTTGTAGCACACGCCTTTAATCCCAGCACTCAGGAGACAGAGGCAAGCAGATCTCTGTGATTTGCACAGTAAACCTGGTATGCACAGTAAATTCCAGGGCAGATAAGAGTTACAAGGAGAAACCCTGTCTCAAAAAATAGAAGTAAAAGAAACAGAGTAATAAAAAAGCCACATAAAGATGGAGAGAATATAGATACTGTATGGCATTATATTGTCTTTGTATTGTTTGACTGCCGAGGAAACAACTGTTAAAACAAATGCTGCTGAATTGATTCAATTTATATATTTTAAAAAGGCTTTGACTCAAAAATTTAAGTCTAAGAACAAGTTACTGGGGAAAAGGATTTCTATTTTTGTTTCCACAGAAAATAAAAAGCTGTGGATTCCTTCCAGACTAATGTGGTTTGAGCAAGCCAGACCTCCTGAGGCAGAGTACCAGGTTATCCAACATTCAAAACAGCTTGGACAAAGCAGCCTTGCAGACTACAACCAGGATTTCTGTGTCTTCCTAGGATTCCCCCATGACAGCGCCCTTTACCAGCAGGAAGTAGTTTGGAAAGAACGATGCCGATGCCCAAATTCCCAAATATTGTTTATAAATGTTTGTTTTCATTTAAGTGGGCTTGGTTATAAATGGTTAATGATCACAACCAATATCTTTTTAAAGGTAAAAAGGGAATTATGATATAGAAATGGATACTTTGTTTTGGAATGGATTTTCATGTATTGATACAATTTAAGGTCAATTTTGTGATTAAGTATATTACTCCTCTTGTTTAGATGTTGTGTTTATATAACTCAGAAATGTAATGTATAATTTAGTACAGATTTTAGATAGCTACCCATAATAGTCAAAACTTATAGTTAAGTTAGTTAGGATTTCTAGATATACAGACATGTATTTAAGATGAATAGGCATTCTTCAAACCTTTCAAAGACCTACAGAATATGGCATTTAAAATGGTTTAGGGTTTTTCTTGACAGTGAGACATAAATGCTCCTGGCAACACCACCTACATCAGAGAGGAAGATGGAAGATGGCCATTAAAGAAACTAATAACGGAGCTTGCTTTCAATATGGCAAGACTAGCCATTTGGACAGGATACTGCTCTTGTCTGAACTGTTTGACTTTATGCTATATAAACTGAACATGCAGGACCTACAGAAATGTGACTGATGATTCAAGATGGACATTTCTATAGAGTTCCTGCTTCATGGAAGAGTCTGCCAGGTAGACTGCAGGATACAGAGAAAAATGACTGACAAACTGCCAACACAAGAAGACAGTTTAAAGTTTCCTGCTTTGCTGAAGAGTCTGCTAGACACACTATGGCCTATGGGCTGAAGATGGAAGATTACAGAAGAACTTCAGGTGACTGACAAGGCAAGATGTCTCTGTCTTTTCTAGAGTTTATATATTATCCTTCTGTGGTCTTTGAAGGAGTTGAACACAGATAGTTATGGTTATAGTTTTCCTTAGTTAAGCTTAAAGACATATAGGACTTTAACTCACAAAGATAAAATAGATGATGGAATATTTTGTTCACATCTTGCTAAATGTTAATGGACTAAATATTGTTAACTGTAATTCTTACTTGATAACTGTTGTATAATATATTTTGTTATGTTAAGGTTAAAACCCTTCTTTTTATTTAGACAGAAAAGAGGAGATGATGGGAGATGTCATTCTGTATATGTTTCTCATACTGGGTAATGATAAAGCACTGTTGGCCAATAGGAAAGGAAGATAGGAGAGACAAGGAGGAAATAGGAAGTAGTAAGGAGTAGTCAAGATGGGGAGTCTGGAGAGAGCAGTATGCGGCAGCCGGCTCCCGGTAAGAAGATCATGTGGACATACATAGATTAACACAAATGGGTTAATAACTAAGGCAGAGCTAGCCAATAAGAAACTAGTACCTGGCCAATAGCATTGTATCAAATACAGAGTCTCTGTGCATTATTTGGGGCTGGCGTGGCGGCGGGACAAGACCAGCGGCAGCCGGCAGAAAAACCGTACTCCTTACAACTTAGGACATTTGTGAACAATCCACACCCTTCCTTATCCAAGTCCCTTGCATGCATGTTAACAGTTGAGCAGTAAAGAGCTTGAGAAGTATGTAAAAACTGAGTATAACCTAGTGCCCTTCTTAATATTTTTTCCTGTTCATACTTTCTCTTTTATTTGTGATTAATCAAATCAGTTGACAACAGCTAGTGAGGAGGTAGACCAGTAAGAGCTCTCATTCATTGCAGATGAGAAAGCTCCACAGGATTGCCATCTTGTAATAACCTTTGTCAGTATTTTAAAACACTAAACAGAGTTTGTATACGCAATCTAATTATTATGTTTCTTGTTCTTTACTCAACTGACTGAAAACTTCTGTTTGCTAAGATTCTGGAATGCACATGATTATATGCCCTCACAAATAATTATCAAAACCTACAACAAATTTACCATTTTATAGATGATACAAAAGCAAAGTATGATCCATACATGCAATGAACTTTGATACTATTTTTAAAGGGTCTAAGCTAACAAGTCATGTGTAGACATTGGTAAATCATAAAGGGTGATTAATTTTAAAAATGCCATGAATAAGAAGAAATTTACACAAGTGTATTTACATATCACACAGCAAAGAGAAGCTATAAGAAATGTAAACACAGTAATGGCCAATGCATTTAATGCAGAGAAAGGTTATATAAAGAGCAAAAGTAGAATTTAAAGCAAGTAAATATATTTTGTATGATATTATATAAATGGCACTTGTTAATATACTTAAATATCCTTAGAATTTGACAGCTCATAGTAAATACTATTGTATGGAATTAATTTTCAAAGTGTAATAGGTCATGGCAGTATATGGTAAAATATCATTTACAACAAAGTAGTATAACTGTATGACAAATATAAGAATCAACTCCACTACCGCAGGTTTGGGAATAGAAGTGAAAGTATGCTGACCCAAGCAAATTCTGAAAATGGTGGGATTTTTTTACAACTGAAAGCAGAGGGAAGTTTCCATAATACTGTCTTTCCTTTGGTAAGGTTGCTTCATACGTAAAAAAAGTTGAACAGTTCTGAAACTGTGCCTGTATTTAGATAAATTGGTAGAGGGACATGAAAAAATATCTGTCACTATTGAAGTAGTAACTTTAAGAACTGCAAGCAGAGCAGTCAACTAATTGAAGTCATAGAGGCTTCAATGGGAAACACCACCATGAACTGAGGTTTTGCTTACTGTAAATACAGATAATTACACAGAGAAATATTTTTTTTATGCATGGGTTATTGTACATATACTTCCTTGCTCTAAATAGTGGACCATACTTGGAAACAATACTATACTATCATGAATGGATCTTCATTCTTAATTCCATGCTACAATAAATGGAAATTGAATTCCATATAGAAATGTTTTGATTGAAGATTAGGGAGACAAACATACAAGGAAAACCTGGAGCTCCGTAGAAATGCAGAAATCAGGATGTGTCAAAAAATTAAAATTTGTTTGATGTAGTTACGTAAACACACGGGATGTTAATTAGTAGGTCTATGAGTTTGAGTAAAGGCTACATAGAGAGTTCTAGGTCAGGCTTAACATTACATTAAACTCCCCAACCGAAAAGAACAATGAACAATTTATTTAAAATAAAACCCATATCCATAATTGTGAAAATCTGACAGCATCCCCAATAAGACTAGAATTAAGGTAAGATATCTTAAAAAAAAAAAAAAAAAAAAAAAAAAAAAAAAAAAGAGACCCAATTTAACACAAGGAATAACAAATGGAAACAAAAGGTACACTGATTAGAAAAAAAATAAATGTTTTTATATGGCATTATTTTCTTCCCAGAAAGCCTCAACAAGCTGATTATTTAGAAGAAACATAAACAACTATAGCAAAGTTTGGATAATACAGAGGGAATATAGTCAATATGTTACTATGAGCTGACAATGAATTAATAAAATTGAGATTTATGACAATATATTGCAGACATTAGAATCAATGCTCAATGTATATCTATGTAATAAATGAAAAATGTCAGTGGCTGGCAAAAGTTGACTGAATATAGCACAGTGGATTTGGAGAGTAGAACGTGTTCTCTGCATGTTTCTGTGGTAAGAGATTTACATTATTGCACATATGCATAAGCCAATAGAATGTGCAATACTGAGAAGGGAATCTTAATGAGATTATATCACCATTGGCTAATTAATTGACAAATATAACACCACATTCATGTGGAATAATAATGTGAAGGAAAGCTATATAAATGAGTGATAAAGTGTTCCACAAATATCATCGTACCTTCCTTTCATTGCTATTGGGAACAAAACACTATTGAGAAACAATAAAGACTTAAAACAAGACAAACAAGTAACAGTGGGAGATATTAAAAGGACACTAATGCCAAATAAAAGTTCCTCCAAGAGAAAATGCATAGAATAAATATCTGTTCACTCTTGGTACAACATGCATAAAATATACAACCCTGTGTCCTTGTGTTATGAATAAATTGCAGACTAAACATAAACGGTAAAGAATAAATCAGTCTCCCAGGGAGTATAATTTTCAAAATCTCTGAAAATAATGCACTCCCAAACTGGCAAAATACACTTTTACTTCTTAAGCTTAGCTTGTATGTTGTGCTGTCTTTCAAAAGATCTGAATATGGAAAATGAAAAAAAATAATACCACCCAGTTATCAAATACATCCTAACTCAATTCCAATCATCCAGGTTTAGCATTGGCAGTGACTTCAAGGTGACAATGTGGTCGTTTTATATAGAAGGGGTGTGATATTTTATTGTATAGTATTTCTCTACAAAACTACAAGACCCATAGGATGAATCATTAGAAAAATAGCATACAAATTCCCATTAAAAAACATTTCATGTATAACAGATTGATGGAGTCATCAAAATGAGGCCAGACATGCAAACCCTCAGTCAGGAATATCTTGAGAAAACTTTAAAAATATATATGCAGTAACATCTTGCATAGGATTCTGGGTGAAAAGCATGCCAAAAAAATAAACATTATGTTGGAATCAGTTAATAATAATACCTTAATGATGTATCATTAAATGTCACCAGTGAATATAATAATCTACGATTTGCATTAAGAGGGGGGATTTTCAATGAGAGATATTGGAATTTCATTGTCTTTGTAGTTTTCCTGAACAATTTCTAGATATAATATAATAAACATTTCTAAAAATATCAGTTGATTAGTTCTCAAAGTTAACAATTAAGGTTTGTCTAGGAAATTTGAATATATAATTTGAGGTTGTAAAATCTAAACAAAACACTTTCTATTATGTAACAGGTGGACTAAAAGAGATCCTGTTGCATAAAGTAAGCACAGAGAAGTTGTAAAATTCTGTTTATAGTTCAATAAATTGTTAACTTGCTAGTGGCATATTCTTCCCATTCTTGTATCCCAGCATCTCTGAAGTAAGAATCTTATTATCTTTTGCCAATTATTCAGCCTGGTAGGGAATACACAGCATAAAACATTAGTGTGATGAGGATTTGCTTAGCGCTTTGGAAGTCAGCTTGCTAAAATTAGTATTTTGCTGTCCTGTTTTGAAAAAAATGCCATTTTGTTTTGACTGCCATTATCATTGCAGACATACCTTATTTGATTTTGTTGACAATTTATTTTCTCAGGATATTAGTGAATATTAGTTTCTTAAAGAGTGTGAGAGATAGATTTTGAGAGGCATGCTATTTAAGATGGAGAAATATGCAACAGCTGGGGAGTAAAATCTCTAGTGTGGACCATGTTATTTTGATTTAAAATGTGAAAAGAAACTATGCTGTAGATGTCAAACATTTCAGATACAATAATTATCAATATTCACTTGGTGCACTTATGTTTGTTTTCTATCTTAAATTTAGTTCACCAGTAACTTTGAAATGCATATTTAACAATATACATGCACGTATAGTATATGTGTGAATGTTTTTGACCTTCCTGACTGTGTTATTGGTTTGGATAATTTGTGCTTATAATTTATTTTCATACAAATGTTTGAGATACTATATTTTTTAGTTTAGCAAATGTAATACTAGTGATTTTCCCCAATCTCACTCTCATACCTAGAAGTCCAGGACACATGAAGGTTTTATAATAAACCACATTTGTTATGAGGCTTCCTGCTTCATTTTTCTTTGGTTTGTGAATTACATATGTACTTTCTATATATAATTTATTCCATCATTAATTTGGAAATGCACAATTATATATCTATATCTATCTCCCTATAGATAGAAAAACTGACACACATTATTTGTATAATTGTTAGTGACCTTAACTTTATTTTCTATATTATTAGTTTGGATTCAAAACTAGGAAACATTAATAGTAGGAAATATAATTCTAATTATGTAAATATACACAGGGGTTTCACAAATGTATGAGACACCAGAAAGTCCCAGGTGTTTAAAGATAAGGTATCACCCAAATTGGAGAAAGTAATAGATCTATGTGACTTCTTGTTTTAGGGGTGATGAGAAGCATCAATAAAGGTTTGGGCAGAAAAGACAATGTTTAGGTTGCTTTGCTATATACATACTATTAGACAATAAGATTGCATAACAGTAGCTCAGTTTGCTAATGAAATTCCCTTTATAGATGTACATATGCTTTACAAAAACGAATGCCATACCTTTGATAGTGGAGGTAGCATGTTCTGATGCTCTTCAGCCATGTTGCAGTGTGGTACATCATAAGACCCACCAAAGGCTACATTATTTCATATATGTAGCATTTGTAAGACTTCTTGCTATGTATCAATTTGTTATCAAGGTTTTTAGTAGACTATAGCCTAATAAGTGACATGTAACTTTGGAACTGATAATTTTGTTTTAGGAGTATAACCTTTTAAGGGGAAGATCCTGCTTACAAATGGAAATAAGTTATTGCTGCATTTGCATCAACATCAGTGGGTAAATATGTATATAATTTAATGATGTAAAATTATGATTTTCTAAGATATTGTGATTATTTCTGTGATTATAATATGACAACTCAATATAAAAAGACACATCTGTTGTTTCTAATTATACCCATTCTGGAACATTTTCATCATGCTAATTTCTGTTACCGTGTTAGCATAATTGAATTGCCTTTCCTTTTGTATCATTTTTTTTGAACACACTACCTGAGGTTTCTGCCCATAGGGAACAATGTAATGAGATGATTTAACGATATAGCATACAACCAAAGCTTATTTTCATTTGTACCTGTCACATTTCTCATTACTTCCTCTAAAATCAAAACTATTTTATCATCTCCAGCTGGTATTATTGGGGAAAAGAATAAAGATTAAACTGCAACACAAAGACTTTCCCAGAAAGCAACTTTTACAATAAATTAAAGATGGAAACACATTATAATTTCCAGGAAATACTTTTCCTTATTGTTGGTATAATTTAGACAAGCTCTTTATTTCCTTTTGGATAAATTTTTTTTACTTAATTTATTATTTTACATGTCGATCCCAGTTCTCCCTCCTTCCCTCCATCTCTCCCACTCTTTTACCCTTTCTCCCCCACCCACATGCACCCATTCCTCCCATCCCTCCACCCCAATTCCACATGTAGGGCAATGCCATCCAGGTGGGGTCATGTAGATCTGTCAGGTCATTTGAAGTAGGGACTAGGACTTCTCTCCTGTCTCTAGGTTAAGGTAGTATCCCTCCATGGGGGATATGTTCGTAAAGTCCTTTTGTGCATCAAGGATACATCCTGTTTCCACTGTCTGAGGTCCCTTAGACTGATCAGTCTTTCTGGCTGTGACCCATATTCAGGGGGTCCTGAGTCATGCTGGATTCCCAGCTATCATTCTAGGGGTCGTTAGCTCCTCCATGTTCAGGTCAGCTGTCTCTATGTGTTTCTACAACCTGGTCTCTCTTTCCTGTCTTCTATTCCTAACCTGACTCAATCTTCCTAGTCGCACATGTTTTCCTCTCCTTTCCCTCTCTTTCTCCTACTTTTCTCTCCATTCACTGCCCCCCACCACTTCCCCTGTGCTCTGTGTGACGGATAAATTGCGTAGGTACTTATATCATGCATATGACCAGTCAACAGAGCTTAATATATTCTCTCCATTATTGTGGGTTCAATGCGTTCACCTATAAATCAATTTGTAGTGTAGGGGAGGAGACAAATCCTAGCATATGTATGATAGCTAATACTGTAATTATTTGAATGTACAATATATAACGCCAATTATTATTTTTTCATGAAAACAATAGAGACTTCATGAGTGAAAAAAATCTTAAGACACAGAATTACACATACATTTTGAAAATAAGGAAAATTACGACAGATCCAGAGAAGTAACAAATGTGTTAAATCATGAACAGAGGTATAGGACAATGAAGACAAAGACAGATACATGAATAAAAAACTGGACAGAACCTCAAAGTCAGCATCAATGACAGGTTTTTAGAATGTCCACAGATGGATACTTGGAGGTATGGTTATCATGGGTAAAGACTTGTTATAATGGAAAAGAAGTATAATTATGAAAAAGTATAATTATGAAAAAGAATAATTATAAACAAATACTCACTATATCTATATACAGTATCAATTTAAATGATGCATGAAGGATTATAAAGGAAGAGCTTGTCAACTAGTGAAGGAGAATCAATCTTCTGTCTTCTGATATCTTGCCACCCATTTATTTTGCTTAAAAATCCTGGATACTTTCATTTCACTACTAATTACCAGGATGTCTGCATAACCTTTGATAGGTACTATAAACATTAGTCACCTAAGTAGGTTTTAGCTTTGCTTAAAACAGATTTATTACACCATAGAAACAGAATTTTAGATTCCAGTATTACAGTTGACTGCCAGAGAATGGTAAACAATGCTCAAACTTGTTGACAGTAGGTGTCTATAGTTCTTTTATACAGACTGTTCATGTTCTGTTGTATGAGTTAGTATATTAGGAAGTTGTCAGAACATTTAATAATGATGATATTTTCTTCCTCCATTAAATAATTCTATGTTTACACAAAACCAGAAATATGAAGTACATTATGATTTCAACTCAATACTACTTCAAAATATAATTTACTTAATCAAAACATACTGCTTATTTTATTTGCAATGAATATCTTTGGTATTATGGTATGAACTCAGATATCCCTTATAGAATAAAAGATATATTCATTCTGTGACATGCTTCATAGTTGTCTTCCATGTAGAAGACTACAAGATTTGGTACCAGAAACAAGGTTCATTCCATAGCAGCTATGATATAAGGACTTGTTAGAGCAGGGGAGCAGGTTACCTCTGTCCCTAAAGCATTATAACTGCAGAAGCCTTTGCTTATGTCAGTAGTATTTATTGCTAGGTCTCAATTACAGCTCAGCCTCTACACCTGGTGGTCTATTTTTACTTCATTAACTACCATCTAAGTGTGTCTACACCAAGTATATGCCTTAAAATAATATTCTATCTTTATCAGCATTCTATATATCACAAAATGCAAAGTTTGTGGATGTATATGACTATTACAATAGTTATTTTTTATTTCAGTGAATTGTGACTTGGGAGCTTTGATTGATGTTGTGCTAAATCTGTAAATAGCTTTTGGTAAAAAGGAAATGTTCATTTTCCCAATATTAATTATATGAGTCTATGAGCATGCAAAGTGTTTCCAGTTTCTAGTGTGGTCTTTATGTATTTAGAGACTTAAAGACCTCTTTGTAGAAATCTGTTACCATCTTGCTTGGGTTTATTTCTACATGTTTTATTTTCTTTGAGTCTATTATGAGTGGAAATGTGTCTGTGATCAGCTTCACTGTATGTTTGCTGTTATGGTCTAGAAAAGCTACTTATTCTTCCAAGTTGATTCTGTTCCTGCTGCCTTGCTGACATTTTTATTTAATAATTTTCCCATTGGATGCTTATAATCTTTTGGCATTTATATGATAGGTAATGATAAATATGTACTTAAAACAGATGATTTTGGGAAAGCTTAGATGTGAAATTGTCAAAGGGATAAGACTGAATCATAAAAGCTAAACCATGCCAAAATCTGGAGAAAGTAAATTTTAAGGAGAAGGAAGACAGTAAGTCATATCTCTGGATGTGGAAATGACCTGGACTTATCTGAGGAATAGAGAAAAAATTCAGTGTAACTGAAACATGAAGTGATCTATCTTTGCAGCTAATTTCCTTAAAATTAACCTTAAGAAAAGTTTGATTCGGAAATGATTCATTCAGAAAGGATCCCCAGGGTTTGTAATTATGAATCTTAATAAAATGAGAATATTCTCTACAGAAGAAAAGTAGGGCATGTACACAGGCTTAGAGTGAAATAAAAGTCCAGTTTATGCTTTATTTGATAAAAATATTTAGACAAGTTTTTTTTTGAAATAGAGTATGTATATGAAGTACTTGCTCTCCTTGAAAACACTAAGTATAAGAGGCTGGCCACAAACTCACAGAGATATTGGTTTTATTTCCAATGTGCTGGAATTAAAAGTGTGAAATTTCTTTATGTTTTTCATTTCTTTTGGTTTTCTATTTCACTTTACATTCTAACCACAGTTCTCTCTCCCACCCTTCTTCCTATTCCTCCTTGCCTTTCCAATCCTCATCCCACCCAGCCCACCCCCAGTCTATACCTCCTCATGGGTAAGAGGTATTAGAGGAGTCTCATGATTAGAGTTGTACTTTAAAATTGCCTTTCAAGGAGGAAGTGACAGATAGTACAGAAAGAAAATAAAATGAGAAAAGAAGAGAATGGGAGAAAGAAGAGACAGAAGAGGCTCAAGTTTAAAAAAAAAAAAAAAAAAGGGGGAGGCCGGGTGGTGGTGGCACACCCCTTTAATCCAAGCACTCAGAGGCAGAAGCAGAGGGAATCTCTGTGAGTTAGATACCAGCTTATTCTACAAGATATATTTCCAGGACAGCCTCCAAAACCACAGAGAAACCCTGTCTCGAAAAACAAAATAAATAAATAAAATGGAGAAATAAAGTTTATAAATGAGAATATAAAAGATGTACATAAGTAAAGAAGGTAAGGTGAGGTAGGGAAAGGATAAGGAAGAAAGTATGGAGGAATGGGGGGACTATAAGGGGAGGGTCAAGTGGTAGATGAATGAACCTAATCTGATATGAAATAAGTTGGATCTAAGGGAATTGATGTAGTCAATAAATATACAGGTGAAGATATATTTCTAGCATCTGAATATACTTGAAAGGTAGATTCCATACAGTTTATAGTGAGTTTATATGTATATACACAATTTTCCTACAAGGTTCCAATCGTTAGTGAAGAATTGTAGGACAATAAGGAATGTTGAAGTGGAAGAAATAGTCTTCCCCAGTGAACTCTAACAAAGTTGTTATTCAATAACTAATTATCAGCAATGATAATATACATGCAAGAAGCATATAAAGACTGAACAGGTTATATTTAAAATATATATGTATATTCACACAGGCATAAAATAGCACTGAAAACGAGACAATGAATTTGAAAGAAAGCAATGAGGGGTATATGAGATGATTTGAAAAGTGGAAAAAAAAGGGAAACATTGTAATTTATTATAATGTCAAAAGAAGAAAGTAAAATATTTGGGCAGATAGTATCTTGGGTATTACCTGAACAATACTTTGAATATTTTATATGGATTATTATTTGTAAATGAATAAAGGATGTTTATTTATAAATGCAAAAAAGGTACATTTTCAACAGGCACATGGATATAGAAGTTTTGAACCTTAAGAAAAAATTGAGATGGCAAATGTATATTTTAGGGTAATGTATAGTTGAAATTATCTATAATACATATTAGATACAACTTACTAGGCAGAAGGGCTAACATTAATGAACAAATAATAGGAAGAAAAGTAACTTTCAGAAAAGATTATAATAGGTTTTAGAAAGAAGGCCAGAGTCAACAGTCATAAATGATACTGAGAGAGCAAGAAATGTGAATATTTGTAAATAATTCACATTTTAAAATATTACAATGGATATACAGCACTTAAAAAAGATCCAGTAAGTCTGAATATTATACAGAAAACTAATCTCTGTTGGCATAGTCTCTTCTTTTGCTATCAATCTAATTAAAGGGAATGAGTATCTTAATAATAAATTACTTGGTGCATCTTCTCTAATTCTTATTTGGATAGTAAATTCCACTGGTCGTGAATCATTGAAATGATGTCGCTTTGCTTTGTTGTGTCTGAGGTGGAGCAAGATTCTCTCTCTCTCTCTCTCTCTCTCTCTCTCTCTCTCTCTCTCTCTCTCTCTCCATACAGTATTTTAAACCAAATTCTGTACATTGAATTTAACGTCTTTGTTTCTTCATTCTATCACATTAGAGAAAATAGTACAATATTGCTGCTGTGAGATTCTCATAATTCTAAACTCCTTGCTTGGCTTTTGTGTAGTATAACTCAGACTTGTTTGTTTGTGCCTATTTTATCCACAGCAATTCAAAAACATAATGTCTGCACCACTTCTCATGAGGAACACATGAATCAATACTAAAATTACTGAGGATTAGTGTAGCTGTGAAGCCTGAACTGTCACATCATTCCCGGTTAGTTCATTTCTTACAGGCTAATCCAGGATTTGTGTCCATGAACACTTTTCTTACTGTTGCAGAAAGATCTGGTCCTTCTCTTTGCCCACTCTGTGCTTTCATTTATACTCTATTATGTTTCTGCTGCATCCTTCTCATATTATGTTTCTGCTGCATCCTTCTCACAGCAGTCTATGCAAACATGGATTGTTTCATTGGAGGCAATATTATATTGCTTTTTTACCTCTCTATTTTACAGAGAAAAACATATAATTCATTCTTGTTGACTTTATTATTATGTATGAATATGTATATAATCTGTTCTATATAACATTTATATCTGAGTAGTATTTGCACCATTTGAGTTTTCTTTACTTATAACTAGTCATATGTAATACTTTTAGATTTATTTATGAAGTCCTCTAGGTCTTCCAATCTTCCTTTCCCCCCCCAAAAGAGTATTTTGGCAGTAAAATTAAAATGTATAAGTAAGTTGATTGCTGGTTTTGAACAAGGCCCTACTATGTTAGCATCTAATAAAATTTTAATTAAGTATCTGTGGATATATGGACAGATGTTTATAGGCTGTTGTTAGAAATAAGCAGTTGGAGATTCTTCTGCCCAAACTATGCCTTCACTAACACTAACAAGTTAAGTTTCTAACACTACATATGTTTCCTTCTTGTAGAGCATATTTTAAGTCCAATTAGAAACCTGTGGTATCTAACCAAGGATGATTCCCTTTGCAAAAGGTGAAGACCACGTCAAAGAACCACTACAAAATTTAAAAGGCAGATCTGGGGAGTCTAATCTCAATCTACAAAACACTCCTGTATATAAGGTTTTGGGAACATCTCTAGAGAGGGTGATGGATTTTGTAAGAGCTAGAAATTAGGGAATTTGCTGTGGAAGTGTCTGCTAATAATGTTAGAAGCTACACCCACAAAGACTCACCAACATGGTTGCCCAAATGTGAGTTGAATAAGCACAAAATGAACATCCCTAACTGAACCATAAAAATTTACCTCAAATCTGCCTTAAATTTACACAAAACCTATTGTCAATTGAGGAATATTGGGAAAGAAGGAGGTAGTCTTTCCCAGGGATGAGCATGTCAACTTGTTGTCCTGTCCCAAATGGTCAGTCTTAAGAAATACATACAAATAACATTATACACATTGAGCAGGCTACATTTATGAATATGAATATATATGTATATATATATAATTCTCTGTTAAAGATTTTATTATTTTTGAAACAAAATAAATATACATAGTTGTTTATATACTTATATAGTTATCTTAAAATTTACATATACCATGGGAAAATATTGTTTAATGATTATATTGAAGTAAATTGGTTTGCTGAAAAGAAAAGTAATTTTCACAGCTCATTAACAGCTAAGCACTGAGCTGAACTCCTGGAATTCAGTTGTAGAGAGGGTAAAGACCAGGCTGGAAACACACAGAAACAGCTGACCTGAGCAAGCAGGAATTCATGAACCCCAGTAGGACAGCTGGGGAACCAGCATTTGACTGAACCAGGCCCCTGAACATGGGTGTCAGTTCAGGAGACTGGGCAGTCTATGGGGCTTTTGGCAGTGGAACCAGTATCCCTATTGATTGAATGGGCTTTGGGAGCCCATTCCCCATGGTGGGATACTTTCTCAGCCTGAAACACTGAATGAGGGGTACCATGGTCCTGCCCCAAATGATGTGACATGAAGACCTCACCCTCTCTGAGGAGTGGATGGGGGTGGGATGGAGGATGGTGGGGGGAATGGGAGTACAGGAGTGAGAAGAAACTGGAATTGGTATGTAAATAAGATTGTTTTTAATTTAAATAAAAAATAATTAAAAGTCAAGTGAAATAAACAGTGAATTTATGAATTTGTGAATGTCTTTATAATATTGGAGCATTATCATGACTGAAAGTGGCTCAGACACTTGCCTAAAAATCAGGAGTCATACCTCACTTTTTCTCTAGATATCCTAGACAATATCTTTTGTTCTTTGTTCTGCAACTGACATTTCTTTTACTTAAAAACTAGATATTTATGGGACACATGCAGCCTTGTGTTAGATACCCTCATATTCCATATTTTTATAGATCATTCCAATATGTAAATCTGTCAATTAGGTTTTTAAAGAAAAGACATAGAAATATGATCATTTGAAAGTCACTTGGCCGCGTGGCACCCGCCCTGCTGTTGTTATGGTCTGTCAAGTTCTCTTGGACTTAGCCAAAACTGGGTGTACCAATGTTGCTGTGAGACCTGGGGTGACTGTCCAGGAGGCTTGCTATTTCTGTCCTCACTGCACCTTTTGGAAGTTGCCCATCTGCACTTCCTGTCTAACCTAGTATCATTATTTTCCTTCTCAGGTCCTGATGAAGTTGAAGATTAAACTATACAACTATTATTCTCTCTTCCTAGTTAGATATATTAGGTACCAGACTTAAGTTTTCCAGCTTAGGACAACTCTATTGTAAACTTGTTATGCCTTCACCCTAGGACTAGATATGTAGGTAGTTTTGTTCTTGATTTTCCTTTTCTTAGAGCACACTTGTTATTCACTGTTTTGTATATAGTTTTGTATCAAGCCTAAATCTTTTCTTTAGACTAAAAGGGGAATTGTAGTGGGATATTCACTTTGTCCCCTTCTGCGGCAGTGACCATGCCCATTGGGTGTGGAGCCAGCAGAGGAAGTGACCTGAAGAAGGAGGTCTGAGGAGGAGCTGGGGAATGCTCTCTTGCTGGCGGGACATGGAGTGGAGAGCATCAGATGGAACTACTGGTGTACATCTGTTTAGGTTGTAGTTATTTCTCCCTGAATAAAAATTTATTTGGCCTATTTGTTTATCTTGATTTTTATTAAACAGCAATAACTGTTGGTATACATTGTATAATAATTTCTTAATAAATTAGCATACCCAGAAATGTGTAAGCATTTCTTTTGTATGATTCAGGAGTATGCATGTTGATCATTTGATTTTCCCCCACATGGTAATGTAAATAGTCTTAAAGGTTCTGTAGTAATAAGTACCAGATATATACATTTTATTTGATCTTTAGTATTTTTCACATTATGTCTTAGCCAAAATGTTATGATCAATTGAATAAATGTCATTGTAAGTCTCTGATGTTTGAGATCTACAGAAATAGTATCAGAGTTTCGTTCAAATAAACCACACCATAGGTAATCATCTCTCTCACCCAAGCATTTAGACAAGCTTCTTCAATTTGTACATTCACTTGGGTATTCATTCTGTGCTACAAACACAAAGAAGATTATTTTTACAGCTAACCTAAAAGGAAAATCTAAAGCAGTGAGTGAGTAGTCATTAAAATCCCTGTTGTAAAACAACATTTCCTGTTTGTTTACCTAGTTGATTTCTGTTGACTATAACCCTGGGTTTGTCTGACTGTGTTCAAAAGATTGCTTTCCTATTAAATAATAACTCTTGTTATTTTTCTCACTGTATAAAAAATTAGTTTCTTTATCATATATAGTCTCTGAAATTCTTGAGTCAGCATTGTTATATATTGGGTTTTCTCTTCAAAGTGTTGAATATATTTTGATACATCATTAATTTGAGAAAAAATATGATATTTTCCTGATCTCTATGCATCTCATGAGCACTGTTTTACATATTTTCATTTATTCCTTTTATTCAGTACATACCTAGGTGGGCTTGAGTTCAACCTGAATTAGTCTATTGTAATAAATTTATGTGAATAGGATTTTTTGAGTGGATCTTCACAATGGAAAATATACTTAGATGACAATGCAGTCAGACTTTCCTTTGGGTTACAAGCTCACAAATAATGACATGGAGACTTATCATTAATTATCAAAATGTGGGCTTAGCTTAGTCTTTTTACCAAGTAGCTCTTATAATTTAAATTAACCTGTTTTTATTTATCTACATTCTACCATGAAGCTTAATTGCCTCTCCTCTGTACCATAATTCCTTGGATTCTCGCTGCCATCGCCATCTTCCTCGTGTACAGATCCATGCTGAATTTCTATCTTTGCTCAGAAGTCCCACCTATTGTCTCCTGCCCAGCTATTGGCCATTCTGTTCTTTATTAATCCAACCCCAGTGACACATCTACCCACAGTGTAAGCAAATATTCCAAAATGGTATTGTTAATGCCATATGGTAGAAATTTTTTGTCACTCACAGACTTCTCAAATTATTTTCCCAGTGCTTTCAAATTAGTGTGCAATGAGTGATGCCTGGCATCATAGACTATATTATATATTCTCAAATTTTTCAAAAGTAATACTTTCCAGTTTCATATACATATATATATATGTGTGTGTGTGTGTGTGTGTGTGTGTGTGTGTGTGTATTAACATTTTAACATGCCTTATATTTATAATTTCAGGTAAGTTGATAAAGTCAAACCATAATAAAAGACTTATTACTCTTGTCTCCAGAATTTTATTATTGTTATACATCAATCAGCTCATTTTATGGAAGTTGAGGGAAGTAAATGCAATTTTATAATGAACAATCACATTTTCTTCAGTCATATATTTGCATGAGGATATATACTTATTGTTTGGAGTGCTTGAAAATGACTGAAATGTCTTTGAAACTAGATAGCTAAATTTTGAACATCTACACAACCTAAAATAAACTTTGCATCATACAAAAATATATGAATATAAGGATAATTTCTGATATTTTTGCATGCATAATTTCACTTGATTTCAGTACTTTTCTGAAATAGATTCTAGTAACAAGCTTCTGTTTTCATTCTTATATCATTCTCATAATATTAGATTCAGGCATCATCTGCACTGTTTTAAAACTGGGCTTATTTGCATGGTTTATTTTATGCTTGAAAGATTTTTGTTTAATGCCTCAAAGTTTCACATAATTTGTTAGATTTAAACAATAACATTAAATATATATATATATATATATACATAATTTATTTATTTTTATTTTACATGTCGATCTCAGTTCCCCCCTCACTCCTTCCCTCTTACCCTCTCTCCCCCCCATCACATGCACCTTGAACACCCTCCCATCCCATCCCCCACCCCTTACTCTACATGTAGGGCCATGCCATCCAGGTTGGGTCATGTAAATCTGACAAGTCATTTGAAGTAGGTACTAGAATTTCTCTCCTGTCTCTAGGTTAAGGGAGTATCCCTCCATGGGGGATGTGTCCACAAGGTCATTTTGTACACCAGGAATACATTCTGGTTCCACTGTGTGACGGAATCCAACAATATATATATACAAAATTTTAAAGGTGGTTGATGACTTTATTTAACCTAACTATTGGTGTAGGTTACCTTACCTAAAAGGGAGCTTATCCTGCTAACCAATTTAGATAAGTAACAATTTTAGCTTGCTCTCTACCTTTAAATTCTCTTCTCTATTTCTCTTTTCTTTCTTTCTGTGTTCTTTATTGTCATCTCCTTCTCATTTTTTAAAAAGAAATGCATTTAAGTTCAAATTCTACCAACTTTCACAATTGTTATCTCATCTCTTTTTCTAATGAAAGAGCAAAACAAGTTATTGAAACAAAATTCTATAGGTAGTACTTAATAATCTAAAAATATTTATTTAATCAGGACCACATTTTGAAATCTAAGGAGACTAGTGAGATAGTGATAATGGTAAAGTCCTCACCATGCAATTACAAGGACATGCATTCAATCCCCAAAGCCCAAATAAAGAAAGACAGGTATAGTGGCACACTACAGGCTTGCAATAGTAGTGTTGGGGAATTGGAGAAAATGGAATCCTTGGGGCTCACCAGCCAGTCAACCTAGCTCATTTAATGAGTTCTGAGCTAATGAGAGATGCTGTCTCTGAGAAACAAACAAAACAACTTAAACAGTGCCTAAGGAATGACCCAAGGCTGTACTGTGAGCCACAAACACACTCGTGCACACAGAAACAAACAAATGTACATGGTACTCTTGTTATGGGATTTCTTTATTCAGTGAGCAGATACTTCCAGGTAACTAAGGCAATCAAGGAACTACTAGTGCCCCCATTAAATGTTAATAATTTCAGGTTCATCCCAGGTAATTTAAAATATGATAGTTGAAGCCAGTTGTTCATCCTGTGTCCATAACCAAGGTAAAGCTTCTTGGCCAAATGGTTTTCAGATTCTCTGTAAAAAGAAGGGAGTCAAACTATGGTATTTTGTTTGTATATTAGAAATAATGTGTGCAGTGGACCTAAAACAAAAGACTCATTTCATAAAGAATACTTGTAAAGACAATATCAATCAATGTCAAAGGAAATATAATCCTTTGAAAATCACCACTGAGTTTTTAACACAAAATAAAATCATAGCAAACCCTTTCCCTCCATCTGATTTCTTACTCTGCTATTAAGGGTTTATTTACATCATATTCTCTCAGGCACTGGGTTGGGAGCTATTATTTTTGTCAAGTCATTGTCCTCAACTCAGATCTCCCATACTTTGATCTGCATGCTTTTCTTAAATTAAATAATTAATTTAAATTCCATTTTACATTCCAATCACAGTTCTCCCACCTACCCTCCACTCCTACACGGCAGTTCACCCCTTTCCCCCAGCCCCTCCCTAATTCATTAAGGCTGGGCATGGCATCTCACTATAAGGAATGGTCCTGCTGATTTGTTTTGTTTGTTTTCTAATGGGAATTTTTGCATTTTAAAAATGTACTTGTTGAAAATGTGAGGGGCTGCCAAAACAGTGTAGCTTAAGATGTCTTCCTTGCATTTGGGCTCTTATGCCTTGAACTTACTGCAGAGTATCAAGAGAGCCAAGCTACAAAAAAGACAAAAGAAAAATGCTAGTCTTAATTTTCTCATTCTTAAGATTATGAAGATGATTATTTAATAGTAAAATGTAATTTTTCACTATATCATTTCTTATACTAAAATCAAAATATAGTGTCCCATTAATCTGTATCCTTAATCTGTAGTGAAATATTATACATTCTTTTGTGGTTGCTATAATAACATATTCTAAAAACAATAATTTGCAGAAGAAAGTGTTTATGAAGTTCAAGGTCCAAATTACAGACTTTTGAGGTTTAATTGGTGACAGTAGCAGGAAACTGAGTGGGAGTAAACTGTTCACATAGCATCCATGTTAAAGAAAGGATGGAGAATCAACAAACTCTGGCATCTTCCCTGATCTTACCATGGCTTTTCCCCTTCCTCCTTCCTCCCCTAAAGTTCCCTGAGGAGTGGATGAGGGGTAGGGAGGGAAAGAGGGAGTAGCACGAAGAGGGGAGGGAGTAGGAATTGGGGTTGTATGTAAAATGAGAGAAGATTGTTTTTAAAATTAAAAAAAAAGGAAAGAACAGAGAGTGACAAATGTATGCTTGATAGAATGTCACAGCTTTCTCTATTTTACTTATTTCAAAGGCTCCCAGGTTGAGAAAGAGCTATCCCTCACACAATTAGAAAGTGATTTCTCACAGAGTCAAGATAATCCTCTGCAGACATTCCAGAGGCACATACCCAGGCAATTCTAGATTATGTCAAGACCTGACAGCTAATATTACCATCACAAATAACAGCCTTTGCAAACACAGTTTCAATGAAGTAACAAACCAGTTATTTATATAGTGCTTCCTGACCTGGTATATCATAAAGTCTAAAATACATTCTTTTACCTATCACATGGTTGAGTCTAGATCTTTAATTTTGTGTCCCTTGTACTATATTTGCTGACTATGAACCATCTCCATTTGATAACTGCTTGCACATGAAGAACTAGTTTTCTCCAAAGGAGTTTCACTGAGTACATAAACCACTCTTAAGTGCAGATCCCAAGTGTAGCCAACAATAAACAAACGTAGTTGTACTTTCGGAGTTTTGTTTGTTTTTGGCTTTTGTCTTATAATACTTTAAATGAACATTTTTTTCCTTTTTTTTTTTTTTTTTTTTTTTTTTTTTACAGGATTTTTGCTTATATATTATGATTTCTGACTTTGTCTTCAAGGGATTCCTGAGTTTGTCAATGTGTGTGTCTATACATTTTTCTTGTGCTTTTTCTTTGGTTCTTTTTTTATTTTTCAGTTGCTATTGCCCTTTTGTTTTGTCTTATTCAGCTTTGTTTGTTCATATTTTATTCTATTAATCTTTTCTGTTTTTGCTTTTTATTAGATGCCTACTTGTTTTTATAATGACAGAAAGCATGAAAGGATGTGAATTTTGGTGAGTGGTGACATTTAGCAGGAGTTTGGGGAGGGGAAAGCATAATCACAGTACACTGTATGAATACTATATTTTAAGTAAAAAATAGCATATAATAAATCATCTGTGAAAGTGGTATGAACTTTATAAAAGGATGTATCATCTTAACAGTCATCAAGATTTTTCAACTAAAAGCAATTCCCTTCATTTCTCACTTGATATAGAAGATGGAAGACAGTTTTCTGTAGAGTCTTACTGTAATATTTTTTGCTTTCTAGTTTTATATATTTAAATATTATTTAAAATCATAAACCACCATATTAGTGTTATCATATTTGAAATATGATAATAATTAGACAATATCATATGTAACATATATAACATTTTGTAGTTCTTAAGTAGCTGTATATACATAAACAAATATATCTATGTAAGAAAATCTTTCCCCAATTTTCTGCTTGAAAAAAAAGTTTATTTATTTATTTTTACATTTATGACTGCCATGCCTGAAAGAATATATGTGTCCCACATGCAAGAAGAAGGTGATACATCCCTGAGAATTGAATTTCAGGTATACAGGCCTCCATTTGTGATCTGATCTCTGCCAGAGCAGAAATGATCTTAACAATGAGAAATCATTCCAACTTTCCAAAAACTTTCTTTTGCATGAATGAATTCCACCATTCCTTAGAGGAATATAATAAGTTTCCAGAAATGCTGAAAAAATGTACACCTTTAGGACTAAAATAATATTTTGGCTGTTAGCATGTGAGAAAAATCGTCCTATACACTGATATGAAAAATAATGGAATTTACTATATAATTAGCATTCATGAAGTATGCTTGTCCTGCATATGCATGTGCAGCCCATCCTCTGCATAAAGAAAATTGATATTTTATAATATAGTATATCCAAATTTGCTGAAGATTGATGCACACTTCCATATTCTTTAAAGGTGATTTCTGTCAATTGAAGATTCCAATAAGATTCCTGTGAATAAGGTCAAGGAACTGGAAATCAAGGCAGTACTTGTGGAGATGTGTTTGCAAAGCCAGCCACATCAGTTAGTTATAGAAACTACACAGTAATGGCACACATCTTTAATCCCAGGACTCAGGACACAAAGGCAGATGGATCTCTGTGAATCAAGAACACCCAGGGCTACAAGAGATTGCATCAGTTTAGAAGAGAAACAGAACTCATGCCTTTAATCCCAGGAATCATGAGAGGTATCTAAGACAGGATCTCAGAGCTGGTATTCATTATCCAGCTACAATGAGGATAGGAGGGCATTCAGTTTGAGAATTATTTTCTAGACACATTGAGGAGAGCATGGCAGACTGAGTGAATCTGAGTAGCAGGGAAGTTGGGAGCAGTCTGAGGATCTCCCCTTTGGTTTGAACATTGGTTGAAGTAAGAACTAGTGGCCAGCTGCCTTCCTGTTCTGATCTTCAGCTTGAAGCTTGAACCCAATATCTGTCTCTGGGTCTTTTAGTTATATTGTTACAAGTACTTAGCTCATTTCTTCCTAAGATTTACTTTTTAAAAGCTTCACCCTTTCATGTAAGACATTTTGCTAGCATTCTGCTGCTCTCTCATTCTCATTTACTATTTCTGATAATTTATAGAACCATGAATATGAAATAAAATAAAATACACATGGAAAAACTGGAAATGGGTCCATTTTTTGCTACTATAATTCTGTTCTGTTTTTTGTTTGTTTGTTTTTGTTTTGTTTTGTTTTTCATTTAGTTTAGAAATAAATGTCACAATTTTTTTAGGCATCTGGAACTCTGGAGTTTAAAAATATTTTGTTAGTCTAAGATAAAAATACATTTTTAGTCTAAGATTAAATTACTTTTTTAGTCTAAGATTAAATTCTACTGCCAGGAGATGAAGGATATTTTGTTGAAATTTGTATGGAGGAAGAACATGTGACACAAAAATTCATTTTTTTTTCACATCAAATTTATTTTAAGGATATCAGGGATCCAGGTGAAGAAACCTAAACTGGCTGGCACACCAAGACAGATATCAAATGTTTTTTGCTGTTTTAAAGAGCTCACCAGATTCATGTGATATTCTGTTAATTTATGTCTTTTAAGACTAAGATAAATTATTATGGTTGTATAATAGATAAGGGGAGGCCAGGAATCTACCTTGACTAACTGTAGGAGTGCTTCTAAAAAGGACTTCTTAAGTAGGCCTACTTCTTGGCCTTTCCTGCTAAACCCTTTTAGAAATAAAATTCAGGTCCCTATTCCCTATTGGAGATACATGAAACTCAAATCTATCTTCAGAAGCTATCACCTAGAATAAACAGAACTCTTTACACTGCATACTTCCTGCCACTGGCTTCTCAGTTGATCACATCTCAAAGTTTCTCCTTGGTTATAAATCCTGTTTAAAATAAGCTCTACTAATTGTTTTCATTGACAATTTTATATGCTTATAATTTGTATATCAATGACTACAGCTCTCGAGTCTAACCTCCCTCCCTCCATTAACTTTCCCTTCCAACCCCTCCTCCCACCACAAAGTTTTCAACATGTACATATATTGTTTTAAATAGGGAAAACAAACAAAAAAAATCCTTATTTTTTTTTTATTTCTCAAAGGCTATTCACCAGACCCTCTTTGTAGAATTTTGTTAACTTGTCTGAATGCCTTTAGAGAGAAAACAATGAAGCTTTGAGTTGGTCTTCAATCTCCAAATTCACAGCGTTTTCTCCTTTATATTTAAAAATATACACTGTGAGGTTCTTCACTGTTGCTGCTCTAGTGGAGCTTGTGTGTGTTCTTGAATATATTTCTCCACTTATCAGTATTAATATGCCTGTACCTTGAAGAATATTGGAAGCAAAGGTCCAGCATTTAAATGGACGATGCCACAGATAACTGAATTTTATTGAAGACCATCTATTTTGTCATATATTTTAATTAAATACAATTTATTTTTAGTGCATGCTTATGTAGTTTTAAAATGTAAATATTAATTAGATATCAGAAATGTATTGCTCATATATACTCTATTGAGTATGGCATTCACTTTAATTGCTCAAAATACTTTCTTGTTTTGTTGATTCACACCATTACATGTATGGTACACCTTTAAGATTATTGTTATAAAATCATAACTCAATTATATTTATATTTTCCCTGCTAGAATCCATCAGCCCATTCTTGTTTATCGGTAACTTCCATTAATCTCACTTTCTATAGTTCCTTGTTCCAATAACCTAAGACAACAGCAGCACCTGCCTGCTGCAAATATGCTCAGAATTCAATAACAAATTCTCATGAAAACCAAGGAAGCAGAGACTATAATTTAGGACAGATGTGTTCACATTTCTCTTTCTTGAGTTGCTGCTTGATTCTTGTTTGGTTGCTGTTCTATTCCCATTTAACCCATGACATAAAACCTACATTTATCACCACAGCATGCAATGACATTACTTATGATAAAACTTACTTTTGTGAATTTATGACTAATTATGATTTGAAGACAAATATGTTATGAAATTTAATTATGTATAGATTTTATATTATCAATTCTTAGTGTGACTGGGCTATATTTTCATAAATAATAGTTAATGTTGAGATTGCAAAATTCACCAGGTATCTATTACATATTGGATGATGGTTGTTTTCAGTACTGCATTTTGGGTAGAAATTTCAAGATTACAATGAATATCCTCAAGTTTTAAAGATTGTTCTCCCAGAAAATATTCAAGGCATATTTCAGAAGAAAATGTTTCTTTTCATTCACTGTTGTGTATAGAGTTAATAAGCCATGCAACGTTTTCCAATTAACTGAAAAAAAATTGCTTAATTCCTAAGTGCCATTTAGGCTGGATCCCCTGCATTATACAAACACTGATAAAGTAATTAGTAATTCTTAGCTTTTTATTTGTCTTTTTAATTAATCATTTAGGATTGATATGGAAAATAAGGTGGTAAAGTAGATTAGAGTCTGCATTGCAGATGAAGCAGAGTGGAGAAGGTACTACTGAACATTTAATGTAGGAAAATACAAAAGGTCCTTGAAAGAAACTGGGACAATTAGCAATTTTTTCAATGAATACTTCTTGGACAAATCAGAAGTCAAGTAGTTAATATTAAGACCATGTATGGATTTTACTATATTGGCTTTTATATTTTACTTTTTCATGTCTTTTGTTTTGTTTTATTCTTGATTAGACAACGTCTTGGTATGTAACTGTGGATGGTATAGAACTATCTATCAATCAGTTATAGTCTGTGTCTTATAGTCATCATTCATCAGGGCTTTGAGATTATAATTGCGTCACTACACAAGTGACATGTTTTCTACAGGAGCCATTATAGATTTAAGGAGAATTCTGGCACTAGGGAAATGCCCAGAGATCTACAAGGATGAACCCAACTAACAATCTAATAGTGAAGAGGATGCCTTTAATGCCCTTTCATGATAATGAGATTGAAAACTACCTTATATGCCATATTAGAGCCTTCTTCATCTAGTAGAAGACACCCACAGCTAAACAGTGAAACTCCTAATGTTACAGAGAGGGAGGGAGGAGTGATAAGCAAAGGAGTGATGACCAGGCTGGAGAAACCCACTGAATCAGCTGACCTGAACAAAGGGGAGCTAATGCACCCCAGTCTAATAGCTGGGAAACCAGCATAGGACTGACCCAGACCCCTTGAATGTGGGTGTTATGTAGCTTCTAGTAATGAATCAGTATTTATCCCTAGTATAGGATTGGACTTTAGGAGCCCATCCCACATAAAGGGACACTTTCTCAGCCTAGACACATGGGGGGCCTAGGCTCTGCTCCAAATGATATGACAGACTTTGAAGATTCCCCATGGAAGGCCTCAAGCTCCCTGGGGAGCATAAAAAGGATGGGCCGGGGTTTAGTGGGGTGATAGGGGAGATTGGGAGGTTGAGGGAACTGGAATTGATATGTAAAAAACCTTGTTTCAAATTTAAATAAAAAAGAAAAAAATGAGTATATTTTTGAAATAGAAGAATCTTTATGACTCTAATAGATAATTTGATATAACTTTGTAAAAACTGAAGAACATTAAAATTGGTTTGGTTAACATAGACTTAGGAATGGTTCATAGCTCAAGTTTCTACTGCAGGATCCAAACTCAGCTTCCATCACTTGTGTTGGGTTGCTCACAAATATATGTAACTCTATTTCCAGGGAATCTGATGCTTTTGCATAGACTCTACAGACATGCTCACATATGCTCATGTACACAACACACAACTAAAAATAAAAGTACTTATATTTTTTAAAACACAACCTAACAGACAACTATTCAAATATTAAAGGAGTGAAACTTGTACATAATTCCCAACTGTTACAATTAGTAAGCCTTAGGTTTGGAACATAATCCATATCACAAAACACTTTTGATGTACTACTGCTTTATGTGATTGTATGATCTCTAAAATTATTTCCAAAATTATTATGGCCTAAATGTTGAAGGTGAAATGTTTTAATTATTTAGTGGAAGAGATAGTAATAGTATAATATATTATATGAGCTTGGTAATTCTGTCTGTCTGTCCTGTCCCTCTCTCTCTTCCTCTTTCCCCTCCTCCTTCTCTTATTTCTTGTCTCCTAATTTCTTAAGATATGGCAATAAAATGAAAATACTTTTTAAATACACATTTATTCAGAACATTTATGCAATATAAGCTAAACTGATAAAAATGAGAAAAGAAATATAGTCAAAAGTATCATTTATTTCAGCTATCAATTTTTGTTAATCTTATATAATACCATCAGAAGAGAAGTATAAATATTATTTGCATACATATAATGCAGTTTTTTAAAATGAATTCCAATTCAGAAAAATATAAATGTTTTATGAAAAGAGGAAGTACTCACAGTTTTATATTTAGGTACATAGTCTTAATTTAAGAATGAAATATAAAATTTATTTCTACAGTCATGCTACTTTATTGTTCCTGCTTTAAATTTACTTTACATATTGTCAGCATCTAAAAACTTATGTTGCACAGACTGTCATTGATATATACTTTTCTATATCCCATTTTCAATATTGGCTTTCATACTTCATTCCTCCATAAGATAAATTCTAGGGAGTGCATTAGCAATGCTGTAAGTGATGTGATATTGGGGTGTGCGAAGGAAAAATGTCTGAAGTGCATTATGCCTCTAAAGATCATTTGTTAAAAGAAAATATCCTCCCATACACAGTTACTTTGGCAATATAATGTCCTCTGATTTCATATTCTTCCTTTAGGAGGTCTTCAGAGGGAAGTGCCCTGCCCTCTGTCATTGCTTTCAAAGCTGACAAAGATACTCTTCCTTATGTTTAACTGAATCCCCAGGTTCATTGTCAAATTCATTCCCTCCATTTGTCCTTCTTGGATAATCTATTAAAAAGTACTTCCATAAAGACTGAAAAGGGGATTCTTTATTTTAAAATTGACCAAATTACACACATTCCCTTAAAAGAAAGTATTTGAATCATAAGTTCAGGAATGAATTTTGTCAAAGAAGAGAGTCCCAAATATTAAAAGGTAAACTCAATTTTAGTCTGCAGATGTCTTGTCTTACACAAAACCTGACAACTGCAGGTTTGAGCAGCTTATTATATAGTTATTGCTGCCTCTTCAATAACTCATTTTGATATTTTGTAATTTGCCAAAGTGTGCCTTTGTGATCCCACAGGCTCTTAACTACTTTGTAATGAGTGTGTATGAACAGATGGAAAATGTTTTCAATTTCAGAGAAAACCACTAATGGCTGTCACCAGCTATTAGAAAGGCTCAGGAGGTGCCTTATTCCAAGGAAGGGTGTTGTCATGAAACTCTTCATTTTTTAAATGAAATGTTTGCTCATTTATACCTAGATTGTACTTTTAGACTTCACAAATCTAAACATATTAGAACTAAGGCTCGAAATTGTTCAGTGCTAAATAGCCTGGAAATCTAATGTCTAAAATCTCACCTGAAAATAATAGTGCCAAACTGGGTCACTTTATTAGAACAATGTGAACTGCTATGACAGACATATTTAAATGAAAGTGTTAAGTGAATCTTTAAGCTTTGGTGATGATTCCTATTTTGAAAGAAAAAAACAACTATGCCTTTTCTCTTAAACCATATCCCAAGAAAATAAACCTCAAAGAAAAACATATCCTAATAACGATCATAGTAGAGGCAGTCTACAAAGCATCCTGTATCCCATGATCAAAGATATTTTCTAATTCTCTAAAGTGTAGAGCCATTATTCTGATCACACACACACACGCACACATACACACACACACACAGAGAGAGAGAGAGAGAGTGAGAGAGAGAGAGAGAGAGAGGTCTTCATGATCTTTGTCATACGTACTGTGAGACAAAGAGGTATATTTCTCTCCCCCCACCCCAAATTCCCTGGGTTGGCCCCTGATCCTGCAGCTCCTGTGTCCTGTCCCAATAGAGAGCACCCTTGGAGCTCTGATACAACCCCACCTTTCCACACTGTGAGCCTGCCCCCCCCACCCTGTGCCCTACCCTGCCCACAGTCCTGCCAAACTGGTTGAGCACTGGGACAGAGGGTGAAGCCTATAGTCCACCCTAATTCAGAGACTTCTCAGAGCAATTATGAACAAAGGAGACCCACCTCTCCATGTGGGACCACCCGTAATTTCCACCTGCCTGGTCTCTGACCCCAACTCCAGTCCTTTGCTTGTGTCATGGGCCCCTCCCAGCGATTCGACTATCTCTGCAGGTCAACTCTGAGTTGCTGCCTGCAAGATCCTCGACCCCCAAATCCAGGCCTCTGCTGAAGAAACAGGCCTCAGCTGGAGAGTTCAAGTTTCCAGTGAGATCTGACCATCCTGCAAAACCTTCCCAACTTTCAGATCAGACTTTGTCTTCTTCTGCCAGCCATTGGTTAGAGCAATTGGTTCATGGCATCTTTTACTGGATCATCAGCCTTGACCCATCCTTGGGCCCTGTTTGCAGAGAGACCTCGTAGAGAGCTTGGACCACACAAGCTACAGATATGGAATCTCTGACCCACACAAGCCCACCAGGGAAGTAACAGAGAGAAGGGGAGACGCCAACAACACCTACTGGAAGAAGCTATGGGAAGAACACAATACAAGAAAACACCTAAAAACAGAAAGACAAGCATGACACCACCAGAATCTAGGGAATCTATACCAAATAGAACAGAACATAACAAAGCAGAGGAAGCAGAAGGGAACGACTTAAAAATTACCATTATAAAAATGATAGAGGCCCTCACAAAAGATGTGAGAAAATCAGTTAAAGAAATGGAGGAAAAACAAACAAAAAAAGTGGAAGAAATGAACAAATTCCTTAAGGAAAGAACAGAAAGACAAGAAAAAAAATTAAGCAGGTGAAGGAAACAGTTCAAGACTTGAAAACTGAAATAGAGAACATAAAGGCAACACAAACCAAAGGAATGCTTGGAATAGAAAAACTGGACAAAAATCAGGAACTACAGACAAAAGCATAACCAACAGAATTCAAGAGATGTAAGAGAGAATCTCAGAACAGAAGATAAACTAGAAGAAATAGATCCATCGAACAAAGAAAATCATAAATCCAACAAATCCTTAACCCTAAACATCCAGGAAATGTGGGACACAGTGAAAAGGCCAAACCTAAGAATAATAGGCATAGAGGAAGGTGAGGAAGCCCAGCTCAAAGGTTCTGAATACATATTCAACAAAATCATAGAGGAAAACTTTCCAAATCTGAAGAAGGACATACCCATGAAAGTACAAGAAGCATACTGAATCCCAAATAGGCTGGACCAAAGAAAAAAGACCCCTCAACATATAATAATCAGAACACCTAGCATACAGAATAAAGAAAGAATATTAAGAGCAGCGAAGAAAAAGTACAGGTAACATATAAAGGCAGACCTATCAAAATTACACCTGAGTTCTCCATGGAAACCCTCCAGGCCAGAAGGTCCTGGATAGATGTTCTAAAAGTATTAAGAGAATACGGATGCAAGCTTAGGCTACTATATCCAGCAAAATCACAATCACTATAGATGAAGAAAAGATATTTAATGACAAAACCAGATTTTCCCAATATGTATCTACAAATCCAGCCATAGAGAAAGTATTTGAAGAAAAACTCCAACTCAAGGAAGGTAACTATGCCCACAAAAGTGTAGGCAACAGATAGTCTAACTACACCAGAAAACAAGAGTAAAGCAGAATTAATATATTCACATTACCACTGCCAACAACAAACCTAAAACAAACAAGCATCAACAATCAATGGTCCTTACTCACCCTCAACATTAATGGTCTTAACTCACCTATAAAAAGAAACAGGCTATCAGAATGGATACGAAGACAGAATCCATCCTTCTGCTGCATACAAGAAACACATCTAAGCTTCAAAGATAGACATTACCTCATGGTAAAGGGTTGGGAAAAGTTATTCCAATCAAATGGAAATAAGAAGCAAGCAGGCTTAGCTATCCTAATATATAACAAGTTAGACTTAAAACCAAAATTAATCAAAAGAGATGAAGATAGTCATGTCATATTCATCGCAGGAGAAATCCATCAACACAAAGTCTCAGTTCTGAACATCTATGCCCCTAATACAAAGTCACCCACATTCATAAAAGAAACACTACTAAAACTCAAAGCTCATATATAACCTCAAACACTTATAGTGAGTGACTTCAATACACTACTCTCAACACTAGACAGGACCACAAATCAGAAACTCAAAAAAGAAACAAAAGAACTAACAGATGATATGTCTCAACTGGGGTTAACAGACATCTATAGAACATTCCATCCAAAGACAAAAGAACATACCTTCTTCTCTGCTCCACATGGAACCTCTAAAATCGACCACATACTATGTGGCATAACAAACCTCAACAGATACAAGAGAATAGGAATAGTACCCTCTATCTTATTGGACCACCATGCATTAAAATTGGAATTCAACAATGACACAAATAGCAGAAAACCTGCAAACTCATGGAAACTGAACAATGTGAAATTGCACCACTCCTGGGTCAAAGAAGTAATAAAGAAAGAAATTAAGGACTTTCTAATATTTAACGAGAATGAGGACACAACACACCCGAACTTATGGGACACCTTGAAAGCAGTGCTACGAGGAAAGTTCATTGCACTAAGTGTCCATATGAAGAAAACAGAGGATAGTCACAAAAGGAAATTAACAGCAAAACTGAAAGCCGTAGAAGAAAGAGAATGGAACTCACGCAATAGGAGTAGACACCAGGAAATAATCAACTTGTGGGCTGAAATCAACAAATAGAAACCAGGAAAACAATACAAAAAAATCAATGCAATGAAGAGTTGGTTTCTTGACAAAATCAACAAGATAGACAAACCTTTATCCAAATTAACGAAAAAGCAGAGGGAGAACATGCAAATTAACAAAATCAGAAATGAAAAGGGGAACATAATAACGGACACAGAAGAAATCCAGACAATTTTCAGGACATACTTTGAAAATTTGTATTCCACAAAAATTGAAAATTCAAAGGAAAGGGTCAAGTTTCTGGATAACTATCACTTACCAAAATTAAATCAAGATCAGACAAACAACTGAAATAGACCTATAACTGGCAGGGAAATGGAAGCAATCATTGTAAGACTTGCCACCAAAAAAAGAGTCCAGGGCAAGATGGATTCAGTGCAGAATTCTACCAGACATTCAAGGAAGAACTAATACCACTACTCCTTAAACTGTTCCACAGGATAGAAACAGAAGGTTCATTGCCAAACTCTTTTTATGATGCCACAATAACTTTGGTACCCAAGCCTCACAAAGACATAACTAGGAAAGAAAACTACAGACCAATATCCCTGATGAAATCGATGCACAAATAGGTAGGTTAAACATAGTCAAAATGGAAATCTTGCCAGAAGCAATCTACAGATTCAATGCAATCCCCATTAAAATCACACCACAATTCTTCGCCAAACTTGAAAGGATGGTAATCAACTTTATATGGAAAAACAAAAGACCCAGGATAGCCCAAACAACCCCATACAATAAAAGAACCTCAGGAAGCATCACCTTCCCTGACTTTAAGCTCTTCTACAGAGCTATAGTTCTGAAAACAGTCTGGTATTGGCATAAAAATAGAAAGGTAGACCAATGGAATCGAATTGAAAATCCTGATATTAACCCACACACCAATGAACAGCTGATTTTGGACAAAACAGCTAAAATTATACAATGGGTGCAAAGACAGCATCTTCAACAATTGGTGCTGGCACAATTGGATGAGGGTGTGTAGAAGACTGCAGATAGACCCATGTCTGTCGCCATGCACTAAACTTAAGTCCAAATGGATCAAAGACCTCAACATCAATCCAGCCACATTGAACCTCTTAGAAGAGAAAGTATGAGGCACCCTTGAACAAATTGGTATAGGAGTCTACTTCCTGAACATAACTACAGGGGCACAGACACTGAGAGAAACAATTAATAAATGGTTCCTCTTCAAACTTAGAAGCTTCTGTAAGGCAAAGGACACAGTCAACAAGACCAAATGGCAGCCCACAGACTGGGAAAAAATTTTCACCAATCCTATATCCGACAAAGGGCTGATCTCCAAAATATACAAAGAACTCAAGAAACTAGTCAACAAAACACCCAAATAACCCTATTAAAATATGGGGTACAGAACTGAAGGGAGAATTCTCAATAGAGGAAATCAAAAAGGCTGAAAGACACTTAAGAAAATGCTCCACATCCTTAGCTCTCAGGAAAATGCAAATCAAAACAACTTTGAGATACCATCTTACTCCTGCCAGTATGGCTAAAATTATACACACCAATGATGACTCATGTTGGAGAGGATGTGGGGAAAGGGGAACACTCCTCCACAACTGATGGGAGTACAAACTCATACAGCCATTTTGGAGAACAGTATGGCGGTTCCTCAGGAAAATGGAATTTAGTTTACCACAGGACCCGGCAATCACCCTCTTAGACATATACCCAAATGATCAACATCCATGCAACATGTTCAACTATGTTCATAGCAGCACTATTTGTAATAACAAAAACCTGGAATCAACCTAAATGCCCTTCAATTGACGAATGGTTAATGGAGATGTGGCATAGTTACCCAATGAAATACTACTCTGTAGAAAAAAATAATGGTATCTTGAAATTCGCAGGCAAGTGGATGGCACTTGAAGAAACCATCCTGAATGAGGTAACCCAGTCACAAAAAGAGGAACACAGTATATACTCACTCATATGTGGATTTTAGACCTAGATCAAAGGATCACCAGCCTATAATTCACACCACCACAGGAACTAGGATACAAGGTGTATTCTAACAGATTCATGTAAAGTCCCTCACAGAACTGGGAAGGGACAAGTCCCCCAGAACTCAGGGGAAGTGGGGGGCAGCAAATGGAGAGAGAAGTAGGAGAAAACGAGGGGGAGGAAAGGAATACATAAGCGATCAAGAAGATTGAGTCTGGTTAGGAATAGAAGACAGGAAAGAGTGTGTGTGTGAGAGAGAGGCATAGAGAGAGAGAGAACATAAAAGAGTTAGTCAATTTTAGTTTGAAGATAAAATTTAATACACTGAAAGGTCTAGAGAACTATAAGACTGCTGCCAACTAACAATTTGAACTTCCTTGGAAAGGCTACCACAAATGCCCTTCCTGGAGAGTGAGATCAACAACTAATTTATCCATGGAGCCCTCAACTAATGCCTGTTGGAAACAGGAGCAAACACCCATACATAAACACTGAGTCGAAGTAGAACCCAGATGTAGATGGGAGGACAAGGCCATGTGGTAGAAACACATAGAGACAGCTTACCTGAACAAGGAGGAGCTAAAGGTCCACCAGACTGATAGCTGGGAAGCCAGCATGGGACTGACTCAGGCCCCCCTGAATATGGGTCTCAGCCAGAAGGACTGAACAGTCTAAGGGACCTCAGACAGTGGAGCCAGGATGTATCTCCGGTGCACAAAAGGACCTTGCTAACACATCCCCCATGGAGGGATAACTGCCTTAATCTAGAGACAGGAGAGAAGCCCTTGTCCCTACTTCACATGACCTCTCAGATATACATAACCCTAATTGGATGGCATTCCTCTACATATGGAATTTGGGTACGGGGATGGGAGGGGAGGGTGGTTATGGTCCATGTGAGAGGGCAGAGAGGCTAAAAGGGAGGGAGGGAAGGAGGGAGGGAGGGAAAAAGGGAGGGTAGGAGGGAGAGAGGGAAGGAGGGAAGGAGAGGGAAATGTGATCGACATATAAAATAATAAATTGAATAAAAAAATGCTTTGACTCCAAAATTTAAGTTCAAGGACAAGTTACTGGGGAAAAGGATTTCTAGTTTTGTTTCCACAGAAAATGAAAAGATGTGGATTCTATCCAGACTAATGTGGTTTGATCAAGCCAGACAGCCTGAAACAGAGTACTAGGTGATTCTATATTCAAAATAGCTGGACAAAACAGCCTTACAGACTACTGCCAGGATTTCTGATTCTTCTTCGAATCCCCCATGATAGTGCCCCTTACCAGCAGGAAGTAGTTTGGAAAGAACAACGCCCAAATTCCCAAATATTTTCTATAAATATTTGTTTTCATTTAAATGATTTGGTTATATAAAATAAATAAAAAAATAAAATTAAAAAATAAAAAAAGAACTTCCATTTAAAACTGAACAGAAGCTTTTATAAAAGGGTTTTACAAACCAATGAAACACACAAAAGCAAGGCTTCTTGGTAGCAACATTTTTCATGGTCTGGTTCTGTTTTGCTAAAGACAAACAGAAATATGTGGGGCTCCTTTAAGGGATATTTCCTGACTCTGCATAAGCAGCAAATACTGCACTGCTTTTTCAGAAACTCTGCTAACAATTTCTTTATGTATATGAGAGCTGGCAATGGCAATGACCACATCTCCACGCCAGCAACATGCTGCTGGATGCCGCATAGACCAAGACAGTGAGCACAGCTCTCACTGCTGGCAGTAAAGTTTCCTGATGCCATCTTTGATACACCGCAGCAGAAACAACTATGACTTTCTTATTAGCGATGTTGTTGTTTACCAGATAAAAGAATCATGGCAAGAAAAAGATAAAGATTTACAGTAAAGACAGATTCACATTAAGACAAAGCTCTAAAAGTTTACAGTGTGTCTAAATTATATGAAAGCTTGGGAGAGAAAAGGAATAAAATGGTTTTAAAAATACAGTGAGGACTGTATATGGTGGCACACTCCTTTAATCCCAGCACTTGGGAGACAGAGGCAAGAAGATCTCTGTTATTTCAAAGTAAATCTTGTATGCAAAATGAATTCCAGGACAAATAAAGGTTCCACACAGAAACACAGTAATAAAAAAGCCACATATACATGGAAAACACAGAGAAACTATGGATACTATGTTATTCTGTTGTCTTTATACTGTTTGACTGCTGAGGAAATAACAACAACTGATAAAAGAAATGCTGCTGGGTTAATTCAATTTATATATTTTAAGAATACTTTGACTTCAGAATTTAAGTCTAAGAACAAGTTACTGGGGAAAAGGATTTCTATTTTTGTTTCCACACAAAATGAGAAGATGTGATTTCCTTCCAGACTAACATGGTTTGATCAAGCCATACACCCTGAAAGAGAGTTCCTGGTGATCCTTCATTCAAAACTGCTTGAACAAAGCAGCCTTGCAGACTACAACCAGAATTTCTGCATCTTAGTAGGATCCCCTTTTACCAGCCCTTTACCAGCAGGAAATAATTTGGAAAGAACGAGGCTAAAAATCCCAAATATTGTTTATAAATGTTTGTTTTCATTTAAATGGAGTTGGTTATAATTGTTTAATGACCACAACCTATCTCTTTTTTTATAGGTAAAAAGGAGATTATGATATAGATATGAATACTTTGTTTTGGAATGCATTTTCATTTATTGTTACAAATTTAAGGTCAATTTTGTGATATGTATATTCCTCCTCTTTTTTGGTATTGTGTAGAAATGCAATGTATAATTCAATACAGATTATAGATAGTATCCATGATAGTCAGATATTATACTTAAGTTAGTTAACATTTCTAGTATACAGACATGTATTTGACATAAATGGGAATTCTTCAAACTTTTCAAAGACCTACAGTATATGGCATTTAAATTGTTTAGGTTTTTTCTTGACAGTGAAACATAAATGCTCCTGGCAACACCCCCTGCGTCAGAAAGGAACATGGACATCGAACAAACGTGCTATGAAGTTTACTTTCAATATGGCAATACTAGCCATTTGAGCAAGACACTGTACTTGTCTGGACTGTTTGACTTTATCCTGTATAAACTGGACATGCAGGACCCACAGAAAAGTGACTGCAGATTCAAGATGGACATTGCTACAGAGTTCCTGCTTCATGGAAGATTCTGCCAGACAGTCTGCAGGATACAGAGAAAAGTGACTGACAAACTGCCAATACAAGAAGACAGTTTAAACTTTTCTGCTTTGCTGAAGAGTCTGCCAGACACACTATGGACTATGGGCTGAAGATGGAAGATTACAGAAGAACTTCAGGTGACTGACAAGGCAAGATGTCTCTGTCATTTCTAGAGTGTATATATTATCCTTCTGTGGTCTTTGAAGGAGTTGAAGACAGATAGTTATGGTTATAATTTTCCTTAGGATTAAAGATATGTTACATATAGGGCTTTAGACTCACAAAGATAGAATAGATGAAGAAATATTTCTTTAAATCTTACTAAATGTTAATGGACTAAATATTGTTAAATGTGATTCTTATTTGATAACTGTTGTGCAATGTATTTTTCTATGTTAAGGTTAAAACCCTTCTTTTTATTTAGATAGAAAAGAGGAGGTGATGGGAGATATCATTCTGTAAATATGTTTCTCATACTTGTTATTGAATAAAGCACTGTTGTCCACTAGGAAAGCTAGACAGGTGGGACTAGGAGATGAGGAGGAAAGAGGAAATAGTAAAGAGTCAACACGGAGAGTATGTAGAGAGTAGGACACCAGCCGGCTCTCCAGTAAGATGAGACCAAGTGGAAATAACTTAGGTTAACAGAAATGGGTTAATAATTAAGACAGAGCTAGCCAATAAGAAACTAGTACCGGGCCAACAGCATTATATCAAATATAGAGTCTCTGTGTGTTATTTGGGGCTGGCGTGGTGGGAGGACAAGGCCATTGGTGGGCAGAAAAACCTTACTCTTACTCAGGCGTGTGTGTGTGTGTGTGTGTGTGTGTGTGTGTGTGTGCTATTTAATATGAAATTTTCTTTACCTATTTCATCCATTATAGTATGTATTCCATAAGGTAAGTGATTGTTTTGCCTATGCTATCATTTCCTCTTAAGTATTCTTTATTGTGTATGGTATACTATAGGTGTTCAGCAAAAATATTTGGGGACTGAATGATTTCTCTTCAGAAATATTTTAAGCAATTAACTGCTCATAGAGTTGACATAAAGGAAGCCTGGCAGGGAAATTTGATTTACATATTTTATATTATTTTTTAAATTTAATTAAAATATTTTTATATTATATGCATTTTCACTCCTCCTCTATTCTTCTCTTACATACACTTACTTTTATGTTCCCTCTCTTAAATATGTAGCCTATTTTTCTTTAATTTTCCTGCCCCCCACACACAATCACATGCATTGTTCTTTTGCCAGGATTAAGGCCATAGTGTATTTGTCTAACATTATTTACTGGATATTTATTCATCCCAGTTTTCTTGTGTTTCAGAATTTTGACAGTTGTATGTGTACATCATTTGTTTTTATATTTTCTTCCCTTAAACTATCAAATGGCTGATATTTAAAAGAATTTCTACAATATCAATATGTTTGATTTCATTTAATTATCAGAGAAGAACATTTTATATAGTTTCGAAACCTTTTTAGAATGTAATATTGGAATTACACATTAGAAAGATTTTTTTTTCTGAGAGTTAAGTCAAAATGCCATCCCTCTTATGTATACTGACATTTATACAGACATCTCTAGACTAAGTCTGATCATGATTCAGTGAGTAAACAAGCTATTGACTTTTAGAGAAATGGTATATTAACTTATCTGTAAATTTTCTATTGGCTATAAATGTCCTAGAAGGCTTGTATTTTTGAAGGAAGTAACCGTTTTTGAATATCAGGAGAAAGCAATTTTTGTTGTTAATTAGTTCGAACATAAATACCACAAACAGAAAGCAAGAATGATGTTGGCAGTAGGTTTTAACATGTAGCTCATGCCATGTATGAATACAAATGTCTGTTCATGATTTTCAAAGCTTTCTTTCAGGCTCCCAATCTACCTACTGAGATATACTTTTTTTTTTATTTTCATGAAATTTATGACATGTTTACATTAGAAGAGTTTTATCAGATGAGGATTAGGTAAAGAAAACAAACTTGTTGTCTCCTCTACTTCAGCATAAGCTAACACATTGCTGACTACATTTATATTTTTATTCCCAAGAATAGTTTATTTGGCTGAAATAATGTTCACAGTACCATTCATTTTCCTGAAATCAAAGAGCCTAACTACATTTTTCATCATTGTGTATTATTTGGGGACTCACATTTTAAAATAATCAACTGATACTTTATTCATCTGAGGAATACTTTCACTGGGACCATATTGGATTGTTCTAGGTATAACACAGACATGTCCTCACATCAACAAATTTATTTCCATGTCATGCAATTATATTAGATATTACATCTCTAAGGAAATATGTTTCCCTGCATAAAGCAATGAGCATTTGGTATATTCTCTCCTTCTGAGAGTCAGAATCCTGAATTTAGCTGTTTTTTTTTTCTGTGAGGTCACCATCAAATTATAATGTAATGGTGGTCTCCAAGAGTTAAAGGATGATTAGGCTACTCAAATCTGTGGAATTAGGAGAGTTTTTGGGACTTTGCACTGCAAGTCTGTACTTATCACTGCATTCTTCCAGAATCTGTGGTTAGTTAGGTACAGGGAGAAGGGGAGATACTACATGAACTTTTTATGGGCTATGTAGTGTTAGAAAGCTTAACGTCTCCTCTGTAGTTAGTGACAGTGAGTTACTTAGTCTAGTTAACACTCAGAACAGGATACAGTTATCAGGAAATGGAGAATACGGGAGTTTATCTTGGAGAAAACATGCTAGTGATTTTATGTTGTCTAATTATGGGAAATATTAGCTCTATCACTGAGTACTTCTTTTTCTCTTTCTTTTTGTTTGGCTCATCCTGCATTGCCTGGCTATTCCTGAGCTTTGGAACTCCAGTGATCTCATTTCCTCCCACTTGTATGTGCTAAATGTAAAATTACAGTGCAATCCACCCCACTTTCCTTTTCAAATATTATATTTTCTTCATTCTCTTCACTCTTCCTATAATTAAAATTACAATCATGTATTTTCTTCACATACCATTTACTCATTTCTTTCTTTTTTCCTATCCTTGCTTTCAGTTTCCATTACAATTATAATGTCTACTGCTCTGTGTTCTAATATAAAAAACCACTACTTTCTTTGTATAAATAGATGAGATGTTAAACCAACCAACTGAAGTACAGCTTTAATGATGGTGATTTTAAATATATAACTTACATTTAGCTCTATCTATTCTTGTTCCCCATGAATCTGTTCATGATTTTGCCATTGTAATCAACATATTTAGCTTTAGAATTTAAACTTTTATACATACGATTATCTGTATGTACACTCATTTCTTTATGTTTTTAATATGTTGATTCTGTTTCACTGTAGAACATGCTGTATTTTCCATGATGGTGACTATTTGTACCAAAATTATGCTGCATCTATATATTTTTGTGATTGTGAAATTAACATTGACTTAATTTCTTACCTGGAGAAAGATAATGAACATACTGCAACTTAGTTCCTACTGCTCAATTCCCAATTTGGCTCTTCTCCCAAGGACAAGCATTTCAGAGTTTCATCCTAAAGTCTGGGATACATATCACTGCCCTCATATTTGCAAGATTCTCCCCACTCCTAGTGTTGTTCTTTTGTTACAGTTATAAAAATAAAAGCTGGAGAAGGGGTAAGGGAGATCCTGAGTGAGTGTCCCAAGTGAGTGGGGTCCCAAGGTATGGGACCACTTGGGAGAGCATATCAGGTTCCGTAGCAGGTGAAGGTGACCGAGACAGCAAGACAGAGGGAATAACATGCTAGATAGATAGAGCTTGAACGAGGAGTTTATTTAGAAAGGGGAATGAGTGAGAAGGGAAGAGACATAGAGGCATTGGGAACAGAAGAGGAGAGAAGGGGAGAGAGAGACTGGAAGAGAAGAAGAGGGGGGTAGCTGATGGCCAATGGAAAGCAGGAGAGAGAGAGAGCAAAAGAGAAAGCAAAAGAGAGCATAAGTGGACAGGGTCCTTTACACCTGCCTGCAGACTAGTACTAATAGAACCAAGGGCTGACCAGAGTACTGCCTGCGGGCATTCTGCCAGGTGACAGGGGCTGGTCAGCATAATGCCTGAATCCTTATACCTAGTTTATGTCCTTTTTATGATTATGCTACCTAAATTTTCCAGGGCATTTAGGTTTTGTGTTTATGAGTAACTACAATAAAAATGTTTCATTTCTTTTTAATTTTCCCTCTTCAGAATTTTGTTTGTAAAATATGTAACATCTTTGTTACACTTCCTTGTCAACTGTATTCTTCCCCTATAAAATGTGAATGACACAAACTCCCAATCTCTGCTGTATGTTTCCTCCTGTCTTTGAGGACATAAAAAACTATCAACTATTTAAAAATGAAAGAAAGAATAAAGTTATCACTCATATTCAGTGTGGTGTGTTTCAGAATTTCACATTTAATTTCTGATGCTTTCTAATGGTTGCTTTTGTATTTTAAAACAGATTTTATAGTTGTTATTATGTGATATTTCATGTACCAGTTATATTATTTTGATATAAAACAAAACTTACAAATTACAAACTTATAAAAGTTTGATAATGATATAATTTCATCAACATATAACCTACTGGCATTGCACTTAATAACACGGAAACATAGGCATATGTATAGTCTTGTAAATTGCTGGAAGCCAAATAGGAGATATACTAACCCACCAGAGCATCGTGATATCATCTGGGCAAAGACAGAAATATTTTATTTAACAGGCATTGAAATATTAGTATCTTTAGCTACTGCCATACTTCCAGACCCCACCTATAAAATAGCTAGCTATAAAATTCTATTTTGTTTTATCTGTGTATTTTTTAAGACAATTTACTTGAAACTATGAAAACCCAGAACAGAAGTATTTTTCTAATGGCTGGATGGATATTTCTTATTGAATGCTGAAAGTTAAAATAAATATATATACATATATACATGCATATGTATGTGTGTGTATATATATGTGTGTGTGCATGTACATGAAATTCTCAATGTTTTAATAAATAGAAGGTGTGATTTTATATTTGTAATTACTTGAACAATTTTATTTTGTTCTAATAACTTTAAGTAACAAAATAGCACATCCTTTTATACTTACTATATAAATAAGAATAAAATAAGGCTTAAGAAAATAAAGGCTAAATTGAGGAAGTAGAAATGAATTTTAAAAAAGATGCATTTAACTGAATAGCATTAGAAAAAAATAAACCTTGAGGTCTGGGTCATTATCAGGCAGTGGCTAAAGAATTTGAGAATAGAGTGAGTATTACTTGTTTTGTGCCTTCAGAAGTATAGCAGTTCTAAACATCCACTCTTTCATTGGCTATAGAGAGCAGCCAATGGTTACTCTAAACATATGGACAATTTCATCTGTGGAAAACAATCACTGATACTTTTCTCTCTCCACTTTTCTTTTCCAAAGCAAGCAATGAGTAACAAGACATTTATTGTCCTCAGGCTTAACATTTTTCATCTTATTCCCAGAGATCAGCCTCCTGGACAACAGAAGACCAGATTCTGTTGTTACTAATGATTGCTGTCAAACATTCTGCCTTCTGATTATTGCCTTTCTCTTGTCATGTGGTAGGCCACATGAGAAGATAAGTTGAACAAGGCTAGTGGTTAATCGGCACTATTCTGCCATAACACGTGGAGTCAGCAAAACTGGTGCTTTTGCATTTTTACTCTCTACTTATGCTCTTGGGGCAGAGATACAATTAATTCTAGCTGTTTTCACATTTCCTAAAATGAGTAAATAAATGAATAACTCTCAATTTTAACTTTAATAATTAAGGTGCTCTACTGGGCTCCTCTTTTGAACAGCTCCTAACACAGGCATAATTCCTACACATCTTTGATTCTTTACCATTGTGCTTTGATTTTATTACTCTGGTTTTTATTTCAGGTTTCAAGATTGTTCTGACATGTTAGCAAAATCACTACAGCAGATTCATACCATATAGTTTATATCTTATGATCCAAGAGAAATTGAATACAATTCTTGCCATCTCTTTAAATAATATAGTTTACTATTTTCCATTGGCTTAAATCATTTTTTAATGGCCAAGTTGGTGTGCTTCAGGTAGCCAATTCCAGTTAATCTAGGTAGCAAAAGTGGGTGTATGCTGTGCACATCAATGGGATTTCAAAAGATATATGCAGAGTCAGAATTGGAACTGGGGAAGTAGTTAACACATCCATCATCTCTTTAGGCTATATGTTCTCATATGGAGGGGTTCTGGCCGATGAGTATCATGTGAATATTTATAATAGAACTTTAGGTTCATTTACTTTCTGCAACAAAGATAAATCCATGACATGAGGAATAATCTGAGAAAATGATTAGTGGAGATTGAAAATAGACTTCTAAATAGACTGCTAGGAAGATCTGTGAATTTTCTAAAGAGAATCTTGAAGAAGAAAAAAACAACAAACAAAAAACAAAAAAAGCCTTTTAAAAATAGAATACACACAAAAAAATGCAAACAAATGTTTAAAAGTAGTTGGTGTGGATATCAGGTACAGAGACAACAGTAAGGTGACACTTTTTTTATTGACTTCAGACATCTTAGCAGTCTAAGGTTTGGAGTCGGTAGGAAATAGTGGCTTGTTAAGCTTACATTGTATATGACAATGTCTACAAGATATAAAAGCTTAAATATAGTAACTATTAAATAATCCAAGAGAGCAAATAGCTGAAGATACTTTTACCATTTCATCAATAACTTGTTTCTCCGTAGTCACCATGTTCTAGTGAGCATAGTCAAGTAGTTTATTGGATCTTTAACAGAGATACCGCATCTTCAAATAGCATAGGTTCACAACACTAAAAGTATGCTTCCTCTCAATAATACCTAATGGTCAAGGTCATTCCCATGAAGATGCTGCTATCCCTTTAACATACTTGGTTTCGGCACCAGTTATCTAGAAAGCCTAATTACAGAATAAATCAAGCTGTTAGAAATTATTGTTTTCTGGTTTTAGCAATAAGACCTTCTGGCTGTTAGCTTAAATTTCCTTAAATTTGGTATTAGTTAGGCTATGGGAGATTATCAAATTTGAGTCTGTGAGAATTTCATAGTGTTGAAATGTAACACTATGATTTTGGAAAGTAAGGACAGTGAGGAAATCACTTTTTAATCACACAAGAATAGTATTTATACTCACATGTACATATGTTTGAATTACTACATAGATTATATTTATATATATATATAATAGATATTATACCTAGATAATACTTCTATATACATAGTGTTACATTCATTTCAAAATATTTTTATGTGAACAAAATCAATATTAAATATGTGAAGCACTTTGTTTTGATTTAGGTATATTGGTAGTCATAGATATGACTCAGAATCAAATAAAACTTTGTACTTTAACATTTAAGCATCTTGTAGATTCCCGCTTTTTAACTATCTGGTAGATGTTTTTTTTGATAGGTAAAGGGAACTATTTAAAATTCAAAGTTGTCTTGTTTTCTAACATTTCTTAGGTATTTATTCTACAGGATAGGTTTGACATTTTAAACTTACTGTGATTTAAGAAAAATGTAGTATGTGTATGTATGGTACATGCATGTGTTTAGACTTGTAGAGAGGTGTGGAAGCAGTATGAGGATTTCTAATATACTCCTCCATCACCCTACACATTATTCCCTTAAAATTATTTCTCATTAAACCTGGAACTTGCTATACTTTCCTCTCTAGGCTTTCCCAACAAGCTTCAGATACCTCCTGACCCTGTTCTTCTGAGAGCACTACTGTGGTGCTACTGTTATGGATATGCCTTACAAACCCTAATTTTGTTTTGTTGACACTAGGTTTGAGTACCTACCTCATGACAGCATCACAGATTCTTTTTCCCTTTTGAGACATATATCCAATTCTCCTGCTTTTATTTAAAATGGCTTTTACATTTACTTAAGAAGATCAGTGATATGGGTGAATCTTGTCGTTATAAACTCATTCATATTAAAATATATCAATTTAAAATCAGAGATTCTATGCATAGTATTAAATTCCTCTACTTATATTTACTGATGCTGGTACAGTGTTTAAGACATTTTAACCCTCTTCCTCTCATCCATTACACCACTAATAATTCAAGAACCTAAACAAGACTTTGGACAATACCTTCTTTGAAACTGATAAATATTTTCTTAAAAGAGGTTTTCTTGTTTAAAGCTTGGGATGTTGTTCATAAACGGTGCAGAGGTGGGGCAAAGATTTTATCTATATTAATCCACCAACTTGGTAATATCTTACAAAGACATTCTACATTTACATTTATTTTGGCTTTTGTTTTTTACTTAGTGAGTAGTAGTTCGATTACAACATGAATATTGGGAAAAGAAGAAGATATACTCATCACCACTCACTAGAATTGGTTTTGACAAAGGGTGATAGTGACACTAAGCTATGAGTATACAGAGAAATATTTATAAGAGAGTTTGACAGCATATCTATTTAGCAAAATGCCAATGACAATGGTCTTTGTACTCCTCAGCCTTTGTCTTTAGGGACATCTACATTAGCAGTCATGAATTTGATTCCATAGAAGGGACTTAAATCCAATCATTAAGTTGTTGATTACCCTCAGAAGATCTATGTCACTGTTGCAGCAATTAGGGTATATTGTCTGGTCAGTATTATAAAGGGCAAAGGAAGGGGGGGCTGGTTGGCAGAAGTCAGCCTGATGATGACTTTTTCCAATATCAATCTTCATAGCACTTCCCACCACTTTTCAGACTATCCAGCAATAAAGCCACTGGTAATCTACAAGGATACACTAGCTTTTACTTCAATTACAGATTAATATCTTTATGATCAAAGGTATGCTGTCTTCAGGAATTGCATTTTGTCATTTCATTCTGGTACACAACAAATAGTTATAGGAAAACTATCATATTGCTATTATAATAATAGCCCCCTCTGATGTCTTCCTCCTACATGAATAATGCATGAAAGTGATTAAAAGAATGACTGCTGAATTCTACATCCTAAATAGGACATTATGGCACTCTTTCAAGGTTCAGACAACAAATCAAAGTGGATGCATTAAATATGGAAGAGCTAGAGGATGTGTAGAAGTACAGTGAAACTCTTTGTTTTGTGTAAGGCAGAACTTGTATAATTCATGAACTTATAATTGTTGTATAATCTGTATAATATCTGCATGAGACTGGGTTTATCAGCCATACATTTTAGGTAGGTCAAGTGCTCATGGAACCTCATTTCTGAGTGAAGACCTATAGGCAGTTAATGATTATGGAGGAGGAAATGCCATAGCCCTTCATTCTGTAACCTCTGGTAAGTTGCTTCTCTCAATAAATAACTTCCATACATGGTCATCCAAAACAACCTCTGATTTGATGAAGTGGTACATACAAACACACACACACACACACACACACACACACACACACACACACATGCACAACATGACATGAAAGTTTAGCTGGCCTTGTTATGAAGTGGAAAGGAGATATGTATAACAATTGAGATTATTATGACTAAACACACAACGATGACATGACATGAAAGGGGACTTGTTAGGAAATTAAATACAATATTGATGATTATGTTTAAGATACACACACACACACACACACACACACACACTTGAAACTATGAAACAATACATTTAAAACAACTTCATAATGTCAAATAATAAACAATTTTTGAGAACTGTCATGTTGAATAGGTCGAGTTGTGAAATGTAGTCTCACATTGGAAATAAAGGAAGAAAAATTTTCTCCTGTCAGACTGAAAGTAATTTGTCACGCTGTATTGTCAAAGAATCTTTCATTATTGAAAATTTTTGAGCACCAGGTGTGTGCCAGATTCAATTTTAGGCCTAAGAGATCAATTATATACATTATGAAAATAAATCAAGAACTTCTCTTTAGAGAGCTTAAGGTCCAGGTAGCAGAGGTGAAAATGAACCAGTGAGGATATAAACACATAATATTCTGAGCATAGTCAGATTGCGAGTTGGACTAATTTCATGATTTTATATACTAGATATGATCTTAGTTTTTTATAAATACAAAGATTGGAAGGGTAGAATAAAGCTTCCTTTCCATTCTTAGAAGCAGCCCTATCTACTGAATAAAATTGACAATGGAAAGATTTTAAAAAGTATGTAATTTTATGTATGCATGATTATTATTGTAGTGAATACTCAACAACAAACAAAATGAAGCTTATAAGCTTATATACCCACTTCACTGGGAAGGGAATTGGGAATATATGTAATTTAATGGAAGTGTAAACTGTCTTTCGCAGACAGGTTTGAGTTTGAAGAACAGGTAATGTCCTAGGATACATTTCTTTTTGTGTTTCTGTTGTCTAGTCTGGTATTAATTTCTGCTACTCTATTTCCCAGTTTAATGACACCATAGAGAAAGAATCAGACTCATTCTGAAGAAATTCTTTTTATAGTCAGATGAGTAAACTCCAAGATCTTCAGTGTAAACCCCACACTGGGCTTAAGGAGAGGAAAACCAATCATTCAAGATACAGTGAGTAGTAGACCAACCAGCCAGAGGGCTATGATTCTGTTCAGAATTTCAAGAGACAAATCTTGAGGTATCTCTAAGTTCCCAAAGATGAAAGTATCCTGCTGTAGAGAGCTGACAATAATAAATAGAAAAATAGAAAAGATTACAAAGAAAACAGAAAATAACTTTGCAGAAGAGCAGGAACTGAGTTTTGAAATGTATGATATTCTGCCAACTTGCATTCTTTCATAGGTTACGATGATTGAGAGGAAGACAGGGGAATAGACCATCCAGCATTTATCCACACAACCAGGGACAAAGTTGGAATATAGATTAGTTGCTAGACCCATCTTGACTTCTTATTGCTGAATTTTGAATTCAGGTATAGTTTTACAAGGTCAAAGGAATTGTAAATGAAAGAACTGAGTATTCTTTCAGATGGGTGGAATCCAATGAACAAGTTGAAAGTCACTTACATAATTTTAAAAACCACTACATAACCACTGAAATTGACTTGAATAATTTAAGTATTTTCCACAAATTGTATTAATTCAACATATATAATATTATAAAAGTTATTGATAAAGTTTAATATATATACATATATAATATATATTTATATATATACATTCATTCATATATATATAAATATATATACATATATATATATATTTATATATATACATTCATTCATATATATATATATATATATATATATATATATGTCTCTTTGAGTACATTCCAAGTGTGGGGTTAGGAATATGTATCAGATCTAATGGCATACAAGGGACATAAGGCACCAGTTGTGGTTGTTGGCAGCTGAAGAAGGGTGTTGTGGAACAGTAGCAAGCTCACATAAGCAGTGAGCCATCTCTCAGCCTGTCACACTTTACTTGCTATACTTTATAAGTCTTCAAAATCCTGCATTCTTTTTTACTTATGCACAGCTCAAGAGCTCAGCTTGAGCTACTGAAAATTTGCTTATGATTTAGATATCATAGTACAGAGAATATTCTCTCTCTGTCTCTCTCTCTCTCTTTCTCTCTGTCTCTCTCTTGTTTTTCAGTTTCTCCTGCCTATTAGAAATCCACCGTAAAGAACATAAGAACCTGGGAGGAAGAAATAGAAGAGTTCTCCTGGGTGGACTGGGGTCAGGTGGGTATGGGAACATAAAGGATCAGGTTGGAAGGGGGTGAATGGAAGGGGAGAGTACTGAGAGGGGTAACTGGAAAGAGGAGGCATTTGGGGGACAGGTAGAAACCTCATGACAGGGAAACTTCCATAATCTACAAGGATGACCTAGGATAATACGCCTAGAACAAGTGGATTTGTAGCCTGTGATCTCCTGTGATCAGATTGGTGACTGACCCAATTGTCACCAGAGAGGCTTTGTCCAGTGCTTGATGAAAACACATGCAGAGACCCACAGCCAAATACTAGGCCAACCTTACAAATGCTGGGGAAAAAACAAGGGATGGATTCTGGGAACCAAAGGGGTCTAGTACATCAATAGAAGAAACAAAAAACAACTAACATGGGCTCATAAGGACTAAGAGGCTTTACCAACAATCCAGGAGCCTAAATGGCACCAACCTAGGCCTACATATGTGTGGCAGTTGTGTATCTTGATCTAATTATGAGACTCTAAACAATGGGTTGAGGAGCTGACCTGAAGTTGGACCTTGGGCGCCTCTTCCTCCTACTGTATTGCCTTGCTCAACCTTATTACAAATGGAGGTGCTTAGTCTTACCACAACATAATATGCCTTGTTTTCTTGATACCCATGGGAGACCTGTACCTTTCTGAACAGAACTAGAGAAGGAATGTGTTGATGAATGGTGGTCAGAGAGGAGGAGGTAGGAGGGAATGGGAGGAGAGGAGTAAGGGGAAATTGTGGTCAGGACTATAATAAATACTAAAGAATGAATCCATTAGGATTCCAATGTCTGATAATTTAACAATGCAGTTTGTCATATGAGGGCTTCCCAACTTATTATATTAAATGGCTGATTAAATTTTACCAATAGATGATGAGATTTTGTTAGCCATCAATCAAGAGGGATTTTGAAGGGAACAAATTCTTATTTAAAAGTGTCTTTAACTTTATCATTTGTTTTTCTTTCATTTCATACAAAAGAAAAATGTTTTAATTTATCAATCTCAGAAACATCCCTGTCTGCTGTTTGAGCAATTTGCTTTTGTGTTCCATGACATGGAGGTGGGAACACCACCCAATATGCCCACTATTTCTTCATGATTCAAGCCTTAAGCTGAGCAGCATATTTGGAATGTACTGATTAACTGAACATACTCAGGAATATGTCCCCATGACTGGTTTTGGTTTTCATTCATCAAGAGGTATTCCTGTTGCCTTCAATAGAGGTAGTAGACATTTTTAATATAGACAAAGTGGAGTTATATCTGATGTAGGGTAATGGCAATTTGTGAATTTGTAAGTCCCTGCCTGCTAATTGCTGTACAACTATTAAAGAATAAAGCTGCAAAAGTTGCCCTTCCCCCTACCCACTCCTCTCTTTCATTTTATTTCTGTCCCAATAAGAATGTGAAGGTCAGGATGAAATGTCCCCACACTTACTGAAATTACAAAGTACCAAGAACCAAAACAGAAAGTATTTTTGTTTTTCTCCTAGCTCTTGGTTTTCATTGTGTTGCAGAATCATTCTTACTGCCAACTTGCTGAGTTAAATGTATTTTTTAGTACAAAAGGCAAAAGGTGAGTGCTCATGAGTGACCTGCTTGTCCCAAACACTGAGCATGTGTTTTTTTTTTCCAGAGAGTGACAGTTTTATGATATTTTTTGTCCTTACAGTTGACTCAGGAGTTTTCTTCTGTGACTCTCCAGAACCTTGGTCACAGACAGTGCTTGAATGTACAGTCATTAAAGATAATTCAATTTACTTTAGTCACCCCAGAGTCAAGAGTTAATCTGTAAAGCAGGATTTTAGGTGTACACAGAGTCAGTACTGAAAACAGAATCACTAAACTTCTATTTTATATCATTTCAATGACAATTTAGCAATTTCCATACATGTGAAGATTATAACAATATTTCTCTCATGCCAGGCATAGTCTCAAGATATCCAAAATGAAAAGTTTAATGTGATATAAAATAAAATGAGTTGTATAATACTTTATACTCATAATCTACTGTTAATTTTAATCTTGAACTCTTTGTAAATAAATATTTATTTGTAACAACAGAAAGACATTTCATGCTTCTGTACTCTATCCTCTCTCTGGTTAAGGTCAGTTCAATTTTAAGATTCTGTCATTATCTCCGTAACAATTTTCATTTATACAAGTTGAAGAGAGTGGTATTTCTGCCAAGGAAATAAACTAAAAATCTGGTCATTCAACAGAAAAAGCAATGTGCTATTATCTTTACCTTTACTTTATAGTGATATCGAAGGAATTATTTAGTTCCTTCAAGTACAATTATCTAATTCCTATTTATATTATTTTTTTAGTTTTATCAAGATACTCAACATGAAAAAATTGATCTGTCAAATTATTATGTGTTTTATCATAAAATATGGGGTTTTAAATATTTTTTTTATCTAAATCCAATTTTAGTTCACATTTTAAATTGAAATTTAAGAATTAAAGAGCCAAGGTTAAAACTATACTTCTAAAGGTTATGTTTTCAATTAAAATATTTCTTTAATTGTAAATTTATTTTTCATTTAAGTTGTAGATTAAAAAATATAGTCTTCTAAATTGTGTATCTGCATATCTCTTCCAATTGATTATAATTAATTTTCTTTTTAAGGTATTTACTTTTTTGTTGTTAGAATCCATAGGAGGTTATGATGTTAATGTTTGTTATGATTGAAATTTGGTATCCTCTTCAAAACTGTGTTATTAGTTAATCCTGTTCTATTTTATAACATAAAGAAAATATAAGACTATGTAATATATTTTAAAAATAAAATAATAATAATAAAGGCACCACATTATCATGGTTTAATAGTGATCCAGATAAACAAATAGGCCAAACAGATGTTTATTCAGGGAGAAATAACATACAACCTAGACGATGAACACCAGCAGGTTCCACTGGATGCTCTCCTCTCCTCATCCCACCAGCAAGAGAGCATTCCTGGGCTCCCCCTCAGACCTAGTTCTCCAGGTCACTTCTGCCCCTGGCTCCATCCCCCAATGGGCGTGGTCAGTGCCATAGAAGCAGACAAAGTGAATATCTCACTATACCACATTGAAGATTCAAATTCACAAACATATAGAGGCCTAGGCAATACTAGGGTTTTTCACCATTGACCAGGATCTATTAAGGAGCCATTGCCCACCTGATCTAAATTCAAAATGAGTTTTATGCATTTTCAAGGGACTCTTGAAGATCAGTTTAGTTAGTCATAAGACCTCTTAGCCATATTTTTGTCTGTAACACCAAATATTCATATAGACTGGGTAAGTATTGTATCCTTCAGGTCCATCCAAGTTATTATTCATTATTATTCAAGCCTATTTTGGGCAATTCTTTGCTTTCTGCTACTCCAATAATACGAAAACATGATAATATTGTAATTGGCTACAGGTCCTTGAGTCTGCACAACTTTTTTTTTTTTTTTTAATTTATCTCTATATCCTGCCTTTCTCAGATTAATGTCTATTGGTGTGTGTTTGGGGTCACATTTCTTTCTCTGTTATTCTTTTCTGCCACCAGGGTTTATTCATTAAATTGATTTTCAGTTCTAATTTAATCAACTGTTTAGTTTTTATAGTTTTCAAATTTATTATTTTTTCTACATTTTAAAATCATTAATTGTTTCCCTATTTGTTTCAAGCAGGTTTGCTACTTATTTACTGAAGCATGGTTATAAGTAATTTCTTAAATTTATTTTATGTACTTTGGACATTTAATCAATTTGATATTGGTGTACCTTGACTATATTTTTTTATCAGAAATCACAAGTTTCCTGGTTATTGTGATGACTGATATTTATTGTATTTTATTTACTTGTGTATTATGTTATGAATACTATGTTTCATCATATACTTACAGAATTTCATACACACAGAGAGACAGGCACACACAAATATAATACAATCTAGGATATATATATATATATATATATATATATATATATATATAATTAAGTTTCAAATTAAAACATTTCTTTAAATGTAACTTTTTCTTTTTTTTTTTTTCTTTTTTTTAAAACTGGTCAGGCTTGAATCAAATGTTTATTTGTAACATGAGTCACTAATATTCAATGATATTTTTTAGCATGGTCAGACATTATAGAAAAACCTCAAAATAAACAAACTATGTCTCTTAAAAAATCTTTTTTTATATGCTAATCCTAGTTCCTTCTCCCTACTGCCCTCCTGTTGTAGAGAGGGATGAATGATATTATGAGCAAAGAGGTAAATAGCATGTTTGAGAAATCCACACAAACAGCAAACCTGAGAAAATGGAAACTCACTGACTCAGACAGACAGCAGAGGAACCTGCATAAGGTCGAACTAGGCCCCCTGAATGTGGACAACAGTTCCAGGGCTTGCATAGTTTTTGGGGCCTCTGACAGTGGAACCTGTAATTGTTCCTAGTGTGTGAACTGTCCTTTTGGAGTGCATTCCCTATGAAAGGATGAATATCTTGCTCACCCTAGATACAAGGTGGTGGTGGGAGATTTCATTTTGCCCCAAATGATGTGACAGACTTTGATATATATCCATGGGAGTCCACACCCTCTGAGGAGTGGATGGGGCATGGGATGGGGAGATGATGGGGGAGTGTGAGGACAGGAAGGAGAGGGAACAATAATTTTATTTCTCATTGAAGTTATGGTTCTCAAATATCTGTATATCAGCAGGCAATTGCTTATAATTTGGTATGAAAGGTTCAGTGGGGAAGAATATTGAGCCATCAGCTTGATCTGTAGAAATGAGACACTATTAACAACTGTTTCTATTGAGCAACTGGCTCAAACTCCTGCTATGTCATGTCATATTCACTCATTCCCAGTAAAATCTAAGAAATATGTTAGAAACTTGTTCCTGTAAAGTGGGTTACTAACTCAGTTCTCCACATAGGCCCAGACTTTGATGAAAACAGAAATAGAGAATCTCGTGTACCACTGCATTGCTGCCTAATAGGGTTGCTTCTTATTTTTTCACTGGGCACCGGTGTCGTGGGAAAGGATAAGAACTGAGTTCCTGATAACTTCCCTGTGCATCCTCTTATTTTTGCACAGAGGAAGTGGATGCTGTGTCTGGCACTTTCTCAGTGGTAATTGGGTAGAAAAAGAGTAATGATGGTTCTCAGCTAATTGTTAATCCCTAAGTCTGTGGCTTTTTGCGGGTTGGGGCAGAGCTTTTCCCTAGGCACTGACTATAGTGGCAACATCATGTTTCCAACTGGCAAGCCTTCTACCAGCATGTCTAGGAAAAGTACTGTAAAGTTTAGTTAAAAGTTAAACTCTCATATACCTCTGACACCCACACTAGGAAATTATCCTTCTAAACATATTCAAGAATGTCTTGCTGATGCTGTGCAGTAATTTGGGGCCAGATTTCTGATGGGGTACCTTGATACTGCTCTGGTCATGGAATTGGAGACTTGTCTCTTTATGCCACATAGAATATGAAAGAGGTACAACTATATTGAGGAAATTTTGGCATTGCTGCCTATGTTTTACATTTCCAGTGTCTGTTCTGTAATTTATTAGGACATCTTGTGGGAGATTCTGTTATGTTCTTCTGTAAAAATGGATTTTGAGCTGGAGGTTTGCTAGTCAACTGACATCAAAAGGAAAGTCATCTTTGTGTGTCTAATCTTATTATAGAAACCCTTTTTAAGTAAGGACCATTCTTGGTCGTGAGGAGAGCAAGAACTGGAAATGGTAGCCTATTATATATCTGCAGCTTTACAGAGGGTAAGGTTCACACACCACAGAACTGCTTCTAACTATTCAGTACATCCTCATTAGTATCCAGAAAGAAAATAGGAATTGCTTTGTATCAAAGCAGCAGATATGAGTTCTCCCACAGAAAGTTATTGTATTCAAAATTCACAAAGAGCCAATGCCAGCAATACTTTGATAGCCACATTAGGATCTCTATAAACTAGGGTTAAGTTGAATCTGTCAGACCATTGTCCTTCAGGGTTGACTTAATATTAACCATGCATATAGTTTACAAAATTTGGATATAAAAGTGGAAGTAGTGTTGTGCTCAAAATATATAAACTATGGGGTGGCAATAAAATATAATCTCCCTTATCTACCTAATACTGTTTTCTCCACTTCTGGAAGGAAGCTGTTTGCACTATGGGAAAATGAAATCTGGCTTACTATCCAACCAGTGAAACACTAACAGGTAGGAGAATTGCAATTCTATTTCTGGATTCTGAAAATTATGTGGGGTATTCATGATCTCTTCAGTACTCAAACCTATTGATAGATATGAAAATGGAGATCTTAGTCTGCACCTAACTTTTTTATTTTATAATGTGTCTTGGCTCTTCGACTGCAAGAAGTGTCCATATAATGGAGGGAAGGGTTGCACATATATGTGATTATAAATATGTGTCCGTGGTTTGGGTGGTTTCAGATGCTGGCTCCTGCATCATGTGCTCCAAGTCATGTAGACATAAGAGAAGACTGGAGTAGACAACCTAATGTTGTTCTATGTGGGAAACCACAGCCACAAGGTGGAGTCACGCTGGATGCCAGGTAGTCCAACAAGCCTTATTTGGAAGTGCTTCATGGATCTGGTGTGCTTCCTCCTTCTGTGGCCTATCCGGGATCACCAGGTGGCATGAGCTGAATGGGCAGTGAGGGCATATTTCAGGGCTTGCTGGGGCTGGGAGGGGCAGAAGAAGATTGTTCAAGGTTCCTGAATAAACTTCTTAAAGAAGAGTCCCAGCATTACATCTTCCTTGCTGGTCCACGTGGTCCCAACAAGTGGTGGCCCATAAGGGAACCCTCTCATCTGAAGACTCAGAACTTTCTGCAGTCAGGGCAGTGCACTGGTAAGTTCCCAGGTAAGGTGGGAATCTGCAACAAGAGCAAGCATTTTGCTCCTCTCTGTAGACAAAGGGAGTGGGAAGAGTTAATGGCCCACTGCGAACTGAAAGTAAAAGCTTAAAAGGAAAATTTGCAAGTTTAGCCATGGGCACTTGTCAATCACACCCAATTATTTTTGGCTTTGAATGAGCTGCTTCGTTCTAAGAATTTAAAGATTAAGAAGAGCGCTCTAGAGAGATTCCTCGGGGAGGTTGAGATGGTTGCTCCCTGGTACGCTGTTTCTGGTAATTTAACCATCAGATGCTGGGACAAGCTTGGGAAAGACCTAGACTTTGCCTGGGAACAGGGAACATTGAGATCAGGGACAAGACCAATGTGGAGGCTTGTTCACAGCTGTTTTGAGGATCAGAGGTGCTGCAGGGCTGTTGAAAAGGGGCAAGAAGTATTAGAAAAGTTGCAAGAAGAGTGCTCCATGAAGTCAGAAAAGGAAAGCTCCGGGGAAAGTCTAGAGAAAAGTAGCTCAGAATCAGAGGAGGAACTAGAACCACCCCCTCCTCCATACAATGTAACTTCTTTGTTAGATGATCCTGGATGGCAGTCTTTCTGCCCAGAGGTCTGGAAGGAGGTTAAACATGAATTTTGTTCCAAGCCTCGTTCCCCTAGACAGGGCTTGGGTTTTTCCTAGGGGCCGTTGAGGACATTATTCCCATTACATGGAATACAGAGGAGCCATCTGGGTACCTCAATGGCCTCTCCCCTCTGAAAAGCTTGCTGCAGCTAAATCTTCAAGAACAATTAAAATTAGGACATATTTAACCTTCCGTTTCACCCTGGAATACACCCATTTTTGTGATAAAGAAAAAGTCGGGGAAATGGAGGTTGTTGCATGATTTAAGAGCCATAAATAAGAAAATGCAAGTTATGGGGCCTGTACAGTGTGGCTTACCTTTACTGTCAGCTTTACCCAAGGATTGGTCCATTATAGCGATGAACATTAAGGATTGTTTCTTTTCCATCCCATTGTGTGCTAAAGATAGTGTTAGATTTGCTTTTACCTTGCCTTCTGTTAACCATGAAAAACTTGATCTGTGTTATGAATGGATAGTGCAGCCCCAGGGCATGGCTAATAGCCCCACTATGTGTCAGCTTTTTATAAGTCATGCCATTGTTCACATTAGAGAAAGATATCCTGAGGTGCGATGTGTTCACTATATAGATGACATTTTAATGACCAGTAAAGACTTGAAATTACTAAACAAGGTATATGGAGAGTTGATAAATATCCTAGAGAACAAGGGGCTATATATAGCCCCAGAAAAGGTACATCAGGGCAATATTATTGATTACTTGGAAGCCAAGATATATATCCTTGCGCAGTGCTTCAGAAAATTACATTAAGATTAGGTATCTTGCAAATCTTAAATGATTTTCAAAAATTATTAGGAGATATAAATTGGATTCGGCCATTTTTAAAGCTTTCCAATCAAGAATTGAGACCCTTATATGATATATTAATTGGCAACCCTGATTGAAATTCTCCTGGGGTGTTAACTGATGAGGCTCGAGTGGCATTGCAAAAGGTGGAACATGGCTGAGCACGGCGTCTTTAATGTGGTTCATTCCTGATCAACCCATTTGGCTTTGTATCCTGGCAACTGCATGTCAACCCACAGGAGTACTGTGGCACCTTTAGAGTGGATCCACCCCAAAAGCTCAATGACTAAGTCTATAGAGCATTATCCGACCAGTGTTGCTAGTCTAGCTCTGATTGGGATCCAGCAATGTTTACAATTTTTTGGATGTCAGCCTGAAATGCTTATTACCCCATATTCTGCTGCCCAAATAAAAGTTTTAATTGCCTCATTAGATGAATGGGCTATTTTAAAATGTAGTTTTGATGGATATATATATATATATAAAACCACTATCCCAAGCATCCCATTTTGAGCTTTTTTAAGGAACATCCTGTTATTTTCCCAAAAGTTACCTGTAAAGTAACCATTGAGGTACAAAACCATTTTTATGGATGGTTCTAAGACTGGGTGTGGCACGTATGTAATTGGAGAAGCTGCTCCAATTATTTGCCAGTTTATGCCAGGCTCGCCTCAAATAATAGAGTTTCAAATAGTGTTAGAGGTTTTTAGGAAAGTTTCTGAAGCCTTCAATTTAATTTCTGATTCCAATTATGTTGTTAATTTGGTTAAAGATATGGAGGTAGCTGGAAAAATAAAAACTAACAGCCCTATTCAGCCACATGTAACCCAGCTACAAGAGCTCATTTGGAGACGTTCGCAATCCTTTTATATCCAACACATTATAGCGCATACTGGATTGCCTGGACCAATTAGTGAGAAAAATGAATTAGTGGATAAGTATACCCAGATGCATTTTATATTTGCCTCTCTCCCAATTGATAGAGCTCAGCAATTTCATTCTCAATTTCATATTAATTCAAAGACCTTGCAGCATCACTTCAGGATATCCAGCGCAGCTGCTGGCGATATAGTTAAGGCTTGTAAAATTTTTGTAGTGTATTTATATCCGCCTACTTGGGGGTTAATCCCAAATGATTGGCCTCTTAGAATATGGCTGATGGATGTTAATCATATTGCTGAATTTGGCACATTAAGGTATGTGGATGTCTCTGTGGATACATGCTCAGGAGTGATACATGCTACTACTTTAAATGAAGAAAAGACAAAAAATGTAATTACCCACTGCTTAGAAGCTTGGGCTGCGTGAGGTATGCCGCAGCAATTAAAGACTGATAATGGACGAGTGTATACTGCTGCTTCTTTGTCTGCATTTTGCAAGCAAATGCAAATAGATTTGAGACATGGTCTTCCCTACAACCCACAAGGTCAAAGCATTGTTGAACAAGTTCACCGAACTTTGAAGGAATGCTTAATAAAACAAAAAAGAGGGAATAGGCCTAGGCCGCAGCCGCAAAGAGAGAATATCTCTAGCTCTACTGACTCTTATTTTATATATATAATTTTTTTATTTAATTTTAAATAACAAAGTCCAATTAAATGAAAACAAACATTTATACACAATATTTGGGAATTTGGGCATCGTTCTTTCCGAACTACTTCCTGCTGGTAAGGGGCGCTGTCTTGGGGGATTCAAAGAAGATTCAGATATCCTAGCTGTAGTCTGTAGGGCTGTTTTGTCCAGCTGTTTGGAATGTAGGATCATCTTGTACTCAGTTTCAGGCGGTCTGGCGTGATCAAACCACATTAGTCTGGAAGGAATCCACATCTTTTCATTTTCTGTGGAAACAAAAATAGAAATCCTTTTCCCCAGTAACTTGTTCTTCAACTTAAATTTTGGAGTCAAAGCGTTTTTTTTTTTTTTTTTAATTTATTATTTTACATGTCCATCCCAGTTCCCTCTCCCTCCCTCCCTCCCCTCCAGCCCTCCCTCCCTCCTTCCCTCCTTTTTACCTTCTCTGCCCTCTCACATGCACTCTAAACACCCTCCCCTCCCAACCCCCCACCACAATACCATATGTAGGGGAATGCCATCCAGTTGGGGTCATGTAGATCTGACAGGTCCTGTGAAGTAGGGACACTAGGGCTTCTCTCCTATCTCTAGAATAAGGCAGTTATCCCTCCATGGGGGATATGTTTGCAAAGTCCTTTTGTGCAACAGGGATACATCCTGGCTCCACTGTCTGAGGTCTCTTAGACTGCTCAGACCTTCTGGCTGAGACCCATATTCACGGGGGTCCAAGTCAGTCTCCTGCTGGCTTCCCAGCTATCAGTCTAGTAGCCCTTAGCTCCTCCTTGTTCAGGTAAGCTGTCTCTATGTACTTCTACCGCATGGCCTTGTCCTCTCCATCTGCTTCTGGGTTCTAGTTCGACTCAGTGTTTATGTATGGGTGTTTGCTCCTATTTTCAACAGACATTAGTTGAGGGCTCCATGGATAAGTGAGTTGCTGATCTCACTCTCCAGGAAGGGCATTTATGATAGCCTTTCCACGGAAGTGAGATTGTTAGTTGGGAGCAGTCTTGTAGTTCCCTCGACCTTTCTTTGTGTTCATCTTTATCTTCAAACCAATATTGGCACCCTCTTTTATTGTGGCGCGCCCCTGACCCGCAGGGGAAGAAGACCACCGACACGAGGATCCTTCTCTGATCACACTTTATTGAAGCACTTCTTGATTGAGGGAGAGCTGGAGATGAGGGGCAAGCAAGCAAAGAAGGGAGCGGCTTATATCTAGGCAGGATGGGCGTTCCTTCCTGAAAGGACACGAGTCAGTCTGGGATTGGTGCATAGCTGTTGCCAGGCAGGCTCGAGGAAGGCACGCGCCAAAATGAGGCTGTTTACAACAGTCTTCGGTGCCACCTTGTAATGGCGAATTGTGTGGGTTCCCACATTTTATATTCTCTCTCTCTCTCTCTCTCTCTCTCTCTCTCTCTCTTTTTCCTATTTTCCATTCCTAACCAGGCTCAATCCTTCTGATTGCACATGCCTTCCTCTCCTCCCCCTCATTTTCTCCTACTTCTGTCTCCATTCGCTGTCCTCCCCCACTTTACCTGAGCTCTGGGGGACTTGTCCCTTCCCAGTTCTGTGAGGGACTTTATATGAATCTCTTAGAATACAACGTGTATCCTAGTTCCTTTGGTGATGTGAATTATAGGCTGGTGAACATTTGATCTAGTTCTAAAATCCATATATGAGTGAGTACATACTGTGTTTCTCTTTTTGTGACTGGGTTACCTCATTCAGGATGGTTTCTTCAAGTGCCATCCACTTGCCTGCGAATTTCAAGATACCATTATTTTTTTCTGCAGAGTAGTATTCCATTGTGTAGATGTGCCACATCTTCATTAACCATTCTTCAATTGAGGGGCATCTAGGTTGCTTCCAGGTTCTTGCTATTACAAATAGTGCTGCTATGAACATAGTTGAACAGATGTCTTTGTTGCATTGATGTGAATCCTTTGGGTATATGCCTAAGAGGGGGATTGCCGGGTCCTGTGGTAAACTAAATTCCATTTTCCTGAGGAACCGCCATACTGATCTCCAAAATGGCTGTATGAGTTTGCACTCCCACCAGCAGTGGAGGAGTGTTCCACTTTCTCCACATCCTCTCCAACATAAGTCATCACTGGTGTTTCTAATTTTAGCCATTCTGGCAGGGGTAAGATGGTATCTCAAAGTTGTTTTGATTTGCATTTCCCTGATAGCTAAGGATGTGGAGCATTTTCTTAAGTGTCTTTCAGCCTATTTGATTTCCTCTATTGAGAATTCTTTCTTCAGTTCTGTACCCCATTTTTTAATAGGGTTATTTGGTGTTTTGTTGACTAGTTTCTTGAGTTCTTTGTATATTTTGGAGATCAGCCCTTTGTTGGATATAGGATTAGTGAAAATCTTTTCCCAGTCAGTGGGCTGCCGTTTGGTCTTGTCAACTGTGTCCTTTGCCTTACAGAAGCTTCTAAGTTTGAAGAGGTCCCATTTATTAATTGTTTCTTTCAGTGTCTGTGCCCCTGGAGTTATGTTCAAGAAGAAGTCTCCTATAACAATTTCTTCAAGGGTACCTCCTACCTTCTCTTCTAAGAGGTTCAATGTGGCTGGATTGATGTTGAGGTCTTTGATCCATTTGGACTTGAGTTTTGTGCATGGTGACAGACATGGGTCTATCTGCAGTCGTCTACACACCCTCATCCAATTGTGCCAGCACCATTTGTTGAAGATGCTGTCTTTGCCCCATTGTACAATTTTAGCTGTTTTGTCGAAAATCAGGTGTTCATAGGTGCATGGAATAATATCAGGATTTTCAATTCGATTCCATTGGTCTACCTGTCTATTTTTATGCCAATACCAGGCTGTTTTCAGAACTATAGCTCTGTAGTAGAGCTTAAAGTCAGGAATGGTGATGCCTCCTGAAGTGCTTTTATTGTATAGGGTTGTTTTGGCTATCCTGGGTCTTTTGTTTTGCCATATAAAGTTGATTATTATCCTTTCAAGATCGGTGAACAATTGTGGTGGGATTTTAATGGGGATTGCATTGAATCTGTAGATTGCTTTTCGTAAGATCGCCATTTTTACTATGTTTATCCTACCTAAACAAGAGCATGGGAGATCTTTCCATTTTCTGGTATCTTCTTTAATTTCTTTCTTTAGAATCACAAAGTTCTTATTATATAGGTCTTTTACTTGCTTGGTAAGCGTTACACCAAGATACTTTATGTTGCTTGTGGCTATTGTAAAGGGTGATGTTTCTCTGATTTCTTTCTCTGCCTCTTTGTTGTCTGAAAAATATAGGGCTACTGATTTTTTTGAGTTTATCGTGTATCCTGCTAGTTTGCTGAAGGTGTTTATCAGCTGTAGGTGTTCCCTGGTAGAGTGTATTGAGTCGCATATGTAAACTATCATATCATCTGCAAATAGAGACAGTTTGACTTCTTCCTTTCCAATTTGGATCCCCTTGACCTCCTTTTGTTGTCTTATAGCATTAGCTAGAACTTCTAGTATGATATTGAAGAGATATGGAGAGAGAGGACAGCCTTGTCTTGTTCCTGATTTTAGAGGAATTGGCTTAAGTTTCTCTCCATTGAGTTTGATGTTGGCAGTTGATTTGCTGTATATTGCTCTTATTATGTTTAGGTATGTTCCTGTTATCCCTGACCTCTCTAAGACCTTTATCATGAAAGTGTGTTGAATTTTGTCGAAGGCTTTTTCCACATCTAGGGAGATAATCATATGGTTTTTCTTTTTCAGTTTGTTTATATGGTGGATCACGTTGATAGATTTTCGTATGTTAAACCATCCCTGCAATCCAGGTATGAAGCCTACTTGATCATGGTGGATGATTTCTCTGATGTATTCTTGAATTCGGTTTGCCAGTATTTTATTGAGTATTTTTGCATCGATGTTCATCAGGGATTTTGGTCTGTAGTTTTCTTTCTTAGTTGTTTCTTTGTGAGGTTTGGGTACCAAAGTTATTGTGGCCTCATAAAAAGAGTTTGGCAATAAACCTTCTGTTTCTTTCTTGTGGAACAGTTTGAGGAGTAGTGGTATTAGTTCTTTCTTGAATGTCTGGTAGAATTCTGCACTGAATCCATCTGGCCCTGAACTTTTTTTCAATTAGATGTGGATGGGCGCTCAGCTGCTGCTCACCATCACAGTGTTCTCCCCATTGATAAGGGATTTGTAAAATGGAAGTGTCCTAACCCTGTATTATCATGGGTGAGATGGTCTGCTTGTGTTTACACACAGTTTCAGTCAGAACATTTGTGGATTCCTGAAAGACTGACCAGGAGAGTTCCTGCCTCTGAAGATGGCAAGGTTCACAAGCAGATTGATGCTCCTGATGCTGACAATCATGATGAAGGTCCTGGTCAACGAGATGGAAGTGGATTCACGATGGGGGATCCTGTAGGTGTTTCCTAAACCCATGCCAATTAGGCATTCTGCCCAAGTTTTCACCAGATTTTTTAGTAGCAATTTAAGTTTAAATTTACCTTTTTTTGACTTAAGATAAGAATATTAGTCCTGTAGAGGGAAATGTTAGTTTTGCCCTGGGAGGGATGCTTATCCTAGTCAGTCTCATTGCTTTATGGTGTATCTGCAGGATGAGGGTTACACAACAGAGAAGTATTGCCATGATTGCACAAGCCTTCACAGCCCTGGAGGCAGGGCAATCACCTCAGGCTTGGTTATATGTGCTTAAATGCTAAGCAGTCATCATGCTCAGGATGCAAGACGTAGTACTGCACTTGACACCAGCTATTAGCGGCTTCATGGAGGGCAAGTCTGATTGCATATGGGCTGGTATCGTAATCCCATCTCTGAGAAAAGATATGGGATGGTTGTGGCACCAGCTTGGCTGATAACTGGGTGCGGGGCCATTACAATGTCCCTTGTTCATCAGAGATCAGACCTCTACCCTTGCCTGTTGCATTTTAAACAAAAAAGGGGGAACTGTGGGAAGCCACAGCCCCAAGGTGGTGCCTGGCTGGATGCCAGGTAGTCCGAGCTTAGCTGTAAACAAGTCTTATTTGGAAGTGCTTGATGGATCTAGTGTGCTTCCTCCTTCTGTGGCCTATCCGGGATCGCCATGTGGCATGAGCTGATTAGGCAGTGAGAGCATATTTAAGGGCTTGCTGGGGCTGGGAAGGGCAGAAGAAGATTGTTCAAGATTCCTGAATAAACTGCTTAAAGAAGAGTCCAAGCGTTGCATCTTCCTTGCTGGTCTAGTTGGTCATGACAGTTCTACATGAGTAGGTAGAGTGACACTATCCTGGCAACCAAATCAATGAACAGCCTTTTTTTGTTACATGCTTGTGCCAATTTAAATAAGCCATCAAATTCACAGGAAGTTGTTTGAATGGTATTTGTATCTGTCTGAGAGAATGTTTCTGAGCAAGAATGGAGTAAAATAGATTGCCACTCTGTAACATGGGGCATTTGTGTTTTGTCCAATAAAAATATCAAAGCCTTACTGAGATGTAGAGCAATATGGATTGCTAAACAAGTTGCTTTGAGGGTGTATACATGTTTTATCATTTTTCTATAATTATTATTATTATCATCATTATTTTTCTTATTATTTCTTATTTTACATATCTATCCCAGTTCCCTCTCCTTCCCATCATTCTATGTCCCCTGACCCTCCTCCCATTCCATCCCCTACCCACTCCACAGAGAGGGTGATGCCTTCCAGAGGGATCATCAGAATCCTTCAAGTCATTTGGAGAAGGGTCTAGGCACTCCTACTTTTCTCTAGGTTAAGGGAGTATCCCTCCATGGGGAATGTGCTTCCAAGGATACATCCTGGTTTCACTGCCAGACATCCCTTATGTAAGACCCTCAGAATGAGGAGTCTTCCAGTTTTGGTCGGTACCCCAAGAACTCAATGTCCAGTCCAGTTGCTGCAACATGCAAGAGGCTTTAATGAACAGGAAACGTTTGCAAAAATGGGCTCCTCCAGCATGCAGGCTAGAGAGAAGCCCCCTCCCCTGGTCCCAGGTGTTTTTAAAGGCAAACCCACAAGCTTAGGGAGGGGGTGTGACCCTCTGTCCATTGAGTAGTGACCCTTGGAGGCTAGATGGTCTGCTATTAGGGTCAACAGACCTTAGGGCCTCAGGGTGTGCTAATTAGTTTTGTCTGGGCAAGCCAGAGTTGTAGCTATCTCTTTGTTTCCTAAGGATCCTATTCACCACCTGTTGACTCACAGGAAAGGAGGGGCAGAAAGGAGGGGCATTGTGAATTCTTGTTATCTCAGGGCCTTGTGAGAGGAAGTTAGCAAATTCCAAGGAACAGATATTGGTTTCAAGGTTAGTCCATCATTAACATTACATTTTTGTCTTTCACTTAGACTGCCCAGGTCTTCTAACTGAAACCCATGTTCAGAAAGTCTGGATTGATACTTTGCTGGTTACCTAGCTATCAGTCTCTGGTCCATGAGCTTCCCCCTTATTCAAGTCAGCTGTCTTTGTGGGTTTAGGTAGCCTGGTCTTGATCCATTTGTTCATCACTTCTCCCTCTCTGCAATTGGATTCCGGGAGTTTGGCTCAGTGTTTAGCTGTGGGTGTCTGCTTCTGTTTCCATCAGCTACTAGATGAGGGTTCTAGGATAGTATATAACATAGTTATCAATCTCATTTTCAGGGAAGGGCAATTAAGGTAGCCTCTTCACTACTGCTTAGATTGTTAGTTGGGGTCATTCTTGTAGGTCTCTGGACATTTTCCTAGTGCCAGTTTTCTCTTCAAACCTATAATGGCTCCCTCTATTATGGTATTTCTTTTCTTGATCTCCTCTATATTTTACCATTTTTAAAAAGTTAACATATAATAATGCCAGCTTTATGTGTGAAACAATTTCTCAGTGTTACTAATAAATCATGGTTATGAACCAATTTCTACAATGGAATGTTTAAGAAGAGAAGTTTTAAATGGATAGGAAACTCTGGCTTTACGATTCTTTGTTTTGATGTTTTTAAGTGGTACATTGTTATGTTCTTTAAGTGGCATCCCTTAAAGAACTGAAGCCTTCAATATAAAAATGGTAAAGTAGTTATCTCACTTTATAAAATTAATTTAAATTAGTATAATAATTTAAGTTAGTATAATAAATATTTTCTGTTTTATTATAAATTTTGTTGATTTTAAAATATAAAATTATCTGTTTCTTCTAAGTGAGAGATATGATGATGGGATATGAAAGAATAAATTCAGAAATTAAAGTGATGTGAAATGGACCTGATATTCTAGTTAGAGACAGCATGGTTTTAAAATTATTCATTGAACCTTTTCATTATTAAATAGTGAACTATTTGCAATGTGTTATTGAATGAATTTGGCTGTTGACATTGATATCATGAAGGCTCAATAATGGAGCTATGAAAAACAATAATAAAAAAACTCTATTGGTTTTCCTGTATTCATATTGTTTGCAGTAAGGATGGTAGCAAGACTAATAATGACACAGAGGTCAGTAAAAGAAGATAAAACCTCCAGTTGAGGATCTCTTTAAGAAGTTCCATTGCAAACTTGATTTCATTGAAATCCACAGTATGCCCCCAGGAATGGTTAGGATTTCAGCGCTGCTGGTTAAAAGTTTTAAAACTTATTATAGTTCAAAAATGAAATACAGACTTTAGTAGAAAATACAACAATTTCCAGACTTTTAGGGGGAATGCTTAACAGTTATATAAAAGTAGATATATAAACTTTATTTACAAATGCAGCAATATGGTTCTCAGACTCAATATCAAAATCTATCAAGACTGAAAATCTAAAATGTCATTTATAATCTATTCCCACATGGTTCGGTTTTATCCAAATCCTATTTGAAGTGAACTATTCTGTAGTAGAAAGTAACATTTGCTGAATATACTGGGTGGTATTTGCAATATGCCTTCATTGAAACCCTAAATCATATTTGGAAAGAAAGGTTCAACACAAAGCGTTTTCAACAACTTTTTTTGATACACACTATATAATCTTCATTACCTTTCCTATTTTCCATTCTGTGAGGTATTTTTATTTTTCAAATTTACTATGGTAAAAATGAAGGAAGATAATATATCTTATATAGTAAGAACATAAGGTTTCATGGCTACTTTTACATCATTAAACATATGTTATTGGTTTGGCTTGCTATAAGCATTTTCTGAAATGGACTCAGGACAGTTTTCAGGGAATGGATAAAAGAGAAAATGTTAGGGAAAATAGCCCATGTTTATACTCCTCATGAAGCTCTGTTCCCTTACAGATATAGTCCAATAATAATAAATTTAAAAATAAGTCTCCTGAGAGTTATTTATCTTTGAGGCTCATAGCATCTACTCTGTGTTTACTCTTTTCTTCTTCAGTGCCTGACCTCAGTGCTGGTCTTACACATGTGAAGCATTTCACAGTGTGGGAGACAGACTCAGTAGTCATGCAAGAGTATGTGCCGGAAACAGTCCACTAGTGATTCTTTTTTTTTAATTAATTAATTTTTTATTTATAATTTTTATTTTTTCTTATTTTACATATCTATCCCAGTTCCCTTTCTCTCCCTCCCTCCTTCCCTCTTTTTTTCCATACTTCTTCCCCACCTATCCTCTAATCCCCTTCCCATCCCATCCCCCCCCACCACTCCACAGGGAGGTTGATGAAGTCCAGGATGGATCAACAAAATCTTTCAAGTCATTTGGAGTAGGGCCTAGGCCCTCCCTCCTGCCTCTAGATTAAGGGAGTATTAGCTCCTCCTTGTTCATATCAGCTGTCTCTGTGGGTTTCTGTAGCCTGGCCTTATTCCCAATTTCTTATCACTCCTCCCTCTCTGTGTGGGTGTTGGCTTCTGTTCTTTTTAAAAGTAGGATTCATTTTTCTTTAAAAATTAGGTAATTTGACTATATTTAACGCTGAGTATCTTTGTTTGCATTTTGGTACTGTGGTAAACATTGACCTGAAACAACTTTGGAGGAAAGGGTTTATATCAGTTTTATAGTTCATTTCCAATTCACAGAACATTATCAAAAGAAGCCAAAGAAGAAACTCAAAGTAGTACTTTGAAGCAGAATCTAATGGAGGCCTGCTTGGAATGACTTGCTCAGCTTGTTTTCTTAGACTACCTGGGGCCATTCCAGCTCACCCATATTGAGCTGAGTCATCCCACATCAATCTTAAATTAGACATGCTCATTGAACTAAATGATGGTAGCCTTTCTTCAACAGTTGACTATACAGATTTGTGACATAGATAAAAATCATCTAGCAAAATTTTAGCATGATTATCCTGGGTATAAAAGTCTAAATATTGAATACTCATTATAAGCCTTTCAAATGGATGGAATTAATGTTGAAATAAAATTATAATAAACTCAGGAAGGTAGGTAAATGTGTCAGTTTTTTCAGTAAAAGGTACTGCCAAATATATTTATAACAAAGGGACAGTAATAATAATAAAATTACTATAATATTCTAGGTATTTTTTTCTTTTTTGTAGGCCCACTTCCCTCTTCCCAAGTAAATATACAGAAACTTATTCTTACTACTTCTGAATGCCTTGCCTTAGCTTGGCTTGTTTTCAGCCAGGTTTTAAAAAAATTATCCTGTTTCTATTCTATATTTTGCCTCTGGGCTTTTTACTTTTCTTCATTCCATATCTTTCTTTCTTTATTCCATAGATGACTGTGCGGCTGTGTGGCTTGACCCTGGCATCCTTCACTACTTCTTTTCTTGGTCCTTCCTGCTCTCTTTATTCTTTTCTAGATTTCTCCTATTTATATACTTTGCCTGCCGCCCTACCTATTTCTTTTCCCTGTCTTGCTATTAGCCTTTCAGCTCTTTATTAGACCAAACTGGTGTTTTAGACAAACAAGCTTCACAGAGTTAAACAAATGCAAACAAGAGTGTCACACATTTTTGAATCATTAAATAAATATTTCAAAGCATAAACAAATGTAGCACATCTTAAACTAATATTCCAAAACACATTACAAACAAAATATTAAAATTTTAATTTATTAAATATTACCATTATTCTGTGTTTATTAAAATAAGTTGCATTCATAGTTATAAAGCATATACTGAAATTAATCAATCCTCCCTATAATTTGTTAAACAATATTCTAAAACTCCACTATGTGTCAGTCACAAGGTGTTTTATATCTTATTCATCCCATAATTTTTATGTAATTATATGATTATTATTAACCTATATATAGTTTCATATCAGATAAAATAAACTTTCATAAATTGCAACTCCAAGGAGTTTTAACCTTGCCAATGGCAATATATCAACTTCTGTGTCTCTTTACATTATCATTAAATGCCTTCTTTCAAATCTGCTTTATGCCTTTGTATATTTTATTCTTGTTTAATAGTCTTCATTTGTATTCCTGATGAATAAATAGTTGATTTATTCCCTTTATATGATAATATTCTATGAAATACATATAGAACTATTTTTTATTCTGAGTCTATTATATATATTTATTATTTATAAATTTATTATGTGTTTTGGTAAATGCATTCATTTATTTTTGTTTGTATTATGTAATTTGGTTAAAATTGTTTCAAATACTTTATACAAAGTCATGACACAAATCTATACTCCTAACATATTGAAAAAGTAGCAAGCATATAGTAACAACTAATATTGTTATCACTGTCACAGTAAGACCATTAAATATAAATATTTACTATATGTTCTTCATTTTATTTTTATATCTACTTAAGTTATATGAAATTCACATCTACATATTATGTCTTAACACATATTAATATATTTTCATATTTACACATATGCTTTCCTTCTTAGTCTACATAGTGTTGTTCTTATGTATAGGTGTTTTGTGCTTGTAATTTGGGACTGGATAACTTGTCAGAAGAGTCATTTGTGACATTGAATCTTCCTATCTCAAAAGTGATTCTCAGAAGTTTCAAAGTTCTTTATCTAGAAATGAGACCATTTGACTTCTCCTATTCACATGGCCATATCAACTTATATTGTCATTTTTTAAGTCTTGTTTAGGCAACCATACCACTAATATTTCATGAGTGCAGTATCAATGTCATATCTAGAAGATTCAATCTTGCAGCAGGTTTCCTGCAAGACATTTATGATCTTTCCTGATCCTTACAATCGGAAACAGCATCATGAAATCAATTATTCTTACATTTTGATCAGTTGTAGATCTCGTATTGTTAACTTTGGCAGAAAAGAAGATTTTATTTTTTTAATGCAGAGTGAAATATCCACTTGTCTGTGGAAACAAGGGTGGGCCATTTATAAAACTGACAACAATAGCTTCTCCTCCAGGGCTCACGCTTTCACAGGCACAAGTGATAGGCAAGAATGGCCTTACCAGGCATGGATTAACTCTTACTGAAGGGGCCTACAGTTCAAGTATAAAATGGTTGATTACATAGAAGAAACAAGTGACTCTACTGCACACTTTGAATATTATGCCTACCCTTGGGTACGACTATTATTTGCTTTTCTCCCTTGGCAATTTGTACATACTCTTTGGATAGTATTAGAGCTAGTCCTTCGAAAGGATGTTTCCTTATTATTTCTGAGCCTTTTAAGTTCTTTGTCCAAAGTATGTGATGTCATGCCCAAATTGTGAAATTTTTCTTCACTTTCCATGAATATGATAGTATCTACAATTAGTATTTCAATTAACATTTTCCTATCCATTTCTTGGTCATGTATCTTTTTGTTCATCTTCTTGCTGAAATGAATTCAATCTTCACTCAAAAAAAAAAAAAAAAAGGAGCTTATGTGTTGCTTTTCATAGCTTTCTTTGTTGACCTATGGTATATTCTCCTTTAAAGGACTGTAACTTTATTAATAAAAAGGTGATTTGAAACTCTCTGATTAGACATGATTTTTTTATTCTAAAATAATCTTTTCAATGTATGAGACAGTCATCCTAACTAAATCATATCTATCTGACTCAGCTTCCAATAGTCCCTTTCTTTGTAATTTTTATATGTCTCTGTTGCCTGCCTTTCTGTGTTTAATATCTTTAACAATATTTAATAATTGATCCTATAGACTTTATGGTTATTTTTCTTTACAATTTAATTTTATATGTAAAATATTGAGTTAAATGTTTATTCATCTTGAATCCTAATTATTAGAGATCATTTGGAGTCTGGAAGATTTACACATTTTCATTTTTTTCAAATCAGCTAAAATGTTAATTTTTGTGAAGGAAAAGGGGTACAATCGATTATCTTCTGTTATTAGATTTTACAAAAATATTTCTCCAAGTAAAGGTAGATACTCTTCATAACTTAAGATAAGACGCAAAGGTTTGGTGTTACACAACTAAGATCCATGTTTTGGTGCCAGTGCAGATTAAGTAAAGGAGCAAGAAGACTTGTGTTTTTCATATAAATCTTAAGCATTTTCTTAATTTACTTATTAAAAAGTGTTTATAACTTTAGATAAGTATGCTTACTTGATTAGGAAATTAGGGAGGATGGGGACAGAATAATTCATAAAGTAAAGTTATATGTTCATGTATATTTTCACATTGCTTTCATTTTTTGAGTGTTTTGGTTTGGAAGAAAAATATTCAAATGAGCTTCTGAATGTATAACTTTCTAGTAATTTTAGGTATTAAACTGTCATGTCTTAAAAGATAAAATGTGAATTTCTTAAAGTTTCACATAAATAGTGCCTTTTCAATACATATTAGATGCAAAACCATTACTTCAAGTTCAGCACTGAGATGTCAGTGAGATACTTTACATTGGTGTGTAGTTACCACCAGTGTGCAGCTTGTGATTCTTTTCCAGCTGCACAGTATGGTTCAAATCCCTGCTAGAATTCTTCAAGGTAACTTTTTATTCCTTTTCCTTCAGTAACACAATGGTGAGTTTGGAGTCTTGCTCATCTGAAGTTTCCCATTGTTACTCATAACAGTGTGAGCTCCTCATCAATCCCATAAAAGGTACTAGGAATATACCACTATTGACATTTGTCTGTAAATCCTATAGAACAGGCCATGAACTCCCTTTACAAAGGAAAAGACAAGACATGGGGATAGTCAAGCAGAATGATCATCTTCCAATCTTCCTATTACCAAAGCTGTTAGTTGTCATCTTAAGGATGGAACTTAACTGCTCATAAAATCCTCTCTTAATGCAGAATGCCTGAGCTAGTGCCAAATGATCATTACGTTTCCGACTCAGTGAAGAAATAAATGGCTTGACCTGATGAAGTACTCTAATCGATTTTAGCATCTCCTTTGTTGTCAAAAATAAATAAATAAATAAGTAAATAAATAAATAAATAAAAACTATTAATCTGAGAAGAACTATGTCCTTAAAGGCCAAACAGTCAGCACTTCTGACTAAGAAAGACCCATATTTTTGTTTGGCACTTATGCTCAAATTAAAGGAATAAGAAAAAAGTATTTTGTCTTTCCTGTTTCATCAGTACCATGCTTTTTTGTCCAACCTCTCTGATTGCCCATCCTGAAGTAAAATAGTTTTCAGAGAGTTCAATGTACTCTGTGTGGGATTTTTCTGTATCTCAGATACTTTATAGAACATTAGATTCTTAAAACAGTGTTGGCTGTCATGTTTTTTTCTTTTACGGTTTCTCAAAAAATTGTTAGATCCAAGGGGATGTTAGATTTTCTCCAGACACCTTAAATCAAGCAATGTTATTTTTCCAAAGTTCTAAAAAAAAATCACTGTTTAAATCGGGACTCATAATTCTATAGATTTGAGGCTCTATGGTAGAACAATTTATATACTTTAATGAACATGTGTTAGAAAATTTCTACCAAAATTCATCTTTTAAAATTCTTAAAAGTGTATCAAATAATTGATTAATGGTCTGTATAATACGACTCTTTTATTTGTGGATATAAAAAGTATAATTCAGAAGACTGGGCTCTACAGCCAAAACCAAACCTGGTAATGCAAACCTAAAGAGGGACAAACTTGGGCTGCCATAATGTTATCTATGTTTTGCTTAGCTCTGGCTTTCATTTTCCATGTTCTATACATTCCTAACACACTCCTTGGCACTATTATGCCATCAGTGTTTTCATATGTTTTTTGTTGTTACTTATGAAAACTTTTATTTTCACAAATGTTTTCATACCCTCAGGCTACCTTTAAAATACTAGAATTTTGTCAGGTGGTGGTGGTGCATGCCTTTAATTCCAATATTCAGGAGAAAGACAAATGGATCTCTGTGAGTTTGAGATCAGTCGGCTCTACTGAGAAAATTCTAGGACAGCCTCCAAAAGCTACAGAGAAACCCTGCCTCAAAACAAACAAAAAGAAAGGAAGGAAGGAAGGAAATAAGGCAGAAAGAAAGAAACATACTAGAATTTGATAAGAGCACAGTAACTACCCATTCAAGTTCTTATTAATTTCGTGAGAATCTGTAACTATATATGTTTGGGGTGTCTTGTGATCATTTCCTTCCATTTGAATGTGATTTATTAATAGTACTTAGAATGCTGTTTGTTTTTTAATGTGAAGACAGGAGGTAGATCTGTGTAGCAGGAGATTTGGGAAGACTGAGAAGAGTAGAGAAAGGAGAAATAGTAATCAGAATACAATATATAAACAAATCTAATTTAAATAGAAGAAAGCAAATTTATTCCAATAATATATATCATTAAAATATTAATGAAATGAGTTATCTTTGTTTGCTTTCTATAGAATAAGAAAACCTCATGAGCAAAGCAACCAGGGAATGATATGGTTGAATTCATATTAGACATCACTGAGGGAAATCAGAGCAGGAATCGGGGGGTAAGAATTGAAGCAGACACCACCAAGAAATTCTGCCTACTGGCTTGCTCCCCTTGGCTTGCTCAGTCTTGATGCCCCATAGACTAGCCTACAGACAATCTGATGTAGATGTTTTCTCCATTGAGGTTCCCTCTTCCCTGATGACCCTAGGTAGTATCAAGTTGAGGAAAACTATAAGGATTTTAGTAAAGACAGTAAATACTCCCACCTACAGAGAATAAGAATTTCTTTCTTTGTACAACTACTCTACCATTTATTGTCTACCAACAGATAGATGATCAGAGAAAGTTATGAATGTATGAATAATATTCAGCTGCTCTAAAGAAAAATTCAATATCAAAATTTTCAGAAAAATGCATACACTCTGAATGGATATGAGTTAAGTGATATCAGATAATCTTAATAACAAAACACTACATATTCTCCCTCGTTTTCAGAATTTAAGCATTTAAGACTTGTAAACAAATGTTCTATGGGTCCAGTATAACTTGTGGAAAAGAAAACAAGAAAGGATAATGGCAGTGTGGAAGGATTAAGTGTAGATACTGAACATAATATTAGAAAGTCTACATAAAGCAATATTATTTTACAAATTATAAGTGTCATTTTTTAAAATTTGATAGTTGGATAATCACATGAAAATAGGCTTAATAGAAAGAGTGTGTAACCCACCAGGCATTGGTGGCACACACCTTTAGTCCCAGCACTCAAGGCAGATCTCAGAGTTCAAGACCAGGTCAGCCTGGTCTATAGAGCTAGTTCCGGGACAATTTCCATACTGAATGGCTACTCTCATTGATTATGAGTTCACTGGGTTGTATAATCCCTGGGTCTCATTAATTTTGATATACATATATATATATATATATATATATATATATATCAGACAAAACTTTAAAATGTAAATTCCAGCCCAGTTTATTACATGGAAAGTATTATAAGACAAGATATTCTTGCTCAGAAAGAAGTCTAAAATCATCAGGCTTTAAAATCAAAATTACTTTTCTCATTTGATAAAGCAAAATAAAAAATATATTCTTCTTCATTAAATATACATGCTTATAAATAGTTCAAAGACAGAAAATTTTTATTAGTGATTAAATTTGTTCATAGATGATTTTTGTACACATACATAACATATACAGATTACTCTCAAATTTTACCTCCCTACTACTGTTAATCACTCCTTCCCCACTCACACATACCTTTTACATTCTTACTATCTTTTATTCTTTTGTGACACACTAAATTAAACCAGGTCTTTTTGTGCAACCATAGGTTTGGAGATATCCCTTGAGACTTGATGATATACAACTGTAATTTTCTATCTCCCAGTAGAGACAGGGCTTGAGAATCCCTCCTTATGGAGATGTTTTGTAGGGTTACCAGAATTGTTGTGGTTTTATGATTGCAATAGGTTTATTCAATCTAGACAATAGCATTTCATAGCTCTTCACCTATATTATGTTTCCCTACTCTTCCATAATGTCATCCTAGATTTAGAAGTAGTGGTATGAATGTCTTGTTTTGGGCTGAGCATGATACTGTAGCTTTGTCTCTGCATTTTGAACAATCACGAGTCTTTGTATTTGCCATACTCATTGTAGGAGATGTTTCTTTGATTAAGGTTGAGAGGGGCTTTGGTCTGAGTATAAGCAGTTTGTTATTATATAAAGATCTTCTGCACATATGGTCTCATGAGGCTTTATTTATTAGCGTGCCATATGCAAAATATTAGGCATGGGTTCTTCAATATGTAGAGGGACCTCGAATCTCACAAGAGGGCTAATTTTAACCCCACCAAAATCAAGCCATTATTGTATTAAACAGAAGGAAGGGCTTATCTCACCTTGTGGTTTTCCTTCTGGTCCAGGAGGTTCACAGCTGGGGAATTCCCATGTGACCTTCATCTCACTTAGGATCCTATTCATTACAACTCTTTGGACGGAATCAGAACCCTCATGGAGGTGTTTAATAGCTCAGTACCACCCGTTTTTCTCTAACTTTCCCCCATAGTATGTAGTCTTCTGCAGCCATATTCTCTAGTTATGGTCAGCAACAAAATATATTGAGAAGACATTATGTTTTTCTGGAAGCTTCTGTAGCATTCCCAAACATTTTTGTGATGATATGTTGGATCTTGGACTGGGAGCTATGTTCACTATCTCATTGCTCCTAGGAGCAATGCTATCCAACCACACAGGGTAAATTTTTTCTCATATTCTCATTTGCACTTTCTGTTTGATTTACAAAACAGTAAGTTTCTATATGATTTTTTCCATTCTCCCTTTATTTGAGTAAATCCATTCCCCCTGCACACCTTGTTCTCTTCAATTTCCTTGTGTCTATCTCTGCTTAAATCTTTCCAAGCACACTATTTAATTGCTTTTATTTTACTTATATTCTATTATCTTGCCTATTTTAAGACTACTTCTACCTCTATTCCTTAAGCCTCTTTTTTTGTTTCCAGGATTCTAGGAATGCTGCATGTTAAGAAAGAAAGGAAGACAGAAAGAAAGGAAGGAAAAAGAAAGGATGAAAGAAAAACCACTGTATCAGAGTCTGAAACCAGCATCTGCTTATGTGATAAATGTTTGTCTCTCTGGTTCTGAGTTATTTCACTCAATGCAATTTTTCCAGATCTCCTAATTTCCCTAGAAATTTCACCTTTTACAATTGAATAAAACATAATCAAGAAAGTTAAAGTTGAAAAATGCAAGTCACTAGAGAAATAAATTGAGAAAGGCAAAAAGATGGAAAGATTTTCCTAGGTCATAAAATGCAAAAATTAATATTGCAAAAATACTCATTCTATAAAAACATTATATGTATTTAAAGGAATTCAAAAAAAAAATCCACAGCAATTCCTCAAAGATAAAGAACACACACATGTATACACAGACACATACACACACACACACACTCACACACACACACACAAACACACAAACAAGCACACACACACGTGCCATCTCAACAATATTGTGGAAGCAGAAAAGAATAATGATATTGTAAACAACACTGATAAAAGCACACTGCTGTCGCTGGCAGTATCACCAACTCTAATTTGATAATTTTGTACTATATTTAAAAAAACACAGTAATAAAAACATCAAGGTACACACAAACACTCTCTCTCTCTCACTCACACACACACACACACACAAACACAAAACCCAGAAATAAATATCAATGAATAAGTGTACATAACTACAACTACCTGACCTTTGACAAAAAATGCAAAAAAATTGCATTGGAAAATGTACAGCATTTTAATAAATGGCGCTGGCAAATCAGGAGTCAATATACAGAGTAATTTAGTTATTTGTTCCTCATTTTGAACAGAATTCAATTACAAATGAATCAAGAATCTCAACATAAGAGCTGTTAATATAAAGCTGATGGAGGAAAAGAGGAAGTATACTTTTCAGAATATACATACAGGTAATAATTTTTTCAAATAAGACTCTAGTAGTACAGGAAAAAAACCCAACAAACTTCATGTGGGATCCCCAAAAAACTTCTACACAGTCAAAGAAGGGAAGATGCAGCAAAAGAAAGGAAGGTAAATTTTGCTAACTACATCTAACAGCAATAATTAATAGATTATGAGAAGGAACAACGACAAAAACACCAAAAAAGCAACATAATTAAAATGGCTACAGATTTTAACAAATATTTTTTAAAAGAATACTGGTAAGAACAAATATTGCTCAAGGATAAGGGGAAGGGAGACTTATACAAGGTTAATACAAGGATGAACTAGTGTAGAAGTTTTAAAAATAGTCTGAATGCTGCTGAAACAATAAAAATAAAGCTACCCTGTCCCAGCTATTCTACTCTGGGCACACACTGAAAATACTTTATATCCCAATAAGGCAACCCTGCACATCTATGTTCATTGTCATAATAGCTAGAAAAATAGAACTAGATGGCATATTCACTAAATGAAGAACCAAAAAAGATAACATGGTACATCAATACAATTGAATAGTATTCATTTGCAAAGAAACATATTTTATTCCAAATTATTGTATTCGTCATTCCAGCAAACTAAAACTGAAATTTAAGGATCCCAGTAGGAAACATTTACTCTGGAGAAAATAAAGACAAATAGAAAATATATTCCATGCAGCAATTTTTAAAGTATAATATACCAGCTAAGTAAGACCTTGATTGGCTGATTTAATTATTCCATTGCATATATGGTGATATGAAGTATGAATAAGAATTATTTGAAGTGGAATAGCTGACTTTTGGAGATTATATTAAGTATTTTTGAGAGAAATATAACATTCAGAAGAAAAGGTGTCTAAATTATTTAAAAATTAGCTGTTCTGCAAGTTCCATCTTATGTGATTTTTGACTACTTTTTGTCCCTGATGACACCAATCATGTTTAGTAAAATATAATGTACACCCCCAGATTACATATATATGTGTATATATATATTTTTTTCCAGTTACTACTGGTAATTTGAGTGAAAATTTTTATCAATCCTACATTCTATCTACACTGAAAGAATTGTAATAAATTTTGGGCTGTAACTTGAGTATGTATATGATACACAAGAAAAACTGGAAGTTTGCAAAGAAGAAAATGAACAAGGAAAGTATTTCAAAATCATTAAATAGCTACCTGTCAAACAAAATTGAATTTTCATGGTAATTACTATGCCCAGATCTATGATTCAAAGAAGTAGATTTTTTTGGAAAGAAACTGGATAAATTCACCATGAAAAACAGTCACAACATCATTATGATCATCTATTTCAAAAGTTTGTCTTGAAGAGAAGAAACTGAACCATGAGTTTTGTCAGAGTTGATGCTCCTGGGAGGGAAGGATTTTTTTTATTTTTGTTTTTGTTTCTGGTTTTTGAGATGTTAATGTTTGTAATGAATGTGAATCACTTGGGGGGAAATGCTTGTAAATGGCCAGGACATTCTTCCTGCCAATTAACCCAGAATCTTGGGAAGCATATCAGAAGCAATGGCATATGAAGGGATGTGAAATAACCATAGAGAACAAAAAGAGAAGCATGCTTCAGTTTAAGCAGGAATGACACAATGGGTAAAAATTGCCTCTAAGAGACAAATAATAACTGAAAAATAAAAATTAAGAATGCCAAAGAGTGCTTGACTGAAACTGAGGTAAAGCCACACTTTAAAAAAAAATAAATGATAGCCCCATAGTACAGCTTTAGGAAAGAGGAGAGACTTTATAAACACTTTTGTTTATTGTAGAGAGAAAAGTGACAGCTTGCATCTGATAGAAACTGCTATTTTTAGCAGTGAGGCAGGGCAAGAATAATATTCTAACTACAAAGAAAGATGAGAAGGCCAAAGGTTTAGATAGCAAACCTATCAGAGAACCACAATCTCTCTAGGAAATATAAAGGCTTTCTTATGAAACTAGTCATTTTAAAATATGAAAAAAATATCTTGGATGTGATTTTTTTTCTGCTGAAATTCTTTCATGTCTGCTTCTCCTGTAACTAATAAACAGAGTTCTAATGTACTCACAGTGAAAAGTTTTTACACGATGTTGGTGATAATTAGTAGATAGACTCATAAAGATATTTTGGGAAGATCATCCTTGGTGATACTAATTTGTTGGGATAATACATAGCTTCATCTGAAAAGTATGAATTTTAGATTCATAAATCTTTGTTAATTAATTATTAAAGACTGAGAATTTTGGAGAAAGCTGCAGTGGGGGGGGTGGAAAAGCAGTGTTCGGTTAGTTTAATAAGTCATGAGTAATATATATCAAGGTTAGAGTACAACTAGGCATAAGTGACATTGGCAAGCTGGGACAAACTCTGAAACTCTCGAGTATCAATATTTCTTGTATATTTGGTATAATCATATCATCCTCTTGCTTAGCTTATGCTTTACAAATGCAGATTTTCTCAAGGGGATAATCCTGTTTAGCAGTTGTTAACTTAGTACTGTGTAGTCAAATCCTGTGCATTTTTTAAAATACCATTATTATGTTTGAAAGCCCAAAGCTTTATCTTACATATTACTGTAATTGGAAACCAAATGTTGTACATAAACATGTCTAAAAGTGCTTCAGTAAATATTCTAAATTTTATCAGACTTTCATATGTTAATATAACTTGAGTTTACCTTGCTTTCTTGTTCTGATTTTATGTTCTTAGATAGAAGAAGGTATATGCAAATCATGATCAAAGAAACTTATTACAAGGATAAAATTAGATTAAAATCTTCTGTGGGTTACCCAGTCAAACCAGTTTCTTCAGAGATCAAGCTAGTTAGAAAGGAGGGTATTGATTTAAAGGAAGGACAGATGGTATTTAAAAGATATACAGTAAGGCATGCAGGTGCTGATGGGTACCTTCTAGCGACTGTAGTTGATATCTAACTGATCTAACTCTGATGATCTGTATTGCTCACCCATCTATCACTTAGATGACTTTTGGAGCTTCTGTTGCTTTACTGGTCTGTGTATCTTGTAGACAGAGTAAAGTTTAATATTTCGCAGTGAGTCAATTCTAGAGGATAATTAGATCACTTTAATGGGGGTGGGTGGGCTATGTTTCAAGTATACATAACTTCTATTTGTGAAAGATATGTGACTTTTTCATGGCCCTCTATAAAGAATCCTTAGCAAATAGCAAGGCACAAAGAACAGGATGAAATTTTGTTTCCTTTTTCCAATTTTTCTTAATTCGGTATAGCTTTGCATAGAATAGTGAAAAAATACCCAAGCAGAACATGCCAGTGGAGAAATTTCTGTTCTGTCATAGGCCACATTCTGAAGAGAATCTTACATTGAAAATAATTTGACTTGGGCACGGTCTCTGGAAAGTGGCTGGCCAACCCACTTGGTAGTCAGCCCAAACCCAACCACAAAGATGATATAGGTACATTTTAGAATGCTTTTTCCAACTCAAAATGACCTCTTATCCCTCCAGGGATTAAGTGTTGTTGTACTTTGTGACACTGTCACTTTGCTCACAATTAATCAGGGAGAGAAGGCTACTGTTTCCTGCTGAGCCAATCCTGCTGTGACTCCAGAGAATTTCAGATTGAGATTCATAGACACTTTGGGACTGGCCACACATCATCAGAATTACAAATTGTAAACTCAGAAACTGGGGTTTGTCCATCCACAGCGATGACTACAGAGAGAATGGTGCTCCATAGCATCGGAACACCAAGACAGTCATTAGAAGAAACAACTTAAAGGGAATAGAAGTGCACTTTGGTTATTTAGTTCCTTGGTCCAATTTCTTGAAAATAATTGTCATTTCATTTTTCAACCTTAATTCTTTCAGTTTGTGCTTAAATGAGCTCCATTTTTTTTTAATCACATGGAATCTTTGATGTACTTCACAATTCCTGTTGCTTGTCTGTCAGACAGCCTGGTTTTAGCACTTGTGTCCAATTGCCTTAAACAGAATGAGTGCTCACATTGCATATCCAGGAAAGACAAGGAAAAATACAACTGGCAGGGGAGGGGAGCTTCTTGGAACTCACAAGAAAATATGTTGTATCTAGCTTCTACATTTTCTATCAATATAAGCTACCTATGCATTGTTATTGATTCTGGCTTCAGAAAGACATCTTAAAGGGGAGTTCCTGTATAGATTTCATTAAAATGAAAAGCAGCAAATAAAGAAATAGCTTCTCAACGTTTTTACCTACTTAATAATATGTGTTGTGAGACTTTTGCTTTTGTTTTCCCCTATATTATTATACCAAATTGAAGGAATAGTTAAAAATATTCTTATTTAGTTTTTCATGACATGTTACTGGCCAAACTAAAAGAAGTGCTGATGGATATGAAAAAGCAGAATCATTAATGATAGTTGTTATCACCAATTTGTTATTGGTAATTGTGGAATAACTCTGGTGGTTACTCTAACAGTAGTACCAACATACATAGTGTCTAAATAACACAAGATGCATTTAAGGTTATATTTTGATAAACTGATCTAAACATACATGATCCACCCTTTAATTTGTGACTTACACTTAGCATGTGTTTTTTGTTTGTTTGTTTGTTTTTTCTTTTGAGGCTTTCCATGAGCCACACTGATCCTAGAGGAGGCATGCCATTTCAATATTCTTAAGTGTTTAAATAATATCGTGGAAAAGCCAGTAGTACAAACTGTAACAATAAGATTAAGATGTAATTTGCCTTAGTACCAGCAAGCTAAACATTATTGTCTAGGAAGCAGAGGGCCTATATCCTTTGTCATTCTTTTTTCGATTTTTCAAAAAATAAAATATCCTTCCTTTCTGATGTTAATTTTCTTTTCAAGGTATGACATCCTCTGATAGTTGAAAATGAATGACAATTTTCTCTAACTCTAGCGTGACTAGGTTGTTAAGATTATAAATGTGCATTCCCAGACACTCAAACATTGTTCACAAATTGGATTTCTGAAGTGTTGGCAATGTTCTTTTTGAGGGATTAATCTCCCTTTCAGTAGAGATAGAGAGGAGGAGCCACACATCCCAATATTCCACAGACTTTATCACACTTTGTTTTAAAGCTCAAGACCCTGATTTATATGTGCAGCAATTTTTCATCCTTCTATCTTATATTTCTGCTTTGCCAGCCAGGTCACACATTCCTAGTGCCTAGCCAGAATTTGGTCTATGAATTCTCAATATGTTTTCATCCTTATTTTCATGTCAGTCCATCTTATATCAAGGATTTCAAGACAGGAGCCTGAGTATAAATATGTTCCTTCACTTATCTTTACCTTGTAAGATCCTGGCATAAAAAGAAAAAGAAAGTTGTGAGTTTGATAGCATCTTAATCAAAGGAAGAGACACCTGTGCCTTAATTTTCCAAGGTAAACTCCACTTTTTCTTTCAGGGAAGACAACGTAGCTTTATCCCCTGGGAGGAGTCTTGGGAACCATTTGTTCTTTGGGAGTCCTAGGTACTAGCTACAATTTCTCAGAAAGTCTTTTGAACACGGAATTCATATAACAGCTACTTAAATCTAAAGGGATTTCTGTAGCATGTAGAACACAAGCAGTGACAGCAGGGTTTGCAATGAACTGGAAGGTTATTCATATGACTCCTTTTCAAATGGATCATCTATTATTACTGTTCTTTAAAGCAACAATAACTGAAAAAAGAAGATACAAACTTGAAAGAGAGTAAGGAGTGCTTAATGGGAGAATCTTGAGGGAGGACCATAAAGGGGAAAATGTTATAGTGTTATTAATATCTCAAAAGGACATTTATATACCATTTGCCCATTCTGTTGTGTTTGCTTCTAGATGCAGATAATTAACTCATTATTATCTTTAGAGGTGTGAAGCCAGAGATACTCAGAAAACAAAAGCACAAACTTTAGAGGAACACTTTTTAATTACTGAAAAATAATTGAACTCTCATTCAAGTAAAAATACTATTTCAAATGCCCTTCTAAAGAGAAGGGGAAAGTAGAGATGTATAGATACAGGAGATGTATAGATCAAGGAGAGTCTGTAACTGTATGTGAGAAAAAGGTAGTTTAAATTGTTGTAAATTAATTTTTTACCTTCAAGTAAGGTTTTCATGTTATAATGTAAAACAGCACATAACTAACATAATTTGCTGACAGTAAAAATATCTCCTTAATACTCTCTGATTATGTTTTAAAAGAATGAATTAAATGTGTGAATATAAGTAATTTTTAAATGAAACCACATCTGAGTAGGTTTAAAATATATCTTGAATTAAAAAAACAAACAAACAAGCAACAAATAAAACAAAATCCCCGAAATTTGAATAATTAATATTAGCTTTCTGGCTTGACTAATTATAGTTTTGGTTAATGCTGGGAGCAGTAGTGGCATAAGCCTTAGAGAATGCTTTCCTCCCTCTCTCTCTCTCTCTCTCTCTCTCTCTATCTCTCTCTCTCTCTCTCTCTTTTTCCTAAGAATAGCCCATTGAGTTATATTGCTACCTTCAGTTCTAATCAACCTTCTTCCCTTCCCCAACTTCCTGATAAGTAGAATTTAGGACTTATAGGAATGCAGTTAGGTTACTTGGTAACTCCTCCTTATGTGGATAGGGTATTTAGCAACTTCTGGGACCTCTTCATCTGGCTAACAACCTGCTTATCTCTATTTACATTTCCTCTTAGCAAATAACCTGCTCATCTTCAGTGACCTATGACTAAGAACATCCTACAGTCTGGTTACCAGGCAACAACCTCCCCCTTTCTAAATCCCGCCCTTACCTATCTTCCCTAACAAACCACTATATAACATGCTTGTGCAAAATAAAATTTTGCAGCGTAATCAGAAATCTTGTCTTTCTGCTCATTTTCTTGTGTCTCTTGTCCCCCATTTATCAGCCTTAATTTGGTAATGACCCAATTGTTCATTTCGTTATTTTCTTTCCACATGTTATGCTTCAGTATGCAACAACTATCTCAAAATGGTTTTCTAGATGTAGAATTGGAATAGGATGTATTTATTTTTAAGTCTTTCATTGAAAATTTAAATATGTTTTAGAAAATATGAAAAGATCAAAAGCCTCATGATGGGAGACGTCATTCTGTAAATATGTTTCTCATACTGGCTAATGAATAAAGCACTGTTGGCCAATAGGAATGGAAGATAGGAGGGACTAGGAAACAAGGAGGAAAGAGGAAGTAGCAAGGAGGAGTCAAGATGGAAGACAGAGAGAGCAGAAGGCCGGCGGGCTCTCTCTCTGGTAAGATAAAACCACGTGGAGATTAATAGAAATGGGTTTATACTTAAGTCAGAGCTAGCCGATAAGAAACTAGTAACTGATTAACAGCATTATATCAAATACAGAGTCTCTGTGTGTTAATTGGAGCTGGCACAGCGGCGGGAGGAAAATCCTTACTCTTTACAGCCTCATTAGTGTTTCTTCAATTTCATTAAGACTTGGTAAATCACCTTTTCTGAGGAGTGAACTTGGAGGTGAAGTGGTGTATAAGGGGGTAGGTTGGAGGAGAAGTAGGGAGGAGCAGGAAGATAGGAGGGGAGGGGAATTGTAATTGGTATCTAAAAATGAATAAAATTATTTTAATAATTCACAACAACTTTAACTACATTGTGCGCCAACATTTTCTTGAAATAGTTTTTAACAAATATTGGATGCACAGTTATAGAAAATACTTATAATAATTATATGTGATATGACTAACACATTTCTGATGATAACTGCTGAGAAGTGTTCTCTGTGGAATGGAGATGGCCTCTAATGTGCCTATCGAACTGTTCCTGAGGGATTTGATATTTTTGCTCTATAAACCCTGACTTGAGCACTGGTCATAACTGCTGGGGATTTAATCTTGATCTTGCCCATTATAATTACTTTATCCTGCAGTGCATTTTGGATTGTTTATTCAGTAAATTTTTATTTCATTTGATATATTTTGATCATATACCTTCCCCTCCCCTGTCTTCCTACACCTTGTTTGCCTCCCTACCAAAATCAACCTCACATTCTTTCTTTTCAACACACACACACACACACACACACACACACACACACACACTCTCACACACACACACACACACATTGAAAGTCAAAACAAACAGAACTCGCCCCTAAAAGAAGCACACACATTTAAAAAAAAAAATGGAGTTCATTTTGTGTTGGCCAGGAGGACTGAGCAGGAGGACAGACTGCCTCATAGTTTGGTTTATATATCTAGTATCAACCCACTGGAGAAAACATAACGTATTTGTTAAGGCAGGTACCAATGGCAAACAACTTCTTCGTAAGGGGTGTGATTTTTGGATCTACTTACTTACCCTTCTGTGTGCTGGGATTTTTGTCTGGTTTGGACTTTGGCAGGTCTTGTGCATGCTGTACCAGTCTGTGTGAGTTCTGTTGTATCTGAAAGATGCTGCTTCCTTGGAATCATCTGGAATCATTTACAACTCTGGATCTTCCTTTCTTTGACCTATGATTCACAATGGATCGCTGAAGCTTAGGTAATATTATTACATTTCCACCTGAATGGTCCAAGTCTCTCCACTTTGGGGTATTGTCCAGTTGTGGGTGTCTGTGCTAGTAACCATTAAGAAACCTCTTCTGGGTGAGTGCTGACTTTAAGTTGCATCTACCTCACTTTTACATTAGAGAAAATACCATTTTGTTTTGTTGTGAGAACTAAATGAAAAAGTGTGCTAAAGTGTGTAATCTGTCATAAGGTCTCATAGTATTAATTCTGCTCTGCTTTCTGTGGAGGCATCCTGTGGTGCTTTATTGATTCTCTGAGTTCTTTTCTTTAGATAGTGTCTCTCCATTCATAACCTTCTGATGCAACCCAAGAACTTTTAATGCTTCATTTTGACACTTTCTTGAGAAGGTATTGAGCTGAAAACCCTGCAGTTGAGAAAATTATTTACTTTTAGAAGTAAGATTCCCTAAGTTTACAATCTATACACATTTTCATGTTTCTTTTGGAGTTTTCTAATAAAAATGACTCATTAACTTAAACAATTCTGTAAAACTGAAAGTAAAATTTAAGAAAAGTCAAAGTGGTTCGAGGCTTTGAACTAGGAAAGACAGGAACAGAAACAAATTGTTTTAAATGAATACATTGACAAATTCCTAAATTTAATGTTGTTATTTTCTAATAGACAGAGCCAAGTAACAAAGCACTTTCTTGTAGACTTTTTAAAATTAATTTACTCACATGTTACACTATTGTGATACCCTGCAACCATGAGCTTAGACATCCAAATAATCAAAAAGAACATATTAAGATATACCTCTTTCTACTCAATTTTAAAAATTATTAAAGTAATTTCATTTAATACTGTCATTAATTATTTAATAATAATATCTTAAGTTTTATTGTGACCACATATTTTATATAATTTTTATTCAATTATCCATAAGTAAATTATGTGACACTGAATGATTGTATATACACCAACTGCTTCATATTAAATGTATCTTTAAAGATTTAATAGTGGAAATAGGTGTAATGGAGTGGGTACATTTTTATATACCAAATATTTTTTACTCATGAATATTTTTCAGTATTTTTTTGGTGAAGAATATTTGACCACAAAGCTTTAAATTTCATTTTGTATTTAGTGTGGATTGCATGTTAGTGAAGCTTTATGATTGATTTATGCCAATAAATATATTAGAATCTTGAAATATGGGATTCTAAATATTTCCTTCCTTTCTGCCCATCCCTCCTACCTCCCCTTTCTTTTCTTCATTTTCTCATTCACTCTTTGCTTCCCTATTTTTTATTCCTTTGAACTGAATGTTGTGGCTGAGTTTGGCTCTGAAATCTATACATATAACTAAATGTGCCCTTGAACTTCTTAATTTCCTGCCTCCATCTCCACAGTTCTGGAATTGCAAGTATAGGGGATAATTGCTAAGTTGAAGTGGTCCCAGTGATCATTTCCAGGGTTTTGATTATGATAGGCAAGCATTGTACTACAATGTGTTTCAAATGCTCTTGGGCAGGTTATTCAGACTTTTCATTTATAGCATGGCTCTGAATTAACCTGGTCTTTCTGTATTTCCCTTGTATTATATGGTTTGGGCCCTGATGGTCAATTAAAATATCTATCCATTATTTGTATTTCAAATCTTTCATTTCTGGTATGGATGATGCTAAAATAATTACATACTGTTTTAGTTTTCCATTAAATTTCTTTCTTTCTTTCTTTTAACATTAAATTTCTTTATTTGTATGTAACTGAATATGTGAAAAAAGAAAGCAAAATAAAATCTATGAACTCCAAACAGAAATATTTTGTGTCTTTTAAAATTTCCATTATATTCTTTGGAGCATTGTTCAGTGTTTTCAGAACAATTGTATTTTTCTAATACTTATTTTATTTTAACAAATGAGAGCAGAAAATCCAGAATTTAATAGTATTAGTGAAACAAAGAAAAGTTCTACACAATTAATGGTGTTGAAACTTCTCTATCACATATTAATCTCCCATTGAAATGAAACTATATCAAAAGTTTCTCAAACTCATATTGACATTATCATTGAGATATTACTGATAGTTGTATTGGAAAAAATAAATAAATTGAAAATTAAACCTTGCAAAGCAGTGGTGGCCCATGAAAGTAATCCCAGTACTCAGGAGGCAGATGAAGAAGGATCTCTGTGTATTTGAGGCAAGCCTGGTCTACAAAGCAAATTCCAGGATACAACCACACTGTTAGATAGAGAAATCCTATCTCAAAAAACATGAACAAAAAGCAAGTAAGACAATTTAGTTGATTGTTTTACAAAAGTGGGAGTAACTATGACTAATCATAACATATGTTCATCAAACTTAGCCTATTTGGAAACACCTTATGGAGTCCAATAAGTCAGTAAACTAATCACAAAGCATAAGTAAAAAATAAATAGACCAAATGTAGTAACTCTCCAAGATACATAGATTATCAAATAAAAGCTACAGTGCAAAGCATAGGAGATTTCATCACAAGTCATTAGAGGTTCCAGTGTTCCAAAACAACAAAACATGAATAAGACCAAACTAGGTTCTCTGAATGTGGGTGACAGTTGTGTGGCTTGGGCAATTTTTTGGGCCAATAGCAATGGAACCAGTGTATTAACTGGCTTTTTGAACCGAATTCCATATGGAGGAATATATTGCTTAGGATTGATACAGGGGGAGGACTTGGTACTGCCTCAAGTAATTGACAGACTTTATACAGTTCCCATGGATGGTCTCACCCTCTCTGAGGAATAGATGATAGATGGGCTGGAGAGAAGATTGGGGGAGCAGAATGATGAGAGGGAGAGGAAACTGAGATTGGTATGTAAAATAAGATTGTTTTAAAAATAAAAAAGAAAAGGGAAAATGAAAAAATGAACAACAACAACATAAAACAGAGGTTATTGTATATTATAAGACCATATTTTTGAAGACACCATACATTTTGACTGCATGGCATAGAGAAATAAATCTTAAACCTGCCATTAATTTTTATCTTTTCAAGTTGACTTCCATTGTGACTGAATGCTCTATTCTAGCTGTATAAGAATTAAACATACCATTGGGCTCACAAACAATGTACCATACATGCAGCAACATCTACTTAACATAAAAATGTGCCCACTGATGCAATAATAGCATGACCACCACAGGGTAGCCAACTATTTCCTGACTGGGTTTGAGTCCTGTCCCATAAGAAGAATTTCATGCTTGATATTGTAATCACAGTCAATAGTTAATGGCTGAAGATCACAGGCTCTACAGAAGAATCCTCTGTTGTTATTTTTCATAATGATCATGTTATAAAACCAGATTTATATCTTCAAAGAATTTACCTTCTATTTTCTAAGATTTGACTAAAAAGGGAATGGTAAATACAAAGCAGAAAAAGAACTTCTTAATAAACATGCATTAGTTTAATAAAAATAGCATGCATTTAAGATAAAAGAAATTTAACAACAATGCCAATCTAGTGGGACTTGCAAACATTTTTAATTACAATATGCTTTTCTGGTAAGTTGATGGATATATGGATGAGAAAGAGTAGGTATTTTATCATTTGAGTTTGGAAACAAAGAAAAAAAATATTGGATTGCCTTCCCTAACTTAGGTTGAAAAGAATAGTCTTAGGAGTGAAGTTACTTTCATTGTAGGAATGCTAAGATTGCAATATTTTTCAGAGAATAAAATTAAATTTCTGTGTCTAGTTGGGTGTATGAATCAGAAGTTCTAAAAAAAAGATGAAGGCGAATAATGAATCCAACAATTCTGGCTTAAAAATTGAGCAACATCATTAAAAGCAGGATAACCAGGGAAATACATCTAAAGTTATTACCAAAGGAAAAGAGAAAGGACAAACTTACTCAAAAACAAACAAACAAACAAACAACAAAAAAAACTGAAAGTAATAATTAGCTAATGTGGACCACAGACGAAGTGAAGTAGACCTAAAACCAAAGCACATAATTTACATAAACAAACCAACCCAGAAGAAGGCATATTTTATATTATATATTTAAATGCATGTGATGCCTGATGTTAGTTAGGCATCTAGAACTGACTAAAATTGACATCTTCTAGACACTTCCTATGATGAACCTTTGTAATGAGACTATTTGAATTGGAAAGACCTATGCCTAAAGGCATAGCAGACTTCTCCTGGTAGTTCAGATCAAAGGATATTAAAGAAAAATGTTTGCTCTGTGCATGCTTGAATACATTTTTCACTAGTAAGGTCACCTTTCTGTGGCTTTGACATCCCTTCACTGTTATTAGAACCATCTTGTCAACATTCCCAAAAGATACTGTAAAACAGCAACTATTTAGAATTCCAGGCTATTTGCACCAGGTCAAGACTATTGAGATGTGTAGGCTCATGGAGTAAGCAACTACCAGATTTTTGGCTTCTATCATAATTGATAGACTACTTGGGTCATATCATGTCAGCAAATATAATAATTCTATCAGCTAGTTTTATTATTCTAGAAAACCCTGACTAATACTATACTTATCATATGATTTCAAAAAGGTGTTGGATTCATTCTGAAAATTATGTGATTCTGAAAAATATCATCGAATATTTAGAAGGAATGTCTGAACTTTGAAGTGTAAAAGAGTATGATGGGATAATTATTAGTTCCTGTCTTCACGTGAGCTGAGCATCTAAGCCACACTTTCCCTAGAGAACCCATCCTTTGGCTCCATTCATAGCCCTCATTCCTGAAGCCCTGGGAAGGGCTCTAATGAATTACAGTGGTAACTCCCTAGTGATTATTGATTTCATTCAGCTCACTGAACAGAAATAAGTACTTTCTAATTTGTTGTGACATTGAATAGATGTGTTTATTTATTAGAGGATGCTTCAATGGCAGCAAGCCACCTTGTCAGAAGAAAGAACAACTTTCCATACTGGGACAAAAAGTATACAAAATAAAGACTGGAGTTGCCTTCATGAACATGACATATGAATGTTCGATCATGCCATTTAAAAATATGGCATAAACAAATAAAGAAAAAAAAAACACTATAGAGTTCCCAGTGAGACCTGACTATCCTGCAGAAATTGCCAGTATCAGCCCTGCCTTTGTCCTCTTCCGCCAACCATTGGCTAGAGGTGAGTCTGGGCCCAATTGGGGCTGCCTCTTCCCTACAACCTCACCCCCCCCCACGAACTCCTTGGGTTGGCCACTGATCCCGCTGCTCCTGTATTCTGTCCTCATCGAGAGCACCCTTGGAGCTCTGATACACCCCCACCCATCCCAACTGAGAGCCTGCCCCCACTACCCTGTGCCCTGCCTTGCCCACTGTCCTGTTGCTCTTGTTGAGCACTGGGACAGAGGGTGGAGCCAACAGTCTGCCCTACTTCAGTGACATCTCGGAGCAACTCTGAACAAAGGAGACCTGCCTATCCAAGCAGGACCACCTGTAATTTCCACCTGCTTGGTCTCTGATCCCCCACCTCCAGTCCTCTGCTGGAGTCCAGGGCCCCTCCCAGAGATCTGCCTATCTCTGCGGGTCCACTCTGAGTTCCCATCAGCAAGACCTTTGACCACCAAGGCAGGGCCTCTACTAAAGAAAGAGGCCTCAGGTGGAGAGTGCCAGCTCCCAGTGAGATCCAACTATCTGTGCAGAAACATCCCAAGCATCAACCCAGCCATTGTCCACTTTTGCCAGCCATTAGCTTGAGCCATTGGCTAGAGTCCACAGTACTTCGGGGGACTTCTCAGAGCATCTCTGAACACAGGAGACATGCCTATCCACAAGAGACCACCTGTAATTCCTAACTTCTTGGTTTCTGAAACTACCTCCATACCCTGCTGGACTCCTGGGCCCCTCCCAGAGACCTGCCTATCTCTGCAGGACCACTCTGAGTTTCAGCAGTCATCTTCTATTGGATGCTCATCCCTGATCCCATCCCTGGGTCCCTGTCTGTGGAGAGACATCCTATAGAGCTTGAACTACCCAGAGCTACAGATATTGAACCTCTAACCCATATAAGCCCACCAGGGAAGTACCATAGAGAAAGGGGGAGACCCCACCAACACCTACTGGAAGAAGCTATGGGAAGAAGGCAATACAAGAAAACACCTAACAACAGAAAGAAAAGCATGACACCACCAGAATCTAGGGAATCTACACCAACTAGAACAACAACAAAGCAGAAGAATCAGAAGGGGGCGACTTAAAAATTACCATCATAAAAATGATAGAGGCCCTCAAAGAAGATGTGAGAAAATCCCTTAAAGAAATGGAAGAAAATAACAAACAAAAAAGTGGAAGAAATGAACAAATTCCTTAAGGAAAGTAAAGAAAGTACATAAAGCCAAGAAAAACAATTAAGCAGGTGAAGGAAGTGGCTCAAGACTTGAAAACTGAAATACAGAAAATAAAGGCAACACAAACAAAAGGAATGCTGGAAATAGAAAAACTGGACAAAATATCAGGAACTACAGACAAAACATAAGCAACAGAATTCAAGAGATAGAAGAGAGAATCTCAGCACAGAAGATAAACTAGAAGAAATAGATCCATCGAACAAATAAAATCATAAATCCAACAAATCCTTAACACTAAACATCCAGGAAATGTGGGAAACCATGAAAAGGCCAAACCTAAGAATAATAGGCATAGATGAAGGTGAGGAAGCCCAGCTCAAAGGTGCCGAAAACATATTCAACAAAATCATCGAGGAAAACTTTCCAAATCTGAAGAAGGACATGCCCATGAAAGTACAACCCCAAATAGGCTGGACCAAAGAAAAAAGACCTGTCTACATACAATAATCAAAACACCTAACATGCAGAGAAAAGAAAGAATATTAAGAGCAGCAAAGGAAAAAGTACAGGTAACATATAAAGGCAGACCTATCAAAATTACACCTGAATTCTTCATGGAAACCTTCAAGGCCAGAAGGTCATGGATAGATGTTTTACAATTATTAAGAGAACACCGATGCAAGCCTAGGCTACTATACCCAGTAAAACTTTCAATCACTATAGATGGAGAAAACAAGATATTTAATGACAAAAACAGATTTTTCCAATACGGATCAACAAACCCAGCCCTACAATAAGTATTGGACGGAAAACTCCAACCCAAGGAAGTTAACTATGCCCACAAAAACATAGGCAACAGGTAATCTAATTACACCAGAAACCAAGGGTAAAGCAGAACAAATACATTGACAATACCACTGCCAACAACAAACCTAAAACAAACAAGCATCAACAATCAATGGTCCTTACTCACCCTCAACATTAATGGTCTTAACTTACCTATAAAAAGACACAGGCTAACAAAATGGATACGAAGACAGAATCCATCCTTCTGCTGCATATAATAAACACATCTAAGCTTCAAAGATACACATTACCTCAGGGTAAAGGGTTGGGAAATGATTTTCCAATCAAATGGAACCAAGAAGCAAGCAGGAGTGGCTATCCTAATATCTAACAAGTTAGAGTTCAAACCAAAATTGATCAAAAGAGATGAAGAAGGTCATTTCGTATTCATTGCAGGAGAAATCCATCAACACTAAGTCTCAGTTCTGAACATCTATGTCCCTAATACAAAGTCACCCACATTCACAAAAGAAACACTTCTAAACCTCAAAGCTCATATAAAACCTCACACACTTATAGTGGGAGACTTCAATACACCACTCTCAACACTAGACTGGACCACAATCAGAAACTCAACAAAGAAACAAAATAACTAACAGAAGTTATGTCTCAACTGGGGTTAAATGACATCTATAGAACATTCCATCCAAAGACAAAAGAATATACCTTCCTCTCTGCTCCACATGGAACCTTCTCTAAAATCTACCACATACTATGTGGCATAACAAACCTCAACAGAAACAAGAGAATAGGAATAGTCCCCTGTACCTTATCAGACCACCATGCTTTAAAATTGGAATTCAACAACAACACAAATAGCAGAACACCTGCAAAATCATGGAAACTGAACTATGTGCAATTGCACCACACATGGGTCAAAGAAGAAATAAAGAAATTAAGGACTTTGTAATATTCATTGAGAATGAAGACACAACATACCCGAATTTATGGGACACCTTGAAAGCAGTGCTACAAGGGAAGTTCATTGCACTAAGTGTCCATATTAAGAAAAGAGAGGATAGTCATATAAGATAATCGACAGCACAACTGAAAGCCTTAGAACATAGAGAAACAAACTCTCCCAATAAGAGTAGATGCCAGGAAATAATCAACTTAAGGGCTGAAATCAACCAAATAGAAACCAGGAAAACAATACAAAAAAATCAATGGAACGAAGAGTTGGTTTCTTGACAAAATGAACAAGATAGACAAACCTTTATCCAAACTAACAAAACAGCGGAGAGAGAACATGCAAATTAACAAAATCAAAAATGAAAAGGGGAACATAACAACGGACTCAGAGGAAATCCAGACAACTCTCAGGTCATACTTTGAAAACATGTATTCCACAAAAATTGAAAATTCAAAGGAAATGGACAAATTTCTGGATAACTATCTCTTACCAAAATTAAATCAAGAACAGACAAACAACTTAAATAGACCTATAACCCACAATGAAATAGAAGCAGTCATCAACAGCCTTCCAACGAAAAAAAAAAAAGTCCAGGGCCAGATGGATTCAGTGTAGAATTCTACCAGGTTTCAAGGAAGAACTAATACCACTACTCCTCAAACTGTTCCACAAAATAGAAACAGAAGGTTCATTGCCAAACTCCTTTTATGAGGCCACAATAACCTTGATACCCACAAAGGCACAACTAAGAAAGAAAACTACAGACCAATATCCCTGATGAACCCTGATGCAAAAATACTCAATAAAATACTGGGAAACTGAATTCAAGAATACATCAGAGAAATCATCCACCATGACCAAATAGGCTTCATCCCTGGATTGCAGGGATGTTTTAACATATGAAAATCTATCAACGTGATCCACCATATAAACAAACTGAATCAGAACAACCACATGATTTTCTCCCTAGATGCTGAAAAAGCCTTCAACATAATTCAAAACTCTTTCATTGTAAAGTTCTTGGAGCGATCAGGGATAACAGGAATATACCTAAACATAATAAGAACAATATACAGCAAACCAACTGCCAACATCAAACTGAATGTAGAGAAACTTAAGCCAATTCCTCTAAAATCAGGAACAAGACAAGGCTGCCCTCTTTCTCCATATCTCTTCAATATCATACTTAAAGTTCTAGCTAAAGCATTAACACAAAAAAAGAAGATCAACGGGATCCAAATTGGAAAGGAAGAAGTCAAACTGTCTCTATTTGCAGATGATATGATAGTTTACATTATCGACCCAATAAACTCTACCAGGGAACTCCTACAACTGATAAACACCTTCAGCAATCTAGCAGGATACAAGATAAACTGAAAAAAATCAGTAGCCCTACTTTTTTCAGATGTCAAAGAGACAGAGAAAGAAATCAGAGAAACATCACCCTTTACAATAGCCACAAACAACATAAAGTATCTTGGTGAAATTCTTACAAAACAAGTAAAAGACCTATACAATAAGAACGTTGTGGCTCTCAGAATGAAATTAAAGAAGATACCAGAAAATGGAAAGATCTCCAATGCTCTTGGATAGGTAGAGGTAGGATAAACATAGTAAAAATGGCAATCTTGCCAAAAGCAATCTACAGATTCAATGCAGTCCCCATTAAAATCCCACCATGACTCTTCACTGACCTTGAAAGGATAATAATCACCTTTACATGGAAAAACAAAAAACCCAGGATAGAAAAAACACTACTATACAATAAAAGAACTTCATTAGGCATCACCATCCCTGACTTTAATCTCTACTACAGAGCTATAGTTCTGAAAACAGACTGATATTGGCACAAAAATAGATGAGTAGACCAATGGAATTGAATTGAAAATCCTGATATTAACCCACACACATATGAACACCTGATTTTTGACAAAACACCTGTATAAATTCAATAAAAATTATACAATGGGGCAAGGACAGCATCTTCAACAAATGGTGCTGCACAATTGGATGAGAGCAGAAAGACTGCAGATAGACCCATGTCTGTCGCCATGCAATACTTAAGTCCAAATGGATCAAAGACTCAACATCATTCCAGCCAAATTGTACCTCTTAGAAGAAAAAGTATGATGTGCCCTTGAACAAATTGCTATAGGAGACTGCTTCCTGAACATAACTCCAGGGACACAGACACTGAGAGCAACAATTAATAAATGGACCTCTTCAAACTTAGAAGCTTCTGTAAGGCAAAGAACACAGTGGACAAGACCAAACGGCAGCCCACAGACTGGGAAAAGATTTTCACCTGTCCTGTATCCGACCAAGGGCTGATCTCCAAAATATACAAAGAACTCTTCAACTATGGTCATAGCAGCTCTATTTGTAATAGCAAGAACCACGAACAACCTAGATGCCCCTCAATTGAAGAATGGTTAATGATGTGGCACATCTACACAATGGAATACTACTCTACAGAAAAAATAATGGTGTCTTGAAATTCGCAGGCAAGTGGGTGGCACTTGAAGAAACCATCCTGAATGAGGTAACCCAATCACAAAAATAGGAACATAGTATGTACTCACTCATATATGGATTTTAGACCTATAGCAAAGTATCACCAACCTATATTTCACACCACCAGAGGAACTAGGTTACAAGGTGTATTTTAAGAGATTCACATAAAGTCCCTCACAGAACTGGGAAGGGAAAAGTCCACCAGAGCACAGGGGAAGTGGGAGGGGGCAGCGAATGGAAAGAGAAGTAGGATAAAGCGAGGGGGCAGAAAGAAAAACAAGTGTGTCTAGGAAGATTGAGTCCTGTTAGGAATAGAAGGCAGAAGAGAGAGAGAGAGAGAGAGAGAGAGAGAGAGAGAGAGAGAGAGAGAGAGAGAGAACATAAAAGAGGGAGCCAATATTTGTTTGAAGATAAAATTGAATGCAAAGAAATGTATAGAGAACTACAATACTGCTGCCAACTAACAATTTGAGCATCCTTTGAAAGGCTACCATAAATGCCCTCCCTTTCTGGATAGGGAGATCAACAACTAACTTATCCATGGAGCCCTCATCTAATACCTGTTGGAAACAGGAGCAAACACCCATACATAAACAGTGAGTCGAAGTAGAACCCAGATGCAGATGGATAGGGCAAGACCAGGCAGCAGAAACACATAGAGACAGCTTACCTGAACAAGGAGGAGCTAATCGGTCTGCAGTCCTAGCTGGGAAGCCAGCATGGGACCAATTCAAGTCCCCCTGAATACAGGTCTCAGATAGAAGGACTGAGCAGTCTAAGGGTCCTCAGACAGTGGAGTCAGGATGTTTCCCTGGTACACAAAAGGACCTTGCGATCACATCCTCCATGGAGGGAAAACTGCATTAACCTAGAGACAGGAGAGAAGCCCTAGTTCCTACTTCACATGTCCTGTCAGATCTATATGACCAAAAATATATATTTAAAAAAATAAAGAAAAAAACACTATAAGTAGAAACAAAATCATTTGCCGATTATTTTTTCTCACATTTGCTGGCCATGATATTTGACATTTAGTAAGTTACCTGACTTCATCATTAATGGGTTTTCTAACTCAGAATTGTTAATGATGACACAGCCTAAAGGATTGATACAAACAAACAAACAAACAAAAAACATGAGGAATTGTGCAGATGGAAAATATTTAAATATGATTATTAATAGATATATTTTCAGTGACATTAATGTAAATAAAAATTCATATTAAAGAATATCCTCCTTTATATGGACTCTATATCACCTAGAGTTCCACTGTGTAAGTTGCAATTATTTATTTAATGCAACTAAAATAGCATATGCTAATTGGCTATTCCATGTAGGGAGGTCAATCAGCTAAGACATACTCGTATTCTTATCCTAACATTCTGTGGAATCCACTGCATTGAGATGTAAATGAATTCCCACTTAAGATATTTCATGGGAGTTGTCATTCTGTAAATATAACAATATTGTGTCCAATGTAGACTGAAGAAATTCCACTTAAAACTTAACTAAAGCTAAAAAAAGTTTTTAGAAACAAAAGAACAGAGACATGCAAGCCTTCTTGATAGCAGCATGTTTCTCACTTGAAATCTGTTTTGCTAGAGACAAACAGAGACTTGTGTGTCTCTTTTAAGTGAGATTTCTGGCCTCAGCAAAAGCGGCAAAAAACTACAAGGCTTTAAAGAGCTCTGCTAACAAATTAATGGTGTGTATGAGAGCTGGCAATGGCAGTGACCACATCTCCAAGCTGGGAACATGCTGCTGGATGGCAGAGTAGACCAAGGCAGTGAACACAGCTCTCAGTTCTGGCTGTAAAGTTACCCACCACCATCTTGGATAGACCACAGCTAATGCAGCTGTAGTTTTCATTTTAGAAATGTTGTTATTTACCAGATAAAAGACTCATGGCCAGAAAAAGATAAAGATTTACAGTAAAGACAGATTCACATCAAGAAAATCCACTAAAGGTTTACAGGGTGTTTTAAAATATACGTAGGCTTGTGAGAGGAAAACAGGATAAAATAGTTTTTAAAAGACAGGGAGTAGCTAAGTGTGGTGGCCCAGCACTCAGAAGACAGACGTAAGCAGGACTTTGTGATTTCAAAGTAAACCTGGTAAGCAGAGTTAATTCCAGGATAGATAAAAGTTTCACAGAGAAACCCTGTCTCAAAAAATGAAAAAGTACAAGTAAGAGAAATAGAGTAATAAAAAGTAAACTAAAGATGGATAGCACAGAGAAACTTTGGATACTATATGCTATTCTGTTGTCTTAAAAATGCTTGACTGATGAGGAAATAACAACAATTGTTAAAAGAAATGCTGGTGGATTAATGTAATTTATATATTTTAAAAGTGCTTTGATTCCAAAATTGAAGAATAAGGACAGGTTACTTGGGAAAGGATTTCTATTTTTGTTTCCACAGAAAATGAAACGCTGTGGATTCCTTCCAGACTAACATGGTTTGATCAAGCCAGACCCCCTGAAGCACTGTCCCAGGTGATCCAATTGTCAAAACAGCTGGGACAAAGCAGCCTTACAGATTACAGTTAAGATTTCTGCATCTTCTTAGGATCCCCATGAAAGTGCCCTCTACCAGGAGGAAACAGTTTTGAAATAATGACACCCAACCTCCCAAATATTGTTTATACATGTTTGTTTTCATTTAAATGGCATTGGTTATAAATGGTTAATAATCATTACACATATCTCTTTAAAGGGAAAAAGGGTGACTATGGTATAGATATGAATACTTTGCATTGGAATGAATTTTCATTTATTGATATAATTTAAGGTCAATTTTGTGATGTGTGTATTTCTCCTCTTGTTTAGGTATTGTGTTTATATAGCTCATTTAAAAATGTAATGTATAATTTATCACAGATTATAGATAATTATCTAGATAGTCATAAATTAGAGTTAACTTAGGATTTCTAGTTATATAGAGATGTATGTGAGATGGATAAGCATTCTTCAAACCTTTCAAAGACCTGCAGAATATGGCATTTAAAGTGGGTTAGGGTTTTTCTTAGCAGTGAGGCACAACCTCTCCTGGCAACATCACCTTTGCTAGGAAGGAAGATGGACATCAAAGAACCTTGTTACGGAGTTTGCTTTCAATATGGCAAGATTCTGCTCTTGTCTGGATTGTTTGATTTTATGCTGTATAAACTGGACATGCAGGACCCACACAAAAATGACTGCTGATTCAAGATGGACATTTCTACAGAGTTCCTGCTTCATGGAAGAGTCTGCCAGGCAATCTCCAGGACACAGAGGAAAGTGACTGACAAACTGCCAATACAAGAAGACAGTTTAAAGTTTCCTGCTTTGATGAAGAGTCTGCCAGACACAGTATGGACTGTGGGATGAAGATGGAAGATTACAGAAGAACTTCGGGTGACTGAGCAGGTCAGTTGTCTTTGTCATTTCTAGAGTTTATATATTGTCCTTTTGTTGTCTTTGAGGGAGTTGAAGACAAATATTTTTGGTTATAGATTTCCTTAGTTATGTTTAAAGATAAATTACATAGACTTAATACACTAACTGTGATTCTTATTTGATAACTATTATGTGATATATTTGCTATGCTAAGGTTAAAACCCTTCTTTTTATTTCAGACAGAACAGAGGAGATGATGGGAGATGTCATTCTATAAATATGTTTCCTGTGTTGGTTAATGAATAAAGCACTGTTGTCCAATAGGAAAGCAAGATAGGCAGAACTACGACAAGGAGTAAAAAAGGGAGTTTTAGGTAGGAGATCCAAGATAGAGGATGGAGAGGTAGAACACTACACCCTCCCTCCTGTAAGATAAGACCACGTGGACATTTAGATTAATAGATTAATAGGGTTAATATTTAAGACAGACCTAGCCAGTAAGTAACACTAGTAACAGGCCAACAGAATTATAACTAATACAGTGTTTCTGTGTATTAATTGGGGCTGGCTTGGTGGTGGGACCAGACCACCAGGGAAAAACTACTCATAAAAGATATTGACATTAATTTATTCCTATTAAAAACAATATTTTAAATTATTATAGTGAACATTTTTAATCTTAATTTTTATTATCATTAAGGGATATAAAATAACCTAAAATTACATATTTGTATGATAATCTTATTATTACATTGATAAATGCAATTAGTATTATCTTTTAGAATGAATTTCCCCCTTTCTTATTTGTTTTGGTAGTAAAAGCACCTAAAATATTAATATCACAGATCACATATCATTCCGATGGCATACCTGCACATATCTGCACAAAGTTAAAGCCTGAGTCTGCAAGAAAGCTGTCATTTTTATTTCATCCTGGTCCCAGGATGGACCCATATATGACTTCTCCATCATCTCCTGCCTTCGGGTTTGGGTCCTGATTTCTTTCAATGATGAGCAGTGATGTGGAGATTTAAGTCAAATAAACTCTTCTCTCCTGGAGTTGTTTTGTTTATGGTGCTTCATCGTGGCAATTGAAACACTAAGATAAGTTGGTATGGAATGGGGTATGGCTGTGAAAGACATGGCCATATTTGCAGGCATATTGTGGAAGTGCTTTGGAATGTTCATCTAGAAAAGCTATTCTGTGAGAGCTTGGAAGATGAGAATGTTGATAGTGATGCAGATGATGGATTTCTGGCTTGTGACATTTCAATGGGAAATTCAAAGTATCTATCAGGTGTGTTCTATTCAGATGCAGTCTTTGGTATTTAATTTAATTATTACTAAAATTATGTTGTGATTGAGTTTATAAAGACTGTGGAACTTTAAAATTTACTTATGTTTTAATGTGAATAAGCTAAATAATAAAAGAAATATATAGCATAATAATGATGTGTTTGTGTCTCAATTTGACAAAAGCTAATTGTGCTGGTTAGTCTTATGTTAACTTGACACAAACTGGAGCTATCTGAAAGGAATGGAACTCAATTGAGAAAATGTCTCATTAAGATGCAGCTGTAAATCATTTTCATAATTAGTGATTGATGGAGGAGCACCCAGCCCATTGTGCTCTCCCTGAACTGGTAGTCCTGGGTTCTGTTGGAAAGCAGGTTAGTAAACTGAGATGAGCAAGCCAGTAAACATGGCCTGTGTATCAGCTTCTGCCTCCAGGCCTAGCCTTGTTTGAATTACATACCTGTTGCCCTTATGATGGACTAAGATGTAGACATGTAAGACAAATAAACCCTTTCCTCTCCAACTTACTTTTTGTTATGATGTTTCATAACAGCAATAGTAACCCTTCCTAAGACACAGAAAATCCTACTATATTTTTCTGGCTTCTATTGGGCACCTATGTGCATGTGGTGCACATATATTTATTAATCACAAATGCATGCATATATGTGTAAATGCATAATATATATTCCCCTGATTAGTCTGGGTCATAAAATAATTCCTGGTTAAACTAATATGATAATTTGTTTATATTATTTTTTACCACATCATATTTTCAGGTTTGTTAGAATTACAAGAAAAATATATCTTCAGAACTAGATAAGTCATACTTTTAATACATATATAAAACATATGGATACTATTTACAGTGTTACCACTTTGAAACAATAACCTGTACACATATGTATATTTTCAAATATTTATTAAATACATATGTGCCTTTAATTAACTATTTAGTATAGTCTAGAAAACACATATGAAGTTCATCTGAAGAAGTGTTACTTTTTAGTAGAAAAATTAAAAGTTGAGAATGTTGGAGTAAATACTATTTAATAAATACTGAGAAATATGTAAGTTTGGTAATTAGCTCATTACTATTCTGTTTTTAGCATACCATTTCATTTGTAGTTGTCCTAGTTTTCAGATTTATTTATTATGCTGCAAATAAACTGATTTTTACAGTGCTCCAAAGTAACATGTGTCAATTTCAAAGAAAAGTAAAAACATTAGACAGGTACTTGAAATGTTAATATTAAAGACTGGATCTGAAAATTCATCCAAAAATAGAAGAGCATAACAGGTTATTGAGAATGATTCTTATATCTGATAAAACAATTTAACTTAGAAAGTTTGCATAATAGAGCTTAAAAATTTTTATATTGGGTGTTGAATGAGTTCAGATTCTAGATATGCAAATAAATATGTTGCTGCATCTCCTTGATAGATTTTAAACAACTCAGTAAAATATACATGAGTGTCAGAGGCAATGTTTCTATAGACATTCCTAAAAAGATATATGGAGTTTATGTTAGTTGCAAGTACCTACATTTTTTGTTAAAATTTGATTGTGAGATAAATATAGTGATGAGAATATTAATCATGTAATGAGATTTCTACTTAGCATAGAATAGTATTATGCACTCATAAAGGTCAATATTAAAACTTGCAGAGCAAATTGACAATATTTTAAATAAGCTAATAAAAACACACTGTTATAATTTAAAGTTTGTTTTAAAAATAAATGTAACTATAAATGACATTTAAAGTGACTGAGTAATCATATGAAAAATGACTACTATACATTAATTTACATTCTACCACACTAATTCTAATTTTTTATTTGTTTTAAATATTTTGTTATTAGGATGCTGAACTTTCATTAATTGTATAGCAATTAGGCTATTTGAAAACAAAATTTATGTGTAGTATCTTCAAGAATGATGTCAAGCTATAGTCATTATTTCAAATACAGCACACCTTAAAATAAAAATGAATAATAAAAACATACTGAAGCAATTAGTATCATGGCAATTGGAGTGTGTTCAAGGGAAAAAAAAAGAAGACAGCAGAAGCTACAGTATTATAATAGTCTAAAGAATTTTATACCAGAGAGTGTATTTCGGTTGAATAAATGAAAATAAATCTCTAATAAGGCAAAAATGTCATTAAGGTTTGCACGAAACACACACTTATTGGAGCTAAGACAAAGGAAAAATACAAATGAAAAAACGTTTTCACATATGGATACCATGCATCTATTTCTGTAAAGATAAATCATCAGCAAGATGAAACAGTGTTGCTGACACTATTACAAGTTTAAAAAGAAATTAGGAAAAACAAATGTTACTTGGCTAACATATTCAGAGGAATGCTTACATATAAGTAAAATTATATTTGTAACAAATTGAAGTTTATTTTAAACAACCATTTAATCATTGCAAAAATAGAAAAAAAGTTTTTGAAATATTAAATAAAAACAATCACTAACTAAATGAATTCAGTTTTCTTGTTTGTCAAGTCAGAAGTTTTGAAAACTTAATTAGCTGAGAGGACATTCACAGATTAAACTTTATAATTGATACTATGATGATTAAAGTTTTTTTTATCAACTTTCTGTATTCATATTTACATATAATCAGTGTCTGATTTTATATATATATATATATATACATATATATATATATTTCTCATTATTTTGATTTTATTAATGCATATGCAATTGTAGAGTTTCAAAATGGTTGTACTAATGAGAGTGGCAAAATACAACAAAAATACCATAGACTTAAAAGCTTTGTCAATTTATTTCTCAATTTCCAGGATTGGGAAAATATTAAATAATGGTTTTGCAGAAGTTCTGCACTCTAATTCATAGGGGTGTCTTCACATGTTGAAGTGATTTTGGAGTGATTTGGGAGTAATTGTCTTAGCTCAGGTGAATTTTTCTTGAGAGTTTAGTAAATTAATCATATGTCTACACTCCTCATTTTTGAGGATACCTATACTCTGACTCAGGACTGCTTGTTCATTCCCATTGAATACCACTCCAATTTCTATGAAATTATATTCATAAGACTTATGAAATATAGAGCAATCTCTACCTTTCCAAGGTCCCATTTACTACACATTAGTGAGATTTCTCTTATTAATATAAAGTAACAGATTATAGAAATGTATCTATGAGCATATAAATGGAAACCATCACTGTGACCATTATATGCATAATTTGAGTTTTTCTATTCCAGCTTAGCATAAATTCTTTTTATGTTTTATAATGAATCACCTGTTAGGTTTTTCTTGTCAAGGCATGGCGCTCTCTGGCACTTATCTATGTCATGGTGGCCTCAGCTGGCTTCACTTTTAACCAGTGTGAGAATCTCAGAAAACAATTATTCTTGTTGTAATGAAACTCCTATCTCATAAACTGGTATAGTGTCATGATTTATAAAAGTTTACAATTATAATTGGAGCCTCACTACACTATTCTCCACATCACCTCTTAATACATGTGTTTGTGGGAAACACAGCTAGTAAATTTCTAAGGTTCCTTCCTCATTGGAAAATTTATTTCCATCAAGTATCTGATTGATTTCCCTTGTCTTCAAAACTTTGATCATTTATCATCACTGTCATGCTATCAATGCTTTTCATTATTTCCACTTTCTTTAGGGCTTATGCATCTGTCTCTATTTCCTCTGTTCTTTCTGTACCATAGGAAAGGTGTTTCATTTATCTATCTGTGCTATTTGCTTTCAACTGTGGTTTTAGTTTTCATGACAAGTCTTGCAGGGGCTTCATGATCCACACAAAATCAAGAAACCTTACAGTTTCCAAGGAATGTTACAGCATGCTTATTTATGTTGTCCTTTGAGCAACTGATCATAACAGTGATATTTTCAGGGAAAAATCTTCACCCCTTTGACACGATGTGAAACTTATCTCCTGTGGTAGAAGTGGCAGTTATTGAGATTATCCTTGATTAAATGAAAAAAAGCGGTGTTCTTATACTTCCAAGGTCATGACAATTATAATTCAATGCTTATAATAAACCAGTCCTCTAGATAATTACTGTCACCTATTGTTTGATATGTCAATTGCAGGAATAAATACATTGCTATGCTATGGAAAGTTTTATAGGACTGATAAATTCTTGCAAGGTAGATCAAAGCTATTTTTTCTGACTTCTTCCATCAAAAGCATTGAATATGACTGATCAAATCCAAACATATTATTATTATAATGGCAATAGGTTTTGTGGACAAAAACATTCAGTATCTTATTGAAAAAAATCTATAGAGCAATTTTTAAAATAAAAATATTCCTGTTAGAATTGGAATATTATTGCTAAAATGAGTAAGAATAAAATCATTTTTATTGTAAACAACTAACTTATAATATTCAGAATAAAAAAGACCCCATTAGATTATTGTCTGTCTGAAATGCCTCAGGGGCTCTGACAGTGTTCGAATCAAGTTTTCTCTCTTTGTATAAATACTAGCAATGACAACTGTTTTTTATTGATTGCTGTGCTTTGACAGACATCATTCTATATATTAACATAAATAACAACATGTATACTTACCAAGGACTCTATATTATGTGACAGTTAGGTAATGTATTGAATAATTATAAAATGTCTTCCCAATATCTTCCTAGTGAATGACAAATATGAAGTTGGTAACCAAATGATTCAAAAAGTTTTTGTTGGGGAAAATCATAGAAAACCATTTCATCACACATGTCCTGTGTGTGTGTGTGTGTGTGTGTGTGTGTGTGTGTGTGTGTGTGTGTGTGTTAATGGGGGAATTCCAGAAGCATGAAATAGTAGGAAAGAAAAGATACATATAATTATTTGTTTTCTTTTTTGAAACGTGTACTCAATTACTCTTTATAGTTTAACAACACAATTTGAGTCCTGTTATATAATCCTAAGGGCCAGTTAGATAGGTATGTGAAAGAGAATGTGCAACCGGCAAAAATCGGTTTAGAAAATTGAAGCAAAGGAATGGAATAATTGGGAATAAACAGCAATGGCAAATACACCTGTACTACTATTTCTCAAAGACAGAAAATAAGAAAGTGAGAAGTTTATGTCACTTTTGCCAGTTTCAAGAAGGGAAAACATGCTTTAAAGTTAATTGAACTTTAAATAAAAGGTTCTACTACTCCCAGTATTTTATTTTTTAACAGATATAAATAGGAAATGAAATTTTCATGGTTGCAGAAATATGCCAGAGTGTGACTGGTGATTGTCATATGTATACACACATATATAGAGGTATGTGTGCGTGTGTATGGTATAAAGAAGACAATTTGGTCCATTAATATACATCAGTTTACTGTGTGGCCTAAAGTTGATAAAGATAAAATGCAAATTTGACAATTTTAAAGGAAAACATAAAAGCACATGCAGAATATGAAAAAATGAAAAAAGAGCATAGAGTATCAAAAATTAAATGAATTATAATATTTTATGTCATAACAATAACATTTCAGGAAAGAATGTGCACTATTAATATTAATGTAACCAGAAGACATTCTCTAACTTACTGTGAAGCTCTAAATTCACTCATCAATTTTGGTTTTGAAAGATGGATTAAAATGTTGATTGCATTACAACATGTCAATGAACTCTGACATCAGAATGGGTGGTTGTTCTTATGTCTTTAGTGGATGTGTCTGAGTATAGTATTGATTGCAGAGAAGGGTTGTGAGACTGGAGAAAGCATTGTCATGGAAAGAGAAAGGTAAGCCTGCCACTATACATTCTTCAGTGATGATGCAGATAACCCATAAACACAGGGAGGGAAATTCTGTGCATGTTTGTTCTTGAGAAAAGGGCATCAATGGCAGTTCTCTATTTAAGATAATAAAGGGAATTGTTACTTATCTTCAATTTATGTATGTCCTGTAGTATTATACAAAGTCCAGGAAATTAGAAAATTTACAAAAAAAGGAACTTTCTCCTTGCTTGCAGCTTTTTCTGCTGTGCAGTGGCTCTTGGCAGGTACTGAATTCAAACATGGATTGTGTTTGTAAGGTGTTGCAATATCAGGTGTTGAAACTTCATGGCAGTGTAAAGTCATTAAGAGACAACTAAGACAGAAAACTATCTCTCTAACCCCATGAGCTAGATTAGGACTTTTCAGAATCAAGCTTCATGCAACATTTGTCTCTTTTACCCTCCACAAGGCATCCCTCTCATCAAGACTGTAGCAAGATGAGATCACAGAAGCAGAGGGAAGAGTTCTGAACAGCTATACCTACTGCATCCTTTTTTATTATTATTTTTTTGTTTTTGTTTTGTTTCAAATACTAAAATACAATACTTGGATAGAAGACAAGATTGTTTCAAGTTTTCTCTACTTCTTTTTGTTACATTTGTTGCTGTAGTTTGTGTGTTTTTAGGGATTGGTCTCTATAAATAGCTCTGTTCAGAATGTCTTGTCTTGTGCCAAGGAATGCATTACATACTTTTCTTCTATCAGATTCAGCATATCTGATATTATGCTGAGGATTTTTATCCATTTAGAGTTGAGTTCCTCTGAGAGTGATGAGTATGAATATATTTACTTTTTTCAGCATGCAGCCATCTAGTTTAACCAACATCATGTGTTGAAGGTTCTACTTTTCCTGTCTGTATTTCTGTCTTTATGAAAAATCAGATGACTGTCTTCTAGCTGCATGCTTTTCCACTTGTGACTCTATGCTCATCCATGCTGCTGTCATTCATGGAGGCTTAGCACCTGCTACATGTAGGTTCCTTAACATACTCTCTTACCTCAGTTGTACAGGGCCTTTGCATGATGTGATGGATTAGAGGGTCCTAATGTTTCCTAAAACTAACAACACAGCCAGGCACACAGACAGACTAATCTGGAAGGAACAAAGGCATCAGTAACAGAATAGACACCCACAACAGACAAAACAAACAGGAAACAGACCACAAACTGCAAATAGAGTACACATACTTGGGGGAAAGAAGAGAATACAAATGTAGGGTCCCTCTTAGTTAAACCACTCCTAGTTAAGTCTTTTCTCAATGTATCATTTGATATCAGTTAAATACTTAGTATTGTTAACCAGACAAAAGGAAAAATCTATGAAAGGCTAGATAATAAAAGTGCTGCTCTCCTAAATGGTTATAGTAATAACTATTAAACTGCCCCCTATGTTCTTATCTATATGTCCACAGATTAGTGCATTTCTCATCCCTCAAAATGAAGCTCCTTTTTTCAGAAGATGCTGATTAATATTCAGACCCACAACTGCTTAGTGTGCAGAGGTCAATAGACTATGGTGTATGTTCATCTGTAAATGGTACATGTATCTTATTTCATTTCTCTAAATGTCAGAGATCACTGTATAAGAGATATAGAAAGAGTACAAGAGGCAGAAATAGTGGATGTCTGCCATTGAAGAGGAGTTGCTGGTTACGACAGTTCCAACACACACATGAACTTAATATTACTGTGAATGGATGCTCAAGACCAGTGACAAGCTCAAGAGCAGATTGCAAAGTTCTATCCCTAGTTGAAGAACTATTGAAATTGATGAATGCTAGGAGAGTGAGAGTCAGTTTTCTTAGGAATACATTTCATGAGAGGGTACTTTTATTACAATAAATGGTCCTTACATTCAGGAACATACTTGCAGTAGTAAGAAGACTCAGAAAGTTTAAAAATAGAAACCACACGAAGTTGACACAGGATGCATGTAAGGAGTTAGGGGAAGAAATTGACAGGAAGGAATGTGGGGTAGATTTGATCCAAATACAGTCCATGGTAAATAAAATTCCCACACAATTTAAAAACAAAACAACTTAAGAAGATTAGAGATGGAGAATAGCACTTATGTTCTGTGTTCCACATGTTTTTAAAAGAAAAACAGAGAGATACTGTTTTTTATGTACATTGCCATGGATTTTAGCAAGACTACAAACATAGATATTCCATATGACAGATGGATTCATTTACTGAATTCAACAAATTTAATTGAAAATAAACTTGTAGGCATTTTTTTTCTGAATCTGTAAAACAGATTACACAATGATAACCAGATGCAAAGCTTGAGGGCACATATGGCCTCTTCTCATGTGCAGTTTTGTGTGTTTTTGCATCTCTCCATCGAGCAGAGATTAAGAACATGAATTTGCCTTGCATATAGCTGAAAGGAGGATAACGCTGCTTTCTTGTGTCCCCATATGAGGAGACACAACATCATTTGATGCTTTGAGATGTGACACAAACCATACTGAGCTGTGATCATCAATTAATGTGAGGATATCATTCTAAAGTCAAGGTATAATTCCATTTTTTTCTGCATTTCTCTGTTGAATACAGAACCATGAGCTTCTATGGAAGTGTAAGTCAAATGTATTATAAAAGGCCCATGATAAAATTGCCAATATATACTGAAAATCCCTGAAACTATCAACAGTAATGTGTTTGAAAAAAATTATCATGTGCTTCATGAAACGAAATTTAAAATAAAAGCTGATTGTGAGTTGTCTTATTTTAAGTTGAAAATAATGGCATGTTTTACCAAAAGTTAGACACAAATGTTAGTATTTTGTATGATAAATAAGTGTTTGCTTTCATTTTCTTATCAATGCCCATTTCTCTTCTCTTCCATTTTGCCACCCATCTTTCTTTCCTTCTTTCCAACCTTTCTTCCCTATACTTATTATCTCCCTGTCTTGCATGATACTTTGAAAGAATAAGTAGTAGATGTAATCTTTTTTAGAAACAATACTTTTTAAAAATGAAACCATCATTTTTTAAAATCGATTCCTTTCTCATACAATTTTTCCTGATCACAACTTTGCCTTCCTCTACTCTTCCAAGTTCCTCCATACTTCACCTCTCCTACAAATCCACTCCCTTTCTGTATCTCATCAGAGAAGAATAAGCTTCTAAGAGATAACCAAACAAGACAAAATAGAATGTAAGGTAAAAACAAAGCCAGACGAGGCCACTCAAAAGAAGAAATAGAGCCACAATATCAGACAGAACAATCAGAGAGCCACTCAATCACACATTCAGAGTCCCAAAAAATCCTAAACTGAAAGCTATAATGTATGTATGTATGTATGTATGTATGTATGTATGTATGTATGTATATATGCAGAAGACATGGCATGCAACCATGTAAACCCTGTGCTTACTTCCTAAGTCTCTGTAAGTTCATATAATCCTTTCTTAGTTGAATCAGAGTTCCTTATTCTCCTGGTATCCTCCATCCTTATTAGCCCTTACATTCTTTCTGCCTCCTTTTCCATAGGGTTCCCTGAGCTGTGAAGGGGAGGGATTTGATGGAGACATCTTATTTAGGGCTGTGTGTTCCAAGGACTTTCTGTCTATGGTCTATGACTGTCTCTCTGTCTCTGCTTCTCTCTCTCTCTCTCTCTCTCTCTCTCTCTCTGTGTGTGTGTGTGTGTTGTGTGTGTGTGTGTGCATGTGTGTGTGCATGTAAGGTCTGGATCTTATCTTTGCAACTTTTCCCATCTGCTTTAGGAGGAAGTTCCTCTGATAATGACTGAATAAGGAATTGATTTATGAGTACAGTAAAATATCATTACAAGTCATTTAAATTATATTCTTTTTTCTATGGTTCTTTTTTATTTAAATTCTCTTTCATATTATATACCTACAACAGTTCCTCTTCCCCTCACCCTCCACCAATCCCCCTCAATCCACCTCAGAGTGGGTAACCTTCCTTGGGGAGTCAACAAAGTCTGTCATACCAATTTGAGGCCTCCAGGTTCCTACCCCCTGTATCAAGGCAGAGCAAGGTATCCAACTATAGGGAATGGACTCCAAAAAGTCAGTTTATGTACCCTGGATAGGTGTTGGTCCTACTGCCAGCTCCCCCACAATAGATTAAGCCACATAACTGTCAACCACATTCAGAAGGCCTAGTTCAGTCCCATGCAGGTTCCCCAGCTGTCTGTCCATTGTTCATGAGCACCCACTAATTAGGTTGGCTGCTATTTGTGGTTTTTCCCCAACATGGTATTAACCCATTCTTGTTCATATGCTCCCTCCTCCCTCTCTCCACCTGAACTTCTGGAGCTCATCCCAGTACTTGGCTGTGGGTCACTACATCTGCTTCCATCAGTTACTGAATGTAGGTTCTATGATGACAGACTAGTCACTAATCTAATTAAAGGGGAAGGCCCATTAAGGCACCCTTTCCATTATTTCTAGGAATATTAGCTTTGGTCATGCTTGTGGATTCCTGGGAATTTTGCTAGAACCAGGTTTCTCCTTAACCCCATACCTATCTATTTTAAGATATCTCTTTAATTGTTCATTTTCTCCATCCCTCCTTCATCAGTACCATAGTTAGTGTGAGTATGTGAGAGTATCTATCAATAATAGTGACTTCCCAAAACTGAGAAGGTTCTGTAAGGCAAAGGATACAGTCAATAAGACAAAACAATAGACACAGAATGGGAAAAGATCTTCAGAAACCACACATCTGACAGAAGGCTGTTCTCCAACTTATATAAAGAACTCAAGAAACTAGACACAAAAATATAAAATAATTCAACTGAATGGAGGTACAGATCTAAAGAAACTCAAATGGCCAAATGACATTTAAGCAATTGCTCAACAATCAAATTAAAGCAATAGTGAGACACCATCTTATACTTAGCATAATGGATATGATAAAAAATACTGATGAAAGCTTATGAAGATGAGAATGTGGGGTAGGGAGAACACTCCTCCACTGTTGGTGGGAATGCAAATTTGCACAGCCACTTTGAAAATCACTATGGCAGTTTTTCAGAAAGTTTGGAATCAACCTAACTCAAAACCCAGCAATAACATTCTGGGGCATATATCCAAAGAATACACTATCATACCATAAAGATACTTGGTCAACTATGTCCGTCGCAGCAAAATTTGTAATGTTACCCAGGCTGCAATTCACAACCCCAGAGAAGTGTTTTATTCATTAACCAGTATGAGAAACATATACAGAAGGACATCTCCCATCATTGCTGCAGGTTATCAAATGCTTCATCCATCACTTTTAATTGACTTATTAACAACTGTGACATGAAATTTAAAAAATCCAGTATTGGTACAAGGATAAATTTGTTTAAAAATGATGTGAACTCCGAAGTTTATCTCTGAGAGCCTGGCTTAAATCAATGCTAGTGTTTGCAAAACATGGATTTATTTTCAACTTGAGCACCCAAAACACATAAAACACACAATCACATGGATAGATACACATCCATAATAAATACACACGAACATACATACACACACAAAAACACATACAGCGATGCATGCATTGCACAAATAGAAATCCACACTCTATAGGTACAGTCAAGAACTAAAATAAATATGAGAGAATATTTTCTCCACTTTTATATTTTCATCACTTGTTTATTTAAATTATTTATACTTTCTTGGTTTTGCTTTCTAAGTCAGAACTTCAAAACAATCCTTCTAAAATATATTGTTTCAATATATCACTCACATTAATTTAAGCTTTAATTAAAATATTTTATACACAAATCAAAATAATAATAGTTTTCCTTTTGATATTTTTATATTTTCTTATTTATGAGCAATATTTCAATCATTATCTAACATTATATACTACAACTTTCTAAGTACACCATCATTTTCATAACCTACATGCTCTTTAATCTCTTGAATCTAATTTTTGTTCCATAAGTTAAAGTTAAGTTATGCACCAATAGTACCAGCATTATATAATAACAAACACTGTACTTAAATACACATGCACACACAGAGAAATGCCAGCAGTGTGTAATTATATGCACACACACACACACCACAGGGGCATGCCCCTCATCAAATATGTACATATTCTTTAGAATTGGCATTCTGAACATATATTCAAAAGGTTTGTATGTACTTTCATGATGTAACCAGCAACAAATATCCACTATCATGAACCAACTCTGTCATCATGGTTTGCATCTCTGTGACATGAGCAAAAATAGCCCTTTCTTCCATACAAAATGGTCTGAGGGCCATTTTCAGAATTTTAGAGGTAACTTCACACATTTGATACCCTTTAGAGAAAAACAAATATAGCTCTGAACTGAATTTCTTCAAATATAGACTTTAAAGGTCTAAATATACAGTTTTACATAAGTCATAGACAGAAATTTCTTTGTCATAGCATTTAGAAAACTAATAATAGAGTTTAGTGATCTTATCATTACCCTTGACATAATGTCAAACTAAAATTTCCATGAATGAAAGCTTTCAATTCATAACATTATATATGTGTTAAGCTTTTGATATATGTCTCAAATACTTCTATTGCTAAGTCTTTATCAGTAGAAAAGCACAAACTCTTAAACATTAGTGTGGAGGTTTAAACATAGATCTTTGTGGTCACTAAAGATTCATGCAAGCTTTTGGATTATCATCTCTAGATAGTATGTATGTTATATGCCTTGTTTGAATGTGCACTTTACCATAGTTTGTGAAAAGATTTTTAAAATGTTTATTTATTTTGTACAATAGAGTGGCAATCACATGATAACCACATTTCAATCTCTTGACTCTCTGACCCAGGTACACTTTCTTTACTGTGGCACAGGATACAAAATATTTTGTTGTTTCTAGTGAATAATATATAAGTGTAAATATATTTCAGAAAAGAATGATAATTAACACTTGTTTCTATCTTTTCACTTTTAGTTTCTTGTGCTATTATTTTCAAATTGATTCATATCATCCCACCCCCATACTCATGCCTTTTATCTCTCTTTATGAAACAATGAAGCAATCAAAAAAAGGCAAAATAATCAGACTAAGGAAGAAATAACAGAGAAAACACGTGAAGCACAGACACACATACATACATACATAACACAGATAGAGAGAATAAATAGCAACATAGATAATAAATATACTGTGTTAGGGAAACATATATTGTGTAATTCCTAAGACATACCAATTTCCCTAAGACACAGACAAGATCAGAATCCCACAGGAGTTATGTAGAAGACTGGGTGAATGTGCCATCTGAACTGAAGCTGAAAATGCCAATGGAATTAAAAGATGAAGACATGAAATGGAGTGAGAATATTTAGACAGAATTAGAAATCATTAATGTCATTGAACAGAACACTAGCAATCCCAGCTGATTGAATTGGAGACTTTTTTTGTTCTTTCATGAAAGGGCAGATTTAAATTAGAGCTTTGCTACTTGTTTCAATCCAGGTGTATATGTAATACCAATGAATGTATTATACTGATGGTATATATTAACAGTCTAGGAGTTCTGAGTTATGCTAATCATAGCTTAACTCATTATCTTTATTCCAAGATCAAGCATATATAGGTATTTAAGACATTCGTGTATGTTTTAATTTGAGAGACGATAAGCTATACAGATTCCCTGGTACTCATTATCCCATGCTTATTTATCAGTAACATTAATACATTAATAATGGCCACCCTACCAAAACCAATCTCCATATTAAATACAATCTGCATCAAAATCCTAATACAATCCTACTGTCTTTGAAAGAACAATCAACACCATATGGAAAAAGGATAAAAAAATCAGAAAAGTTAAAACAACCCTAAAAATAATTATGGAACTGCTGGATGTATAATCATCCCTGATTTCAATTTATACAATTATACGTAGTAATAAAAACTACATAGTATTAGCACAAATATAGACACATTATCAATGGAATTGAATTGAATATCCATATGTGAATGCAAATGATTAGAATACATGATTTTTGATAAAGATATAAAAATAGATGATTAAAAGACAGCAAATCCAACAAATTGTGTTGGTCAAACTGGATGTCTACATATACATTACAAATAGATCCATATTTATCACTCTGCATAAAGTAAAGACTTCAGCATGAAAACAGGTATAGTATACCTAACAGAAGAGAAAGTGGGGGAATATTCTTGAATGCATTGGTACTGGAGATGACTTTTTGAAAAGAATGCTGATAAGACAGGCACTAAGATCAATAATTCGTTAATGAGACTTCATGAAACTGAAAAGCTTCTGCAAGGCAAAGGACAATGCCATTCAGACAAAGAAACAGTCTACATAATGGGAAAAGGCTGTTTACCAACTCAACATCCAATTACAGGACTAATTTCCAAAATATAAAAAAAAAAATTTAACCAATTAAAAATGAGGTATAGATGTCTCTCTTAGGGTTCCCTTTTTCCTTTCTTTTCTAGTGGTGTGAATTGTAGGCTTTGATTCCAAAATTTAAGTTCAAGGATAAGTTACTGGGGAAAAGGATTTCTATTTTTGTTTCCACAGAAAATGAAAAGATGTGGATTCCTTCCAGACTAATGTGGTTTGATCACAGAACACCTGAAACAGAGTACCAGGTGATCCTACATTCAAAACAGCTGGACAAAGCAGCCTTACAGACTACAGCCAGGATTTCTGAATCTTCTTCGAATCCCCCATGACAGCACCCTTACCAGCAGGAAGTAGTTTGGAAAGAACGACACCCAAATTCACAAATATTGTCTATAAATGTTTGTTCTCATTTAAATGGACTTGGTTATATAAAATAAATAAAAAAACATAAAAAATAATAGAATTGTAGGTTGGTAACCCTTTACTCTATGTTAAAATCCATATATGAGAGATTACATACTATGTTTTTTTTGTGACTGTGTTACCTCACTCAGGATGATGTCTTCTAGTTCCATCCATTTCCCTGTGAATTTCAGGATTCCATTGTGTATTTCCAATGAGTAGAACTCCATTGTGTAAATGTACCACATTTTCTCCATCCATTCTTCCGTTGAAAGACATCGAGGTTGCTTCCAGGTTCTGGCTATTACAAATAATGTTGCTATGAACATAGTTGGACAGATGTCCTTGTTGTATGAATGTGCATCTATTTGGGTATATGCCTAAGAGTGGAATTACTAGATTTTGAGGTAGATTCCCATTTTGCTGAGGAACTGCCATAATAATCTCCTAAAGAAATGGAGGAGTGTGCCCCTTTCTCCTCATTCTCTCTGTCATAAATTGTCTTTGATGTTACTGATTTTAGCCATTCTGCCAGGACTAAGACTGTATCTCAGAGTTGTTTTGATTTGTATTTCCCTTATAGCTAAGGATGTTGAACAGTTTCTTAAGTGTCTTTCTGTCATTTTAGATTCCTCCATTGAGAATTTTCTATTTAGTTCTGTTACCACACTTTTTAATTGGATTATTTGGTGTTTTGGTAACTTGCTACTTGAGTCTTTGTATATTCTGGAAATCAGCATTCTGTCAGATGTGGAGTTGGTGCCTATCTTTTCCCATTCTGTGGGTTGCTGTTTTGCCTTATTTACTGTGTTATTTGCCTTATAGAATCTTCTCAGTTTCAGGAGATCCCATTTATTAATTTCAACCTCAGTGTTATGTTTAGGAAGCAGTTAGTCCCGTGGAGAACAGAAAGGGACATGATCTCCTGAGCCAATTGGGAGCATGGAGAGAGAGAAGAGGGAGTTAGAAGAAAAAGAAAAGGAGAAGAGCAGGGGAAATGTGGGCGTGAGGGAGCAGGATGATTGAGAGGGAAAGAATAGAGGAGAACAAGAAAAGAGATACCATAATAGAGGGAGCCATTAGATTTACAGAGAAATCTGGCAGTAGGGAAATACCCATAGATATACAAGGACAAAACCAAATAACAATTAAAGCAATCATGCCATTCCATGATGGGATTGATGACTACCTTATATACCATGCTAGAGCCTTCATCTAGTAGCTGATGGAAGCAGAAGAAGACAACCATAGCTGAACACTAGCTGAACTCCTGGAATCCAGTTACAGAGAGGGAGGAGTAATGAACAATGGGGTCAAGACCAGGTTGGAGGAACCCACAGATTCAATTGGCCTGAGCAAGGGGGAGCTCTTGCACCCCAGTCTGATAGTTTGGAAACCCAGACATCCTGAATGTGGGTGTTAGTTAGGAGGACTTGGCAGTCTATGGGGCCTCTACTAATGGATCAGTATTTATTCCTACTATAGGAAGGAACTTTGGGTGCCCATTCCACATAGAGGGGTATTTTCTCAGGGTAGACACATGGAGGAGGTCCTAGGCCTTATCCCAAATGATATGACAGACTTCGAAGACTCACCATAGAAGCATCACCACCCGTGGGAAGCAGGAAGGGGATGGGATGGGGTTTGGTGGGGATGATAGGGGAGAATGGGAGAGTGAGGGAACTGGGATTAATATGTAAAACAATCTTGTTTCAAAGTTAAATAAAAAAAGGAAAAGAAAATAATGGGGGTATAGATATAAACAGAACAATCTTAATAGAGGATTATAAAATGGCTAAGAATCATTTAAAGAAGTGCTCAACATCCTTTCCTATTAGGGAAATGCAAATTAAAACAGAATGGCTAAAAATCAATTAAACAAATCGCAGCTTATGCAGATGAATGGTTACATTCATCCACTGCTTGTGTATAGCCATGATAGAAATTAGTATGTTAGTTCTTTGGAAAGTTGGAAATCAATCTATTGCAGGTATACTATTCTTGGACATATACTCAAAAGACTCTACAAGGGCACTTGCTCAACCGTGTACATTGTAGCTTTATTTATAATTACCAGAAAGTGGAAACAAGCAGGATTCCCCTCAACAGAAGAATTGATATATACAATATTGAAAATTCACATAATGGAATGTTTTTCAACTTTTAAAAGGATTCACAAAGAAATTTATAGGTAAATGGATGTAATAAGAAAAAACAAAGTCTTGACTGAGGTAACCCAGAACCATAAAGATAAATACGGTATGTAGTCATTTATAAGTGGATATTAGCCTTTAGGTAAATGGTAACCAAGATATAATACAGAGACCCAGAAATGTTATTTAAATAGGAAGTATCTAAGGTAGACCCTTAGATCGCCCTAGGAATAGGAAAAGAACAATTTTATCAGTGAGCTCTTTTGAATTTCAAATGTGCCTTAAGCAAGAAATATATGTAGTGATTAAGTATGTTAGTCTCATGTACTGAAGTTTAGGCCAGTTATATCTTTATGACTCATATCTGAAAATTAAAAAAATTGAATATAAATAAAATACATATTCAATATTTTTAAATGTATCTTTGAAATTTTGTCCCAGATTATCATATTTATACTGAAGATGGTGGTTAAATTGATGTCTTTGAAGAAAATTTCAAAATGAGCTTAACTGTATAACTCCATTTATAGACAGCCACATAGCTCTTAGATTCATAAAGGCAATACCCATTTTAATGAATTTACAAATATATTCTGTAACTTAATTTATGTGCTGTGTTATGTAGATAAATTAAGTTAATTGCAACATGAATACATTGAAAGTTTAGCATATGGTCCATCAATGTGTGAGCAATAAATTTTCTTGTAGCTAGTAAGGGAAATCAAAAGTGAACAGACTGACCAAATCACGTGCTTGTCTGAAAGAAATTTTAGAAATATAAAAGTACATCCCATGTTCAGCAAGCAGAGGCACTTACAAATACTGATAAGCTGAGTTCAACTCCCAGTATCTACCTGTTGGAAAGAAAAAATGACCTGCGAATACATATCACATATACCATGGCAGAAGAACATAGAACACACACAAACACACACACACACACACACACACACACAAACACACACACAGAGAGAGAGAGAGAGAGACAGACAGACAGACACACACTACAAAATATACACATGCACATACACACACAAAAGTATACACTAAAATAAATATATTCCATTTTTAAAAAATGTATTTTTCCTAAGTTCTAAATTAACAGCTATCCAAAGTATATTCTATATGTCCATTACTTTCAATATTACTATTAAATATAATCTGTATAGCTCATGTTGTCGAGTAACAAACTTCTTGTCTTTCCTAGGAGAAGAGCTCACAGAAATAAGTGCTAAGATTAAAAAAAAATATATCAAAAAACAAAACAGAACAAAAAAAAAAGCAAAGAAAAGAAAAATTATGAAAAGGTGTTTTTTATTTATTGAAAATTTCTATAAGACATTATTCCAACCAAATCCAACACATGATCCAAATATACATGTCTTGGGTGTAAATGGAGGCTTTTCTCTCATCTTCCTAGTCCCCCAGCTGCTTCAAGATAATCACTCAACTTAGATTTATTATAAATGTTTGACCAGTGACTCAGGCTTATTACTAATTAGCTTTAACATTTAAATTAACCCATATTTCGTGTCTATGATTTGCCACGTGGTTTGTGGCTTTTTACCTGATATTCTACACATCTTCCTTCTTTGTTAGCTGGTTGGCATCTCCCAGACTCCACCCTTCTTCTCCTATATATTTGCTTGGATATCCCACCTCTCTCTGCCCCACCTTTTCATAGGTCAAAGCAGTTTTATTTATCAACCAATGAGAACAACACATATTTTTAATGTGCAGAAAGGCACCCACACTGTAACATGAAGAACCAAACCCAGATATAGATAATGGGGTCAAAGCTGAAGATCAGAAAAGCAAAGCAGCTGGCCACTATCTCTTAACTCTACCTCCGGTTGAAAGGGCTGTCCTGTCCTCAGAGTGGCTGAAAAATGAATCTGAGACAGTACTGAATACCCTACTCCTATTATATATACCTTTCTAGAGCTGGGATTAAAGGTGTGGGATGCCAATTGCTGAGATCTCCTTTGTGTGATCTATTTCTCTTTTATGCTGATTCACTCTAATGTAACTCTGTATGACCTTGAAGTCATTGAGATCCATCTGCCTTTGTCTCCTGAGTCCTGGGATTAATGGTGTATTTCACCGCTATCAGACTCTATGACTGGCTAGAATGGCTGTTTGAATTAAAGGTGTGTATCATCACTACCTGGCTTTATATCTGTTGTAAGCTGTGTATTTTGATTCTGAGTGGCTTTATTAAATCATAAACAATATATCACCATACCACAGTACTTAAATATATATCCAAAGGACTCCATGTTTTACTCCACATCTTCCTATGTATAAGATATTTGCTCACATATATTTGTGATGCTTCATTCATGATAATAATAAATTGAAAACAGCATAAATATCTGTCAACTGATGGATTAAAACTAGTAACAGAATTGTGATACCATTATGAACTGAATTATTATTTACCTGATAAGAAGAATGAAATAATAAAAATTGAATATATGTTGGTGGATACTAGAAAATAACATCCTAAGTTGGCATTTAAGATTTATATAAGCTAGTTTCTGTATTTCTACTTGACCACAGAGGTTAAGTAGCTAGTAAAACATGGGTCTCAATAGAAGGCCTGGGTATTCTTTAAAGGGACCTCTGACAGTTGAACCAGGGTGTAACCCTGGTGCATGAAAGGACTTTGGGAGCACATTCCCAATGGAGGAGCACCCTTAGCCTAGAGGAAGGAGGGAGGGCCTAGTTCCTACTCAAAATGACTTGACAGATTATGATGATCCCTCATAGAAGGTATCACCCTCCCTGTGGAGTGTGGGGGGGAATAGGAGGGGAAGGTGGTCAGGGGGCATGGGAGAGAAGGGGAGAGGGAACTAGGATCAATATGTAAAATCCATATATATATATATATATATATATATATATATATATATATGGATATAAAATCAGTGGACAGAAGGTTTTTCTAAATTAGGTGAAACAGAATAAGTGCTATAAAGAGATAAAGGGGGAAGCTAGTGTAATGATATGAATTGGGGAAAAAATGGGAATGCAGGGAAAGGAGGAACTACAGAATGGACTAACTTAGACCAAAGGGCTTTTGAAGCCATATGGAATCCTATTACTACAGAAGCTTCCAAAAATACACACATACACAATTGAAGTCCTCATATAATGGAAGATACAATACCATAACTAGACATCAAATGCCATTAAGTAAAATTACTAGTGGTAGGAAACATCTTATTGAATCATTGACCAAACAATCCCAGAACACTAACCCTTTCCCCAAATATTGGATATTGCCAAGAAGATTTGGATAGTGTGTGTGTGTGTGTGTGTGTGTGTATTTCATATATGTTTTCTTTTAAATCTATACTAAAATTTCAAATGAGCATGAAATCAAATAGTTCTGTTTAAAATATACTTTGCATTGGTAGTTAATTCAATCAATTTACTCAAAATATTTTTTGTCTTAATGGTTTATTCCATATATCTGGAAAAGCACTTTAAGAATATTATCTATTGAAGATTTAAACATCACTAACAAAGTTAAGACTTGTGACTACTTTATAAAGTAACTAAAGAGTGAGTACAGGTTTCTACTACATAGATGTGTAATTACTTATACATTAAAATAAAGAATAAAAATCAAATAACAAGTACTAAATAGAACAGATATTGAATAAAATTGAAACAACTATCAAGTTATATCTTATAAAAATTCCATTATTAAATTTATTCCACACTCAATATTAATTTCTAAATGATATGTACTAATTTGAGAACAAATATATAGAAAATTACCCTAAGAAATATGTCTTTTTCTAAGATAAGAATCTGACTATTATTTGGGTCCCCATACACTATAAGCATTATCTAATCACTTATTACATGTCCATAATTGTAATAAAATATATTTGTTTGAGTCACTGGACTCATGATCAATTGATTACAATCTGGGGTCTACGATTTTATGATTTCCTTGAATTTTTATTCAGTTGTAAGTACTTATGTGTGAAATGAATCATAGAATCATAAAAAATGAGAGCCTAAGAACAAAATTCAAAGTCACCTTTTTCAACCGTGCTGAAGCAATTGAAACAAATGGAGTCTATCAGATGGCTATCTGTCATGTCATTAAAAATTTCCCTTAAGAGAAATTTATCCATCTCCCTAAAGCTCTTAGGTTTGGCTGGCTTGATTATTCTGATACAAAGTCTGCTGTTTGATTTCAAAATAATGACAAAAATATTAAACAGCCTTTCAGCAAGTTTTTATTTCTTACTCCTCTTAATTCTTGTGACATTTTCTTCCTTCCTCAATTTATCTCTAATTTTTATCTTTCATTTCCAGCTGCTTTTTCTTGGCTTTCTTATGTTAATTGAATGTATGTTCTTTTCTCATACAACATATCCTGATGAGAGTTGTTTCTCTCTCTCTCCCCCTTCCAATTGCTGTCTACGGCCCCTCCCCTCCATTTTCATCTCTCATAAGAAAAAAGGATTCTAAGAGATAATAGCCAAACATGGCAAAAATAAGATGAGGCAAAACCTTACATAGCAGTGTTGGATACAGCAGCCTAACAGCAGGAAAAGAGTTCCATTAGACACCCAAGGCCACCAAATTAATTGAATGCAATCCAGTCCCTACAATTGAAGCCTTACCTGGCTATCTGTTATTAATAGGAATCCTAATTAGAGTCATGTTCTAGAAATTTTCCATTGTACTAGGTTTCCACACCACCCACCCCACAAGTGCCCATTAAACCTAGCCTTCTCTTCCCCACAATCTCTCCATCCATCCTATTCTTCTCCCATCAGATCCTTCCCAGGTTGGTCCTGATTTGACACAAGTGTACTCATAAAATCTTTCCTATTTACCCTTGCATGTATCCACTCTAGATGTCCCCTCCTTATGTAACCTCCCTTTGTCTATAGATGATAGCTTGTTTATCATTTAACTAAAGGCTATTATCTACTTATAAGTGAACACTTAACATATTTGCCTTTCTTGGTCTGGGTTACTTCATTCAGGAAGATTTTTTTCTATTTCCTTCCAGTTGCCCAAATATTTTATTATGTCATTTTTTTTAACAGTTAAAAAATACTCTGTTGTGCAAAATACAAGATTGTAACTATCCATTCTTCTTTTGAGAGGTATCTATATCATAATTATATGGTAGGGGCACTTTTTTTCTGGTGCAATCTACTTGATATATATGCTTCTTGTATCTTTATAGGCATCTATGCCTTTTTGGTGAAATTTTTTCATGTATTATTTTGTTAAAAATGTTTTCTGGGGCTTTTGTCTGACCTTATTCTCCTTCCTCTGTTTACATTTGATCTTTTCATATTGTCCCAAATCTCCTGGATGTTTTGTGTCAAGGATCTTTTTAGATTTAGTATTTGCTTTGGCAGTCATATCCACTTCTAACATATCTTCAATGCCTGGGATTCTCTTTTACATTTCTTTTATTCTTTTGCTAAAAGTTGCCTCTATAGTTCCTGTTAGCATATCTAAACTTTTCATTTCCTGATTTCCATCCTTTGTATTTTCTTAATTGCCTCTGTTTCAATTTTCAGGTCTTTAACAGATTTATTCATTTCCTTCAACTGTTTATTTTTTCTGTTTCTTTACTCATTTCCTCTAAGGACCTCTATCATCTTCACACAGTTGATTTAATTAATGTCTTGTTCTTGTGTTTCAGCTATGTTGGAATAGTCAGGGCCTATTGTGGTAAGATAGCTGGGCTCTACTGGAAACAAAATTCCCTGAATGTTAATAGATTTGTTCTTATCCAGTATGGGACAATTATATGTCTATGTGCTTATTTCTGGTTTTATTTATGTTGGGGTGGGGGTTGTTCCCTGGTTTCCAATTTCTCTCTGGATTTTCAAGGAATGTAATGGCTGTGTGTTGCCTATTATTCTGGCATGATCAATTTCTGTGTTCACATTGAATGCCTGCTGATATTGAAGGCTGGGATACAGTGCTAAGTAGAGTATGGTAGGCTAGGAGTAGGTGGTGCAAGGGTTCAAAAGCAGATGTGGGCAGGGGACAGAAAATCTGCACCTAGTGTCCCATTGTAATATTCTTTTTTATGTACAATTTTTAATCATATTAAAATTCATGCCATATTATTGCTTCCAGTTTTAATAATTTTGATTTTTTATATATTTTTATTTAAATTTGAAACAATATTGTTTAACAAATCAATCCCAGTTCCCACACCCTCCCATCCTCCTCTGTTCCCCGCCACCAACACCTATCTCATGCCCTTTCTGCTCCCTATGGAATATGAGACCTTCCATGGGGAGTCTTCAAAGTCTGTCATATCATTTGGTGCAGGGGCCAGGCCCTCCTCTAAGTGGCTAGGCTGAGGGAGCATCCCTCTATGCAGAATAGACTCCCAAAGTCCATTCATATAGGAGGAATTAATACTGATCCACTAGCAGAGGCACCATAGACTGCCCAGTCCTCCCAACTAACACCACATTCAGGGGGTCTGGGTCAGTCCTATGCTGTTTTCCCGGCTATCAGACTGGGGTGGATAAACTCCTCCTTGTTCAGGTCTGTGGGTCCCTGTCTGCAACTGAATTCCAGGAGTTCAGCTCAGTGTTTAGCTGTGGGTGTCTGCTTCTACTTCCATCAGCTACCAGATAAAGGCTCTAGGAAGGCCTATAAGGTAACCATCAATCTCATTGTCGTGGAATGGCATTAAAGATAGCCTCTCCTCTATTGGTTAGATTGTTAGTTGGGGACATCCTTGTAGAACTCTGGACATTTTCCTAGTGACAGATTTCTCATTAAATATATAATGGCTCCTTCTATTATGGTGTCTCTTTTATTGTTCTGCCCTATTCTTTCCCTGACTCAATATTCCTGCTCTGCCATGCACAAATCTTCCTTCCTCTTCCTCCTAACACTCTCTCCTCTCCCCCCTTGCTGCCAATCTCCCATTGTAATATTCTTGACTCCTAAAATTTTTAATTTAGTTCTTTATAAAACCTTCAAATAGTTTCAAATATATGTTTTCTCATTTTGCCAGGACAAAAAGATGCAAAATCTGTGAGCATAGATTGTTTTAATAATTAATGCCAGGAAGTTCTCATTAAAAATTTTAGGTAGGATTATCAGCAGCTGAACAGAGAATTTTATAACCCCTCTGCTACCCCCTGTTCTAAATCGAATGGCACCATAACATGTGACTTCTTCAATTGTCATGACAATAACTTCATTTTATGTTACTCAAATCTAGGATAAGTTACTAATTTTGAGTAGTTGTGGAATTAGACAGCAGAGTAAGGAAAGGAAAGGGGAAAGGACAATATGTGTGTACATAAGTATAGTATGTAGAAATAAAATTGCAGGCTAGAGAGATGGCTCAGCCATTAAAGGCAAGGCTCACAAACAAAAAACGTAAGAAATAAATTGCTACATTTTATTGCAAAATTATGAATACCTTTTTCAGAAAAATATTTTCTAATAGTAAATGCCATCATTTGATAGAAAAAAATAAAATACATATCTTTAATACTGTTTTCACTAAATATTAGACATTCTTCTGAAATTCCTTTTTTATGCATTGCCTCTAAGAGTCAGAATTTTTTCATCTTTTCTGATCTTTTGATTCTTTTCCCTTGGGTTTTCCCTAGCTGTAAAAACACAGTCTTATAAAGCTATAAAATTTTGTACATAATTTCAAATCATTGTGGTCTGGCTGAGGTTTTTATCCTGAGTGATGCTAATAAGGCTTTCTCTATTCAACATAAATCATAAACTTCTTTATATAACCAAAGGAAACAAAATGTCCTATGAGTAAAAGACAAAGTGAAGAAATCAAAGGACATTATATAAACTATTTTCCCTGAGTTGGGATCTTGTTAATGGCCAATTTTCACCATGAGCAACTGCTTCTCTGTTTCTTCTTTGGAGGTTTACAGATATGGTCAGCATAGCAAGAAACTGTTTTTAAAGCTCACAGAAAGTATCATGGAGCTATGCTAATACAGCCTTGTAGCTTGAATCTCTTTGGCTCTCATATTAAAAAAAAAAGATCCGATAGACATTGGGTTTGTTATTTAATAAAAGTACATAAAATTTAGTTAGTTACTTATTCCTGGAGACATAACTGGTAAGATTCCCCTCTGTTAGAGGCAATGATCTTGCTTCTGGCATGACATCTTTTACCATAACTTGATGTCACTTGGTCTCTGGATAATCACCTGTCTCCAAGAATAAGAATAATTTTTCTCTCTTAGGATGGAATATTGTTCTATAACAGAACAGAAGTCTCTTTAAGTCATGTGGATAGAATATATACTCCAAGGACTGCAATAAGAAATGACCACTTCACTATCTCCAAGTGCTCATTACTCTAAAAGGAAATATTAACTTTCTATTGGCCTCACAGGGTATATAAACAACATTTTAAAATGCTCTATGTCCAGGAATAGATGGCCAACACAAATTATACTCAAAGATATTTGGAGATATTTTGTCTAATAATATGTTATTTGAGCATACTTGTCTTTTGCTTATATAATGTGGTTTCTTATTTTGTGTGTGTACCTATCTATCTATCATCTATCTATCTATCTATTTATGCATATACATATATATGTTTGTCCTTTTGTCATATTTTATTGTTTATCTTGATTTATTTTGGTGTGTTTGTATTATTTACCTTGCTGTTTTCAAGAGAGAGAGAGAGGGGGGCATGGTTTTGGATTAGTAGGTAGGTTAGCAAGATCTGTGAGGAGATGAAGAAAGAAAAACTTCAGATTATATTGTATGAAAATAATTTAATATAATAAATAAATTTTATGAAAAAGAAAAGAAAAAGGAATGGTGATTTCAACTCATCAGATATTATACTTACTATAATTCCATATGAAATTAACATTTTCTTCAGGTCCTTTGGACTGACTTTCCTTTGGTTCATGGCCCTGATATATCATGTTCAAATATTAAATTCTCTGTCATATTATCTACAACTTATTCATCTCCAGAACATTGCTAATACAATTGGGGTAAAAAACCCTGCTATTTATAATCCAAATGTTTCCAATTTGATTTCAGATTTCATGATATAGATTCCCCCCTTCCTTTGTCTTTTGAAACTTTAGAATAAGAAACAAATTATTTCATTTAAAATAGTTTTTTGATTGGAAATGTCATTCTGTAAATATGTTTCTCATACTGGTTAATGAATAAAGTACTGTTGGCCAATAGGAAAGCAAGATAGGCAGGGCTAGGAGACAAGGAGGTTTTGAGGAAGTAGTGAGTAGTCAGCATGGAGAGGCTGGAGAGAACAGAAGTATGGGCCTACTCTCTGGTAAGATGAAACCACGTGGAAGTACTTAGATTAAGAGAAATGGGTTAATAATTTAGACAGAGCTAGCTGATAAGAAGCATGTAAGAGGCAACAGAATTATATCTAATACAGTGTCTCTGTGTGTTAATTGGGGCTGGCACCATGGGTCCAGGCAGGCAGGGGTGGGGGGAGATAAGAAACTGGATATCCTTTATACTGCTGTGCATATTCTTTTGAATCATTATTTCCCTCTTGAATGTAGGGTTAGGTCATACTTTGATTAGAAGCTAAAGAGCCTTCACAATTCTTCTATCTCCACATGCCTTAGAGAGGAATAAATGAGCATTTGCAGAAATGCCAAAATTATTAAGTGGTTTCTAGATTGCAAGCTCTGATTCTCAGATTCGCATGTACATGGTCTTAAATGATTGGCCATCTCTTTAGTCTCAGAAACATTCTGATATGACTTATGGGGGTCAACTCATCACAACACTGTTGTTATGGTAACTTACAAATATTTAAACATACCTTCTGATTAAAATGATTCAGTAGTTAAGGTTTTAATAGCCAAACCACAAACCACAAACAAATGATTGAAATATCAATTTATTGGAATATGATTTATAATTTTATATTGTTAATAAAATTACTGGAATCTTAGGTAATATGATATGGATTACATCATCCATATAATAGGTAATTGTAAAAACAGTCATATTAAAATGAAGGAATCAGATTAAGTTCTTAAATCTTTCTCCTTTATTTGCTTTTTATTTAGAGACCATTATTTATATTTAACAAATTATAATCAAAGCAATTTGAATACGCATGGGAGATTCTCAAGCATTTTGTTTTGTGTTGATAGGACATGTATTATTAGTATTTTTATTTATTTAATTTATTATTATACATGTCGAACCTAGTTCTCTCTCCCTCCCTCCCACCCTCACTTTTACTCCCTCTGCCCCCTCACATGCACCCTGACCACCCTCCCCTCCCATCCCCCACCCCAATTCCACATATAGGGCAATGCCAACCAGGTGGGGTCAGGCAGATCTGTTAGATCATTTGAAGTAGAGACTAGGACTTCTCTCCTGTCTCTAGGTTAAGGCAGTATCCCTCCATGGGGGATGTGTTAGCAAGGTCCTTTTGTGCACCAGGAATACATTCTGGTTCCACTGTCTGAGGTCCCTTAGACTTCTCAGTCCTTCTAGCTTAGACCCATATTCAGGGGGGCCTGAGTCAGTCCCATGCTGGATTCTCAGTTATCAGTTTGGGGGCCAATTAGCTCCTCCTTGTTCAGGTCTGCTGTCTCTATGTGTTTCTGCAACCTGGTTTTGTCTTCTCTGCATCTGGATTCTAGTTGGACTCAGTTTTTAGGTATGGGTGTTTGCTTCTGTTTCCAGCAGGTATTAGATGAGGGCTCCATGGATAAGTTAGTTGGTGATCTCACTACCCTGGAAGGGCATTTATGATAGCCTAACCATGGTTGCTCAAATTGTTAGTTAGAGGCAGTCTTGTAGGTCTCTAGACCTTTCTTTAGGTTCAGCTTTCTATTTTAAAGCAATAATTGCTCCCTCTTTTATGTTCTCTCTCCCCCCTTCTCTCTCTCTCTTCTTTCTTCTATTCCTATCGTGACTCAATCTTCCTGATTGAGTCATTTTGTATATGTTTCTCATACTGGTTAATGAATAAAGCACTGTTGGCCAATAAGAAAGGAAGATAGGAGGGACTAGGAGACAAGGAGGAAAGAGGAAGTAGTGAGGAAGAGTGAAGGTGGAGAGACTGGGGAGACTAGATGCTTGCTCCACTCCTGGTAAGAAGACCACGTGGAAATACATAGAAATGGTTAACAATTAAGACAGATGTAGAGGGATATTCACTTTGTCTCCTTCTTTGGCACTGACCACTCCCATTGTGGGTGGAGCCAGGGGCGGAAGTGACCTGTTGAAGGAGGTCTAAGGAGGAGCCGGGGAACCCTCTCTTGTTGTCAGGTCTCAGAGAGGAGAGCATCCAGTGGAGCCTACTGGTTTTAATCTGTCTAAGTTTTAAGTTATTTCTCCCTGAATAAACATCTATTTTCTTATTTTTTTTTATCCTGATACTTATTTAACCACAATATCTGGTGTCAGAAGCGGGATCAGGATTTTCAGGGGACCTGGGTTTCACCCAGGCGGCAGATGCCATTCCCCAATGGGCAGGGTCACTTGCCTAACCAGGTAGACTCACCACAGCTTTGAGACATCTGCCTCTTCCCTACAACTCCTTTGCCACCACAGAGGGCCTGAGAAGGCACTCAATGCTTCTCATTTTTTTGCCCATTTTCCCCACTTTGCATTCGCACAGAGCTGCTTGGCGCCCGCCCTGCTTGTGCATTTCTCATAGTTAGCCTTGCATTCCCAGCAATTCCAGAAGACTCCTTGTACTCATTTGTCTAACAAAATTTAGCTTGCCATAGTTTGTTAAGAGCTATTCTACAGGGACTGGGATCAGAAGGATTGTCTGCTACAGATGCTATTTGGCTGGCGGTACACTTCCAGACTTCCAGACACTATTTGGTGGTACACCTCCAGGTGTAGTTACCACAAGCTAATATCTACAACTAAAAGCATCAAAGTTCCAGGACAGCAGAATTACACATAAGGTAATTGTAACATCCTTTGCAATTTAGGCTGAAGTAATATCTGAGATCAATTTTTCCATACCTATGGCAGATAATTTTACAGTGCAGGACTTTAGGAATTATTTTACTTCATATATAGAAGGAATTTTAGCAGAAGAAAATTATGACTGGACCAATATGTACATTTATTTTGTAGTAGCAATGGGTTTCATCATTAACATGATATTCTTAAAGAAATGGTTTGAGATTACAGCAAACAAGGAACTTGTACAAAGCACAGGGGACTTAGTAACAAGGATTCGAAACATTGAAAATGAAAGAATTCAAATCATAGAATGAATAGAAAAAAAGGTTCAGAATATTGAAGATGGCATTGGAGAGCTGACAGGTAGAACACAAAACGTAGAACATACAAATTACCAAGTAGAAAACAGAATTTGTTCCATGTCTGATGCCTCAATAACCAGAACAGAAACAATGCAATGCATTAACACTCTAGCAGAAAAAGCTTGTTCATGGTCGGAGAAAGCTACTAATAAGTTTAAAAATCTGGAACATCAGATAGAAAGACTACATGCTAGAATTTCTTCAATGGCTGAGGATAATGACAAGTTAGCAGATAGAACATTGTTTCTGGAAGGCAGTTTACATGCCATTCAGATAATATCTAAGGATGAGAATATTAAAAACATGGAATCATTTGTAGTTGGAGAAAGTAAGAAACTGACTGATGCAATGAAGTCTCTAGAAAGTTATTTGATTCAAGAAGTTCAGACACTCAAAGAAACAATGGTGAATAGATTTCAGGCTTTAGGAGACCTTCAGTTTGATACATCAGAAGAAGAACTACAGGTAACAGGGCATGAAAAAGACTTAAATTTTTCCACACCATTTAGGGTCAGCGGAGCTTTCCCTGTATCTATTAATGAAAAACCAGCAACGAAAAAACACCCAAAAGGTGTCATTTCATATCAGTTGGAAGCAATACATATGAAAGATTCAAAAGGTATAAAGGATGCAGTAGTCTCTTATGGCATGCACTCACCATATGTGAAGAAATTAGTAGAATCATGGGCAAAGAATAACAAGGTAACCCCTAAGGATTGGGATCAATTAATATCAGCTGTCCTTGAAACCTCCTCTCAATTAGAATGGAGGGCTTTATGCAGAGAGGAAGGAAAAGCTCTTGAACTTCAGGACTTAAAAATAGATCATAAAGCTCTCCAAGATAAAATTCTTGGTGAGGGTCTTTATGCTGACCCAGAAACCCAAGCTGCCTATGATGACCATATCTCTATGCAGTACAGCAGCTCTGAATGCTTGGGACAATATTCATGAATTAGGGGAGATACCTAGATATACCAAGATAAGGCATGGACCTAGAGAACGCTTTAGTGTGTTTCTAGAAATATTATCAAGGGCAGTACAATTAGAGGTAGCAGACATAAATTGTAGGCGAATACTTATAGAATCTTTAGCTTATGAGAATGTGAATCCTCAATGCAAACAGGTGCTTTGGCCTTTAAAAATGCGATCAGCACCCTTGGATGAATGGTCCTATATACAGCCAACATTGAGTATAATGACAATAACACTGAAGCATTAGTAGGAGAAGCCATATCTAAAGGTCTGAGAAAACATCAAGATAACAGAGTTCATAACTATGGTGACATAGACGCTTGAGTAGGAGAAGCCATCTCCAAAGGTTTGAAGAGATATCAACATGTGAGATGTTATAACTGTGGTAAGATAGGACATCTAAAAAGAAATTGTAGGCAAAGCATCCCCAGAAACAACATTCCCAGGAATGAATTGAATAGAATGCCTGAGCCTCCTGGGTAATATAGAAGGTGTGGTAAAGGCAGACACTGGACAAATGAGTGTAAATCGACCAGAGACAAACAAGGAAACCCTATACCATAGGGAAACTCCTTGGGGGGCCTCTCGAAGGCCCCCAAATCACAGGTGGTCTGAACATTCCCAGTCACTGTGGAAGACAATCTCCCACAGGACAATTTGAAAATTATGTGCCTATTATAAAAACTTATACCGCTCTGGATGACAAACTAGTGACTGAAGTTGAATTAAACATGACAGAAGGAAAGAAAAAACGTATATTTTGGCAAGCCTCTATAAATTTTAAAAGGCCTAGTTGATAGTTAAGATGAATAATAGACTGTTTGATGGGATACTTGACACAGGGGCAGATGTAACTATCATAACTAATAAATCTTGGCCTTTAAGATGGCCCTGCATGAGGTAAATGTTCAATTCTTAGGGATTGGAACCCTGTCTCAGGTAAAACAGAGCATGCGATGGATTGAATGTATAGGACCAGAAAGACAGAGAGGAAGGTTGAGACCATATGTGACTGATGTAGTGATAAATTTATGGGGTCGTGATCTATTACAGCAATGAAATACACATACTAACATTCCGCCAGTATTAGATAGGAACCATAAACGAACTCATGATTGTGGAAAAAATATTATAAAGTACTATAAAAGACAGATACCAAATATCCAGGATGTACAAAAACAGAATACAAGTGCTGAACATACAGAGGAACCAAAAGCCCTACATTTAATATGGCTAACAGGAACCTGTCTGGGTAGGACAATGGCCTATGACCTCTGAGAAGTTAGAAGATTTAGAAAGCCTGGTTCAGGAACAGCTAAATGCTGGACATATCGAGGAACCAACCAGCCCTTGGAATTCTCCTGTATTTGTTATCAAAAAGAAATCTGGTAAATGGAGAATGCTTACAGATCTGAGAGCCATCAATAAAGTTATCCAGCCAATGGGCTCTCTACAGCCTGGAAAGCCCTTGCCTTCTTTGATACCTAAAGAATGGCCTATTATAGTTATTGATTTAAAGCATTGCTTCTTCACAATACCTCTACAAGAACAAGGAACCTTCACGGTACCTAATTATAATAATTCTCAACTGCTGAAGAGATATCAATGGAAGATTTTGCCACACAGAATGCTAAGTAGCCCCACCCTGTGCCAATATTTTGTACAAAAAGTACTAGAAATAATTCATAAACAGTTTCCACAATCCATAATCTATCATTATATGGATGATATATTGTTAGCTGACTCTAAAGGAGAAATATTAGAAAAAATGTTTGAGAAAGTAAAGGAAGATTTACCTCACTGGGGATTACAAATTGCACCTGAAAAAATACAAAAAGGAGAGTCTATCAACTACTTAGGGTATAAAATACGTCTACAGAAAAATAGACCACAAAAAGTACAGATCAGGAAAGATCGCTACTAGACTCGTAATGATCTTCAAAAATTACTTGGAGAGATTTCTCAACTACAAACCATTATTGGAGTACAAGGACATGATTTGAAAAACTTGAAAATGGCCCAAAAAAGAAGACAAAGACTTGAATAGTCCACCAATACTATCAGCTGAAGCTGAGAAGGAATTAGAATGGGTAGAAAAGAGGATACTAGAAGCACATGTGCACCATATGGATCCAAACCTAGACTGTATGCAGGTCATATTGCCATCTAGAGATTATCCTTCAGGGAATTTTGATGCAGAGAGAAGATATCCTTTTAGAATGGATATTCCTACCACATAAACAGACTAAAAATCTAAAAACATATATAGAAAAGATCTCTGACTTGATTATAAAAGGTAAATTAAAACTTTGTCAGCTAACAGGAAGGGACCCATCAGAAATTATAGTGTCTTTAACTAATGAGGAAATTTACTCCCTATGGAAAGATAATGAATATTGGCAGAGAGCATGCAGTAATTTTTTTGGAATGATAAGCAACAATTATCCCAAAACTGAGAGAATCAAATTCATGAAGAAAATGATTTGGATCCTTCCACACATTGTAAGAAAAACATCTATTTTTGGAGTTCATACATTCTACACTGATGAAAACAAATCAGGTAAGGGAGGATATAAATCAGAAAAAATTACTAAAGTGGTTCAAAGCACTTACAATTCTGTACAAAAGGCAGAATTGTATGCCATTCTCATGGTACTTATGGATTTTACAGAACACCCTCACTATAGTTATTGACTTTCAATACGCAGAGAGAGTGGTCTTACACATTGAGACTGCAGAATTTATTTCTGACAATACAGGATTAACTTCATTGTTTATACAGTTACAAGATACTGTCAGAAAGAGGATCCCATACGGGTCTGCCAGGTCCTCTAGTGTGCTAGAAGCCTCAGAGTTTCATAAGAAACAACATGTGAACAGCAAAGGTTTTAAGAAAGGATTTTTCTATCACTTGGCACCAAGCCAAGTTAATAGTAAGGAAATGTCCTACTTGCTCCTTCTAAAACCAAACTCCTTTATCAGCAGGCAGTAAACCTAGAGGTATAAATAGGAATGAAATATGGGAAATGGATGTGTTTCATTTTGCAGTATTTGGAAAATTAAAATATGTACATCACACTATAGATACATTTTCAGGGTTTCAATGTGCCACTGCTCTGAGTTCTGAAAAGGCTGATTCTATTATCACACACCTATTAGAGGTAATGGTCATTATGGGCATAACTGCACAAATAAAAACTGACAATGCTCCAGCAAATTGAAACAGTTTTTTGAGTATTATAATATAAAGCACATAACTGGTATACCTCACAATCCTACAAGACAAGCAGCGGTTGAGAGATCCAATCGTACTTTTAAAGAAATGCTCCATAAACAGGCAGGAGGAACCAAGACACCCAAACACAGATTACTTAATGCTTTATTAACATTCAACTTTCTTAATGTTGACGAAAAAGGAAAAACAGCTGCAGAAAAACACTAGACAATAGAAAAAAACTTCTGAACTAAATCAGTCAGTGTACTTCAAGGATGTATTGACCTCAGAATGGAAACCAGGATATGTGTTACATTGGGGTAGGGGTTTCACATTTGTATCTACAGGAGAAGAAAAACTATGGATAACATCTAAGTTAATCAAGATCCGAGTTGAAGAAGAGAAATATCTTAATGAAGAGAAATGACAAGTCATCCAACAAATTATGTTCCATGAGATGTGCAGAGACCTCTCAAAGGTAGGGGAAGTGTTCTGTTCTTGTTCTTACAGGAAAACAGAGAAAACCTATCTTCAAACAGCCAAAAGACACTGAACATGTAAGTACCTACAGAAGAGAAGACAGCTTTCCAGAAACAATGACTTCGTGAAGAGGAATCTAATTCATGGTAAAAAACACTTAATTCTAGTAAACTATTTCTATACAGAAATCTGTTTCTCTTTACTATCTAGTATTCCTGTAGACCCAATTCATGTAAACCAATACTGGCTTTGGAGTTGGATTTGGCTTTCCTTCCCTAAATTCAAACATGTTGTTAAGATTAAAATCATGGTTTCTGCCTTGATTGAAGCCAATTGGTGTAAGGCAGAAGAAAACAAAATCTGGGGACTCATTTCTTATACGCATTTTTCCTTCTGAAATCCTAATTTTCTCACATACATTTTAATGCTGATTGTTGCCTTTCCCTAATGCATACCTTAATACTTGAAAATTTTACTTTCATATTGATTATTAAGTTTTCCACAAGGAATAATAATAATTCCTAACAGAAGTCTTTGAACTTTCCGGAAAGAAGATGGGGCCCCATGTCATCATTTCCACTTGACTCAACCTGATGCATCTGGACTACAAACATCACCCTAAAACCAGTTTGAGACTGTTTTGCTAGAGAGAACTCATGACTTGCTAGCTGTAATGGTGCACCTTCTTATTACACCCTAGCGAGAGTTTCCAATAGAACTACAGTCAAACATTTTCTGCCACACAGTGACTAGCTACATATGTCACAGCCAGTTCTGTTGAGAATTTGGTTGCTAAAAGTTTTCTTCCTACAGCATCCCATGGAGCAATCATCATCCCATTTCAGCAGGAAGTAACCTTAAGATAACTACATCCCCTTTCCCTACCCATGGAATTTTGGGATAATAGTCATTTTCTTTGGCTTGGTTTTAGATATTTAGGGTTGGGTATGGAAGGTGATGCTTACACTTGGGTTTATCTTTTAGAGAGGAATAGGGTATGGTTTGAAAGGTATGGTTTAGATGGAATATAGGTAGATTAGCCTTTTTTCTTGTGAATTTGAGTAAGAGTGAGATAATAGTATTTTATACCTTACATTGTTATACATTCTATTTGTCATAAGCTATGTAAAATTAAGTTTATATTTTGTTAGATATTGTGAAATCTTTCCACTTATGATATTTTATCCACATTATTTTTACCATATTCTATGTATGTATACCTTTACTTATGTTCAAGACATTCCATATATTGATGCAATTTATGAACATTTATTCTTGCCATATTCTATGTATGTATACTTTTCTTGTATTCAAGACATTTTGTATATTGATACAATTCGGGATATTTATCATGTTGGCCTTTATAGTTCTTCCTCTTGTCTTGACATTTCTACTCTACCTCTATTTTAGAGATTTATATGTATGTTTATATATATAGTTATATTGTTTAGGTATTTGTTCCTTCTTTACTCAGGGAAGTTTCAATCAGTTTTTTAGCTAAATTCCTGAGTATTACATATTATCTTCACTCATGTTTCCTTTACCTATGAGATTAGTCAGACATAGATGCTTAATCTTCAATAACTTCATAGATATGCAGAACATGGTATTTAAATATTTTAATATTAGTACTTCATTGACATGAGACACTGTTGCTCCTGACAGTACCGTGCACTTTCCCAAAAATATGTTGGACAGTGTTGTTGCTCCTGCTGGAGTTCATTCTTGACTTAGCTAATGGACTCTTGGGCAAAGAACTGCCCCCACCTTGACCACTAATTTGGACATGTGCAGTCCTATGTGCTTGCAGGAGACAAATATAGAAGACTGCTGTCCCTTGCCAAGTAAGGGTGAGGCAGCCTTTCTAATTCCAAGCTGTTGTTGTGGTCTGTCAAGTACTCTTGGCCTTAGCCAAAACTGGGTGTACCGATGTTGCTCTGAGACCTAGGATGACTGTCCAGGTAGCTTTCTGTTTCTGTCCTCGATAAACCTATTGGAAGTTGCCCATCCACACTTCCTGTCTACCCTATTATAGTCATTTTCCTTCTCAGGTCTTGATGAGGTTGAAGATTAAACTATTACAACTATTATTCTCTCTTCATAGTTAAATATATTAGGTACTAGACTTAAGTTTTCCAGCTTAGGACAACTCTATAGTAAACTCCATTATGCTTTTACCCTAGGACTACATATGTAGGTCGTTTTGTTCTCAACGTTCCTTTTCTTAGAGCACATTTGCTATTCACAATTTTGTATTAATTGAGGGCTCTATGGATGAGTTAGTTGTTGATCTCACTATCCTGGAAGGGCATTTATGGTAGCCTTTCCATGGATACTCAAATTGTTAGTTGGCAGCAGACATGTAGTTCTCTAAACCTTTCTTTGTGTTCAGTTTTATCTTCAAACCAATATTGGATCCCTCTTTTATGTTTTCTCTCTCTCTCTCTCTCTCTCTCTCTCTCTCTCTCTCTCTCTCTCTCTGTCCTGTCTTCTATTTCTAACAGGGCTCAAACATCCTGGTCACATCACGTGTTTTCCTTTCCTCCCCCTCACTTTCTACTACTTTTCTCTCCATTCACTACCCCCCACTTCCCCTGTGCTCTGGGGTACTTGTCCCTTCAGTGTTCTGTGAGAACCTGGTGTTTCTAATTTTAGCCATTCTGGCAGGGGTAAGATGGTATCTCAAAGTTGTTTTGATTTGCATTTCCCTGATAGCTAAGGATGTGGAGCATTTTCTTAAGTGTCTTTCAGCCTTTTTGATTTCCTCCATTGAGAATTCTTTCTTCAGTTCTGTACCCCATTTTTTAATAGGGTTATTTGGTGTTTTGTTGACTAGTTTCTTGAGTTCTTTGTATATTTTGGAGATCAGCCCTTTGTCAGATATAGGATTGGTGAAAATTTTTTCCCAGTCTGTGGGCTGCCATTTGGTCTTGTCAACTGTGTCCTTTGCCTTACAGAAGCTTCTAAGTTTGAAGAGGTCCCATTTATTAATTGTTTCTTTCAGTGTCTGTGCCCCTGGAGTTATGTTCAAGAAGCGGTCTCCTATACCAATTTGTTCAAGGGTACCTCCTACTTTCTCTTCTAAGAGGTTCAATGTGGCTGGATTGATGTTGAGGTCTTTGATCCATTTGGACTTGAGTTTTGTGCATGGCGACAGACATGGGTCTATCTGCAGTCTTCTACACACCCTCATCCAATTGTGCCAGCACCATTTGTTGAAGATGCTGTCTTTGCCCCATTGTATAATTTTAGCTGTTTTGTCGAAAATCAGGTGTTCATAGGTGCGTGGATTAATATCAGGATTTTCAATTCGATTCCATTGGTCTACCTGTCTATTTTTATGCCAATACCAGGCTGTTTTCAGAACTATAGCTCTGTAGTAGAGCTTAAAGTCAGGAATGGTGATGCCTCCTGATGTTCTTTTATTGTATAGGGTTGTTTTGGCTATCCTGGGTCTTTTGTTTTTCCATATAAAGTTGATTATTATCCTTTCAAGGTCGGTGAAGAATTGTGGTGGGATTTTAATGGGGATTGCATTGAATCTGTAGAATGCTTTTGGTAAGATTGCCATTTTTACTATGTTTATCCTACCTATCCAAGAGCATGGGAGGTCTTTCCATTTTCTGGTATCTTCTTTAATTTCTTTCTTTAGAGTCACAAAGTTCTTATTATATAGATCTTTTACTTGTTTGGTAAGCGTTACACCAAGATACTTTATGTTGCTTGTGGCTATTGTAAAGGGTGATGTTTCTCTGATTTCTTTCTCTGCCTCTTTGTCGTCTGAAAAAAATAGGGCTACTGATTTTTTTGAGTTTATCTTGTATCCTGCTAGTTTGCTGAAGGTGTTTATCAGCTGTAGGAGTTCCCTGGTAGAGTTTATTGGGTCGCTTATGTAAACTATCATATCATCTGCAAATAGAGACAGTTTGACTTCTTCCTTTCCAATTTGGATGCCCTTGATCTCCTTTTGTTGTCTTATAGCATTAGCTAGAACTTCTAGTACGATATTGAAGAGATATGGAGAGAGAGGACAGCCTTGTCTTGTTCCTGATTTTAGAGGAATTGGCTTAAGTTTCTCTCCATTCAGTTTGATGTTGGCAGTTGGTTTGCTGTATATTGCTCTTATTATGTTTAGGTATGTTCCTGTTATCCCTGACCTCTCTAATACCTTTATCATGAAAGGGTGTTGAATTTTATCGAAGGCTTTTTCTGCATCGAGGGAGATAATCATATGGTATTTCTTTTTCAGTTTGTTTATATGGTGGATCACGTTGATAGATTTTCGTATGTTAAACCATCCCTGCAATCCAGGTATGAAGCCTACTTGATCATGATGGATGATTTCTCTGATGTATTTTTGAATTCGGTTTGCCATTATTTTATTGAGTATTTTTGCATCGATGTTCATCAGGGATATTGGTCTGTAGTTTTCTTTCTTAGTTGTGTCTTTGTGAGGTTTGGGTACCAAAGTTATTGTGGCCTCATAAAAAGAGATTGGCAATAAACCTTCTGTTTCTATCTTGTGGAACAGTTTGAGGAGTAGTGGTATTAGTTCTTCCTTGAATGTCTGGTAGAATTCTGCACTGAATCCATCTGGCCCTGGACTTTTTTTCGTTGGAAGGCTTTCGATGACTGCTTCTATTTCATTTCGGGTTATAGGTCTATTTAAGTTGTTTGTCTGTTCTTGATTTAATTTTGGTAAGTGATAGTTATCCAGAAACTTGTCCATTTCCTTTGAATTTTCAATTTTTGTGGAATACAGATTTTCGAAGTATGACCTGAAAATTGTCTGGGTTTCCTCTGTGTCTGTTGTTATGTTCCCCATTTCGTTTCTGATTTTGTTAATTTGCATGTTCTGTCTCTGCTTTTTCGTTAATTTGGATAAAGGTTTATCAATCTTGTTGATTTTCTCAAAAAACCAACTCTTTGTTGCATTGATTTTTTGTATTGTTTTCCTGGTTTCTATTTTGTTGATTTCAGCCCTCAAGTTGATTATTTCCTGGCGTCTGCTCCTGCAGGGTGAATTCGCTTCTCTCTGTTCTAAGGTTTTCAGTTGGGCTGTTAATTCATTTATGTGACTATCCTCTGTTTTCTTCATATGGGCACTTAGTGCAATGAACTTCCCTCGTAGCACTGCTTTCAAGGTGTCCCATAAGTTCGGGTATGTTGTATCCTCATTCTCGTTGAATATTAGAAAGTCTTTAATTTCTTTCTTTATTTCTTCTTTGACCCAGGAGTGGTGCAATTGCACATTGTTAATTTTCCATGAGTTTGCAGGTTTTCTGCTATTTGTATTGTTGTTGAATTCCAATTTTAAAGCATGGTGGTCCGATAAGATACAGGGGACTATTTCTATTCTCTTGTATCTGTTGAGGTTTGTTATGTCTCCTAGTATGTGGTCGATTTTAGAGAAGGTTCCATGTGGAGCAGAGAAGAAGGTATATTCTTTTGTCTTTGGATGGAATGTTCTATAGATGTATGTTAACCCCAGTTGAGACATAACTTCTGTTAATTCTTTTGTTTCTTTGTTGAGTTTCTGATTTGTGGTCCTGTCTAGTGTTGAGAGTGGTGTATTGAAGTCTCCCACTATAAGTGTGTGAGGTTTTATATGAGCTTTGAGTTTTAGTAGTGTTTCTTTTACGAATGTGGGTCGCTTTGTATTAGGGGCATAGATGTTCAGAATTGAGACTTTGCGTTGATGGATTTCTCCTGAGATGAATATGAAATGTCTGTCTTCATCTCTTTTGACTAGTTTTGGTTTGAAGTCTAGCTTGTTAGATATTAGGATAGCTACGCCTGCTTGCTTCTTATTTCCATTTGATTGGAAAATCTTTTCCCAACCCTTTACCCTGAGGTAATGTCTATCTTTGGAGCTAAGATGTGTTTCTTGTATGCAGCAGAAGGATGGATTCTGTCTTCGTATCCATTCTGTTAATCTGTGTCTTTTTATAGGTGAGTTAAGACCATTAATGTTGAGGGTGAGTAAGGACCATTGATTGTTGATGGTTGTTTGATTTAGGTTTTTTGTTGGCAGTGGTATTTTGAATATATTTGTTCTGCTTCACCCTAGGTTTCTGGTGCTGTTGGATTATCTGTTGCCTACATTTTTGTGGGTGTAGTTACCTTCCTTGGGTTGGAATTTTCCTTCCAATACTTTCTGTAGGGCTGGATTTGTAGATACATATTGGGAAATTCTGGTTTTGTCATTGAATATCTTGTTCTCTCCATCTATATTGACTGAGAGTTTTGCTGGATATAGTAGCCTAGGCTGGCATCCGTGTTCTCTTAATACTTTTAGAACATCTATCCAGGACCTTCTGGCCTGGAGGGTTTCCGTGGAGAAGTCAGGTGTAATTTTGATAGGTCTGCCTTTATATGTTACCTGTCCTTTTTCCTTCGCTGCTCTTAATATTCTTTCTTTATTCTGTATGCTAGGTGTTTTGATTATTATATGTCGAGGGGTCTTTTTTCTTTGGTCCAGCCTATTTGGGGTTCTGTATGCTTCTTGTACTTTCATGGGCATGTCCTTCTTCAGATTTGGAAAGTTTTCCTCGATGATTTTGTTGAATATGTTTTCAGCACCTTTGAGCTGGGCTTCCTCACCTTCCTCTATGCCTATTATTCTTAGGTTTGGCCTTTTCATGGTGTCCCACATTTCCTGGATATTGTGTGTTAAGGATTTGTTGGATTTATGGTTTTCTTTGGTCGATGAATCTATTTCTTCTAGTTTATCTTCTGCGCCTGAGATTCTCTCTTCCATCTCTTGAATTCTATTGGTTATGCTTGTGTCCGTGGTTTCCGATTTTTTGCCCAGCTTTTCAATTTCCAGCTTTCCTTCCATTTGTGTTGCCTTTATTTTCTCAATTTCGGTTTTCAAATCTTGAACCGTTTCCTTCACCTGGTTAATTGTTTTTTCTTGGCTTTCTGTACTTTCCTTAAGGAATTTGTTCATTTCTTCCACTTTTTTGTTTGTTTTTTCCTCTATTTCTTTAAGGGATTTTCTCATATCTTCTTTGAGGGCCTCTATCATTTTTATGATGGTGATTTTTAAGTCGTACCCTTCTGCTTCCTCTGCTTTGTTGTTGTGTTCCATTCCAGTTGGTGTAGATTCCCTAGATTCTGGTGGTGTCATGTTTGTCTTTCTGTTGTTAGGTGTTCTCTTGTATTGCCTTCTTCCCATAGTTTCTTCCTGTAGGTGTTGGTGGTGTCTCTTCCCTCTCTCTATGGTCCTTCCCAGATGGGCTTATGTGGATCAAAGATTCAATGTCTGTATCTCTGTTTGGTCCAAGCTCTCTAGGAGGCTTCTCTCTGGCCAATAGCCAGCAGAAGAGGACGAGGGCTGGACTGGAACTTGAGAAGGTTTTGCCCGGTAGTGGGATCTCACTGGAAACTGGCGCTCTCCAGCTGAGACCTCGTTCTTTGGCAGGGGCCTGGATTTGTGGGTCAAGGATCTTGCCTGCAGGAACTCCAAGTGGACCGCAGAGATAGGCGGATCTCTGGGAGGGGCCTGGGACTCCAGCAGAGGACTGGAGGCGGGGTCAGGGACCAAGCTGGTGGAAATTACAGGTGGTCCCACGTGGATAGTCAGGTCTCCTTTGTTCGGAGTTGCTCCGAGAGGTCTCCGAAGTAGGGTGGACTGTTGGCTCCACCCTCTGTCCCAGTGCTCAACCAGAGCGGCAGGACTGTAGGTGGGGTAGGGCACAGGGTGGGGAGGGGTAGGCTGGAGGTTTGGATGGGTGGGGGTTTATCAGAGCTCCAAGGGTGCTCTCAAAGGGGACGGGAGACAGGAGCAGCAGGATCAGGGAGTTCAGGCGGGGGAGGAGGGAAAAGAGGTTGAAGGGGACAGGCAGCCCAGATTGGGCCCAGACTCACCTCTGGCCAATAGCCGGCAGAAGAGGACGAGGGCTGGGCTGGAACTTGAGAAGGTTTTGCAGGGTAGTGGGATCTCACTGGAAACTGGCGCTCTCCAGCTGAGACCTCGTTCTTTGGCAGGGGCCTGGATTTGGGGGTCAAGGATCTTGCCTGCAGGAACTCCAAGTGGACCCGCAGAGATAGGCCGCAAGATTGCCATTTTAACTATGTTTATCCTACCTATCCAAAGCTTGGGAGATCTTTCCATTTTCTGGTATCTCCTTTAATTTCTATCTTTAGAGCCACAAAGTTCTTATTGTAAAGGTCTTTCACTTGTTAGGTAAGCATTACCACTAGATACTTTATGTTGCTTGTGGCTGTTGTAAAGGGTCATGTTTCTCTGATTTCTTTCTCTGCCTCTTTGTTATCTGAATAAATTAGGGCTACTGAATTTTTTGAGTTTATCTTGAATCCTGCTAGTTTGCTGTTGGTGTTTATCAGCTGTAGGAGTTCCCTGGTAGAGTTTATTGGGTCACTAATGTAAACTATCCTATCATCTGCAAATAGAGACAGTTTGACTTCTTCCTTTCAATTTGGACCCCCTTGATCCCCTTTTGTTGTCTTATGGCTTTAGCTCGATGTTCAAGTACAATATTGTAGAGATATGTAGAGCGTGGTCAGCCTTGTCTTGCTCCTGATTTTAGAGGAATCACCTTATGTTTTTCTCCATTTATTTTGATGTTGGCAGTTGGTTTGCTGTATATTGCTCTTATTATGTTTAAGTATGTTCCTGTTATCCCTAATCTCTCCAGGATCTTTATCATTAAAGAGTGTTGAATTTTGTCGAAGGCTTTTTCAGCATCTAGGGAGATGATCATATAGTTTTTGTGTTTCAGTTTGTTTATATGGTGCATCACATTGATAGATTTTCATATGCTAAACCATCCCTGCAACACAGGGATGAAGCCTACTTGCTCATGGTGATTTTCTCTAATGTATTCTTGCATTTGTTTTGACAGTATTTTATTTAGTATTTTTGCATCAATGTTCATCAGGGATATTGGTCTGTAGTTTTCTTTCTTAGTTGTGTCTTTCTGAGGCTAGTGTACCAAGATTATTGTGGCCTCTGACAGCTGGCAAAACAGCATAGGACTGAACCAGGCCCCCTGAACATGGGTGTCACCTAGGATCATGAGCAGTCTTTAGGGCCTCTGGCAGTGGAACCATTATTTATCCCTAGTGCACATTCACCATTGAGGGATACTCTCTTAGCCTATATACATAGGGAAGGGTCTAGGCCCTGCCCCAAATGACTTGACTGACTTAGATGATCTCTCATGGATGGCCTTACCCTCTCTGGGTAGTAGATGGGGGATAGGATGGGAGGTTGGTTGGGTGTATGGGAGGATGGGAGGGAAAAGACCTGGGATTGATATGTAAAGTAAGATTGTTTCTAATTTAAATAAAACTTAAATAGAAAAAAGAGGAAACCTATGACGTAATTTGTAGCTCTGTATGGGACATAGACAAGCACATCTGTAAGAGATGAAGAAAGAAGAAGTAAATAAAGCTGGGAACATTGCTGTTAAAATAAAAAAAAAGAGAAAAAAGAAAATATAAATGATGTATGACTTGAGGTGACCTATTTATTATTCCCCATGATTGGATTATTCCTCAGATCATTTGTTTCTGTGTTACCTTAATGGTGATTTGTTGGGATTTCAGAAGATAAAGAAGCTAGCATATATATCAGCATTCTAATTATTCAGTAGATATTATAATAATTGTCATTTTCTGCTTGTCAATATTGTGGTATTTGTGTGATAATTATTTTTGCAACATTAATTGTATAATGAAAGTGTACATATATACACAGCCGTATTTAGAAACTTTTAATCAAATTTATATTTTATAGTATTATTCATATTACGAATGAGTTAGTGGCTGATAAGGCATCTAATTTATTACCAGTTCTTGAATGCATATAATAGACTATATATTCTTGATTCACACAAACTACAAATAAGATTTAATATGTAGAAATTAAAGTGGTATTAAATCAATTAATTATATGGACCTATAGTTAGTTTTGAATTCATGAGTCTTTATAACATATATTCTACTTAATTATTGAAACTATAGCATATTTAGAAGTCTCTGCATCTAAAATATAATAGAACATTGTATAAAATTCAAACTAAGGATACTCTTTAAGAAGTATATACATATATATATATATTTGAAATATTAATATACTATAATGAAAATTGAATATTTTATATGTTGTAATTCATATGTACAGATCAGGGACCTGTTAGAAAGTGGGTTTATGACCCAGATGTACCACTTAGTGACTGTATAAGAGGTAAATTATTTATAATCTACTCTGTTACTTTTTTTGTAAAGTAGTACCAGTATTTCGGTAGTCATTTTATTGTTTTGATCTCATCAATCACCCTTACTTCTCAAGGACATTGTGAAAGGAGAATATTTTTAAAAACTATAACAATAACAAAATGTATTCAAGCCATGATCCTTATCCTTAACTCATTGATGAATAATTGATTTTTTATACAATATATGGTTGTATATAAGATAAAGCCTTCATAAAGGTCAATGTTATCACTTACAAAAGCAAATATAAACGCTTATCACTTATATCACTCTATTTAAGACCACATAGCACAATATCTTCTTATGATGCCAACTGTAATATTGTTGTTAAAAAGAAAACAAACAAACAAAAATACATACACACATACAGCAACAACAAAAGGCCAACTGGAAGTGATCTCACGTGACTCCCTGCAAGCTTTCAGCAGCATGTGAATATTCAGAAGGGTTGTGACTATGATAGTCTTCTCTGGCTTCTTTTTTCATGAAAAAAAAATATTTCTTATAAACTGAGTAATGTTTCAGCCATGTGAGACTATCATTCAGTAGACTGGGGTTTTCCTTGTGCCTTAAACATAGGTTTACTTGTGGTAGGTGTATCAATCTGGGTTGGGCACCCTAGTAGGGGGTATGAAGAGCCTAGAATATATAGGAAAATGGAACTGTATGATTTAAATGTGAGGTTTTTGGGAGGTTTTCTGGCATGATTGCTGTTCCTTCTTATACTTACATTTCAAATTCAAATGCACTGGTAAGAAGAAACTCTTAACACCTCCCCACATGCAGCGTTACTTATAAGTGTTTCTCAATGCTAGTGTTAGAAATCAATTTAAACCATTTCCAATTATCATTGGTTTGATCTAAGCTTTTACCAAATAGACATGGGTCATAACACTTACTTCCACCTAAAGCTGCTTTTTTATTAGCTTTTGACTTCTGTATTTATCCATGTCCTTTTTATTCACATACAAGATAGAACAGATTATCCATAAGGCCATGGATTTATCATAGTGACTTAATTTCGTTGTTTTATTTTCTTACCTTTGATCCTCCAGAATGTTGCAGCTTGGATATTCTTTACTACCCCTACCCTTTAACTCCTGCCATCCCCACAATAGACTACACTCCATTTTCTGTGCAATTGTGGTGTGGAAATGTCAAATAAAAAATTATCACCTAAAGGGAAGTCATGTTTTCTTCCCATGAACAAAGTAAAGGTAAAAGCAATCATTGATACCATCTGTACAGTTTCCTATACATTAACCAGTACAAGTATCCTTTTTCAGTTTTACAGTATAAATTGAATATTTTTCTTGTCAATCCCCATTTATAACCTTATAAAGTGGTTTTCAATCTGTGGATTATGACCCATGGGAGGTTCAAAAGAACCGTTCATGTATGATATCCTGCATATCAGATATTTATATTTCAATTAAGTATAGTAGCAAGATTATAGTTATGAAGTAACAAGGGAAATAATTTTATGGTTGTGGGTCACCACAACATGAAGTACTGCATTAAAGAGCTGCAGTGTTAGGATGATTGAGAATCACTGTTCTAAAGTCAAGGTAATCATGACTGATAAACTCACCTAATCAAGATATCAATCATTCAAGTTAGATAATTTCATAGACCGACATAACTTTCTCAGACTTAAATGCTATCTTAGGTTATGGGAATATCTCTAGTCCTCAGCTTTGTATACCTTATTTTTCCTGTCATTGGTTTAATCTGGGTTTTTCTTATGTAAGCTTAGATCACACTACAGAACTTTCAGGAAATTACCTGCTTTATTAGTCACTTCTTTAGTTATCTGCATCCTTTGCATCCGTTGTATTCATGTGTAACAGAGAATAGCCATTAGTCCAGAGATTGAGCAAAGTGAGTTCTTTGACTTTAAGATTTATAAAGATAAATAAATAAATTGCAAGTAGTTGCCAATAAATTTATAAATAAATAAATAAATTGCAAGTAGTTGCCAATAAACCATGTAGAATGAAGTTTAAATGATATCCTCTTTTACTTGTAAATTTACTTCTTATTTTTCTTTTATGATTTACTTACTATGTGACTGAAAGAGAGATGGAGGATATCTCTATAGAGCAATTGTGGACATGAAGAAAGATGAAATCAGAAGTTGAAGTTACATGTTTCTGAGTATAGTAGCTAGCTTTCCCTCTAAGGGAATCCATTGGGTGATTACAATGGACCAATGGACTCAGTTTTTTTTTTCTTTCTTTCATCTCTCAAACTATTTCATTTCATAGATCTGTATCCTTTGAGCAAGGTATTTCTTATAACGGAGGATTGATTTCCCTCTTCCACTTTTGTTTCAAATTCAAACACTTTCTTAAGAAGAAACAATTAGCTTTACTCCAAATGCAATGTTACTGATGAGTTTGTTTCATGGTCAATGGAAGAAATCAATTTTCATTTAAAAACCTACAGTGCTTTGCCTTTTTCCTTTTCTGTAGTCTATTGATTCTTCCCCCTGTGGAAAGGGCCTATCCATTCAGCTGTAGCTAGATACTTTATAGGGGTCCATCTTAATAGAAGAGATTCCTAGAAAGGATTTCCTTTGCATATATCTGCATTTTAATATGTGGATGTATGTCCTTATCCATATTACGATGTCAGAGAGAAGACTCCTGTCTTAAAATGCTGAAACCTTACTGTGATATGACTTAATGTATGATAAATTTTGGCCTTTCTGGATATTTTAGGGGCTATCTGCAATGCAACGAATTCTATATGAAACATAAAACAATCTTCTAGTTAAGAATGACCACCATGTCCTTGAGGTCCAACAATAGTTTGAAGGATTGTCTTCCAAGCACTGAAGGAAGGATGTTTTAATATTTGAGATGTTTATTAGTTATGGACCAGAATAAGAAAATATTGAAAAATGATATTATCATCAGAAGCATGTTCATTATAGATCTCACATTTACACAAAAGTGCCAGCTTTATGAAAAAAAAGGATTTTTGACACGACTTATATTTGGTTGTTGGTGTCTGAAGGCAAGATCATTTACTGTGCTTGTTTACTATTAAGATTATATATAACTATATATTGCAAGGTAAAATTGCCTCAGAAATTTGATTTCTAAAATATACGTATTTTCTGTGAAATGTCATTTTGATAAGTATTTATTAATGTTTCTACTTGAAAATTTCACATATTTTTCTAATGGGTGATAATGTATGCTCACCCAATTTTTATTCAAATGCTTGGCTCAGAAGGATAAAACAACAAAATTAAATCTTATAGTAAATTATAACTATTTCCAATATTATATGGATGTGGAGAATATATATTGTATGACATCAGAAAGCCAGAAAAATGTCTCTACATTTGAAAAAAGTATGAACTATGCAAGGCTCTGACTAATACTTTACATTAATTTAAATTGATTTGTTTCTTAGAAATAGACTCATCCAAATGAATTTTCAGAGAGATGCCAGGTCACAACTGTCAAATAGTACATTAGCATTGGTTTCTTTTCTTTTAGGCTTTGGGATTCTCTGCATGAACAGCTAGTTTTTTTTGCTGCTGTGCCTGAAGATAGTCTTAAAGGAACACATAAAGTGGGCAGCCATTTTTTCCTTACACTCCTGTAGAAGGCCACTGTGGAGCAGTGCAGCCACTGATAAGGGCAGTAGACTAGTGAATTCTCTCTTAATCATGCTTCTTTTCTATGGTGAACTCCAATGTAATACCCATGTTAAATCTGGAATTTATATAATTATTTTTAATAATGGAATGTTATTGGATGTCACTAGTAGTGTAATGATAATGTGATATTAATAGTATAATAATAAAGTATTAATACATTTTAAATATTTTCTAGGATATATTCACTTTAAAATCATTTGCTTATTTGAACTTTATACTCAGTACATACCTTGGGATATCATTTTAAGCTTATGCTAAAAGTATTATTAATTTTCCCTGCATTAGACATACAACTCAGTACATATACATTGTATCTGTTTGCTAACTGAGGTTAAATGAGTTATTGAAAATTATTGGAAATACATTTAATATGTGATAATTATAATAAGAAATAATTATGTATTATATATTACTAGGTCTTCTTACAGAATTTTCATCTACAAACTTAAACCTGTAATTGCAATTAATTAAGTAAATAATAGGAAATTATTCTTGGATATAACACAACAAAACTATAACATGGTAAAATGTAATAAAGCAAAATAAAGTCTAATACAGCAAAATAAAATACAATGTGAAGACAGGCAATGCTTGGAACATAATCTATTGTGAGTTAAGGGAAAAACAGAATTTTTTTTTCTTTTCTGTCAAAAAGTTTCTAAGGCAGGATTGGGGCAGTTAGCACAAGGAAGGTAGTCACCTATCTATGAAGTACTTACACAAAAGGAGGTAAGTTGTTTCATTTGTATTCTCAGGTGAAAGAATGTAAAAATACTTGGATATCTGTGAATTTGAAAAGGTCACTGATTATTACCATCAGAAGAGAATCTCAAAACTAACAAATATGTAATTGAACCACAGGGTTAGTGATGCATTGCAGTAAATTAAATTTCCAGGAAAACAAAGAAAAACAAAAATTGACTAAATCATTAGGAAATTCATGGAAATTCAAGACAAGCAATGGGAAAAAAAAAACATCTTCATTGTTTTCCCTTTGACAGGAATCTATATAAGAACTTGTGAGTTTGAGTGTTAAAGTAATTAAGTCTGGAATATACTTGGGCAAGTGATTTTCCATTCATATATCTTAATTTCTTGCATTCTAGTATACAAGTGGATTTAATTGTTAAGATGAATGTATAGCTAGCTTATATTCTTATGGTTTTGTTTTTAAAGGAAAACAATGCTTTTACTTGTAGATAAAAATCAATTATTTCCTTCTATATAATGATCTCTCGGGATCTAAAAGTACAAACTGTGCAAACCCATTGTATTCTGTCACTTAACTTTGAAGAAAAGGAGATTGTGATCCAGTCTATATTTTCAGCTTTGTTTGTCAGTTGGTATTTTATGCAAATGTGGTTTCAAATTTCAGTGAGTATCTACTTTATATTCACAAGTCAGCATTTTTCTAGTGTTATTCTTTTCATATTTTCTTCATTTCTATTTCTGATCTTTTACATATTTTTATTAAACTACAACCATGATAACTGAATGTAATATCAACATTTACTTTTCTTCATATTGAATTTCCAATAACATTACCATCTACTCCCCTCTTAATTGTTAATATCCTGATTGAGTCATTTTACACACATAACAGCTTACCCATTTCATTGTGCACTTAGCAATGATAGAATTACATACACAGCTGTGTGTTCAATACCTGAAGTCAAGTTCAGAGCATTTCCATTACACTGATGCGTTCTTTTATTCCACTTTGCTCTTAACCCTTTTTCTTTCAAGGTTGGCCTCAGGAAAACACTAGCTTACTTTGTCTCTTTATACATTTGTCTGTTCTGAACTTGACCTTGTAACTGAATCATGTGGTCTGGTGACAGACATTTCTTTACTCCTTCAGGACATCTGGATTGTCTTCCCCATTGCTATTTCAGCTTTATGAAGCTCCAAATTCACCTTATGCTCCCCCCACCCCCAATGATTTTTTAATCTAATGCTGCACTTTCATTTCCTTCTATTTTTTTTCAGTCCTCTACCTCTTACAACAATGTTTTAGTGTTGTTTATTAAATCTATCTTTAGAAATTGCAATCATACCACTTAAGATAAAAGAAAAATAACAAAGTCATTAAAAATAATATCTATGAAATAAAGAGAAAAAAATGTCTGATATTGTGAAGGTAGTTTACAGCAACCACCTGTTAAGATTATAACAATAAAGACACTGTAAAATGTCTGTTCTTTTCAAGTTGTTACAATCCATTTGAATTATTATACTTGTGATTCATTTTGAAAAGATTTAACTGATTTTCATCATCAATAGGGACTTGATGTAAGTGGCAAGTCAGCCGATCTGCAAATAAAGAGAACAATACATGTTCCAGAAAAGTTGCCATTCTGTCAATCAATGATTGAATTGATGAGTAAACAGACAAGCACTCAGTCTCTGAAATTACTTTCAAAATTTGCTATGTGAATTTCAAAAGATCCTTGGTGCTTGCCTCCAAATTTCACAGGGTCTTTAAAATAATCTCATTGAACTAAGTGTACCATCATTTGGGTAATATGATAATGTATAATTGATTGGTTGTATCTTCTTAAAATTTGTTCAGATTTCTTTATAAAATAAAATAAATCTCCTTCGTTGACTTAAGCTTAGTCAGGAAATTTTCATTCACATTTAATAACCACAAAAAATTGCAGATACAGCTTGAGTTGAAGCACAATTTTTCAGATGGTAGTTTTCTCAATAAAAAAATTCATCAAATACATTACTGTCATAAAATTAGAGTATTTCTTCAGAAAATTTATCTGTAGACATTTGACCTGTGTTCCACCAATATTGTCAGTACCTAAAAGAAGCATTACGTCGTTTTTTCTTTTTCAGTTGATTTTTATAGACCATAAAGGAGTTAGGTTAACAAATTCTTCTCTCTAAATTAGCAGGTGGCTTATGTGTATGTTGAAAAAAATCAAATACATTATAAAAAGTATTCTCCTGTTTTTTGTAATCAGTTTTTAGTGTGAGGAAAGAAGCTAAGTATTATATGAAATGATAATTTGTGTTTGTAGAACACAGAAATGCTAACAATGAACTTGATTTCCAGAAGACTGTCAAAGGATCACTGAGCATAATATTAATTATCATGATTTTACTGTTACTGAAAACAGCTAATTAGTTAATGAGTTTGAAATGCTTACCTATATTTTATCCTCAAGAAAGACTGAATACAATGGATAACTTTTATTTCATTTTTCCATTAACAACATTAAAAGAACCAATTAAAAGAATAATTTTAATAAGTTAACAACTATCTTTACTGTAACTATCTTATGATTGCAATAAACATAAAATAATATATATTAATAAAATAAAGCACAAATATATTGGGCATATATAGAAAAGCAGTGATAAAAAGTTAAAATTTCTAACAACTTATATTTTTGATTCCTCCCACACACATGAAGTGAATTTAATTATATCTTTTAGTTTAATGTTTTGTCATTTTTTGTTGCCTCTAGCAATATATTTAAGGTTGCATGCTAAAAGAGAATCTTCCTTCAAATACATTATTTTTCTTCCATTCTCTGGCAATGAATAATGGAACTAATTTTTGTGAAGTAAGAACTTAATACGTTATTTATTAAATAATGCAGAATTTCATTGTTTGCATTTTCATTTAGAGCCTCTTTCTCCTTGACTGTTTGTATATATTGGGCTTTCAATAGTAAACAAGGAGGAGAGAAAAATTATCTGTGAAGACAGAGTTTAAGGTGACATCTTCCTGCTTTCCATCTGCAGGTGTCTATGATGCTATAATCAGTCTGTTACTTCTATATTTCCCCTTGCTTCTCAATGATATGTGATGAAACTTCACATGATACAAATAACTGCTAATTTTTAAGGCCAATAGATTATGTTTTCACTTGATTATCTAAGTGATATTTCCTAAAGTCCTAGTCAATTTTCAATATTAAAATATTATACATGCTATGAAATAATATTCTGGCAAAATATTATTTATATAATTTTATATTTAATTGTGACATCAGTCAATATTTTATTCTGATGTATATAATTTTATTATTGCAAACATCATTAGGAAGACATTTTGTAAAAGGAATGTTACCTTATTCTTTCATGAAAATAATATACTGTTTGTACAACAAAATTCATATAGAATATTTAAAACATGGGGGTTTTGATAATGCACACAATAGTTTTATTAACCATGGCACAAAGATGTTGGTACTTATCTATGTTTTGAGAACATTTTCTTACAGAAGACTGGTAATTAGCATGGCTCTGTAGCACATTAAATTGTGTCTATGCAATATAAGTATCTATTCCACTATAAACCAAGACTTGTGGTTTTGGAAAGCAGGATTGTTAAGTTAACTTCAATGCTTTAAGAAACTGTTTCCAGCTGAGTTTTGTTTCTTGTAATCTGTTTCTAGACTGGGGACAGAAGTTGACTGCTATAAACATAGTCAGTAGTAACTGTAGAATAAGCACATGCAAACAATGACCTTGATTCCCAGGACAAATGTGCAGGGTGCAAAGATACTGGGTAATTAGCTCTGATTTTACTGTTGTTGCAAACATTAATTATTTAATGAGTTTGAAGTGCTGAAGTGTTTTCTTCTGACTTAAAAATTATTATACTTAAGTAATCAACAGTCAGCCTCACTCAAATGAAAGGAAACAAAAACAATTTGCTGTATCAAGTTGACAAATTCAGATTTGAATTTTTGAATTCATATCAAAACATATCAAAAACAACGCAAGCACCATATTCTGAGTTATAAGGACTGAAATGCAGGGACGTTTGGGAAAAGGAAGATTAGGGGACCTATTTTGAATAAGTTGTGTAATAGGACAAAGAGCGTTTTACTCCTCTATTTCTTTTCACATGAAATGTGAGACATAGGCAAAGTCAATTTTGACAATTTAGAAGACACAGTATACTGTAACATACACCTTAAAATACAAAACTTTTCTTATTTTCGTGATGACATTTTATGTTCCAGAAGAGGAAGTAACAATCAGGATACATTAAGCAAGATGGTGCTACCAACATAAAATAAAGATATTAAAATCTTATAAGGAAACTTTGTATTAGATAATTGACTATATTAGAATATATCACAGAATATACCTAAGCTATATGAAGTTCCCAAACAAACCTTCAGCACAGGCCTTTATCATTGCAGATATTTACATACATGTCTTCTTATAGAACCTCTTGTTTTCAAAATATCGACATTTTGAAGAAGGGATGCTGGAAAAGGATGATAGACGTTTGCCTTCTCAATCCTATGCAAATAAATTGAGTAAAGAATCCTAATGATCCTGGACAGTTCCTACAGAAGTGCCAGGATGAAAGAGAAGGATATTACTCATACCAACACTGTGTGCTTTCTTCTCAGCTCTCTCTGCAACTTCCCCAACATTGTGAATGGAGAAATAAGTGTAGCTAAGTAACTTGATAAAGACAGAATTGTGATATCAATGGTCCTGTGGTTCTGTAAATATAATGTCCCCCATAGACAAATATATTTAAGTGCTTAAGGCAGTGGAACTCCTTGATACAATTAGAAAGATCATGAGCTGTGATTTTTCCTCTCTCTCTCTCTCTCACTCTCTCTTTTTCTTTCTCATTTTAAAACTGTATATCTTGTTTTGAGGAAGAGGAAGTTGAATTTCTTTTCTATTTTTCTTTTTTATTTAATTTATTATTTTACATGTCGATCCCAGTTCCCTTTCCCTCCCTCCCTCACTTTTACCCTCTCTGCCCTCTCACATGCAACCTAACCACCCTCCCCTCCCATCCCCCTAGCCAAATTCCATAGGTAGGGGAATGCCATCCAGTTGGGGTCATGTAGATCTGACAGGTCATTAGAAGTAGGGGCTAGGGCTTCTCTCTCCTGCCTCTAGGTTAAGGCAGTTATCCCTCCATGGGGGATGTGGTCACAAGGTCATTTGTGCACAAGGGATACTTCCTGGCTCCACTGTCTGAGGTCCCTTAACTGCTCAGCCCTTCTGGCTGAGACCCATATTCAGGGGGGAATGAGTCAGTCCCGTGCTCGCTCCCCAGCTATTAGTCTGGGGGCCCATTAGCTCCTCCTTGTTCGGGTCCACTGTCTCTATGTGTTTCTGCCACCTGGTCTTGTCCTCTCCATCTGCATCTGGGTTCTACTTCGACTCAGTGTTTATGTATGGGTGTTTGCTCCTGTTTCAAACAGGTATTAATTAGATGAGGGCTCCATGGATAAGTTAGTTGTTGATCTCACTATCCTGGAAGGGCATTTATGATAGCCTTTCCAAAGATATGCAAATTGTTAGTTGGCAGCAGTCTTGTAGTTCTCTAGACCTTTCTTTGTGTTCAATTTTATCTTCAAACCAAAATTGGCTCCCTCTTTTATATTCTCTCTCTCTCCCCCCCCCCCTCTCTCTCTCTCCCTCTCTCTCTCTCTCTCTCTCTCTCCTGTCTTCTATTCCTAACAGGGCTCAATCTTCCTAGTCGCACATGTTTTCCTTTCCTCCCCCTTGCTTTCTCCTACTTCTGTCTCCATTTGCTGCCCCCTCCCCCACTTCCCCTGTGCTCTAGGGGACTTGTCCCTTCCTGGTTCTGTGAGAGACTTTATATGAATCTCTTAGAATACACCTTGTATCCTATTTCCTCTGGTGGTGTGCATTATAGGCTGGTGATCCTTTGATCTAGGTCTAAAATCCATATATGAGTGAGTACATACTGTGTTCCTCTTTTTGTGACTGCCTTACCTCATTCAGGATGGTTCCTTCAAGTGCCATTCACTTGCCTGCAAATTTCAAGATACCATTAATTTTTTTTTCTGCAGAGTAGTATTCCATTGTGTAGATGTGCCACATCTTCATTATCCATTCTTCAATTGAGGGTCTTCTAGGTTGCTTCCAGGTCTTGCTATTACAAATAGTGCTGCTATGAACATAGTTGAACAGATGTATTTGTTGCATGGATGTGGATCATTTGGGTATATGCCTAGGAGGGGGATTGCCGGGTCCTGTGGTAAAATAATTCCCATTTTCCTGAGGAACTGCCATACTGATCAACAAATTTTGCTGGCCCAATTTGATGAGGGTGTATAGAAGACTACAGATAGAGCCATGTCTGTCGCCATGAGCTGTGGACTTATTTGAGAAAGTGTGTCACCTAGCATCCAACTAGCTAGCATGAGATAGCTACTTGTTCCTGGCTTTGCAACTGATGCTGATGCCAAACTACCATACTGCAAATCTCAAAAATATCTATTTATTTTTAATGAATTATAATTATTGTATAATTAATCACAAGTACCTTTCTCTATATCAACATATCTTTACTCATAAGGTGATTCTGAAGATATCATTTTCTTTAATTATCAAAAATTAGTATTTGCTGTTTTATTCAGAATATTGTATAAGTCAATAATGATTCTTAATAAGAATGTTGATGTAAATCTTTTTTCAAAACTTAAACCATATCAAGGACTATGTTGACATCTCAGTACAAATTCTAAGAAAATTTTCATTTTAAAAAGTCACTTATTGTTTTAGTTTATCAAGTCCAACTTTATCTTTTGTTGACTAAGTAACTTCTAATTCTGTAATACAGAACATAATGCAAGACTTACTACATTGAATGTATTTAGGGATTTGAGACAATGCCCCAGAATAACACTATTTACAAAATCTATTGAAAATGAAAATCATTGTCACAATTACTCAGTACATGATTTCTTTTCTAAATTCTTCATATCTTTTTAAGTTTAGAAATGAAAGGCCAAACTGTGATTGTATGTCTTAGTACAAACAGAAGGAGGGCATAGCATGGGTAGCTGCTGCTAGAACAAGATGTGACCTATGTGTCCCAAAGTTTTCACTTCACAAGGAAGCCCCTTCTTTAGTTTAAGAGAATGTCCTTGCTTCATGTTTCTTTCTACCAATTCTTTATAAGAAATAGCTAAACTTCTTTGAACAAGATTTTTGTACCAGGGAGGTATATTTATTACTGCAAGTCAGTGCTGGATGCTTAAAGGTAAGGTAGAGTGATACAATTGACCCATCCTTTAATAGACAAAATATAAAGAACAGTTGATTCCTTGAGGAAATCTTTATATTGGCCTTTTTTTTTTCTTTAGAATCAGTTTAATTTGTCCTCCATCCCCCCAAAAATATATATCCTCTCTGTTCTTTAATAATCTGTTTTTTTTTTGTTTATTTGTTTTTTCTGCACTCTTAGTATTGTATTAGTTAGTGCTTGTAGGCTGCAATAAAATGCCTTGACCAAAATAAACCAGGGGAGAAAAAGTTTCATTTCTACTTATAGTTTCATATCACAGTCCTTTACTAGGGATAGTCAGAAAAAAACTTAAGGGATGAACCTGAAGACAGAATCTGATCCAGATGCCATAGAATATTGACTTGTTCTCCAAGGGGTTCTCAACATGTTTTCTTAGACATGCTTAGACCACTGACCCTGGATGGAGCCACCCACATTAATCATCATCAAGAAAATGCAACAGCATCCATTCTGATAAAGACACTTATTTATGTTGTCATTTCTTCTTACAAAAGTCTCTAATATGTCAGGTGGAACTAAAGCTAGTCAATATAGCCACTAATGATACTATTCCCCAACAACAATGAATGCTTCCCTTTAGCTAACTCTAAAGTTTGTGATGATATGATTTATATAAAAGTTACTTTCAATGAGGATTTTACTTTAGAGTAGGAGAAGGCACTCAGTCCTCTATCTTTAGAGTTTTTCCACTGAGGTGTCAAAATATAAACAGTACTGACTTCTTGTTCTCTTTTTTGATTTATTTTCATCAAATTAATCCCTCTTCCAGTTTATAAACCTGTATCTTTAGGAAATAAAAGTTCAAATGTAAGCAATCCATCATAAGTGTGAAGATGCTAATTACTTGAGTATAATTCATAAATAAATAAATAAATACTAGATCTTTCCAATGCTTAGTTTATGATTTTGATAATTCTAAAACTGAAAATTAACTTAGTGTTTAAGCAAATGGGCAACACATTCATAACCAAATTTTCCCATATACTTATTAGAATAGATTTAATTAAAATATTGGAATTTTATCATTTAAATATTTTTTCATTTTAAAAGCAGTTGTGAACTGCATTTTCATGAAATATCTTTTAAACCACAAGACAAATGTACCTTTCCTAGGTTGGTAAGCAAAAAGTAACCAATTTCTTCTTGAATGAGAGAAATTTTACTTTGATTTTGAATTATAGAGAATATTTTAGAGTTACTTATGTGCCTCTTTATTACTCTGTGATACTTATTAACACAGCCTGTGGTGATTTGAAAAAAAATGGTTCTCACAGGGAGTGACATTATTAAGAGGTATAACTTTGTAGGAATAGTTATGGCCATGTTGGAATAAGTGTGTCACTGTAGAGTCAGGATTTGAGGTTCATGCCCAGTGTCACAGACTAATTCCTGTTGCCTGCAGGTCAAGATGTAGAACTATAAATTTTTAATCCAGCACCATGTCTACCTGTAGGCCACCATGTTGCACCATGATAATGAACTAAACCTCTGAAGATGTAAGTCACCCCAATTAAGCACCTGTCTTTTATGAGTGTCCATTATCATGGTGTCTCTTCACAGCAACAGAAATCCCAACTAAGACACTGCCACATGCTATACGAATCTGACTCTCATATTTATGCCTGGTTAATAATGAATATATCAAGAAAAGAATTATCTGATGATGTCTATTACAGTTTATCAGTATCTACTCTCTACTCAACTTTTTGTCATTTTTATATCTTTAAAATATCCATTATATTTGTCTAATTCAATAATATCCATTTAATTCCTGGAGTTATACATATTAGATATGTATATATCTATCTATATATATTTATAAATTGTCACATATTTCTGTAGCATTTTTGCTCACCTTTTAAAAATAACTTCAGCAGTTTTGTTCATATAGATAATTTTATGCACACATATACATTTCCTAGAATTACATAAGCAGTGTGTATGTGTGTTTATGTGAATGTATATAAAAACCAAATACTCAAAATTGCTTTTGTTAATATTGCAGCATGAAAAACTAACAATACCTTTTTGAATGAAACACATGATTTTGATAACATTTCACCACAATTTATCACAAAAGTTTCCATAGTTCATCATTTTGATGACCAGGTAATACCAACAAGCTTCATTATTACTAATATTAAAGGAATATCAGTATCCGCATTGTCCCTGTATAATTGAAAAACCAAGTAATCTTCATTATTCGTGTGATTGCTAATAAATGAATTTTATTTAATCATAATTGATTTTTTTCATATTTATTTCTGAACTTATAATAAATGGCATTTTTTTCTGCCACTGTCGATTGTTGTTCCAATTTAGTTCCTTTAATTTTGCTTCAACTATCACTCTAATTAATCCATGTCCTAATTTGAGCTCACTGGGGTGAACAGTTACTTTTGTATGTAGCAATAAATATTTATTTTAAATGCTAGAATTCTTTCTTTTTCTTTTAAATTAACTTTATTTTCAGGGCCATTTTAAACCACAGCAAATTTTCTGGATGGTACAGCTTTCCATGAGTCCTTGTTTACATACACATACAATTCTTCTTCATCATTCCGATTCTCAAGAGTTTTACATGGCACTGGTACTATGGCCCAAATTCAGTTTTCTCCAAAAGTTCACTGTGGTATTGCATATTCTATGTGCATAGCCAGGTTTTCAAGGGCATAATCTTATATTTAGAGTATGATATTGATCATCAAAGCTATTCTAATAGTTTTGTTCCATTAGCTCACCTCTCCTTTCCCACTAGAACCTTTAAACCAATTATTCTAATGATTAACCAATTGTTTTCTTCCTCCATGTATTTGAAATAAAGGTCTGGATACCAATAATCCACATGTGCTTTCCATAATTTGTTTTCTTCCAAGGCTAATTCTCTCTCACCCTCAGCAGATATGTTGCTCAGAATATTTCACTTACTATCACCTTGCAAGGTTTGAAATAAGTTACTTAGTTCTTGAATTGTCAATCCAGTTTTGGGCTATAGCCAGTTAATATCTCCCAGCAATTTTTGAAAATCAGTAAGGGCTCATAACTGACAGTTCATGATTTGCACTTTCTGTTGTTGAATTTTCTGTAAACCTATCTTGTATCTTAAGTAATTATTAGAATCACATCTTTGTCATTTTTAGGGGCAATTTGTAATCCCCAACAAGGCAAATTTTTCTCTACTTCTTCACAAATTTTATCTAAGTTATTTGCATCTGAATCAGCTATTAAGATATCATCCATATAACTGTAAATTATAAATTAAGGAAATTGATTGTGAACTATTTCCAATGACCGATTTACAAAATATTGACACAAAACAGTGCTTTTGGCAATTCCTTTTTTTTTTTTTAAACAGGTTGTAAATTATTGTGAGTAGACCCTGAGAAGGCAAACTTTGTCTATCCTGATCTTGTAAAAGTATATTTAAAAAGCAATCTTTTAAATAAATCACTATAATGTACCATCCTTTAGGTAATAGAGAAGGCAATGGAATTACAGGCTGCAAGAAGCCCTTTTGCTGAATTACCTTATTAACACATCTTAGATCTCATACCATTCTCCATTTTCCAGAATATTTTTGATGACAAATATAAGAAAATTCCAAGGACTGTCCAATTCTTCAATATGTGGAACCTTTAACTCCAATGTTTGCCTTTGACACACCTTCTGCTGCGTCATTCTGTTTGGATTATTTTTAGCAAAAATATTGTTCCTATGAATGCCCTGCCTACAATACTTTTTCAGATGATCTGGTTTATCACAATTAATACATATAACCTTTTCTGTTTTTCTTAACAATTTTACAAATCATTTCTCATCTACATCTGTCATCATCAGCACGAAATCGACTGTCAGCTTAATTTTGAAATCCATTCACTTATGGGTACTTATCTTGCTTTAAAAGCCCGCTCACCCCTTTATATTCTGGACTAGAAATTTCAAATGATAAATATTCAATTAATATTTATCAAACTTCTGGATCAGATTTCACTCTATTTACTGCTGAAGTCAATCCTTGTTAAAAAAAAAAATAGAAAAATCAGGGAAGGCTTCTTTCATTTGGGCTTTGTATAATTTTAATAAATGAATCAGTTCTCTTTCCTTATTTTTCAGTCTTGCCAAGCATTCAAATCTGCTGTACAGCATAGAACCAAGGTATGATCAACAAATGCAATGTGTCTTTCTAAATCAGCATGAGTTTCACTAAGAATTTTGTCATGGGCAATCTCATAATCTCTAGCCTTATCTCATTGTTCTATAATCCTAGCTTAGTCTTTCCACCATGATTTTCATTGTACCTGAGGACTAGCTTCCAATACTAGTGTAAATAAATCTTTCTAGTCTTGTAGAGTAAATCTGCTCAAATTAGGAGATGAATTTTTATATCTGCTCCACAAAAGGTGAATGCATATCATGTGAAACTTCTAATTCCCTAAATCTCTTCAAAACTCACATTTCTACAGCATCCCAGTTAACTTCTGAATCACCTTGGGGATACCTACCATCTGGTGGTCATTATTAAATGGTAGTTGGATAAATTACTTTGTTTCTAATAACTTTGGACCTCTACTCTTTATTTCATAATGAATTATGCATTAGTTTCTCCCCTAAACTCCCCTGCCCATGTGTGAATACTTTTCTTAATTTTATTAGTATGTCCTTGTAAATATTGTATCTTATCAGTCAATTTTTAATATTTGTACTGATATCAAACAAACTTTATAGATAAAGCATGAATTAGCAAAATATAATGAAAATTGACACTATGTCAATCCCAATTATGTTCATTATCCCTTTATTTAATTGTTTCATTTTCACACCATCCATTGTGGAACTATACAGAGACGTAACTGCATGTATTGATGTTTCCCATTTTTAACATGGGAAAAACTTTAAAAAAAAATGATTTCCAACTTAAGAATTCCCAGTTGTCTCATCAGATTGGCTGAAGAGACAATGAACCAGGAGGCTGTGTAGTAGTGTATAGCCTGACTAGGCAGAGAACACAGGCCGTGCACAATAGGAAAGGAACACAGGCTGTGCACAGCCTGGCTGAGGACAGCTGCAGGTGCTTGCTTGTGTGTTGCTGGGAGATGAATTTATGTGGCTGTCACAGCAGCAGTAGAAGTCCAAGGCTATTGACCTGGTGTTTCAACAGCCCAAAAAGAGGGTCCAGGGCAAGTCCATAACTCACAGGAGCAAGGAGCCAGTCACCTGAAGAGTGAACATGGTTATGTGTGGTAGAAGCATGTGCTGCAAGAGTGAAGGCATGGGCTGCCTGAAGGGAGAGCCAGCTGGTGGTAGACAACAAATCCAGAAGGATTTGGAGACATCTGTGGTGGTTGGGGCATGTGATGTTTGGGATAAGGAATGAGTGGCAGCTGGAGGCTGTTCTAGAATGGCTCCAACAGAAAAATCCCATACTTATTCCGGAGGACTTAGGGTAAGGGAGGAAAAGTTAGTCAACAGTGGGGATGGCTTGAGCATCTGCAAAGTCAGGGGCAAGCAACACTGTAATGATTTTGTGTCCTGAGTTGGATACCAGATGATGAGTTTCTCTAATTCTTTTTTATCAATAATAACGCAGAGGTCAGATATCAGGGTAAGAACCTGAATGATCAGAGACGTTGTGGAGAAGTGATTTCCTTTTTCCTCAATCCGAAAGATTGAGATCCTCTTTAAGCCCCATCCTACTATTTCCTGTCTATCTATCTTTAGTCTTCCAAAACCTCTTTAGTTAATTTTTGTCAGCTAGTAGTTAGCTCTTACCTCTGATACAAAGAAACTTTATTGCCCGAATGCCAACAAATATTACACAACAGAAAGGCTTTATTCAACCAAACCTAATGTCATTACAGGGTCTTAGTGCCTTTCTTCATTTCTACACCAGTAATCTCTATCATTTATGTTGTACTTTCTTAGAATTATTTTTCTGCTTAAATTTGCAGCTTAATTTCTTTTAAGTGTTGTTGCTTATAAATATTAGTTTATAGGATAAAAATCAAAACTGTGGTATGAAATGCTTAGTCTTATGACAACTTGCTATGCCATGTTTTGGTCATACTCATGGGAAAGCTGCCCCTTCCTAAATAGAAACAGAGGTGTGGATTGGGGCAAGGTGTGGATAGAGAGTAGAGGAGGAAGGGACTGGAAGAAATGAGAGGAGGGAGGGAAAATTGGAGACAGGATGTAAAATAAATAATCAAGTAAACTTATTTAAAAAGAAACAGTTAATTTTTCCTATATCCAGTGAAAGTGTGAGGGAAATATTTTGTGTAGTCACATGACCATTTTTCTTGTACTCCTATACTTTGAGGTTTCAAAAACCCACACAAGGAATATTATCCTGTTCTCTTTTATTAAATAAAACTAATGAAGAAATGTCTAGAATTAGTATAATATTTTGGAAGCATTTTAAATATTTCTCTGAAGTGTTAATTGTTCTCATTGCTGCAGTCATTGTATTCTTATGTGTATCATCTTTCTTCATAAGAATACCACAGAATTATGTACTAGTCCTTACCTAGGATTCTTTTGAGTCTCCTTGCTCTCCCTGATCATGAGGACCTATTGTGAACTAAAACCTATGTTAATAAACCCTTTAATTAGTTTAAACAATGAAAATTTATTTTTACTGGGCTGTTAAATACTCAAGAGCAAAAGAAAAATCTATAGTAGATGTATACATCAAATGTAAATAAAATTCTAACCACTCACTAATTAAAATTCCACTGGTCTGGGTTTTAATACTGCAGTGAGTATTTTCTCCTGTGTCTTCAACAGTAAATCTGTCTCATATATGTTTATTTAGATGAATTGTAAGATACACACATACATCCTCTTCTATTTTAAATACAAACTTTTCATTTGAAATATTTTATTTTTTTAACATATTTTATTTATTAATACCATTTTTAAAAAGTATTACCTGATGTTTCAAATTGTGTATAATAATGTCAGAAAAGGTAATCAGTGCATTACACTCAAGAGACCATAAGTGTTGCTTCGCTGAAAATGCAAAGTATGTCTCTGTCTTTAGCCACACATGATTGATGGAAAATATCACTGTTAGTATTGTCATCAGTTTTAGTATGACACAGGCTGCTGTGCCATAGTGTGGAACCTTGGCTTTTATTCAGACAAATGGTTAAGGAATGCCCCAGAGGAAGTTTCAGAATCAATGAAACTCGCAACCTGCAAGTGGCTCATGTCCATTTGTCCTCCTAACAGTTTGTTCTGAGTGTACAGGGGATATTAGCAGTAAAATGCAACCAGCTGATGACAAAGTATATGTTGTCAGCAACAGTAGTAATAATCACTACATATAAAGGTGGAAGTGTCATCATGGCTGTATGTCTACAATGAAACAGACTGAATTAGGCTCTAAACTCTGCCTGCAGTGCATTCTGTATTTTGTGAACAGTGATTACACATGTATCAAGTACTAAGTTATCTTTAAATAATTTTCAAAGACTCTCCTGCCTTGGATGAAGTATAAAAGAGATCAGTTTACTTATTTTTTAAAGAAATTTAACCTAGTCCTCAACAAAGAGTATTGTTGCAAATATTGGGTTTAGCAGATACAGGAAGACTTTTACCTACTAACAGAGGGTGAAGACAGTGCAACTCATGCTCAGTGTTGCTTGACAATTTCCTTGAAAAAGGAATGAGAAGACTGGAACTGCAAGGTGTTTACTGTTCTCTTCTGTATTAGAATTTCTGTCTCTTAAAGACAATATACTTGAAGTTCTGAAAAGTGAGGAAAACTTTAGTTGTGAGCATATGGAAATCACATGTCAAGAATCACTTAAGATTATATTAAACAATATATGTATATTTATTATATATAAATAGATATAAATATTAATACTGTATTATGATATTTCTCTGTATTCTAGATGATCAAGATGATCAAATCTACTCCCAACACCCTCCTTAATTAGGTCAATACATTTCCTATTCAAGGATGGTTATAGATTGAAAGAACTGTGGTACAAGGCAAATTGTACACACATTCTTCTCATTAAAAGTGCTTATAAAAAGAAATCATTGCATACTTAATTGTCATAATATGCAAATGAACTAAATGTGGAAAATTCAGTTGCCAATCATGGATGATTTTGATAACTTAGAAAGGGTTCTCATAATTACATACTTTTTCCTGTGCAAAATAAAAGAGATTGTGAGAACTTTACCACTAATTGCAAAAATACAAAGTATCTGGTTGTTAGATTGATTTGTGCAAGTAATTATCTATCTATTTATTTAAACTTTGTATGCATAATGAATTTACCGATGATAATAATCACAATTATAAATATAAATGAAGTGTTATAAATTATCATATAAAATACTAAACTGCAGAGTAATGTCTTACAGCTAAAGCAAGTCTAAATAGCACAAATGCAATGCTTGAAATTTGGTAAATTATTAAAGATAATAAATACATTTCAGTTTGGAATTATTGCCTCTGATTGTTTAGTGGTACATTGTTCCCAAGTTTTAAGAGCATAGTTAATAACATGAATGTTATAGGTATTCTGTATATACAGAAGATATTGCCACCACATAGTAACTTACAATTAATCTTTAATATGGTTTTTGACATCAGTCAACTGTTTAAGAAAACATATTAGTCTCTGCTGTTCTTTAGTTACAGTTATAAGAATAAAAGCTGGAGAAGGGGTGGGATGTGACTAGTCCTGAGTGAGGGTTCCAAGTAAGTGAGGTCCTAAGGTAAGGGACCACATGGGAAAGCATAGGAGGTTCCATAGCAGGTGAAGGTGACCGAGGGGGGAAGGAATAACATGCCAGGCAGATATAGTGTAAATGGGGAGTTTATTTAGAAAGGGGAGTAAGGGAGTAGGGAAGAGACATAGAGGCACTGGGAACAGAAAAGGAGAGAGGGGGAGAGGGAGGGGGGAAGAGAGAAACAGGGGGGTGGCCAAACTGAAAGCAAGAGAGAAAGAGAGAGAGAAAGGAAGAGAGAGCAAAAGAAAGAGAAAGAGGGTTACATGCTTGCTTTAAAAGGGAAACTGTGTCCCATACATAGCCCCGTAATGAGTGGCATAGTGATAACATGGTCATGCATGTCCTGCCCATCGTCAGGGGGCAGGTCAGCAGACTGCTCATTTCCAAGAGTCTCTATTCAAATATTTGCTCCAATATGTCCTTCTTGGTAACCATAGCTAATCAATATTTCTTAGACTTCATAAACTTAACACCATTTAAGTTAATTCCTTTTAACAATTCTTTCTTCATGTGAATATTCTCATATATATATAAAGCTTAAATACCATGAATTATAACTATTTTAATAAAGGTTTTAATTTTTGACAGTATGGTTACATTGTGAAAAAATAGGTTAGGTAAAAATGTTAGCCTATCAACTGAGTAGATCTAGTAAAGAGAGTATAAGTTTGGTGAAGTTTATCCTGTACTGTTTGGTGTAACATCAAATTATCATGGAATCTTCCTATTCATGCAAATAATATATAAAATCCAAATAGTTTCAATCCTTTCAATGTCAATTCCATTCCATGAGTGTCATCACATTTTAACCACTAGACTGTCCTCAGTAGGCCCAGTAGAGCTAGACTTTATTAAATGAGTGCCAGATTATTTTACTTCCTGTGAACACTCTCCAGTGACTTCCCAGTTCATTGACTGGACAGATCATTCATAAAGCCCCATTAAGCTTGTTCTTGACTAACTTTCCTGCATTATTACATGTTCCTGTCTTGTTCATTTTGCTTCAGCCATAAATGTTCTCCATGTTATTTTTCATGGTTTCTGTTGTGAATGTTACTTTGTTTTTGTTTTTGTTTTGTTTGTTTGTTTGTTTTTTGGTGCACACATCACCCCAATTAGAATTTTGATAAGCCTCAAAAAATACTCAACCATAATGCTGGACAATATGTGGTTTCTTCCTTATGACCTTTTATATTTTCCTGTTATCTGGATCCCTGCTTATATGATTTATGTATTGTATCACTAAATTAATTTAGTGATTTTTTTATTATTGTATTTTTAGTCACCAAGAGTTTCTGGCCTATTATATTTAGTATATGTTTGAAAATTCATGAATTAATAATATATAGCTGTCTTTTCCTGTTTGTTTATATGATGGATCACATTGATAGGTTTTCGTATGTTAATCCATGCCTGCAATCCAGGGATGAAGCATACTTGGTCATGGTGGATAATTTCTCTGATGTATTCCTGAATTCAGTTTGCCAGTATTTTATTGAGTATTTTTGCATCGATGTCCATAAGGAATATAGGACGATAGTTTTTTTTTTTTTTTTTTTTAGTTGTGTCTTTGTGAGGCTTGGGTACCAAGATTATTGTGGCCTCATAAAAAGAGTTTGACAATGAACCTTCTGTTTCTATTTTGTGTATCAGTTTAAGGAGTATTGGTATTAGTTCTTCCTTGAATGTCTGGTAGAATTCTACACTGAATCCATCTGGCCCAGGACTTTTTTTGGTTGGAAGGCTTTCGATGACAGCTTCTATTTCATTGCGGGCTATAGGTCTATTTAAGTTGTTTGTCTGTTCTTGATTTAATTTTGGTAAGTGATAGTTATCCAGAAATTTGCCCACTTCCTTTGAATTTTCAAGTTTTGTGGAATATAGATTTTCAAAGGATGACCTATGACCTGAAAATTGTCTGGATTTCCTCTGTGTCCGTTGTTATGTTCCCTTTTTCATTTCTGATTTTGTTAATTTGCATGTTCTCTCTCTGGTGTTTCGTTAGGTTGTATAAAGGTTTGTCTATTTTGTTGATTTTCTCAAAAAAACAACTCTTCGTTGCATTGATTTTTTGTACTGTTTTCCTGGTTTCTATTTTGTTGATTTCAGCCCTCAAGTTTGTTATTTCCTGGTTTCTCTTCCTACGGGTGTGTTTGCTTCTCTCTGTTCTAAGGCTTTAATTTGTGCTGTTAATTCTCTTATGTGACTATCCTTTTTTCTTCATATGGGCACTTAGTGCAATGAACTTCCCTCTTAGCACTGCTTTCAAGGTGTCCCATAAGTTCAGGTATGTTGTATCCTCAATCTCATTGAAAATTAGAAAGTCTTTAATTTCTTTATTTCTTCTTTGACCCAGGAGTGGTGCAATTGCACATTGTTAAGTTTCCATGAGTTTGCAGGTTTTCTGCTATTTGTGTTGTTGTTGAATTCCAATTTTAAACCATGGTGGTCCGATAAGATACAGGGGACTATTCCTATTCTCTTGTATCTGTTGAGGTTTCTATGCCACCTAGTATGTGGTCGATTTTAGAGAAGGTTCCATGTGGAGCAGAGAAGAAGGTATATTCTTTTGTGTTTGGATGGAATGTTCTTTAGATGTCTGTTAACCCCAGTTGAGACATAACTTCTGTTAGTTCTTTTGTTTCTTTGTTGAGTTTCTGATTTGTGGTCCTGTCTAGTATTGAGAGTGGTGTATTGAAGTCTCCCACTATAAGTGTGTGAGGTTTTATATGAGCTTTCAGCTTTAGTAGCATTTCTTTTACGAATGTGGGTGCCTTTGTATTAAGGGCATAGATATTAAGAACTGAGACTTTGTGTTGATGGATTTCTCCTGCGATGAATATGAAATGACCCTCTTATCTCTTTTGATTAATTTTAGTTTGAAGTCTAACTTGTTAGTTATTCGGATAGCCATGCCTGCTTGCTTCTTGGTTACATTGGATTGCAAATCATTTCCCAACCCTTTACTCTGAGGTAATGTCTATTGTTGAAGCTTAGATGTGTTTCTTGTATGCAGCAGAAGGATGGATTCTGTCTTCGTATCCATTCTGTTAGCCTGTGTCTTTTTATAGGTGAGTTAGACCATTAATGTTGAGGGTGAATAAGGACCATTGATTGTTGATGCTTGTTTGATTTAGGTTTGTTGTTGGCAGTGGTATTGTGAATATATTAGTTCTGCTTTAACCTTGGTATCTGGTGTAGTTGGGTTATCTGTTACCAAATTTTTGTGGGCATAGTTACCTTCCTTGGGTTGGAGTTTTCCTTCCAATACTTTTTGTAGGGCTGGATTTGTAGATACATATTGGGAAAATCTGGCTTTGTCATTAAGTATCTTGTTTTCTCCATCTATAGTGATTGAGAGTTTTGCTGGATATAGTAGCCTAGGCTGGCATACATGTTCTCTTAATACTTGTAGAACATCTATCAAGGACCTTCTGGTCTTGAGGGTTTCCATGGAAAAGTCAGATGTAATTTTGATAGGTCTACCTTTATATGTTACCTGTCCTTTTTCCTTCACTGTTCTTAATATTCTTTCTTTATTCTGTATACTAGGTGTTTTGATTATTATATGTCGAAGGTTCTTTTTTAGAGACAGCTTATCTGAACAAGGAGGAGCTAATGGGTCCCCCAGACTGATAGCTGGGAAATCAGCATAGGACTGACTCAAGCCCCCCTGAATATGGGTCTCAGCCAGAAGACTGGGCAGTCTAAGGGACCTCAGACAGTGGAGCCAGGATTTATCCCTGGTGCACAAAAGTACCTTGCAAACACATCCCCCATGGAGGGATAACTGCCTTAATCTAGAGACAGGAGAGAAACTCTGTGAGATCTACATGACCTGTCAGATCTACATGACCCCGAGTGGATGACATTCCCCTACATATGGAATTTTGAAGGGTGGGTGGTTAGGGTGCATGTGAGAGGTCAGTAAGGGTAAAAGGGAGGGAGGGAGGGAAAGAGAGGCAGAGGGAGAGAGAGAAAGGGAACTGAGATCGACATGTAAAATAATAAATTAAATTAAAAAATGCTTTGACTCCATATTTAAGTTCAAGGACAAATTACTGGGGAAAAGGATTTCTACTTTTGTTTCCACAGAAAATGAAAAGTTGTGGCTACCTTTCAGACTAATGTGGTTTGATCAAGCCAGACCACCTGAAACAGAGTACCAGGTGATCCTACATTCAAATCTGCTGGATAAATCAGCCTTGCAGACTGCAGCCAGGATTTTTGCATCTTCTTAGAATCCCCCATGGCAGCACCCCTTACCAGCAGGAATTAGTTTGGAAAGAATGACGCTCAAATTCCCAAATATTGTCTATTAATGTTTGTTTTTATTTGAAAGGACTTGGTTATATAAAATAAATAAATTAATTAATTAAAAAAGAATATATAGCGGTCTTTATTCTAATGATATTTTCTTAAGCAGTACTACCTTTTTTCTGTTCTCTAAATATTATAATATAGGGATCATATACACTATGGCACAAGCACAAGTTCTCAGGGTAATAGAATATTATTTTCTTATTAATTAACATATTATTAACAAACAAATGAAATTCCTAGAGAAGAAAAAATAACAAGAAGTATCCCTCTGATGAACCTGTGGAGGGATTTTAGGATCAATTAATATGTCATTTAACTCAATAAATTTTTTATTGAACTGAGAAAAGAAATATACAACAATCACATATCTTGCCACATTAATAGGAAGTCCATAATTTCCATGTTTATGATAAATACAACCAATGTTTTCAACTGATGCAATGCCATTTCTAAACATCCATAGAGACATCATTACATTTTATTTTGAGGACTGTTTTATTGCTATTTCTGAATTTATTTAGCTTTTCAACTCATATGATGTTTTCATCATTCTTAAAATTACATGTCCTTATACACTGTCTAAAATTGATTTATTCTTAACATTGCTTTGTCATATTCATTACAAGCAATTCTGATATTCTCTGATTTATGAACTCCATCTAAATACCTAATTAGATATTTTATTGGATAAAATGACTAGTAGACAAAAGATCTGAGTGATTATTCATTGGTTCATTATTTATATTCATCTTGACTATGGTATATCTATATAACATAATTCATAAAAAAAACTAGAGAATGAAACCCTACAGGCTTGGTATCTGTACTGACTTTTGTTGGCAGAGTTTCTGTCCCACCCCATCCCACAACTGTTTATCCTCAAATAAACACATTGATGCTTTTATTATAAACTGTTTTGCTGATGGCTTATACTTCTTACTGGCTAGCTCTATCTTAATTATTAACCCATTTCTATTAAACTATGTATTGCCCACAATCTGGCATGTTACTCCTTCAGCAGCATGGTATCTTCCTGGCAGTCTCTGTCTGCCTCCTCTCCCCAGAATTCTTGCCGTCCTATAGCCTTGGGTATACTCTCTGCCTGGCTACTGGACAATCAGTGATTTATTTTTCAACTAATAAGAGAAACATATATACAGAAGGAAATCAGACTTCTCCATGTCAGTGACTACATCGAGATTCATGTTGCTAGTGGGCTATTCTGGAGCTTATATATTCCTACTGCTATAAAGGGATATCTGATGATAATAGAAAAGACATTACCTATAGCATCCTAAGAAGAGTATGATCGAAAGTTTCTTACTTATTCAGTGGTTGAACATTATTACTTGCCTAGATGATTTGTGAGAAACCACTCTAATACAAAGAAATTACTTAAGACATTTGCATTGAAGAAAACCATATATTAGCACATCAAAATTGCAAAGTGGTCTTCACTTTGCTAAAAAGTTCTTAAATATCTCTCAAACACATAAAGAGAATTTTTTTTAAGTTAAAGCATATGTATTTCATGCTAAGGCTAAATCATAGATTACTGGAGAATAGGATCAGAATTTTGTGCTCATTACTTTCTTGAACACACTTGCTCATACACATACTATTCAGAAAATAAATATTTTACACAATGTTACAAAAGCAGTAAATTCAACTCAATCACTTGAGTTTTGGATTTCTGATTCTAAGCTCAGTGATTTTTGTGTACATCATTCTCCTTTGTGTTTACATCATTTGATGATCTTAATTGGAGTGAAAATATTTATATTTTTATCTCTGTTGGTGTTACTAGAGCTTTCTTAATTACGTGCTTCATATTGTCTTTGTAAATAGTGTTTTTGACTTATCTGAGGAAAAGTAACTAAGTTAGTTATTAATGATATCATTTCTTTGCTTGTTCTACTTCTGAGTTTTTTTTTTTATTATGGTTTATTTATTGTGGCATAGACAGAATAAGAGCTTCCTACACAATTTTGTAAAATATTTCATGTATCATAACCTTGTTGTCTGCCCTATTTATAGGGTACTTTAAAATAAATCAAACTTAGACCTCTGTGAAACTGCTTTCAAAGTTCATTTCTAAATGTGATATCGTTTTACTTTATTGAAGATAGAGGAAATTTGTTGTTGACATTCACATTTTTCTGTATTTTCACTCTTTCTATGTATACCTAAACATTTTTATACCAACTGTTATATTTTAAATAATATATAAATAAGTTTTGATGAGTCTAAAATATGTAATTTTTTATTGCAGAAAATTGCTATTGATATAAAAGAATAACTTTATAAATCTCAGTGGTTATTGGCTTGTTTCTGAAATTCCAGTCAAGCAGAATTTATTAAATCAACCATAGAATTATATTCTCTGCATTTTATGACAGTTGCATCCTTTTATTTTAACTAACTTTATTGATTAGGATACTTAATTGGCAAATTATTCCATTGTCTACTCAGAAAAGTTTCATTGATTGTCTAAAATGAGGAACATTTTGTGAGAAATTTAGGGCATGTAAAGGTAAATAATGTAAATCTGCCTTCTGGTGACTGTGTATAATGTTGAAACTCATGGTATATCAAATATTTCAAATGTTCTGTGTGTTACAGATCACTACACTCAATTGTGGTATGTTCGTAAAGGAAATGAGAAGATCAGTATTGACAATAGAAAATTTGTATGCCAAATGACTGGAACATAATTTCCACATCAGAAACTTGCCAAGTTAATGTTTTAGCTGAAACAAAAGTAACATGTATGATAATGAGAACACTTAACTAGAGAGCTAGGCAAGTATTAGCTTATAAACAATTTGACAATTTAAGTCATGAACTTTGAATTTTACAATAAAAATTAAGGAAAAGAATCAGTCTATCTCAAGACTCTAGTTTGACAGCTGAGGAACCAGCATAAGAACAAACTAGGACTCCTGTGGATGATAGTTGGGGAACTTGGGCAGTTCATGCGGCTTCTGGTAGTAGAAGCAGTATTTATTCCTAGTGCATGAACTGGCATTTTGGAACCCATTCCATATGGAGAGATTCCTTGAACTGCCCAGATACACAAGCAAGGGCCTTGGCCCTGCTCCAAATGATGTGACAGACTTTGATGATTCCCCATGGGAGACGTCACCCTCCCTGAGTTGTGCATGGGTGTGGCATGGGGAGAGGTTGAGGGCAGAAGAAGAAACAGAGGGAAATGGAACTAGGAATGGTATGTAAAATAAGAATGTTTAAAAAATAAAAATAAAAGAAATGTAGGAAATGTAGCTGGTACATATAAAGGTTTTTTTTTTTAATTTAATTTTTATGGTAAAAAGGAAGTTGGCTGTTTCTGTACTTTAAACAAATCTAGTAGAGGAAAACTAGTTCAATTAAATGTATTTTATGCCTATGTTTAAGAATGTGTATTCCTGTACTCCAGAAAATTGGAAAACTATAAGAAGATAGACAATTTTCTAGGTAAGTACCATATACAAAAATTAAATCAAGAACAAGTTAAATACACCTATATCCTCTAAGAAAATAGACACAGCTATCAATATTCTCCAAAATAAACAAACAAACAAACAAACAAAAAAGCCCAGGCCCAGATGGATTCAGTGCAGAATTTTACCAGAAATTCAAAGAAGAATTAAAACCAATACTCCTTAAATTATTCCATACAATAGAAACAGAGGGAATATTGCCAACAATTATATTGATATCCAAACCAAATAAGGATACAACTAAGAAAGAGAATTATAGATCAATTTCCCTCAAAAATAGATGTAAAAATACTCAATTAAATACTGGCAAACCGTGTTCAAGACTCATCAGAAAAAACATCCACCATGACCTAGTAGGATTCATCCCAAAGATGCAGGGATGATTCAACACATGAAAATCTATCAGTGTAATCCACCATATAAACAAACTGAAAGAAAAAACAAAACAAACCAACAAACAAGCACAAGATCATCTAACTAGATACTGAAAAACACTTCAACACAATTCACCACCCCTTCATGATAAAGGTCCTGGAAAAAATAGGGGTAAAAGGAACATACCTAGACATAGTAAAGGTAATCCAACAGCCAACATCAAGCTAAATGGAGAGAAACTAAAAGCAATCCAACTGAAATCAGGACAAGTCATATCTACTAAACATAGTACTTGAAATTTTAACTATAGCAATAAGACAACTAAAAGAGATCAAAGGGATATAAATAGTGACAGTTTGGCCTCTTCTTTTCCAATTTGAGATTAAAGGGATACACATTGAAAAAGAAGAGCCAAACTGACATATTTGATGATCATATGATAATATATGTAAGTGACCCCAAAAATTCTACTAGAGAACTCCTACAACTGATAAACAACTTCAGTAATGTAGCAGTATACAAGATTAATTTTAAAAAATCAGAAAAATGCCACCCTTCACAATAGCCACAAATAACAAATTAACAAATCTACCTTAAGACCATGCAATACCACTCATTCTTGGACAAAAGAGACACATTCACACTACCAAAACATTTACTCAACTATAGAAATATTATTTGTAATAACCAGATCTTGGAAACAACCAAGATGCCTCACATCTGATGAATTGATAAAGAAAAGGTGGTATAGTTACACAATAGAGTACTACTCAGTGGTAAGAAACAATGACATCCTAAAATTTTCAGGCAAGTGGACAGAACTAGAAAATAATATCTTAAGTGAGGTAGCCCAAAACCAGAAAAACAAATGTTCTCACTCATAAGTCGATACCAGATATAAAGCAAAAGATACCCGGCTACAATACAAAACCCCAGAGATGCTAGAACCCTCTTCCAGAAACAGATGGAAGCAGATGCAGATATTCATGCCTTACCAATGAGCAAAGCTCCTGGAGTACAATCAAAGTGAGGGAGGAGTGAAAATATGGGCAAAGGAGTCAAGACAATGATGGGAAAATTCACAGAATCAGCTGACCTTAGCTAGTGAGATATCACTTATTCAGGTTTGACAAATTGGGACCCTGTATAAGACTGAACTAAACTTCCTTAATATAGGTGACAATGCTTTGACTAGTACAATATATGAGGTCACAGGCAGTGGGTTCAAGATCTATATATAATGCACAAACTGATTTACTGGAGCCCATTCTATATGGAGAGATACCTTGCCACACTTATACACAAGAGTGTGGGGGAGGTGCCTTTTTCCTGCCTCAATGAGAGGATGGTACAGACTTAGTAGACTCCCCATGGGAAGCATTACCCTCTCTGAGGAGCAGAAGGGAGGTGGAGGGAAGTGGAGGGAGAGGGAGGAAGAACTGGGATTGGAATATAAAAAATAAATTAATTAAAATGAAAAAGGGGAATATATATATTTAGGTGGGTTGTGGTGGCACACACCTGCCATCCCAACACTTTAGGGGCAGACGCCATCAGATCTCTGTGCATTTGAGGCTAGCCTGGTCTACAAAGTGAGTTCCAGGACAGCCAGGCTTTTACACAGAAAAATCCCATCCAGAAAAAAAAAATAAACAAAAACAAATATGTTTGTGTGTGTGTGTGTGTGTGTGTGTGTGTGTGTGTGTGTGTGTGTTTAAGGGTCATGCAGTTGTGAAGTTAGTTTTATTGTGGTCCTAGTGCTTTCTATTCCCATTATTTTTTTTTAAGTTTTGTTTTTTATTGTTGTTGTATTTGTGTGTGTGTGTTCTATTTTGTTTTGTTTTTGTTTGTGTATTTGTTTTGCTTTTTGAGACATTGTTTTTCTGTGGCTTTGGAAGCTATCCTGGAACTCTTGTAGACCAGGCTATCCTTGAACTGACATAGATCTGTCTGCCTATGCCTCCTGAGTGCTGGAAATACAGGCATGAGCCACCACTGCCCGGCAAAAGCAATTGTTTACAATATTTTTCAGATATGAAACACAGTATATCTGAGTGCACAAAGTATGTGTCCATTTCAGGACTGACAGACATGATAGCAGATCAATACTTCTCAAATTTAATAGGAATTCAAAATAATTGAGTCTCTGGGTTGAACTGATATTCTTCAGACTGCCAAATGCAGACTTGGATTTTGTTGTTCTGATGTCATACCTTGTGATATTGATTTTTCTGGCTCATGGAGCATGCTGGAAAGAAAGTTATCTTTAACCCTCTATCCTTCCTAAAATACTAGTTAGTTTAAACCTTTTCATTAATTGCCAAAGCAGATGGCATTGCTTTGTGTTTGAGAATGAAGCCTGTGTTGTTAGGGTGAGTTTGAAATCTCCTTTCATTTTGGATCAATTGTGCAAGCATGAACAACTTTCCAAATATCTCTGCAAATGAATTGCTTTCCATCTGAACTTATTGTCGAAGAGTGCTGAGGACTATAATAATAACCAACCACAGAAGTTTGTGACCACTGTGTTTTATTAGGAGAATAATAGCTTTCACTTTGCTCTTAAAAAAAATAATCGTATTGTCTTCCATATTGTAATCAGTGATTACTTTCCTACTAATAAAGACTATAGTGGGATTTTCATTTCTAATTTGGCCTGTGTTAATGAGCTGCAACTGCCAGCACATGTAAACTCACAATTTACTCTGCTTTGCCAAGGTACATACAAAATAATAATTAAAATCTAAGAAAGCTATAACACTTGTATTTTGTACAACAAGTCATCAGGCATATATTTAGCTCCAGAAAATTTGCAAATGAATAAAACAGTACAATATTATCAAAGCATTGAATTTTAAATCACCCATCTGGCTATTCTTTTAAAAATTTTATGTCAACCTTATGACCCTTTTAGACATGACATTTTCCAAAAGTCCCTAGGATTTTACCAAATGATTCCTAACAGAACAATGGTCTGGGCCAATCTTTTTCTTATTAAGTAGATGACAGATAGATAAATAGATGATAGATCAATCAATCAACCAATCAATGAATTGAAGAGTTCCTGATTACTTCAGCAAAACTAGCCCTCAAAAGCATTACAAATTTTTTGGATATAATAACTAATTAAATTCATAGTTTCTGATTTTATCAGACCCAAATTGCTTTTTCTCCTCCCTCAGAGACGTTGACCTACTTAGCAGATTGAGAACTTTGTGATCTGAATCATATTCTTGCCTGACAGCAGGAATTCATATCCCTTGAGGACTTACCTTAAGTAGGACTCATTAGCCCTCTGTAGTCCGGTGCCCCAGCTGCCCATGCTGAAAACAAAAGGGTAGCCAGTTTAATTAACCACAGCCTGGAGCAGTAAAATTCATTACTATTTTCCCTAGTCATCTAAGTCTATATCAGCATTCACAGTGAAGGGATGGAAGGAGCCAAGTGATCTAATAAGGACAAAATCCTGAAATCTAATTGCTCTTTGGGCTGTTTAATTTAAGATAAAATTACAGGCCATAACAATATCACACAAAGTTATCATCAGGATACAGAGACATATATAAATTATGCATGCTAAAATGTCAATGAAGTGTACAGCTAAGCTTTAAGAAGATAGTTATTGTGACTTATAATAAAAACAAAAAGAATTAAAGTACTTGCAATGACCATAGATAATGTGCTAAGTTCTATGTCAAATGCAAAGGAATTGAGTCACTAATTTTACATTTTTTTCAATATTTTTTGATACAAATCTAGTAATTAGAAATGGCTTTTCAAAGGTTAATTTACTAATTTAGAATTAAGGGTCTGCATGTGTCAGCCTTATTTGAAACAAAGGGGAAAAATAGTATTATCTTTCTATTTTAGAAATGTAGTATTATCTTTCATCAAATAATCTTTTTTAAAACAGCAAAAAATATGTATAAAGCAATATTCTTTGTAGATGTTCACAGAAGAAAACTAGATAAAAGAGTATTCAAGATGGGCTAACAAATAGATATAGAATTTATGAGAAAGGAAATAGCTGAGACTCCTCTATACAAGAAAAATTAGGTGAAGAAGCCCGGTGTATGTTCAGAAATCATTTGGTAAGCCTGATTAAGATCTGGTTGTCAAGATAGAGAGAAAAGTCAACTCATGCCAACTTGTCATGATTTGATGGGTTATATGCTTGAGGATGTACTATTCATAGTTGGAACACTCAATCCTCTTAAAAACTTTAATGTATCTTATATTTCTTATATTTTTGTTTGTGAGCCTAGCCTTTAACGGCTGAGCCCTGTATCTTATATTTCTTTACCTTTACAAATAATGACAATAATAATTAAGAAGATACATATGACTCATGTTATATATATGATAAATATAAGGCAATGTCTACAGTAAAAGAACATGCAAGTGCAACTTATTTAAAATTACTAGCAAGACCTTTAATATTTTATACAGAAAAATAATATCTCTTTTCTTGCTCTCCTCTATTCTTTCCCTGTCTCATTCTCCCTACTCCCTCATTCCCACCTCTTCCCTCCTCTTTTCCCTAACTCCCTCTCCAAATTATATGCACATACATAGTTTGATGTTACTACAAAATCTGTGAAGTGCCTGAAAGACAATATAAAATATTTGTCTTTCTTGAGACTTGGTTTTCATAAGCAGTTGACAATGGTTCATGTTATTAGTGTTGATGTTGTTGCTTTGAGGCATCATCTTGCCCTTGGTGCATGGAAATTTCTAAATAGACTAGGCTATCCTCAAGGTTTTGATCATCCTAACTTGGCCTTCTGTGTGTTAGATTATAGACTTGTGACAACTTGCCTGGCAAAGTTACATAGTGCATTAGTTTAAAAAAGCAGATTGAAATTTCATAAAGGAATAACATTTAACCTTAGGTTTATTAAATATAAAAATAACTGATAATATATATTATATATTATACAATTCTCTAATAATTATCTAAATAACTTTCCTTTTAATTTTTAAATTTTCAATATAATTTTTCATTATTTCCCAGACATTATAGATGCATTTGGTACTGAGGACTGAATTGTTCCCCACAAAATAATAAATTGAACCCTACCTCCCAGTGGTATGGGAGCAGCATAGAGACCATTTGGGAGGGAAATGGCATCAATAGAATTGTTAGTCATTTCTTTATGATCATCATAAAGGATTAACTGGCTTTATAAGAACAGGAAGATGCAAAGATGTATGTCTTTCCCTATTATGTAATGAACCAGTTAAAAGGCAGCCAGCTGAAATCCAGTAATATGGCCTATATCCAGAATTCATTTATTTGGCACCTGGTTCTTAGTCTACTATGTTTTCATAATGTGGTGAAAATATCTGTTGTTTATGCCTTTCATTTCAAAGAATTTTATAGCAGACCAAATGTCTAATTAATTTTAAATAGGATTATATATTCAGCTGCAAACATTAATTGGTGAAGCTGGATTTGTGCTAGGTAGAATTTGAGAGCTCTTTTAAAGTGAAACAAGAATATTTTCTGTAAGAATACTTGATTTTTAGGAATAAAAATATCTAAGATATTAACTTTAAATTGGGAAAGGCTTATTTTGTTTCCTATTATTAGACATTTCATTGTTTTTGTTTGATCCCGTTGACTCTTTCTAGGGTGAGTCAACACACTTAGTTGGACTGTGTGTGGTTGACAAACTTGTCACAGCATAACCATAATGATAAACAAAAATGGGGATGAGAAATAGACAGAGCTCAAATTCTCTTGTTAATAGAACCCTTCCACTTACCTAAGAACATCTGAATCTTAAACCAATATTTCTACAACCTCAGCTAGGTGCCTATCCCACAAGATAACAAGGCTGAAATTAGTTGAAGTATGTATGTTACATATTCTTATTTTTATGTAACTATATGTACAAGGACATCTGACTGCTTAACAATCCAGGAATAACTAAAGCCAGTAATATTGTGTTTGTTATTGAATGCATAATACTAAGACAAAAGTTCATTCCAAAATATTTTACTTGTAATAAGCAAATTACAGATATAAATCCCAAGAAAAGGTGCCTATATCCCAAACTGTTAAAATTGAAAAGTTTCATTCTTCTGTCTTCATCAGCTACAGGGTGAAGGTTCTAGAATGGCATTTAAGGTAGTTATCAATCACATTATAGGGGAAGGACATTTAAGGTAGCCTCTCATCTCATATTTAGATTCCTAGTTGGGGTCATCCTTGTGGATTCCTGGACATTTCCCTAGAGCAAGATCGCTCTTTAAATCTATAATGGCTCCCTCTATTAAGGTATCTCTTTTCTTGCTCTCTTCTTTGTTCCCTTGATTTGATCTTAATCATCCCTCATGTTCTCCTCCCACTCCCATTCCTCCTCCCTCCCTCCCCTCTTCCCATATGTTCCTAATATGCTCAGGAGATCTTGCTCCTTTTTCCTTCTCCAGGGACCATGTATGTCTCTGTTAGGGTCCTCATTGTTTCTGAGCTTCTCTGGGGCTTTGGATTGTAGGCTGGTAAAATTTGTTCTGTGTCTAATATTCACTTTTGAGTGAGAACATACTATACTTTTCTTTCTGTTTCTTGGTTACTAAACACTGAGCCAAACTCCTGTAATTCAGTTGCTCAGAGGGAGGAGTGATCAGCAAAGGGGTAAAGACCATGGTGGAAACCCACAGAAATAGCTGACCCTCCCTTGGGGAGTAAGATGCAGGGTAGGATGGGGAGTTGGTCGGGGCATGAGAGGACTGGAGGGAAAGGGAAATCTGGCATTGGTATGTAAAATAAGATTGTTTTTAATTTAAATGTTAAAAATTCAAAAACAATAAGAAGTTTTATATTAGCAATGTAGGTCAATTAATTTTATCACCACTTAACTTATAGGGGAAAATACATACCCACACTGTATTCTATCATTAAAATTATTTTAGTGATTTATTATTATATGACAATCTGATCTTCCCCTTCAATTTTCTTGAAAACAAGAATTACTAACCTCTGACTTTGTAAAGTGATTTGTTACTTACTCATTAAAATCATTCACTCCACACAATTGTTACTAATATTTCAAAATATAACTATTTTGACACTTCTGAATGCCTACTACAAATTATGACTGATATTAGGAAATATGTTTCAGATATTTTATTTTAGAATATGTGAGAATGGAAAATATGCAATGGGATAAGAAAATATATGAGAATATATGCAATGGGAAAAGATAGAGTAAAAAGATTACAGACTATCTTAAACAAATTTTAGAATGGAAAGGGTCTGGAAGTGGATATCTCAAAATAAGGGTCTTTAGGATTTTTTTCTTCTTTCTTTCCTTCCTTCCTTTCTTTTTTTTAAAGAGTTGTAGAAAAAAACATCACAGGTCCTTTGTGCAACATTACTCTATGCAGTTGATGGTGAGATAATCATCATGGCTGTATGCAAAGCTTTTAAGACACTGCTTACATTTGTTGGTGCTTGATTTGGGGAAAGAGTGTATGCATGGCAGATAAATGAATAAATATACAAAAGTTCTAAGAGATTGGCAATTTGATTGTCCTCACATTTCCAAAGAGGAAAATTAAATTTACGTTGGAAATACGTCATATTTATTACTCTAGATTGACTGCTCTGAAATGTTGTACCATTGTTATATGGAATATATTTGATTATGCTTAAGTGATAGTTCTCTCAAGACTTGAAGAAAGAGATTTATATGCCTCAAAGGCTAATTGTGTGGTTTCAACTGCCAGTTGCTTCAGATAATTAAGATTACTAGAAGAAATTTTAGACTGCAAACTAGTTGTTACTCCTACATCCACTATCCGACTTATTGTGATGCTAGGGTTTATATAGCTTTACAACCTGTTTACATATATTTTTATAAATGTATTCTGATTATTCGTGTGATATTAATACCAAAATGTCAACACTAGACTTGGATATGTTGTATTCTACAAACATCATGAGTACATATATAATGCTTTTAATTTGTTTTGTTTTGTTATGTTTTTGACAGGGTCTCACTATTTACTCTGGCAGTCTTTGAAATCCAGGATATCAGGAACATACCTAAACATAATAAGAGCTATATGCACTAAAGCAACAGCCAACATCAAACTGAATGAAGAGAAACTTAAGCCAATTCCTCTAAAATCAGGAACAAGACAAGGCTGCCATCTCTTTCCATATCTCTTCTATATTGTACTTGAAGTTCTAGCTAAAGGTATAAGACAACAAAAGGAGATCAAGGAGATCCAAATTGAAAAAGAAGAAGTCAAATTGTCTCTATTTGCAGATGATATGATAGTTTACATAAGCGACCCAATAAATTCTACCAAGGAACTCCTACAGTTGAAAACACCTTTAGCAAACTAGCAGGATACAAGATAAACTCAAAAAAATCAGTAGCCCTACTTTTTTTCAGACGACAAAGAGACAGAGAAAGAAATCAGAGAAACATCACCCTTTAAAGAGCCCCAAGCAACAAATTATCTTGGTGTAATGCTTACCAAACAAGTAAAAGAACTATATAATAATAACTTTGTAGCTCTAAAGAAAGAAATTAAAGAAGATACCAGAAAAATGGAAAGATCTCCAATGCTCTTGGCTAGGTAGGATAAACATAGTAAAAATGGCAATCTTGACAAAGCAATCTACAGATTCAATGCAATCCCCATAAAAATCCTATCACAATTCTTCATGGACCTTGAAAGGATAATAATCAACTTTATATGGAAAAATAAAAGACCCAGGATTGACAAAACAACCTGTACAATAAAAGAACTTAGGAGACTCACCATCCTCGACTTTAAGCTCTACTACAGAGCTATAGTCCTGAAAACACCCTGGTAGTAGCACAAAAATAGACAAGGAGACCAAGGGTTTTCAATTAGATTCCACATACCTAGGAACACCAGATTTTTGACCAAACAGCTAAAAGTAAATCATGGAGGGAATAAAAGCATCTTCAACAAATGGTGCTGGCACAATTGAATGATGGTGTGTAGAAGACTGCAGATAGACCCATGTCTATCACCATGCATAAAACTCAAGTCCAAATAGATCAACGCCCTCAACATAATTCCAGCCACACTGAACCTCTTAGAAACAAAAGTAGGAAGTACCCCTGAAGAATTTGCAATAGGAGACTGCTTCCTGAACATACTCCAATAGCACAGACACTGAAGTCGACAATTAATAAATGTGACCTCCTCAAAGTTAGACGCTTTTCTAAGGCAAAGGACACAGTGGAAAGAGTACATGGCAGCCCACTGACTGTGAAACAATTTGTACCATCCCACGTCTGACAAAAGGCTGTTCTCCGAAATATACAAAGACCTTAGAAACTAGTCTCCAAAACACCAAATAACCCTATTAAATAATGGGGTACAGAACTGAAGAGAATATTCTTAATAGAGGAAATCAAAAAGGCTGAAAGACACTTAAGAAAATGCTCAACATCCTTAGGTATAGGGAAATACAAATCAAAACAACTTTGAGATACCAACTTACTCTTGCCGAATGGCTAAAATTAGAAACACCAATGACAACTATGCTGGAGAAGATGTGGAGAAATGGGAACACTCCTCCACTGCTGGTGGGAGTGCAAACTAGTACAGCCATTTTGGAGATCAGTATTGTGGTTCCTCAGGAAAATGGGAATTAGTCTACTACAGGAAGTAGCAATCCCTATTTTAGGCATATACCCAAATGATGCACATCCATACAACAATGACGTATGCTCAAATATATGCATAGCAGCACTATTTATAATAGCAAGAACCTGGAAGCAACCTAGATGCCCCTCAACTGAAGAATGGATAAAGAAGATGTGTCACATCTACACAATGGAATACTACTCTACTACTCTTCAGAAAAAACAAAAAAACAAAACAAAACAAACAAACAAAAAAAAAAAAAAAACAATGGCATCTTGAGATTCTTAGGCAAGTGGAAGGCAGTTGGAGACCGTCCTGAATGAGGTAACCCATTTCCAAAAAGAGAAACATGCTATGTACTAAGTCATATATGGATTTCAGACCCAGAGCACAGGATCACCAGCTCATAATTCACCCCACCAGAGGAACTAGGATACAAGGTGGGTTCTACGAGATTCAATGAGTCCCTCACATAAGGGGGAAGGGAAAAGTTCTCCAGAATATATGGCAAGTAAGGGGGCAGTGAGGGGAGAAGGAACTAGAAGAAAGGGAATAGGAGGAGAGGAAAGCACGTGAGACTAGAAAGATTGAGTCTGGAAAGGAATATAAGACTGAAGAGAGAGAATGAGAACATAAAACATGGAGCCATTATAGGCTTGAAAGAAAACTGAACCTAAAGAAAGGTCTAGAGACCTACAAGACTGATCCATCTAACAATTTTAGCAACAATGGAAAGGCTACCATAAATGCCCTTCCCTGATAATGAGATCAACAACTAACTTATCCCCCATCATGGAGTCCTCATCTAGTACCTGTTGGAAACAGAAGCAAACACCCACAACTAATCACTGAGTCGAACTAGAATCCAGATGCAGAGAGGGAGGAAAAGTCCATGCTGAAGAAACACATAGAGACAGCTGACCTGAACAAGGAGGAGCTAACGGGCCCACAAACTGATTGCTGTGAATCAAGCATGGGACTGACTTAGGCCCCCCTGAATATGGGTCACAGCTAAAAGGACTGAGCAGTCTAAGGGCTCTCAGGATGTATTCCTGGTGCACAAAGGACTTTGTGGGCACATCCCCCATGTAGGGACAGTCCCTTAACCTAGAGTCAGGAGAAAAGTCCTAGTCCCTTCTTCCAATGACTTCACAGATTATGATGTCCACTCCTGGATGGCATCACCCTGCATGTGGAGTGAGGTGTAGTGGGAGGGGAGGGTGGTCAGGGTGCATGTGAGATGGAGAGAGGGAAAGAGAGAGGGAAGGAAGAAGGGAGAGGGAACTGGGATCAATATGTAAAATAAAAATAGAAATCTATGGTTATTGTTCATAGAACTTAAGTAAATCATATGGAAATGCAATCTATTACTACCGTACAAAACAATCTTGAGCAGAAAAACTAATGCTAGAATTATTGTCAATCTTAATATTTTATTTCTTCCTATACTTTGCAACCTTAGTAACAAAAATAGGACCTTTTAAAAATAAGGAGAGCACCAACAACATAAACAAACCACTGAGATACAGCTATCTAATTCCTAACAAGGGTGCCAAAGATATTCACTGGAGACAAGAGAACCTCTTTAGTAAATTGTGTAGGGGAAACTGCTTACCTATATGTAGGACACCAAAATCAGATCACAGTCTCACTAGCAAAAATCAGTATAAAAATAGAACAAAAACTTTTACATAAGACCCTTTATCACAGAAAAATCAAAGTAGGAGCAAAAGTCAAGATATTGGCCTAGGTGATGAGTTAATAGAAAATATTTGTTAAATATGATTATATCATACTAAACTGGTTCTGTTGTGTACAGTAAGGGAGACAAAAGAATGAAAGATACTCTACAGAATAGAGCGTATTTGACTATCCTTTGTCTCAGAGGATTAATACTTCTGTGTATTAAATGGCTTGCCAGCTGAAATGGCTTTCTCCACCCCAGCATCCTTAGCCAAGCTTGTGTGATGTAATACCTCCTTCTTGCTTATTAACACTTTCTGGTTATAGGTTATGCAACATTGGGGTACAGTTCTTATTATAGAGCTCTACAGACAAACTGAGTGAACTTTTTCATTTGATTATCTAAGTGACATTGGAGAGAGAGAGAGAGAGGTGGTCTAGTGGAAAGGAAAGTAACTCTTCTCTCTTACAATGGTTGTTTTTCCTCACCTCACCATAACTTTGATGAAGGACAAAAGGAAATTCTCTACATTATCTTCCCAGCATTACTTTTCATGAGCAGCAAGTGGGCAGCCTTGTAAGATCCTGTACAGTTCACTGCATTATACTCTGCCCTCATTCCTAAAATGTTTTGCCTTTACTCTATTCAACACTTTTTCTCAGAACACATGATTAAGATCTCAGGATTTGATGTGTGAGGCTCTTCTGTAATGCTGCTAACATTTGTTGCTTTTGTTGCTTTTATTGGTTGACGAATAAAGCTAGGGCCATGTTCCTTTACACTATATGTAAAACTCTTACATTCAGGAATTAAACATCCTTGTGTTTTCTTGAATGTGTTTCAGCACACTAAGATAGCTTTTTACCTTCTCTTCTCTAAAGGATTTATAAAAACTGCTGCTGTTCAGTTGGTCCTGATTCTCCATGTACAAATGGAGATAAAGAGGATGTCAAAGTCAAGGGGATTTCTAAGTCTTTACTATTATGAACTGAAAATGAAAAGATGTGGATTCCTTCCAGACTAATCACGCCAGACCGCCTGAAACAGAGTACAAGCTGATCCTACATTCAAAACAGCTGGACAAAACAGCCCTACAGACTACAGCCAGGATATCTGAATCTTCTTCGAATTCCCCCAAGACAGCGCCCCTTACCAGAAGGAAGTAGTTTGGAAAGAACGACGCCCAAATTCCCAAATATTATGTATAAATGTTTGTTTTCATTTAATTGGACTTTGTTACATAAAATAAAATAAAAAAGAGAGATTTTTTTTACATTAGAATTTAAGTTAATTATAATAAAAACGAGATTCTTTGATTGCAGAGTGTTAAGACAAAAAAATGGGAATTCATTGTGTGAATGTCATGTCTCTTCCTTCTAACAGACTAATCAGTGGTAGGTTAATATGTTATTCTTTGTATGCTTCCTTAACTGTCTATTAAAGTATACAGCTAATGTTGTCTGATTTTAAACAAAATATTTCACTGTCACTCAACTATAGTAAAATGTAACCAGTCCAATGTCAAAACAAATAAATATTGGAGAGACTAAGATCACATAAAAAAAATCATAAAAATTCAGAATGAAATCATTAACCTAATAATTGAATGAAGTTTCACATGTCTCTAATTTCATGATATAATAAAGGTGAAGTAAACATAATCAATTTTATACTACTCTTCAGAAAATCCTCAGAGAAACAGAATCTTCTCAGTGTTAAATTACATATGGCATTACATAGGAATGTATCTCACAAGAAAGATGGCAATGAACCTTTAATATTTCCATTTCATTTAATTTCAACCTGACAGAAAAATGAAAAGTCAAACATAAATGATAGTCAGACTTGTATATCACTCAATTAAAATAGCTTGTAATAGAAAAATGAATGTGGTCCAAGCAATAAACACCTTATTTTTAATTTTTTTGCTGATATATTCTTCATATAATTTAGGTGGGGCAGCAAATGCTAGGTAGAGTGATAGACATATTCCATCATAACTTCCATCAATCCCCACTCTTGGTGTTTGCAGCACTGGGTATGTCTGTCATATATGGTGTTAATTTTAGTCTGTATTATTAACAGAAAATGGTAGAAGTGGTGGTATATAACTTCCGAGCAGAGATATAAAAGGCATTGTGATTATTTCTATGCTTTCTTTATCTTGGATCATTTGCTGTAAGCATACCAGCTGTCATATCATAAGGACACTCAGGCTTCCCTGTGGAGACATCCATGTGGCAAAGAATCTGGGGAATCCTGGCTACAATCCATCTTGAAGGGGGTACTTGTCTCAAAAATAAGTTTTCAGATGGTTATAGTATCAGCCAACATCTTCATAAAAGCATCATTAGCTTCTCAGAGTCAGAGACACCCAAGAGAGGCATTGCCAAAATTAAAAATTACAAATAGTTTTCAAGCTAGGTTTAGAGAAAATATGTTACATTGTGAGAGCTAACCCTTTCAGCTTAATAAATGATTGACAAATTTTACCTGTTTCATTTTCATTTTGGATAGGAACAAAATAAAAGTGCAGTATAGTAAATTGTTTGACCTATAAAGAGTTTGAATTTAGCATTGTTTTCACTCTAAAACATTGATTAGCTATAACATATCTTCTTTTTGATAACAAGATAAAAAAGGCTCAATATTTATAAATGATTATGGACAAAAGGTTATCTAAGACCCTGAGATAAAATTTATTTATGTATATCTATATATGGTAAATCTCTCTCTCTCTCTCTCTCTCTATATATATATATATATATATATATATATATATATGTTTATATATATATATATATATATATGTTTATATATGTATATATGTTATCCAGGAATGCAGGCTGCAGTCTTCCAGGTATGAGATTATTATCTGCATGTCCATCTTATGTACAGAATATCAAGATAGATTACATCAAAAATATTAATGATGAAATGTTGGCTTATAAAATTTCAGCAAGTTTTACAGAACCAGAAAAAAAATCAATACCCCCCTCCTATCTGATTTTAAGCAACTTGGTTTCTTAGTGCACCTGCCAGGATTCCTTATGAGCAAACAATTTTCTTGATAGCTGGATAAACTGACTTTCTGTTTGAAGCAATTTCACAGAAGCCTGAGATCTTACAGGTATAAATGTCAATGCCAATAATTTTAATTTCAGAATAATTATCATTGAATCATTGTTTTTGGTTACATATTTAAGTTAAAAATAAACATTCATCTAAAGTAGAATACAAAATATTATTTGATTAGAGATTTTATAACGAACAAAAATCATTATCTAAATTCTAGTTAGACAGGTTATGAAATGGCAGAATGTTTTATAATTTTGATCATTTTATGTTCTGGCTGAAAGTAATTAGTGAAATTACTTATAAGTCATACTTTTAATTCTCAAATGATTCTACAAAAAATTTAAAGGCTTTCTTCTAGTAATGAAATCAAGAATAATGAATTCATTATGAACAAGTGATTATGGCTTTGTACCCATCTCCCCAGCAACTCACTATTCATATATTCCCATCTCAAGTAGTACAATAAGCAAAATATAAACTGTAGCTTTTCTGTCACTTTACTGTGATGGCAGTGCTGAATTGAGGAATAAGGTGAGATCAGAGACAAAAAAAAAAAAAAAAAAGCCCTTTGATGAGTTGCTACTCCCAGGGCAATGGGCAATTAAGCAAAATTAATGTAAAAAGTGTTTATCAGAGAGAGAGAGAGAAAGAGAGAGAGAGACCAAATATGCAAATACACTGGCTAATGGAATTGTAAGGGTAAAAGGCAAGAGTATAGAGGATTTCAAATTACTACACAAAATAATAAAATTACACTAAAGCCCCACAGGTACAATGGAAAAATACATATAATTTATAGGATTTCTTTAAGATTAAGACTGGGTACAATATGGATTTTTGAAGATAACTATTCTAGTGCAGGTCTATTTATAATTATCAATACTTCAATAATTGTATGATAACTAGTAAATAATTAATTTGAGATATTGAATAAATATATATTTTTTTTATAAATCTTATTGCAGAGTATTTGTTTATACTGTGTGAAGATGTGTCTATGTTTTGCCTAATGATGGGAGATGTCATTCTGTAAATATGTTTCTCATACTGGTTAATGAATAAAGCACTGTTGGCCAATAAGAAAGCAAGCTAGGCGGGACTAAGAGACAAGGAGGATTCGAGGAAGTAGTAGGGAGGAGTCAGCATGTAGAGATTGGAGAGACCAGACGCTGGCCCCACTCTCTGGTAAGATGAGACCATGTGGAAATACTTACATTAATAGAAATGGGTTAATACTTAAGACAGAGCTAGCCAAAAGCATTATATCAAAAAAAAAAAAAAAAAATGGCTAAGCTTTCATAGTTGGTAATAATTTTCCATGTCATTATTTGAGACGTGGCATTGCCCAAAGAAAGTCTCACAGAAAAGCCCTACTACAAAATATTATATTCTTAGTGCTACTTTAATACTTTCTATCTTTGTAAAATTTAAATTCTTTAAAAATAATTTTAATTCATCAGACTTCAGTATATGGGCAGTAACATTGACAATTTGTTACAAAATTTCTAAACTATCTAAATTTATGCAGAAATACTACATATTTTATACATGTTATAAATCATAATGTAGGCATATAAATACCATTTTCTTTAAATAACAGATAATGTTCTGAATATCTTTAAAGAACACATAAACTGCTATGTATCAATGAAAGCTTAGATTATTGACCAACAGGCCGAATGTCACCTGGACAGAATTTTCTTTTGTATTTTAGAATAGAAAATTCAAAAATTATTTACTTACCATGAAAATTAAGGGAGAAAGAATAAAGTGGGGAGCAGAAGAGTGGGTAGTATGTGTCATGTGTGTCATCAAAGATTTGGGGAGAATATGTGAACCAGAAAATTGTAGCCAAGGGGCCAAAGGTGAGTAATAGAGGAGGTATACAAACTAGAACAGTGTATAATGATGCCTCCACATAAAACATTCTGTAAAGAACACATGAGATTACATGTTAAATTAAAATTACTTGAAGTTCAATTTCATTTTTTATCTTCTATATGAATGTTAGATTTCATGTTATAGATATGTTCATCTCACTATAATAGCCACAAAGATTAAGTACCAAGGAAAAGGGAAGAAGAGAAGATCTTCCAGAAAAGTTGAAATGATATATAGTGTTAAAAAAGAGATGAAGCAGACTGGAGAGATGTCTAGTGGTTAAGACTTCTGACTGCTCTTCTAGAGGTCCTGAGTTCATTTCCCTGCAAATTCATGGTGGCTCACAACCATCCGTAATTGGATCTGATGCCCTCTTCTGGCATGGAAATATACATGCAGGCACAACACTCTTACCTTTAAACAAATAAATTAATAAACGGATAGATGATGATTGATAGATAGATAGATAGATAGATAGATAGATACTTTTATGAAAAGAGAGGATAAAGGAAAAAGCAAAATTAAGTGGAGAGGAGAATGTGAGAGCAAAGTAAGAATGAAACATAAAGTTGGTACATCTAAAACTAAACAACTTTTGAAAATATATGGAGACCTAGTAATGTAGAACCTTCCTGACATATACATAGATGAAAGGAAGTTAAATGGAATGGACAATTACCCCACTTGTCATTGTATACCACCTAGAAACTTTCCAGTGTCAGGAATGGGGACATTATTCTGAATTGTTGACACAGTATTCCTGAGATGGAAGGACCTTCATTACATTCCAAACACTGATAGCAAGACCAGTTTGCTGAAGGCACAATTTCCTTATTTTATTTAACTTGGGGAAATTGAGCTGGTGCCTAGCTTGAAGCTTCAACACTACTGAATAGAATAAATTCATGATTCTGGAAATTACTTCACACGGTATTGGAAGACGAAAATAAACAGGAATATCACCCATGAACAAACTCTACTATGTACAACAGAGTTTTCAGCAAGATATACTGGTGTAATAATAGCACAAATGTTATGGAAATAATGAACCAAGATTCTTTAGATTTATGGCCCACTCTGTGAGACTGAACTGTTATCTGACACTGTGAAAACAGCCAAGAACTTTAGACTGGCTATTTCATGGGCCTATACTTTAAAATCTATTGCTATTATTTGATAAAAGGTATATAGCAATAAAATAACTCCTAATGAAATATTGTTGTGTTCATAGATCAGAGAACCCCTCATCCTTAATCAGAGAGAATTCTTCTAAGCATTTGTTTGGAATTAACACAGAGATCTACAATTTAACAATGTTTAAATAGCAAGAGACTTTAGAGAACTCAACCCTAAATGGGCTGTCTTCATCAAACGCCTTCCTTCAATATTCAGGGATCTATATAGAAGAGGAAACAGAAATATTGCAAGAGTCAGAAGTGGTGGATGATTCTACGGGAACAGTTCCTCCCAGACACAGAAGGATTGATATACAGAGACTGCGACAGGATGTGTATGACCTGTATAGGTTCAAACAGGACAAAATTCCAACACTGACAAGGGCAAAAGGACACAAAGCCCTGTCTCTAACAAAGAAGATTTATGTAATTGATACCTGCTGAGAGAGAAAAAAATGACACTTATCCATGTAAGTGCCATTGGTTTTTATCAACCACCCTATAGGGCAGACACTATGCTCAGAAGTATTAGGCCAACACAAAATGGACTTCATATTTTAGGTTTTTTTTTTTTAAGTTGGTTTTTGTGTATGTTTTTATTTTGTTTAATTTGGTTTAAGTATTATTTTTGTCTGATTGGTTTTCATCATTTTTAGTTTGTTTTAATTTTCACATTCAGAAATTGAAATAGAGAATATCAATTTTAAAATTTTACACTAATTCATCTCAATTCATAGCCTGATAAATTAATCATATTGTTTTTGTTTTTCAGCTTAGAAATAATTTTTCTCTAGTTTGTATACTCATTCCATGTGTTCAGTTATTTCATCATTAAATTTCAAATTACGTTTATTAAGTACACCCCACTGGCTTCAAAGCACCAAAGCATGTTCAAATAAGATATTTTTACTAAACACATTACAAATATAGTTTATACTGGTTTATATCTCCTTGTTAAAGTTTTCCTATTGTTTAGATTTAATATCTCCATTTTTCAATATGAAATTGCATGTGTGTTTATTTGTGATTAAGTAACTGTCATTCATCCATATATGTATATATAATATGCAGATGTGTTATATTAGTGTAATTATGTTTATCTGTGTGTATACATATCTTTCAAGAAGTATACAAATTCTTATTTGTGTTAAAAATACTGTCAGTTCTCTATCCACAATGAAATTTGCTTGTGATACTCTGTAATTTCAAGAATGTTATTTATCCTGTTTAATTTGTAAATTAGAAAAAGTAACTTGTGCCTAACTTTCATTGTTTTGAGGTAAGTAGTCCCTGAACCTCCTTCAGATACAATTATTGTCTACTAATGTAGCATTTTTTTTAGTACTTGAATATTTTAAACCATCTCAGGTTACTTATACATAATAAAATCATTTAATTGGACTCTGTTATATAAAATTAAATTAAAAAAAGAAAAAAGAAAAAAAGAATTTCCAAGCAGTGCTATACTTTCCCCATAACTTCCATAGACTTTAACAGATTGCTGAGTCTCCCTCTTGTGCTTACATGTCTTCCTTCTTTCACCAATATAGACTTCTCAAATTTCAAGCCTCTTCCTTTCTTCCCTGGAAATTCTTTTCCTCCTCTTGGTTTCTGGTTCTAGTTTGCAAATGTCAAGTCATCTGCTTTCTCAAGTAATCTACATGATAAGAGTAGAAGGAAACCAACTTGAAATCAGATTCAGAATAAAAACAATTATTAGCATTTTAGTCTACTATCATATGTCCTTGAGAGTTGCCTCATTACCTGTAAACCATCAGTGTAACCTTTCCTGTTATTTTTGATGATTATGATCCAGAACACTAGGGAAGCATTGGTAAGTAACCTATTCTGGAAAATATTACAGCTAAGATGGGAAATAATACACACTAAATCACATATAATGTATTAGTATATACATTTACACTTATAGTAGCTATTTAGATGGTGAGATATTAACTCAGAGTGATGTGTTCATAAAGGTATCGATGCTTCGTACCTGAAAGACGGGGCAGGTTGGAGTTCACTGCCCAGAAATGCTAGGAACTCTTGTACTACTAACCACTAATCTGGCAAAGATCAAAATCTGAATTGGGTTTCTCCTGAATGAGTTACCAGTTTTAATCAGATCATAGCAAAAAATGTCTAATTCTACCACTGTAAACAGATACAGCTGATGTTTCTAACAAGAATAACTTATCATCTAAAATTCTAAGCTTTGGTTGTATGCAATTCAGCAATATGTAAGTCAGTTCTTAAGGTAAAATGTTTTATGTTTTGTGTAAAATAGTAAAATGCTTTGATGGGATTTGTCAAACATTTTTTATTTACCCATATTTATAACTATTTATCTAGGTTGTGATAACTTTTCTTCATAAAAAAATGCAAAATAAAATACTTCTAATAATGGGTAATTACATCATTAGTTCATTAAAAGCTTTTCAATTATTGAGGGGCAGAACCTTTAAAAATGCAGCCCTCTCATAAGAGAAATATTACAAAAGCTCTGATTTGGCAGGAAAACTCAACGCTTAAAATCATTGGTTGTATTTAAGAAGCATTTTTCTTATTAATTGCTAGTGAATGCCAAAGTCCCTGGTGGTATACATGGCAAAACAAGCTGATTAAGAAGCTTAGTATTATTTTTAAATTACTTAATTGCCATTTAATGAAATAGGGAGCTCCAACTTCCATGCTACCTAATAAAATGGTTACTCTGCAAGGAATGAATTGCTGGTTGCATTGACCTTGCAGAGCAAGCTGAGTTTAAAGACGCCACATAATATGCTTCCCTAATGTTGGCATGGGGACTGAAAGCCATATTACTGTAAATGGGCATGGTAGCACTTATATCCCTTTTATAATTGCAGAAATAATAGCCAGCATACATTAAGAAATGTCTGGGAATTCTACTGGGTGCTCAGATTTCAGGCAAACCACACATATGAACACCTCTTAATTGCCAACGTAATTTCTAAGGAACTAAAAGCATAGTTCATTTGCTTTCCCACCCTGCCCTTGGGAACCTGCAATTTTGCTTCATTACAACCACTCAACCCTTAGCCCTCATCCACCTCAAAAATCTTTTCATTGTTTTACATATAATAAAAACAATACCCATGTGCACCCATGCACATATCCATTGCGTCTGTTAGAGCACTGTCTTCTAGCTTGGAATTAGCTAAGCCAAAGGCAGGAATTTGGTAATATTTGTGCATGTTGATTATATGTGATTTTTTGAATAATAAAGTATCATTTCCTGCTTAAGGAAACATTTGAAAGCAGAGCTCAAGCTAGTGTTTTCTTGATAGCACCATCTAATCAAACCAATTATCCTGTAAAAGCAATGGAATTTTGTAAAATGCCTCTTGCATTACTAGTCTTCAATCATTACTTCACCATGTTAATCATATGCTAAATTTACTATTCCACCAGAAAAATATCCTATTTGTATATTCTTGTCCATGTTCAAACATATGCCATCATGCACTCAAATGATCAATCCATCAGTGTATATATAATTCAGAACTCTGTTTGTTTTAGATACCAAGCAAAAATCAAAAACATTCAGAAAAATGTTCAACTATTCTTATAAATACAGATTTTGTTTTGTGTGAGAGGGGAGGTATCCATCCATGTACTCTATAGTCCAACACCAGAGAATTCTCTTTCTTTTCCCATATCATCTAGATGGTACTTTACATAAGAAAATGTTCATAGATAATATTTAAATTCTACCCCATTTCATATAAACACATGAATATCCATATGTTTTGGAATTTTTGATTTTGCCTGTTCGTATTCCTGGTTTTTACATAAATGCAAATTTTGATTATGTATGTAAACATATATTTATTATAGTTTAAAACTTATTTTGTTTACATATGACTTGTATTTACTTCTCTTTCACTCATTCATATCTTTCACTCTGTCCTTTCATTGATTAGACCAAAACACCGTTTTCCAGAATATATTTCCTTATTTCTAGGATGATTGACTAATGTTAGTAGACTCATTTGCAGATAACAGTACTCAGATGTTCCTTTCTCACCCATTCTTAGATTATGAAATTTAAGTATAGCTAACAAGCACTGTGGATGATCAACAATCTATCTCCTTCCCATGACCAGTGATTAATATTGCTCAGGTTTGGCAGAGATATCTTTCTCATCAAATATCAAAGGTATGTCCTCTACCTATTAAGTTTGTTCAGCTCTAATATATTAATTAGTCTTAGGTGAATAACCACATTGGCCACTATCTAAGAAAAATTCATTAACAAAGCTTGAAGTGAGGATATATTTTTAAATATTTTAAATCTTTGAGAGTATTTACTGTATTTGGATCATAGCAACTCTAATCCTCTAACTCCACCCTAATCTACTTGCTTCCAAATTCACCACTATGTGTGGTAATAAAGATTTAGTGTGAATGGAATTGCTTAATATACTGAGTTCATTCTCTTAGACATGAAAGTATTAGCTTTCTAGAAAAAAAAACAGGTCACAATTTAGGGAAGACAAAAACCAAATAAAACAAGAAACAAAAAGATAAGTTGAAATGTAGAGATGGTGTGGGAAAAATAAAAGGTTTTACTTAGGCAAACAGGCAGCTCCAGCTGAATACACAGCAGTGTTTAGGCTTCTGGGCTGAATGTTTCATAGGTTTCCCTAGGTACTCTCATTTCCCCTATTGTCTTGATAAAATTATTTGCCCAAGGAAAGATGTCTGAAAGGAAATAACCTCTTAGAGATTCTAAGTCAATTGTCACACCCCTTCTAACTCTCTAGCAGGATGTTTTTATAAAAAAACAAAAGAAAACAAAAAAACCCTAAAACCCATAATTTTATTATATTTTTGCTTCCCTTTTCTCCTTCCAAACTTCCATATGTCCCTTCTCTCTCCAATCTTCATTGGCTTTTTTATAACTAATTGTTACTAATTGTAGACATATGTATGTATATATATATATATATATATATATATATATATATGTTCTTAAATTTAACCTGTTCAGTCTGTATTATACTACCTGTTTGCATATTGTGTAGAATATTTTAAAGATTTTCTACATTCATTTATAATGTGTAATATTTGTTTAATAATGCAAAAGTGTGTTGCATTTTTTATGTTGCATTTGTTTAACTCTGTAAAGCTGTGTTACTTTGCCTACCTAAAGCATCTGATAGGTCTAATAAAGAGCTGAATGACCAATAAGAGGATTAGATGGGACTAGCATGCAGAGAGAAAAAACAGGAGGAGAAATATTGGCTATAGAAGAAGAACAGAGAAAAGGGAGAAGCAAGAAACTGGGAAGAAAAGGATGCCAACAGCTAGCTAGCCACACAGTAACACGGATAATTTGAGTTAGAAACTCTGGATACAAACAAGTCAAGGGAAGGCCATGTACACACAAGTAAGAGTAAGTCTCTGTGTATTTATTGGGAAGCTGGGTGGCTCGCCCCCAAAGAGCAAAAGTGAAACAAACAAACATAACAAAGCAATTTTTTTGTCCAGTATACCAATTTATGTTTTATCTTTGTTTGGCTATGAAAGTTTTTATTAGTATATTTTAAATGTACAGGTCATTATGAGATTTATACTTATGGAGATTTTGAGCATATTTATGGAACATTATATACTAGTAACTTTAGCATCTCTGGTCTGCCTCCATCCCATTCCATAATAATCCTACTTCTCCACTAATTCTGTGTCTTATATCCACATAGATGTGTTCATTGTAACACAATTCATGATTCACAGTTCATTAAATTAATCTATGTGCCCCACAACAAAGGGTTGGTTAAATGAGATACAAATGCAGACATCTTTAGTAAATACCAAACAGAGAAACTCTGGTTTTGCTTTATAATATTTAAGAGCATCCGTGGTCATTGCTTCTGACTTCTGTGACTGTTGTTTCTGCATTAAGATCCCTTGCTGTTAGCAACTCCCTACTTCAGAGATAATCAAATTTAAAATCTTTGGAGTCAGAAAATTACATATGTAAATTATATTAAGATAGGAGTTTGTTAAAAATTAATGATATTTTATAACAAACATGCTTGTAATTGTATTCCTTTTATTACGTACATGAAGGGCTAAGGGATTACATCTGTTCACACTGGAAACTTAAAAAAAATATTCTCTTTCAAAATACCATTGAAATTTAAATGATTATTAAGTGAAATTAAGAATAATACATAAGCGACAATAGGCCTCTTATCATCTTTTTCTAAGTTACAATCAGAACTTATTATAATTCAGACAGGAAAGCTCTTTACCTTTTGTTTTGTCTTCCATGCAAAACAGTCATTTACATTTAGAGATTGTTTCCATTATAAATGAACCATAATATCTGATGGTGAAAAGTTTGACAGATTGTCTATTATCTAAAATTACAGATGACTTCAAAGGGTTTACCAACTACACTAGGTCACAAAGCTCGATTTGACAGGATTAGTACACATTGCTATTCGTGGAACCAGAATAATAAGAGATAATCTACAAGTGTTGGAGTTTGCTGTGCTGGAAGACAAGTTCTCCTAATAGAATGTAATAGGACTGGTTAAAAATGTATTTCATTATATCCTATGGCAGGTGATTAAAAGATGTCTTAAAAAGTAATGTTTTGGAGAAACAGGAAGATGATATATATATTATTAAATAAAAATGGAGGAACTTTGAAAGTTATGGAATTATCATGATATATTGACCTAAAATCTCTCTCTCTTTTTAAATAAAATTTCTGTGTCATCTGTAAGTCTTGTTTTTACAAATTTTTGTTACAAGTTTTTCTGATTACAACTTCAAAAATATTTTGAAGTTTTTTTTCCCCATTACCAATTACTCTTAGATCTTCCCTACCTCCTTACTTCTGAGACATTTTACTGAAAAAAAAAGATAATTAGGAAAGAGTTACCATTTCTCTTGGTGAATATTACTCAACAGTGACTCTTCAGACCCTTATCTTCCTCCTTGGTTGTTTCATCTCATCTTAAAATTATTAGGGTTTGTGCCCAGTGTTATTGCATCTTGCTATGCCAATTTGGTGGATGTCACTGGGTAGCCTGCTCTTTTCTGAAGGGAAACAGTAGCAGTAGAATTGGGGAAGAGGCAAGGTGTGAGGGGATTTGGAAGAGGCAACAGTGGGGAGAGCCTGATTGGGATGTATTGTATGAGACAAGAAAAAATAAATAATATTGTTTTATAAAAGAACCACTTGTCTGTTTAATTTCCATAGATGTGGTGTAATTATTTTCTGTAGTGATTCTTTTAGAAGATTGTTTAGTTTCTATTACCTTGATATGAGCCATTCTATACTTTTAGTATTTTGCTGTATATCAATATTGAATTAGAAGAGTTAGTAACTCTAGTTCTCAATTTTAATACAGAGAAATATATAGGTGAATCACACATATTCAAAATGTTTGATTTACCCTAACATTGGCAATTAAGTAGTTTTCTTTGACACAAGGAATTTCTGTGGTAACAGAGTTTCCTCTTCTGCCTTTGTTTGTATATCTAACTTTCCTCACTACGGAAGTGATTTTATATTTTCCTCTTGCCCAAAAATGATCCTCCCCAAACCAACCTACCAACCAAGCAACCAAACAACCAACCAAGCAAACAAAAACTTACATTTTTAATGATTAAAACACTCAAGAAGAACAAGTTAAATTTTGTTTACCAACATTTTAATTACAATTTAAAGTCATATTTACTCCATTTTCCATATACTGTGATTTTTATAATCTTGTTATATAGCCTCATTTAATAATGTTTATTTTTAATTCATGTGACCTTATATTTTTCCTGAATATGATATGTGCTCGATGTGTGTACTGGTGCCTGTAGAGGCGAGAAAAGGGCATCAGATCTTCTGAAGTTAGGGTTTCAGATCTTGTTAGCTATCAAATGGGTGCTGGGTATTAAACATCAGCTTTTGAGAGACAACCAAGCTCAAAGACTGCTGAGCCATCTTTCCACTCTGCACCTTTACATACTCTCACCAACTAAAACAAGATGATCTTTCTTGTAATTAAAAAAAAAGAGAGAGATGAAGTAATTTTAGTGACTGCTGTTCTATTTTAAAATTCAAACTCATAAAATATGTTAAGAAGAGAAGTTAAGCTACAGCTAAGAATCTTCACTAATTATAAAATTGCAGACATTATTAGTAAGATGATAAATTTCAGGAAATAATTAGACGAAGTTTAAGATTGGGAAATTATAAAATTTTGACTCTTAGGGGAGAGTAAATATAATTTTACTAACCAACTCAAGTATACTTTCTAGGCATTTACTCATATAAAAAAAATTACCAAAATGTTACCATAGAAAGTCTCTGATAAATGTTAACACAGAATAATGAGAATAAAACAAATATTTCAATTTTATATTAAAGCTTTAACAGCAAAGCAGTGACAATTCTAATGTTGTGTATTTCCTTCCACATGCTGCATTAAATCCACCTACTTGAGAACTTTTTGGGACACAAAATAAAAATGTTACAAGGTTCAAGAAGATCATAGGTAGCACCTCTTTATTAGTTGTTAACTGAAAAGATGGTGAGTATCACCCAAAGAATTTTGTCCTCAGCAGGACTGCTCTTCATATTCAGGGATAAATTCAGACCCGTATTATGAATATATACAAGTCCATTTATTTTACTTTCAAAATATAGCTATGTAGAGGCATTTTTCATTTTGTTGTTTGTGATATCCAATTTAATCTTTAAGGACTTCGGGATTAATATTTGACTTAATTGTGTTTCATCTTAATAATTTTTTTAAAAAAATATTATACTACTATACATATTCAGATATTTATTGAAAATTTTAAAACTTTCCATTGAAAATATTCTTTCATACAGTGTCCCCTCCCTTCTCTCTTCCTAGCTATTTTCCATCACCCCTCTCCCCTACACCCACTCTCTTCTGTTTCCCCTTTAGAAAAGAGCAGACCATTCTGATGTTATCTGACTCAGGGTAGGTGATAATTTGATTTAAGTGAAAATTATGTTCAAGAACTTAAACTTGTTATTCATTGGAAGATTCCTATAATGTATGCCTAAAATAATACATTAAAGATAATAAATAAGACATATTAATATCATGTAAAATAATTATATTTTAATTACCATCTTCTTAGTGTTTTAAGAACACAACAGGTTAAGTACAAAAAATAAAATGACTACAATCTGAATAATCATGTTAGCACCCGGTGTTCTCCTTGGAGAGTATATATTCATATTTTGATATTAGGGCTAAAAAATTATATGCATCTGTCCTAACATCTGTTGTAAAATTTATTTGCCAAAACTCAAATTCTTAGCAATTAGTCAATAATAAATTACCAAATTATGTAAATATTGATGTGTGTGTGTGTGGCTGCTGAGGTTATAAGTGGAGAACGATATAAGAGGTGAAGAGAATAAGTACTAGGTATTATGGATTTAAAAGTTTAAAGGAAAATCTATCATACAAAGTTCCAGGAGAATGACAAGGTTCTTTACTCTCAGCACTACTGGCATTTTCAATATCTGTTACAATAGAAATAACAATAGCTTCACATGTATATTTTCTAGAGGTATAAGATAAATAATAACAAAGACAACCATAGTGATGATACTCAGGTTTTGTAACAAAATAATTGCAGGGCAAATTAAAAGAAAATGTGTATTCTTTTTTGTTAGCAATGATGTTTAAATAATGCAAACTTTATGAGAATTTCTAAGGCAAATGTACTTTGCACAAGCTAAGGACTGAGCAATGATCCAGCATTTCATCTAGTCACTTCCCAGATCTCAATTTACTGAGAGGGAAAAGGCATCTGAGATGAAGCCTGAATTCACTGAGTTTGTCTTTGTGATGACTTGTTTTGTGTCAACTTGACACAAGCTAGTCATTTTGGGAGAGGGAACCTCAAATGAAAAGAAAATATCCCACCAGATTGGCTTCTGGGCAAGCCTGTGTTGCATATCTTTGATTAATGATGAAGGACTTAGGTCATTTTGAATGGTGCCATCACCTGTGGTCCTGGGTACTTTAGAAAGAAGGTTGAGCCAGCCATGGGGTGCAAGCCAGTAAGTACCACCCTTCCATGGCATTTACATCAGTCCCCTCCTTGGTTTCCTGCTTTGATTTCTTGCCCTGACTGCACTGGATGATGGAATGTGACCTGAAATTTGTAAGACTAAATAAAGTCTTCTACCCTCAAGTTTCTTTTGGTTATGCTGCCTATCACTACAAAAGAAGCCCCACTTAAGAAAGTCCTTAGTTGAAACCCTAAACAATGATGACACTGGCAAAGTTTTTTCTCTTTTATAAATAAATCATATCAATCATATGATTGATAGTGGTAAAGCACTAATCAGTATTACCTGTTAATTATGAGAACAGGAACATTTTATAAAAAATGTAGATGTTTAGAGATTTTTAATATTCTTTTTAAATCAACACATTGTATGTTAGACACCATTATGACATTTTTGTGATTATACTTTCTCCTGCCTTTCTTATCCCGTGCTAGTCCAGTTTCTCCTTGTAGTGACAAGCCCAGTGTAGTAATATATTGTTTATGATTCAATAAATCCACTGGAGATCAAAATGCAAAGCTAGCCATAGCCATAGAGCTAGGCAACGGTGATACACACCTTAAATTCCATCAGCCACACAAGTTAGCTATAGAAGCTGGGAAGTGGTGGCACACATTTTTAATCCCAGGACTCAGGAGACAAAGGCACATAGATTTATGTGAATTCAAGGCCAATGTTATATTAGAGTGAATCAGCTTGAAAGGGAACCAGCTCACACAAAGGAGATTTCAGCACTTGGGATCCCAGGCCTTTAATCCCAGCTCAAGAAAGGTGTATAACATAGGAGCAAGGCATTCAGTATTAGTTTCAGAGATTTATTGTTCAGCCACACATAGAACAGGACAGCCCTTTCAGCCTGAGGTAGAGATAAGAGCTAATGGCTAACTGATTTGCTTTTCTGATCATCCGCTTAAACACCAATATCTGTCTCTGGGTTTTTGTAATTAGTGTTACAGCCCCCACCAGACTCTCATGCACTATCATATTCTGTGTGTGTTTTTTACAAACCTTCATCAGCTAATAGCATGCTCTGTTGGTCTCTTTTTCAAATTGTTTATGTCTAACTATTTGCGTACATATATATTATAGGCATAGGTCTGTAGAGGAGGAAGAACTTGATTTTGTGCTTGTGAGTTTGTGTCAACTTACTTAATATTATACTTTTCAGATAGATAAGTTTTGCTTTGTTTTGAATTTATTATACAATGTTTTAACCCAGGAAAGCAATTTAAAATCAGATAAGAAGTAATGCATAATGTATGTGCCCATTAGCACAATCAAGAAAAATAGTTGGGTCTGAATGAATGAATAGGAGAGGACATAGATGTAATTAAAACACTGAGCAGGATGAGATGATGAGACACAGGAAACGTAAACTGAGAAAATATGACAAGAATGAGTAGAGAATCTTAGGTTACTCAAGGTATTACCTCTAGTCTATACCTTAGGAAAGGTTTGGTTAAAAATATTTTCCTGAGGACTTCTTTACATTTTTGATATATGTAGTATCCTAATTGCTCTACATGGCAGGAAAAGTTTTATTTTGATACCTGATATCAGAAAAAGACTCGAAAAACTGTAATAAACAAGACTAATTTCTTTTGGGTTACAGAGAGGATTTTCTCAATTTTTAAAAACATTTTCAAAATAAAAGGTTATTTAAGTTATAATTGAAACACTTTTAAAAAAACTTGTATCTCAGCAGACAACAATATTATCTGCAAAGAACAAAGAAAACTAGTATTACTTAGAAATGATGGCGTCTCCCTCCTGAACCTTTCTTCCTTCCTCTGCTAGAGGAAATTTTAGTCCCACACAGGGACTCTCCACCTCTGCATCCTTCTGTTTTCTAATATTTTTTAATTTTATTTTTTAAATTATTTATTGCTTCCTTCAAACTCTCCCATAGACTACTCCTAACTTTCTTTCAACCAGGACCTCTTCTTTCACTAATTGTTATCCATGCATATATGTATATATACGTATTCCTAAATATAGCTGGTTTAGTTCATTTATTGCTACCTGAGTGTATGATTTCATGGTTTACTCTTTGACACTGGAAAACTAATTGGTGTTCTTTTTCCAAGTGGAGTTAACCTCTTCTGTCCCAGCTTTCATCAGGTTGTCTATCATTCTTTGTATAGGACTGAGGCCTCATTGGCTTTTGTCAGTCCAGTTTGGCATGTTCAGCTTACATTTCAGCAGTCATATTGGTGAGAATTTATGGATGTAGCTCCTGATATTAGTAGGAGATATGTTATCACAGCAACCTCCTGGTCATCTGTCCCTTACAATCTGTCTCCTTCCCTTCACAATGTTTCCAGAGCCTCGGAAGGGGTGTTTTATAAAAACATCTGCTGGGATTGAGCTCCACAACTCTGCATTTTGACTGGTTATGGTTTTCTGAAGTCATATGTGTATGTTGCAAAAATATGTTTACTTGTCTAGGGGTGAAGACCACAATTATCTGTGGGTATAAAACAAATATTTACAGATTATTGGTAGGGAGTATGTTGTGTATAGATACAAATACTTGAGTGTATGAAGAGATGATGTTGGATTGGTAAATTCATGCCTTAATTTTTTTTTCAAGACACATGATTTCAATTGCCCTGTATAGATAGCTAGAATTCTGGTACTAGAATAATTTCTCTCTTGATTGGGACTTATGTCCAATTAGATATTAGTTGCCACCAAGTATTTATGCCACTAGTGAATCCTTAGGAGTTATCTTGTCATGCTGGTCATTGATGCGGAATATAGACACAATTAGGTAGGATTGATGTTCACTTCTACCCTTTAGTAACTTGCATACAACCTTCTGTTATACCATTTCTAGGCTAGAGGCCTCTGAGCACTTAAAATTAATTTTTTTATAGTTCTAAGTCTGATGTGGCCAGAGCAGGTTGGGGCAGAAGAGAGGATGTGTATGTAGATTGGCCCTAGTGTTTGGAAATGGCTTGAATTCAATGGATCGAGAAAGTCATAAGAGACAGGGCTAATATCCAGGATGTATCTCCTGGTACAAGCATAGAATATACACAAATATATGGGTGGGTGGAAAGCTTATATGTCATCCAAGGAAGTATTTGGGTGGGGAGATAAATAAGAGGCTTCCTATAATAAGCCTAAAGATTGATTGTATATCAGGCTGGGGAGGCCAGACTAAGCCAGAACACTTGATATGGGAATAAAACTAGATATGCACCACTGGGGAGTATGAATGGATAGCAAAGGTCAGAGAGATTCTGGGTGAGACACTGGAGAATGATGTAGGTTATCTGGGTGTGTGGATATGTTGGATGTGGCAGTGAATGTACATATGGGTAGTGGCAGGCAGGGAAGGACCAAATGGAATCCTATAAGGATGTGGCAGTTTATGTAGCAGTGGTGAGATTATTGGAGGACTGTATTTTGGACCCAGGCTCGATTTGTGGTATGGTGAGAATGTATAAAGGGTAAATGAGGGAGACTCACTTGTCTAGAACCAGAGAATGATGTGGGATATATGGCTGGTTGAAGGGGTTGGGTGTAGCACAAAAGAAACCTATGGGTGACTGCTTGCCAAGGATGGTTTCTTAAAGAAACCTGACATTCTCCTTCCACCCTCATCAAACAGTAAAGATTGAGGAAATATTTTTGCATATTAAGACCTAGACTTGAAGTCTATCCATAAGAGTTGAATTTTTAAAGTTTTCAATTTTTTTTCTTATAATAAAAAGAGTTTTGGAAACATAATATTCTAATATCTCAAAGTACAACATATCTCACTAAGCAACTGGTAGCACTTATTGAGATGCTTTCTGTGGCAGATATACTACGCAATTGTGATCTGAGATTTCTTTTAGCCTTTTTAAATAAACCAAATATGGAAATAAAATTCTTTATTTTATTTACATTTGTATTTTCCTACTCCATATGTGATTTTGTTATAGAAGATCTCTAGGTGAATTAACAAAACATGTAAGCGTGTTAGATTATTGAATCCTACTGGAAAATGAGCAAATTTATGTAATATGATTACCATTTTAAACAGTGAAGGCAGAGAGAATATTATAGCATTAAATTCTGTATGTGACATTCAAAGAGCCATGATTTATTAGTAGAACATTCAGGTTTTAAATGAAGTATATATTTAAATAAAAAGCATAACTTTTTGAAAGCAACATTAAAAAATAGCGAGTTAAATTTATCTTAAAAAGTAATTCTGTGATAATATACTTTGAAATTTGTATATCAGGATTTGAGCTCCTGGGATGTGCTCTTTTTCCTTCTGGCTGTGTTTGGTTCAGCACCAGTCAGTGCATACTCCATGCAGGACCGTCTTGACTGACATATCACCAAGTTATATCTGAGATAAAGGGTCGATAATAGTAGGGGACTATAAGTAGAGGAGATAATATTTGGCAAAAATGATAAAGGAAAACTTTAGCTCATATCTTCAATATATACACATATTTTAAAAGTTTGCTATCTCTTTTGTTAAAGTGAAAGAATGTATTAACATATATCTGACTTTTTGAAGCATTTGAAATGCAATTTATAAGGTTATGTAATAAACTATAATGGAAATTGCTGTAATGGTATCACAGAAGTTACTCTGACTGAAAAGTGTGTTAGCATGTGATTGTAACAGTTTTTCATTCATTGGATTATATACAGCTTATGAAAAATTTAGAAACTCATACAAATCAAAATGATAATATTTGAAGTTATAAAAATATGAAAGCCATTCAAATTTAATAAAAGTTAAGGATGAAATACTTGTCAGATTCACTGCTCTCCACTTTATAAAAATTAAGTAGCACCTTCATAAACAATGAAATAAAGAAGAAAAAGACATTTAAAAATTTAAATATTATGAAAAGTTGAAATGGGAGGGGTTGGGGGGACATGGGAGGATAGGAGGGAGAGGGAACTGGGATTTATATGTAAAATAAGAAATAATAATAATAAAAATGATAAAAGTATAGCAGAAATCTTTTCCATTTAAAAAACAATTTTAATGATGATAATTGTTTAAAATTAATCTTTATGTCTTTATAGTTTTAATTGAAGGATGGAAATATTTTCTTCATTATAACTACCCTTAGTTTAGAGAAAAATTACATTTTCAAAAATGACTTTTTTTATTCATATTTTTCATCTATGATGGGAAAAATATAATGTATAGTACTTGAATGAATATATAAACTTAATAATAGTTTTTGGATGCAAAGTGTCATGAGGCATTTGTGAGACATACCTAGAATTATCAGTGAGATTTACAATGCTTCAAGTGCCAAAGTCAAATATAATTGGCATGTTGCTGAAGAGTCTGGATAGATTATTATCTAAAGCATAATTTGAAATATAAAAATTGGTAAATATGCCAAAATTGATTGGGGGACTAAGCTATGTAAGGGAGAAGCAGAAAGAAAAGTTGAGAGCATAAATCTATAGAGAACTGCGGGTGTTCACAGCAAGTGGAAGAACTAAGGAAGATAAATACTCAGGAGGTGAGGTGTCTGGCTCAGAACTCAAATCCACACACCTGTGAGATTTCAGAAACAACCAGAGTCAATTAAAATGGACTTACCTGGCAGACCTCATAAGGAAAGCTGCCTTCTTTACAGTGAATGAATGGCAGTAAAGGTCGCAGTCTCTGGCTGACCAAACCTTTAAACAGCTCATTGCTCCTAGTCTGATTCCTCTATTTTAGGGCTAGGCGATGAGGCTAGGCTGACATCTTGTCAGGTGCTTTTATCTTCCTCTTTTATTAGGTCAGTGAGGAAACTGATGATACTTTTATTGTTGCGGATTAAGTAGCCTATAATCTTTATATTTCCTTAGTTGTAAAGGTAAATGGCTGAAAAATAAAATTATGTGTCTTAAACATGTAATGTGCAAATTGGATACATGCATTCATTGTGAAATTTTCACAGTGAAGTTCAAATTCCTACCATTACAAATGTTTATGTTATCATTGGAATCACTTAAGGAAAACATCAATTACTGTGACATATAGGAACCCATATCTCCCAGCTCTGTTAGATTCTAACAAAATAACTGCATTAAAGAATACACACATAACTGGTAAAGTTATATGTAGTTCTGACTTTGAACACATTTTGCTAAAGAAGCTGGCATTTGAATTAGGGACTCTGGATTAATGACTCCCATACAAGGAAGGCAAACATTTTATGATTGGTTGAAACCCAGAGAGTAAAAATGGTCCTTTCCCCTCCTACTCCTCCTCATCCTCCTCCTACTCCTCTTCTTAGTGGAGTTTTCCCATCCTGAAGCTGCTTTCAAATAACTACCTCAGTGGCTGGATATGAATTATAAATGCTTGGATGACAGCTCAGTTTATTACTAACAAGCTCTTGCAATTTAAATAACACATTTTTCTTAATCTACATTATGTCACATAACTCATGGCTTGTGCTGTACTCCAGCATGTCCTGCTTCCTTTACAGCTCCTAGAGACTCTTCTGACTCTGCCCTTCTTCCACCCAGAGTCCTCTGTATCTAGCTGTCTGGCCTATACTTCCTTCCTGGTGACAGGCCTATCAGTTTTTTATTAACCAATGACTAAAAATATTCACAGTCTACAGAAGGATTATTCTATAGCATTTCCCCATTTATTTATAATTAACATAGTAAAGCTATATATATATATATATATATATATATATATATATATATATATTTAATAAGAATTACTACTACCCTATCAACACTATCAAGTCAATTTGCATTTGACAAAATCAAAGAAAATATTTTATTATCTATCTTAGTTTTGTGAGTCAAAAGTTTTAGACCTGTATATATTTTTTATTCTGAACAGCAGAAAACCATACATTCTACTATTTAGTCTTTAACTTCATCATAGTCCCCAGAAGGATAATATGTTATCTAATGATTGGTCACCAGGATGCATGGACAGTCACTCAAAGATCCTCAGTAACATCAGAGCATCCAACTTTTGTGTACAAACCTAGCACATATGACATACTTTTATTGAGTGTAGAAAATTTTGAAGGCCTGAATTAACTTTGTGGAAAAAGTTTAACAATCACTTTCTTTTGTTTCTTGCTGTTCCAGTTTGGACAGCAGCTCTCAGAAACTGAGGCAAGGCCAATTTCTTTGTCCACGTGGCTAGTTTTGCCATAAAGAAAAAAATAAACTCCATATGGAGTTTCTTCAATGACCATTATCTTCTATGAAGTAGATTGGTGCTTCCTGGAGCAGACATGTCTCATATTCATGAAAAGTATCAAGTTTTTAAGCATATCAAATGCCATATAATATAGGTCTTTAAAGTGTTTGAAAATTATGTATATATACGTAAATATATCTGTTTATGACCTTGAAAACATAACTAATATCTCTATGGGTTTGACTGTTATAGATGAATATTAATCTGTATTTCTTAATTATACAGTATGTTTTTAAATGAACTATATAAAACAATATCTTAAACAAAACTAGAAATATACATACAATATAACAGAAACACTTTTAAATTCATGTCAAAGTACAAACTCCATACCAGTATAAGATATCTAAGTTTAACAATTGTTTTTGGATTAAAATAGACTCAATAATCTACCTTTTATCCTATAATTTTTATATCTGTTCCCCCTTTTTTGCTTTAGAAAGAGGTTTTTGAATTTAACTCCTTTGTTTAGCTTTCTTCATGAATATGAACAGCAATAATTTGTAATCAACCCTCCCTAAATGATAATAAACCTTCATAACCCATTTATTGTGAATGTGGCCATATTTCTCCAGACTAATTCTTATTGACTCAGAGTGTTGGTAGTCTTTTGGGGACTTTGAGAAAAAAATAGGTTTATGATAAAGTTCTGACTCAATTCTTCTTAGTCTTAGTCATCTCAGTCATCTTGAAGAATTCTGAGGAGTGTATAACAGGCATTTTGGAGATATTAGATCACCTGGGCCATCCATTAGCACTGGAGTCCATTCTCCAGGCTCTGAAAATACATAAACTTTTAAAGGTAACATATATATCTGTGATTTTTGTTTTGTACTTCAGCAGGCAAAATATAGGTTTCATGTCTTGTAGTTTTTTTTAGGTTTATTTCTTTATATATTTAGTTAGGATTTTTCAGGGGCGTCTTCCTCAATCAAATTTGATTTTCCTTATCCTACAATGAATCCATAACTTCTCATTTAGAAGAATAGTATCTCCCCCAAAGTAACACACATTTTGACTTAAATTGTGAAGTCAATATAACTTTAAAACACATAGGTAGGTTGATTCTAGCCGTTTTTATATTTCAATGCCTCTTAGCAGTCAATAAATCCAAGGACACAATAACGTATAGGATCTAGACTTTCTGTGTATTTCCCATTTTTACATGACTTATTTCTTTTAAATTATTTTGATCCTTTTTAAGGACATTATTTTATTGTTTTGAAAAATATTTTTTGAGTCTAGGACTGTATATTTTCTCTTCTCTATCCCAAGCCTATGACTATTTATAAACACACTGTGATCCATTTTGAGACTCCCTTTGTTCTTAGTGTGGATCTGTAACCATTTTAGTCTGCACAAAAAACAAAAAACAAACAAACAAACAAACAAAAACCCCCAAAAATGTGTTGTTTAACTTAAATCACTGCATACCAGCAGGTGGCTGTTCCCCCTCAATTCCCTAAGTGCCAAGTTTCAAGGCAGAAGTGTGTTTACCAATGGTTCTGGAACTCTGGAAGTCAATGTGTCCCTCCTCAACTCTAAAAAGTTTCTGGGACCATGCTGCTGCCTAATAGTATTAAGTGTTTAGTAGCACGGCCTCTGAAAAGAGCTTCTTGGTATTTGCAGCTAACCCTGAGCCAAAAAAAATCATCTCTTAAAGAAGCCAAATCTCTGTTCATTGCCAGCAAACAGAAACCACATGAGAATATGTTTTTATCAGTGTCATGCTTGACTCTGTTCTTTTGTGTGTTTAGCATTCTTTTTCTATACTTCCTCAGGTTTTATGTGGAAATCGTTGCTTAACATTTGGGTACCACATATAAGCAGATTTTTTCCACCCTAAAACCCCTCTCAGATAAGTGCCTCAGAGGCTGAATATGAATTATAAATGCTTAGCTCATGTTTATTATTAACTCACTCTTACAACTTCAATTAACCCATTTCTACTAGTCTACATTTCACCATGTGGCTCATAGATTTATGTGTCCTCAAGCATGTCCTGCTCCCTCTATGACTCCTGGCAACAATTTTGATTCCAACCTTTTTCCTTCCAGGATTCTTTGTGTCTGACTGTCCCATCTATACTTCCTGCCTGGCTACTGACCTCTCAGCTTTTTATGCGAATAATACATATTGACAATGTAGAGAAGGATTATTCCACAGCTGCCTTCTTCTCCTTCTCCTCTTTCTCATATTCTTCCTTCTCCTCTTTCCTCTTCTTCCCTTCTCATCTTATGCTTATTCTCTCTCTGTCCCTCTTTCACTTCCTTTCTGTATCCTGAAAGAAAGGGTACTGTCTTTCTTTGAAGCTGAACCTTTTTGGAGCTGGACCTTTTCTTTGGATCTTTTTTGGTCTTTGTCCTGGCAATGGGAACCACCCACCCTGTTCCCCTGGTTTTGAACATTATCTAAACTCTGCTCTTGTCTTCCTTCATTCCTAGCTGGCAGGCACACTATGATGCAATTTCTCAGTTTCTGAAATTATATAAGGCACTCCCAATAATAAATGTCCTTTAATATTCCTGTGTCTACTTTAATCTGTCAATTTATCATCTATATATATTGTATAACTACCTACCCATCTACCTACTTGTCTATCATCATTTATCTACTTACCTACTTTCTATCACCTATAATTTCACTCATCTATCATACGATTGTTGTCTTCGAGATCTATCCTCTTAAAAGCCTTTTATTTTAGAGAGAAAAGAGGAGATGATGGGAGATGTCATTTTGTAAATATGTTTCTTATACTAGTTAATGAATAAAGCACTGTTGGCCAGTAGAAAAGCAAGGTAGGTAGGACTAGGAGATAAGGAGGATTCCAGGAAGTAGTAGGGAGGAGTCAGCATGTAGAGACTGGGGAGAACACAACACCAGGAGGAAAAACCTTACTCTTAGCATCAACGTGGCTAAAAAAACTTCCACTTAAAATTTGACAAAAGCTTAAAAAAGGGTTTTAGAAACAAAAAAAAAAAAAAAAAAAAAAAAAAACCAGAGACAAGCAAGGCTTGGACTCTGTTTTGCATGAGACAAGCAAATATTTCATATTTCTGCGTCTCCTTTAAGGGAGGTTTCCTGACTCAGCAAAAGCAGCAAAAAAAAAAAAAAAAAAAAAAAAAAAAAAAACAAGGCTTTAAAAAACGCACTACTAACAATTTAATGGTGTGTACAAGAGCTGACCACATCTCCAAGCCAGCAACATGCTGCTGGATAGCAGCATAGATCATAGCATTGACCACAGCTCTCACTTCTGGCGGTAAAACTACCCGCTGCCATCTAGGATAAACCAAGGCTAATACATTTATGACTTTCAATTTAGCAATGTTGTTGTTTACCAGATAAAGACTCGTGGCTAAAAAAAGATAAAGAATTTCAGTAAAGAAAGATTCACATTAAGGGAACCTCTAAACGTTTAGAGTGTGTTTTAAAATATACATAGGCTTGGGAGAGAAAAAGAATAAAATGGTTTTAAAAAGACAGTGAGGAGCTGGGTATGGTGCCACTTGCCTTTAATCCTAGTAGTCTGGAGAAAGAGGCAAGCAAATCTCTGTGATACCAAAGTAAACCTGGTATCCAGAGTGAATTCCAGTACAGATAAATGTTACACAGAGAAACCCTGACTCAAAAAAAAAAAAAAAAAAAAAAAAAAAAAAAAACTCCACAAAAAGATGGAGAGAATCGGCATATTGTATGGCATTATATTGTCTTTGTATCCTTTGACTGCTGAGGAAATAACAACTGTTAAATCAAATGCTGCTGCATCCATTCAATTTACATATTTTAAAAATACTTTGACTCCAAAATTTAAGTTCAAGGACAAGTTACTGGGAAAAGGATTTCTAAGTTTGTTGCCACAGAAAATAAAAAGCTGTGGATTTCTTCCAGACTAATGTGGTTTGAGCAAGCCAGAACCCCTGAAACAGAGTACCAGTTGATCCTAAATTCAAAACAGCTTGAACAAGGCAGCCTACAGCCAGGATTTCTGCATCTTCTTAGGATCCCATGACAGTGCCCCCTACCAGCAGGAATCAGTTTGGAAGGAATGACACCCAAATTCCCAAATATTGTTTATACATGTTTGTTTTCATTTTAATGGTGTTGGTTATAAGTGGTTAATTACCACAACCAATCTCTTTAAAGATAAAAAGAGGATTATGGTATAGATATGAATAATTTGTTTTGGAATGGGTTTTCATTTATTGATACAATTAAAGGTCAATTTTGTAATGTGTATATTCTCCTTTTGTTTAGGTATTGTGTTTATATAGCTCATTTAGAAATATAATGTATAATATAGTACAGATTATAGATAATTACCTATGATATTCAAAGCTTAGAGTTAAATTAGTTAGGTTATCAAGATACACAGATATGTATTTGAGATAAATCAGCATTCTTCAAACCTTTCAAAGATCTACAGAATATGGCATTTAAAATGGTTTAGGGATTTTCTTAACAGTGAGGCACAACTGCTCCTGGCAACACCACCTGCATCAGAAAGGACGATAGACATCAAAGAAACACGTTATGGCATTTACTTTCAATATGGCAAGACTAGCCATTTGAGCAAGATACTGCTCTTGTCTGGACTGTTTGACTTCATGATATATAAACTGGACATGCAGGACCCACAGAAAAATGACTGCTGATTCAAAATGGACATTGCTACAGAGTTCCTGCTTCATGGAAGAGTCTGCTAGATAGTCGGTAGGACATAGAGAAAATTGACTGACAAACTGCCAATACAAGAAGACATTTTAAAGTTTCCTGCTTTGCTGAAGAGTCTACCAGACACACTATGGCCTATGGACTGAAGATGGAAGATTACAAAAGAACTTCGGGTGACTGACAAGGCAAGTTGTAGCTGTGAGTTGTCTCTGTCATTTCTAGAGTTTATATATTATCCTTCTGTGGTCTTTGAAGGAGTTTAAGGCAAATAGTTATGGTTATAGTTTTCCTTAGTTAGGATTAAATATAATTTACATTGACTTTAGACACACAAAGATAGGATAGATGGTGGAATATTTTCTTCAAATCTTGCTAAATGTTAATGAACTAAATATTATTAACTGTTGATTTGTATTTGATGAATGTTGTATTATTTATTTTTCTTTGTTAAGGTTAAAACCCTTCTTTTTATTTAGACAGAAAAGAGGAGATGATGGGAGATGTCATTTTGTAAATATGTTTCTCATACTGGTTAATGAATAAAGCACTGTTGGCCCATAGGAAAGCAAGATAGGCGGGACTAGGAAACAAGGAGGATTCAACAAAGTAGTAGGGAGGAGTCAGCATGGAGAGACTGGGGAGACCAAGCGCCGGCATCACTCTCTGGTAAGATGAGACCACATGGAAATACTTAGATTAATAAAGATGGGTTTATACTTAAGAAAGAGCTAGCCGATAAGAAACAAGTACCTGGCCAACAGCATTATATCAAATACAGAGTCTCAGTGTGTTATTTGGGGCTGGTGTGGCAGTGGGTCCAGACCGGCAGTGGGGAAAAACTACTTGTTACAGATACAGAGCACATCAATTAAGATAGGCAGTATACAGGGGACCCTGAAATTAATCCTTTGAGCACTGAAAGATGCCAATCCTTCAGACTTTGTCAGTGACATGTGTAAACCAGAAGGAGTTGTCAGTTGTCTGGAGGGAAAATCAATAAGGTTCAGCCACCTACTCTGTGATGTCATGACAAGTGATGAAAAGTCATCAAGACTGAGGTTTAGATTAATTTATTGAGTAGAAGTGTTTTCTGTCTGTCTAGTCATTAGTGCCAGATACATCAAATATGGGGTGGTTACTTTTAGTTTAATGAGAATACTGAGTAAAACAAATGGGAATTCTTGCAAGCCCACTACCTCCAAAAATAATAACTAATCAGAACAAGAAAGAATGGGAGGAGAGAGAAGTGAATAATGATAATGTCATTTTGTCATAATCAATGATATTGAAAGTCATCTCAAATTTCTTTTTCCCAAAACTTACTGACATGATTCCTGTAGAAGCCAAGTCCAGTATCAAGAAATTTGACATGAACTTAAACTCACAGGTTTCAAAATTAAAGTATCTATATTTGGTAGGGCACTTGTAGGTTCTTCTGTCTTTACCCATCAGACTAACAAGAAAGTATATGTGGGACAGATTTCATATGCACTGTACAAATGGACATTATTATTTTCTTCTTATAATGCTACAGAACTTTGAGAAAGCAGAGAGGATTTTCCAAGATATTTAATATACTAAAAATTTACTCATAGAATTTTTTATATCCAGTGCTGTATAAAATAAATTTTCATTACAAATACACATTTCACTCTCAGAAATTATTCTATACTGAAAGACATTAAGAACACTGCTATTTTTCTTTACAGTTTATATGCAAACATCCAATTATTAAAATAATATATATCATAATATTCAGATGATATAATATAAATCTGCAAATCCTCCACTTCACTATATTATTTGTTATTTTTTAGTCTTTGATTTATCATTCATGACTAGTCGTCTGGTATTTATGTATACATTTATTGTCAGTTTCACATTCAAAATGATGTATATTACAAATTCAAGATATGCTTTTGTCAAATGATATATTTTTGAAATCATTATGATGTTTATTTGTAAAATTATAACAGATTTCTATAATTCTTATTTTGTAATTTTTAAAAATTTTTGTGTTGTGTATGTTGGGAGGATGTATACATTCTGTGACATAAGAGTAAGAAATGGCTTTTAGGAGTCGGTTTTCTCCTTCCAAACTAAGATCCAGGTATAAACTCATTACTGGTATTTTGTGGGAAATGTTTGTACCTATTGAACCATCTCAGCATCCCATACTTCTAATTTGTCAAGACTCACAATTTTTAAAACGTATTATTATCTCTAAAGATTTGGACAAGCTTTTCTGAGTGATATTTCTTTTCTTTTCCATTCTACAATTGCTCACAAACACACACACACACACACACACACACACACACACACACACACACACACAAAAGTGAAAGAAAAAAATACATGCGTACTATACTAAGAAGAAAAGGCACAATGGGATCTGGGATGTCATTTCAAAAGGTTTTTTAAAGCCATACTAGCTTGATAACGCATCTAGAAGATATCTCAGATATATAGGAAGGAAGTTATGGGCAGATGGAAATGAGCAAGAATCCTGAAACTGAATTACTACAGCTGTTAATTATGGCATACATTCAAAGAGTGGCAGCAAAGTGACCATTTAAGAAACAAAAGAGTAGTCCAGGTGATAGAGGAAATGCATGACATGACAGAGGAGCTTGTTGGCATATTGGTGAAGAAAATGGCAGAATCTAATTCACCCTCTATAGTTCTTACTTGAATCATTCAATTTCTGTTGGCGCCATATTCTGAAGAATATGAAAGGGACAACCTTGAGGGAATAATGTATTATTCTAGTCAACATGGAAAATTGATTATGTAAAATATAGGGCATTGAAAAGTAAGCAATTGGATAGAGATTGGAGCTTTGTTATGGTTCTGGATAAGAAATACAAAAATTATTAATGATTAAGCATATTTTGTTAAAATTATGTGGCTTAGTAAGTTGGTGATTCTACTATAAAAATGCTAATTTTCTAGAACAGTAAACACTTATGTCTCATAATTCTGAAGGTTGGGGAATGGATTACTAAGTTCTGGGACATGTAATAGAAAAGGCTGAATTATTGGGTTTTGGAAGTTATATTATTTTTATTATCTTCACGGGACTGAATTAGCAAGCTAGATTTTTTTTCCTGTTCTTTGAAGGATAATCATGCTAGTATCAGAGCTCAGGTCTCTTAACCTGAATACAATTATCTCTGGAGGAATTCAACACTATTCCGAACACGGTGGGGCTTGAAACCTCAATATGTAAATTTTGGAGGGAATGAAACATTTAAGATATAATGCAGTGAATGAATCAATCAACAAAACATGATAAAAGAGAAAAATTATTGAACATCTCTTGATATATTCTATTTCATAATTCACAGAATAAAATAAACATTTTCTATAGGGGACTGGGTACCTAGAATAATTTTGTCATGGTTTTAACCTATCCTAGTTAAATTGATAATTTCTATTGCTTCAGAGAGAATAGAAAGATATAAGTGATATTTTACTCTGTCATCTTAAATATAGAGCATTTAAATTGTTTTCAACTGTCACACAAATCAGTTAATGCAGACTGTAACTCCACAGCATTTCCTGTGATGGGATAGATGTTCAACCAGCACACACATACAGAGTTTAGTGAGTAGGTAAGTAATAATTCCATTTCATATCATATTGTTTGTTTCTGAACCTGTGCTCTTGGGAACTGCCCAGCTTATTTCTGAATTTGGGTTTTCCTTTGATTATCTTGTAAGTCTTATTCTTTTTCCAAAAATATTGTCGTTATTTTACATGAATTTTGTACAATGTACTTGTCTCATTAAAATGCTACTGTTGTATGCTATGGCATGGAATGATATATCCAACAAGGTGACTTTTTTTATCAGGCAATAATATAAAGATGGCACATGTTAGACATTGAATTAACTTATTTATTTTACATTCTGACCACAGTTTCTCCTCCTTTCTCTAACCTCAGTCTGTCACCCAACTGCCCTTTGAATTCTCACATCCACTCCTCCCTTGTTTATATTCAGAAAAAGGAAGATCACCCATGGTTGTCATAAAGACATGGCATATCAAGTTGTAATACACCTAAGCACTTTGCTTGTATTAAGGCAGGGCAAGGCAGCCCAGAATGAGTAATAGAATCCCAAAATGCAACAAAGAATCAGAAATAAGAAACAAAGGTAGAGTATAAAGAGGAAGGTTAAAAACAAAGAAGGGGAGAATAAATCTGTGAAATGACAGATTTGAGGGAAGCGTTATTAGACATACTACTTCAGAAACCATTACTCAATGAAACAATCTGCCTGATTCTATCAATAATATGCATATACATAGAAATTTGTTTAATGATGGAATGCCATTGGAAATTATCAGGTAAAGAACAAAGGTGGCTCCTGAGAGATGACAACTGAGGTTGACATCTGGTTTAAATACACATGTGCACATATGTGCACAGGTATTTACACACACATGAACCCACATCAAAAGAACACACACACACACACACACACACAATAGAGAAGATAAAAAAGGCTTAAACATAGAGATAGGGACTCCACACACAGATAAGAGATCATACATATATATGTATGTAAACGCTATTATATACAGAGGATGCTAAAGATGCTAACATAAGAAATAGAATTTTAGTGCATTTAATAATTAAAGCATACAAAATTCAAAGGATATATAGATCATAAGAGATATATTGATTAAAATTTAACTGTGATATTTACCTTTAAGGAAATTTCTAGAAAGTAACAAATCTGTCACAAAAGTAAACAGAAAATCCTCCTAGTCTTGAATGTGAAGTGGTGTTCTCCTCATACAAGCTTTTGTTTGTATATTTGCCTTCTGCTAATGGCACTGTGTGGGAGACTTGTAGAAGTAGATATGAAGAACCAGAATCATCAGACATTTTAATTGAGAATATAAAGAATTATTCGCTGATGAACAATTTGAGTCTATCTCTAAAAATTAAAGATATCCTCAAGTAGAAAAAGGCTTACACATGGCTATGGCACTTTGAAAGGCTTGGATCATAAGCAGAGGCTGATTTGCAATAGCATTCTCTGACAACATGTGTTCAGCAAATTTTTGGAAATGAGAGAATAAAAACATATGGCTTAAATTAGATGTGTAAAATATGATAAAACTCTAAGGTTTGCAGAACTACTAAATTTGTCAATATTATCTAGGAAGAATGTAAGAGTACTGATTTCAGATGTGGTTGTCCTGAATTCAGTGATGTTCAGGGTGAAGATAGAATGAAATGATGGGCAGAATATGAGAGATACTGATTATAGAAAACCTTCTAAGTTTGCTGCATCCTACTTTGTTCTTGGATAATTAGAGTGCTCAATAATTTTTTTGAAATCTATTTGTTATGATTTTGACTAACAAAACAACCAGTAATTCCTTTGGTTCTGAAATACAAAATATAACAATAGTAAATTAGTGTGTTACTGTAGTGAAAAATGTTAGAGTGGGAATAATTTTAACTTGATTGCTTTAAAAGGATGTTAACTACAAAATATCTTACAAGTATTACTAGTGATCATTTCAATACTTCTATGTTGAAAAATACATTATCATGAAGACCAGGAAGATGAATGTTGGATACTGCTTTTAGAATTTACATCACCAAATAGTTTGCAATAAGTATGAAAGGAATGAGTACTGGTAAAGAGAAAACACAAGAATGAATTCAATTATCTCTACTTGGTTGGTTTTTTTCTAGTCTTGTTATGTTTACAAAATAAAAATATAAAACACACATCACTTCTATGTTCTGACCTGTAATGGTAAGAGAAATCAGAGTTACTTTAAAATAATGCACATAAAGGACAGCAATTTTCCATTGATGTTATCAGCTGTTAATATTAGCTACATATTTAATTTTAGGGTAGTTTTATAATTGTGAAATTATATGGCATCAAATACACACTTATTTCTCATATACAATGATTGATTTAGTTTTAATTTTTATGTATAGACTCTACTTGCTCGAGTAATCAGAATACATCTCTCAATAAAAGTAGTGCAATTCGTGTGTGTGTGTGAGTGTGCGTGCGTGTGTGTGTGTGCGTGCGTGCGTGCGTGCGTGTGTGTGTGTGTGTGTGTGTGTGTGCTGAAAGGGATAAAACATTATTTTGCAAGCTTAAGAATATCTATCATCTCATAATTTTCATTCATGTCAACATAAATACATCATCAATTGCTTTTTAAGTCAATAACATGTTTAAGAATTCCCTAAATCTCTTTGCATGACTTGCTGTGTCAAGTTATGTCCATCAACTGAAGAACCTCAGAGGAAAGAATTGTCACTGTGATGTTTAATGGTAAAAATGGGACTAGGTTCTACCTCATGTAACTCTTGTCACTCTCATTCTACTGAATGATGAGCCACAGATTGGGGGAGAAGATGAGAAATTTACCAAATTATAAACTTCTTAAGACTTTATTATTTAGTGTCAAAATATCCAGTCAAATGTGATGTAGCAATTATTATTGGTAATAAGGAAAACATAAATAGCATTTGCAAATCACAATAGCAGAAAAGAGGCAGATATAACCATTAGTGATAGTAATGTAATAACAATTCATAAAATATCGTTTATTTCTAATGAATAATTTGGTCCTAACTCTTTCTAATATTTATTTCTCCTTATTTAGGATATATTTGTTTATGCTGATAATACACTATTTATAATTTTAAATTAAACTAAAATTTATTAGGGGAAAGAAGTTTATGTTCCTAACTCACCCAACAACACCTTGGTTAATAAAAGGACAAATTGTAAATATTTTCTTTTTTTCTTTCTTTGAATATGGTTAATACATAATGGAAAACACTTGAAGATTAATATCTATGTATCCAAATCTAAAATACTAAATTTTAATGTCAGGATCCAACCTCAAGTATATTACATAGATTTTAATTTTATTTACTGTAGCTGTCAATATAGTCTTATTACTGTATTTCATTTTTGATCTTTAATGAAGTACCTGTGAGTTATGATGTGGAAAAATGTCAGGATGAGAAAATGATGATTGCCATTTTTTCCAAGCTGTGACATTTCAGTATTATGAGCTATACTTCACAAGGTCAGTAATATATGGCCTCTTCTGATGCACTCATTATGCATCAGTTCTACAAATGAAGCCAGGGAAAGAAGTTTACACTGAAAGGCTAGCTGGGCAGTGTGTGGAGTGTGATGTCCAGAAGAGCCTTCAATGGAAATTGCTTGCTGAATTCTGTGTATAAAACAAAACAAAACAAAAACCCCACCAGAAACAAATTTATCTTCCTAATGCCTTTTATGAGCAAGTAGGAATATGAATCATATTTTTAAAAAAATCACTGATTTTATGGACTAGGTCTTGATGAAAGATAATTTTAATAGCCCCAACATTCATTGATTTTTGCTTCCTTACTTGGATGCAACATGACCAGCCCATCATGCTGTCGATTGCAATACCTTCCACCCATAAAGGACAGTATCTCCTCAAGCTGTGAACCATAACACACTCATCCATCCAAGATGAAAATAAAATGAAAGAAAGAGCATTGACATTTCATAGTTTATTTAGTAAAATATGAACATCTTTAAGCATTTAGATGAAGAAATACTGAAAAATGAGAAACAGGAAGTATGAATGGTGACAAAATTTGCAGATAATACTGTATGTTCTGTGGTGTGTGGATGTAAAGAGTGTATGTTTGACATTGTGACAATTTAAACGATTATTAAAAAGAAAGTATAAGAATTGAGGGGACATTTAACATAGTCAATCCCAAGGTAGGAGAAAATATTTGCCAGCTATTTAAACAACATGTTATTCATAGTCAAAATATATAAACAAGAAAAAAAGTAAATGCCAAAAGAACATAATATCCAAGAAATAAACGAACTATGAAAAATCTTGTGTTACTAGTAGGTTTTCCCACAGAACTGGTCCCAGAGCAGTGCTAGCCCCAAATAACACACAAAGATGCTATATTTGATATAAAACTGTTGACCTGTTACTAGCATTTCTTATTGGCTAGCTCTGTCTTAAATATTAACCCATTTATATTAATGTAAGTATTTCCATTGTCTTATCTTACCGGAGAGAGAGGCCGGCCTTCTGCTCTCCCAGTCCTATATGTTGAATATCCTTTCTACTTCTTTCTCCACCTAGTCTCCTAGTCCTGCCTAACTTGCTTTCCTATTGGCCAACATGGCTTTATTCATTAAACAATATGAGAAGCATATTATAAAATGACATCTCCCATCAATCCTATTTTTACATATGGACATGTTTCAAGTGAAAAAATTGAAGTGGATTTGCATATAAGTTAAAAATTATTTTAAAGATGGCCAAATTGATTATATGTCTTGTGCAACAAAAGCTGAATAACAAGATTGTTGGAGGAGAGTGCAAAGGAAACAGAGAGATAAGAAAGAACAAAGATAGAAATGCACTTATTAGGATAGTCAAGGATTTTGTTGGGGTGCTAGGGATGTATCTCTATAAGAAAGTTTGCTGCCATAAGGTAAATCGCTAGCACCTCAAAAATAAATAAGATATGAATAAATAAAGAAAAAATAATATTGGAAGGAGTAGCATTATTACATAGGAAAAACCAAATAGTGACTCAATTTTTACAGAGGAAAGAGACACTGTCCCAGTTTGTATTTCACAGTGACATTGACATTTTTATCTCTGGAGATCGAGATGTTTGTTTTGATACATAGTATTGAGAAAATAGACTTGATTTGATACAAACACACCCATCTGGATTATATGCAGGTTTAATGAAAACTGTTCCTTCAGTCCTTATCAATGCTGTGCTGCTGATGGTTTCTAGAACCAGTGCCAATTAGTAGGTTGAGAGCAGCTCCACAGACGTTTTTTGTCAGATCCAACCTGCAGCTTAGGCGTTGCTCAGGCACTTTACATTTATTTCTCTTAAATAGCAACATATTTCAGTTATTCATCTCCTTTCCAGGCTATTTAGCTCATACAGCCAATTCACATCATTCAGGAAACTTGCTCTATGTTAAAGTTTCTTACTGAAATACAGAACAAGAAGCATTTCTAAAAAGAAATAACCAAATGAACGGAAATCCTTGTGCCCTTATTCATAGAGCTTTCAGGTCTTCCTACACCATGGAATAGGGAGGTTTGCATGGCAATCACTCTCCTCATACACCAATGAGTCCCCTGTAACAGAAGCTCAACTGGCCTCTAGGGTGCTCATTTCTTGGGGTTTTGTTATATTGGTGTGGTAGGGTGGAGACATTGGGCACAGACTTGAAGTCAGTCTCCAAAATGATCTCATCTTCCAAGGTTGGATTGATTTATTCTGGATCAAGTCTTTAGCTCTCTAAATATATACTCAGCTCCTCTGTCCAGATCCCATACTAAAATGATCAACTTATCATACTGTCATGAGACACCTTGCCAAAACACATTGAGAAGTTGTCTCAAGGGCCGAAAGTGATTACCTGAATCTCTCATGCCATTTGTGCTAAATCTAAATTTACCACTGTTACTGAGTCATCCCCAGACAAGACAGCAATGCCCATGTGATGGGAGATTCCATTCTGTATACATGTTTCTCATACTGGTTAATGAATAAAACACTGTTGGTCAATAGGAAAGGGAGATAGGAAGGACTAGGAGACAAGGAGGAAAGAGGAAGGGAGAAGGAGGAGTCAAGATGGAGAGACCAAGAGAGCAGAATGCAGGCAGCCTCTCTCTCCAGTAAGATAAGACCACATGGAGATTAATAGAAATGGGTTAATAATAAAGACAGAGCTAGCTGATATGAAACTAGTACCTGGCCAAAAGGATTATATTAAATACAGAGTCTCTGTGTGTTAATTGGGGCTGGTGCAGCAGCGGCGGCACTAGAATGGCTGGCAGGCAGAAAAACCTTACTCCTTACATATTGCGCCCACGTGGCTAATAAGAACTTCCACTTAAAATTTAACAAAAGCTTAAAAAAGGGTTTTAGAAACAAAAGAACGGAGACAAGCAAGGCTTTTTAGTAACAGCATTTTTGGGGGGTTGGACTCTGTTTTGTGAGAGACAAGCAAAGATTTACGCAGCTCTTTAAGGGAAATTTCCCGACTCAGCAAAAGCAGCAAAAAACCACATGGCTTTTAAGAAGCACTGCTAACAATTCATTGGTGTGTATCAGAGCTGGCAATGGCAGTGACCACATCTCCAAGCCGGTAGTATGCTTCTGGTTGCAGCATAGACCAAGGTGGTGAGCACAGCTCTCAATGCTGGCAGTAAAGTTACCCGCCGCCATCTTTGATAAACCATCGCAGAAACAACTATAACTTTCACTTTAGCAATGTTGTTGTTTACCAGATAAAAGACTTGTGGCCAGAAAGAAATAAAGATTCACAGTAAAGATATATTCACATTAAGAAAATCTCTAAAGGTTTACAGTGTGTTCTAAAATATATTGAGGCTTGGAAGAGAAAAAGAAAAAGATAAAATGGTTTAAAAATAATAAAGAGACACAGAACAGCAGGGTGTGGTGGCACACGCCTTTAATCCCTGCACTCTGGAGACAGAGGCAAGCAGATCTCTGTTTTTGCAAAGTAAACCTGGTTTGCAGAGTGCATTCCAGGACAGATAAAAGATACACAGAGAAAACCTGTCTCAAAAATGAAAAAATAGACCTGAAACAAAGTAATAAAAAAAGCCACATAAAGATGGAGAGAATCTGCATACTGTATGGCATTATATTGTCTTTGTATTGTTTGACTGCTAAGTAAATAACAACTGTTAAAACAAATGCTGCTGGATCTATCCAATTTATATATTTTAAAAATGCTTTGACTCAAAACTTTAAGTCTAAGAACCATTTACTGGGTAAAAGGAGTTCTAATTTTGTTTCCATAGAAAATGAAAAGCTGTGGATTCCTTCCAGACTAATGTGGTTTGATCATACACCCCCACCCTGAAACAGAGTCACTGGTGATTCAACATTCAAAACAGCTTGAACAAAGCAGCCTTGCAGACTAGAGCCAGGATTTCTGCATCTTCTTAGGATCCCTGTGACAGCATCCCCTATCAGCAGAAATTATTTTGGAAAGAATGATGTCCAAATTCCCAAATATTATTTATAAATGTTTGTTTTCATTTAAAAGGAGTTGGTTATGATTTTTTAATGACCAAAACTAATCTCTATTTAAAGGTAAAAAGGGAATTATGGTATAGATATGAATACTTTGTGTTGGAATGGATTTTCATTTATTGAGACAACTTAAGGTCAATTTTGTGATATGTATATTTCTACTTTTGTTTCGGTATTGTGTTTATATACCTCTTTTAGATATATAATATATAATTCAATACAGATTTTTTATTTATTTGATATAACCAAGTCCATTTAAATGAAAATAAACATTTATAGACAATATTTGCAAATTTGGGCGTCGTTCTTTCCAAACTACTTCCTGCTGGTAAGGGGCGCTGTCATGGGAGATTCTAAGATGATGCAGAAATCCTGGCTGTAGTCTGTAGGGCTGCTTGGTCCAGCTGTTTTTAAAGTAGGATAACCTGGTATTCTGTTTCAGGTGGTATGGCTTGATCAAACCACATCAGCCTGGAAGGAATCCACATTTTTTAATTTTCTGTGGAAACATGTCCTTGAAATTAAATTTAGGAGTCAAAGCATTTTTTTGCATTTAATTTATTATTTTACATGTTGATCCCAGTTCCCTCTCCCTCCCTCCCTCTGTTCTTTCCTCCCTCCTTCTTTCCATTTTACCCTCTCTGCCCTATCACTGCACTCTAACCACCCACCCCTCCCATCCACCCACCCCAATTCCATATGTACAGGAATGCTATCTACTTGGAGTCATGTAGATCTGACAGGTCATGTGAAGTAGCGACTAGTGCTTCTCTCCTGTCTCTAGACTAAGGCAGTTATACCTCCATGGGAGATATGTTCCCAAGGTCCTTATGTGCAGCAGGGATACATCCTGGCTCGACTGTCTGAGGTCTCTTGGACCGCTCAGTCTTTCTGGCTGAGATCCATATTCACGGGGGCCTGAGACGGTACCATGCTGGCTTCCCAGCTATCAGTCTGGTGGCCCATTAGCTCCTCCTAGTTCAGGTAAGCTGTCTCTATGTGTTTCTGCAGCCTGGTCTTGTCCTCTCCATCTGCATCTGGGTTCTACTTCAACTCAGTGTTTATGTATGGGAGTTTGCTCCTGTTTCCATCAGGCATTAGTTGGAGGCTCCATGGATAATTTATTTGTGGATCTCACTCTCCAGGAAAGGCATTTATGGTAGCCTTTCAACGGAAGCTCAAATTCTTAGTTGGCAGCAGTCTTGTAGTTCTCTAGACCTTTCTTTGTGTTCAATTTTATCTTCAAACCAATATTGGCTCCCTCTTTTAATGTTCTCTCTCTGTGTCTCTGTCTCTCTCCCTTTCCTGTCTTCTATTCCTAACCAGACTCAATCTTCCTGGTCACACATGTTTTCCTTTCCTCCCCCTTGTTTTCTCCTACTTCTCTCTCCATTCGATGCCCCACTATTTCCCCTGTGCTCTGCAGGACTTGTCCCTTCCTCGTTCTGTGAGGCACTTTATATGAATCTCTTAGAATACACCTTGTATCCTTATTCCTCTGCTGGTGTGTATTATAGGCTGGTGATCCTTTGATCTATGTCTAAAATCCATATAGAGTGAATACATACTGTGTTCCTCCTTTTTGTGACTGGGTTACCTCATTCAGCATGGTTTCTCCAAGTGCAACCCACTTGCCTGTGAATTTCAAGGTACCATGATTTTTTTTCTGCATAGCAGTATTCCATTGCATAGATGTATCACATCTTCATTAGCCATTCTTCAGTTGAGGGGCATCTAGGTTGCTTCCAGGTTCTTGCTATTACAAATAGTGTTGCTATGAACATGTTTGAACAGATGTCTTTGTTGCATGGATATGGATCCTTTGGGTATATGCCTGAGAGGGGGAATGCCGGGTCCTGTGGTAAACTAATTCCCATTTTCCTGAGGAACTGCCATACTGATCTCCAAATAGGCTGTACGAGTTTGCACTCCTACCAGCAGTGGAGGCATGTTCCCATTTCTCCACATCCTCTCCAACATGAGTTGTCATTGGTGTTTCTAATTTTAGCCATTCTGGCTAAATTATCTGGGATAAGATAGTATCTCAAAGTTGTTTTGATTTGCATTTCCCTGATAGCTAAGGATGTCGAACATGTTCTTAAGTGTCTTACAGACTTTTTGATTTCCTGTATTGAGAATTCTTTCTTTAGTTCTGTACCCCATTTTTAATAGGGTTATTTGGTGTTTTGTTGACTAGTTTCTTGAGTTCTTTGTATATTTTGGAGATCAGTCCTTTGTCGGAAATAGGATTGTTGAAAATCTTTTCCAGTCTGTGGGATGTTGTTTGGTCTTGTCCACTGTGTCCTTGCCTTACAGATGCTTCTAAGTTTGAAGAGGTCCCATTCATTAATTGTTTCTCTCAGTGTCAGTGCCCCTGAAGTTATGTTCAGAAAGCGGTCTCCTATACCAATTAGTTCAAGGGAATCTCCTACTTTCTCTTCTAAGAGGTTCAATGTGGCTGGATTGATGTTGAGGTCTTTGATAAATTGGACTTGAGTTTTGTGCATGGTGACAGACATGGGTCTATCTGCAGTCTTCTACACACCCTCATTCAATTGTGTCAGCAGCATTTGTTGAAGATTCTCTCTTTGTCCCATTGTATAATTTTAGCTGGTTTGTCCAAAATCATGTGTTTATAGGTGTGTGGGTTAATGTCAGGATTTTCAATTTGATTTCATTTGTCTACCTGCCTATTTTATGCCAATACCAGGTTGTTTTCTGAACTATAGCTCTTTAGTAGATCTTAAAGTCAGGAATGGTGATACCTCCTGAAGTTCTTTTATTGTATAGGGTTGTTTTGGCTATCCTGGGTCATTGTTTTTCCATATAAAGTTGATTATTATCTTTTCAAGGTCAGTGACGAATTGTGGTGGGATTTTAATGGGGTTTGCATTGAATCTGTAGATTTCTTTTGGCAAGATTGCCATTTATACTATGTTTATCCTACCTATCCAAGAGCTTGGGAGATCTTTCCATTTTCTGGTATCTTCTTTAATTTCTTTCTTTGGAGCCACAAAGTTCTTGTTATATAGGTCTTTTACTGGTTTGGTAAGTTTTACACCAAGATACAATTTGTTGCTTGTGGCTATTTTAAAGGGTGATGTTTCTCTGATTTATTTCTCTGTCTCTTTTTGTCTTCTGAAAAATGTAGGGCTACTGATTTTTTTGAGTATCTTGTATCCTTCTAGTTTGCTGAAGGTGTTTATCAACTTTAGGAGTTTCCTGGTAGAGTTTATTGGGTCACTTATATAAACTATCATATCATCTGCAAATAGAGACAGTTGGACCTCTTCCATTCCAATTTGGATCCCCTTGATCTCCCTTTGTTGTCTTATAGCATAAGCTAGAACTTCTAGTAAGATATTGAAGAGATATGGAGAGAGAGGGCAGCCTTGTCTTGTGCCTGATTTTAAAGGACTTGGCTTAAGTATCTCTCTACTCATTTTGATGTTGGCAGTTGGTTTGCTGTATATTGCTCTTAATATGTATATGTATATGTATATGTATGCTCCTGTTATCCCTGACATCTCGAAGACCTTTATCATGAAAGGGTGTTGAATTTTGTCTAAGGCTTTTTCAGCATCTAGGGAGATAATCATATGGTTTTTCTTTTTTCAGTTTGTTTATATGGTGGAATACATTGATAGATTTTCATATGTTAAACTATCCTTGCCTTCCAGGGATTAAGCCTTCTTGGTCATGTTGGATGATTTCTCTGATGTAGTCTTGAATTTGGTTTGCCAGTATTTTATAGAGTATTTTTGCATCGATGTTCATCAGGGATATTGGTCTGTAGTTTTCTTTCTTACTTAGTTGTGTCTTTGTGAGGCTTGAGTACCAAGGTTATTGTAGCGTCATAAAAAGAGTTTGGCAATGAACCTTCTCTTTCTGTTTTGTGGAACAGTTTGAAGAGTAGTGGTATTAGTTCTTCTTGAATGTCTGGTGGAATTCTACACTGAATACTTCTGGCCCTGGACATTTTTTTAGTTGGAAGGCATTCTATTTCCTTGTGGGTTATAGGTCTATTTAAGTTCTTTGTCTATTTTTGATTTAATTTTGATACGTTATTGTGGCATCATAAAAAGAGTTTGGCAATGAACCTTCTGTTTGTATCTTGTGGAACAGTTTAAGGAGTAGTGGTATTAGTTCTTCCTTGAATGTCTGGTAGAATTCTGCACTGAATACATCTTGCCCTGTAATTTTTTTTGGTGGCAAGTCTTTTGATGATTGCTTCTATTTCCCTGCCAGTTATAGGTCTATTTAAGTTGTTTGTCTGATCTTGATTTAATTTTGGTAAGTGATAGTTATCTAGAAATTTGTCTATTTCCTTTGAATTTTCAATTTTTGTGGAATACAGATTTTCAAATTATGACCTGAAAATTGTCTGGATTTCCTCTTTGTCATTTTTATGTTCCCCTTTTTGTTTCTGATTTTGTTAATTTACATGTTCTCTCTCTGCTTTTTTGTTAATTTGGATAAAGGTTTGTCTATCTTGTTGATTTTCTCCAAAAACCTACTCTTTGTTGCATTGATTTTTTTTGTATTGTTTTCCTGTTTTCTATTTTGTTGATTTCACCCCTCAAGTTGATTATTTCCTGGTGTCTACTCCTATTGGGTCAGTTTGCTTCTTTTTGATCTAAAGCTTTCAGTTGGGTGGTTAATTCTATGTGACTATCCTCTGTTTTCTTCATTATGGGCATTTAGTTCAATGAACTTCCCTTGTAGCACTTCTTTCAAGGTGACCCATAAGTTAGGGTAAGTTGTGTCCTAATTCTCGTTGAAATTGGAAAGTCCTTAATTTCTTTCTTTATTTCTTCTTTGACCCAGAAGTAGTGCAATTGCATATTGTTCAGTTTCCATGAGTTTGCTGGTTTTCTGCTATTTGTGTTGTTGTTGAATTTCAATTAAAATATGGTGGTCTGATAAGATACAGGAGGCTCTTTTATTCTCTTGTATCTGTTGAAGTTCGGTATGCCTCCTAGAATGCGGTCGATTTTAGAGAATGTTCCTTGTGGAGCAGAGAAGAAAGTATATTCTTCTGTGATTGGATGGAATGTTCTATAGATGTCCATTAACCCCAGTTGAGACATAACTTCTGTTAGTTCTTTTGTTTCTTTGTTGAGTTTCTTATTTGTGGTCCTGTCTAGTGTTGAGAGTGGTATATTGAAGTCTTCCACTGTAAGTGTGTGATATTTTATATGAGCTTTGTGTTTTGGTAGTGTTTCTTTTACAGATGTGGGTACCTTGTATTAGGGTCATAGATGTTCAGAACTGAGACTTTGTGTTGATGGATTTCTCCTGTGATGAATATGAAATGACCCTCTTCATCTCTTTTGATTAATTTTGGTTTGAAGTCTACCTTGTTAGTTATTATGATAGCCACATCTGCTTGCTTCTTTGTTCCATTTGATTGGAATATCTTTTCCCAACCGTTTACCTTTAGGTAATGTCTATCTTTGAAGCTTAGATGTGTTTCTTGTATGCAGGACTCTGTCTTCTTATCCATTCTATTAGCCTGTGTCATTTTATAGGTGAGTTAAGACCATTAATGTTGAGGGTGAGTAAGAACTATTGATTGCTGATGCTTGTTTGGTTTAGGTTTGTTTGTTGGCAGTGGTATTGTGAATATATAAGTTCTTCTTTACCCTTGGTTTCTGGTATAGTTGGATTATCTGTTGCCTACATTTTTGTGGGCCTAGTTACCTTCCTTGGGTTGCAGTTTTTTTTTTTTTTCCAATACTTTCTATAGGGCTGTATTTGTAGATATGTATTGGGAAAATCTGGTTTTGTCATTAAATATCTTGTTATTCCATCTATAGTGATTGAGAGTTTTGCTGGATGTAGTAGCCTAGACTGGCGTCCGTGTTCTGTTAATACTTGTTGAACAACTATCCAGGATCTTCTGGCCTTGAGGGTTTCCATGGAGAAGTCAGGTGTAATTTTGATAGGTGTGCCTTTATATGTTACCTATCCTTTTTCTTCGCTGCTCTTAATATTCTTTCTTTATTGTGTATACTAGGTGTTTTGATTATTATATGTCGAGGGGTCTTTTTTCTTTGATCAAGCATATTTGGGGTTTAGTATGCTTCTTGTACTTTCATGGGCATGTCCTTCTTCAGATTTGGGAAGTTCCTCGATGATTTTGTTTAATATGTTTTCACCACCTTTGAGCTGGGCTTCCTCACCTTCCTCTATGCTTATTATCACAGATTTGGCCTTTGCACAATGTCCCACATTTCCTGGATGTTTTGTGTTAAGGATTTGTTGGATTTATGATTTTCTTTGGTCGATGAATCTATTTGTTCTAGTTTACCTTCTACACCTGAGATTCTCTCTTCGATCTCTTGAATTATTTTGTTTATGCTTGCTTCTGTAGTTCCTGATTTTTTGCCCAGTTTTTTTTTATTTCCAGCATTACTTTGGTTTGTGTTGCCTTTATTTTCTCTATTTCAGTTTTCATGCCTTGAAGTATTTCCTTCACCTGCTTAATTGTTTTTTTTTTTTTTTCTTGGCTTTCTGTACTTTCTTTACTTTTCTTAAGGAATTTGTAAATTTCTTCCACTGTTTTGTTTGTTTTTTCCTCCATTTCTTTAAGGGATTTTCTCATATATTCTTTCTCATATATTCATTTTTATGATGGTAATTTTTATGTCATTCCCTTCTGCTTCCTCTGCTTTGTTGTGTTCCTTTCTAGTTGGTGTAGATTCCCTAGATTCTGGTGGTGTCATGATTGTCTTTCTGTTGTTAGGTGTTCTTGTATTTCTTTCTTCCCATAGTTTCTTCCAGTAGGTGTTGGTGGGGTCTGCCCCTCTCTCTATGGTACTTCCCCAGTGGGCTTATGTGAGTCAGAGATTTAATATCTGTCGCTCTGTGTGGTCCAAGATCTATTTGAGGTCTCTCTGCAGACAGCGACCCAGGGATGGGGTCAGGGCTGAGGATCCAGTAGAAGATGCCACTAGCATTTGACTCTAGCCAATGACTGGAAGAAGAGGACAAAGGCTGAGCTGAAACTTAGGAAATTTCTGCAGGATAATCGGATCTCACTGGAAACTGGGACCCTCCAGCTGAGGCCTCTTTCTTTAGCAGATATCCTTCTTTGGAGGTCAAGGATCTTGTCCGTGGGAACTCAGAGTGGACCTGCAGAGATAGGTGGATCTCTGGGAGGGGCCAATGACTCCAGCAGACGCCTGGTGTTGCGGTCAGATACCAAGCAGGTGGAAATTACTGGTGGTCCAGCGTGTATAGGCAGGTCTCCTTTGTTCAGAATTGTTCCAAGAAGTCTCTGAAAAAGGGTGGACTGTTGGTCCACCCTCTGTCCCAGTGCTCACCAAGAGCGGTGGGACAGTGGGCAGGGTAGGGCACAGGGTGGGGGAGGCAGTCTTGCTGTGGGAATGGGTGGGGGTGTATCAGAACTCCAAGGGTGCTCTCGATGGGGACAGGATGCAGGAGCAGAGGGTCAGGGGCCAACCCAGGGAGTTTGGATAATGGGGCGAGGTTGTAGGGGAGAGGCTGCCCCCATTGGGCCCACTCTCACCTCTAGCCAATGGCTGGCAGAAGAGGACAAAGGCTTAGCTGATGCTTGGGAAGGTTTTGCAGGATAGTTGGATCTCACTGGAAACTGGGACCCTCCAGCTGAGGCCTCTTTCTTTAGCAGAGGCCCTTCTTTGGGTGTCAAGGATCTTGCTGGCAGGAACTCAGAGTGGACCTGCAGAGATAGGTGAATCTCTGTGAGAGGCTCGGGACTCCAGCAGAGGACTGGAGGTAGGGTCAGAGACCAAGCAGGAAATTATGGGTGGCCCAGGGTGGATAGGCAGGTCTCCTTTGTTCAGAGTTGCTTCAAGAAGTCTCAATACAGATAATAGATAGTACCTATGATAGTCAAATCTTATAGTTAATTCAGTTAAGATTTCTAGATATACAGAGATGTATTTGAGATAAATAGGCTTTATTCAAACCTTTCAAAGACCTACAGAATATTGCATTTAAAATGGTTTAGGGTTTTTCTTGACAGTGAGACATAACTGCTCCTGGCAACACCACCTACATCAGAAAGGAAAATGGACATCGAAGAAATGAGTTATGAAGTTTACTTCTAATATGGAAGACAAGCAATTTGGTCAAGATACTGCCCTTGTCTGGACTGTTTGACTTCATGATGTATAAACTGGACATGCAGGACCCACAGAAAATGACTGCTGATTCAAGATGGACATTGCCACAGGGTTTCTGTTTCATGGAAGTGTCTGCCAGACAGTCTGCAGGACACAAAGAAAAGTGACTGACAAACTGCCAATACAAGAAGACAGTTTAAAGTTTCCTGCTTTTCTGAAGAGTCTGTCAGACACACTATGACCTATGGGCTTAAGATGGAAGATTATAGGAGAAGTTCACGTGACTGTCAAAGCAAGATATCTCTGCCATTTCTAGAGTTTATATATTATCCTTCTGTTGTCTTTGAAGGAGTTGAATACAGATAGTTATGGTTATAGTTTTCCTTAGGTAGGCTTAAAGATAAGTTAAATATAGGACTTCAGACTCACAAATATAGGATCGATGATAGGATATCTTGCTAAATGTTAATGGACTAAATAGTGTTAACTGTGATTCTTATTTGGTAACTGTTATGTGATATATTTTGCTATGTCAAGTTTAAAACCCTTCTTTTTATTTATTCAGAAAAGCAGAGATGATGGGAGATGCCATTCTGTATATATGTTTCTCATACTGGTTAATGAATAAAGCACTTTTGGACAATAGGAGAGGAAGATGGGCGGACTAGGAGACAAGGAGGAAAGAGGAAGGGAAAAGAAGGAATCACGATGGAGACACCGAGAAAGCAGAATGCAGGTGGCTTCTCTCTCCGGTAAGATAAGACAACATGGAGATTAATAGAAATGGGTTAATAATTAAGACAGAGCTAGCCGATAAGAAACTAGTACCTGGTCAGTAGCATTATATCAAATACAGAGTCTCTGTGTTTTAATTGGGGCTGGCGCGGTGGTGGGACCAGAGTGGTGGGCAGAAAAACCTTACTCCTTACAACCATGGGTAAAGAAAGCTGAGATATAACACTGAGGAGATGATTTCAGGAAATATCATCTGCTTTATTCCAAGTGAGCAAACATTTATTTTGAGGAAACCTATTTACTACAATTAGTTAGCATATTACCTTGGATTGGGTAACTGGTGCTCATACCACCAGGGTATTTTGTAGAAGAGGCACCTGAAAGGAGACATGAAGAGTGGAGATTCATCTGCAGGCCAACTATTAGCTATGCATGCTCCTTCAGAATTCAGTTTCTGACTTCTGGGATACTCAGGAGTGTGGTGTGCCATTCTTCTTATTTAGAAGCAAGTATGCCAAGTAGGCTACCTGTCAGGTCATGCTTGTATTTTCTCCTACATCAATTATCTTTTTTTTTTTGTTTATTAACATGAAAATAATTGAAAGTACCATGATGATATCTTTCTTTGTGGGAGACCCTAATTTCTTTGACGGCGAGAATTTAAAGAGGTTTTCATCTGCAGAAGATTGCTGATGAAGGATCAGCAGAAGATGCCATGGAATGACTACAGGAGTCATGGTGTGAAACACCAGAAAATATAAAGTTTCAAAATGCCATGTTAAGGTTTAACTGTGGGAACTGTGGAGACAGTAGAAACAACTGACAATGTATTTTCTAATCAAGTTTTTATATATATATATAAAACAGATTTAATGATAGTGGCATGAAGGAGAAATGTAATATTGATTCTGTGTTCACTACTGAATTGCATAGAAGTCTGAGTGTGATGCCTTTACCACTACTCCAAAGTTGATGCACATTGTAGAAGTTTAAAGACAACAGCTATTGACTTATGAAAAAGAAAACATTCCCACATTCCAAATAAACATTGATTTCTCCTATCTCTTTCTCCTCATTTATATTTCATATAAAGAAGTCATCATTATATTATATGAATATTTTTGACTGCTCTTCATTGCACTTAAATTAATACATTATTCCTTTTAAGTTAATCATTTTAAATAAGATAATTACTTCATTATATATAGTTTTCCATATATTTTATTTCATAATCTTGTATTTATTTAACAATAAGTACTTACTCTGAGAACTCTGTAGTTAGGGAGTTGCCTCATTATCAGATATCTCGATGGGAAAACACACATCAATGTTTACAATGCCACTAGGCCATGTATTCTCAGAAGTATAGAATTTTATGGAACTTCCAGTTACAAAATGGTAGTTCTGTGATGCACAACTGTGTATTATTTGTCTCAGACAAAATCAGGTTGTAGCACCTGTGATATAGAGTGGTATCTGGCCCATAGTAGCAATAAGCAGTAAATAATAATGTCTTCATTTAAACACATACTTTTACAATTTAGAATTTCTCCTCTCCTTCCATTTACTCATTTACACTACATTCCTGTTTTGGCTGAGAACCTTACTTCATATGCACTTTCACATTCACAAGCCAGTTAAAACATTTTAAACATTTTTAAATCAACTCAATTCTGTTTGATTCAGGAAATGAAGTGTTAACATGGACTAGTTCTGTGAGAAACCATCACTTTCATTTTTTCTGTTGGTTCACATGTATCCTTGATAGTGTGTGTGTGTGTGTTTGTATGTGTGTGTGTGTATGTGTGTGTGTGTGTGTGTGTGTGAAAGTGCCACAGGGAACTTAAAAGAGAACTGGGCGTCTCATTGTTAAGATCTTTTCTGAAAGTAAAAAAACTTGCCAGTAACAATATTTCTTCTTGCTTTTCTATTCGGGATCCAGGTGTTAAAATCGGAAGAATACTACCTCTAAGCTTCACATCAGAAAGATTTACAGGACTCCTACCCCCCAAAAAAGCAAACTGCTCGGGATATCTTAAAATCATCCAATTTGATATAAGTGTAAATTAATTGCCAGTTTATAAGATAGGACAAGTTTTATTTGCTTGCTAACATATTATAAATAGTGGGAGGATTTTGTATAAACCAGCCTAGAATCTGTTACACATTTTAGTTCAAAGATTCCCTTAATCCTGAGTGTCACAAATATTTAAAGTATATTTCTCATGTCTCCAGTACTCAAAGCCATGGCCCAAACTCCTCTTATGGGTTTATCAAAACAGAAGAAGCTTAATTCCACCCAAACAGTTATAGCTGATATGGTGTTTATCCCCAACTTGGTATTTATAACAAATTGCCAAGCAGGAATACATACAGTGATATTGGTCCACAGAACACTCTTCATAAAACACTTGTTTAAAAATGAGTCTTAAAATACACTCATCTTATTGACTGGCTTCATCTGAGTCCCAAGAAGTGTTTAATAAACTGAAGAAACCAGATACCACCCTAGAATTCCTATATCCTATTATCCAAAATGGTACTATGTAAAATTGTTTTAACAAGAGTTCTTGATAACTCTAATACATCATGGCCTTTGAGATCTGCATTATCCTTCACTCTTCCTTTGAATGTGTAACTGCACTTGTTCTCAACATTTTATCCAAATCTTCAAAAAAAAAAAAAAAAAAAAAAAAAAACTGATTTTTTTCATAATATTCCAATTCCTTTGTAGGGAGTTTAATTTCTATTTTTATTTTCATGTATCCATTACTTCACATCTTTATTACCAACAGAAAGTAATGTTACAGTAAATAAAGGTTGAGAAAAAATATTTTCATTTTTATCATTGGAATTAAAACTAATAAGCAGTCAGGAAAATACTGTTACCGGCTACGAAACATAAAAGAATGCAAATTTGAAATTTTCTCAGGATGTACTTTACCTGATTTACATAATTATAATCACTGAACTACTTTTAATGGACATTCAACAATTTTTGTTTGAGTGAAAGTTGTTTTGTGCAAGTAGCTTTTAATGAATTTTATTTGCAACAGACATGGTTGTGTATCTCTTTGACCTTTTCAGAACTTCTAGCTGATTTCAAAGCACTGAATGATCTATTTAAAGAATATCTGTGTTCTTCATTTGCCAGTTTTCCCCATTTGTTTAATCGTAACAGCTGTTGTCTCAGGAAAACATCTGTTCTCTATTTGGAAAGATGCTTTCAAGGGTCATAAGGATCAGAGCTGAGATATACCTAGAGATATGGCTGGAAAAAATGCTCTATGAGTTCTGGTGTGAAATGTTTCCAAAGATGTTTTAGTTATTATGGAGCATCTAGGCTTAAAAGAAGCCTAGAAAGACTAAATACACAGTGGAGTCATGAACAGAAAGAAGGAGACACATCCAAATACAATTTAGAGATAGTTATTCAGTCATTTGGTAGTTTTTCTATTGGTCTTTCCACTCTTTATTTTTGTTTGAGATGGGAAATAAAAAGGAGGGAAGAGGGGACCACATTAGGACAGGAAGTAGAGAAGGTAATTCTTTTTTTTTTTTTTTTATGCATATAGAGTATTTTTTATTTAATTTTATATAACAAAGTCCAATTAAATGAAAACAAACATTTATACACAATATTTGGGAATTTGGGCGTTGTTCTTTCCAAACTACTTCCTGCTGGTAAGGGGCGCTGTCTTGGGGGATTCGAAGAAGATTCAGATATCCTAGCTGTAGTCTGTAGGGCTGTTTTGTCCAGCTGTTTGGAATGTAGGATCAGCTTGTACTCTGTTTCAGGCGGTCTGGTGTGATCAAACCACATTAGTCTGGAAGGAATCCACATCTTTTCATTTTCTGTGGAAACAAAAATAGAAATACTTTTCCCCAGTAACTTGTTCTTCAACTTAAATTTTGGAGTCAAAGCGTTTTTTTTTTTTTTTTTTTTTTTTTTTTTTTATTATTTTACATGTCGATCCCAGTTCCCTCTCCCTCCCTCCCTCCCTCCCCCCAAGCCCTCCCTCCCTCCTTCACTCCGTTTTGCCCTCTCTACCCTCTCCCATGCACTCTAAACACCCTCCCCTCCCAACCCCCCACCACAATACAATATGTAGGGGAATGCCATCCAGTTGGGGACATGTAGATCTGACAGGTCCTGTGAAGTAGGGACTAGGGCTTCTCTCCTATCTCTAGAATAAGACAGTTATCCCTCCATGGGGGATATGTTTGCAAAGTCCTTTTGTGCACCAGGGATACATCCTGGCTCCACTGTCTGAGGTCTCTTAGACTGCTCAGACGAGAAGGTAATTCTTGATCATTATAATGGCACACATCATGGTGTTAGTAAATAACTATTTTCTTTTCAGAGCATGACTATTATCTGTTTAACCTCTCCACAGTGTAGCTGGAGAATGAATTCCTGATACTGACTACTTGCTCCTATCTTTTACACCCCTCAAGTGCTGGGATTTAAAGGAGTGTGATTCCAGGTGCTGATGTAGTCTTTGTGTGAGCTGTTTCTCTTTATGACTGGATCAGTCTTGTGGATATTTGGGTGCGCTGGACTCACAGAGATCTATCTGTCTCTTTATCATGAATCCTAGGACTAAAGGTGGATACCAGCAACTCCCTGACTGCTGGGATTAAAGCTGTGTTACTTGTTTCTATGATTTGTAACTGACTGTGCTTTCTGAAACCTCAGGCACGCTTTAATAAATAATAAATAATACACCACCAAAGAACAGAGCAAAACTTGATCTACAAATACCCCAAGTATGAAATAATGACAAATAAACAATAGTTATAACAACTGCAAATTCATCAGTACAAATCCTGCATGGACTGAAATTTCACATTGTACCTCAAATTATATAAATCTATACTATGTTGATCCAAGTATCAAAAAACTAAGATGCAAAATTTCTATCTACTTTTATTTTAACATTATGCATTTTATAATATACAGAACTGCCATCCCTTCTCATTGATTTATAAAACTAAATAATAAAAATAATTTTTAAAATTAAGAATGTTTTTACAGTATCATGAGTGACAATTTTTAAAGAAACAAATATTTGTTATTATTACTATGTATCCTGTATTTCGACGAGCCCTTTGATAAGTAATAACATTTGTGTTAATTTTCCTATGCAGTCTGCATCCAAGGAACAGATATCAAGCCACGAGATAATCATAACCATTCTATTTACTCTTCATCAGGTTAAATTTATTTTATCTGACAAAGTCCAGACAGCATTAAAAAATTTCTCAGGAATAAAACTTTAAAGAAGAATAAAAAGAATTTTACCTGAACCTGAGCAGAACTTTTATATGGATAGCATCTTTATTAGTCTTCAGCATAAGACTCTCAAGTTAACTGCTATTATTTTTATCCCCATCCCACACTCCAAGAGAAATTGTCTGTCAGAGATTGTATGTTATTTAGTAAAATCTAATAGGTAGATGGTAAAGACAATTTAGTTTTAAAATGTAAAGATTAATGCATTTATTTGCTTACACAAAAGTATTTGTATTAAATCCTGCTCAACTTTTTTAATAGACTTGGATCCCTGAGTTAAAAAGGAATTACAGAATGTAGTTATTTCCTTAAATGATAGTCACATACATGACAATGAGCATAATACAAACTGAATTGTACTTATATGTGCTATTCTTGTTTTATCTTTCTGCTCCATATCTTGAAGTTAGTGAAGAACCTGGTGCTCCTTACCCACCTGCTGACAGCTCTGATTATAAATGCAGAAAGTCATTGCCTTAAAGAAGTTGTGATTTTGAACTGCCCACACAGAATCCACAAGCTATGTCTGTCATTTTAGTCAAGAAATGTGTTTTCCACGTGTTTCAGACATGAAGGCACGTGTCTTCTGGCTTCTTTCTTGATCTGTAACTACAGTATGGAGTTTTATACATCTACTGGAGAATATTTCATATACAAACCACATATTCTGACCATGGTTGTCCTCCCCAACCCCTCATAGATCCATCCTACTTCCACACTCTTCCATTGTCTCTCTCTTTAGTGTCAAACAGGGAAAAAAAAGAAACAAAAACAAATAGAAAAAAAACCCCACAATTTAAAAAAGGAAAAACACAAGAATTACACGTCCATAAAAACACAAAATTGGAAGCCATAACATATTATCAAATGGCCATAGAGGAAAAAAAATACCTAAGCAAAGCAACATAAGACAAAACATTTACAAAAATACCATTGAGTTTGATTTGTGTAGAGATCTACTGATGGGCTAAAGGCCCCCTTAAATGTGATGAATATTCCCAGTGAAATTCCCTTAGAAAGAATCAGCCCATTGTTAATTCTGTTTAACATTTTCGGTTTATAATTATTCCAAACTGCAGGAGATACCGTTTCATTGTTCTCTTTACTCATTTCTTTCTGCTACTAACTAATTGCTTTGTAAGCCTGTCTTCCCATGTGATGTTTCACCTGCTCATCACTGCCAAGGACAACTCTCTTGACTTATTCACTTTGAAAACAAAAGTGAAATACATTTGTTTATGTGTATGACCTATCCAGTTGTTTGGATTTTATCATTTAGGCATCTCCTAATTTTTCATCTTTCACATCCACTATGTGGAACGTACCTCATCTACCACTCAAAACTGTTTTATACCATGTCAGTTTGGATTGCCCTAGAATCAGAATTTGCAAACAAACAAATAACAAATTAGTATGCAGATATTGAATAGAAATAGCTCTCTTGTGTAAATTCCCTGATGTAAAAGGAAGCACTAGTATTAAGTCAATGAGAAATTGGAATGGAGTTAATCTCCTATTAAAATTTTCAGTCAACCAAGACAGGGCTAGGTCAATCTACTTGGGACCTTGTTTAAGCAAGAAGAAAAGCAAAATAAATTCACCAGTCTATGAGCTGTTGGGGCCCATAAAGAAGGGTCCACTTCATCTTACCTCAAGTTCAGAAAGTTCAAAAACTTAGTAAGTCAAAAGACCTAAAGGTCTAATGCTTGGCTACTCCAAGATGTTTCAGCCTTGGTAGCCTGTGTCACATCTAAGTAACAACTGATGTGTACTTAGGTGTGATTACTTTTGACCCTAAAGGCCAGATAGCAGGTGTGGCTACCAAATGCTGGATGATTAAGGGTAGTAAGTCTGTTTGCTGTTTATACATAATAGAAGTCTTCTGCTAAGTCCCCTTTTGGTTGGGCACTTAAGAATGTTGAAGAATAAACTGTGGGCATTCACACTGAATTGTCCTCATGACTCTACTCTGTGTCTCTGTCTTTTTCTTAAATTCTTCCCCTACCCTTTCTCAATTCACACTTCTACTCTCAGTTATGAACTTGGCAAATTGGCTGGCTCCACAAACAGGGGCTCCCACAGTCACAAACTATTAAGTTTTAATAAGACAGGTTCTGGCCTTGGGAAAATTTACTACCCATATTCCAGAAAGCCACACAGACATAGAGGAAAAAAGGCTAGGAGTTTTGTTAACAGTGAGCCTAGCAGCTGAGAAAACAATTTTTTTTTCATTCTGTAAGGACACTGGGGAAAGCATGGCAGCATCAAATTTTATTCCTCTAGTATACTATTCACCTACATACTCATTCTTGGTATAAATCTCAGATGCAACAACTTTCAGAAATAAAGAGGCAAATATATTCTCTGCATGTACAACGAAGAAAACAATACAGGGGTCAAGGGCTCAGCAGTTAAAGGAACTTGTTGCTCTTCAATATCCCCTTAGTTTAGTTCACAGCACCCTTATCAGACAGTTCACAAGGCACTGTAACTACAACTCCAGGAGTTTCATGACATCTTCTGACCTCTCCAGGTACCCAGACATAAATGTCACAAATGTGTACATAAACACACGTGCACAAATACAGTTTTAAATATAAAAAAGTGTAAAATGTTTATGTTGGCTTATCGTAAATCTGCTTTAAAGATGATCTATATGACCTTTTATAACATAGGACTTACAAAACACTTTCAGATTCTTCTGACAAGACATTAATGACATAATTTTGTCTTGTATTCGTATATTGTGTTTTCATTTTGTAATTCTGCATTATATAAGGACTATTTGAATAGAAACCATTGCTCATATTTGAATTCTATGTTAAAAGACACATTCTATCTTCAACAATCCAGAATTAGTGGTAAATTTCTAAATAACACAGTTTTTGTATTTTTTAAAATTTTTACCCTGAATTCAAAGATTGGCAAAATGCCTTTGTCTAAGTTGCCTGGTTGGTGCTATTTCTAGATCTTACATTCAATTAAATAATTTTCTCTTTGGATATTTGTCATGCATATTGCTCTAGAAAATGACTTGCCAGAATACTTCATGTGTACTTGTCAGGTATTTTACAACTTAGCATTGACTTAAATTACTTTCAAATCATGCAGGAAAACTAAACTGTAAGAAAAACGATGTCCACCATATTCATTTTAAATCCAGGTTGCTTCCAGGTTCTTGCTAATACAAATCCAAAGTACATAAAGCTTTTGCATTTTTTCATGCTTTCTCCTCCTTCTTTCTCTTATATTCAAAGCAGAATTTTATGGCAAATCCAATATAGTAGATAATTATGCAAGCATCAGCTATAGGCTTCTGTGCTTAGAAAAAACAAAGCAAAACCTTTGGACTTCTTGCATGCCCCTGCTGCACTGCTTTTCCATACAGAGATGATTATTTGGGCAGAGGAGCAGCTTGGACATCATTTCCAGAAAACAAAAGTAGTCTACATTAACAGTCCTCTACTCTCTCCAAGCTATGGTGCCAGTGCTGCAGAGCACATATACTATGGATACAAACATACAACTACTTGGATTTCTGAACTGGCCTCCAAATGCCCAAGAAAGAATTGGCTTAGGGGTAGGAGCATTCTGAAAGTAATACTCAGGAACCTGGAGACAGAGTTCCCATAATACACTGGGGCAGATTTCAAAAACACATTAATCTTTGAACAATGTCTGGGGTTAATTTGTGGGCAGTGCTGCCACAAACTCCAAAAATGTCAAGGTCTAAATCTAACTATATAGAGTTATTATCAAGAAATATAGGATTTTGAACTCTAAACAGTGCTGTGTCTCAGGATCTTCTGACTCTTGAAGATCCAACTTTGTACTCAGAAGGTCATGGAGTCAAAAACTGCTCTTAAGTTTCAACATTTATTAATGTTAGGCTTTCTAGTTTTGGGATGTTTTCTAGAATTCTCATGTCTCTTTGTGACTTATTCTGCCTTTCAGATGGAATTCCTGATGTTGAATTATATTTTACTAAGATATAATGTGTTTAACCTAGCAGATAAATAGTTGGAAACAATACACATGATGAACTATTCAAATTGTGCCCATCTCTGACTCTGATATTTGAGTGTATGATGGTATGAATGAAGATCCCTGTGATTGCTGGAATGGACATAGCATATCTAATTTGTGAGATTAATTTTTCAAGATATATGTATAGAACTATGGTAAGTATATCTCCTAAATTTCAATTTCAAACATGATCCACACTTTGGCTTCAATGTATATGATGAAGTTAATAAGTTGTGAAGGCAGATTTCTCTGAAATGTTTGGGATCTGGTCAAATAAACGAAAGTAACTAGTATAGGTGTTTTATTCAACTCTGCTAGTCTACATGCAAATGAAAAGCATTCTTTCCATTTCCTCTCTGTCCCTACTATCATATGCAGAAATTTAGCCCATGTAGCCCGGAAGGAAAAAGCATTCCTCAGATTCTAAACTTGCTGGATTTTTTTCTTTAACTCATAGACACCTGAGCTGTAAGGAAGCCACTTTTGTTCTATATAAATGACCAAGTTTCAGGTATTTTGTCACCTCTGTACAGACTACAGTCATTAGCCTAGAATAACTACTATTGATATTTATATATTCTTGTGTGCTATTTTCCTTACTTTATATGATTTGTATGTATTAAATAGATTACTTCATGGGAGTCTAAAGCACTATAGAAAATAATATTCCTTCATCAGAAATTAAGAATTTTAACACAGGATTGATTCAACTGAAAAACCTTTTCAAGCTTCTGTATAGGCTTCATACTGATCTTGATTTGTAATTGCTAAACTTATTGAGGAAGCCAATGACTTTGTAAAACAATTTAGGAAGGGCTACAAAGGTCCTTCAGCTGCTAAGAGGACTTACTGATCTGGTGGAAGAGCTCATGTAGACAGCTCAGAATTATTTTACTTCTGGGGGTCTCACATCTTCTCTGGGAGCAATCACACATGGTGCATAACTGCACACTGATGTGCAGAAATGTAAATTGAATAAAAATAAGCAAAAGTTCAATCACTGAGAAAAACGAGGGATGATTTGGGTTTGGACACTATGGCAAGTGTTTTATCTCTTGCATATCCAGAATATAATGGAGAATGGTGTTAATAACCATAGAGATGCTCTGATTATGGGAGAGAAAATAAACTCATAGCAGAATGGCACATGGGAAAAGCACCCATTAGGAACAAAAATAAGATGTTGTTTAAATAGAATAATGCAACAATAGGTTATTTCGATCACTGTAAGAATTATCAAATGTTTGGTTTGATTTACTAAAATTATTTCTTAAAAATCTATGTAGTAAAGGAATATTTTTAATGAATTGGCCATTGGAATTGCTAACACTTCCTTAAAATATATCTTTTGCTGTTTATGATTTGACACATGCACTTGCTTCATTAATGCAGGAATACTGATATATTAGAGACTGCTTTTGCAAATTGGAAAAAAATGGACTGATTGAAGATTGCTGGTAATGCAGCTTTGGTTCTGCCCTTGAGAGATCTGGGATTTATGACTGCTAAGATTGCTATCATATACCTTGTAAGTAATCAGCAAACCTTGAACCATAAATACAGAAATATATTTGCAAATGGTAGAAACAAAATTATAGGCAAATTTATACTTCTTATATTTTTGACAACAGTATAAATCACCACTAATGACTAGTTTGTGAGTTTGTGTGGCTAATAGATATACAGTCAACTTCTGCTTATATTCAATAAGAGATGAAAGTAAATACATGAACTGTTCAGAGGAATAGATTATAAAAAAAGAATTTTTGCAATGTTTTATCTAGATTTATTTGTTTCAATGTATTTATTAATAATAATAAATTAACTATAGAAATACGAATATTATTAATATAGTAATGATGAATTTATTTATATGGACTATAAAACATTTTATAATATTATAATTAATTTTAACAATTTTATAATTTATATAGAATAGTAAATTATATTGGATAACAGTACAATACACATTTTTATAATATCACAATGCCACATTATAGTAAAAGCAACTATTTTGTTTACTATATGCATGAATTTGTATGACTAAGACAACGAGGTTATTATATATACTTTCTTCAATATCTTCCAGTGTATTGACTTTTGTGCATATAATCTTCTATACGTTTTTCTTGAGTGCATGAAGGAAATAAAGAATGCATTAATTAATCAAAATAATTTAAGGAATTTGTGACAATGTTTAGAAAATAAACAATTGTAATCTCCAGAGAACCACAAGCAGTAATTTATAATCATATGCAAGAACCTAGGTTATTGTAAAATGTGTCATGTCACAAATTATATTATTAAATTGAATCAGAATAGTTCAGGCAAACTAACTGGAAGAGATAAGATGTAAAATTTGATATTTTTTGCTATGAAAGTGTGCCAACAAAGAAAGAGAAAAATGAAGAAGCATAGTCTTCCTAGAAAAACTGGATGACTAAAGAATGGAAGAAATGAAAGACCTGTGTAAGACATAGGGAACTGAAGAAATGTGTTCACAGATTTTTTTCTTATTATAATGTATATATTCTTATAGAATTTAATAGTTTTATCATCACAAAGGTGAGGAACTAAATTTATTACTCAACTAGGAGCATGTGTAACTGTTTCTTTTTATTTTTAATAGCTTTCAACCTCCATATATTTATGAACCCAGTGGGGGCAGAGGTAGTAATTTTTAAAAATGGAGTAATGATTCTCTAAATGTAAAGGGATTTTTGGTTTCTTTGTTTGTTTTAGTTTAAATATGTCTTATGTTCTCATTTCAAAAAACAAAGATAAAATAGGAAATAAGTTGTTCTTTATTTCAGAGGTGGTTGGAAATGAATATTTTGTATATCTTTATCTTAGTTAACTCTGTGAAAGTTTAAACAGATACAGATTTGGATTCTTATTTCTTTCTAATACAAATAAATCTACCATGAAAAACTCAGTATTTTTGTTTTTTGTTTTCTGAAAATAAATTTTCCTTCCATATATGCAATAAATACATCCCAGTCATGATTTCCCCTTAATCCAATCCTCCTCAGCCACCCCTACCTCTTCTTCCCCAGATCCTTTCCCTTTCTGTGTCCCTTCAGAAACAAGCAGGTGTCCAAGAAACAATAACTAAACCTTGACAAAACAGGGTATAGTAAGACAAGGAAAAAAGCCCTCACATCAACGCTATCTAAGGCAACCCAACACGAAGAAAAGAGTCCAAGAGCAGGCACAAGGTCTAAGGCATACCCATTCCCACAGCTAGGAATCTCATTAAAATAAACCAAGGTAACAGCTACCACATACGTGCAGAGGACCTGTTGCAGAACCTGCAAGCCCACTGCTTGTGGCTTTAGTCTCTGTGATCCCATGTGAGCCCTGCTTATTGGATACTGTGGTTCCTGTTCCTCATTACCTCTGATTGATCTCCCAGGGAGAGACCTGCTTGAGAGACCTCCAATGTAGAATCTCTCTCTGCATTGTATCTGGCTGTGGGTCTTTGCATCCATTTCTGTCTGTGGCCAGAGGACATCCTCTCCGATGATGACTGAACAAGGCAAAGATCTATTAGCACAGAAAACTATTATTAGGAATTATTTCATTGACATTTTTTTTTCTTTTCTTCTTATTCTTTTCTTCTTTTTTAGACCAGGAGGTTTTTATTCAACTCTAGGTCTTTGGACTATCCACTCTGGTTCATTACTTCTAAACAGTGTTGAATATGTACTCCCCTTTATAGAGTAGGACTCATATTAAATTAGAAATTGGTTGGCCACTACCAAAAGTTCTGGGGACAGTTGTTCAAGCACTTCTTTCAGGTAGGGCAGATTGTACATCAAAGGTTTTATGGCTGCCATCATATGCCTTTACTTTTCTGTTTTGAATTCTTGAATATGTCATTTAATATTAATTTAATATTGCAAAGTTAGTTTTGTTGTTGTTTTGAACAGTGTGTCTGCATTTGGATTTGCACACAGGAGTGAGGTTTTTGGTCCTTCCCTGAAAGTAGAGTTAGAGATGGTTATAAGCTTCATGCCATGATTGCTAGAACTGAACTCCGGTCCTGGCTCAGAATCTGATGCTCCCGCAGAGGACATGGTTTTGATCTCAGCATGATGGTTTATAACCACTAGTAATTTCAGTTCCAACTGATCCTAAACACACTTGCTACTTCTGTGTAGGTACATACTTAGCATATATGAACACATACATACATATATATATATATATATATATATATATATATATATATAAACAAGAAAAATACTCATACACAAACAAAATCTAAAACATACTTTTAAATATGCAGTTAATAGCAGAGGTCATACTTAATTTTGTATCACTGTATCCAGAAGTACATATGTTTGAAGCATCTTTGAATTTTGTTTGTCAAAAATACTATGGAGATCTTTGATTTGAATTATTTTGTTGTTGTTGTATGTGGTGGTAGTAATCTTGATTTCCTTTTCCTTAATAGAAACTGGATTTTTTTTCATAAATTATAGTCTCATTATGGTTCCCCATCCCCTACTCTCACCAATTCTTTCCCACGTTCCTCCAACCTAGATCCACACCCTTTCTGTCTGTCTTTAGAAAGCAAACAGGCATGTGAGGAGTACTAATAAAGTAAAATATATATTAAAAAAGCCAAATCAGAACACAATTTTTGCAACATGGTCCAAGAATGAGTTGTATGAGATTTTTCAGTATGTTTTCAGAAAACTCCAAGAAACAGAGTCCTTTTACTTCAGTTTCTTCATGATAAAGAATTGTTCTCTGATTGTTTTATATTTATAGATGGAAAAAATGTTCTTGCTACATGTGTCCATCATATGAGGTTTGTCTGTCTTGTGGAGCTTGCTGTTATGACTATATGCTTTACTCATATGATTCCTCTTAACACTCACAATACAAATTGCCTAGTGCTCTGAGTAAAGTTCACTAATGCATGAGACTTTAGTTCTCCTCATATATCAACTTCATTCTTTCAGATGCAACTGACTCTAGAATAGTAAGCATAAGACAAAACAGCCAATTAAGAAAAAAATGTCAAAGAAAAAGCATAGGAAACACATATAGATAGCAAGACAAACACACCCCCCACACACACACACAAACACACACACACTTTCACTCACATACCATCACTTACACATAAATACACATGCACAGAGATGAATTAAAATGCCATGTGTTATTTCATTTTAAGGCACTTGAGTATTTTGGTATATATGTATAGCAAATGTTTCATCCCAGCATTTCATATGTGGATGAAAGAAGATTCGAAAGTCAAACTCGGGCTCAACTACAGAGTCAGTTCAAGAGCACCCTCAGCTCTATGAGACCCTATTCTAAAACACAAATATAAACAAACAACTACAACAAAATCAGAGTATAATTTCACTTCATAAAATTAGAAAGGGTTCTATTAAAGTCAAATTTAAGAAAATTGAAAGCCACAAACTCTAAAATATTTATAAAACATGTATCTAAAATAATTTTTTGTTTTTTTTTTTTGAGACAGAGTTTCTCTGTGTAGCTTTTGAGCCTATCCTGGCACTCACTTTTTAGCCCCAGCTGGCCTTGAACTCACAAAGATCTGCTTGCCTGTGCCTCCTGAGGGCTGCGACTAAAGGTGGGCACCACAACTGGCTGGAATATCTAAATTATTTTATCTTAAGTATAAATTGAATTATTAAAACACAACAAAAAGAACCACAATTAACACATTTTCAAAACAAGACGTGGTGGTGTCAATCTGTAATATCAGTTCTGGAGGACCAAAGACAGTTTGATACAGGGATCTTCCTAGTCAGCCACTGTAATGGAGATGGAAAGCTACAGTTCAATAAGATATCTTATCTCACAAACTATAGTGGAGAGTAATAGAGGAAGATATATGTGGACCTCTGGGCTTCATGTTCATATACATAGGCACACATACACATATACACAAACACACACATAAACAATGCATACATAACACACATGCATTTCTAATATAATTTAATACATTACATCACTTTAGAATTTCAATCAAAAAAATATTGAAATACCCCATATAAATGGATTATAATGGCCAAGTTCTGAAATAACCAGCTTCAATTTTTTTATTGGCAAGATTAAAGCAACATGATTTCTTGTTTACTGCTGGTGGAAATGCAATATGGTAGAGCCACTTGGGAAGACTGTTTGGCAGTTTTTCTCAAAAGTAAATATTGCATTAAAATAAAATATAGATATTATGCTTCAAAGTATTTAAACAAATGGATATGGACTGTATGTCCATCCATAATTAGTCCTTAAATGTTTTTACCACAGAATGCTACAACTTAAAACAATGTTCTTTTAGAAAAGAATGAATAAGACTGGTAGGCTGGTTAATTGTATATGTAAATTCACAGAGGTTTTGGATTAGAATAAAACTTAAATTGATCAACTCTAAATTAATAACAATATCTGTCATTCTACGTAGGGAATCTCACCAGATCAGTTGAACTGAGACACCTACTTAGACTGCCATCCAGGGATACCTCTAAAACATGCATGGCCTTAGTGGCTTTCCTTAGCTGTGGAGAAAGATTCTACAGCTCCTTTCTTGATTCCTTGTCTCTAAAGCCAAACTACATGGCAAAACCTTCCAAGTTCTACTGCTTGCTGGGGTTGGAAATTGGTCCCTTCATTCATATACATTTTCGTCAAATTTCTGTTTTCCATGGTTGCCCTTTCACATTTGATAGCTTGTCTGGGTGAGGTCTTGCCCTGAAACCACCACTTTCTTTAAACTATTTGGCTTCAGAGTTTTCTTTAAACTTTGTATCTCCATGATCACTGGACTTAGCTCCATTACAGTTCCTGGGATTTATATTCTCCTCTACTGTACATTTTGTATTTTTCATTTTCAAGCTTTCTTCTTTTCCATATATACCTGTTTAAGAGTCACCAGGGTGATTTTAGTACAGCCGAGTATTAAATCAGTCCGTTCCAATGGTATCAATAAAAAAAAAAAAAAAAAAAAAACTGTTCAATTTAATCATGGACAGATTCAGATTGTTGGACTAGGACAAAAAACAACCACGTTCTTTGCCAAATAACACAAGAATAGTTTTGGAGCACATAATAATATAATATTCTTCATCTCTGAAACTTATCGAGCCTGACCCTCACAGTTCAACTCATCATTAGCTCTACTGTCTTCCATTCTTCTACTAGGATAGTCCAGTAAGTCCAGTTCAAAGATTCCAATCGCTTTTCTAGTTCAAAGTCCTTAAGTGTTTCATATTCCTTTAAACAAAAATATGGCCACGTCTATCTGAACAATACCCTAGTCCCTGGTACCAATTTCTATATTGTGATCTTCTCTCCTAAAGTCAAAATTCCACTATTAAACTCCTAAAAGTGATAATTCCTCTCAGCAAAGTGGCAGAGAACCACATTAACAAACGGAAATCAGTTGCTTTTATTTATACAAATGACAATAGACAGAGAACTAAAAAGGGAAATGGCACCTGTCAGAAATAGCTCCACAAATATGAAATATCTTGGGGTAAGTTTAACCAAGCCACTGAAAGCACAGCAAAATAAAACCTTTAAGTCATTGAAGAAAAAAAATTAAAGAAGATATCAGAAGATGGACATATCCCCTATGCTTACGGCTTAGTAGGATTGACAATGTAAATGGCCATCCTACAAAAAACAAGCTACAGATTCAATGTAAAACCTGTCAAGACACCAAGACATCCTAGCTCTTGAAATGGCAATGTACAGCATCAATTCGAAAGACAAAAACAGCAAGAAAACGGAAATAATCCTGAAAAATAAAAGAACTGCTTGAGGTATCACCATCCTAATGTCAAGTTGTAAAACAACATAGTGTTGGGAAAAAAATAGACATGTTAATCTATTTGTGATACAGATGTATAGAGGTCTCCTACTGTCACTTTTGTATGTGTTTATATGTGTTTGTGTGTGAGAATGTGTAAATATATGTGCGTGTGTTTCTGAGTGTGTGTGTATCACGGACACACATAGATGATTTCCTGTATCTTGATGAACCTTTCATAAGCAGAGGCTCTAGATTTGCTAACAAACACTAATGTCAGCATAAGATGATAATAGTTCAGGCTATGACAATTTAGTTTGATCACATATTTCAGTCTAGGAGACTGCCAGATCTTGAGTGCATTGAAACACTTTTATCTAGATGTAGGAGCTTTTTTCTTCTTTCTAAAGTTATATTTATGATGTAAGCTTATAGGAAACTCTCCCCTCTTTAAACATTTTTAGTCTTGATAACAAAATCACTGTAATCAGGTCACATAGAGATAATGACAGTGCCTGGCCTTTGAATTAGCCTCTCTGTTAAATACCCACAGGAGATATTGATTAATTAATCTGTCTTCTTTCCTATTTAACAGAATTACCCATACCAAAAGGGGTCCTGTCAGAAGGAATAGATAAAATGTATCTGATTATAGAACCACTTTGGAGCTATTTTTCTCTTTGCTTGGGAATTACCATAATAATTTTCACTGTTATCAACATAAAACAGTAAGTGCTTGTATGAGAATAGGTCATTGAAAAATGGCTGTAATCCATAGTATTTTGGAAGTGGAGGCACAATGTCATCCTTGGCTAAAAAGAAAGTCCTAGGCTAGCACCAACTGCATGAGCGTATACTTTAAGAAAGATAACTAGTAGAATAGATGTGAAACAGACAGAGACAGATGGATGGACAGGCAGACAGACCAAGCACATGAGAATGTTGAGATCAATGAAAAGAGACATTTATTTGATGGGTACAATTTTAGGATGTTCATTAATGACAGATTCCGTATGCTGACCAGGATTAGTCGTCGTACAATATGTGCTATCATGCCTCTTTATTTTACTTCCCCTCCCAAACAACAATTTCCTGAGACTCACCACACATACCCACAGTATTCTCTGGGTAAACGTGCATTTCCAACAAGCATGGGCTGCCTGAGACTGTGATTTCAGACTTGTATAATTTATTCATATAATGGATTAAAGCAATTCAGGGTCCTTGTGATTTACATTTTCTTCATAACAAGGAAGTCATTAGTTAGATTCAAGGTGGTTATGTTTCCCTTTGAAACACATCTCTGTATATTCTGTGCTAAACATGCTGATGATTTGTTAATTGGGTGGTAGGATTTGTTTTGTCCATTTAGTATTTTTACTTTCTTTTCGTGTTCAAACAACCTTCTAAAACATAAGTACATAATTTTATAGCACAGAAAGTTTTCTATTCATTTTATATATAATTGTAACAGAGCACTGGAAAACGACTAGTTAGCTAAGATTACTAAATAGCAAGAAAAAGACTCCAAATATTCAGAATTTATCTACTATCGAAAATTATTTTCATATGCTTGTTTCTAGTTCAAAATTATAATCCAAAATAATTTTCCAACTGAATAACATAAACTTGAAGTTTTTAAAAATCAGAACAATGTCAACAACATAAACCATAAGATTAATATGGTTTTAAAATTTCTCAACATTAAACTTTTGTAAACAGTATCCTCAAAAAAGGTAAGGTAAAATAAAATATGTTTTAAAAGAGTCAGAAGGCAGGAGTGTTCGTTTATAGTGACAAACAAAATATAAACTGTTCAAATAAACTATAGACAAATAAATAAACAAAGGATTATTTTTTGATACAGTCTTTTTATGTGGCATGGATGTCCTGGACTCTTCTTGTAGACCAGACTATCCTCAAATTCAAGTAAATGCCTGTGCTTCTGCCTCCTGAGTTAGCGATTAAAGGAATGCACCTGTATATCTAACTAGAAAACTAAATTTTTTAAGTTTCAATGAAAACAATAGAATAGTTTTGAACATTGAAATACAATACGCTGGTTTTATAATTGTTATAGCTATTTCATATGTGGAAGCAAGAATCACTTCAAACCTGTATTTCAATTTTTCAGAAAGAAAATGATCTAAGACGGGTGAGGTTTTCTTTAATGGCCAAAGGAAATATTTGAAAGTTTACACTGGGTCATAATTCCTATTATGTAAAGAACACATTATTTCACTTTTGTGTTAGTATAAATAGATCCCACTAAAAGCACATTCAATAGATATTTTTCATGAGTGTATGCTAGATGATGTGTGAAATCACATTTCCTGCCAAATTTGGGGAAGTCAGAAAATTCTTTTAAACTAAAGTTTAGCAGGATGATAATGCCAAAATTTTAATATAAGAGTGTTTTACAAAAAAGTAAAATAAAATCCTTAAGGGAAGAAACAAAAAGAGTTGTCAACCAGAATATAAATACATGAAATATATTCATCAAACAACATATAGCAAAGGATAATTTAAAGCAAAAAAAATCATGAATTATCAACTTCATTACCAAATATTAATTAATAGAATAATTGATGATAATATTTGGTGACGATCAGAAGAGTTCTCTTTTACACTGTCACAAATAGGCCAAGGAAAATATTTAAAGTAGAGAGAAGAGCCAGTCATCTACTACCATTTACATTAATGGAAAGGAATTATATACAAATTTTGTTTCAAAAGTTTTTGAAAGACAATTTTCTTTGTAAAACACACTGCATCAGAATTAATAAAAAAACATCTTTCAAGGAATTCACTTTCAATAATGCTTAGCCTTAGGAATATATTGAAAAACCTCACACATGGTAGCTATGGAAATGTGTTCTCCAGATTATTAGTTATCAGCATCCACCAGCATGTGAGCCTGAAGATTTTTTAGGAAGTAATCTACTCACCCATAGATTATAATTTACAAACCAAAAGATTCACACCCACTTAAAATATATTATTTCATTATGTTACATATTACAAAAGTGACTCCGCAAATAACTGTATACTTCTCTGTGATATATACATATATGTATATGTATATATTCTGTAATATATATTACATGTATGGTGAATGTATTTGTTATTCCATAATATTATAAATGATGTTTTATGTGCATATGCTTCTGGATGTCGTGTTTTAAAATTTTATCCTTGGCAATACTTACACTGTCTTGTGAGTCTCACAGTGACTCTTTACCATATGTCTTTATCCTTCATCTGAAAAAACTGTCATATGGCAATTTTCTTCACTGAAAAAAAAAATCAAAAATTGTATATTTGAATTTGTTATTTTTAAAATATACACAGTTAAAACATCAAGAAAATGCCTAAAATTACTGGTGCTTAATTATTAAGGGAATATAAATGCATCTAGGTCTCATAATTTAAATATGTTATTAGAAAAATTATGATAGCTTGGCAAGTAACAATTGGAAAACAATTTCCCAGGTGATTTCTATACTTTTTATTATAGTTTTAATGTAATGAGAATTACAGACAGGTAGAACTATTTGAGAGCTAATTCCACAGAATTAAGTGTCTTTTGAAAATTGTGATAATGCATAGAGGGGTACTTTCTTAGCCTCAACACATGGGGAGGACCTAGCTCTGATCCCAAGATAAGACAGATTTTGAAGATCTCCCATGCAAGGCCTTACTCTCCCTATGGAGTAGAAAGGGGATGAGATGGGAAGTGAGGGGGTGACAGGGGAGGAGGAGAGAGAGAGAGAGCAGGGATTGACATGTAAAACAAGCTTGATTCAAATTTAAATTTTAAAAAAAGAAGAAAAAAGACATACTTGCATGTGCGAAATTATGCTCATGTTGCTTACATAATTGATGTGATTTATATTCAACAATCAGACATAGAAGTATATTTTGGAGCACTCTAATACACATTCTATTCTTTACTCATAAGGTTTAAATATCATGGTGTCACTACAGTAATGAACTAGAACAGTCATTCATGTAATATGAATAATTTCAAAATCGCTGTCTGATCCCTGTCTAATCATACATAGTTTATGTAACTGAACCAAGTTATGCAGCTAATAATGCATGAACTAATAATTTTTAAATTATTGTTTTTCTAAAAACTGTACAATACCCTTTGAGTTGCAACCAAAAAACTTACTAAACTTATTTGACTCAATTAAATAAAAAGTGTTTCCCATATAAAGCCTCTCTGATACAAATTGTATTCAAATATAAGAAAAGGTTTCAAGTTATATGAGGACACAAGTGAAACATAAAATGAGCCACTGCATTACTATACAGATATAGACATCTTTCCTCAAATGGTAAGAAAAAACAACCCTTCTTTCTAAAGAAAACAGAAGTTTCATTCATTGTACTCATTCTCTCTTAAGCAACTATGCAGTGCGAATTTTGCTGAGATTAAAATATATATATATATATATATATATATATATATATATATATATTCACATCAATGCCCACTACTACTAACAGAATGTGTCTTCTGTTTATATACTTCATCCAACATATTGTTTTCAAGAACACTTCCTAAATCTATAAGACTCTGAGAGGTGAAAATTATATAACAAAATCCTTTTACAAGGAGTCAGAAAGATTTATGGGGGAATATAGCTATCTGTTCTGAGAAAATATAGTTTTGTCTTAAGCTTTTAAAAATAAACTTCTTTATTTTTTGAAATTAGTAAGGTCCAATAGACCCCATCTCCTGCATCAACTGTTCTTCTAAGAGAACAATGTTGGGTCAGCAGCAGGCATAGAGGAACTACATGTTTAGCCTTCTATGGTCCTCAGATATTCTTCACAAAATATTCAGCTTCTTGGCCACAACCAAATGTTGAATGGGTCTTTGTCTGAAAGAATAATCATTAAATGTTACTCTATCCCATTTCACATAGACAAGTCTGACATTATTTACAGACCACATGAATAGCAAAACCTTCTTAACAGTAGTATAAATTTATTAATTTACATTAGACTTTTCATGCAACTCTGGGATGAAAACAACTTAAATTAAAGATAACTTTTTTTGGTTAGCTATTGAATTACGTTTATAGACATTTTGTTGAAAACTTTTTTTGTGAATGATTACTCAACATTGGCCATTAGAAAATGCTGCAGTTCTACTGTATAACTTCATAATGTTTCTTTTCTTTTTCTCATGGTTCCTTTTGACACATTCTAACTGGAGTATTACTAAGTTTCAAACAATTAAAAAAAACAAACAAACAAAAAAAGAAAATTGTGATAATGTTAGCAGCAGACCATATCTGACCTTCAATCTCACTTCACATACAGATCAGGTTTAAACTTCAAACCTTTCAGTGTTATATGAATCTTAGTATAAGCCCAGGTTAGTGTAATATACAATCATATATATTATATGTTGTGTGTGAATAATTATATATATATGTAATACATATATATATATATATATATATATATATATAATGAAGCAAATACTTTAATATTAGCCAAATTTAGTTTAGCTGAGCAGAAAATTTTCTAGGAACACTTATATAAAAATATTAAGATGTTGTAAAATGTTTAAAAATAAGGAACATGTTAGGGTTCTATTTATTGTAAAGAAATGTGTTTCTAAAGAGCATATTTAATCGTCTGTGCTGAATTTGGCATTAAATCATTGTCAGAAAACTATCTTTCATATTATGTATATAATATGTACAATGATGCAAAGTTTATCATTTCACATTTATATTAACTTTACTAAAATATATAATGTTGTATATATATATATGTACATATATATATTCGTAAATGTACCTAAATATATGTTTGTTTATACACTCAAATATATAATATATGTTGATTTAATTAAAGTTTACCTAAGAGATTTCTAGAAACAGCATTTATATCATATATATATATATATATATGATATAAACCTGATTTTGAAAACTTACCTTAGAGTTATGTTACTTAATACATGATTTATTACATATGTGCATGTACATATACATACTGTAGTTCTGCAGGACTATGATATTTACCCTCCTTTTAAAAGAGATTGGTTAGTTGGGGACTTCATATGCTTCTTCCCCTTAGCTTGGGAAACTTTATATTACCCCTTACAACCCAGTTACAGTTTATTTTCATCTTTGACATTTTAAGTATTATGATTAAATCCAAAGTAGGCAATTTCAAGTTGTTTGTTTTGTTTTGTTTTGTTTTTTTTATTCAACAGGCTTTATTTAAATCCCTAAGATCAATATTTTCTGCATTGTGCATCTATTTTATGTAACTCCTTCTAGCCTTATTGACAAGCAGATACAGTTTTTTTTATTGGTAGTCAAACATGAAAACCCTTACAGACATAGGTTGATTCTAACAATTAGTATTAGCTTGAGCAGCTTCAACAAAAATGTATGAAAACACCCTTGACCAAATTGGTATAGTAGACAGCTTCATGAACTCCAGTAGCACAGACACTGAGATCAACAATTAATACATGAGACCTCCTCAAACTTAGAACCTTCTGTAAGGCAATGAACACAGCTGACAAGCACAAAAGGGAGCCCACAGACTTGGAAAAGATTTTCACCAATCTTATATCTGAAAAAGGCCTGATCTCCAAAATACACAAGGAACTCAAGAAACCAGTCACCAAAACAACAAATAACCCTATTAAAAATGGGTACAGAACTGAAGAGAGAATTCGCAGTAGAAGAAATCAAAAAGGCTGAAAAACACTTAAGTGCTCAACATCATTAGCTATCAGAGAAATGCAAATCAAAACAAATTTGAGATACCATTTCACTCCTGCCAGAATGGCTAAAATTAGAAACACCAATGCCAACTCATGCTGGAGAGGATGTGGAGAAAGGGAAACACTCCTCCACTGCTGGTGGGAGTGCAAACTCATACAGCCATTTTGGAGATCAGTATGGCGGGTCCTCAGGAAAATGGGAATCAGTCTACCACAGGACCCAGCCATCCCCCTCTTAGGCATATAACCAAATGATCCACATTCACAGAATACAGGAAAATGGAGGCTCATAACTTATGTGAGTATGCCTTCCTGAGCAGAGTTCCCAAACTTTCCTTTTATTTGCTTACTGACAACTTAAACCATTAGTGTTCCACCAGTTCCTTTTTTGGCATCTTTATGCAGAACTTTCAATTTCCCAATGTCATTTATTTCACACTCAAAAGTCTTAAAGTCAGTTTACAAATGAGTCTGCATACATGGAGGCTACAGTTACTTAGTTTAACTCTTTACTATTTACCTTTTATTTCCAACTCTCATCTTTCATGAAAAGTCTTTATATTGGGGGCTTTTTATTAACCTTTTATCAACCCAAGCTCTAAATTTCTAAAGAGGAAACAATACTAACTTCAAATAAATTTATGTGCCACTTTCCATATTTTTCTCCATATATATGTAATTTTGAAGTGGCTCCTTGCCACTTCTTCTTTCTTCTATTACTTGAAGATGAAGAGCCATGCCTTTTCTAGGCTGTTCTTAGAAAAGATTACGCTATATATGAATGTTTTCCCCAGGTTCATGTGCAATACATTGTCATAGCATTAACTATGGTAATTTGATGAAGGTGAACAGCAGTGCTGGTGAGATATCTCAGTGGTTATGGGTTCATGCTGCCTTTCAAAGGGTCACTTTTCTAGTATAGAGCACATGTGTCGAGTGGCTATAGCTCTAATTTCAGTAGGCTCTGACCCTCTGATCTCTTTGGGTACCTTTATTTACAGGCCTTCTACACACACGTGTTCACATACACAATTTAAAATAATGAAAATATAAAAATATTCATTAAGTTATTCAAAATCCACCAGATTTCTTATTTTTTCTTTTTTTTATTATTAAATGTGAAACAAGGTTGTTTTACATGTCAATCCTAGTTCCTCAGTCTTTTATCTTCCCTTATCACCTCAACTAAACCCAAGACTATCCCCTTTCTGGTCCCTAGGGAGGGTGAGGCCTTTCAAGTGGAGTCTTCAAAGTCTGTCTTATCAATTAATTCAGAGCCTAGGCCCTCCCCATGACTGCAATGTTTGAAAGCTGAAGTAGAGTACAGGTTTCTTATTACTAGTATATAAACTTTTATAAATTAAGCACAGATGATTTTTTTTTCTCAGTGATTTCATGAATTTCCACTTATTTTCCAAAACCACACAAAAGAAATCCTGTTAATTCCTACTGCTAGAACTTCTGATCACTGTGCTTCTAATCAGCATTATACACTCCATGGTAATAAAAAGGGCTAGTGTTAAAAGTCTTTCATGAAACTAGATAATAAAATAGGAATATCAGAGATTGTTTTTTGTTATTTTTTTCCTCCTAGAAACCACTTAGCTATCCAATTTCCAGAAACCTAGGGTGAAGCAGAACAAATATATTCACAATACCACTGCCAACAACAAACCTAAATCAAACAACCATCAACAATCAATGGTCCTTACTCACCCTCAACATTAATGGTCTTAACTCACCTATAAAAAGACACAGATTAACAGAATGGATACGAAGACAGAATCCATCCTTCTGCTGCATACAAGAAACACATCTTAGCTCCAAAGATAGACATTACCTCAGGGTAAAGGGTTGGGAAAAGATTTTCCAATCAAATGGAAATAAGAAGCAAGCAGGCATAGCTATCCTAATATCTAACAAGCTAGACTTCAAACCAAAACTAGTCAAAAGAGATGAAGACGGTCATTTCATATTCATCTCAGGAGAAATCCATCAACACAAAGTCTCAATTCTGAACATCTATGCCCCTAATACAAAGCCACCCACATTCGTAAAAGAAACACTACTAAAACTCAAAGCTCATATAAAACCTCACACACTTATAGTGGGAGACTTCAATACACAACTCTCAACACTAGACAGGACCACAAATCAGAAACTCAACAAAGAAACAAAAGAATTAACAGAAGTTATGTCTCAACTGGGGCTAACAGACATCTATAGAACATTCCATCCAAAGACAAAAGAATATACCTTCTTCTCTGCTCCACATGGAACCTTCTCTAAAATCGACCACATACTAGGAGACATAACAAACCTCAACAGATACAAGAGAATAGAAATAGTCCCCTGTATCTTATCGGACCACCATGCTTTAAAATTGGAATTCAACAACAATACAAATAGCAGAAAACCTGCAAACTCATGGAAACTTAACAATGTGCAATTGCACCACTCCTGGGTCAAAGAAGAAATAAAGAAAGAAATTAAAGACTTTCTAATATTCAACGAGAATGAGGATACAACATACCCGAACTTATGGGACATCTTGAAAGCAGTGCTACGAGGGAAGTTAATTGCACTAAGTGCCCATATGAAGAAAACAGAGGATAGTCACATAAATGAATTAACAGCGCAACTGAAAACCTTAGAACAGAGAGAAGCGAATTCACCCCACAGGAGCAGACGCCAGGAAATAATCAACTTGAGGGCTGAAATCAACAAAATAGAAACCAGGAAAACAATACAAAAAATCAATGCAACAAAGAGTTGGTTTTTTGAGAAAATCAACAAGATTGATAAACCTTTATCCAAATTAACGAAAAAGCAGAGAAAGAACATGCAAATTAACAAAATCAGAAACGAAATGGGGAACATAACAACAGACACAGAGGAAATCCAGACAATTTTCAGGTCATACTTCGAAAATCTGTATTCCACAAAAATTGAAAATTCAAAGGAAATGGAAAAGTTTCTGGATAACTATCACTTACCAAAATTAAATCAAGAACAGACAAACAACTTAAATAGACCTATAACCCGAAATGAAGTAGAAGCAGTCATCGAAAGCCTTCCAACGAAAAAAAGTCCAGGGCCAGATGGATTCAGTGCAGAATTCTACCAGACATTCAAGGAAGAACTAATACCACTACTCCTCAAAGTGTTCCACAAGATAGAAACAGAAGGTTTATTGCCAATCTCTTTTTATGAGGCCACAATAACTTTGGTACCCAAACCTCACAAAGACACAACTAAGAAAGAAAACTACAAACCAATATCCCTGATGAACATCGATGCAAAAATACTCAATAAAATAATGGCAAACCGAATTCAAAAATACATCAGAGAAATCATCCACCATGATCAAGTAGGCTTCATACCTGGATTGCAGGGATGGTTTAACATACGAAAATCTATCAACGTGATCCACCATATAAACAAACTGAAAAAGAAAAACCATATGATTATCTCCCTAGATGCAGAAAAAGCCTTCGATAAAATTCAACACCCTTTCATGATAAAGGTATTAGAGAGGTCAGGGATAACAGGAACATACCTAAACATAATAAGAGCAATATACAGCAAACCAACTGCCAACATCAAACTGAATGGAGAGAAACTTAAGCCAATTCCTCTAAAATCAGGAACAAGACAAGGCTGTCCTCTCTCTCCATATCTCTTCAATATCGTACTAGAAGTTCTAGCTAATGCTATAAGACAACAAAAGGAGATCAAGGGCATCCAAATTGGAAAGGAAGAAGTCAAACTGTCTCTATTTGCAGATGATATGATAGTTTACATAAGCGACCCAATAAACTCTACCAGGGAACTCCTACAGCTGATAAACACCTTCAGCAAACTAGCAGGATACAAGATAAACTCAAAAAAATCAGTAGCCCTATTTTTTTCAGACGACAAAGAGGCAGAGAAAGAAATCAGAGAAACATCACCCTTTACAATAGCCACAAGCAACATAAAGTATCTTGGTGTAATGCTTACCAAACAAGTAAAAGACCTATATAATAAGAACTTTGTGACTCTAAAGAAAGAAATTAAAGAAGATACCAGAAAATGGAAAGACCTCCCATGCTCTTGGATAGGTAGGATAAACATATTAAAAATGGCAATCTTACCAAAAGCAATCTACAGATTCAATGCAATCCCCATTAAAATCCCACCACAATTCTTCACCGACATTGAAAGGATAATAATCAACTTTATATGGAAAAACAAAAGACCCAGGATAACCAAAACAACCCTATACAATAAAAGAACATCAGGAGGCATCACCATTCCTGACTTTAAGCTCTACTACAGAGCTATAGTTCTGAAAACAGCCTGGAATTGGCATAAAAATAGACAGGTAGACCAATGGAATCGAATTGAAATTCCTGATATTAATCCACGCACCTATGAACACCTGATTTTCGACAAAACAGCTACAATTATACAATGGGGCAAAGACAGCATCTTCAACAAATGGTGCTGGCACAATTGGATGAGGGTGTGTAGAAGACTGCAGATAGACCCATGTCTGTCGCCATGCACAAAACTCAAGTCCAAATGGATCAAAGACCTCAACATCAATCCAGCCACATTGAACCTCTTAGAAGAGAAAGTAGGAGGTACCCTTGAACAAATTGGTATAGGAGACCGCTTCTTGAACATAACTCCAGGGGCACAGACACTGAAAGAAACAATTAATAAATGGGACCTCTTCAAACTTAGAAACTTCTGTAAGGCAAAGGACACAGTTGACAAGACCAAACGGCAGCCCACTGACTGGGAAAAGATTTTCACTAATCCTATATCCGACAAAGGGCTGATCTCCAAAATATACAAAGAACTCAAGAAACTAGTCATCAAAACACCAAATAACCCTATTAAAAAATGGGGTACAGAACTGAAGAAATAATTCTCAATGGAGGAAATCTAAAAGGCTGAAAGACACTTAAGAAAATGCTCCACATCCTTAGCTATCAGGGAAATGCAAATCAAAACAACTTTGAGATACCATCTTACCCCTGCCAGAATGGCTAAAATTAGAAACACCAGTGATGACTTATGTTGGAGAGGATGTGGAGAAAGTGGAACACTCCTCCACTGCTGGTGGGAGTGCAAACTCATACAGCCACTTTGGAGATCAGTATGGCGGTTCCTCAGGAAAATGGGAATTAGTTTACCACAGGACCCGGCAATCCCCCTCTTAGGCATATACCCATACCCAAAGGATTCACATCAATGCAACAAAGACATCTGTTCAACTATGTTCATAGCAGCACTATTTGTAATAGCAAGAACCTGGAAGCAACCTAGATGCCCTTCAATTGAAGAATGGTTAATGAAGATGTGGCACATCTACACAATGGAATACTACTCTGCAGAAAAAAATAATGGTATCTTGAAATTCGCTGGCAAGTGGATGGCACTTGAAGAAACCATCCTGAATGAGGTAACCCAGTCACAAAAAGAGGAACACAGTATGTACTCACTCATATATGGATTTTAGACCTAGATCAAATGATCACCAGCCTATAATTCACATCACCAGAGGAACTAGGATACAAGTTGTATTCTAAGAGATTCATATAAATTCCCTCACAGAACTGGGAAGGGACAAGTCCCCCAGACCTCAGGTATAGTGGGGGAGTACAGCTAATGGAGAGAGAAGTAGGAGAAAATGAGAGGGAGGAGAGGAAGGCATGTGGGACCAGGAGGATTGAGCCTGGTCAGGAAGGGAAAATAGGAAAGAGAGAGAGAGACAGAGACAGAGAGAGAGACCATAAAAGAGGGAGCCAATATTGGTTTGAAGATAAAGTTGAACACAAAGAAAGGTCGAGGGAACTACAAGACTGCTCCCAACTAACAATCTCAGCTTCCGTGGAAAGGCTATCATAAATGCCCTTCCCGGAGAGTGAGATCAACAACTAACTTCTCCATGGAGTCCTCAACTAATGCCTGTTGAAAACAGGAGCAAACACCCATACATAAACACTGAGTCAAACTAGAACCCAGAAGCAGATGGAGAGGACAAGACCATGCGGTAGAAGTACATAGAGACAGCTTACCTGAACAAGGAGGAGCTAAGGGCCACTAGACTGATAGCTGGGAAGCCAACAGGGGTCTGACTCAGACCCCCCTGAATATGGGTCTCAGCCAGAAGGTCTGAGCAGTCTAAGAGACCTCAGACAGTGGAGCCAGGATGTATCCCTGGTGCACAAAAGGACTTTGCAAACATATCCCCCATGGAGGGATAACTGCCTTATTCTAGAGATAGGAGAGAAGCCCTAGTCCCTACTTCACAGGACCTGTCAGATCTACATGACCCCAACTGGATGGCATTCCCCTACATATTGTATTGTGGTGGGGGGTTGGGAGGGGAGGGTGTTTAGAGTGCATGGGAGAGGGTAGAGAGGGCAAAAGGGAGGGAAGGAGGGAGGGAGGGCTTGGGGGGAGGGAGGGAGGGAGGGAGAGGGAACTGGGATCGACATGTAAAATAATAAAAAAAAAAAAAAAAAAAAAAAAAACGCGCTTTGACTCCAAAATTCAAGTTGAAGAACAAGTTACTGGGGAAAAGTATTTCTATTTTTGTTTCCACAGAAAATGAAAAGATGTGGATTCCTTCCAGACTAATGTGGTTTGATCACACCAGTCCGCCTGAAACAGAGTACAAGCTGATCCTACATTCCAAACAGCTGGACAAAACAGCCCTACAGACTACAGCTAGGATATCTGAATCTTCTTCGAATCCCCCAAGACAGCGCCCCTTACCAGCAGGAAGTAGTTTGGAAAGAACGATGCCCAAATTCCCAAATATTGTGTATAAATGTTTGTTTTCATTTAATTGGACTTTGTTATATAAAATTAAATAAAAAATATATGCATAAAAAAAAAGAAAAGGAAACTGTCCTGTCACAGATTGTTATTTTGGGTTCAGAAGTCAAAAAGAAAAATCATAAGTTGTCTTCAAGTATTGTTCAAGTGAATGGGAGAAATAGTCATGCTGGATGCATCCAGGTATGTCATGAAAAGATGGTGGGTAAATTACCATAACAAATCATGGTCTGTAGTGAGATATCTACCCACCCTCACCTGTTGCACTGACCACATCCATTGGGGGTGGAGACAATGGCAGACGTGATATGGAGAAACTAGTTCTGGGGTTGGGAACGTGTGCTCTCTCTTGCTTCCAGGAACAGAGATGTAGAGCATCCGGAGGCCTTCTTGGGACTAGTGGAACCTGCTGGTGTTCATCTGTCTCTATTGTAAGTTATTTTTCTCTGTATAAACATCAGAAGACAAATTTCAGCAGTCAGTTCTCTTTCTACCATGTGGATCTCAGAGATAACTCAAGATATCAAACTTAAGAATAGGTGCCTTTCTTGCTAGGCCATGTTTTTCATTAATATTATAAATATTATTAATAATTTAAGCTAAATCTATTCAGATATAATATGTAATTGTAAATACCTTTCAACTTTAGTGTATTTACCTTCCCTGATTAAAGCAAAAGAAATATTGTCAATATTTTATAAAAAATAGTTGATAGATACAAAGTTTAAATAATACATCTTAGTTTATATAACTGACTAATCAACTGAGATCAACTTAAAAATACTTTATTCTTCTTCAAAAACAAGATTATGACATGGATCATGCCCATATTATGTAAACATTTGTATATGCAAATATTCTCTGTATTATATACAAGACTACTAAATGTATCTCATCTGTTTTGTGGAGGCATTTAAATATACATATATGATTCATATTATACATGAATACTCTGGGGATATGGGCAGATGATGAGCACATAAAGATGTATTTACTTCGTCTGGTCCTATGCAATAAGGAATAATAATTTTTACTTGAAGTTTTTATTTAAATAATATATGTATATATTTAATTGGTATGTAAGAAGTTGTGAGAAATGATGAAGCTGTGTTTTCTGAATACTGACCTGAATTTCCATAAAGAAAGAAGTTTAAGAAACATCAAATGGAAATTTGGCTATGCATTTGTTATCACAACACTATCAACAGTGGTCAAGTTACAGATTTCATCTATCTGTTAGTCTACCGAAAAATGGAGAAGAAATTATGAAAATTGTAAAAAATGAGATTCATTCAGCCATTGTAATATGAAATTATGTTTTCTGCTGGAAAATAATTGAAACTAAAGACAATCATTTAATCTAGATAATCAGATATAAAAGATGTATACCATGTTTCCTCTCATTTGTATCCTTGAGTTATTTGTAGTTACGTGTGTGTGTGTGTGTGTGTGCATGCATGCACCTGTACACATGTAAGTACACATGTGACAAGGAAACACAGATGGTGTAGGACAGTGGAAGAAATTTAAAAATGAAGGGAAAGAAGATGGATTTGGGAGTGGTGAATATAATCAAGATATTGAGAGAGGTATGGTCGGTGAGAAATTCAGTATTACCCATGATGAATAAATGACAATAAAACCTTTAATACTGGGGCTGGAGCGATGGTTCAAAAGTTGACAGCATGCACCCCTCTTCCAGAGAACCTGTGCTCAAATCCCAACACCCACATGGCTACTTATAAAATATTATAACTGGATGTTCTTATTCATATTTTCTGATGTGCTTGGTCATTTGTGTATGTGTATTTGTGTGTGCATATGTGTGTGTATTGGCTGGTATATTTTTATATCTTTTATGTGTTCAGCCACACTTTTTTTCTGAAAAAAAATTTCTTGAATCCAAAGAAAATAACATTTTCTGGACCTAGCTGCCATACTAACAATGTAAATTGAGATCATTTAAGACTATGTACTCAACCTGCTCCCAGTGTACTTAACTTTAACCTGCCATTAAGAGAACAATGTAAACAGCCTCACCTTTCCCTGGATTTCTGATATAGCTAGCTTCTAAACCACAAGTTACATTAGTCACTTTAATCTTCAACTGTGTAGTTTTCCATTCCCTGACCCAGAATTAATGTAGGCTGAATGCACATATGTCTTTGGTAATCATTTGCTAAAAACTGACCAGGTTGAAAGCAACCTTAAACAAACATACAAGCAAACAAAAATACCCCATAAATTCTGAAAGCAACATGCAAATATAGATTGATAACATTGTTGTTTGAAGTGCTATTTTGTGTCAGTTTTGATCAGTATTGTCTTATCTTGTAAACTTCTGTTGATTTCTTTTTTTTAAGAAAGAAATAAAGTTTTATTTTTTGTACCATCTACTCTGAACCCCTGGGGCTAAGGACATAGGTCACTACTCTTAGCTATTGCCATTTTTTATTTTATTTTTATTTTACATATCGTTCCCTGTTCCCTCCCCCTCTCTCCCATCCTCCCTCCCTCCTTCCCTCTGTCTTTCCCTTTCTTCCCCCCTCACATGCACCCCAACCAACCTCCCTTCCCATCCCTCCCCTACTCCACATGTAGTGTGATGCCATCAAGAAGGGGTCATCTAAATCTGTCAACTCATTTGAAGTAGGGACTAGGACTTCTCTCCTGTCTCTATGTCAAGGGAGTATCCCTACATGGGGTGTACATGCAAGGTCCTTTTGCGCACCAGGAGTACATCCTGGTTCACTGTCTGAAGTCCCTTAGACTGCTTAGTCCTTCTAGCTGAGACACATGTTCGGGGAGTCTGAGTCAGTCCCATGCTGGATTCTGAGCTATCACTCTGGTGCCTTGTTAGCTCTTCCTTGTTCAGGTCAGCTGTCTCTATGTGTTTCTGCAGCGTGGACTTGACCTCCCTCTGTGTTTCTGTAGCGTGGACTTTTCCTCCCTCTCTGCATCTGGATTCTAGTTTGGCTCAGTGTTTAGTTGTGGGTGTTGCTTCTGTTCCCAACAGGTACTAGAGGAGGGCTCTATTGTGGTGGAAATGGTAGTTGTTGATCTTATTATCTGGGAAGGGCATTTATGGTAGCCTTCACTGTTGCTCTTATTATTAGTTGGAGTCAGTCTTGTAGGTCTCCGGACATTTGTATAGGTTCCGTTTTCTCTTCAATCCTATAATGGCTCCCTCTTTTATGCTCTCTCTCTCTCTCTCTCTCTCTCTCTCTCTCTCTCTCTTCTGTCTTTTATTCCTCCCCTGACTCAATCTTCATAGTCCCACGTACTTTCCTCTTCTCCCTTTCTCTTTCTCCTAGTTCCCTCTCCACTCACTGCCCCCCACTCCTCATGTGCTCTGGAGATCCTTCTGTGAGGGACCTCATATTAATCTCTTAGAATACACCTTGTATCCTAGTTCTTCTGGCAGTGTGAATTATATGCTGGTGATACTTTGCTCTATCTAAAATCCATATGAGCCAGAACATACCATGTTTCTCTTTTTGTGACTGGGTTACCTCATTCAGGATGTTGTCTTCAAGTTTCATTTACATGCATGCGAATTTCAAGATTCCATTTTTTTTTCTGCAGAGTAGTATTTGTGTAGATGTGCCACATTTTCTTTATCTATTCTTCATTTGAAGGGCATCTGGGTTGCTACCAGGTTCTTGATATTACAAATAATGCTGCTATAAACATAATTGAGCACATGTCTTTGTTGCATGGATGTGGAGTACAAACTTGTAGAACTAGTTTGGAGATCAGTATGGCGATTCCTCAGGAAAATGGGAATCAGTTTACCACAGGACCCAGCAATCCCCTTCTTAGGCATATACCCAAATGATCTGTTGAAGTTTTTTTTATAAAGAATTCCTTTTCTCCCATACTGTAGTTTCTGTGTTGTTTAATAAATACATAGCAACAATCCCTTTATAGGAACTAGTACAAATTCAGATAAAGCACAGGACATGCATGAACATGACTGACACACAAATCACACAGGCACAGAACAGATAACAGACACACAAAAAAGACATACTTCAAACTGTCCATTAACAACACACCATAGACAGAATGAAGACACAGGGCAAAGACATTGAGAATTCAAATTTGAGCTCACTCTTAGTCAAACTAATCGAACAGGAAGTTGCTTTGCTTTTGTTCCTTAATGTGTTAAGCAATAAATACATGCTCACACATTCATGACCAAAATTAAAACTTAAATAGTGCCTTACTGTAAACATGTCTTATTTCCCTTTTTTAAACTGTACTTAATACAATTTGGTATTTTGTATAAACCTGTCAATTATTTCAAATCTCTTAAAAACACAAATAAGTTCTTCATTTCTAAAATATTCTCTTCCTATTAAAAAATTATCAGTTCAACACTAATGAAGATGGGACCCATCATAAGGTGCTAATCTCATCCAATAACTGAATGAAAAGGGAAATGGTCTCAAAAAATATATATCACTGTTCAATGGTAGAAAGCATTGCTTAGACTGGCATGGTGTTGGCACACTTTTGGAACCTCAGCATATGACAGTCAAAGAATGACACTTTTGAAGCCAGTGAGACCTACATTATAACAGTCTTTAAAAAATCAGAATAGAAATACAAAACAAAACAATTATTTGAGACAATAAATAAATAAAACCATGAATCAAGAAGTTCTCACGTTTCTATATTGCATTACAATTGTAAAATTTTAGAAGTCTGTTTATTACAAAAAGGTGTCTATTTTTATTTCATGGCAATTCACTTGGGCAGAGAATTCTTAGAAGGAACCAGACATTTCCATTGTCAAAATTATTCATCTATTTCCACCATAAAAGTTGAATTTTTATTTTTCAGGAAGAACAATCTTCATGGTAGTAAACACCAATGCTTCAGTATGCAGTCTTCAGAGTATTTTCTGCCATTAACTTCCAAAAGAATGTATTTTTGTGGTAACAGACACTGCTTATATGTCTGCTCTGGATCTGATAATCAGGGCTCCAAAGACTTGGCAACAGTAAAGGGAAATCAAGTGAATTTTCGAATGTGTTTTTAAATGAAAGTCATAACGCAAACTCCATTTCATTAAGTGCTTAAGCAGGGATTCCTGAAAAGATACTCAGTTCAGTTAAAGAAGTCTGATCCCCATTTGATGCCTGTCACTCCAAGAGGGTGAGTTTATTTTCCATGGTGTCTGACTTTTGGGTTATTGAGTTGTTTTCCGTGTCACCTTAGGCAAGTTTGATGGTTAATGGGATCTCTAATAGGATATATAGTCAGTTATGTAGTTCTAAACTAGCTTGGATTAGCTACAACTGAAATCAATTACCATAGCCCACTGGTCCATGGAATTTGGGTAGGGGTGTTTTTACATTTCTGTTCCCAGTGAACAGCTGCAGTCATTCCCCAAGTAGAGAAAAATATTACCAGTGGAACTGATGCTAATTAGCACCCATGTTGGCAGTCAGAATACTCAGAACACTGGGAAGAAAATTTGCAAATGAGACTTGTTAAGGGCAGTAAATTTTGTATCACTAAAATTAACCAAGTAAAATAAATGACTTCCTTTCAATTTCTAAAAACCCATATTTTGTGCTTGATCTTTTAAAGTTTTTGCATTGTATTTATTAGCCAATGGTGTTTATTGCAAAATATTAAAAAACAGTAAACTTGGATTTATCCATAAGCCGTTACACTTTGCTCAATGTTTTCTATGCCCATATTAATACTGGAAAATATTAGTCAATTAACAAAGACTAATCAAAGTAGATATTGCTATTGGTTGTGATTTAAAATTTTAGTTTCACCCTTTAGCTTAACACTTTGACCATATAATAAGCCAGATATTATTATAAACCATTGTTTAAATTTGTTCCTTAAGGTTAGGAAAAATATTATTACGTAATTATTTATAATTTAGTGTAACTGACTTATATTTTTTTCTGAGTGCAAGCTATGGCTTAAAAACTAGAAAAAGACTGCAAAAAGATATTCATGTTGGCTGCATAAGTTATCAGTTCAGCCCAATTAGCACTTTCGTATTATACATCATGGCATAATTTCCCAAGGTGAAGTATTACTCATGGTGAAAATATCTTGTTTTGTTCCAAAAAAAAATCTATACTGAGGATGGTTGCACTGAAAACCCACTATCATTTGGGAAACTCGTGCAATTTACCTTTTGCAATTCATAACTGTCATAATAGGGAAGACTAATGATTAAATTTAATCAAATATTTATGCTATCATTTTTCTTTGAAGATAGAATTGTCAATGGAGTAATATTGGATTAGGCAGCTGGTGTGACAGGAAGCATTTCATTGATTGCAGTGAAGTCCTCTGTTGGCATGTCTATGTTTTTCTATTAAGTAGCAGCATGGAAGATAAGCTGCTGGCAGAGAATACAGAAAGAGTCCAAACTGGTTCATAAACTCTCCTGGTAACTCCACTATTTCACGTCAAACTCATAAACTTCTACACATGAAACGACATTTTAATTCATACCCTGGCCAATGGAATCCTAATCAATTTTCTTATCCCTGCACAGGTGACCTAGGTGCCTGTCCTAGTAATACTTCACTAAAACATTTGTAGCAATGTGGACACAAATGAATAATGCCAAAGAAAAGTAAACATAATGATAATAGTACAAATATAGTAAAACACTACTTTAATAACCACAGAGGATTTTCTGTATTTCTACCCTTAATAGTATCATAAAACAAACCATATTACTATAAATCCAGACAAAATGAGTTTTAAGTATCTAAGTGAATTTAGAACTAAAATCAAATTATTTAAATTATTATTTTTTTTAATATGCCTCTTGAGAACTTTTATTAGAAGTAGAACCATGGATCTTTATTACCAATAAACAACTGTTTATTGGTTGTTTTAGATATTTTATTTTTGCAACAAAACATCTAAATCAAAAAGGAAGTTGGGAAGAAAGGGTTCATTTGGCTTAGTTTTTCTGATATATCAAGTGATGAGAATACATGGTTTTCTCTGGATTTACTAAGTAGCTGTAATGGATAATTACAGTACAATAAAACTATATACACTTAATATGAGTGTAATTGTTTTATTTTGTATTGAATAGAGATTATATGTAATGGCATAAAATAAATGACTATAGCTACTGATAAATTCTATGTAATTTTTCCTGTTTCTATTTAATGAGGTACAAAGAATGAAAATAAAAAGTTCCCTCAGTGGTTTTATTTCTCACGGGCTTCATACATCCTCATTCACTACTTTTCTGTTGTTATGATAAAATGTTATAGTCAAAAGCAACACAATGTATAGTTTATTTTGATTTATAGTTCCAGATGAAGACCATGGTAATAGATGGAGGGGAGGTATGATAACAGGTAACAGAAATGTCAACTCTTAGAGCAAACTGAGAGTTCACAAATTCAATGGCAAGCTTGAAGCTGAGAGAGAGAGCCAACAGGCAGTAAGATTGTTTATCTCAGTTTGCATCCAGTGACTTGACTCCTCAGTATGACTCCACCTCCTTAAACAACATCAACTTGGGATCAAGCTTTCAAGTACCAAATAAAATAGGGAGACTTTTTCAATCAAGCCACCTCAATATCTTGCTGCACAATACATATGTGTGTGTGTGTGTGTGTGTGTGTGTGTGTGTGTGTGTGTGTGAACTTATATACATGTATATGTGTGTGTGTGTGAATGTGTATGGTGGGTATTGAACCCATGGTATTATGAATGGTGATTGTATTTATAGCTAAGCTGTACCCAAGATCTTCTGTTCTTTTTAAAATAAGATTCAGATCATGTTACATACTCTCATTAATTCAATATTGTACATTTGTTAGTCATCTCCAGGTTGATACATACAAAGCCATTTACTGATCAACATATTGTTAGAAAATGTCAACATACAGCACATTGGTAAATAACTTTATTTCCAACTTGGTTTTCACTTTGTCCAATTATCTCACAAACTTAAGTCTTCTGTCTCCTCTTCTACTTTCTTTTTTAAGATCGTTGACAGCTTGAATGGCCATGGACTGTGATTTTGTCATCTTCTGTTCTATTTTTTAACTACTTTCGTGTAATTCCACATACTCTAGTGACTATAAATATTGCAGGTTTTACCTAACTCCAGGCTGTTGAGTACCCATAAACTTGCATGTTTTCATCAACCCAGTTTGATGCCTCTGCTAGGATTAATAATAAACAAACATTTCAATCCAATTTCATTTTCACACCACTGTAAAATTCCCACTTTCAGCCATCAGCATTCTGATTCCTCAATAATTTTTATATAACTGTTGATAAAATGGCTTCCTTCTTTTCAAATGTTCAAATCAATTATTCCCATGTTCCTTTTCCTATACCTAGTGAAACTCTATATCCATGTGACATATAAGGATTTTTATAGCTTAATCTCCAGCATATTTATGTTCTACAAGGTCTTTGCTCCTCCTTTGGACTTTGCAATACAGTACTTTAGACACAATATCATGTACCAAAAAATGTAAGTGCATGCACATACCACACATACACATACCCATATTAACAAAAATGATGCTGCAGGAAATTTATACCAACTATGTATACAATAAAGACCTGGAGGTACTTTCAATTCTGTGGGTATGCTTCAGTGCAAACCTGCAGATTACATTGCCTAATGTTGTAAACAGGACAATTAGAAATATATCACTCTAACATATTTTGTGTTAAATTATTTTCATCTTCATTTCAATTGTACCTATTGATAGCAATATATTAATAAAGAATTTTATTATTAAACCTTGAAATTTGAAAGGGATTAATATTTTTAATTCACAAAGATACACCAGTACATGCCTCGTGCCTGTAAATACAGAATTGGGGAGGCTGAAGTAAAAAGGTTCGAAAGGATAGACCAAATATGGGTGATGAACTGAATTAAGATTAAGCTACAGAGTCTGATTTTAATCTCATAACAAGTAAGAAAAAAAAATCTGTATTGATCTCCAAAGAACTGATTTTAATATCTAATCCTATTATGAAAAATATAAGGGTTTATATCCATATACAACATAGTCTGCTATTATCTTAGAAACATAAAGAATACCAAAGTCACACTATTCAGATTATATATCAAATTTTATTTTAAAAAATTGACAATGCTTCAATATTATAAATAAGATTATCATAAGTATGCCAAAATTTATATAAACATAGACTATTATAATATAGTATACTAGTATATTAGTATATAAATTAGCATATAAGCAACTATATTATAAAATATAGTACACATAGAACATAGTATTTACTAATATAGCATTTACAAATATAGTAATATAGCATTACTAATATACATATTATCTGCTAATATATATTAATTTTGTATATGTGTAATAATTACACATAATTACACATAATACATATAGTATACAAGTATAATATATATTTTATAATATAGTTAGAAATTATACATTATATATATTGTATAAAATAATAAATATTAATAAATAAGGTATATACCATGTACATATTTAGCAGTTTTCTGTAAAATAATATTTAGGAGTTCCCAAAATTTGACACTTTATATTTTCTCTTATGGGGAGGCAGTGAATAGAGAAAGAAGTAGGAGGAAGAAGTAGGAGAAAGAGAAGGGGAGGAGAGGAAAACACATGTGATTAGGAAGATTGAGTCAGGGAAGGAATAGAAGACAGGAGAGAGGGAGAGAGAGAGAGAGAGAACGAGAGAGAAAAACATAAAGGAGGGAGCTATTATTGGTTTGAAGAGAAAAATGAACCTAAAGAATGGTCTAGAGACCTACAAGACTGCCACCAACTAACGATTTGAGCAACAGTGGAAAGGCTACCATAAATGCCCTTCCCTGATAGTGAGATCAACAACCAACTTATGCAACATCATGGAGCCCTCATCCTGTACCTGTTGGAAACAGAAGCAAACACCCATAACTAAACACTGAGCCAAACTAGAATCCAGGTTCAGAGGGAGAGGACAAGACCATGTTTCAGAAACGCATAGAGACAGCTGACCTGAACAAGGAGGAACTAAGAGGCCGCCAGACTGATAGCTGGGAATCCAGCATGGGACTGACTCAGACCCCCTCAAGTTGTGTCTCAGCTAGAAGGACTAAGCAGTCTAAGGGACCTCAGACAGTGGAACCAGGATGTATTGCCGGTACACAAAAGGACTTTGGGGCACATCCCCCAGAGTGGAATACTCCCTTAACCTAGAGACATGAGAGAAGTCCTAGGCCCGACTTCAAATGACCTGACAGATTTACATGACCCTAGCTGGATTGCATTGCCCTACATGTGGAATTGGGGTGGGGGGATGGGTGGGGGAGTGGTCAGGGTGCATTTGAGAGGGCAGAGAAGGTAAGAGAGAGGGAGAGGGAACTTGGATCGACATGTAAAATAAAAAAATAATAATAATTAAAAAATATAAAACTAGGATGGATAAATTAAAATTTTGTGCTTATATTACATATTGATCCCAGTTCCATATCCTTCTCTCCCTCCATCCCTCTCTCCCATTTTTAAAGTGTATTTTCTTTTTTTCATGGTTTATGAATGTTGTATACTATATGTGGTTCCGATTTCATACAGAAACATGAATATGGGGAGTAAATAAAAGTGTTAGGTATCTTCATCAATACCAACCATGCTTCCTGAGTAAAGGTCTCTCACTGAAACCAGAGCTTTGCATTTTGGCTTGAAGTGTCTAGGTTACTCCAAACTCGAAAGGCCCAAAGACAATGAAAGAATTCATTTTTTTAAAAGTTGCTGCCCTCTGCTTGTTCCTTTCTGCTCTTGCCTCCTTCCTGGAACTTGCGTTTCTTTATAGTTACATATTTCTCTCCATAATGCAGCCTTCCTATTCACTGGTTCAATTGTAAATTACCCTTCCCTCCATGTAGCTTGACAGATAATAAACAACCAAGCTGTATGTTTTGTACTTTCGTCAACCTCTTGACTTCAAATGGTTAATTGGAACAGAGATTGACAGGCCTTTAAATGATCTGTGGCATTTCTTGGGAAAGTCTAGAATTTTACTTGGAAAAATATCTAAGTGCCAGAAGTAGAGAAGGTCAGCAGATATGATTTAATGACCCTGTAATTATTGCTGTGAACTTTCAGCACTCTTTTTTTTTTTTTTAATCTGACTCCATCACAATGTAGATTTAGTGTGAAATCTAGTTGTTTGAGATGTCTAGAACTTGACAGCTGAATACAATTTGTGGACCAGATTAACACCTTATATGAGGCGAATCAATAAAGTTCAAGAAATGCACTGAAGATACTTCACCAATGATATGGCATATCTCCATACTTCCCAGGCAGGCATATGCTTTTGTACTCCATTAAAGCATTGGGAATAACTCTAAAAGTACTTACAAATAAAGTTCAAAATAGGTCTCAGCAGATTTACTGAGTGTCCTCTTTACACACATCAGTTTAATAGCCCATTTTTCTACTTTTGGCTGTGATACTGTGTGGTTGACCCCTCAAGTCTAATAGCCCGTGTTTGTTCAGTTTGGTGTGTCATGTATACTGTTCTATAACTCATTTATGACTTAGTAAGTAATTTTTGTGCCCTAAAGTATTCAAAAAGGGTTTCTTCATGGTTTGCACTAGAAAACAATGTTGAATTAAAAAAAATCAAATGCTATGCTTTAGTTGTATGGGAAATAGAAGGGAAAATGTGACTTCACCTAGATTACAGACCATCCAGTCACATAGAAGGAGATGAACATAAACAAGAAAATTAAGCTTCACATGTACTATGTATTTATTTGCAGTATTTACATATACATATGCTTTATATATTTATATGCAATAAAATTTTACAAATTTCTCTACCTAATCTAGTGCTTCAGTTATATTTTGACAGCAACTTGCTGGGTTTGAGGAAGCAACTAACTTTTCTTGGGAGTTCTTATTTCCAGTCCCTAGTGGGTTATCAGCTGCCTCAAAACCACAGGTGGCACCACCTTGTAGCTTGTATGTGTCGTGACACTGAATCCTGAGTCTGTCAAATTCACTGCTGCTTTTATTATTTTTAGATGCACTGCACTTTTCCTCCAAAAACACAAATCACACTTCTGCAGGTGCCAGGTTTTCAAAATTTGCAGTCTGATAAACTAGATGTGTTATAACAATTCTTTAAATAAATAAAGTAGCTCCAATTCCATTCCTCAAATATGCTAAAGTATTTAAGGCCTGGGGCCACAGCTGGCTGTGAGCACATGTCTGCCTTGTTTGGTTTGCAAGTATGAAGTATATGCTTGCCATGCTATCCCACTCTAAGTACAAAAAAAATAAAATAAAATAGTAAAATAAGATAGAATAAAAAGCTTTACCTGGTGTTCATCAAAGAGGCTTTAAATCTTGTTCCTCCTGAGAAGGCTGCTAGCTACTGTGCTTTCATGCTAACCTTTATACTGAACTAAATTCAAAAGCCTTTAGAATTCATTGATGTGGTGCTGTGTGGCTCAGCCACTGTACTTTCTGTAGTAAGCATCCCTGCTTGAGATTAAGTTACATTCACCTTAAGATTTATGTGAGGGAATAGGGTGCCTCATGGGAAAGGACTGGTTCTAAGGATATAGTGATATAGTTTTGTTTCAAGAATGGCAGGTCAGCATCAGAGATAAAGGGTCTCTGTTCTCTCTGAGTTCACCCTTCAACCTTGCTGCTGTGGACATATGCAAAAGTCCACAGGCAACTCCATGAGGAATAAAAATGTGGTTAAAATAAAGCTGCTTCTGGTCTCTCTCTCTCTTTTTTTAGTATTCCCTACTCAAGAAACTGAGCACTATGTTTTCAGATAAGCAATTGTCAGCAGGTTCTCCAACACTAAGAAAAAAAGTCACTGATGCCCATAAAACAGAAATCAGCTAATACTGCCTTCAATATTCCAGCTGATAACAATATCGACAGTTCTAATAAGATGGCCTCACCCTCCCTGGGGAGTGGGAAGGGAATGGAATGGGGATGGGGGTTGGGGTGCATTGGAGAATGGGAGCGAGATGGAACTGGGATCAATATGTACAATAAGAAGAAGTAATTAAAAAAAAGAAAGAAAGAAAAAAATGAGAAAAAAAAATAAGACCCAGAAATGACCCAGAGACTTGCAGATTCCTATGCACATGATTTTTGAAGTCCAGTGTGAAAAGTTTGTTCCCCTTAGGTGTAGCAGAATTATTAGCATCATTGATAATCATCAGAATATGGTCCCTACCTCAGCTGATGAGACTAATAAGCAATAGTCATAGCACTATCACAGTGATGTGTGGCTACAAGAAGTTTCCATAGGACTATGCTTTACTTTTATTCTTATTGCTTTGCAGAGGTCAGAGTGTTGAAATATTTAACATTGGTGTTGCCATGGAAGGTAGATGAGCTATAAAAATTGTGGAATTTATGAAACATTGTTTAGTTATTTAAGAACATGCCCTGGAAAGAAATGATTAAACCCTAACCTCTTCCATTTATTTCCCAATTTGTTAAATTTGTGCCATGATATTCTGACTGGATTAAGGCTCAAAAGAAATAAATCCAACCTTTTTTGGACTAAATCTTTCAAAATTGTGAACAAAAAATATAAAAATAGGTATTTTTCTTTTCATGTGGAACATCTTTGGTATTTTGTTACAGAAACTGAAAGTCAACTGATACTGGAAGCAATGGGGCACAAAATACAACTGAAACAAGCCCTCATGAAATTAGCAACTGACCTGCAGAAGAATTGATGCATTGTACTTTCTTATTTAGAAAAGAAATATGGTGATTTGAACTGTACTCTCACTATTTTTGGAAGGCTTTTATAGATGAATAATATTTGCAAGGTTCTTCAAAATAAACACTAAATTAGATATGTAATTATTAAGTCTTTATCAGTAAGAAATAGTTAGTAGTTAGAATGGTTTTAAAATAGAAAATATGTTGGATATATACAGAGGTCATAACACTTATTTGTAAGAGAAAAGAGGTATATTTTCTCCCTTCTCCACAATATACACCAAAATATTGGTTTTCATATTTATACCATATTTATTCAAGGAGGAGGAAAAGCACTGAATGAATAAATAATATAGAAACAAAAGATTGTGTATGATAAAGATCAAAATAAGACAACAGAAATAGTAGTAAAATAATGCTACTGGAGAAACAATAATGAAAAGAATCACATTATGTCATTTGAAAGTTCTTACATTTGACTGGGAAGTGAGTGTGATCAGGTGAATTATGTGAAATTTCCAAATAACCAATAAAAATATTATGTTGGGGAAAAAGTAAAACATAAAAAATAGAATTGTTATATTCATAAAGTATGCATATTTGCAGTAGTAGATTTAGGTCTCTTCTTAATCCTCCTCATATTCAAATCTTTAAAACTGTCCACATTGTTATTTTCAAGTCGAGCATGAAACAATTGATTTTTCAATAAATGTAACAATATTTTTCATTCCTTATATAGATGGAGTTTTTTTTTATATTTCAGGAAATGTGTACTTTATTTTTAGAATTATGCTCTTTAATCATTACTTCAATCTTATATACTTATTTATAAATAACTGTGATTAATGTTAATCTGTTAATTATCTAAATAAATTGATATGAAAACAAAATATTTTGTTTAAGATAATAGATCAATTTTTTCTTTCACATTTAGGTTTAATTAATTTTTTTATTTATTTTATATAACCAAGTCCATTTAAATGAAAACAAACATTTATAGACAATATTTGGGAATTTGGACATTGTTCTTTCCAAACTACTTCCTGCTGGTAAGGGGTACTGTCATGGGGGATTCTAAGAAGATGCAGAAATCCTGGCTGTAGTCTGCAAGGATGCTTTGTCCAGCTGTTTTGAATGTAGGATCACCTGGTACTCTGTTTCAGGCAGTCTGGCTTGATCAAACCATATTAGTCTGGAAGGAATCCACAGCTTTTCGTTTTCTTTGGAAACAAAAGTAGAAATCCTTTTCCCCAGTAACTTATCCTTGAACTTAAATTTTGGAGTCAAAGCATTTTTTTTTTTACTTAATTTATTATTTTACATGTCGACCCCACTTCCCTCTCCCTCCCTAATTTCCTCCCTCCCACTTTCTCTCCCTCCCTCCCTTTTACCCTCTCTGCCCTCTACATGCATCCTAATCACACTCCCCTCCCATCCCCCCACCCCAATTCCACTACAGAATCAAGAATAACCAACAGAATTCAAGAGGTGGAAGAGAGAATCTCAGGTGCAGAAGATAAACTAGAAGAAATAGATTCATCAACCAAAGAAAATCATAAATCCAACAAATCCTTAACACAAAACATCCAGGAAATATGGGACACCATGAAAAGGCCAAACCTAAGAATAGTAGGCATAGATGAAGGGGAGGAAGCCCAGCTCAAAGGTGCCGAAAACATATTCAACAAAATCATCGAGGAAAACTTTCCAAATCTGAAGGACATGCCCTTGAAAGTATAAGAAGCATACTGAACAGATCAATTTTAGACAGTCATGAAAACCAATTGTTAGACTTCCAGAAACGCCTTAGGCCTAAGATAAAATCTGACATTGTGGAAATATACCTTATCCATGAAACCCTTTCAATCTATACATGTACACTCAAAGAGTTGGCCATGTCAACTTGAAGATTCTGCACTGGCTGATAACACTGTTATAAAGTCTATAGCAAATATAGCATGGAATTTTTCCAGAGAAAGAATCATACAAAGTACCATTCCTTAGTAAATGTTTATTGTCAGTTTGAATTTGAATATGTTGCTTATGAGTCTGTATTTTAGTAGAGTGTTGGTGGCTCATGCCTTTAATCCTAGCACTCAGGAGGCAGAGGCAGGTGGATTTCTGTGAGTATGATGCCAGCATGGTCTACAGATCAAGTTCCAGGATAGGCTCCAAAGCAATAGAGAAACCCTGTGTTGAAAAACCTAAACCAAAGAAACAGAAAAGAATGAATCTGTATTTTTAATAATAATAGTTAAGCCTTAGGAATCAGAGCTGTAAGTCTACATATTGTCACAAAAGAGAGTGGGATATGATGCAGTTAGCTAGTTAGGAGCAAAATAGTCACCTATTGAAAAAAACACAAAACCATGAAAATATGAAATGCAGTGAAAGAGCAAGAACAATAATGGATAAGTATGAAGAATATGAACAAATCTGAACTGTTTGTGTGGACTGTGCCTGCATGATCACATGTTTAGTTAGGAAAACCTCAGTGATAAGGTGACAATTTGAGTTAATGGATGTCCATTGCTTGATGATTCCAGAGGAAACCAGAAAGAAGAATATTCAAGAAAACAACATCATGAAGTAGAAAGGTAACAGACTCAGAAAGACAGAGGTGAAATGATACACATTTATTTATATCTTATAATGAAATCTAAATTACATGATAAATTACTAAAATTCTTTAGTGTAACTCAGAAAAAATGATATTTGTACTTCTCAATTCTCTAATAGTGTTATGATATTACTGCGATTATTTTCAGTTATTTTATTTCTCAAAAGGATTCTTGGTTGAATAAATTAAATGCACAAATTAATTCATTTTGAAAATGAGAAGAGTACTTTGGAAATTAGATATAGGTTGTCAATGGGGAATTAAAGAAAACACACAGACAAGGTCCACTGGGAAGGAAAATAGTCAGATAATAGAGTGAGGACAGTGCTGGCAATCATTGCCAAGATGAAACAACAGATGGGGGATGATTTTTGTGAGTCCTCTCACAGATGGTTCACCAGATGGATTCTGCCAGGTTCATACAGCTTATGTGTATTTTTCAACTGCTTATCATGGTAGGCCAGCTACTTCTATCTTTACTTGCTTCAGGTTATTGAAATATAACACTAGAATATGTTGCTAGTTGGCAACATTTTATAAAGTTTTTTTTAAATAACTGCCGCTTCTAATTAGACAGAGACCTGGATAAATTCTTATTATAAAAACACAAATCTTCAAAAAGAACTCATATGCAGATGGGAAGAGTTGGGAACTTGAATTTGAATTATGGCTGTTAATTGAATATAAAATCTTTTGGATATTTAAAAATCCAGCTTCTACTTAGCAACCAAAACTGTGGAATTTAACAAAAAAAGCATAATTTAATATGATTTAAAATACTTAATAATATTTCTGTATAAATTTATCATAAACCTTAATATAATGTATTGCATGTAGATTGATATATCAAGACACAGCATATTTGAGCTTAATGACATTATTTCGGAAAATTCTTTGCTTCTGATATGTGTAAACATTTTTTTTATTTATTTTTGATAACCAAATCCATTTAAATGAAAACAAACATTTATAACAACATTTGGGAATTTGGGCATTGTTCTTTCCAAACTACTTCCTGATGGTAAGGGGGACTGTCATGGGGGATTCTAAGAAAATGCAGAAATCCTGGCTGTAGTCTACAAGGCTGCTTTGTCCAGCTGTTTGAATGTAGGATCACCTGGTACTCTGTTTCAGGTGGTCTGGCTTGATCAGACCACATTACTCTGGAAGAAATCCACAGCTTTTAATTTTCTGTGGAAACAAAATTAGAAATCCTTTAATTAGAACTTAAATTTTGGAGTCAAAGCATTTTTTGTATTTAATTTATTATTTTACATGTCGATCCTAGTTCCCTCTCCTCCCCCTCTCCCTTCCTCCTTCCTTTTCACCCTCTCTGCCCTCTCACATGCACCCTAACCTCCCTGCCCTCCCATCCACCCACCCCAATTCCATATGTAGGGGAATGCCATTCAGTTGGGGTCATGTAGATATGACAGTTTATGTGAAGTAGGGACTAGGGCTTTTCTCCTGTCTCTAGGCTAAGGCAGTTATCCCTCCATGGGGGATGTGTTAGCAAGGTCCTTTTGTGCACCAGGGATACATCATTACTACAATGTCTGAGGTCCCTTAGACTTCTCAGTCCTCTGGCTGAGAACCATGGGCCCTGAGTCGGTCCCATGCTGGCTTCCCAGCTATCAGTCTGGGGGCCCCTTAGCTCCTCCTTGTTCAGGTAAGCTGTCTCTATGTGTTTCTGCCACCTAGTCTTGTCCTCTCCTTCTGCATCTTGGTTCTAGTTCGACTCAGTGCTTATGTATGGGTGTTTGCTCCTGTTTCCAACAGGTATTAGATGAGAGCTCCATGGATAACTTAGTTGTTGATCTCATGATCTTGGAAGGGCATTTATGGTAGCCTTTCCACGGAAGCTCAAATTGTTAGTTGCCGGCAGTCCTGTAATTCTCTAGACCATTCTTTGTGTTCAATTTTATCTTCAAACTAATATTGGCTCCCTCTTTTATGTTCTCTCTCTCTCTCTCTCTCTCTCTCTCTCTCTTTCTCTCTCTCTCTCTCTTTCCTGTCTTCTATTTCTAACTGGAGTCAATCTTCCTAGTCGCACATGTTTTCCTTTCTTCCCCCTCATTTTCTCCTACTTCTTTCTCCATGTACTGCCCCCCCCTTCTCTGGGGGATTTGTCCCTTCCCGGTTCTGTGAGAGACTTTATATGAATTTCTAAGAATACACCTTGTAATTTTTAAATAATCATTGAGTAAGGTTTATAGTGATTTAAATAGATAAGTCGAACTTGTAACAAACATCATTTGATGAAAGACAACAGCAAAAATAAAGTATAAAGACACTGTGTTTTCAAGTAATTACTCTTCATTATATAAAGTGACACATGCAAACTGGATTACATTTTAGGTAGACTCTGCTCTTTCTGATGTTGTAAGATGAGATCTTGATGGGAAATGTCATTCTGTATGTATGTTTCTCATACTGGTTAATGTTGACCAATAGGAAAGGAACATAGGAGGGACTAGGAGACAAGGAGAAGAGAGGAAGTAGGAAGGAGGAGTCAAGATGGAGGGTCTTGACTGGAGGGTCCTGGAGAGAGCAGGACAGCAGCAGGCTCTCTGGTAAGGCCACGTGGAAAAATGTAGATTAACAGAAATGGGTTAATACTTAAGACAGAGGTAGCAGATAAGTAACTAGTACCTGGCCAATGGCATTATACCTAATACAGAGTCTCTGTGTGTTATTTGGGGCTGGAGCAGCAGTGGGACGAGACCAGCAGCAGGAAGAAAAACCTACTATTTACAAGATATTACCAAAGGAGAATCTTAAATCCTAACAGGAGGAATTTTTCTTGTTGAAATTATGATAAGTACTAATACACTACATCAAAGTTATGCAATCAGTCTGGGGACACTAGGGATTTGGGGGAAAAACACGATGATACTCTTCTGGTATAATTATTTTGTGTCATAGATAATAATTGCCCTAAAAATTTAAAGATATCAAGAATTTTGCTATTCTTACAAAATTGTTATGAACATTATTTCATATGAAGCTGGCCATAGTTATCATGGCAATCATTCTAATTCATCGATGAGTAAGTATAGCTTGAGGAGCCTAGTGACTAATGAATGCATAGCTACAGAGCACATGAAAGAATACAGATTCTGTCTTGCTATTTCAACATACACTTACTGTATATCTATAATGTACCAATGAGACATTGATTATGATACTATGATGTTTCCTGAAATGAATGTATGTACCACAATGGTTGTTTCTGTATGTCATTGCACCAAAACACCTTAAACATTTACTCAGTCATTCAGCAATTATTGTTGTGGCTTATTGTGCATACTATTTTAATTTATGATTTCAGGAATGCATACATATACATTGACATAGGCACATGTGTGAAGCACATCTGTACATAAAATAGGGAGATAGATGCATTTATATTTTTATGTGAATAAGCATATATTTATCAATCACATCAGAAGCTTATCATAATTTTATGTGTTAAGTGCTTGGGAAACTTAAATGAGAGACCACAAATCTATGAAGCAGAAATAAAGACAAGGCAGAGAAACATTTTATTGTTATTTGGAATTTTGTTTGTTAGTTTTGTACTGACCAGTGTTTCTCATACAATATAATCTGATGGATCAACTACTCCAGTTAATCTCTAATTCTTCCTCCTCAGCCACCCAAATGCAAGGGCTTTTCCACACTCTCTTTTAGAAAGCAATGGTTTCCAATGATAAACACAGGTGGTATGACTCTAATGAGGTTCCACAGGGAGAGAAGAGCACATAATAAGGAAGCAGAGAAGAGTGTGTGATTTAAGTATTGCTGCATTATAAAATGAGTCATAGAGTAGCTGCCGATAGGAATGAAAAGAACTGCCATAATTAAATTCTGGCTGGAGGAATGAAGCTATGAACATATATTCCAGGTAAAAGCTGGAATTTCTTTCCTCTCCTGGGTGGTAATTTTCTTCTTTTGTGTGAACACAGTTTGAACTTTGTACTCAATGAGCAATGGGAATGAGGTGGGAATGAAAACACCAGTAGAATTGTTTATGAATTGAGAAGAAAGTATTTGATAACTGGTGGTATTTTTTTTTATTCTATTCTTCTCTCATACCATACATCCCAAATGCAGCATCCCCTCCAACTTAGTTTAGTCTTCCCAGTTCCCCCCCACACACACACACAGACACACACACACAGACACACACGCGCACACACACACACACACACACACACACACACACACACACACACACCACTCCTTTCTCTCAGATCCATTCCTCCTTTGTTTCCCTTCAGAATAGACCAAGCCTTCCAGGGATATCAACCAAACATGACTTATGAAGATGCAATAAGATCAGGTACACTGCCTCATATCAAGGCTAAATGAGGCAGCCCAATAGAAAGGAAAGTATCCCAGAAGCAGGCAAAAGAGTCATTTAACCCCAATCCCACTGATAGGAATGCCCCAAACACCTCAAGCTAAACAACCATTACATATATGCAGATGGCTTGGTGCAGACCAATACCCAATATGGGGTGCGTTTTGTCACTTCTGTCTCCACCAGCTGTATGAGCCTTGCTTAATTGTTTATGTGGGTTGAGTGCTCCTGGTGTTATTGAACCCTCTTACTCCTATAATCCTTCCTCCTCCCCCTTCTTGGGGGGTTCTTTAAGCTCTCTTTAAAAGTTTTGCTGTGTATATTTTCATCTCCATCAGGTGTTGGAAGAAGACTGTCTGATATGGATTAGACTAGGCACCAATCATGAGTATGAAAGAATATCATTAAGAATAATTTCACTACCTTTATTTTTACTTTTCTTTTTTTTTTACCAGTCCTGTTTGGCAGTGTTAATTATGCATTCCCTCTCCTTACACCAGTCATTTGTTGTCTACTCCCAAAAACTTTGAGTTGCCATTGCCCCAGCATATCTTGCAGGCAAAGCAAGTTGTAGGTCAAAGGTTTTGCAGCTTGACTGATATTCCAACTGAACCACTGCATGCCTTGTGTCTTTAATCCCAGCCCTCAAGAGGCAGAGGCAGAGGTAGGCATATTTCTGATTTCAAGGCCAGCCAAATCTACAGAGCAAGTTCCCAGGACAGCCAGGGATACAAAAAGATTCCGTGTCTCAAAACAGCACTGTATGAGCAAAATTAATAATAATAATAATAACAAAGAAGATGGTATGTTCAATGACTAATATTTAACTTCCATAATTAGAAAGAATGTTATTTCCCCTGGGAACTCCTTGTATTGGCCCCAGATTTAGCCTGCCTTGTGCCCTACCCTCAGCAAGAGCACTCCTGGCGCTCTGATACACACCCACCTACCACCAACAAAAGACTTCCCTCCCCTTATCCTGTGCCCTACCCTGCCCACTGGTTGAACACTGGGACAGAGGGCAGAGCCAGCAATGGTGCCACCTTCAGGGAACTTTCTGGAGCTGTTCTGAGCATACTAGACCTGCCTCTCCAAGCAGGACAACCTGGATTCCCCACCTGCCTGATCTCTGACCCACACCTCCTCTGGCTCTCTACTGGAGTTAGGGGCCCCTCCCACAAAACTGCCTATCCTTTCAGGACCATCCTGAGTCCCTGCAGGCTGGATCCTTGACCCCCATCAACAGGCCTCTGCTAAAGAGGCCTCAGCAAGAGGGTGCTAGGCACTGGCTAAATCCACCTATCCACAAGGGAATATCCTGAGTCACAGCCTACAGGATCTTTGAGCCCATCCCTTGCCCCTGCCTGTGGAGAGACCAGCTAGAGAGCTTGGATCACCCAGAGATACAGACATTGAACTCCTGACCCACCTAAGCCTATCAAGGGAGTAACAGAAAGAGAGAGAGAGAGAGAGAGAGAGAGAGAGAGAGAGAGAGAGAGACTCCTCCTGCACCTACTGGAAGAAGCAACAGGAAGACTGCAATACAAGAAAACACCTAACAATAAAAAGACAAGCATGACACTAGAATCTAGGGACTCTACACCAAACAGACCCAAACAACCCAAAGAAGATGAAGCAGAAGTGAATGACTTAAAAAAAAAATCTCCTCATTAAAATTACAGAGGCCCTCAATGATGATGTCAGAAAATCCCTTAAACAAACGGAAGAAAAAACAAGCAAAAAATTGGAAGAAATGAACAAATTTCTTAAAGAAAGTACAGAAAGCCAAGAAAAAACAATTAAACAGGTAAAGGAAACAGTTCAGGACTTGAAAACTGAAATAGAGAAAGAATAAAGAAAACACAAACTGATGGAAATAGAAAAACTGGGCAAATGAATGAGAACTACGGACACAAGAATAACAAACAGATTCCAAGAGATGGAAGAGAGAATCTCAGGCACTGAAGAAAAATAGAGACAAAAGAAAATTGTAAATCCAACAAATCCTTTCCACAAAACATCCAGGAATTGTAGGGTACTGTGAAAAGGCCAAACCTATGAATAATAGGCATAGAGGAAGGCAAAGAAGCACAGCTCAAAGTTGCAGAAAACTTCTTCAACAAATCATTGAGGAAAATTTCCCAATCTGAAGAAGAGCATACCACACACCAAATACACTGGACCAAAGATAAAAGACCCCTCGACACATAATAATCAAAACACCTAATAAACAGAATAAAGAAGAATATTAGGAGCAGCCAAGAAAAAAGGACAGGTAACATATAAAGGCAGACCTATCAAAATTGGACTTGACTTTTCCATGGAAACTCTCAAGGCCAGAGGTCCTGGGTAGATGTTCTACAAATACTAAGAGTCTAACGGTTCAAGCCCAGGATATTATACCTAGCAAAACTATCAATCACTATAGATGGAGAAAACAAGATATTTAATGATAAAGCCAGTTTTTTTCTTATATGTATCTACAAATCCAGCCCTACAGAAAGTTCTGGGAGAAAAACTCCAACCCAAGATAGTTAACTACACTCACAAAGACATAGGCAATAGATAATCCCACTTTATCAGAACCCAAAGGTAAAGCAGGACAAATATATTCACAATACCACTGCCAACAACAAATCTAAAACAAACAAGCATCATCAATGGTCCTTACTTTCCCTCAACATTAATGGTCTTTACACACCTATAAAAAGACACAGGCTAACATAATGGATACAAAAACAGAATCCTGCTCCATACAATAAACACATCTAAGCTTCAAAGACAGACATTGCCTCAGGGTAAATGGATGGGAAAAGATCTCCCAAACAAATGGAACCAAGAAGCAAACAGGTATGGCTATCTTAATATCTAACAAGTTAGACTTCAAACTAAAATCAGTCAAAAAAGATGAAGAAGGTCATTTCATATTCATCACAGGAAAAATCCATCAGCACAAATTGTCAATTCTGAACATCTATGCCCCAAATACAAAGGCACCCACATTCGTAAAACAAATGCTAACTAAAACTGGAAGTTCATATAAAACCTCACACACTTATACTGGGAGACTTCAACACCCCACTCTCAAAGCTATACAGGACTGCTAGTCAGAAACTACCAAAAACAAAAACAAAAACAAAAAACAAACAAACAACAAAAAAACAAAAGAACTAACAGAAGTTATGTCTCAATTGGGCTTAACAAATATCTATAGAGCATTCCATCCAAACACAAAAGGATATACCTTCTTCTCTACTCCACATGGAATCTTCTCTAAAATCAGCCATATACTAGGGTAATAACAAAACTCAACAGATACAAAAAAATTGGAATAGTCCCCTGTATCTTATCAGACAACTATGCTTTAATGTTGGAATTCAATAACAACACAAATCGCAGAAACCCTAAACACACATGGAAACTGAAAATGTGCTATTGCATCATACATGGGTTAAAGAAGAAATAAAAAAAAAATTAAGGACTTCCTAATATTCAATCAGAATGAGGACACACATACCTAAAATTATGGGACGCCTTGAGAGCAGTGATCAAGGAAGTTTTATTGCACTAAGTACCCATATGAAGAAAATGGACCATAATCACATTGGAGTATTAATAGCACAACTGAAAGCCTTAGAATGAAAAGAAGCAAACACACCTTGGCATAGAAGATGCCAGGAAATAATCAATTTGAGGGCTGAAATCAATTAAGCAGAAAACAGGAAAACAATACAAAAAAAATCAATGCAACAAAGAGATTTTTTTTTTTGAGAAAATCAACAAGATAGACAAAACTTTATCCAGACTAATGAAAAAGCAGAGAGAGAGTGTGCAATTTAACAAAATAAGAAAAGAAAAGAGGACATAACAATGGACACAGAGGAAATCAAGACAAATTTTCGGGTCATACTTTGAAAACCTGTACTCCACAAAATTTGAAATTTCAAAGGAAATGGACAAATTTTTGGATAACTATCACTTAACAAAATTAAATCAAGAAGAGACAAACAACATAAATAGACCTATAACCCCTAAAGAAATAGACACCCAACCAAAAACAGCCCAAGGCTAGATGACAGCAGTGCAGAATTGTACCAGAAATTCAGGGAAGAGTTAATACCAATACTCCACAAATTGTTCCATACAATAGAAACCAAAGGTTTCTTACCAAATAATTTTTATGAGGCTACAATCACCTTGGTACCCCAAAAACACAAAGACATGACTAAGACCAATATCCCTCATGAACATTGATTCAAAAATACTCAATAAAATACTGGCAAACAGAATCCAAGAATACATCAGAGAAATCATCCAACATTACACATAGGCTTAATACCGGTGTTGAAGGGATGATTTAACATATGAATATCTATCAATGTGATCCAAAAAATAAACTGAAAAAGAAAAACCATATGATCATTTCCCTAGATGCTGAAAAGCCTTTAACACAATTCAACATTTTCATGATAAAGGTTTTGGAGAGATCAGGGATAACAGGAACATACCTAAATATAATAAGAGCAATATACAGCAAACCAACAGCCAACATCAAACTGAATGGAGAGAAGCTTAAGGAGATTCCTCTAAAATCAGGAACTAGGCAAGGCTGCCCTCTCCATATCTCTTCAATATTGTACTTGAAGTTCTATCCAAGCAATAAGACATCAAAAGTAGATCGAGTGGATCTAAATTGGAAAGGAAGAATTCAAACTTTCTCTACTTGCAAATGATACGATAGTTTACATATGTGATCCAAAAAACTCTACCAGGGAACTCCTACAGCTGATAAACACTTTCAGCAAACTTGCAGGATACAAGATTAACTCCAAAAAATCAGTAGTCCTACTTTATTCAGATGACAAATGGGCTGAGAAAGACTTTACAATAGCCACAAACAACATAAGGTATCCTGTGGTAACGTTTACCAAACAAGTGAAAGACCTATATAATAAGAATTTTGTATCATTAAAAAAATAAATTAAAGAAGATACCAGAAAGGGGAAAGATCTCCCATGCTCTTAAATAGGTAGGATAAACATAGTGAAAATGGCAATCTTGCCAAAAGCAATCTATAGATTCAATGCAATCCCCATTAAAATCCCAGCCCAATTCTTCACTGACCTTGAAAGAATAATAATCAACATCATATCGAAAAAGAAAACACCCAGGATAACCAAGGCAACCCTGTACAATAAATGAACTTCAGGAGGAATCACCATCCCTGATTTTAAGCTCTCCTACAGAGATATAGTCCTGAAAACAGCCTGGTATTGGCACAAAAATAGACAAGTATACCAATGGAATTGAATTGAAAATCCTGATATTAACCCACACACCTATGAACATCTGATTTTTGACAAAAGATTTAAAAGTATACAGTGGGAGGAGGGAAGCATCTCCAGTAAATGGTACTGGCACAATTAGATGATGTTGTGTAGAAGACTACAGATAGACTCATGACTGTTGCCATGCACAAAACTCAAGTCCAAACGGATCAAAGACCTCAACGTAAATCCAACCACACTGAACTTCTTAGAAGAGAAAGTGGATGTACCCTTGCACAAATTGGTATAGGAGCCACCTTCCTGAACATATCTCGAGTAGCACATACACTGAGATCAACAGTTATTAAATGGGAACCACTCAAACTTAGAAGTATCTGAAAGGCAAAGGACACAATTGACAAGACCAAATGGCACCCCATAGACTGGGAAAAGATTTGCATCAATCCACATCTGACAAAGGGCTGATCTCCAAAATATACAAAGACCTCAAGAATCAGGTCAACAAAACACCAAATCACCCTATTAAAAATTGGGGTACAGAACTAAAGAGAGAATTCTCAATAGAGGATATCAAGAAGGCTGAAAGACACTTAAGAAAGTACTCAAAATCCTTAGCTATCAGGGAAATGCAAATCAAAACAACATTGAGATAGCATCTTAATCCAGCCAACATGGCATAAATTAGAAACTCCAATGATAACATATGCTGGAGAGGATGTAGAGAGAGGGAAACACTCCTCCACTGCTGGTGGGAGTGCAAACTCGTACAGCCATTTTGGAGATCAGTATGGCAGCTCCTCAGGTAAATGGGAATCAGTATACCACAGGACTGGGCAATACCCAAATGATCCACATTCATGCAACAAAGACATGTGCTCAACTATGTTCATAGCAGCATTATTTGTAATAGCAAAAACTGGGAAGCATCCTAGATGCCCCATAACTGAAGAATGGATAAAGAAGATGTGGCACATATACACAATGGAATACTATTCTGGGGGGGGGGAATAAATGGAATGTTGATATTCACAGGCAAGTGGATGAAACTTGAAGATACCATCCTGAATGAGGTCACCCAGTATCAAAAAGAGGAACATGGTATGTAGTTGCCCATATATTGTTTTTGACATGGACCAAAGTATCACCAGCCTGTAATTCACACTGCCAGAGGAACTAGGATACAAGTAGAATTCTAAGAGATTTATATAAGGTTCCTAATATAAGTGGGAAGGGACAAGTTCTCCAGAGCACAAGGAGGGGTGGGGGCAGTCAGTGGAGAGGGAACTAGGAGAAAGAGAAGGGGAGGAGAGGAAAGCATGTGGGACTATGAAGATTGTGTCAAGGGAGGAATAGAATACAGAAGAGAGAGAGGGAGAGAAAGAGACAGACAGAGAGAGAGACAGAGAGACCATTAAATAGGGATCCATTATAGGATTGAAGAGAAAACTGAACTTATAGAAATATATAGAGACCTACAAGACTGACCCAAAGTAACAATTTGAGCAACAGTGTAAAGGCTTCCTGAAATTCCCTTCCCTGATAATGAGATCAATTACTAACTTATCCAACATCATGGATCTCTCATCTATTAGCTGATGGAAACAGAAGCAGACACCCACAACTAAACACTGAGTCGAACTGGAATCCAGATGCAGAGAGGGAGAATTATACCAAGCTGCAGAAACACAGAGAAACAGCTGACCTGAAAAAGGAGGAGGAATGGGGCCCCAGACTGATAGCTGGGAATCCAGCATGGGACTGACTCAGACCCCCTGAACATGTGTCTCAGTTAGTAGGCAGAGCAATCTAAGGGTCCTCATACAGTGAAACCAGGATGTATTCTTGGTGCACTAAAGGATTTAGTGGCCACATCCCCCATGGAGCAAAACTCCTTAACCCATAGATGTGAGAGAAGTCCTAGTTCCTCCTCCAAATAACTTGGGAGATTTAGATGACCCCTCCTGGAGGGCATTACCCTACACGTGGAATGGGTGGGTGATGGGATGGGAGGGTGGTCGGGGTGCTTGTGAGGGTGGGAGAGAGAAAAAGAAGGAAAGGGAACTGAGATCAACATGTAAAATAAAAATTAAAAATTACTTATGTAAAAAAATATTATTTCATTCAGGTCAATATAGGGCTGACTAAATTTGGTTATTGGTGATGGGCTGAGGTAGGGTGAGAAGGAAAAAACAAATGGTGCAGAGAAGATACCCCTTGTCATTTTATTGACATGTTAGTTTTCAGTTCCCTGGGTAATGTTAAGGTTGCAATATTTTTTTGGTGATGAATTACAGTGGCATGGTGTTTGTAGATTTTTTCAGAAATAAAAAAGTGTTTTTGTATCTTCTCCAAATAAGGAAGATGTTGGAGGGAAGAAGAAGGAAAGGGTTAAAAATCTATAAAATAATTTGCCAATGGTTTTTATATGTTTTTATATTAATTTACATTCTGGCTTGTCATAAGATATTAATACTCTTAATGTTTTAATTTGTGTTTGAGTGTATTCTTTGTGCTTAGAATATCATCTGAAACAATATTATTAGGAGCCAAATAATAATTTAATGCATAGATTAAGGATGGACATACATGAAACAGAAAATTTTATGAAATGAAAAAAATAAGGAAGATTATTTAGGTAGGATTTATATTTCTGAAAAGAGACACCAAGACCACTGTACCTCTTAAATTGTAAACATTTAATTAGAGTAGATTCCTTACAGTTTCAGAGGTTCATTCTATCATCATCATGATGGACACCATAGAAGACAGATGTAGTATGGAGTAATAGCTGGCATTTTGAAGGCAACAGGAATTTGATTAATACACTAGGTTATATTCTAAGCATAGGAAACCTCAAAGTCTGTCCCCAGAGAACATACTTGCTCTAACAAGGCCACACCCACTCCAACAAAGCTACATATTTTACTAGTGCCAAGCCCTTTAGGGGCCATTTTTTTCAAACCACTGCATTCCATACCCTGGCCTCCAAAGGTGTGTAGCCATATCATAATGCAAAAGTGCAGTCACTCCAACTTCAGCAGTCCCCATAGTCTTCAAATCTCAACAATGCTTAAAAGCCTGAAGTCAAAGTCTCTTCTGAGATTCATGCAAGCTCTTAATTGTAATCCTCTATTTAGAAAACAAAAAGAAAAGATTACATACTTCCAACATATAATGGTCCAGATTATACATTACCATTTCAAAATGCATGAAAGGGGGCAGCAAAGCAACACTAAATACCATCGGGGCAATCTCCAAATTATGCATCTTTGTGTCTTATTTCAAAATGCTTGCCAGATCTCCAAATACATTCAGCTTTGTTGACTGAAACAAACTTCTTTCTCTTAGGTTATTTCCACTCCTTGTTTGAAGCTTAGTAGGTATCCCACAACTCTGTCATTTCTAACATCTTGGGTTCTCCAAGGCAATCTAGGCTTCCACATCACAGCTTCGTGCATTGGCCTCTCTAGGCTTCCATTTGGGAACACCCCTGACACATGACTGGCCTCAGCAGTGTTACTCAATAATATCTTTATTCTATTATTAACTTTAAAGCCAGAACCATGTTGGTGAAGCTGCCAAGTTGTGCTACTCACTGGTACGGGAACTTATCTCTCCTTCAATTACATCTTTACCAGCTTTCTGTCCTTCACTGCCTAAATTTGGTTGTCCTGAAATTCATACTCTAGTTCAGGCTGATCTCAAACCTCAGAGACTGACTTCTGGCATTAAAAATGTGCACCACAACACCTGGCTCTAGGCATTTTTTAAAGTTTCTTTTCACAAACTGGAAACTTTGCTGGGTAGGAATTTGCCATGAGAGCACCACTTCCTTTATCCAGTTTCTTAATCCAGTTACCTCTTTGAACACAGGGTGTATCTCCATTTCATTTCCCGAAGCTCCTTTTCCCTTGCAAATTTATATTTTGGGATTTACACCGTTCAGTCTGGCAGACTCTTCAGATAAAGGTAAAGGGAGCCACCTTCTTTTTTTTTTTTTTTTTTCACCAGAATAACACAAGATTAATCTCTTGTCAGCATACTATAATACTTTTTCTCTTAAATCTCTTGATCCCAAATCATTAAATCCCATGTATCACTGCTGTCTCTATGCTCCTACTAATATGGCCCATTAAGCCATGCTTAAAGTATTCTTCTGCTTTCTTAACCCAAACATCTAAAGACTAAATTACTACAAACAAACATACAACAACAACCACCAAAAAAAGTGGTCATGCCTGTCACTGTAATACCCTACTCCTTGGTACCAATTTATGTTTTATTTAGGGATTTTACTGCTATGAAGAGACAGGATGACCACAGCATTTCTTAAAAAGAAAATATTTAATTGAATTGTCTCCCTGACTGTTTTGGAGGATCAGTCCATTATCATCTTGGCAGAGAGCATGGTGGCATGGCAGCAAGTGTATTGGTGGAGTAGTAACTGAGAGTTTTAGATCTTGAAGGCATAGGAAACCTCAAATTCTGCCCCCACAGTGACTTCCTCATAAAAAGTCCACACTTCCTAATAGTGCCACTTACTTTTTAGGCCATTTTTTGTCAAACCACCACAGAAAAATAAACTTGAAATATGACAAAGAATAAAATAAAATATAGTTCAAATCTATTATCAAACATGTTACTCTATTCTAGACACTTGAAATAGGTACATCCTGGGAAACACTTACATTTTATAGTCCTTCCTCTAACATGTTATCAGACAGGAATAACAAACAAAATTATAAGAATGTTCATTCATCTAGGAAAAAGCTTTCTGAAATTCATTCATCATCTAAGTAACCTTAATTTTTCATAAAGACACTTAGACACATAATATCGAATATAAACCATGACTCAAGCCCAGATTTTGTGGTTTGTTCATATTGTGACTATGTAGTAAATCAATTTATGTCACAAAAATGGATTCTTTAAATAAATGGAAATATATTAAACTCAACATTTCTACAATATTGCCTCTGTCTAAATGTGGGTTCTGTTTCTATTTTTCCTGTGCTTTAAAAGAGGTTGGATAATCCATCTCTGTGACTTCTAAGTATTTATGGTCATAATCACACAATATTTTTCATTTTAGCCAATACTTTCATTATACTGGTGTAACCTAAATCCATATGCCTATCTGCAGTTTCAACAAATTATTTGATGAGTCAAACTGTCATTAAATAAATATAGAAATACATTTTAAAATTATTATTATCACTAATTTTACTATTTACATAAATATTTACTTAATGGGAAATATTGGAATTATAATTAAAAACTAAAAAATTTATGAAATGTTAAATAAATAAAATTATTACTTTATATTAAAACTGAGTATATATGCATGTGTGCATGTGTCTGTATACATGTTATTACATTCTGTGTGATGCCATCTTTTGTGACACTATTTAATAAAAGACCCAAAGACATACATAAGGGTTTAACCTGAAGATCAGGGAAGCAAACCATACTACCACTAGCTCTTACCTGAGGCCCAGGCTAAAAGGGCTGATCTACAAATGAGCTCTTCACCAAATCTTAAACTGTTGCTTTTCCTCAGCATGGCTGGATAATTCTGAGTCTTCAGTGTCTTTAAATCCTCCTTAATACTAAGCCTCTATATCTTCAGTGTGGCTGGAGAATGAATGTCTGATATTGACTTTGCTCCTGTCTTATATACCTCTCTAGTGATGGGATTAAAGATATGATCTCTGTCACTCTTTTAGACTAATTCAGTCTCCAATATAATTGGGTGGCCATGAACTCAGATCCATCTACCCCTTAATCCAGAGTCCTAGGATTAAAAGTATGTACCACCAACTCCTGGGATTAAAGGTGTGTGTCACTGTTACTTGATCTCTATACCTTGAGGCTAGTTTTGTTTTCTGAATCTTCAGGCAAACTTTAATAAGTCATAAATATCATCTTAATCCTTATTTGGAATATCCATGTGTTATAATCCTGATTTTGCTATTTATCATTATCTCTAATAATCAAGAAATAAAAATGTATGTTATTTTTCTTATCCAATGGTATCTGCATCATGCTTGGTATCACAGAGATTATTTTCATAAACTCAGTTTAGTTTTTATGAATTTCTTCTTGAAATTCACTTTTTCTATAAGTGACTGATGAATGAAAATTAATGAAAATAAACTCTTGAATATACTAATGAGGTTCTTCAAAATTTATTTCCTGTATTCAATACTGGATTTCTTCCCAGATTGCTTCCTGCCTCAGTGATTTGATATTGTAGATTCATTGACTGAAAGTATTCTCTCCTCAAACTGTGCCTTCTGTCTAAAATTTACACTACAAACAATATGCCTGTTAATAAAACACAAACAATAAATTTTCTTATATCCTCTCTTAATTCATTTTGCATACATTATGTCTAAACTTTTATCATATTACTCCCAAGAGCGATTTTAATGATATCCTCTCCTCTCTCTTCGCTTTGTGTGTATGACCCTCTTTCTTTGTTTTCCTACACTCTTGATGTACTCTCCATCTCTTTATCAATAATTACATTCAAAACCATGTGTGTGTGACTAATCTTTGAGTATCTTAACCTGCCAATTAAAATCAAGAACTGTAATATTATTAGTATTGTTATCTCACATATTGAAGTTTAGCTCTTAAGAAATACCAGATATTTCTAGATGAACAAGTAGTTAATGCGTGCAAACACCATGCTTTCAATGTGAAAAAGCAACAGAAGAGATAGGTGGCAAGATAAGGTATTTAGCAACATTTGTTAAGTATGAAAGTAGTTATTAAAGTTAGGAAGCACATCTTGTCTTTTACTAGTTCAAGAAATATGCAGAGTTTGGGATTATAGCTCAAGGGTAGAGTGCTTAAGCACAAAACCCTTGGTATGGATGAAGGCCTAAAGGAGAAATGTCCCCTATAGCTTTTATTCCTGTTTCTACTGTCATTCCTGCCACGTGCTGTCATGTTTCAGTACCATGATGGACCCATATCCCTCTGGAACAGAAGTTCAACATATACTTTTTTCTTTTAGAACTTGCCCTGGCTGTAATGTTTTATTACAGCAACAGAAAATTAAACAATAAATAATTTAGTACCAGAGAGTAAGTTATTATTAACAGTGCTGGAAGCAAAGCAGAATGTAGAGGCCTGACTCTGGAGGGTTCAGAAAGGCAGAAAGTTTGTAACATTCACTGGGCTAGAGGCCATTCTTGTGAGTTTTTTTTTTTTTTTTTTTTTTTTTTTTTTTTTAATCTGCCCACCATTTGCCTCCATCCTAAGGAGTTTTCTGAGACTTGTTTTCTGTTAAAAGCCTTAGAAGCTTTTTCTCTGCTGGCTTCTTTTAGTGAAGTCTACAGGAGGACACATACTATCAACAATCTTATCAATTTGTGAAGACCACAAGCTACAATAATTAACATAATGACAAGATATTGGTACAATCTTGGCATTGTGAGAAATTAACCACTCATTTTCTGATTGGATGTAAGACATGTTCTATAGAAGAAAATGTGGGTCTGGTACTACAAGTCTGATAATATGTCATGGGCACCCAGGCCCAAGTAGGAAACCTACTGCTACAATTTTGCTAAATGAACTTACTTATTCAAACTGCTATTTGAATGGAGATCTTTGCATACAGAGATTAAGTGCATATTTCAATTCTCATACAAGAAACTTAATGTTGATATGGCAGGAGTGAGGGGAGAAGCTTAGGCTGTATATGTTCAAGATTACAATAGAGTAATGTATGACATTCTCATAGAATTAATCAAAGAATATATTACTTATTATTATTTAATACTTTTTCTTATTTTACATATCAATCCCAGTTAAAGACCAATCCAAATACTTTTAATCTCATTTGCATGAGAACTCACAAAAACCCTAAATATGTTTTCAAAACAAGGTATATCCACACAATGCAAAAAAAAAAAAAAAAAAAGCCACTGAATGATATACGGAATATATTTTAACAAGGTTGTTAAACAAACACATAGTATTTAAAACTAAAAGTTTTCATCAATTTAAAAATTTTGGTATAGAATCACTTCTTCAGACTTTCATTTTTCTTTCATCTATAATAACTGCTGCTATTAATTCTTGTAAAGTTGCCAAAACCAAGGTGAAAGAACAGGATAGTATCCGGTCTAATAGAAATTCTGGTTGGGGAAGCACTAGAAAATTTCTTTATGTTCATAATTGCCATTGATGATCTATAAAACAGTGTTAAGTTGTGAGAGTAGAGTGCTGCTAGAAAGGAGAGGAAAATCACAAATTATCTTGACAATTTTGTTTAAACCTGAAAACACACTCTTGTTGGAGTCTGTGTGAGAGATGGTTACCTGTCAGGGACAAGGCAGTTGATATCCTGTGGGATTCATGTCAGACAGCACAGTGACACCTGCTTTCTTTATAGTTAGCTTGCTGAAAGGTACTGAAGGGAACAGTCCTTTACATATCATATCCTGCAATTTTTAACAAATCCAATTATGGAATGCTTGACTGACCTCAGTTAATTCTTGTGATCGCATATTTCATGTGAGTACTACTATATAACAAGAAAATGATAGTGTTTAGTTGATCATAAATCTTACTATATAAACTCCACTGGAAATACAAAGACACAACAAAGAATAACAAATCATACTCTAGAAAACATTTGCAAAGAAAATTTGAAGCTAAAAGTACCATCGGTATTTTGATGATTTTATGATTTTATGATTTTTCCTTTGCTATAAAATGTATTTTAAATTAAATTTTGACCATAATAATATAAAGTAATTCTTTATAATGAGAATATTTTTATTTTGGTGAATTTTACACTAATTTTATAACAAATACAATAAGTGTCTATATGATTTCTCACACAAATTAGAGAACTAATTTTGGAAGGCAAACCACACCTGTAAATATTGCGATAAATTGATCCCAGCCATCACAAACTAAGCCTGATTACCTGCAACAGTTTGCTGGAATCAGGAACATGTGAGAAACAACTGGTGGTCTCTGTCTTGGGGCTTCTTTCTTCTGTGATTTTTATTTGCAGATGTTCCAGGAAAGGTTCACTTTGACTATCTAAAAAGGATCCTCTTGGTACTCTGGCAGGAAGAGCAGGTAATAATCATAGAGGATTTCTCAATAAAGGGAAAAAATTTTACTTCCTGAGAGCACAGAATAAGATAAACCAACTGACTGAAGTTTTCATTGCTTGAAAGCTAGCAAACACATGAATTATCTTTTGTTATGTGCTCCCCTCCAAATCTTTTGAAATGAGGTGTTGCATTCTTTATATTTTTTTACTTGAATTAATCCATTTCTACTAATATATGCCCTGCCATAATATTCAATACCTTATCTTGTACTAAGTAACATATCCTAACCCATTTCTACTAATATATGTCCTGCCATTATATTCAATGTCTCATCTATGTACTAAGCAATATATCCTTATATATATAAATAAATGCAACATGAACAAAAGCAACTAATCTTTACATAGTTAAACAATGATTCTCTAACATGAAAAACTGCACCATATCTTTACATAGCTAAAGAAGTAATCTATTTCAACCAACATATACTTTTCTGTCCCAGTAAGGCATTTTATTATTATTTTTATTTTACATGTCGATCCCAGTTCCCTCTCCCTCCCTCTTATCCTCTCTCTCCTCTCACATGCACCCTGACCACTCTCCCCTCCCATCCCCCCACCTCAATTCCACATGTAGGGCAATGCCATCCAGGTGGGGTCATGTAAACCTGTCAGGTCATTTGAAGTAGGGAATAGGACTTCTCTCCTGTCTCTAGGTTAAGGGAGTATCCCTCCATGGGGGATGTGTCTGCAAGGTCCTTTTGTGCACCATGAATACATCCTGCTTCCACTGTCAGAGGTCCCTTAGACTGCTTAGTCCTTCTAGCTGAGACCCATATTGAGGGGATCTGAGTCAGTCCCATGCTGGATTCCCAGGTATCAGTCAGGGGGCCTATTAGCTCCTCCTTGTTCAGGTCAGCTTTCTGTATTTGTTTCTGCAACATGGTCTTGTCCTTTCCCTCTGCATCTGGGTTCTAGTTCAACTCAGTGTTTATTTATGAGTGTTTGCTTCTTCTGTTTCCAACAGGTACTAAATGAAGGCTCCATGATGGTTGATAAGTTAGTTGTTGATCTCACTATCTGGGAAGGGCATTTATGGTAGCCTTTCCATGGTTGCTCAAATTGTTAGTTGGCATCAGTCTTGTAGATCTCTAGACCTCTCTTTAGGTTCAGTTTTCTCTTCAATCCTATAATGGCTCCCTCTTTTATGTTCTCTCTCTCTCTCTCTCTCTCTCTCTCTCTCTCTTTCTCTCCTGTCTTCTATTCCTACCTTGATTCAATCTCCCTAGTCACACGTGTTTTCCTCTCCTCCCCTTCTCTTTCTCCTACTTCTCTTGCTGTTCATTGCTCTCCCACTTCTCATGTGCTCTGGGGGACTTGTTCCTTCCCACTTCTTTGAGGGACTTTATATGAATCTCTTAGAATACACCTTCTATCCTAGTTCCTCTGGTGGTGTGAATTACAGGCTGGTGATCCTTTGCTCTAGGTGCAGTTTATTTTTTTTTTTTTGTTTTTTTTGTTTTTTTTTTTTTGCTCTAGGTGCATTCTTTATATATATATTTATTTTTATTTAATTTTACATAACAAAGTCCATTTAATTGGAAAATGAAAACAAACATTTATACACAATATTTGGGAATTTGGGCATCGTTCTTTCCAAACTACTTCCTGCTGGTAAGGGGCGCTGTCTTGGGGGATTCGAAGAAGATTCAGAAATCCTAGCTGTAGTCTGTAGGGCTGTTTTGTCCAACTGTTTGGAATGTAGGATCAGCTTGTACTCTGTTTCAGGCGGTCTGGCGTGATCAAACCACATTAGTCTGGAAGGAATCCACATCTTTTCATTTTCTGTGGAAACAAAAATAGAAATACTTTTCCCCAGTAACTTGTTCTTCAACTTAAATTTTGGAGTCAAAGCGTTTTTTTTTTTTTTTTTTTTTTTTTTTAATTTATTATTTTACATGTCGATCCCAGTTCCCTCTCCCTCCCTCCCTCCCCTCCAGCCCTCCCTCCCTCCTTCCCTCCCTTTTGCCCTCTCTGCCCTCTCCCATACACTCTAAACACCCTCCCCTCCCAACCCCCCACCACAATACCATATGTAGGGGAATGCCATCCAGTTGGGGTCATGTAGATCTGACAGGTCCTATGAAGTAGGGACTAGGGCTTCTCTCCTATCTCTAGAATAAGGCAGTTATCCCTCCATGGGGGATATGTTTGCAAAGTCCTTTTGTGCACCAGGGATACATCCTGGCTCCACTGTCTGAGGTCTCTTAGACTGCTCAGAACTTCTGGCTAAGACCCATATTCAGGGGGGTCCGAGTCAGTCCCCTGTTGGCTTCCCAGCTATCAGTCTAGTGGCCCTTAGGTCCTCCTTGTTCAGGTAAGCTGTCTCTATGTACTTCTACCGCATGGTCTTGTCCTCTCCATCTGCTTCTGGGTTCTAGTTCAACTCAGTGTTTATGTATGGGTGTTTGCTCCTATTTTCAACAGGCATTAGTTGAGGACTCCATGGAGAAGTTAGTTGTTGATCTCACTCTCCGGGAAGGGCATTTATGATAGCCTTTCCACGGGAGCTGAGATTGTTAGTTGGGAGCAGTCTTGTAGTTCCCTCGACCTTTCTTTGTGTTCAACTTTATCTTCAAACCAATATTGGCTCCCTCTTTTATGTTCTCTCTCTCTCTGTCTCTGTCTCTGTCTCTCTCTCTCTTTCCTATTTTCCATTCCTAACCAGGCTCAATCCTCCTGGTCCCACATGCCTTCCTCTCCTCCCTCTCATTTTCTCCTACTTCTCTCTCCATTAGCTGTCCTCCCCCACTTTACCTGAGGTCTGGGGGACTTGTCCCTTCCCAGTTCTGTGAGGGACTTTATATGAATCTCTTAGAATACAACTTGTATCCTAGTTCCTCTGGTGATGTGAATTATAGGCTGGTGATCATTTGATCTAGTTCTAAAATCCATATATGAGTGAGTACATACTGTGTTCCTCTTTTTGTGACTGGGTTACCTCATTCAGGATGGTTTCTTCAAGTGCCATCCACTTGCCTGCGAATTTCAAGATACCATTATTTTTTTTTCTGCAGAGTAATATTCCATTGTGTAGATGTGCCACATCTTCTTTAACCATTCTTCAATTGAGGGGCATCTAGGTTGCTTCCAGGTTATTGCCATTACAAATAGTGCTGCTATGAACATAGTTGAACAGATGTCTTTGTTGCATTGATGTGAATCCTTTGGGTATATGCCTAAGAGGGGGATTGCCGGGTCCTGTGGTAAACTAATTCCCATTTTCCTGAGGAACCGCCATACTGATCTCCAAAATGGCTGTATGAGTTTGCACTCCCACCAGCAGTGGAGGAGTGTTCCACTTTCTCCACATCCTCTCCAACATAAGTCATCACTGGTGTTTCTAATTTTAGCCATTCTGGCAGGGGTAAGATGGTATCTCAAAGTTGTTTTGATTTGCATTTCCCGGATAGCTAAGGATGTGGAGCATTTTCTTAAGTGTCTTTCAGCCTTTTTGATTTCCTCCATTGAGAATTCTTTCTTCAGTTCTGTACCCCATTTTTTAATAGGGTTATTTGGTGTTTTGTTGACTAGTTTCTTGAGTTCTTTGTATATTTTGGAGATCAGCCCTTTGTCGGATATAGGATTAGTGAAAATCTTTTCCCAGTCAGTGGGCTGCCGTTTGGTCTTGTCAACTGTGTCCTTTGCCTTACAGAAGCTTCTAAGTTTGAAGAGGTCCCATTTATTAATTGTTTCTTTCAGTGTCTGTGCCCCTGGAGTTATGTTCAAGAAGCGGTCTCCTATACCAATTTGTTCAAGGGTACCTCCTACTTTCTCTTCTAAGAGGTTCAATGTGGCTGGATTGATGTTGAGGTCTTTGATCCATTTGGACTTGAGTTTTGTGCATGGCGACAGACATGGGTCTATCTGCAGTCTTCTACACACCCTCATCCAATTGTGCCAGCATCATTTGTTGAAGATGCTGTCTTTGCCCCATTGTATAATTTTAGTTGTTTTGTCGAAAATCAGGTGTTCATAGGTGCGTGGATTAATATCAGGATTTTCAATTCGATTCCATTGGTCTACCTGTCTATTTTTATGCCAATACCAGGCTGTTTTCAGAACTATAGCTCTGTAGTAGAGCTTAAAGTCAGGAATGGTGATGCCTCCTGAAGTTCTTTTATTGTATAGGGTTGTTTTGGCTATCCTGGGTCTTTTGTTTTTCCATATAAAGTTGATTATTATCCTTTCAAGGTCGGTGAAGAATTGTGGTGGGATTTTAATGGGGATTGCATTGAATCTGTAGAGAGCAACATACAGCAAACCAACTGCCAACATCAAACTGAATGGAGAGAAACTTAAGACAATTCCTCTAAAATCAGGAACAAGACAAGGCTGTCCTCTCTCTCCATATCTCTTTAATATCATACTAGAAGTTCTAGCTAATGCTATAAGACAACAAAAGGAGATCCAGGGCATCCAAATTGGAAAGGAAGAAGTCAAACTGTCTCTATTTGCAGATGATATGATAGTTTACATAAGTGACCCAATAAACTCTACCAGGGAAATCCTACAGCTGATAAACACCTTCAGCAAACTAGCAGGATACAAGATAAACTAAAAAAAATCAGTAGCCCTATTTTTTTTAGACGACAAAGAGGCAGAGAAGAAATCAGAGAAACATCACCCTTTACAATAGCCACAAGCAACATAACGTATCTTGGTGTAATGCTTACCAAACAAGTAAAAGATCTATATAATAAGAACTTTGTGACTCTAAAGAAAGAAATTAAAGAAGATACCAGAAAATGGAAAGACCTACCATGCTCTTGGTTAGGTAGGATAAACATAGTAAAAATGGCAATCTAGGTGCATTCTTAAGAAGAGTTGGATTGAATTCACACCTTCATTCCCCAAAGAGTAGGGTTTCTTGTCCTCACCAAAGGGAATAACTAAGTGGTAGCTGTTAGAGTACAGGCTGTTAAAGTGAAATATATTTTACCCTTAGAGACGTTCTAAGTGTTCTGTATTAACATTGTTATGGGGGGGCCTTCCAAGTGTTTGCTGTAAAATTGTAAATAGAAACATATATTGGAAATAAAGTTAAGAAATAAAATTACCAATTCCAAGAGAAAGAACTTATGTTTTTAGAAAAGATTATTAGCACCTACTTGCAAATTCCAACATTCAGCTGTTGAGTTTGTAGCTGCCATGACTACATAGTCAGACTGCATTCCAATAACAAGTAGAAAGAGATAGAGATAAAGAGACATAGAGAGAGAAAAAGACAGAGATAAAATGAGAATGACCTTATAGACAATATTCTAATTATGTATTCAACAGAAAGAGATCATGAGCTTTTTTCTGAATTAGTTCAAAAAATGCCTCAATATAAGAAGGCCATTTCCCCAATAGTAGGACTGGAAATCTGTAATATATTAACTTTCCCCAAAGCAGATAATCAGTTCCTTGATTCTGCTCTTTTATCTTTTGTAAATTATGCATCAGTGCAATATTTCTCCGTGCATGAGTTTCAGATTGTTACTTATACAGATATAGCTGAATAAATGAGTAAATTACTCATAACATTTCTTCTTACTAGATAAGTTGACTGGATGCAGGTATAACTAGATTTGAGAGACTCCCTAAAGGGTGAGTAGCTATATGAGATAGTAATAATAATAATAATAATATTATTATTATTATTATTATTATTACTGTTGTTGCTATTTCTGGAAAGGTGCCAAAATATCACACTACAAATTAAAAGAATAATTTAAAAGCAAGAAGATCATTAAGTTAGATACATGCTTTGTCTGTGGCCTAGGGGAAATCTTCTATTTAAAATGAAAAAGACTTTAATTTTGTGTTTTTTCACTTATACACAACAGAAAGAATTTAATAAGCATGATAATCCTTCACATTGATGTAGCATATTTCACTTGAGAAAGTGATTTCCTATGAATTATTGAATTTCTCACAGATCAATGGACATTACATGTAATTTTACTTAACCATGGGTTCTAGCAATATCTCTTGTTAAGTACAATGTTGGAAAAATATTTTCATATCTGTCATTATCTGACTCTTCATTTATCTGCAGGTTTTAACATAGAACTTGTGTCCAGGGAAGTCTGTGGTCACCTCTACATCTAGTTCAAAGATTTTCTTATCTAATACTATAGAATACTGAACTAGATATTTTCTTGTTTCTGTGCTGAATTTACATAAAATACACACAAAAATATATATTAAAATGAGACAGACTTATTTACCATTAATATATCTCTAATTGTACAACCTGTGAAAACCTACTGAGTAAATTGATGACTGAAAAAATAAAAGCAAGAAAGAAATATGTACCAATATAAACACAGTTCTTGACTCTTGCAGACAGTTTTAAACAGGAGGCCAAATTGTCCTAAAATGAAAGAAATGGATTTTGGAGGACAAAATAAAGAAGAAGAGGTAGAATATAGAATTGTGGGAATTATATATGTAGGTACATCTCTCTGTTCTGCCATGTAAGACCATTATACAGTGTGGTCCAAAAAATGGCTACCTACAGGCTTTAAACTGTCATGTAGAAAGGCATAACACAGGAAAATGTTCTATAAGTGCTTCTATAAGAGAGCAAAGGGACAAACCTCATTAATAAAGATATACACACACACACACACATACTCACACACAGAAATACACACACACACACACACACACACACGTGACCATGTGTGCACCCACACAAACATGCACACACACACACAAGACTTTTGACAATGCTTTGATGAAAAAGGAAGATGATAATGTATTACAAATATAGTGTTGAAGAATCTTAATAATCACATAAAGAAAAAATGTGCTAATTCATAATATACCAAGTAAATTCAATATCAATTATAGTCTTAAATATAACATTTGAAACTAGTAGAAGAAAAGGCATGAAAATCACAGTGAAGCAGATGAGATCAATGGTTATTTTCAGAAATGAACTCAAATACATAAGCAAATAAAATTAGGATATCAAATAGAAAGGTGTCAAATAAAAGGTATCTGATAATCATAAGAAATCTCCTGATAGTAAAAGAGGGAATTTATAGGGAAGTTTTTGCAAATTGCATATATCATGAGATAGTGACACTGGAAATATAAGAGAAAATCACAATAGCAATAAAGCAGCTAATTTAAATGGAATAAAAGCAAAAATACATTTTCTAAAGATATATATATATATATATAAATGGTCAGCATATGTGTAACAAAATATTCACTCTCAGTAATCAACAGAATATTTCATAAAATCCATAATAAGGCATTATATCATTCATTATATTAAGCATGTGAGTGTGAAAATATAATGGAAGATGAAGCTGTAGAGAAAAAACTGGAGTTATTTTTTTAGTGTTGATGAGTCTAAAACTAGTGTAGCCATAATGAAAAGCAGTTTGAAAGTTCAGCCGAAACTAACAGCATAATAAGATTTAATTTAGTAATTTTGTTATTGGAAATACATCCAAATAAACTTAATTTATTAAAGAGATGTCTCTAAAATCACTATGACACAGTATTCAAGATAAGGAATATACTTACCAAAAATGATTGGACAAAGAAAAATGTGTCATATATTCAAACTGGAATACTGTTTAGTCACAAAGGAACTTCAAAATAAGTGAAGATGTCACTCATTAAAACACACCTACCAGTTCTTTTCATTCATTCATAAAATCTGTAAAGGTAGATGTGAAGGAAATAAATTATGGGTAGTAGAACTTGAAGATGAGGATTTGAATTGCAGTGATGTGTTCAAGCATAAACAAGTGCTACAAAGTATGCTAATCTCTTGAGACATTCGTTCATTTTTTTGTTATTATTTACCTCTTCTGTGTACTACAAGTTTTTGAAGAATAACCTAATTGTTCCTTTGAATTTCCTTGGTTTCTGTTTGTCTGAGCAGGACAAACAGAGCCATGCCAGCCCCAAATAACACACAGAGATATTGTATTAGATATAATGCTGTTGGCCTGTTACTAGAATTTCTTATTGGCTAGCTCTGTCTTAAATATTAACCCATTTCTATTAATCTGAGTGCTTCAACATGGTCTTGGCTTGCTCTCTCCGTCCTCCATGTTGAATATCCTTCTTATTCTCCCTCTCCTCCTAGTCTCCTATCCCTACCTATCTTGCTTTCCTATTTACCATCAGGGCTTTATTCATTAACCAATAAGAAAAACATATTTACAGAATGACATCTCTTATCAGTCTGTTGTTATGTTCCCCTTTTCATTCTGATTTTGTTAATTTGGATATTCTGTAGATGTATAGCACAGTAGTAGAACAATCGACTGTTATGTGCTTTTAAACAATAATTTAAAAATGAGTTTAAACTTAATATTATGTGTCAGTGACTCCTTTAAAGTAATTTCATAGCAGAACATGCACTTGAGTATAATATCAGAATTAGGAAAAATTGAAAATCCAGCTATCAGTGTTCTGACTGGAGTAACAAGATATATTGGTCTAAATAAAACATCAGAATTAAGATTATATTAAGTACAAACTGTGTCATTACTTAGGGTCCTTATAAAGGTTTGTATGCTGTGTAGAATCATTATACAACTATATTTCGTTGGTAGATAGCAGAATTTTTAGGAATGTGTAATGAATTGCACTGTGATGTTATTTCAAGAAAATGTCATTAGATGACAGTTTGAATTTTTATAAATGTAATATGTATTAACAGATCATGATTTTATATATAGAATACTGATGAATGTAATGCAATGTGGCACATGATTGAAATCAACATGATGATATCATCTCTCTATATACTTTCTTGTTAATAAAATATTGAAGGTTACTTTGCTATTACTTTTAAATGGATACTGACCATCTGTATATTCATTTAAAGGCACCAACACAAGATATAAATTGTTTGAAACACATCTATGATACTCAGTTTATGAAAATTAATTGTCCATTTGATTTTAGAATCCCAATTAGTTACATAGGGCAATAAAAGTTTTCAGTTTTTCTCAAAGTTATCAAATAGTTTTGGGCCAATATCATCATAGTAATAAAACTTCCAAGTCATATTACCGTATATAAATTTAACTGTAGCTGTTCGTGACAGTCGATGTATGTAAATGTTGACCAAATTAGTTTCTGTAACGATTTACGTTTATTTATTTTAATTTTTTATGTGTCTTGGCATATGTACCAATGTCTACCAGTGAAGGCCAGGGCACATGAATATTTTATGTATTTGAATAAATTGCACTTTTGCTATCCTAGGTTTCAAGACAAATAATAAAATGTGCATGGAGAAACAAATTTCTAATCAGAAAACCACACTATAATATTGACTACAATCTTCATTTATTTTCATTAATGATGCTAAGTATGTGTTATATATTTTTATAAACAACATATGAAGGAAAGGGGGACTTAAAAGGCTTTCTAAAATTCCAAACAATTGAGTTTCTAGTATTTTGAGATGAAATTCTACTGCTACAAAAATAGTACTTACTTTATTGAATTTAAAGGTGTGGTCAACTACAATGCTCATAAACATATTTTTGATTTTTATGTATTTTATATACATAGATTAAATATTATAAATAAAACATGTAATATATATATATGTACATATAGAATTTTACTTATATATTTTGGTCTGGTAGTGACAAATATATTAAAAATAGTCACAAGTTTTGTCAACAATTCAAATAAAATTATGACACATTTACTTTAATCAATTTAGTGATTTAAAAACTGAAGCACTCACTGTGGGAACTCTTACAAATTGTTCTTGGCAAAAAATACTCCTAAGTCCCCATGTCATTACTTGGGGGTGAAAAAATAAAGAAAGTCTACTATGAAAGACTTGCTATAGCCTGCAACAATTTTTATTGCATAATATGAATTGCATTATTCAAATAAATTTGAGAATTTTGAGGTCAAAATTTAAAATCTTTTAAGTAGTTCATTGAACATTTACAGTCCACTATTTTTTAACTGTGTATTAATAATTATGACTACCCTAGAATGTTAATTACTTGGTCATTGATTTCATTCAAGTAAAGAATATTTTTTATCAGTATCTTAATATTTCTCATTATATAATTAATTAAAATAGTTCATTTCCTTTTCTTATGAATTAGTTAATATTTTATGAGAGTTAAAATTTTGAATAGAATGTTTTATTTACTTTTCCAGTACATTGCATTTCAGTGCTATAAATATATCACCTTAATCAGGTGGTCAAATTTGTTACATGAAGAGGGTTCTAAAAGTTATTTCTAAGTGACTTGTACATTGGTTCATTACATAATTTATATCACAACATTTGTAACTAATATTAAATGTTGATAAGACAAAATACATACATAATTATATCAAATCATATAGTACTTATTTAGCTTACCTTTGACTTTAGAAGGCTTTTTTGTAGTTATTGAAAATATTTCAACGTCAAAATATACTTACTTCAATGTCCTTTATGAGATTTCTATAAATAGGGTCCCATATGTTATTCAATTAGAACTTTCCCTCTGAGAACACAAGCGATATTTTAGCAACAAGGTCTCCTTCTGTGCTATTAAGCCGAGCCATGACCATGAATATTCTTTTGATGTATCTAGCTGCTTATACCTTTCCATATGGTAATAATCAAGAAGTCAAAACTCCTTGATATTATTTCATTTTTTGAGGAAACTATCATACCTCCTAATTATATTAGAGAATGTATTGTATTATTCATATTGAATATGTATGCTTAGCATTCAAAGTGAGAGATAAGAGTCATTATAAAGAATAGAATCTTAAACTTTATGGATACATAGCTAGCAGCATTTTCCACTAGCTGTTTTGTTAGATACTATTAATAAATGGGTATTTCAAGGGCAGAGAAGAAAATACCAATATGGAACATCTGGAGATTCACAACTACATTGTAGTCTCTGGAGTCATCATAAGGGTGATTACTGTTAGTGCATTCTCATGAGTAATAGTAGTTCCTAACTACTTGAAATGTCTCATATAAATATGGTGCTATGCAATCACTACTAGCCTCAAACTTGTAATTATAGAGAATTGCTGTTTTAACTTACAGATATTTGCATATGTATTGTCATCAAAATTATTTAGAAATTTACAAACTCTAGAAAGAAAAACCCTGTCATCAGGAATAGAATTTGGAATTCTTAGAAAAGATGGCAGAAAACCAAAATAAGTTCTATAAGGAATATGTAGTGCCAAAAATACAATGTCATGGGAATATTCAACTTATAAAAGATTCACATAAGGTTAAAAAAATATTATATTTTCCCAGGATTTTAAGGGAGCATCAAAGGGTATTGGCAAAGTCCTATGACTACAATGGAGGATAACAAGAGAAAGTGGCAAAATCAGAGAGCTAAATGGTATGGTATTTTGGATGAGCTGATCTGTGTAGGAAAAATGATATTTCATGTTTTCACTGGTTAAAAAGAAATACAGCAAGTATCTTGCACAAATTCAGAAATTTGAGAATGATATATATATATATACACACATATATATATATTCTTATTTTACATATTGATCCTCATTCCCTCTCCCTCCCTCCTTCCCTCCCCACCATGTCCTCCTACCCCCATCCCATCCCATTCCCCCACAAATGACTTGACAGATTTTGATAACTCCCTACAGAGTATGTATTTTAAGGAAGTCACAGGAAAGGAATGTTTATTTTGAGAAAGGAGAAGCCTACATATTTCCTTCACAAGGGACTTTACCCATAGTCAATCAGTGAAAAGCTAGATAACATGGGTCTAGAAAGATTCCTGGAGTAAAGCACACAATTAGATGAATAGGATTATATCAATGTAAATATGTTCTTACATTTTTTATTCAGAAATTATGAAACTCAACTAAATAATGGATCATGCCATGAATATGAACTATAGTTCATATTACAATAGTCTTATTATGCAACCATGTGGAAAAAAGCTTAGTGAATATCTAAGTTGAGTCACTACAGATAACTTGAATGTTCATCAATGAAAACAAGCATTTGAGTGTCTTTTAAATTCTAGACTTATAAGCCACTGGCATCAAACTGATATTACTTTATATATATATATATTTTATATAATTTATTATTTTACATGTCGATCTCAGTTCCCTCTCCCTCCCTTGCTCTCTCCCTCTCTCCCTCACTTTTACCCTCTCTGCCCTCTCACATGCACCCTAACCTCGCTCCCCTCCCATTCCCCCACCCCAATTCCATACAGTTGGGGTCATGTAGATCTGACAGGTCATGTGGCGTAGAGACTAGGGCTTCTCTCCTCTCTCCAGGTTAAGGCAGTTATCCCTCCATGGGGGATGTGTTCACAACGTCCTTTTGTGCACCAGGGATACATCCTTGCTCCACTGTCTGAGGTCCCTTAGACTGCTCAGTCCTTCTGGCTGAGACCCATATTCAGCGGGGCATGAGTCAGTCCCCTGCTGGCTTCCCAGCTATCAGTCTGGTGGCCCATTAACTCCTCCTTGTTCAGGTATGGTGTCTCTATGTGTTTCTCCAGCCTGGTCTTGTCCTCTTCATCTGCATCTCTCAGTCGAAGGAAATATATATTTAACTTTGAAAGATTTATTAAGAAATATTAATATTGACTTGAGTAGGAAAGGGAAAAAAAGAAATTTGAAGAAGTCAATTATTTGCAAGGTCTAAGCATGGGAAAGAAGCCAACTAACACATATGCAAAGAGTTGGCTGGAGTGGTAGGATGAGGGAAAAGACAGGGTAAAAATTTTCTCTGATGAAGAATAAATTTAGAGAGACTACATGGAGAGTTTTTTTTTTCTAAACTAACATCCCTGATTAGATAAGAATCAATAGAGATTCTACCTTGCAGGTTTTTTTCTTTTTTAATAAGTAGTGGGTACACATATGTATTTATTGTTGAGTCATTCAAATATCCTTTAAAATATTTTTCCTAGCAAGACAAAAGTTTTGTGATGTTGGAGATATTATATTTAATTCCTATACAGAAATTGACCCTTATCCACTTCTAAATACCATAAATGCTTTGTAAATATTCTTTTACAATATTTGTACAATATTAGTATCATTCTAAAAATGAATTCAAACTCATTTTATTGCTCAAAATTGAGGTATGATATTCACAAAAAGTTATGGAAAATACTTAAATATATATATTAAAAATGTAAATTAATAGAATCAACCTAGATGCCCCTCAACTGAAGAATGGATGGAGAAAGTATGGTAAATTTACATAATGGAGTACTTCTCAGCCAAAAATCAATGACATCTTAAAATTCTCAGGCAATGGATATAACTAGATGAAACCATCCTGAGTGAGGTACCAAGACACAGAAAGAATAACATGGTATGTACTCATTCATAAATGGATATTGGACATTGAACAAAGGGTATCTAGCCTTCAATCCACAATCCCAGAGAAGCTAGCAAGCAAGGAGAACCCCAAGATAGACATACATAGAACCCCCTGAGTAGGGGAAAGAGATAAGATTTCTTGAGTAAAATAGGAGTATGGGGGTGAGGGAGTAGGATAAAGAGGAGGGTGGATAGGGAAGGGGAAAAGAACATGTGAGGGCACTGGGATTGGAATGTAAAATAAGGTTATTTACAATTTAAATAAAAAACATTGAGAAAAGGAAAAAGAAAGCAAGCAAGCAAACAAACAGAAATTTGCAGCTAAACTCTGCCTGCATTCTTTAAGTGAATGACTCCTGTAGCCAAATTGATAAACATTTCAGTGATATGTTAAAGTAGAATAGTAGAGAGTATGGGAAGATAAATCAGAAAGAATTAAAATGAAAGAAATATATACCATCTATCTATCTATCTATCTACCTATTTATCTATCTACCTAGTATATATCTATAAGAGGGTATAAGAAAGAAAGAGAGAATATCAAATATATTCCTCAACTTAATGGATTACATCCAATACATTCATTGAATGGATAGGAGACAGCTCTGATATTCCCAATGACTGGAAATTTTTAGTTTTCTGAATCTTAGTAATACAATTTTAAATTTTGTCTCTATGAGAACCAGAATTATCTGAAATTTATTTCTTCATAACAATCTTTATTTTTCCTATAGATATTTCCTATAGATATATACTTATGAGTGTTTTACCATTCTAAAAGAAGAATCACCACAAATCACTACAAATGTCACTTTTTCCATGCATCACTTTGTTGAAATATATTTTAATGCACTGTGAAACTGAGACCTGAGACCTGTATTAAAAAAAATCAGTCTTGAGTCAGGGGGCAGCACCAGCAACTAGTTAATAGGAATTATCCCTGGAGAGTCCACAGGAGACAGGAAAACAGAGAGACATATAGGAAGGAGAAAGGAGAGACTTTGAATTTCCAGGTCTTTTTGGCTTAGAATGTCTGGAAAGAAGATCTCTTGCTGTGTCACCAGCCAAAAAGAAAGTTCAGTTGGTTGCCCCCTTGGCTTCTCTGAGATATCATGTTTTCAACTCTAACATTTGATTCCTGAATGATAGGAACCTAGTTAACAATTGCATTTAACTGTAGCAAGCTGAGCCAGTGATGGCAGTATCAGAAACCACACTGGGCTGAGTCCTAAGAAACAGGTAACTCACTGTAGGCATGGGGCCAGAGATGCTGCTTAAAATAAAAGTAGATTTAGGTGAAACAGTTAAGCCCATGGAAATTCAACATTTGGTGGTCCATCATGTGGCATAATCATATGACCAAAGAAGCCATGCCAGCTGGTGCTGCCAGAGTCAACTTCCACCTTCAAAAAGCATTGTTCTAGTTGCCAATGCTGCTCTCAGCAACTCCAGAGTGCTTGCATTGGGAATTGCAGAAGAAGGAATCTTGAGCTTGCTACTGATGTCACTGCTTCAGAACATAAGAAGTCAGAAAATCTGGCGAGACCCCAAGAAAATTATTAAGGACAGAGTTAAGTATTATTAAAAAGAAAAGTCTTTCCCACATTAGAATAAGAATATCAAAATGCAGGAAATTAGTGCTCTGTGTAGTACTACTATGGCTGGCTTGAAAAATGAAAATAAATAAATGAAAACATAGCCTAGTTTAGCTGGGGTGGCCATAATGTCAATTGTAATTACTATCAGTTTGGTAATTCATATTTTATCCTTAAAATGTGGTTAAAAAACTTCCAGATATAAAAATTTGACTGATAAAATGCAAGCCTTAGAGAGACTTACTCCTGATAAGATATAAGCCTTGGAAAAACTTACTAATTAAGAAAATTTGCCTGATAATATACAAGTCTTAGAAGGAATTAGTATTGATAAGATACAAGATTTAGTAAGTCTTACTATTCTTAATGTACAAGCTTTAGAAAGACTTACTAATGAAAATAAGAAGAATTGATAAGAAACAAGGATTAGAAAGACCTAATAATAAAAATAAAAATATTCAGACAGAGGAACTCAGACAAGACTCTACCACACATGATGAAACTGAAGAGGAGCAGCCCAAGGCTATTAGAAAAAAAATCTTAGTTTATCCAGTAACTGTACAAGAATGACCTGCAGATGATAGGTACCCCTTCATTTAACACAGAAGTTAAATGGAAATCCTAGAGAAATATTTGATTTGAGGAGATTAAGGAAGTAGTAATTTCATATGATATGCATTGACCATATATGAAACAGACATTAAATTTATAGCAAACTCAGAATAGAATCATCTCCCAAGACTGGCAAGACTTAGATGCAGCAATAATAAAAGCTGGTCCTCAGTTACAATGGAGAATATTGTGGACAGAGGAAAGTGGTATCATAGAAAAGTGAAATAGGGCTAGAAGCATTAATGATGAAGGCCAAATTGCTGAGATGAAAGACCAGTGTGAATTTGATGATCACACCTTGGCCACATATCATTTAGGATCCTTAAATTCTTTGAACAAGGTTGAAGAATCTGGAAAGCAGTCATTGTCATTTATTAAAATTATAGAAGGCCCCAAAATTATTTACTGATTTTTTTTTCAAAGACTGATTTCTGCTTTAAATAGAATAGTACGAGTCCAGATGTCAGAAAAATATTAATTGAATCTTTGGCTTTTGAAAATGCTAATGGAAAAGCATGATTAGGCCTTTTGTGGAGTGTCAGGGGGATGGGATGGGAGGGAGAGGGAGCTTAGATCAATATAAAAAATAAGAAAAAATAATTTAAAAACTTCAGAGAAGGAAAAAAAAGATTGGCACCAATAGATAAATGAATTGGTCATACAACTGATATTGGATCTCATGCATATGATGCTGTTTCCATGGAGAAGTAATTTCTAGAAATTAGGCCTCAATATCAAATATGGTGCAATAATTTTATGCCACCATCATAGACACTCATCCACAGAGCAATTAAATACCTGTTTTTATGAACTACATTGTTCTGGATGTGATCAAGAACAGAACACTTTAGTAGATAAAACAGAAATTCCAGGAGAGACAAAATCAAAAGTGTCAAACTGTTATAAAAGGTCAATGCCAAAATTAAAATTAAAATAAGTAACATTGAAATTGTAGGTTTTTTGAACACAGTCTCATATATAGCAATAATTTTACCAAAACCTTGGTTCCTAGGTTGTCCTCTTCAGGTGGTAAATATTCAACTTCTAGAGATTAGAACTTAGTGTTTGATAAAACACATTACAAGATGTGTCTGGTATATAGCAACAGAAGAACAGTTTGGAAAATCATACATGGTTGACATACCAATGCATTTATGGGGACATGATTTGTTTGAACAGGAGAAAAGAGGGATTAACTTTCCACCAATCTTAGAAGCAAAACCTAAAATAAAGAACACTTCTAAAAAAAAATAATAGAATAAGATATTATCAAGAACTATCAGAGATTATTCAGTTTGTATATAAGCAGTACAAACCAGATGTTGATCTTTAAAAGGTATTAACAGTCTCAAATTTAAAAGGGTTAACTGACACAGTCCACTCTACTTTGGAGACTTCTCTGAGCAAGTCTGAACAAAAGAGACCTGCCTATCCACACAGGACCACCCTTAATTTCCACCTGCTGACACCACCTCCAGTACGCTGCTGGAGTCACGGCCCCCTCCCAAAGATCCACCTATCTCTGCGGATCCACTCTGAGTTCCTGCCAGCAAGATCCTTCAACCCTAAAGCAGGGCCTCTGCTAAAGAAAGAGGCCTCAGCTGGAGAGTCCCAGTTTCCAGTGAGATCAGACTATCGTTCAGTAACTTCCCTAGTTTCAGCTCAGCCTGTGTCCTCCTCTGCCAGCCACTGGCTAGAGCCATTGGCTAGTGGCATCTTCTACTGGATCCTCAGCCCTTACCCCATCCCTGGTTCCCTGTCTACTGAGAGACCTCCTATAGAGCTTGGACCACACAGAGCTACAGATATTGAATCTCTGACCCACAAAAGCCTACTGGGGAAGTACCATAGAGAGAGGGGGAGACCACACCAACACCTACTGGAAGAAGCTATGGGAAGACAGCAATACAAGAAAACACCTAACAACAGAAAGATAAGCATGACACCACCAGCATCTAGGGAATCTACACCAACTAGAACGGAACACAACAACAAATCAGAGGAAGCAGAAGGGAACGACTTAAAAATTTCTGTCATAAAAATGATAGAGGCCCTCAAGGAAGATGTGAGAAAATCCCTTAAAGAAATGGAAGAAAAAACAAACAAAAAGGTGGAAGAAATGAACAAATTCCTTAAGGAAAGAAAAGAAAAAACAGAAAGCCAAGAAAAAACAATTAAGCAGATGAAGGAAATAGTTCAAGACTTGAAAACGGAAATAGAGAAAATAAAGGCAACACAAACTGAAAAAATGCTGAAATAGAAAAACTGGGCAAAAGTCAGGCATTACAGAAGCAAGCATAAACAAAAGAATTCAAGAAATCGAAGAGAGAATTTCAGGCACAGAAGATAAACTAGAAGAAATAGATTCATCGACCAACAAGATCATAAATCCAACAAAGCCTTAACAAAAAACATCCAGGAAATGTGGGACACCATGAAAAGGCCAACCCTAAGAATAATAGGTATAGAGGAAGATGAGTAAGCCCAGCTCAAAGGTGAAGAAAACATATTCAACAAAATCATCGAGGAAAACTTTCCAAATCTGGAAAAGGACATGCCCATGAAAGGACAAGAAGAATACTGAACACCAAATAGGCTGGATCAAAGAAAAAAGACCCCTCAATATATAATAATCAGAACACCTAGCATATAGAATAAAGAAAGAATATTATGAGCAGCAAAGGAAAAATGAAGGTAACATATAAAGAGAGACCTATGAAAATTACACCTGACTTCCCCATGGAAATCCTCAAGGCCAGAAGATCCTGGATAGATGTTCTACAAGTATTAAGAGAATACGGATGCCAGCCTAGGATACTATATCCAGCAAAACTCTTAATCATTATAGATGGAGAAAAGAAGATATTTAATGACAAGCAAGATTTTCCCAATATGTATCTACAAATAAAGTCCTACAGAAAATATTGGAAGGAAAACTCCAACACAAGGAAGGTAACTAGGCCCACAAAAATGTAGGCAACAGATAATCCAACTAAACGAGAAACCAAGGGCGAAGCACAACTAATATATTCACAATACCACGGTCAACAACAAACCTAAATCAAACAAGCATCAACAATCAATGGTCCTTACTCACCCTCAACGTTAATGGTCTTAACTCACCTATAAAAAGACACAGGCTAACAGTATGGAAGACAGAATCCATCCTTCTGCTGCATACAAGAAACACATCTAAGCTTCAAAGATAGATATTACCTCAGGGTAAAGGGTTGGGAAAAGATATTCCAATCAAATGGAACTAAAAAACAAGCAGGCATGGCTATCCTAATATCTAACAAGTTAGACTTAATCCAAAATTAATCAAAAGAGCTGAATACGGTCATTTCATATTCATCGCAGGAGAAATACGTCAACACAAAGTCTCAGTTCTTAACATCTATGCCCCTAATACAAAGGCACCCACATTCGTAAAAAAACACTACTAAAAATCAATGCTCATATAAAACCTCACACACTTATAGTGGGAGACTTCAAGACACCACTCTCAACACTAGACAGGTCCACCAATTAGAAACTCAACAAAGATACTTTATGTTGCTTGTGGCTATTGTAAAGGGTGATGTTTCTCTGATTTCTTTCTCTGCCTCTTTGTCGTCTGAAAAAAATAGGGCTACTGATTTTTTTTTTTTTTTTGTGTTTATCTTGTATCCTGATAGTTTGCTGAAGGTGTTTATCAGCTGTAGGAGTTCCCTGGTAGAGTTTATTGGGTCGCTTATGTAAACTATCATATCATCTGCAAATAGAGACAGTTTGACTTCTTCCTTTCCAATTTGGATCCCCTTGATCTTCTTTGTTGTCTTATACCATTAGCTAGAACTTCTAGTATGATATTGAAGAGATATGGAGAGGGAGGACAGCCTTGTCTTGTTCCTGATTGTAGAGGAATTGGCTTAAGTTTCTCTGCATTCAGTTTGATGTTGGCAGTTTGTTTGCTGTATATTGCTCTTATTATGTTTAGGTATGTTCCTGTTATCCCTGACCTCTCCAATACTTTTATCATGAAATGGTGTTGAATTTTGTTGAAGGCTTTTTCTGCATCTAGGGAGATAATCATAATGTTTTTTTTTTTTCTTTTTCTGTTTGTTTATATAGTGAACCATGTTGATAGATTTTCATATGTTAAACCATCCCTGCATTCCAGGTATGAAGCCTACTTGGTCATGGTGGATGATTTCTCTTGGTGTAACACTTACCAAACAAGTAAAAGACCTATATAATAAGAACTTTGTGACTCTAAAGAAAGAAATTAAAGAAGATACCAGAAAATGGAAAGATCTCCCATGCTCTTGGTTAGGAACCTTCTCTAAAATCGACCACATACTAGGTGGCATAACAAACCTCAACAGATACAAGAGAATAGAAATAGTCCCCTGTACCTTGTCAGACCACCATGCTTTAAAATTGGAATTCAACATCAACACAAATAGCAGAAAACCTGCAAACTCATGGAAACTGAACAATCTGCAATTTCACCACCCCTGTGTCAAAGGAGAAATAAAGGAAGAAATTAAGGACTTTCTGATATTCAATGAGAATGAGGACACAACATACTCAAACTCATGGGACACCTTGAAAGCATTGCTACGAGGGAAGTTCATTGCACTAAGTGCCCATATGAAGAAAACAGAGGATAGTCACATAAGAGAATTAACAGGACAACTGAAAGCTATTGAACAGAGAGAAGTGAACTCACCCCATAGGAGTAGATGCAAGGAAATAATCAACTTGAGGGCTGAAATCAACAAAATTGAAACCAGGAAAACAATAAAAAAAAAAAAAAAAAACAAAAAAAAAAAACATTGCAACGAAGAGTTTGTTTCTTGAGAAAATGAACAAGATAAACAAACCTTTATCCAAATTAATGAAAAAGCAGAGAGAGAACATGAAAATTAACAAAATCAGGAACAAAAAGGGGAACATAACAATGGACACAGAGGAAATCCAGACAATTTTCAGGTCATACTTTGAAAATCTGTATTCCACAAAAATTGAAAATTCAAAGGAAATGGACAAATTTCGGGATAACTATCACTTACCTAACCTTAAATCAAGATCAGACAAACAACTTAAATAGACCTATAACTGGCAGTGAAATAGAAACAGTCTTTGAAAGACTTGCCACCAAAAAAAAGTCCAGGGCCAGATGGATTCAGTGCAGAATACTACCAGACATTCAAGGAAGAACTAATACCACTACTCCTTAAACAGTTCCTTAAGATAGAAACAGTAGGTTCATTGCCAAACTCTTTTTATGATGCCACAATAACTTTGGTACCCAAGCCTCACAAAGACACAACTAAGAAAGAAAACTACAGACTAATATCCCTGATGAACATCGATGCACAAATACTCAACAAAATACTGGCAAACCAAATTCAAGAATACATCAGAGAAGTCATCCACCATGCCAAGTAGGCTACATACCTGGAATGCAGGGATGGTTTAACATATGAAAATCTATCAACATGGTTCACTATATAAACAAACAGAAAAAGAAAAATCATATGATTATCTCCCTAGATGCTGAAAAAGCCTTTGACAAAATTTGACACCCTTTCATAATAAAGGTCTTGGAGAGGTCAGGGATAACAGGGACATACCTAAACATGTTAAGCAATATACAGCAAACCAAAGGCCAAAAATGCCTTTTGGAGACAGGAGCAAACACCCATACATAAACCCTGAGTCGAACTAAAACCCAGATGTAGATGGAGAGGACAAGACTTGGTGGCAGAAACACATAGAGACAGCTTACCTGAACAAGGAGGAGCTAAAGGCCCTCCAGACTGATAGCTTGGAAGCCAGCAGGGGACTAACTCAGGCCCCCTTGAATATGGGTCTCAGCCAGAAGGACTGAGCAGTCTAAGGGACCTCAGACAGTGGAGCCAGGATGTATCTCTGGTGCACAAAAGGACCTTGCGAACACATCCCCCATGGAGGGATAACTGCCTTAATCTAGGGACAGGAGAGAAGCCCTAGTACCTACTTCACCTGACCTTTGAGACCTACATGACCCCAACTGGATGGCATTCCCCTACATATGGAATTGGGGTGGGGCGATGAGATGGGAGTGTGTTTAGGGTGCATGTGAGAGGGCAAATAGGGTAAAAGGGAACGAAGGAGGGAAGGAAGGAGAGAGGGAGGGAGGAATCGAGGGAGGGAGGGAGGGAGGGAGGGAGGGAGGGAGAGAGGGAGTGGGAACTGGCATCGACATGTAAAATAATAAGTTAAATATCAGCAGGAAGTAGTTTGGAAAGAACGAAGTCCAAATTCCCAAATATTGTGTATAAATGTTTGTTTTCATTTAATTGGACTTTGTTATATAAAATAAAATAATAAAATAAAAAAAAAAGAAAAATAAATAAAGAAATAAAATGTTTTGACTCCAAAATTTAAGTTCAAGGACAAGTTACTGGGAAAAAGGATTTCTATTTTTGTTTCCACAGAAAATGAAAAGTTGTATATTCCTTCCAGACTAATGTGGTTTGATCTAGCCAGACCACCTGAAACAGAGTACCAGGTGATCCTACATTCAATACAGCTGAAGAAAGCAGCCTTACAGAATATAGCCATGATTTCTAAATATTCTTGAATCCCATGATAGCGCCCCTAACCAGCAGGAAGTAGTTTGGAAAGAACGAAGCCCAAATTCCCAAATTTTGTCTATAAATGTTTGTTTTCATTTAAATGTACTTGGTTATATGAAATAAATAAATAAATAAATAAATAAATAAAGAATTGTTAACTGACAGCCTGTGTAGTGGAGCAATGGTTTTTGACATCAGGAAAATTACAGGCACAAGAACAGCTATTTTTAAGTGCTATTAAATTCTCAAGATAATGAATAATAAGTCAATTGTTGGAATTCTCCTTTATTACTGTTAAGAAATCTGCAAAATGGAGAATGGTAAGGGATCTGAGTGGTGTAAATAAGGTTATTAAGCCATGGGCTCTGTACATCTAGCAATTCCCTTGCCTTCTTAATTACCCAGAGGTTGAACTACTACCGTGATTGGTTTTAAAAGACTGCTTTTTTAAAATATAAATTTACAAGAACAGGATAGAGAAAATTTGCCTTTGTAGTGCCTAATTTTCACAATTCCTGCCCATTAAATGGTATCAGTGAAAAGATGTTGTATAAGAAATAGTTACACAGCCCCAACTTGTCTCAATATTTTATATAAAAGCCATTATAAAGAATTTTTAAACAATTTCCTCAATCTAGGATTTACCATTACATGCATAACATCTTAATAATGATTCAAATGCAGCTCCTTAGGGAAAAAATATGTTTTATTTTCTTGGGGATGCATTAGGCTCAGAATCTTTTATCTGCTTAAGAATGATTTATCATGTTTATCATACAAGGAGCATATCTATTGTTGGTCATAATAGTAATTTACGTATCAATATCCACTTTTTAAAAAAATATAAGGTCCATGCATTATTAATACTGTTACTTTAAGATTTTTTTCCCTTTTTAATCCTTTTAAAACCCATCATTTATTTATATTCTAAACAAGTTGTGTTTTGGGACTATCAGAAATTTTTATATAGATAGAGGTAAACGAAAACACGTGATATTTGAATCTCCTTGGACATTGTTTTAACTTTCAAGAACAAGACAAAGGTCAGGAGAAGTCTTTGATTACTCTATCTGTTCATTTACTAAAATGTCCACATTATTGAAATTTATTGAGATGATACAACTACTAGAATCATGAAACATTTATAGAGAATACAAAAGAGTAGCCTTGTCATTGGTGACAATAAAAGTTTGTTACTCCTTATATTTGCCCACTTAAAATACACATAAACTAGTAAATGCAATTATAATTCAAGAATGAAACTGATAAAAAATGTAAAGGTCTTTCATTAACCTTTATTTTACTTTTAAGAGGCTTTTAGCTTGTTGACACTGAGGATTAATAGGCACAATGTGATGCCTGTGCTTTACTTTTCCATGCCAGATGTAACTAGAGTATATATATCCAGAAGGAGCTTCAAGAGAGAAGCACAAATATAAAACTAAATTTAAAACTAAAAAGAAAATACATGATGTGAATTTTAGATCCTTTTACTTTCAGAGATATTGTAATTATAAGCATGAATATATTTACATCCAAATACATAGACACATACACAAAGCACAAGTTTAGTCAGAAATAGAAAGAAAAAATTGCAATCAGATTTTTAAAACAATTATTGAAAATATTTCTTAAAACATCTTATTTTAATATTAATAAAGGTAAACCATAGTGGAGGCATGTTCAAAAAAGAACTTATTCCTGTCTTTTAGTAAAATACTTTTTAGATTTAAAGGCCAATATCCAATAATATCTACTACAAAATCCAAAGAACTGAAACATGGGATGAAAATACAAAAAGAATCACAAAAGTTTACAATAGCTTTAAAACCCTCCCTAGAATACTTAGACAGCAAATAGCTTCTGGAGAGATGTTTGTATTTATTTCTTTGTTGTTCAATCATCTGTTTCATAATTCAGTATTGCAAAGGTTCTCAATGTTGACAATTTATCTGAAAAGCAAATGATTTGGTTCCTAATTTCACAATTATCAAATTAATAACATATTTTCTTTTTGTAAGAATATTTTGTAGTTTATTGTAAACTAATGAGTTGTCAAATTAACTCATTTATTCTTGTTAAACTACAGAAGGAAAAATGTTTGGGGGACACTTATTACATGCCAAATAATGAACTGTTTGTCTTACAAATGTTTAACCCAGACAAGTCCATAGTTATCTTTCTCTATTTAAATAACTGGCTTGGCATCAGAATTACACCTGCTTTTAAACCAATACATTGAGCCTGGTATTATAATGCATAATTATAAGGAAAGATATGACAGAATCAGTATGTTGAAGATTTTTTATTAAAGAAATTATAAAATAGGAAAGGATTTACATAAGTTTTAAATACATAATGATTCATTCAAACTTGTTCCATTCTTGATTAACACTACAACTAAAATAGCCAAAAGGAAATAAAAACAATTAACATTCATAACCATAATGAAGAATTCTTTATAGCTTTATATAGTGAATTAAGTCAATCACAGAAGGAACTATTACTTGAATTTATGCAATTTAAGTTTTAAAAAGGCAGATAATTCACAATTTGGTGATTACAATTCACTGGTAATTATTAGCTCCTCTTACATAAGAAGCAAGAAAAAATATAAAAAATATATTTTAGAAAATATCATCAATACAAATACACAATTTGCAGAAAATTAGGATTCTAGATTAATCATCTTCCTAAAATTTTTGAATTTAATTACTAATTTGAAATGCAATGTTCTTCTCATGTATTTCATTTCATCATAGGCTAATATATTAAGATACATAAATATAATCTTCTGAATTCATTAGCCTCAAATGAAAAATCTTCTGTTACTTTACAACCAGTTCAAAATATAAACATTATAACCTCTATCCTACACTTAGCTAACAGACTTAACCTAAGAAGTAATTAATATAAATCTATAGAAACATTCATATCTGTATATAATAGTTTTTATATTTAATAGTAAAAATAGAATTGCCTGGACAAATATAATTATAAATTTTAATTTTCCCCACAATAAGATTTTTATTCAAAGTAATTTAAACAAACCCAACCATACATTTAATGCATCACTCTAACTACAAGTGATGAACTATGGAGCATTGCTTAGGCTTTTGCCAACTTGACATGCTATCTGGAAAGGGAAATGTCAGTTGTGAAAAATGTAACATTAACTTGAGCCTATAAGAAAATTGGAGTAGCATTTTCTTGGTTAGTGTGTGATGCAGGGTGGGAGGGCCCAGCCCATTGTAGTGGTACAAACCACTACAATGTGATTATACTTAGTTGTACATGTAAGCAGTTGGTACACTATACCCTTGATTCTACTTCAGTCCCTGCCTCCAGAGTTACAACCTTCTAGTTCTAGAAGTACTATCCATGATTTCTTTCCGTGATAGAATATGCCCTGAGAACTATAAATTGAAACAAACCCTTTCTTCTCCAAGTTCATTTGGATTATGTTCTTTTTTTACAGCAAAGAAACCCTAACTAGGACAGATAATGACATTAAATATATATGTTGAACATGACACTAATTGTCCATATATTACAAATGTTTTAAATTTTTTTTGGTATATTTCATATTGCTTACACAATTAAAATTATTCTCTCTATATTCTAAATTTTAGGAGAATCTTAATTTAAACATGTAATTATATGAAATGTTGAATGCTTCATCTTTTTTATTTTATTTTTTCTTGGAAACCAGCATACAACCTACCTAGACCCCCTGAATGTCTGTGTTATTTAAGGAGGACTAGACAGTCTATGGGTCCTCTGGTAATGGATCAACATTCACCGCTAGTATACAAATGGACACTGGGAGCCCACTTCCTCACCCTAGACACATGGGGGAGGGTCTAGGCCCTCCTGAAAATGATATGACAGACCTGGAAGACTCCCAATGGAAGGTATCATCCTCCCTCGGGAACAGAAAGGAGATGGGATAGGGGTTGGTTGGGGAGACAGGGGAGGAGAGGAGGGTGCAAGAACTAAGAATGACATGTATAACAACCTTGTTTGAAATTTAAATTAAAAAATTATCAATAAAAGAATGCTACATCTTAAAATTAGAAATCATAACAAGATCCTTTAGAAGTCTTTCCTATAAGTTCATCCCATCAAAATAAATTATTTTAACATTATTCTTTATGGTAAAAATATTTATACATTAATATATAAAAGTCACAATGGAGAGAGCTCTGGGGTAAGTATGAAATGTTTACTAATTGGAATAAAAATTTATGATATAAGATTAACTTTCTCTCTATTTTCCAAAATGAAAATAGTATCATTATATCCTAGAAATTATGTATAAAATGACAAACAGTCACATGGGAGATCATTTAATAGCAAATTGCCACATCCCCATATAAGACCAATAATAGAATTATTGAGCAATTATGCAGTCACTGACACTGTAATGTTTTTTACTCTGACAGTCAACCCTGGTTACAGAAAGTGGTGTAAACTTTCTCAGTGTTTCATTTAAATACAGGATGGGAGAGCAAAGCTCCTCAATTCTATGATCTAACTTTCCAGTCTGTATAGAAACCACCAGAAATATAATGAATCCAGTCTTTTAGATGCTTGCTTCATCACACCACTCATCTAAGAATTTGGAGTGTTTTCTCTTACTAGGAATGCAGCAATAAGATTTTGCTCATTGAAGGAAAATATTTTACACATGTAATATATTTACTACATAAAACCTTATAACTCAATGCACAGTATGAAGTTTTAAAAGACACTGAGTATTTCTAAATCCAAAAATCACAAAATAGGTAATAAATATTCATTTCTTTTAAAGGTATGCTAAGATTGTTAAGTATGCACTGATGCAGGCCTTTATAAATATGTTGAAGTCCGTGCTTCACAGATTGCAATTGCCTGTGTTTCTGTATGTAGGATGTGTTCTTTTCTTTATTTTTTCAAAAGTGAGGCTTTAGTTAGAATTGATTTCAGTGTAAACTTTACACCTGAGAATAATTGGTACATAAATGTTAGTATTAGATTCAGATGCTTTTTATTTAAGATGAGTTCTGTCTTGTAGTATTTTATAGCATATCACACATTATTACATAATACTTGATCTATATAGTTTTAAATATAATTAACTATATAATTCATTAAGTATGAATTATGTATTTTGAATTTTTGTCTTTGTTTGGGGATTTTTATTTATTTTTGATGTTGGTTCTCCTGTAACCTAGTCTATACTCTAATCCCCTATGGAGCTATGAATGAGTTTAAATATTCCTGTTTCCACTTTCAAAGTACTGGGATTAAAGATGTGTAGCCATGCCTGTTGTGATATCTCGCATGTACAAATAAAGCCTGTCTGAAGATCAGAAAATGGAACTTGCCACTAAATAACCATAGAGGACTGGAGGTGTGTCCCTTTAGTCTAAAAGAAGGCTGGATTACAGCAATGGATTCAAAATAAAAGGTTCTAGATAGGAGGAGGGAAGGAGCAGAGAGTCAGCTGAAGCTGGCTTGACAGTAATTTCATAGCATCTGGTGGCTTTCTCAGGGCCAGACTAGAGCCCTTGTGGGTTGATTTGCTCCTGCCTTGCTGTAAATGTTCTGGCCACATGGGCATCTAAATGTAAGAAGGAGTTCTTAATTGAATTAAATAATAAATATCTGGAAATAGATATAGAGGAAAATGCTGAGATATAAGAGAGAAGGAGCAAACCACTGTCATATCTTATCTCCTCATCTTCTCAGAAGACCCAAGAGTCATTTCCTGTTTCTTCCTGCTTATATCCTCTTTCTGCCCAGCATATCACTTCCTGTCTGTGCCCCCAGCCACCTCACTTCCCATCTGTCTGTACAGACCTCAAGACCTCTATGGTTAGCTAGTGGCAAGCTCCATCTTTTTATTTTCAGATATGCTCTATTTGTATAAGCAAGGTATCATTAATCATGCCCAACATAATTTGTAAATTACTCTGTGATATATTCCAGTATTTAGCAAATTTCTGGTAAATAAAAGTAATACCCTTTTCATTAATTTATTGATATATTGGGTACCTTGAGAAATAATACATCTAAAATTTGGTGAGATGTTGTATTGCATTATGGAAAAATATTAGCTAATTGATTTTGATCCTGAATATGAAGCTTAAATGAAGCAAACTTAAGTTGATGGGTGAATGACTTACGTTTTGATTCTTTTAATCCCATCTACCTTACCCTTCTCTCTCTGTCTCTGTGGTCTTTCTTTCTTCCTTCCTTCCTTTCTTTCTTTCTTTCCTTGGTCTTTATTTCTTTATCCTTGGGATTATATCCCAGGGGAAGGTGTTTAGATTCAAGGCATGTGGGCCCATAGCCAACACTATGCTAGATCTCCATGGTTACCTTTTGGAAAACTATAATCAAATTTGACATTTTTCTGATTCTTCTTCAAAATCAGAGTCTTTCAACTGTGTTTAGAGCAAGAGGACTATAAGGAACTGGTCTTGCACTCCAACAGAATCACAAGTCCAGATAAATAGTTTCTATTGACTTGCATAATTATCCCAAAGAACTAAGGAATGGATGCTGTAGTTTGAATCTTAAATGATTTCCTCTCAAGTCTATATATCTAGAGTTGTACCTTCAGCTTGCTGTTACTAACAATGAGAAGGTATTTTAAATGGTGAACACAGCCCGAATTCTCAATGAGATCAGGGCCAGCATGAATAAGAACAGAAGAACTTTCAATGTTTGATGTGCAACCTGCACAATAAGCTCCACAATGGAATAAGGCAACAACTAATAAAACTCTCTGCAATGTACCACATGGCTTCCATAGCCTATTACAAGGCTCATTGATGTCAAGTACACAAAGATGCACAAATATGTATGAACCTCTTTGAATCAACAGTACTAGTAGATTTTCATTTTGTTCATTTTCTTGTTAAAGATATAGTTGTGTACAAAATTAAAATACTTAGAAAATTCAAATATGTGTGTGATATATTGCTTAATTCTCTTTTGTTACCTTGGTCTATATAAAACTTCAAAAATAAAGGGTATTTGTGTTCATGAATACATTTACTCACAGACACATTGGAAAGTAGGGATATAAAAACTGAATTACTAAACTTTTAAATTTAAATGTATGCAGTACAAAAGAAGATCAAGTTACCTGAAAGAAGGCAAAAATCCATTATGTCAACAAATTCAGTAGAAGCTGTGGGTAGCTGAGAAACCCAGATAACTTGATAGTCATAAACCACTCAAGAATTCTTCAGCACAGTTTATCTTGATTCAAGGGATTTATATTTAGCCAAATACATCCATTTCTTCAGGGTTAGTATGACCCTGATCTCTACTTTGGCTATATACACAAATCATTCTTCATATCGCATTTCATTGTGGGAAACTAATTTGTTCATAAAAACAGTAAGGCACACATGTTCATAAATCAACTGTTCATTTACTGCCAAAATATAATATATTTTGTTATATATTGTGCTAACACATGCTCAAGGCACAAAAAACAATTTTAAAAATTGGTTTCAACAAAGCCCAATATTTTATTCATGAATACCATACAGAGAACTGCATATAAGAAGGTAAAGGTTTAGATGACCTTCTCTTTGACTCAGATTTCCAGATCAGAGAAATGTTGGATGTTAAAATACACTTATGTGGGACCAACAATTATTCTTTTGGTAGGAATGGGAGTAGGAGGATTCAGAATGTACTTCTTTGAAAATTTTAAAGGGTTGAAAATAAAAGCTTTTACTACATAGCTGGCAAGGTAGTAAGAAGAATAATTTTGAAAAGGTAAAGAAAATGTTGAGGTTAGGTAAGTTGGCAAATATGGACCCTGGAATTTATATCAAAACATATTTTAATGAATTTGATATTACATGAAGAGAAAAAACAGATTGACTTCTGGTTCAGTGATCAGAATGGGTAAGAATTATTTTAAAATTTCAAAATAGTGAGATGCATAAGAAGTGACTTAAGTCATTTAAAAATAAAGTGATTTTATTTCACATGTTAGCATGTTTTGAAGGAATATATGTCTCAACACAATGTGTGTGTGAAGTGCCCACAGTGGCCACTTGTACATTCTGGGTATGGGATTAGTATCTCTACTAATGCAGTCAATCCTGTTAATAACTCACTCCTACCCCTGGCCTAATGGTTTTTATTACATATTTTATTTTTATTTTTCATGTTGTGGTTGTATTATTTGATTATAATTTGTGAAGCTGAGTAGAATATGCATTGAGGACAGAAATGGGCATTTTATCCTTTGGATAAAGACAGTTGTCAGATGCAGGTCATGGGTGCTGGAAACTGAACTAGTTCTTTTTCAAGAGTAATGTGTGTTCATAACTGATGTGTATTAAAGCAAAATTTTAAACACAGCAAGTTATGAGATTAAAGTACTTTTGTATCAATATAAAGCCACTGAATAAATAAATTACTCACTTGAAATATCAGGTACAAATATTTTTTTTCTCATATGTTTAGGAGAAGTTACCTATAATTTCTTTATTACCTTACATTGTTTTTCAAATCAATATTCCTTTATCACTGTGAAAAGTTATAACATCATGATTGATGGTTATTAAATTTACATAAAAGACAAATATTCTACTTTCAGGTATTTTTTGTAAGCACTGAACTTTTGTTTCATTTTTCACGTGAATTTAACAATAAGTTGTATTATTATTTGATAATTCTCATAATTCTAGAGTCATTCTTTGTTAATGTATAACTTTCTTTGATGAATGATAGCTTTTTATCATTTGGAAAACAACAAACAGTATTATTTGGTGACATATATATCCAAACATACATGCATACATACATATATATCATAACCTCAAGTAGATTAGTTTGCAAGTATCCAAACAAGGAATTAACACAGATGCTTAATAATTTTGTGGAAGAGAAACTCAGATTTTTCTTTTGGGGTTTGTTTCAAGCCACTGTAAGTTGAAGCTTATACTTTATTTATTCACTCATTTATATATATTGTACATGCTTCCGTGTGTATGTGTAATAGGTATTACATTGATGTGTCTGTGAATGTTTGTGTGTGTGTGGGCAGAATTTGTACCACAATAAAAGAACCAGAGATAGATAATTGGGGTTCAAACTTCAAGTTGCAGATCAAAAAAGCAAAGCAGTTTGACACTGCTAGTTCTTATTCTTCCTCAGACTGAAAGGTAATCCTGGCTGCACCAATCCTCAGATTGCTGCCTCTTTTCAGCATGGCTGAAAAATCCTGAGATTTCAATGTTTTCTTATTCTCAATGTGGCTGGAAAATGAATACCTAATATTGACTACTGAAGACCCTGGTCCTGTCATTTACACCCCTCTAGTGCTCGGATTAAAATTGTGATCCCAGGTACTGATATCATCTTTGTGCGTGCTGTCTCTCTTAGTACTGGATCAATTTTGTGTAGATCTGGGTAGCCTTCACCTCACAGAGGTTCATTTCTTTCTTAAACATGAGTGCTAGGATTAAAGTTACATACCATCATCTAGTAGCTTCTGGCTGCTGTGAATAAAGGTGTGTATCATCACTGCCCAACTATGTAGCTTGAGGCCAACTTTGTTTTCTGAATCCTCATGTAAGCTTTAATAAATCATAAATAATATATCGCAACAAGAATTTAAGCTTTCCTTCCCAGTCATTTCTGCATTCTATATTGATTCAGGGTTTGTCATTTGAGCCTAAAGCTATCCTACGCATATAATTTGCTTATGAGATTATAAAAGGATACTTTGTCTCCTGAAAAGGAATTTGAGGATGATTTAACCCCTCCATATGTTTTATTTTTGTTGGTGCTAGATTTCTGAACTCCAGTCTTATTGCTTCTATGAAAAGCCCCTTACCTGCAAACCTATCATATTAATCCATTTTAGAATTCATAGGTAAAAGTAGAGTTAGTCATATGAATGTTAAAAAATGAGACATGGGAATTTATAAAGACAATATGAATGCCTGATTTGTTTAACACATGCTATTTTCCTTGTGAAAATAATAAGAATGTCTTTGGATTTTCATACTGCATATATCTTAAAATGTAAAAAAAAAAGTATTAAAATTTAAACTTAGCAGGAGATTTCATTCTTTCATAAGATTTTTATTCATTGTAAAGTTCCTTGATTAATGAAAAATTAACTTATTAAGGTACTGAGTTATTATGCAAACTTGTAAATGTAATAACAAAATAGAAAAAAAAACTTATGGAAATGCACTTACCTAAAACTATGGATGTTGGTAATTCTGGCATACCACTCAATTTTTCCAATGAAATATAATGTAATAGTTAGGATTAAATTAGAAATGGAATAAACTTGGAGTTTCATGAATCCTCAATCAATAAATACCTTAGCAAGCTGCTACATGCTTTATTGACTCACAAGCTATTTATTCCATACTCATTGTGCTTAAGTGCAATTATCATTTAATTACATTTTCTGTATATATCAAATTTTACTTTAGATGTCTTCCTAGACCAAACAATTCTGAGCTCTATATCTACTCATTAAACATGAGTTGTGTTTAGCCTATCATATTCAGCATGTTACTCTTGATTTCTGCTTGTTCACTAGATGGATCTCACAATAGTACCTCATTAAAGCACATTTAACATTCACTCCCTAATTATAATCATAGATATTGTTCACATTTCTTACATCAAGATTGTTCTTATATATAACTGATGATGTGTGTTAGAGAAAATATAGCATACTCTGAGTCAGAGAGAACTATGGAATTTTATAAATGTAAGCCATAAATGTGTAACTTATCCAATGTTCTATAACAAGAATATGATAATTAAGTGCACATTGAATATTCTTAATTGTATATTATTTATGTTAAATATAATCTTCAATAAATAACAGAGAGATACTAGAATCGTTTAAGTTTTATAACAATGCAGAAAAAAACTATTTTATTTATTTTTCCATATTAAGAGTGACTTCAACAAAACTTCATCATACTTCAGATAGAAAGCTTTAAGTCCTTTTTCAGAAATATTGATAATTGGTATGTGATGGTTTAGAAAGAGCCCCCTCTTGAAGAAAATGCATATTATAAAAGATATATGACAAATATAATTCAGAAGGAAGAATTTACCTAGAATTATCACAGAGTGATAAGTTCAACAAAGTAGCAAACCTTGGCAACAAGAAGCAGACATCATAGCAAGAAATGAGGAAAACAGAGAACTCATTAAGAAAAAAGCATGTTAAATAGGAGCATGAAGAAGGGAAAGCAATCTGGAAACTACATGAAGATTTTCATCTCAAAGTCTACCCACAGTGATGCATTTCCTCTAGCAAGGATCTATCATCTAAATCTACCAAAAGAAAGGCATCTCCAAGGAAACAGGTACTTGAGATTATGGAGGACATATCTTCTTTGAGCTACTGCTTTGTGAGGTAGTATCATATACAGCAATATCAGTACTACCAATTTACTGATATTATGTCTTATGACAGGCTAAAGATAGATCTATTGGTAGAAGTTAAAAGTGTTTCATATATTCTTGAACAAAATAAGAACCATAGGTAATAAAACTCAGTCAAAACTACTTGCCATGGTCTTGCTATGGTGCAGGATTAGATGGGAGATGGGTCACTGACTTGAAGAAAGACTTGTCTGACCACCTGAAGATTTTCACACAAGAGGCTGACCTGAATAGATTGAGCCATCTTTATTTATACTTCAAAAACAAACATGTTTTTATGCCTTCCAGAACTAACCTTCTGAAAAAACAAATATGTTTTTCCCCAAATTTTACAAATCAACTTTTTAAACAAAAAACAATGCTCAGCATTGTGTTATATTTGATAAATGTCAGGCCAGACACATCATGTCCTTACAAAGCTAAGGTGATAAACATACACATCCTCAAGAAAACATAATTCAAAACTCAAGAAGACATATTTACAGAAATAGGGGTGATTAGCCATAAATAGCTTCCATATAATTCTCATGTCTTAAAAAGAGTCCTGCATATATAAGCCTTTTTATAAGAAACCCAAGAAACATCAGTACTTAAAGAAATTTAGTAAAAAATATTGAAAAACAATGGGCTTTATAGGAATTATAACATCTGTCCCAGGAATGCAAAATGAAACTAAATCTTGCAAGAGTAACATCAATATTACTAAGAGAGAATATAGCATGCAGGCTGTGTGGTCTAAGTAGTATTTTGCTCTGTCCCAAGGTTCACTGGTCTTTGCCAATTGACCTGTCTCCAAGGTCCTTGCCTCATTGGACAAGTATTCAAATGCTAATTTGAAATAAACAATTACAAACACTCCCTTATGATGAACTGTTCACCCATTTTCCTAAATAAATAAATAAATAAATAAATAAATAAAATCTAAAGGAACACTGCATTTTAATTCCTTAAACATTTATTAATTTTTAAAGATATTAATATCCATTGCTAGTATATTCTTTCTTATTGAATACATTATACAGCATACTTTTATTATATTACTTTCTGTCATTCAACTCTTGCCAGATGCTCCCAACTTTTCTTCTCTCCAAACTTCATGGTTTTTTCTTCTTTACAAAGAAATAAAAAAGTAAAAGACAAAGAACAACAAATTATTAAAAAAAAAAAAAAAGAAAAAAGAAAGAAAGAAAGAAAACTGTTGTTAAAGAAGAAGATAGAATCTGATTTGTGTTTTTGACCAGCTACAACTGACCATGGAGTCTGTCTTGCAATGTGGCTGGCACACTCTGTCACATCATTGGAGGAAACTAATTTTCCTTCATGCAGCAGCTATCATTTATGATTAAATTCTTGGCTAGTGATGGACTGCCTGATCAATGCACTTATGAACGTACAGAGAGTATGAGGACATGCTCATAATCTGCACAAGATGTTTATTTAGCAGCTTAGAGGAAATCATTAGATTATAAAATAAGTTGGATATGTCTTGTTCATATTTTATAAATATACAACCGGGATTCTATGACATGTATTTCAAATGTATTTAATAACTTTTTAACTACTCAATTGATGGATTCAATAATCTATAGAGGAAAACTACTAGTTTTATATGATATGTACTTGATTTTAAATGGATCATAAGACATTCAATTGTAGTAATTGTACTACAAATCCTGATGTTCTTTTTGACCTATTATTTTCCATTCAAATTTAAAATCTGATTTTATGTTTGTATGTGTGTGTATTTGGTAAGTGATAGTAGATATTTGTGCTTTTCATTATTCAGTTAGTAAGCTACCTTCTAAATATTTGTCTTTATACCTTCAGATAAATGTAGCCTTTACCCTGTATTAAAGCAGACCTGAGCAGTCTAAGGGACCTCAGACAGTGTATTCCTGGTGCACAAAAGGACCTTGTGGACACATCCCCCATGGAGGGATCCTCCCTTAACCTAGAGACAGGAGAGAAGTCCTAGTCCCCACTTCAAATGACTTGACAGATTTAGATGATCCATCCTGCATGGCATCACTCTACATTTGGAATGAGTGGAAATGGGAGGGGAGTGTAGTCAGGGGGTATGTGAGGGGGTAGAGAGGGAAAGATGGAGGGAGGAAGATGGAACTGGGATCGATATGTAATATAAAAAAAAGAAAAGAAAAAAAGAAAAAGAAACTTCTTTTTGATACAGATGGGGACTATTTCAGAAAAGCAAAACAATAAAAATTCAGATTTGTAAAACTTAACCCCAATGGACACAGTTGCAAAACAACTCCTGCGCATACACCTCAGAAAACATTGCAGAAGACATGGCAGAAAAACAACAAAACAAAACAAAGTAGACAAAACAAACAAACAAAAATGAAGAACCTTTGGATCTGGGAGTTTGCTGTGAGGCTATTTCTCCTCGTAATGTCAGGAAATATGCAGATAAATTCTCAGCCACATAAACTACTCAAGAACAGCACTGGACATGTTAGAATAGATTGAGAAAGGTCCATGAATCCTGTGTTTGTTAGGGTTTCTGCAGCTGTGAAACTCTGGGAACTCTTAGAAAGGTAAACATTTAATTTGGCTAAATTACAGTTTCAGTTTTAACCCATTATCATAATAGTGGGAAGTATGGTGGCATGAAATCAGAAACATTGCTGGAGAAGGAATTGAGGGTTCTACATTTTGAGCTGCAGACAACAGGAATTCAGCTCTTTACCCCACTGAGCATAGCTTGAGTAACAGATACTTCAAAGCTCATTCCAACAGGGACAAACTTCCTCAGACAAGACCACACCTACTCCAACAAAGTCATAGCTCCTAAGAATGTTAATTCCTTTCAGGGCCATTTTCTATCAAAACCCCTGGGACCCAAAGGCTTGTAGCCATATTATAATGCATAAATGCATTAAGTTAAGTTTCAAAAGAATCTTAGTTAATAACAATCTCAAAAATGTTTAAGAGTCTAGAGTTCAAAGTCCCTTATGAGATTCATGCAATCCCTTAAATTTAATTCCCTATAAAATCAAAATCACCATCACCTCTGGCTTTTACATTCTTTTTACATCACTGAGAGGAGGGATTAGATGAAGACATCCCAGTTTATACTGTGTGTTCCAAAGTCTTTTACTCTCTGCAAATTATCTGGCTGTAGGGTTCTGTACTTTTGCCCCACAGCCAGATAATTTGCATGAATAAGCTTCTTTGATAATGGCTAAATAAGACATTGATCAATGGACACAGCCACTAGGAGCAATTTGATTGCTATTTTCATTTAGTATAATAGTAGTATTTGGTTTCAATCTAGGACTCTAAGCTATCTAGTCTCTAATTCTTGGTAACCTAAGGTGTCTGAAGCATTGGCTATCATTTTTTTTCAGGATGGACAGGAATTCATATCAAAGATTTTGTGCCTGAATTGGTGTTCATTTTTCTCACTTGGCATCATCGGAGTAAATTCCTGTACTACAGACAGTAGGCCTGAAGGCTCTGTATAGGCAGAATTTTGACTTATCATGTTCAATGAGTTGTGTATGTTTTGTCTTTAGCAGTGTAGCCTTGCCTATTAGTTTGTGAAGAGAAACCTGTAGCCATTGCAACAACCATGGTTGTTTGGAGGTCCCTTGGAACTTTTTGGGCATTATCTCAATTAGATGTAACCAAAGTTCAATATTGGAGGATCCTTTGGTGACAAACGATGTCCTTTCTTGTATTTGGCTATGTCTCCCCAACTATTTGGATGTATATATATATATATATTTCACAAAACTTCTACTATAGTAGGTTTACACATGATTTTTTTTCATATGGATCTTGATGATAATTGTCTGTTTCAGGATTCTTCTTCATATACCCTCCTTCTCCAAATTCCTACATGATCCTCTGATCCATAACTTTCTAAAGTATAGTCCAAGCCTAATGGGATAAACATAAATATTTACAATTCATCAAAATAACATTAGCAAGCTCTATCCTACTACAGATTTATGGCCAGTATGATAGTACACAGCATGTAGGTCCCTAATCTAGTCAGAAAAGAAGCTTTAGTTATTCCACTACATTTGTGCAATGATTGCACTAGTTGAAACACTGTACCTGGAAGGTCAGTGATATAACTTGTAGAGTTCGTCTCTTAGTAAGATATTTTATGCATTTTATTACTACATTACCTGTCTTGTACCTTCTGGTATAAGGAAAGTTAGATAGCTGTTAGTTTGATGTTACTTACTTTACATTGTCCAACCAAAACACATAGAAAACAAGAATGCTAAGTACACAGGGTATTCTCTTCCAAGAAATAGAGGTATGTGTAATGTATTTTTCATCTAGAAGGCTGGTAGTTAATAGCCAAGTGACTCTGTGTAACAACAATCCTGTTTACCTGAATAATTCTCAGTGCTATCCTTCCCTAGACCCTTATAAGCACTGTTTGAGTCTGCGTCCTTAGTTAATCTGTACAAGGTGTTTGTGGAAAATGCACCTGTACTTTTTAAAAGTTTCAATGTATAAAAAGTATTTTTTAAATTTAGTTTTTATTTTACATCCAGATATTGATTCCCCTCCTTTCTCTCTTTCTTTCTCCTTCCCCCACCTGCCCTCCACTCTGTACTCTCAGCATACTCGGGTTTCTCTTCATAGAGGAGCATCCCTTGTAGCAACACTTTCCTGGCCATGGTATTTGCAGAAACCCCCAGAATTTAATAGGTGATCAATGGCAAATCCTATATCCTCTATCGTTTTAGAGACCTCCGGGGCCTGCTTGGCCAATATCTCATAAGGTATCCTAGCTCTCTTTTTTACCACCTGACAACTTGACTGGAACTAAAGTCATCTGAAAGGAGGGTAACACAATTGAGAAAATGCCATCTTCATATTGTCTTGTTGGGAAGGCTGTGGAACATTTCTTTTTTAAAATTGATGAGTGATGTCAGAGGGCTCAGCCGATTTGTGCGTGTTGTTACTGCAGCATATGTGGTCTTGGGGTGAATAAGACAGAGTAAGTTAGGGGGAGCCAAGCAGAAAGCAGCATCCCTCTTTGACCACTTTTCTCAGTTGTTGCCCCCAGCTTTATACTTTGAGTTCCTGCTCTGATTTACCTCAGTGATGAAGTATGCTACTAAATCTGTAAGCTGAAATAAATATTTTTTTTCCAAAAGCTGTTTTTCATAATGTGTTTATGTGAGCAATAGAAATCCTAACAAAGAGAGGAGGAATCTCATATCTTGCACTTTGGTTTTCATAAGATTTAAAGTTTTCTGGGAATGGCATTGTCCACCTATTCATGATACCTCTGTTTGCTTTTTGCAAACTTCTATTTTTGAATTATAATAAATAATTAGTGAGTTTCAATATGTAGCTTTCCTATATCTTTAGTTTTGGTTCAGTTTTTCTTGGAAGAATGAACTTTAAGAACTGTGAAAATTCATCTGTAGCTTTGCCTGTATCACCCTGAGAGGCCAGCATCCCACGGCCAAAGTGTCTCGTCGTGATATGTAAAGAACTTTGAAATATTTATGTAGGATTCATAACTGTATTCATTTCACAGCAATGATATGCATCTTATTCTACTATAGTAAGGCAGTTTTACGGGTTCTGTATCTCCACTAGAGCCTTATGAATTACTAATAATTAAAGCTATTTTTTCAAATGGAATGCATTATTGCTATAAAATATAATCTATGTTTCCCTACATTAAATTTGGTGTGATGGTTCTTTGTTATCCTATTCATTTGGTCAGTGTAAGATTGATCTGTGTTCTGAGGAGAAAATTTCAAAAGTAGCACTTTTTAAATAGAAAAACGGAGGAAGCAATCCTTTCAATTCTGATTCACACTTCCACCTCTGGAAAGAACAAGTGTAAAGTGCACCTCTGTATTGATCTTAAAATAAGGCTAGATTCCACTAAAATTCTACTAATATTAAGAGAACCTTAAAATGGCACGTGGTGATATGTGCATAAACTTTTTATTCAATACATGAGCAGTAAAACAACTCAGAGTGGTAAAGTTTCAAGTGAAATGAAGAGTAAAGTCTTCCACAATGTGGGCTGTACTTCCTTTTTTTATTTTTATTTTTATTTTTACATGTAAGAGATTGTCTATTTTCATCCACAAATATGACAAACAAATATAGGCGTGTTTAATATTGAAAAAGAAAGAATCATAGATGCATTTTTTTAGTAAATGTACAAATTTTATATGAAAGTTATTACTGCAGTATAAATAATTAGTTATGCTGCATCAATGTTAAAGCTTGGTTGTGGTTGTTGTTTTGTTTTCTTCTTATTTTACACATTGATCCCAGTTCCCTCACCCTGACATCTTCCCATCCCCTCTCCCAACACCCCATTCCATCCCATTCTCCACCCACTCCACAGAGAGAGCAAGGACCCCCCTGGAGGGATCACCAAAATTGGTCAAGTCTTCTTGAAAAGACCTAGGCCCTTCCTTCTGTCTCTAAGAAAAGGGAGTATCCCTTCGTGGGCAATGTGCTCCCAAAGTGTTTTCATACACTAGAATTACATCCTTGTTTCACTATCAGAGGTCCCATAGACTTCCCAGGCCTTTTAACTGAGACCCATGTTCAGGGAGCCTGGGTGGGTCCAATGCTGCTTTCCCAGATATCAGTCTGGGATGTATGAGCTCTCCCTTGTTCAGGTCAGCTGTCTCTGTGGGTTTCTGTACCCTGGTCTTGACCCCTTTGTTTATCACTCCTCCCACTCTGCAACTGGATTCCAGGAGTTTGGCTCCATGTTTAGCTGTGGATGTCTTCTTCTGTTTCTATCAGCTACTAGATGAAGGCTCTAGGATGGCATATAATTTAGTTAATCAATTAGGAAAGGGGATTTACAATACCCTCTCCACTATCCCTCTGATTGTTATTTGGGGAATCCTTGAAGGTCTTGGGACATTTCTCTAGAGTCAGTTTTCTCTTCAAACCTATAATGGCTTCCCTCTATTATGGTATCTCTTTTTTTTACTCTTGTCTACTTGTCCCCCAACTCAATCTTTCTGATCCCACATGTTCTCTTCTCCTACCCTTCTCTTTCTCCTAACTCTCTCCACCCACTGACCACCCTCCCAATCTGCTCAGAAGATCTAGTCCTTTCCCCTTGTATGAATGTCTTAGGTTCCTCCTTGCATACTCATCTTCCTATTCCAACATGCTCCATGTAACATCTTGACCCTAAAATTACAAAAAAAATCAGAACTTCAAATAATTTTAGAAGAGATGTTACTGAGGGAAGAATTTTTTTTTCCTAAGTTGAAATGTTCATTTCTTTTTTTTTAGCAACCAAGACTTCTTTGTCACTCATAACTAGATGAGTTTGTATGGAGTGTGATGTGTGATGGTTTATAAAACATTTGATCACCTTTTAAAATAATGTATAGTTTAGCACTAAAATAGATTAATTGGGTCATCAATGAACATCATAGATATTAGGCTTCATATTTTATTGTATTTTTGATTATATGAATAAATATTTAAATTTCCACCATAGACTAAAACTTGGAGTTTCTGTACTCTCAATACAAAATACTACTACAAGAAGTGAAAGAATAAATACATACTTGAAAATTGGTACCAAGATGATAATATTTTAGGAAAAAACAAGACACAAGGAAAGAAACACTCCTAATATCCTGAGTTATTATACACATGAGTCTGTATAAATATGAATTCATATTGCAGAGAAACTCTGAGAGTCAATGTAAAAGATGTATCTCAGAGTTATTTCACCAAAGGAACAAAGTTGCATTTAAAGCAATACAGATGAGCTTTCCATTGAGGAAGTTTTGGAGGTTGCATTAACTATTCAACATTTTGACTTTGACAGGGTTATTTTGGACACCAGAAAACACTTTAAGGAAAAGCAGAATTTGCAAGTTTTGCCTTCCCTAAAATAGTAAAAACAGACATGGCTAAGTTGTATACAGAATAAGGCCTACTTTAGATTTGATAATGATTCAAATTAAACAAAAATGATACATAGTACATATTGCTGTGCCCATGAACGGAATATAGGTAGTATAAACAAGAACAAATACACAATACACTTAATGGTCACATAACATGGATATACTTATGTATCTTGAAATTTGCAGGCAAGTGGATGACACCTGAAGAAACCATCCTGAATGAGGTAACCCAGTCACAAAAAAGAGGAACACAGTATATACTCACAGATATATGGATTTTAGACCTAGATCAAAGGATCACCAGCCTATAATTCACACCACCAGAGGAACTAGGATACAAGGTGTATTGAAAGAGATTCATATAAAGTGCCTCACAGAACCAGGAAGGGACAAGTCCCCCAGAACTCAGGGGAAGTGTGGGGGGGGGCAGCGAATGGAAAGAGAAGTAGGAGAAAACAAGGGGGAGGAAAGGAAAACACATGCTACCAGGAAGATTGAGCCCGGTTAGGAATAGAAGACAGGAGAGAGAGAGAGAGAGAGAGAGAGAGAGAGAGAGAGAGAGAGACAGACAGACAGAGACAGAGACAGAGACAGAGAGAGAGAGAGAGAGAACATAAAAGAGGGAGCCAGTATTGGTATGTAAATAAAATTGAACACAAAGAAAGGTCTAGAGAACTACAAGACTGCTGCCAACTAACAATTTGAGCTTCCGTGGAAAGGCTACCATAAATGCCCTTCCCGGAGAGTGAGATCCACAACTAACTTATCCATGGAGCCCTCAACTAATGCCTGTTGGAAACAGGAGCAAACACCCATACATAAACACTGAGAGGAAGTAGAACCCAGATCCAAACGGGTAGGACAAAACCAGGAGGCAGAAACACATAGAGACAGCTTAACTGAACAAGGAGGAGCTAACAGGCCACCAGATTGATAGCTGGGAAGCCAGAATGGGACTGACTCAGGCCCCCCTGAATATGGGTCTCAACAAGAAGGACTGAGCAGTCTAAGGGACCTCAGACAGTGGAGCCAGGATGTATCCATGGTGCACAAAAGGACCTTGCAAACACATCCCCCATGGAGGGATAACTGCCTTAACCTAGAGACAGGAGAGAAGCCCTAGTCCCTACTTCACATGACCTGTCAGATCTACATGACCCCAACTGGATGGCATTCCCCTACATATGGAATTGGGGTGGGGCTATGAGAGAAGATGGTGGTTAGGGTGCATGTGAGAGGGCAGAGAGAGTAAAAGGGAGAGAGGGAGGGAGGGAAGAAATGAGGGAGGGAGGGAGAGATGAGCAGAGTAAGGGAGGGAGAGGGAACTGGGATCGACATGTAAAATAATAAAAAAAAAAATGCTTTGACTCCAAAATTTAAGTTGAAGGACAAGTTACTGGGGAAAGGGATTTCTATTTATGTTTCCACAGAAAATGAAAAGATGTGGATTCCTTCCAGACTAATGTGGTTTCATCAAGCCAAACTGCCTGAAACAGAGTACCAGGTGATCCTACATTCAAAACAGCTGGACAAAGCAGCCTTACAGACTACAGCCAGGATTTCTGCATCTTCTTAGAATCCCTCATGTCAGTGCCTCTTACCAGCAGGAAGTAGTTTGGAAAGAACGAAGCCCAAATTCCCAAATATTGCTTATAAATGTTTGTTTTCATTTAAATGGACTTAATTATATAAAATAAATAAAAAACATAATTATGTGTGTGTAAAAGTGACAAGAACAGAGACACAACTAAGACAAGAAAAATGTAAGACAATGCATAGAGGGTGCTCACTGAGTGTCTTGTAAGATAGTGCATTGTTCGTCTAGAATACCAAATGCTGGCATTTTTTTTTGAAGGCTGTGGAGCCTTTAGTTGCTTGGATTTACCAGAGGAAGTCATTGGGAGAAGTATTTAAGTTTATGTCGAGCCCCACTGCTACACCCAGGCTTTCTTCTTCCAGGCTTCCACATGGGAAACAAGCTACTGATGCTCACTTTTTGCCAATGTATTCCCTAGCATAAAAATGGAAATCCCTCTAAAACTTCAGCTAAAAAGTAAACTTTTCTTATTGGTTTTTTGTCAGGTATTTTATATCAGAGTAATGAAAAGGCTGTGTGGCATATTTAAGCAAAGATATAAAGGAAAGTTGCATAACTTGATGAAGTGATATTGAAGATGAAGAAAACCACTACAGGCAATTTAAAACTAAAGGTATGGTTACTGAAGTGGCATGCATGCTGTAAACTCAAGGAGTGTAAGGGTACTTGCTACAAGGGTATATGTATATTATTGAAGTCCAAGTGCATGAGGAATTAGATTGGGTTCTGACAAAACTGTAAAGACTTTACATTTTACTTAGAATAAATGGAGAACACACCAGGGAATTATATTAAAAGGAATGGCATATATTAAAAGTCTTTAGCATGAACAATTGAATAGTGCCTTGACAACAGACAGCAAAAGCAGATTAAGGACACTTGGAGATGGTTGCAGTGATCTGGATGGATGATAATTGTGTCTTGAAACAGGTCAGAAGATATGGATTTTGTAGAAAACATTTAGAATCTGAAGCCAGAAAGAAACACTGACACACTGATTGAAGGGTATAAGCAAACAAAAGTCTAGGAGGACACTGAGTTATTAGTCTTGACAAAACAGAATGATCATGACCTGAGACTTAGATATATGAGCACAGCAAATCTTAAAGGGAAGACATAGGATTCACTTTTAGACATGATAAATCCCAGTGCTGGTTACACATCCATGTCAAAATGTCAAAAGAGATTCATACTATTTCTGAATTCTACTAGAGTAGTTCATGATGGTAATATTAGATATGGGGAGACAGGAGAATGGATGATATCATCAAGAGAGTCAGTAGAATGAAAAACTAAGGACATCCAATTGATAAAATTGGAAGCAATCCAAAATTACTGTAGTGATTTAAAGGAACAAGGAGCCATTTAGGACTAGGACACAGTGACAGGCAAGAAAATAGCAACTGTAGCAGTGTGTATTGATATAAAAGGTAAATAGATACATTATTTCCTAAATGGAAACAGATACATTTTGCCAAATGCAGATGAAATGTTAAAGAAAATATCAAGGGCATATCAATGGTGGGAATGAGACAAGTGAAGGTCATTGTGAACTTTGATGGAAACCTCACATGGGGGGGGGTGAGGATTATCATACTAATATGAACAGGTTCAGGAAATGATGGTTGGAAATTGGAGGCAAGGAGTCAAAAAGAATTATTTTTCTATTAAGGATAAAGCCAAGAGTACACAAAAGAAGCAAAGGTAAACACACACAGGGAAAAAGCAGCAAGTCTTTGTTGATATGGAATTGTTGTCGACCAATCATTATACTCATTTCTTGAACAAAATGTGAATGGAGCATTGGACTACAGTCTGTCAGATTGTTAGTCTTACTCTGTTGTGTAAGAAATTTCTCCCAGAGTAAAGGAGTCTACTCCCAGCTCCACAAATTCCCCCCTGGGATCTTAGACAACACTGTGTTTTAGATAACGTCTCTTTTTCTGTTATTTTATATATTTCTCTAGATAAACACCTCAGCTCTAATAATGTTTTTAATTGAGCACACACATATTGTATATTTTAAGATATATGCACATATATTTGTATTTATCATTTGTGAAATTTAAATATTTACTTTATTGATTTAATTCTGTTGCTCTAATTTATAGAATGAGTATGCAAAACTTTGTAACAAATTATACTCCTGGTTTTTGGACCAGAAAATGGAACACAAAAATCCTGGTATAGACAAATGCAATGACTATAGATGGCCCTCTGGAATGGTCTTCAGAATTTGCTGCTAGAGTTCAAGCCTCCTGTTGCAAAAGTGAGCTTGTCAGATCTTTTTGAACCAGCCAAAATTCTAACTCTGAAATCAACTCAGTAAAAACTAACAATATTGTGGTATGTGTCCTGCTCCAAGAATCCCCTTATCTGTATATATAATTCTATTGTTTAGTGTTACTGCACACATTATATTTTGGCAAAATATTAATATTTTTACTTAGAGTTTTCATGTATACTTTATAATGAAAAAAGCTTACTTTTATATTCTTCACCAATAATTTTTAAATTTGGTGAAAACATAGAAAGTATTTGTGTTAAAGACCTGGTTGAGAACAGATTTTATTTATGAAGCACCACACTACTGTATTCTGACTAGATCACATCAACATTTGATTAAAATTCACTAGATACAGTCTGCCTTCTATATTACTTTTTTCTTTTACCCACAGAACTATTGGCTTAGGCCAAGGCGATACTTTCCTCATAAAATTTCAATGATTTAGCTTTCTAGCTTGCTTACACATTTCACTGTTTATACACAATTAAATGTCCATTCTTACTTTTTGAAAAGGTATGAATAAATCAAAATTCTAATGACTATGTTCTTCTCAGCCTTTTGAGCCCATTACTTTGTATAACCACATGTAAAAATAATCTATTTGCTCTGAGCCTTTAAAAAAATAAAATTTAAAAATTCTAAGATCTCATACACTCAAAATTAGTTCATATTTAGGAAAAGTAATGTGTGCATGCACGAAGTTGAATTTATAAAATGCATCAGTTTACCTAATGCTTACAGAAAATGCATTTAGTTCTGAATACACATTATCAGTTCATAAAGGAGAATAACTAGTTCATTATATTAGGATAAATAACATATTTCTAGTTCTACATATGATCTGCATGAGATACTGAGTTAGTGTGATGGTACATACCTATACATCTAGCTCTTGTGAGGTGGAGCAAGTTTTATAAGGAGTTCAGTGTCATTTACTACTGCCGAGCATGTTAGAGGTCAGCTGGGCATATACAATACCCTCTCTCAAATATACACATATAATGTAGATATCAAATACTTGATCTTATTTCCAACCATGTGTTGCAAATCTTTTTTGAATTGTTGAGTGATCTGTTTAGAATGTATATACGGACATAGGTGATATAGTTATGAATATGTATAATTTAGATATGATTAGAGATCTTTAGATTATATCTATTGATTTATAAATAATGAGAGTTTATTTATTTTGAACAAAGCTTGATCTCCCAAAAAAAGAGTAAAACTAATATGTTGGTATTTGTGAACTTGTTTATACAAAGATATTACCTAAACTATGAACCATGTAACATTTAAGAGATTTAATACATGACTCATAATTTACTTACAGCTACTCTGTGTTTTCCTAATGTACTTGTAAGCAAAAAAATCAGAACCATGTAATGGAGAAGTTAATGTGAAAAGAACAGCAGGACATCACTACCTATTCCATACAAAGTATGATGAAGTCCTCTGTCCCACAAAGTTGCTTCCTACCAGAGGGTCAAGATCATGTACAGTAGCTTAACTTCATCAAGCTCTTCATTGTTGCAAAGCACTGACACATTAAGATTTGTTCTTTTATGGTTACTTTCTTTCTGACTCTTCAAAACTCAAGTAGTTATTGGTGACTGCAAAGAAAGGGAATAATGAGGGGCATGGTTCTCTTAGGATATAGTAGGAGAGGACAGAGGGAAACAGAAAGTTCAGAATCTCTCTCAGACAGCAGCTTACTCATAGAAGCTCACACCATAGTTTTGATTCAAATCTAGGGAAATTATATCATGTGGGATAAAATTTCATGTTGTTATGAAAAGTATTACTATGCTAAACATTATTGATTCCTTATGATACTGATTGCAAATCGGTAATGTACATGCATTGGCCATATCCTAAGTCTCTTCTACAATATATATCACAGTTTTATTTGTTTGTTTGTTCTTGCTTCATTTTACTTTGTGTACACATATTTGAGGATTTCTCTTCCTTATTTTTATTTAATATCAATTTAATGATTGATGTTAATATACAATTACAGCTTAATCAGCTTTAGCAATAAAGCTATATTTTCTTATACTATGCAGCTTTCTTTCCCAGCTGAAATAATATTCTTGTCAATAACCTTATTTCTGTAGGGACGCAGAACAATGAGTATGATACTTAGAGTTTTTGTTAGATTATAGAAGCAAAAGGAGTCTTAATCTGCCTCTGCTTCCCAAAGCAATATACCTTGACAGATATATAGTGTACAATGAATAAACAACCTCTTTCTAAAATACAGTTTGTTGGGTTTTCAAAAACATATGTGCCAAAACAACATCACAAAAAAGTTAATAGAAATTCATCACTGCAAGAAATAGAGAGAAGGCCCAATGATGAAACCCAATGGCTACTCTTTTAAAGGAATAGGCTTGTTTCCAAAATGGAGGCTGAAAACTATGTATCATTATAGTCCAGGAAACTTGATACCCTCTTCTTGTCTCCTTGGACAATGTATACACGTAGTGTACATACTCACATGCAAACAATGCACCCATACATACCAAAAATAAATAATAAATAAATATTTTAAAAGAATTTTACCACCACAATATTTTTTGTATTTTGTTGTCTGCATAATTATATATAGGCCACGATAGTGAGTACTATGCTCTATTATGAGATTTTTAAAATGGCTCCATCAATTATGGTATCTCTTTTGTTGCTCTCCTCTATTCATTCCCTCACTAAATATTCCTGGCTTCTCATGTATTCCTCTTTGTCCTGTTCTACCATCCTCATCTTCCTAACTTCCTCTCCCCGACCCCAATGCTCAAATGTGCTTGGGAGATCTTGTCCTTTTTCCTTTCTGCAGGGGAACATGTAAGCCTCTCATAGGGTCTTCCTTTTCCTATCTTTTCTGGTGATGTGGATTGTAGGCTGGAAATCATTTGCATTTATGCCTAAAATCCACTGAGTTTTACTTTTTGTGAATGGGTTACCTCACCCATTATGGCTTCTTCTAGATAAATCCATTTGTGTGTGAACTTCAAGATTACATTTTTTTTTTTTAACTGACTAGTGCTACATTCTCCATCCATTCAACAGTTGAGGGGCATTTAGGTTGCTTTTAGGCTGTGGCTACTACAAATAATGCTGCTATGAAGATAGTTGAACAGATGTCCTTATTGTATCAATGTGCATCTTTTGGGTATATGCCTAAGAGTGGAATTACTGGATCTTGAGGTAGACTGATTCCCATTTTCCTGAGAAACTGCAATACTGTTCTCCAAAGTGGCTATATGAGTTTTTACTCCCACCAGCAGTGGAGGAGTGTTCCCCTTTCTCCACATCCTCTCTAGCATAAACTGTCTTTGGTTTTCTAGATTTTAGCCATTCTGACAGGAGTATGATGGTATCTCAGATTTGTTTTGATTTGCATTTTCCTGATGGCTAAGGATGTTGAGCACTTTAGTGTTTTCCAGCCATTTTGGATTCCTCTATTGAGAATTCTCTATAAGTTTGGTACCCCACTTCTTAATAGGGGTATTTTGTGTTTTGTTGACCAGTTTCTTGAGTTCACAGTATATTTTTGGAGATCAGCCCTCTATCAGATGTGGAGTTGGCGAAGATATTTTCCCATTATTTGGGTTGCTGTTTTGTCTTGTTGACTGTATCCTTTGCATTGCAGAAACCTTCCAATTTCAGGAAGTCCCATTTATTAATTGTTGTCAGTGTCTGTGCTATTGGGGTTTGTTCAAGAAGCAGTCTCCTATACCAATTTGTTCAAAGGTACCTCTCACTTTCTCTTCTAAGAGGTTCAGTGTCCCTAGATTTAGGTTGAGGTTTTTGATTCATTTTGACTTAAGTTTTGTGCTTGGCAATAGATATGGACCTATCTGCAATCTTCAACAAGTCAGCATGCATTTATGCCAGCACCATTTGTTGAAGATGATTTCCTTTTTTCATTGTATAATTTTAGCGTCTTTGTCAAAATCAGGTATTTGTAGGTGTGTGGGTTAATATCAGGGTTTTCAATTTGATTCCATTGTTTTTCCTATCTATTTTTACACAAATGCCAAGCTTTTTTTCAGGACTACAGCTCTATAATAAAACTTGACATCAGGGATAGTGTTGCCTCTGGAAGTTCTTTTATTGTTCAGGGTTGTTTTGGCTATCCTGTGTCTTTTGTTTTTTCCATATTTATTTGAACATTGTTCTTTCAAGGCTTGTGAGGAATTGTGCTGGGATGTTGATGGGGATTTCATTGAATCTGTAGAATACTTTTGGCAAGATTGCCATTTTTACTATGTTTATCCTACCTATCCCAGAGCTCTTTCCATTTTCTGGTATCTCCTTTAATTTCTTTCTTTAAGGATTCAAAGTTCTTATTACTTTCACTTGTTTGGTTAGAACTACCCCAAGATATTTTATGTTGTGTGTGGTTATTGTAAAAGCTGATGTTACTCTGATTTCTTTCTTAGCTCCCTTATCTATATATACTAGGCTACTGATTTTTTTAAGTTACTCTTGTATCCTGCAACTTTGTTGAAGTTGTTCAACAGCTTTAGGAATTTCCTGCTAGAATTCTTTGGGTCACTTATTTAATAATTTAATAATTACTAAATTATCATATCATCTACAAATAATGAATGTCTAATTCTTCCTTTCCAATTTATATCTCCTTGATCTCCTTTTGTGTTTTTATTGCTCTAGCTAGAACTTCAAATAAAATATTAAAGAAATATGGAAAAAGTGGAAAGTATTGTCTTGTTCCTGATGTCAGAAGAATCACATTTTGTTTCTCTCTATTTAGTTTGCTGTTTTCTGTTGGTATACTGTATATTGCTTTAATTATGTTTCAGGATGTTCCTGTGATCCCTGATATCTAATATCTTAATCATGAAGGGGAATTAGATTTTTCAAAGACTTTTTCAGCATCTAGTAAAATGATCATGTGGTATTTTCTTTTTCAGTTTGTTTATATGGTGGATTACATTGATGGATTTTTGTATGTTGAACCATCCCTCCATCCCGGGGATAAAGCCTATTTGGTCATGGTAGATGATTTCTCTGATATGTTTTTGGAATAGATTTGACATATATTTTGCATAAATATTCTTGACAGATGTTGGTCTGTACTTTTCTTTCTAAGTTGGGTCTTTGTGTGGCTTGGGTACCAAGGAAATTGAAGTCTCATAAAAAGTGTTTGGCAATGACCCTGCTGCTTCTATTGTGTGAAACACTTTGAGTAACGTTGTTATTAGCTGTTCTTTGAATTTCTGGTAGAATTCTGCACTGAAACCATTTGGTCCTAGGTCTTTTTTGGTTGGGAGACTTTTGATGAGTACTTCTATTTCATTAGGGGATATAGGCTTTTTTGATTGTTTATCTGTTCTTGATTTAATTTTGGTAAGTAATATCTATCCAGGGCATTGTTCACTTCTGTTGAATTTTCAATTTTCTTGAGTACAGGCTTTCAAAGTATGACATGAAGATTCTCTGGATTTCTTCAATTGTCATGCCCCCCTTTTCATTTCTGATCTTTTTAATTTGCATGATTTCTCTCTGCCTTTTGGTTAGGTTGGATAAAGTTTCATCTATCTTGTTGATTTTCTCAAAGAAATAACTCTTTGTTACACTGAGTTATTTTTATTGTTTTCTTAGTTTCTGGTTTATTGATTTCAGCCCTCAATTTGAGTATTTCCTGGTGTCTACTCCTCCAAGGTGAGTTTGCTTCTTTTTCTTCTAGATCTTTCATTAATTCTGTAATGATTTTTCATGTGGGCACTTAGTGCTATGAAATTTCGTCTAGTACTGCTTTCCAAGTGTCCCATAAGTTTGGGTATGTTGTGTCCTCAATGTCATTAAATTCTAGGAAGTCTGTTTTATCTAGACCAATGTAAGTGATTTCTCCCAGAATAAACATCACTGAACCCAGAATCCCAGTGAATCTTATTTCCCACGTGATAGCTCTTAATTACTTACCCATTTTTCCTGCCCCAATTATTTATTTAAATTCTGTTTTATATTCCTTTGGCAGTTCTACCTCCCACCACTCATCCTGCTTCCCATTCCCTTCCCCCAATTCACCATCCATCCCCTCCTCCAAAAGGTAAGTGCTCCCATGGAGGATCAACAAACTTGGCCCATGGAAAAGGGTTGGTTTTTGCCTTCTCTCATTCTTTGTTTTCCTTATAACTCTCATTCTTGATATTTTCCTTCTCATCCATTTTTACTCTATCTTTATTTTTTTTCACATACAGCTTATATATCCCAGGAAAATCTTTCAGGAAATCTAATCTAAAAGTTATATTGTGATTATATTCTGATTTTTTTCTATGAATACAGAAAAAAAACATTTTTTCCATATTCCTTACACAATTAAATGTTTTATGTATTAAACTTGGAAAACAAATTATCCCAATAATCCACATACATTAATAGCCAAGCAACTTATTCTAGATTAACTGAATAGACAAGCAAGATATTTTTCCCAGTCAGGTCTTTTCCTGCCAGGCTACTTTTTGCAATTACAAAGAAAAGACCCACAACCTTGGTACTTATCTTGAAAGCTAATCTTACAACGAATCTTAAAGGAATCACAAAACTATATTGTATATATGAAAAAGTATCAGTCAGTTCTTCTTTAAACCTTTAGGATTCTGAACAAATTATTTTAGTTTTTTTTTTTTTGTTTTTGGTAATTTTTTTCATCAGTATATTATGGGCATAATTATCATCACATTTGTCATCAACCAATCCCATCTAGGAAAGTGTGTCAAAAGCAAAATATATTCATGGGTCTATGGTATGGGGACCTTGTTTATCCAAGATTCACTGGTGAAGTTGTTGTCTCCCAGTGGAATCACACCTTGAAATTCAATTGCCACCTGATGCTCCTCTTACATATCCAATGGAAAACAAGTTTGCTCTAATTAACTGCATCACTATCTTTTTGACACCATGTGCTTTCATTGTATCTCCAGTTTCTAATGGCCATAATCAGCTTTAAAGTTTCATAAAGGGATGTTTTGCTCTATCATGAATATCAGTGATTAGTCTTAAACTGTGAGTTACAGTCTCATAAGCCATTTAACTCAAACAGAATGTATGTCCTACTTAATTTATCTTTAACCAAATGTTAACTATGGTGAGATGGATGCCATCTAACTTAGGAAAATAAGTGACACTGCAGAGGAAGCTGAAATAAACAGGGACATTCTATCATTAGTATATGACTTCATCATGTCTTATGTTTTAATATTTGTATTTGTTATATGTATTTGCCTTATTCTTAGGTTCTTTTTATAAAGGTTTGGAGTGATCATGAATGAGTGAGAAAAGTGACATTTAGGTGTAATTGAAATTTTACTAAAGTACCGATTCTTCATCTGTATGTCCTGACAAATAACGTGCTTTTCGGATATTCATGTTACTATTCATAACAGTAACAATTACAGTTACAAAGCAGCATTGAAATAATTTTATTGTTGAGAGTCAACATAATGTGAGCAACTATATTAAAGGATCTCAGCATTGGAAGGTTGAGAACCACTGTATTAAAATGTTCCTCAACTCCATTTTTCTAATTTTTGATTTTTATGTCACATATTATTTACTTTTAATATATCTATTTACTTTATATCCTAGCCGCAGTTTCTACTTCCTCCTCTCCTCCCAGTCTTTCTGCCCTTTGTTCCCAACCTCTAATACACAAGTTTTTTCTGTTCTGTTGAGGAAAGGGAAGACCTTTCATGGGTATAAACAGAAACAGAGCATACCAAGTTGCAGTAAGATTAAGCACCTTCCCATAAATTAAGGCTGGGCAAGGAGCTCCAGCATGAGGAGTAGGATGTCAAAAGCCAGTAAAGTGTCAGAGATAGCCCCCACTTCCACTGTTAGAGATCCCACAAGAGGACCAAATTACACAATTGAAACATGTAGGTATAGTGCTTATGTGTATCCCACAGGGGTTCTCTGGTTCAGGCTCTGTGAGCCCTTATGAGCCCAGATTAGTTAATTCTATGGTTTTACTTGTGGTGTTATTGACCTCTGTGGATCCTACAATCCTTTCTTCCCTTTTTCTACAAGCTTTCCAGGGCTCTGCCTAGGGTTTGACTGTGTTTCTGTATCTGTTTCCATCAGTTCCTGGATGAAACCTCTCTGCATATCGTAAGTTTATTCATACATAATCTAATGATACATTCTTTAAGATTATTTGTATGTCAGTTTATATATTATCCTTCTGTTGTCTTTGATGGAGATAAAGACAGATAAGTATGGTTATAGTTTTCCTAATTTAGGATTAAAGATAAGTTGCATATAGGACTTAAGACTCAGCAAAGATAGGCTAGATGATGGAATATTTTCTTTAAACCTTGCTAAATGTTAATGGACTAAATATTGTTAACTGTAGTTCTTATTTGATAACTGTTTTGTTATATATTTTTCTATGTTCATTTATTTTAGACAGAAAAGAGGAGATGGTGGGAGATGTCATTCTGTAACTATGTTTCTCTGGAAATAAAATTAAGACTGAAGAAAAGATTATTTATATGTTACACACGTGCATGCTTTCACAAAGTCATCCAATGATCCATGAAAAGTATGTCACATAGTAGAATTAAATGTTTTCTGAATTCAGGGTGTTTGAAAATAAAAGGCTATTTTATGAGAGCTAGCAGAGTTAAGTATGTATTTGTTCATATATTTTTATATTCTGCTTTCCTCACTGACCTAGGCAATGAATTTACATCTCCACTTGTGCTCCCATAGTAGTGCTAATAGGAGAGAGAGAACACCCTGTATTTTGGGACCACTGAGAATTGAACGTTTCAGTCTGAAATAAGAAGGTATTTCTCTTTTTTCCTCAATAGCTAGTGTTAGAAAACTCAAACTGGAGATGCTCAGAAAGCTCAGTCTATGTATAGAAGGAGAGTGGGTGAGTGGCTATGAACAAGTAGCAAAAAAGGATCCTGCACATTCTGAAAGATTCTGCAAGCTTATGACATCAAAAGTGATCTGGTAATATGACAGTTATATTTGCTATTCTTTTGATTAATTGTGTTTTAAATTTAAAATGATCAAAACTGAAATTCTACAAAATTTTCTTAACTGAATTCTTCTTGAAGATTGTGACATAGTTTAATATATTTAAGGCTAATTTTCTGCAGAGTTTGACCAAAGCACAATATGTAATGAACTATGTTGAGTGAAGGCATGAATAGAGCTTTCCTTCAGAAATTAGGCACCTGGTATATCTCATCAGGTCTCTGGTTTAAAGCTAAGATAATGAATCTTTCATGACCTTCTTCAGAATGCTGAACTTCATCTGTTAATGTGTGCTTTGTATTAAGATTCCTATTCTGGAATCTTGGAGAAATAAGTGATTACTAAATTCATAAATTTCTTCTAATATCTTCAACCTGCTTTTTTAAACTGACATAAAGTTAAAATTTCTGTAAGAAATTTTATTTCCAGTGTTTTCAGTTCCCATGGAATCCTTGAAGTTTTGTTATTTTATTTTTTCATTCTTGAAAACACGTGCAACCAGGAAGATTGAGCCCGGTTAGGAAGAGAAGACAGAAGAGATAGATAGATAGGTAGATAGATAGATAGATAGAACATAAAAGAGGGAGCCAATATTGGTTTGAAGATAAAATTGAACACAAAGAAAGCTTTAGAGAGCTACAAGACTGCTGCCAACTAACAATTTAAGCTTCCCTGGCAAGGCTACAATAAATGCCCTTCCCAGAGACTGAGATCAACAACTAACTTATCCATGGAGCCCTCAACTCATGTTTGTTCAAAAAAAGTGGCAAACATCCATACATAAACATTGAGTCGAAGTAGAATCCAGATGCAGAGGGAAAGGACAAGACCAGGCAGCAGAAACACATAGAGACAGCTTATCTGAACAAGGAAGAGTTAATGGGCCACCAGACTGATAGCTGGGAAGCCAGCATGGGACTGACTCAGGACCCCCTGAATATGGGTCTCAGCAAGAAGGACTGAGCAGTCTAAGGGACCTCAGACAGTGGAGACAGGATGTATCCCTGTTGCACAAAAGGACGTTGTGAACACATCCCCCATGGAGGGATAACTAACTTAACCTAGAGACAGGAGAGAAGCCCTAGTCCCTACTTCACATGACCTGTGAGATCTACATGACCCCAACTGGATGGCATTCCCCTACATATGGAATTGGGGTGGGGGGATGGGTGAGGAGGGTGGTTAGTGTGAATGTGAGAGGGCACAGAGGGTAAAAGTGAGAGAGGGAGGGAGGGAAGGAGTAAGTGAGGGAGGGAGAAAGGGACAGAGGGAAGGAGGGAGAGGGGACTCAGGTGTTCATAGGTATGTGGGTTTATATCAAGATTTTCATTCAATTCCATTGGACTAATTGTCTATTTTTGTGCCAATACCAGGATGCTTTCAGAACTTTCTGGGAAATGTAAATCAAAACAATGTTGACATACCAATTTACTCCTGCCAGAATGGCTAAAATTAGAAACATCAATGACAACTTATGCTAGGGAAGATGTGGAAAAGGGGAATACTCCTCCACTGTTGATGGGAATGCAAACTTGTACAACCATTTTGGAGATCAGTATGGTGGTTCCTCAGGAAAATGGGAATTAGTTTACCACACGAACTGGCAATCCCCCTATTAGGCATATACCCAAAAGATACACATCCATGCAACAAAGAAATGTGGTCAACTACGTTCATAGCAGCATTATTTGTAATAGCAAGAACCTGGAAGCAACCTAGATGCCCCTCAACTGAAGAATGGATAAAGAAAATGTAACACATCTACAGAGTGGAATACTACTCTGTAGAAAAACATAATGGAATCTTGAAATTCACAGGCAAGTAGATGGAATTTGAAGAAACAATCCTGAATGAGGTAACCCAGTCACAAAAGCAGGAACATAGTATGCACTCACTCATATATGGACTTAGACCTAGAGCAAAGGATTACCAGCCTATAATTCACACCACCAGAAAAACTAGGATATATGGTGTATTCTAAGAAATTCATATAAAGTCCCTCACAGAAAGGGGAAGGGACAAGTCTCCCAGAGCACATGGTATATGGGGGGGGGGCAATGAATGGTGAGAGAAGTAGAAGAAAGAGAATGGGAGGAGAGGAAATCATGTGGGACTAGGAAGATTGAGTAGAGTAGGAATAGAAGAGAGAAGAGAGAGAGACAGAGAGAAACAGAGATAGAGTGAGACAGACAGAGAGAGAGAGAGAGAGAGAGAGAGAGAGAGAGAGAGAGAGAATATAAAAGAGGGAGCCATTATTGGTGTGAAGAGAAAATTAAACCTAAAGAAAAGTCTAGGGACCAGTAAGACTGCTGCCAACTAACAGTTTGAGCAATAGTGGAAAGGCTACCATAAATGCCCTTCCTGGTTTGTGACATCAACAACTAACTTATCCACCATCATGGAACCCTCGTCTAGTACCTGGTGGAAACAGAAACAAACACCCATTACTAAACACTGAGTTGAACTAGAATCCAGATGCATAGGGAGAGAACAAGACCAGGCCACAGAAACACATAGAGACAGCTGACCTGAACAAGGAGGAGCTAACACGCCCCCCAGAATGATAGCTGGGAATCCAGCATAGGGCTGACTCAGTCTACCCTATGTATCAGTCTCAGGTAGAAGGACTGAGCAGTCTAAAGGACATCAGACAGTGGAATCAGAATGTATTCCTGGTACACATAAGGACCTTCTGGACATATCCCCCATGGAGGGATACTCCTTTAACCTATAGAAAGGAGAGAAGTCCTAGTCCCTACTTTAAATGACCTCACATATTTACATGACCCCACCTGGATGGCATTGGCCTACATGTGAAATTGGGGTGGGCAGATGGGAGGGGAGGGTGGTTAGGGTTGTCCTGAGGGGACAGAGAGAATAAGAAGGAGGAAAGGATGGAAGGAGGGAGTGAGGGAGAGGGAACTGGGATCGACATGTAAAATAAAAAATAATTTTAAAATAAAAATATAAATTACCTCAACAGCTAGTGTTGGCTTTATATAATGCCATAACTAGCTATACTGTGATCATAACACAGAAATACAATCACCAGAGTTTGGAGAACAGAGATTATCTACTTCAGCCCACAATTTTTGATAGGGAAACACTTTTCTTCTTGGGAGCAACATGAGGGAACTAGGCACTTTCCTTAGATAAGCATTATTCGTTTTTATAATACAGGATTGTAGTATTGCTATAAATCTATTTGGTATTTTGTTTATTTATTTTCCACTCATGATGTATCTGAGATAGGTGTCAGCTACTTTTCATATTATTATCCAACTAGACAGTGGCCTGCTACTAAGTTTAGGGTCTTTATTTAAGAGAATGGATTAATTTAGTGAGTTTATGAAAGGAAATATACTTGATAGCACTTGTTGTTTTTTCCTAGAAAATACCCAACCTGATAGCCCTCAGACAACAAATCCAAGTCATGTTTTGACCAAACTCCATCTTGGGTAACCAGAGACCTTGCCAGTTTTACTTATTGTAATATGGGTGAGACAATTCCTAGAAGAGCAGGGGCTACTCACAGACATCTGTATCTGGTTAACAGCCTAGAGTAGCATGTGTGATAGGTGAGGATGCAAGAAAAGTATAACATGGGTGATCTCTGTACATTTTAGCAGCATCTCCTCTGGATTTGTGGAAGACACTCAGTGCCCCAGAAAATATTGTTTGCTTCTTCGTTGAGAGGGGCACCATCACTCTTGTTGGGGTCAGGAACCTATATATCCTTGTGAGACTCTCTTGGCCCAGGAGATATAGTTTCAAAACTGATGAAAAAAAAGCCAAAAAATACCATTTATTTTTATTTGTGTTAAGTTTATAATCAGTTGAACCATGGCCTGTTTTAGATATCTCTTAATGAATCTTTAAATAACTAAGTTTTAATGTTCAATGACATAAAATAGATGAGTTTATATTAGCTACTTTAGAGTATTTTTTGAAATTAAAATTTCTACATTATATTTACCTACATCAAATTTGTGAAACTTCATTTACAAAGATGCCTCAAAGATTTTTTTCCTCATATGTTTAGAGTTCAAAGATAAAATTGGCTCTTGGGAATTGAAGACATGTTCTAAAATAAGTAACCCTAGAATTGTGCTTGTAGTTGAAATGTAATATGAAATACATTGAACTGGAAATTAAATGTGTGTTTCAAGGCATGCCTTGGCAATCCTATTTTTTTTTTAATTCCACTAATATATTCCATTTGTTTAAAAAGTAGACTTAATAATATAATTTCAAATATTTATGGTACTGTATTGAGTTCTCATCAAATATATGTAGTTATTATATACTAAAAATTAATTAGTATGGCTATGTTCAGTACAATTTTGAATTAAAATGAAGCGTTTAGAGGTCAGAATCATACTTGTGAGACTTCTCAGAGGTGCCTGTACCAAACAGGTGTGGTTTAATTATTCATGGTTTTACATTTGTATGCTTAAGGTTGAACATAATATTGTACAACTTTAATTTCAACACTTGGAAGGCAGAGGCATACAGAGTGTGCTAGTTGAAAAAGAATGGCTCTCATACTATCACATATTTGAATGCTTAGTCATCAGGGAATGGCACAACTTGAGAAAGATAATGAAGTGCGACTTTGTTGGAGTAGGTGTGACCTTTTACAGGAAATATGTTACCAGGGATAGTATCTGAGGTGTCAAAAGTCAAAGCCAGACCCAGTGGGCCTCTCTTTTTGCTTCTCGTGGGTCTGGAAGTTGAACTCTCAGCTACTTTTCTAGGATCAATCTGCCTCTATTCTGTCATAATCTCTGCCAAGATGACAATGGATTAAGTACTTGAAACTGTAAGCAAAACCTAAAGAAATGTTTGATTTTATCAGTTGCCACATTCAAGTTGTCTCTTTATAGCTATGTAACACTAAGGCACAGATGTTTATGAGTTTGAGACTAATGGGATCTAAATATAAAGTTCAAAGCAAGCAATGGCTATACAATTAGAACCTATTGAAATTGAATGTTTGGTTTATGCTATAATTTACTTGTTTATTCATTTTGAATGTATATTAATATATTTTACAGAATCCTAAGACAGGAAAGAGAGAGAGAGACAGAGAGAGAGAGAGAGAGGGAACATAAAATAGGGAGCCAATATTGGTTTGAAGATAAAATTGAACACAAAGAAAGGTCTAGAGAACTACAAGACTGCTACCAACTAACAATTTGAGCTTCCATCCATGGAGCCCTCAACTAATGCCTGTTGGAAACAGGAGCAAACACCCATACATAAACACTGAGTTGAAGTAGAACTCAGATGGAGAGGGAGAGGACATGACCAGGTGGCAGAAACACATAGGGACAGCTTACCTGAACAAGGAGGAGCTAACAGGCCACAAGACTAATAGCTGGGAAGCCAGCATGGGACTGACTCAGTCCCCCCCCTGAATATGGGTCTCAGCCAGAAGGACTGAGCAGTCTAAGGGATCTCAGACAGTGGAGCCAGGATATATCCCTGGAGCACAAAAGGACTTTGCTAACTCATCCCCCATGAAGGGATAACTGCCTTAATCTAGGGACAGGAGAGAAGTCCTCGTCCCTACTTCACATGACCTGTCAGACCTACATAACCCCTACTGGATGACATTCCTCTACATATGGAATTGAGGTGGGGGGATGGGAGGGTGGTTAGAGTGCATGTGAGAGGGCCAAGAGGGTAAAAGGGAGGGAAGGATGGAGGGAGGAATGGTGGGATTGAGGAAGGTTGGGAAGAAGGGAGTGAGGGAGAGGGAACTAGCATCGACATGTAAAATAATAAATTAAATTTAAAAAAAATGCTTTGACTCCAAAATTTAAGTTCAAGGACAAGTTACTGGGGAAAAGGATTTCTATTTTTGTTTCCACAGAAAACGAAAAGCTGTGGATTCCTTCCAGACTAATGTTGTTGGATCAAGCCAGACCACCTGAAACAGAGTACCAGGTGATCCTACATTCAAACAGCTGGACAAAGCAGCCTGATGGTCTACAGCCAGGATTTCTGAATCTTCTTCTAATCCCCCATGACAGTGCCATAAAAATGAGCTAAATAATCAAAATACAGGTTCTAATGTGTATGTGATCACTATTACTGCTTAGAAAATACTAAAGCAGATCATAGTTGGAAAAGCAAAAGTCCCACCACAACAGTCAGATTATTCATTTGAATAATCTCTTATAACATATGACTAATAGACTTCCATGGATTAAAAAAGAGATTAAAAACACATTAGGGTATGATAATTGGAGATGTAGATTCAGTGTCACTACAAATAAGCAATAACAAACAACAACAAAATAACATACAATTCTTGGGGATTTGTGGTCAGTGGAATCCAAACAGTGTAAGATATTGTCAATGCCTCTTTTTGCCATTCAAGAAAAAAATGACCATATTACTGCAAACAACATACACGTTAGACACATAATTTAAAGGAATTGAGGTAGACCTGAAATGAAAACCTCCACAGTGAAGGTTAGCTCTCATTATATCTTAAAAGTGTTTTGCAATCTGCCAAGGTAGAAAATCAGTCAACACACTCACTTTGCTGTGAAGTTCACAAACCACTACAATGACCAGCACAGTAATAACTTCCTTGGGAACAATAGTGTCACTTAAATATTGAGGCTAACCAATCACATCTAAGTGGACTTCAGATATATTAAACAGGGAGAATTTTTTCCTGTTACTGTAAATCTACTTGTTCCACTATCCCTTATGGGTGACACCCTGGACCTTAAATGACAATACACTACTGCAACTTGCCTAAATGTATAAAATTTCTAACTGCATTCTAAATACTTATTTTTATACCCATAGATCAGTTTTGTTCTTGGTCCTCATCAAAGAAGTAAAGTTCATAAAACAACAAGATTACTGGGAATTAAGAGAACACTTGTTCCAGTTTTGCAAAGTACAGATTGGTAAAGAAATCAAGGCATCAACAGCTTAGTATCTAGGACATTTGATCACAAATTTATAGAGAAGTAGTAAAAGTGCAGACCCCAGTCTGGACACCTAGAGCCTTGGAATAGTCCTTTATTGACCAGTATTTCTTTGTTTCATTATATCCAATTATTGGGCTGTTGCTTCTACCAAGCCCTCAGAAATAGATATTTTAAAAGTCAGAAGATACAGAATATCTACAGAGATGTAGTGTTTTAACAGCATGATTACATATAGTGATAACAGCAATTGATATTTCACGGTGGATGGAATATCACAAAGTCCTACCCATAGATGAAGGACTATAGGCATGTAATATTTTCTGAGAAGAATCAGTCTTCTTTGAGAAGAACTTGCTGATACTTTATAAAATTCCAGAGCTAAACAAATAAAAATAAGAACAACTTTAAATGTCTTCAGCAGAATATTTAAAAGTAAAATTGTATATGCACTATGAAAATGACAGAGGAATTCTTGACTTAGGAAAGTCAGGCATAAAGAGCAACTGAATGGATTAAGTAATGGAGAAAAACGATACTGAGAGAAATAATTATTTCCAGATGGTTTCAATTTACTTACTCTAACAGGGATTAAAGTCAATGGACACAAATATATTTCTTTCAAAAATTATACCATAAGTTGTCATTGATTTACAATGTTTAATGACAGAATATTTAGTGTTACTTATTACAATTTTAGTAGATAGAGAAGATTGTCCTATCATTCATATAATAATTTTCTATTAAAAAATTGTCATGCACAATGATTTTAACAGTACACCATTGTATAATATGGTTCATAAAAAATAAGTCAAGTATCTATGAAATTTTTAGATGCATGTCCTCAGGAAATGTCATGTTAACAACACAAACAATGCTTTGGTGTATATCATCGTGTCATTGTCAGTCAGGGGTAACCTATGAACCACAATAAAAGAGCTCATCTGCTACCACGTTCAGTTAAAGCGGGTCCCCGACAGAATTAAGAAACCCAGGAAGTGACTATCAAAGTACCACTTCTTTTGATTTGCCAATGATAACTGATTTCAAGATACTATTAATTGGAAGGTCCTGACTTAAAAATTTGTTATCTCTATCAGCTGAATATTGAGCAAAAATATTTCATCTCTTTCAGCAAATGAGTTACTACATAAATATAAGCAGATTAAAAATATGAACGACCTTTCTAGCACTTTTAATTAGTTGTAAAAAATAATATATAACAACAATATACACAAAATTATTGCTGAAAACACAGGAGTGTTGAAAAAAATCTACTGAGAGCTGACATTTGAATTCTAATTGGAAGAGTCTTAGGAAAATTCTTAAAAAGGATATTTTTAACAGTCATAAAGCAAATGTCTGCATAATGATGTCACACGTTTGTTTAAGAACTGTTTTATACATACAAAAATTATCACAGAGGTCAAAGAGCTTTTGTTTGGGACTTGTAACTATCAATATTTGATAATCTTGAAATTTAAAGTTAAAAAATGTTAGCCTAAATTTGCTTACATATAAATATCTATATATTATAAAAATTATTTCATAATTTTATCTTCAATAAAAGAGTAATTGATAGATTTATAAAATATCACTTAGCATGTTGTTCTTCCACATGAAATTCTTTAATCCCTATCTTAACAGAAATTATCTTGAGTATTTTAGTAAATTCCTTTAATTAAATTATGTCTTTATTATCCACTTGTGTGTCCAGATCTGTGCAAATGAGTACAACAACATGTAGGAATCTATTCATTTGTTCAGTAATGTGGGTCTTGGATCCATTTCTGGTAGAATTTCTAGGTTCTTATACATGCTTCAAACACAGTCTTTATTATGTCATAGTTTAGGTAGCTTCTGAAAAACTCTGCCTTAATCCTAGTGAAAGAATTGGACTCAACAAGGACTGTAAAGTCCTACAGTCATTGCAAGTACATATTTTATGTACTTTGATGGCTACTTGAAAGTATCTTGGTGATTCTTTCTGTTTGATTTAAAATCAGCAATGTTGAATAGTTACTTAATGTATCTTGAGGATATAGATAAATGATTTATCTATAGAAAATATATTGTCAGTATTATGGCTTGATTATGAAAAGCCCTCTAAGACTCATGCTTGAAATTACTCAAGAAAGAAGGCAGCAGCAGTTGTTATTCCAATAACTTCAAGTTGTTTTTGAACCAGAACAACCGTTTTTGGGGACTTCCTCTTCCTACTTAAATAGTTTTCTTATGATAACAAACACTGTTCTTAGTTGGACTGGAAGTGCAAATGTATGTATGTGAAGACCTGAAAAGAATTAAGTCTAGTGAAAATTAAATGTATACAAGTGGTTCCAAAGGGATTTAAATTGGAAATTTGGGATGGCAATGAAACCTAATCCCAGGTATTTATGAGAAACAGTTGCATTTCTTGGGATTTGACTGAAGTTCCATTTCCTTTCTTTTCTCTTAACATTGTACAAATAAGAAATAATCACATTCAAATAAAAAGAAAATGCAAGTAACCTATGCTTATATTCTCCTTAAATTTAAGAGAAATTTGTATCAAACAATATCATGGACTACAGACCCGAATACATTATAGCCTATAATCATTGTCAGAAAACAAAATACACTGGCATAATTTTCATGGTCATTTTTAAGGCGAAATTTAGTATAATTTATAGTCTCATAGTTGTCTGAGAATTTTCTATCCATAGCACTGCAAAATATAAAATACTTTACTGAAACTTGACAATGTATATAATATCACCTTAAAAACAAGGATTGTCATTATAATGTAAAACACTTAAAAAATTAGTTGTTAATTTACTCATTACTGATCTATTTCTTACCTGTCTATGCATATATATAGTATTTTTGGTAGTTGTGAATGTTTGTATGTATATGAGCACAAATTCATGTGTGTTTATAAAAAGCAGATACTTGATGTTGAATGTTATCTGAAATTAATATTCCCATACATATTGAGGCATATTATTATTGTACTTGAACAGAGAGCTCATCTATTGTTCTCATATAGCCATCCAGTTTCCTATTGGAATCCATTATCATTGCTTTCCCTGGATTGCAATTTAACTGGGTGCCATGCATGATCATGATTCACATGAATAGTGGGTAAGTAAACTCTAGTCACCACACTTTTATGGTATATGCATTATCCCTTTTGGCAATCCATTTGAATAGTATAGATAATGATTCATAAATAATGTTTTATCTTAAGTTAAAAAAATACAATAGGATATACTTCTCCCTTAGAAGTTAAATATCATATAATACTAATAGTTAAAATTAAATAAAAATAAATTTTAATGGTATAATACTAGAAATGAATCCTAGCAATAACATTTATCTGTGAAAAATAAAACTAAAAGTTTTTTTTTTAGTCATCAGTATTTGTGAGGAATAAACATAAAAGTGTTCTTTTTATGTTTTTTTGTGTTTTTTTTTTTAAGACATCACTGTTTTTCTTTTTCTAATTTAACAGCTCTCTTGAAATGATCTAAATATATTTAGAAACCATAACAAAATTGCATGAGAGCTCCGGGAGTTATTTTTGGGACTATGAATCCTAAGCCTAAATAGCATTATGCTGAAAGGTTAATACATTCATACAGCATTTGCAATAAACTAAAATATACTTGATTGTTCATAACTATTAGATTCACAATCAGCACACAGTCAAATGAGCTTTTTGAGTCATTGTGCACACATTGTAACCTGAGCTGGGATGTTAATGGTTTTACTTAAATTATGAATGCTCCACTGCAGAATATAAGATAGACTTCATTATAGATGAGTAGGCATTATTAAACAGCAGCAAATTGTTACTTAAAATGTCCTTGAAGTTCTACTCTATGTGAACTTTCTTATACTTGGAATATTTCTGAACCTCATCATTTAAGTGTAAAGCAAGCACGACATATTTTTCCACTTTATAGTCAGACTACTACAATCCTTCTCATTCTTTCATGTGATGTATTAAATTTAATTTGGAAATGTCCATTTCAATTTTAATAATATGCAATTCAAATTATGTGATATATAATAAACCTAATTCCAGTTACCTTTTAATTATGCATCATTATACTTAGCAGTATCCTGTTTTGTTTTAAAATACAAAATACACTGACATATTCAAAATATGTACCAGTGGAGTTAGTAAAGAGATCTAAGAGGAGTTAAAAGACCTGAGTAAGAAGTCTACCATTTGCAAATTATCTGTGGTAAGCAATTTAGTAAGAGCATCTAAGTTGTGAGTATGTATGTGTGTGTGTGTGTGTGTGAGAGAGAGAGATCTCCTATTAAAATCAGTCTTCTTTTTGTCTTTTTTTACTTCTCTTTTTTTTTCAGTTTGTTTTTTGAGACATTTTCTCTCTATGTAGCCTTGGCTAGGCTGTAACTCATTTTGTAGAATGGGATGGCTTCATATACACATCGAACCTGCCTCTGCCTTCTGAGTCCTGGGATTAAATGCGTTCACCACCATGCCATGCTAGAATCAATTTTCATGCTTAGCTGCTTTTGGTTAGCTTTTTTCAGTCTAACAAAATATTTCCTGTTTTTTTAATCTAAAATCTTCTTTAACTCTGACAATGAAATGCATCAGCCAGAAATAAACTAAATGTTTTCTTAAAGTACTTCAGGAGACAGCAGCACTATGTGTAGAAGAGACTCAATCTATCTGTTTTCCATATGCTCAAAACGATGCTGTATTTGGAATGTAAAAAGATGATAAAAGAACCCAAAAACCAAAGTTCAGATTTCAGTGTCAACAATAATTTCAACAAAACACATTTACATAAATTGATATTGGCCATTTTAAAGTGAACATTTAAACTTTAGTAACTTCAGAGTATAAAGTTACAAATCTATCTAGTTTTAATACTTGAAGAATATTGTGTGTCCCTCTTTATCCTCTGCCAACCTCAAATCTACTTTTTTTTCTCTGAAAACCATAATAGCAATCAATAAGTATAGGTAAGTTCTTACATTTGAAATAATTTACTACTGAATTTAAAATCACTATTTATGTTAATACAATAGCTATACACTAATAGATAACATTATATAAAATATATTTTAAATGTGATTTTCCTTAATCCTAAAATTTACTGTTTTTCCATAGGGAATTACAGGTACTTTTCCTTAATCTTTTACAAATAATTTTAGTTAACAATGAGATACTCAACTAGTTTTAAAGCATAAAATATATTATTATAATCAATGGGTAGAATATTTTGCATTCATCTCTAGAAATTATGCAAATGTAAATTAATTTAACTTTACAGCCAAATATGGTTACATTATATGGAACGTTTTACATATTTTACAACAATTGTGTTAGATATGGGGTACACCCTTCTCTTTGTGCATGTAATTTACTGCATTTTAAGTTTTTTGATGTCAAAAATGTGCTCAGTATTGTGAGTCTTTTCAGAAACTTGCCTTATGATGCTGTGGTAATTGCTGCCAGAACGCTTCTTGATGATGATTAATAATTAGGGTCTCATCTAGTACTTCTTTTTTTAAAAGACCTTTATCAACATTAACACTTCTGACCTTTTTAATTGCATGGATTAAAGCTAGAAATTGCTGGTTATTAATGTTCTGTGCTTTCAATTCCTGAGGTTTAAAATAATGTTTGCTTTCTCGGTTGAATTGAAAAACTTTACCTTTCACTGAGCAAGCCTGATTTTAAAAGGACAGCTTAGTGGGTATTAATTTGATATGTACTACCCTTTCTGTTACAATTAAGAGTTCCTCAGTTTTTGCTTAATCATCCTTGATGCATGTATGTTGTTTTAATTATAGATTTTTGATTGAGCCTCATACACGTAGACAAATATACACACACATACACACCTCATATTTGAGAAAGCAAGGAAGACTATAGTGTACTGTGCATTTCTCTTTTTTATGCAAAATTCAGGTTGCATTTTTCCATTTGTCATTCAAACATGAGAAAAAAATGACAAATTATGTGATGCTCTAATGAAAAGACAGAGCTCTGTTTTACAATTAATGGTACCTTTGCTATGTAATTTACCAATTAGGCCAGATGTGTTTTGCTCATTTCTAGAGAATATTGAAAGTAGTGTGGTTTGATGTAACAAAAGGACTTACTAACACAAAAGGAAAAAAAAAACAATTCATGCAAAAAGATCTGTGGCCAGAATACAGTCATGGTTAATATAATAAGATTTAAACTTTACATTTTCATTCATGTGTATTTTTGCAGTGTATAATGTATAAATAATATGTTTTTGTATGTAAATATACATAAATGTTTATTTGACATGCATACACATATGTAAACTATGTATCAGGTCTATGTTAAAATATTTATTTTATCATAGAAAAGTTTTATTATCAACCAAAGAACAAATTAAAGTTTTTATCTCATTTTATATCCATCATCTGTGTGATAATAACTGAGGTTAAAAACATGGTCACATCTTCTGTAAATTTATCTGCAGATGTGATAAAGAAATGAAAATAGACTAATGAGAAAGTTGTTGCACAAAAGAAAACAATCTCTTTTGTTCTTAAAATATAGAAATTATTCACACCTCATCATTTTAATTTAGAGGTGAGCAGCTCCTCTGGTTCTCATGATTTAATCATGCAAAATGTGAATCTGGAAGGCAGTTCTATAGAAAATTCTTTCATTGCTAAGAACAATGTATTTTGTTATGTACACATGCATACACACAGCCTTAGATTTTGTTTTGACAATTACACATCTTATTGGGATTGTAGATTGTGAACGATGATGGTTTACATTTTTTTCAAGCTGCAGGGAAGTTCTGGAATAAACTACATTTATGATTTTAGAATTTGTATCTATACTTTCTTTTATTTTTTTTTTTCTTTTCCAAACACACTGAATTAAACACACTGTCCTCCTAGCTAGGCTTTATTCATTATCAAACTAACACTCTCACCTCCATCCTTGTGTAAAGCAGAAACAGTTTTGCTGTATTTCAGAGAACTGCTGTCCACAAAAATTAAATGCTCTTTTCAAGACAAAATATCTCAAGACTGTGAAAAAATTGTCTTTCCTTGAACATCATATTTTAACAACTAAATGACACGATTAAATAGGAAATCATTTTTGAAAATAAATACATGGCCATCTTAAGAGATAGAAAATGATTAGCAAATACAGTAAAACACGCAGAACTTTTCATTTCATAATCTCTTTGAATTAATGCTAATAAAGAATTTTTCAAAATAAGTGGAAAAAAATAAATAAGCAAAACTAATATGTGAGTGGAAGTTTACCTTCATCCTACTGATCTTAGCTTATAGCCTCAACTTTAATAACATCACTGAAGAAATTATAATTACATTACTTTTTTTATGGAAAACTTTACCTAAAAAGTCTATTGTTTTGGAGTCTATACTGGAACTAGCTCTGTAGAACAGGCTGGCCTTTAACCCAAAGTGATTTGCTTGCCTCTGCATCCCAAGTGAGTGCTGGGATTAAAGGCATGTACCACCAATGCCCGGCTTCTGGGCTAATCTTTATTTTGATTTTATTATCATTAACAACACTAAGAATACTGGTTCATATAAAAATATACAAAAAGTTATAAAAACATTTTGTGAAACCTCTGAGAATTCAATCTTCATCCAAAATCAAAATTTACTTAATGACTATTGTGTATCTAAAATCACTAACTCAAGCAGCAATATTTATATCAAATATTATAACACAATACAATGAAAATATACTCATATGATCGGTATAGAAAATTATATATAAATGAGCTATGTGACTAAAGGACTAGCATATTTTATGTGCAATAAAACATTGCAGTTTATAACATATAGAAGTCTTGTTTTTCATCAACTGTGTTATTTCAAGGGTTAAGTGGTGTGCCTGCAATGTTCAAGGCAAAGTGTAGGAGCAGTGTGTTCACTACCAAGTCTACAGTGAAAAGTATCACTTTGCAAAAGGGATGGGCACTGTTGGAAACACCTCCAAATAATTCTATTGCTTTATTTCAAATTAATTTTGGTCATTACATGTTCAAGAACTTTTTATGGTGTCAAATATTATATGGTCTCCTGTTTTAGTTATAGTACCACCTATGCAATTGTGACCCAGTGTTAAGCTAGTTCCTACATCATAATTTCCAAGGCCACAGAGTGTTAAGGGATTTTTAAGGATCTAACTTCATGTGAAAAACTAAGGAAGCAAGTTTGGTGTAAATAATATTATCACATGAATGACCACACCAAAAATTCTATGTGGAAATTGTGAATACATGAAATTCAGATAGTTTCTGGGAATACACTCTGGGAAGTAGAATGTGTGGCATAGTCTTGACAGCCAGATATTAAAGTTACTGTTATGCTGGACATAAAGCATGACTCACCATACAGTTAAATAGTTGAAACTCACAAGAATTCAGGTTCAAAATATCTAGAAGAGTCAGTGAATAAGCAATAAATATTTCTATTTTCTTCATAGAAATTTAAGGCAGAGGGCTAGATGGCAACTTTCACTCAGATAAATGTCCCCTCAGGAACCTACATATAATTACAACCACAGATTAATTACCTAAATTGGATATTAAATGCATCACTCAATGTTCAGCCCCTTTAATTTCATGTTTCATTGGTTTTCATTGATATTGCAAATTATGATATATATTAACTACTATTATTAGAAATCATGCTGGTCTTGTAAATGGTTGGTAAAGTAGCCACTCTGAAATTTAAAATGTCATCTCAATTTTCACAATTCATTATAAGCGAACAATGTTTTCAAATGCTTTCAGATCTAAAAGTTATATTGCATGAGTGAAAACTGCCTCCACCAAAAGACATAAGGTTATGTTCAAATGGATTTTTCTGTTTTATTATTTTTACATTTCAACCCTAGGTCCCCTTTTCCTTCCTTTCTCCCTCCTCCCTTCCTTACCCCATCCATCCCCTCATCTACTCCTCAGAGGCGATAAGTCCTCCCATGGGGAGTCACCAAAGTCAAGGATACAAAGTTGAAGCAGGACAAAGCCCCTCCACCCTGAATTTGGCTGGGCACTGTATCCCACCATAGGGAATAGGCTCAAAAAAGCCAGTTCATATACCCAGGGTGGGTCCTTGTCCTGTTGCCAGCCCCCGCATCTCACCCCGCCAAAAGATCAAAGACCATAACCATCACTCACATTCAGAAGCCCTAGTTTGTCCTATGCAGGTTCCCCAGATGTCAGTTCAGAGTCCATGAGCTACCACTAGCTCAGGTCAGGGGGTCTCTGTGGTTTTCCCAATCATGATCTTGACCTTCTTGCTCATATGATCTCTCCTTCTCTTAAACTGGACACCAGGAGCTCAGCCCCAGTGCTTGGCTATGGATCACTGAATCTTTTTCCATTAGTTACTGGAAGTCAATTCCATGATGCAGATTAGTGTGATCATTAATCTGACTGCATGGGAAGGCCAGTTCAGTCATCCTCTCTACTATTACGAAGCATCTTAGTCAGTGTCATCCTTGTGGATTCTTAGGAGTATTCCTAGGTTACTCCCTTAACCCACAAGGTATACCTATATCAGGATATGTCTTTTATTGCTCTCCATCTCAGTCTCTCCCCCCACGTGGCTATCTCAATGTTGATCAGTAAGATAAAAGGGCAGCCTACTGAATGGGAAAATATATTTACCAAATCCACATCAGACAGAAGACTAATCTCCAAAATATATACAGAACTCAAGAAACTAAACATGAAAATATCAAATAATACAACTTAAATAATCAGTTATAGACCTAAACAGAGAATTCTCAACAGAAGAATTTCAAATGGCTGAAAGAAACTTAAGGAATTACTCAACACCCTTAGTCATCAGGGAATGCAAATAAAAATGACTCTGAGATACCATCTTACACCTGTCAGAATGGCTAAGATCACAGCTTATGCTGGAGAGGATGTGGAGAAAGGGGAACAGTCATCCATTGTTAGTGGGAATCCAAATTGTACAGCCACTTTGGAAATCAGTGTGGCAGTTTCTACCTCAAGACCCAGCAATACATCTCTTGGGAATATACCCAAAAGTAACACAATCATACAACAAGAACAGTTACTAAACAATGTTCATATCAGCATTATTCATAAATAGTCAGACCTGGAAACCTAAATTTTCCCAACAAAGAATGAATAATGTAGTACATTTACACAATGGAGTATTACTTAGTTGCAAGAAACAAAGAATTTGCAGGCAAATGGATAGATCTACAAACAAACATCCTGAGTGAAGTAACATAGACCCAGAAAGTAAAAAAACAGTATGTACTTACTCAATGTGGATATTAGACATAAAGCAAAGCATAACCAGGCTACAATCCAGAGCCCAAGAGAAACTAGTTAAAAAGTGTACCCTAAGAGGAACATATAGGGATGACCCTGAGGAGGGGAAATAGTTAAGGTATTCCAGGTAAACTGAGAGGAAGGTAGAAAGGAGATAAAGGCAGACGGGAAACTGAAGAAACAAATATTTACATGGGGAAATATTTCTTTTAAATGATAATTAATGATATTTCTCATAATTTTGATTATGTTACTATGTTTTTCAGTTATTATGCAGTGGTGAACTTATGACAAACAAAAGTCTAGCACTGTGAATTTCTGTAGAATGTTTGTTCAATTATTTTGTGATGGAGAACTTTTCTGATTATGTGTGTGCACTTATATGTTGTTTTGTCAATATTGAGACAGTTGCTTATATTCTTAATTTCAGTCTTTTTGTAGGCCAAAAAATTAATTTTAATTACTTGAAAATCATTCAGAAAAACTCAAAGGGCATTTTCCTCAATTAATTTGAAAATCCATACATTAATAACTTCATATGGATTAAATACTCTGATCCAAACAATTTAATCTTGTTTTCTGTCTCTACATCTTTGACTGAATCCAGAGCTCTCATTCTTTACATATATCATTTATAGGTTCATCTGTCTGTCTGTCTGTCTGTCTGTCTCTATCTATCTATCTATCTATCTATTGATCTATCTATCATCTATCATCTACCTATCATCTATCTATTTATCCACCTGGTATCTACCTATCATCTAAGAATCCAACTTTGATATTTCTCTAATCTCCTTCCAATATGATTTCCTTTTTTCTCTCAAATGCATCCAAAAAATATATATATATGTATATATATATATATATGTATATATATATGTGTGTGTATGTGTGTATGTATATGTATGTATACACATACACACACATACATATATATATATATATATGTATGTGTGTGTATGTGGTACATGAAAATATATTTTTCTATCTTCTAGTTATTTTGATTTATATACATCATTCTGCATCACAAAACAATAATTTATGTATCTGTAATATATATCTATTTCAATGTTATTTATCAAAGATTTGAATAGCTTATCATATTTGAAAATTACATGTAAAGTCAGATGTCACTAAATTACTTTGAGAACGTAAGGTAATTTTCATTGACTTGTTTCATCAAAAGTCCTTTTAAAGATAAGCTGAAGTGATATTTGACTTTCAACTGTCCACTAGAAAAAAGAAAACCACTTTTGCAAGCATAGGGAACTTGAACTACCCTTAGAACATTATGGAGAAAGAAATTTTATGAATACATTCACATTTGAGCTAAAATCTGGTGGTAACTTTTGGATTGGTATTCTGATGCCATTATTATTGAAATTTCTCTAATTTTGAATAGTCCACCAGTGTAAAGCTATACAGTGATAAAGGGTGAGCAATTGATTATCATTCTTGTATATTTTGGAAAAAAATCATGACAAAATAACCATAAATTTCTTGGAAAGAAGGACATCATATATTTTAACCTTGGTAAAATCTGAAGGTGACTGTACAAATTACATTTTATAGTTGAATGAAAAATCTATAGTATATCCTTAGGGGTTACTTGGTTAGTGTCTTCTTCACTGACCTTAGGTGGTCTCTTTGTTTGACTCCATTTCATTTTGTGCTTTCTTACAAGTCTATAAATGGAATAGGTCAATTTTCTAGCCCCCTTTCTGTTTTCCAATATATGAACACCAGTTTTAAAATGATTTTTTTTCATATTTTCTCTGCCACTTTATTGACTTGGCTTCACTGAGAACTAGAAATGCCTTTTTATTACCAAATGTAGATGGTATGACATAAGCATCAAATAGTCATTACATTGCCTCTATGATGGGCATAATGTGCTGCTGTACTACTTGTTCAGAAAATCAATGGGATTGTAGGATGTCACCTTAAAACATATGTAAACAACTAAAAAAATTATCACATTCTTTTGTCATCTTCACTCCACATTTTAAAAGTGCCCTTATCTAAAGAAAAGCTCTGAGTAGCTACTCTTTGAATCCATAAATATGGTTTTCAGGTACTATCTTCTTTGTATTATATTTGTGAATGTTTTGACTTTTTGCATTATCCATCAATTATCTTTATTAATTGTTATAAATGAGATCTGTGTTTGACAACATATTTTTAACTCACATTCATTTTATACATATTTTTATTTTCCAAGGAAATTTGTAAAGAAAAAATTAAATGATCCAACAAATATAGAATTCAATCCTTAACAAATAATTGTTGACTAAGAAAAAATAAACTTAAGTTGTTCACAGGAAAAGGGAATCTTTGTTATTCTAAATGACAATGTTCAGTGACTTGACTCTTGCTGGCCTCTGTAATGTCTGTAACACAATGACTTTACTTTACTTATTTGCTTAATTTAATTCATTTGAAGAAATGTTAATGCTAATTCATTTTTAATTATTTTAAATATTTTTGTAATCTCTAAACTTAATATTGTAGTTTTGCCTTATCTTTGACAGTTGTCCTAAATTTTGTCAGAATTTACAAACCCTTAGTCATCTCCGTTGTTTAGAAATCTCTATTTGCTTTTTGAGTTGAGTTCATTAATCCATGTCTATTGAAAACTAAACTGAAGTACGTTTTATTTAGGTAGTGTTTCTGCCATTTAGAGTAAGGCTGAATAAAATACATTTTTTGCAACATATTAACCTTTATGTAATAAGGGAATCAAAACTCTAAATAATCTCTTTCTACTATTTTTGTGAAAATAGTAGCTAATACCTCATAATATTCTCAATGGATTATGACAGAATTATCTTGGGTTGTATTTGCTTACTACTACTAATCCAAGATCCAATGGTCCTGAGCAGGCAATGAGGCCAGTTGCACTCATAAAAATATCATTATATATTTTATCATAGCATTTAATATAAAGTAATATATAGGAATAGGAAGAATAACTCTCCTATAATAATGAGCCCTGTAGGCCCAAGGGGGAGTCCATGTATCTCCCTGGTAAAAGGAAATAGATAGATCTTCTATGTGAACTTGGTGCAAGTAGGGATCGAGATTTGAGGTATTGGGTTGTGGGCAAATGGAGGGGGGAGAGTATTGAAAGAGATTACTGGAAAGGGTTAAATTTCAGTTTCAGGTAGAAATCTAATGTAAGGGAATCACACAATCACCTACAGGGATGACTCACAGACTCCTAGCAATAGTGAATGTATAGCCTGAACTGGCCATCTCCTGTGATCATATTGGTTACTGCCCAAATTGTCATCAAAGAACTTTCTTCCAGTGACTCATAGAAACAGATGCAGAAACCCACAACCAAATATTATGTCAAGCTCAGGGAATGTGCTGAATAGAGAGGGGAAGGACAGTAGGAGTTAGAGTGGTCAAGAACATCACAAGAACACCCACCGAAACAAACAACCTGGCTCATAGGAATTCAAAGAGTATGAACCAACATCCAAAGACCCTGGGACCCAGCCTAGTCCCTGTACATATATGTGACAGTTGTGTACCTTGGTCTACTTGTGAGATTCCTAACAATGGGAGGAGGGACTGTCCATAAAGCTTTGGCAGGCTCCTAAGAAGCTATTGCTCACACTGGATTGCCTTGCTCAGCATAAAAAAGGGAGGTGCATAGTCTTACCACAAGTACCTCCATGCTTTGTTAATACCTATGGGAGTTCTGTTCCTTTCTGAACAGAAGCAGAAGAGTAGTTTAGGGAATAGGGAGATAGGACACAGAAGGAGAGGAGGGAGAGAAAAATAGGATATACAGTAAATTAACTAAATTAAAACATAATGAGACCTGTAAATGGTTATCCAATAGCAAGTAGTCAGTTACCCAAATGTATTACAGATTCAAACACTAAACAGACTCAGCAGGTTGGATTTATATATTTATTCTCAGCATGTACACAAAAGCAAATAATCCAATTAAAAATAGGGTACATAACTATACAGAAAATTCTCAATAGAAGAATACCAAATATCTGAGAAATTTTTAAGGATATGTTTATTTGTGTTTGGATGGAATGTTCCACTGTTATCTGTTAAACCAAATTGAGTCATAACTTCTGTTACTTCCTTTATTTCTTTATTAAGTTTCTGCGTGGTAGTCCTGTCACCTGGCAAGAGTAGAGTGTTGAAGTCGTCTACTGTAAGTGTATGAGATATTATGTGTTATCTAAGTTTTAGTAATGTTTCTTTTACAAATGTGTTGTCTTTGTATTTGGGGTATAGATGGTCAGAATTGAGACTTCAATTTGATGGATTTTTTTGTGAAGAATATGGAATGACCTTCATTATTTTTGATTGATTTTAGTTTAAAGTCTAATTTGTTAGATATTAGGATACCTACACAAGCTTGTCTCTTATAACAATTTGATTGGAAAATCTTTTTCCAATCCTTTAATATAAGGTAATATCTGTCTTTGAAGTATGTTTCTTATGTGCAGCACAATGGATTCTGTCTTTGTACCCATTTTGTTAGCCTGTGTCTGCCTAGAGCATTCATCTTTATTGGCTAGTATATATGATACTAAAAGCTTTCTTTATAAACTACCAAAAAGGAGAAACATGGACACCAACTCTGCTACAAACCCTTCAGCCCATAATGGTGTACTATTTGTAAGACATTCTACTGCAAGGGTGGCAAAAAAATCTTGTGGGAGTAACCAACCAATATCTTATTTCATTTAAGTCCTACTCTAAGAGATAAAAGCCACACTTGACACTGCTTGGGTGACCAAGAAACTGAGATTAGATTGTACAGCCAGTGACCAAAAACAAGTACTACTGTTCTACTAAAAAACAAAATTACAAATAAAATGGCCTCCAATGACATTTTTTGTATACACAGATCAGAGCCATGCTCAGAAATCACCAAAAAATTCTACTTCAGAAGCAGATGTGAACAAAAACAGAATCCCACAGAAAAAACAATACCAGAGAATAAGAGAAATTGGAACATTTCATGTCAAATCAACTATATCCAATATATCCCATGCTTCAGGACCCAGGGGACCCTGTAGAACAGGAAGCAGAAAGAGTGTAAGAAAATCTGGAGAATAACCCCCAAAACTGATTGCTGGGAAACTAGCATTATTTGACTGAACCAGACATGCTGAATGTGGGTCTCAGAAGGCTTTGGCAGTCTAAGGTACCTCGGACAGTGGAACCAGGATGTACCCCTGGTGCACAAAGTGCACAAAAGGTCTTTGGGAGCACATTCCCCATGAAGGGATACTCCCTTAACCTAGAGACAAGATGGAGGGCCTAGTCCCTACTCCAAATGACAGATTTTGGTTATTCCTCCTGGAAGGCCTCACTGTCCCTGTGGAATGGGTGGGGAGTGGGATGGGAAGGGGATCAGGAGGCATGGGAGGATGGGTGGGAGGGGGGAACTGAGATCAATGAGTAAAAGACAATAATGATAATAATAATAATAATAATAATAATAATAATAATAATTCAAAAAAAATTAAAAGAAAATAGGGAACACCAAGGAAACCTGGTATTCTAAAAACAACAGGGCCAAAGCTTATATGTACTCAGAGACTGAAGCAGGAAGCAAAGGGCCTACTCAAGTCTGTACCAGAAGATATCCTAGAAGCTTCAGGAGAAGTAGACACACCACTAATCTAGAATCTACACCCAATTGATTACCTGTTTTATGTAATTTTTTAAAAATTTTATTTGAATTTGAAACTAGGTCATTTTACATGTGATGGGAGATGTCATTCTACAAATATGTTTCTCATACTTGTAAATGAATAAAGCACTGTTGGCCAATAGGAAAGCAAAATAGGCGGAATTAGGAGACAAGAGGAAAGAGGAAGTAGTAAAGAGGAGTCAGGATGGAGAGTCTAGAGATAGAGCAGAACACCAGCCTGCTCTCCCCTAAGACCATGTGGAAATACATACATTAACAGAAATGGGCTTATGCTTAAGGCAGAGCTAGCCAATAAGAAACAAGTAACTGGCCAAGATAATTATAACAAATACAGAGTCTCAATGTGTTTATTGGGGCTGGCGTAGTGGCAGGCAGAAAAAACTTACTCGCATTACATATGGTGCCCACATGGCTAATAAGAATTTACACTTAAAATTTAACAAAAGCTTAAAAAAGTGTTTTAGAAAAAAAAAGAACAGAGACAAGCAAGGCTTCTTACTAACAGCATTTTACTCCATAGGACTCTGATTTGGGAGAGAAAAGCAGATTTATAATTTATTTATTTTATATAACCAAGTCCATTTAAATGAAAACAAATATTTAAAAACAATATTTGGGAATTTGGGCTTTGTTCTTTCCAAACTACTTCATGCTGGTAAGGGGCACTGTCATGGGGGATTCAAAAACGATTCAGAAATCCTGGCTGTAGTGTGTAAGGCTGCTTTGTCCAGCTGTTTTGAGCATGATCACCTGGTACTCTGTTTCAGGTGGTCTGGCTTGATAAAACCACATTAGTCTGGAAGGAATCCACAGCTTTTCATTTTCTGTGGAAACAAAAATAGAAATCCTTTTCCCCAGTAACTTGTCCTTCAACTAAAATTTTGGAGTCAAAGCATTTTTTTAAAATATAATTTATTATTTTACGTGTCAATCCCAGTTCCCTCTCCCTCCCTCCCTCTAACCCTTCCTCCCTCACTCCCTTTTACACTCTGGGCCCTCTCACATGCACTTTAACCACCTTCCCCTCCCATTCACCCACCCCAATTCCATATGTAGGGGAATGCCACTCAGTTGGGGTCATGTAGGTCTGACAGGCCATGTGAAGTAGGGACTAGGGCTTCTCTCCTGTCTCTAGATTAAGGCAGTTATCCCTCCATGGGGGATTTGTTCACAAAGTCATTTTGTGCACCAGGGATACATCCTGGCTCCACTGTCTGAGGTCTCTCAAATTATATTTTTTAAAAATTCTTTGACTCCAATCAGGGCTGCCTGTGCCCTACAACCTCTTTTCCCCGCTCCCCTGCCAAAACTCCCTGGGTTGGCCCCTGATCCTGCTGCTCCTGTCTCCGTTCCCCATCGAGAGCACCCTTGGAGCTCTGATACACCCCCACCCATCCCCACCGCCAGCCTACCCCCCCCTACCCTGTGCCCTACTCTACCCACTGTCCTGCCGCTCTGGTTGAGCACTGGGACAGAGGTTGTAGCCAACAGTCTACCCTACTTCGGAGACTTCTCTGAGCAACTCTGAACAAAGGAGACCTGACTATCAACTAGGGACCACTTATAATTTCCACCGGCTTGGTCTCTGACCCCGCCTCCAGTCCTCTGCTTGAGTCCCGGGCCCCTCCCAGAGATCCGCCTATCTCTGCAGGTCCACTCTGAGTTCCTGAGGGCAAGATACTTGACCCTCAAATCCTGGCCTCTGCCAAAGAAAGAGGTCTCAGCTGGAGAGCACCAGTTTCCAGTGAGATCCTACTATCCTGCAAAACCTTCTCAAGTTCCAGCTCAGCCCTTGTCCTCTTCCACCAGCGATTGGCCAGAGGACCACTGTGAGTACCTGCTGGCATCTTCTTCTGGATCCTCATCCTTGACCCCATTCCTCCATCCCTGTCTGCGGAGAAACCTCCTAGAGAGCTTGGACCACACAGAGCTACAGATATTGAATCTTAGACCCACATAAGCCCATCGGGGAAGTACCATAGAGAGAGGGGGGAGACCCCATCAACACCAACTGGAAGAATCTATGGGAAGAAGGCAATATAAGAGAACACCTAACAACAGAAAGACAAACATGACACCACCAGAGTCTAGGGAATCTACACCAACTAGAATGGAACACAACAACAAAGCAGAGGAAGCAGAAGGGTACGACTTAAAAATTACCATCATAAAAATGATAGAGGCCCTCAAAGAAGATGTGAGAAAATCCCTTAAAGAAATGGAGGAAAAAACAAACAAAAAGTGGAAGTAATGAACAAATTCCTTAAGGAAAGTACAGAAAGTCAAGAAAAAACAATTAAGCAGGTGAAGGAAACAGTTTAAGACTTGAGAACTGAATTAGAGAAAATAAAGGCAACATAAACAGAAGGAATCCTGGAAATTGAAAAGCTGGGCAAAAAATCTGCAACTATGGACACAAGCATAACCAATAGAATTCAAGAGATGGAAGAGAGAATCTCAGGCACAGAAGATAAATGAGAAGAAATAGATTCATCGACCAAAGAAAATCATAAATCCAACAAATACATATCACAAAGCATCCAGAAAATATGGGACACCATGAAAAGGCCAAACCTAAGAATAATAGGCATAGAGGAAGGTAAGGAAGCCCAGCTCAAAGGTGCCAAAAACATATTCAACAAAATCATCGAGGAAAACTTTCCAAATCTGAAGAAGGACATGCCAATGAAAGAACAAGAAGCATACCGAACCCCAAATAGGCTGGGCCAAGGAAAAAAACCCCTCGACATATAATAATCATAACACCTAGCATACAGAATAAAGAAAGAATATTAAGAGCAGTGAAGGAAAAAGGACAGTTAACATATAAAGGCAGACCTATCAAAATTACACCAGACTTCTCCATGGAAACCCTCAAGGCCAGAAGGTGCTGGATAGATGTTCTACAAGTATTAAAAGAACATGGATGCCATCCTAGGCTACTATATCCAGCAAAACTCTCAATCACTTTAATTGCAGAGAACAAGATATTTAATGACAAAACCAGATTTTCCCAATACGTATCTACAAATCCAGACCTACAGAAAGTATTGGAAAGAAAACTCCAACCCAAGGAAGGTAACTATGCCCACAAAAATGTAGGCAAAAGATAATCCAACTACACCAGAAACCAAGGGTGAAACAGAAATAATATATTCACAATACCAGTGCCATCAAGAAACCTAAATCAAACAAGCGTCAACAATCAATGGTCCTTACTCACCATCAACATTAATGGTCTTAACTCACCTATAAAAAGACACAGGCTAACAGTATGTATTCGAAGACAGAATCCATCCTTCTGCTGCATACAAGAAACACATCTAAGCTTCAAAGATAGGCATTACCTCAGGGTAAAGGTTGATTTTCCAATCAAATGGAAATAAGAAGCAAGCAGGCTTTGCTATCCTAATGTCTAACAAGTTAGAATTCAAACCAAAATTATTCAAAAGAGATGAAGACAGACATGCTCTTGGATAGGTAGGATAAACATAGTAAAAATGGCAATCTTACCAAAAGCAATCTACAGATTCAATGGAATCCCACCACAATTCTTCACCGACCTTGAAAGGATAATAATCGACTTTATATGGAAAAACAAAAGATCCAGGATAGCCAAAACAACCCTATACAATAAAATTACTTCAGGACACATCGACATTCCTGACTATAAGCTCTACTACAGAGCTATAGTTCTGAAAACAGCCTGGTATTGGCATAAAAATAGATAGGTAGACCAATGGAATCGAATTGAAAATCCTGATATTAATCCACTCACCTATGAACACCTGATTTTTGAGAAAACAGCTAAAGTTATACAATGGGGAAAGGACAGCCTCTTCAACAAATGGTGCTGGCACAATTGGATGAGGGAGTGTAGAAGACACCAGATACACTCATGTCTGCCGCCATGCACAAAACTCAAGTCCAAAAGGATCAAAGACCTCAACATCAATCCAGCCACATTGAACCTCTTAGAATAGAAAGTAGGAGGTACCCTTGAAAAAAATTGGTATAGGATAACGCTTCTTGAACATAACTCTAAGGGCACAGACACTGACAGAAACAATTAATAAATGGGATCTCATCAAACTTAGAAGCTTCTGTAAGGCAAAGGACACAGTTGACAAGACCAAATGGCAGCCCACAGACTGGGAAAAGACTTTAACCAATCCTATATCTGAGAAAGGGCTGATCTCCAAAATATTCAAAGAACTCAAGACACTAGTCAACAAAACACCAAATAACCCTATTAAAAATGGTGTACAGAACTGAAGAAATAATTCTCAATAGAGGAAATCAAAAAGGCTGAAAGACACTTAAGAAAATGCTCCACATCCTTAGCTATCAGGGAAATGCAAATCAAAACAACTTTGAGGTACCATCTTACCCCTGCCAGAATGGCTAAAATTAGAAACACCAGTGATGACTTATGTTGGAGAGGATGTGAAGAAATGGGAACACTCCTCCACTGCTCGTGGGAGTGCAAACTCATACAGCCATTTTGGAGATCAGTATGACGTTTCCTCAGTAAAATGTGAATTAGTTTACCACAGGACCTGGCAATCCCCCCCTTGGCATATACCCAAAAGATTCATATCCATGCAACAAAGACATCTGTTCAACTATGTCCATAGCAGCACTATTTGTAATAGCAAGACCCTGGAAGCAACCTAGATGCCCCTCAACTGAAGAATGGCTAATGAAGATGTGGCACATCTTCATAATTGAATACTACTCTGCAGAAAAAAATAATGGTATCTTGAAATATGCAGGCAAGTGGATGGCACTTGAAGAAACCATCTTGAATGTGGTAACCATGTCACAAAAAGAGGAACACAGTATGTACTCACTCATATATGGATTTTAGACCTAGAGCAAAGGATCACCAGCCTATAATTCACATCACCAGACGAAATAGGATACAAGGTGTATTCTAAGAGATTCATATAAAGTCCCTCACAGAACTGGGAAGGGACAAGTCCCCCAGAGCTCAGGTGAATTGGGGGGTGCAGCGAATGGAGAGAGAAGTAGGAGTAAACGAGGGGGAGGAAAGGATAACATGTGCGACCAGGAAGATTGAGCCTGGTTAGGAATAGAAGATAGGAGAGAGAGAGAGAGAGAGAGAGAGAGAGAGAGAGAGAGAGAGAGAACATAAAAGAGGGAGCCAATATTGTTTTGAAGATAAAATTGAACACAAAGAAAAGTCTAGAGAACTACAAGACTGCTCCAACCTAACAATTTGAGCTTATGTGGAAAGGCTATCATAAATGCCCTTCCTGGAGAGTGAGATCAACAACTAACTTCTCCATGGAGCCCTCAAATAATGCCTGTTGAAAATAGGATCAAACACCCATACATAAACACTTAGTCGAACTAGAACCCAGATGCAGACAGAGAGGACAAGACCATCTGGCAGAAACACATATAGACAGCTTACCTGAACATGGAGGAGCTAAGGGGACCCCAGACTGATAGCTGGGAAGCCAGCATGGGACCAACTCAGGCCCCCATGAATATGGGTCTCAGCCAGAAGGACTGAGCAGTCTAAGAGACCTCAGACAGTGGAGCCAGGATGTATCCCTGGTGCACAAAAGGACTTTGCGTACATATCCTCCATGGAGGGATAACTGCCTTAATCTTGAGACAGGAGAAAAGCCCTAGTTCCTACTTCACGTAACCTGTCATATCTACATGACCCCAACTGGATGGCATTCCCCTACATATGGAATTGGGGTGGGGGGATTGGAGGGGAGGCTGGTTAGACTGTATGTGAGAGGGTAGAGAGGGTAAAAGGGAGGGATGGAGGGAGGGAGGGAAGGAGAGGGAACTGGGATTGACATGTAAAATAATAAATTAAATTAAAAAAATGCTTTGACTCAAAAATTTAAGTTGAAGGACAAGTTACTAGGGAAAAGGATTTCTATTTTTGTTTCCACAGAAAATGAAAAGATGTGTATTCCTTCCAGACTAATGTGGTTTGATCATGCCAGACCGCCTGAAACAGAGTATAATGCCATCCTACATTCAAAACAGCTGGAAAAAGCAGCCCTACAGACTAAAGCCAGGATTTCTCAATCTTCTTCGAATCCCCCATTACAACGCCCCTCACCACCAGGAAGTAATTTGGAAAGAACGACGCCCAAATTCCCAAATATTGTGTATAAATGTTTGTTTTCATTTAATTGGATTTTGTTATATAAAATAAAATAAAAAGTTTAAAATAGTGGACAGGGCGAAGCAAATCAAGGCCCATGATGGATTCTAGGTTCATCTCAGGATGAAATTCATGAATTTTGTTACAGTTATCTGTTCTTTCTCTATGCACAAAGAAACTCAGGTATAGTCAAGCCTCTAATATATGTATTTCATTTCCTCAAAATAAAATAAAATATTGGAGAGGGATGGAGTTTAGACACAGTGTAGAATACATAGACAGCTGTAATAATGAGGTAATCAGAGCATGAATAAAGGTTTGGGAATATAAGAAAAGAAATTGACATAGCGATATATGTATACTTGATATGCAAATTATGGAAGTTAAAGTTAAAAATATTAAGGGACTTCTATAAGGAAATGTAATTCATTAAGTACAAACTGAGTATAGAATACAATTCTGTTTCTTCCAAATACTGAGTTTTCCATTATTAGGTTTTCTTTTATTGCATTTTTAGTTTATATTTAGGATACATTCATTCAATCAATATATAGATAAGCACATACTCTGATTATTAGCAATAACTATTTAGACTTTAGAAATAAATGCTTTAAATTTGACTTATGACACAGATTTTCAATGTTATTTTTTACTAACAAAAACATGACAAATATGTAAATACACCTATTGCTCTCAGAAGATATGACAAAGATGTTACTGAAGTATTCTGTGCAGGCAATCAAATCATAATCCTGTACATGGTGTACTGAAAACTATCTTTCCTCACATATCATCTCTAGCACAGAGAAAAGTGCTACTTTTTTCAATGAGAGAAATCTACAATGAAATCATATTGTGTCTGCCACAGTTCCTTCTCATATGCTTCAATTGGATGTTACAATTTTGAAAACTGTGTATCTGCCTCTACTCTCAAGGTCGTTATAAAGAAAATGAAAAAAAAAATACAGACAATGAGATTTGTCTGATAGTTCATATGAAAAAGCAGATGATAAAATGTTATACATAAGAAATTCAAAACAGAGAAAACTCCTATCAACAAGCAATAACTTCAACAAAATTTTAACGCACAAAACCAACTTTAAAATTTAGTAGTCTTTCTATATATCAATAACAAGCATACTTCAGAAGGAGATCATGTAATACCCCCCATTTAAAATAACATGAAAGTCAATAAAATATGTTTAGAATAATCCTAACAGAGGATATGAGAGGCCTTTCTATGGTACATCTTCAGGGGTGAGTCAGCATAGTCCAACTAACTCCCAAAGCAATACAGATTATCCAAGTAGCCTTTTGTTGCTTCTCAGGCATTAAGGATCAAGTCTGCAGAAGATACTGCACACTAAGGACAGAGGATAAGGCTGATTTAAGGTGTATCTAACCTGAAAGCCTCTTTGCTATGATGTTTGACTAGTATTTGAGACTTATTTTCTGTTTCCAACACCTGTGATATCATACAGGAAATGAACTAACATAGAGCCCCTGCATAATGCAGCTAAGTACTAACGCACATATTTAACTCTAAAGGTATGTTGCTATTCATTCACATGGACAAGAAATATGTAACTCTAACATCTTAGAAAAAAGGAAGCTTTTGGTTCATCCTTGATTGGACCTACAAAGCAATTTAAGCATTGAGAAATAACTCCGAGTTCAGTGTAAGAGCCCAAAGGCTTTTGCTAGTGAATTGGGTAAAATAAAATAGTCATCTTTACAAATATCTCTTGTCAATTGCATTCTTATTGAGTTAATCATTTCTCAGAGAAGCATTCATCAAAGACCACCATGGATAAACATTTCACTGTCTGATATAGGTAAGTATTGAAAGAGTACTCGATATGACTCTTAAACAGTAAAGCACATAGAAAGGCTCATTTCAAACATTATTTCTAGAAATATAGTATTAAAATCATTTCATTCTGGAAAATAAAGACTAGACCACATATCAAATATCTGTATTATGTTGAAAATAACATTAATGGTATTGGTTAAATTGAATAGCTAAAAGTAGAAGACTCGATTGCAATTTTATCTTGAATCCTTTTTTAAACTCAATCCCAATTAAATATCTAATACCCCAAATGTTACAGAAGGGAAATCAAGGTACACACTGAAACTCACGAATAAATTTTCTGAACAGGACTTTTAATAATGTAGACATTATGGCCAACAATTATTAAATTAGACTTCAAAAAACTAAAAATTTTCTGTATAGAAAGAGACACTCCCACCAAAGCAAACAAGCAGCCAATAGGAAGGGGAAATATCTTTAACGAATATGTAAAATCAAAACATTTGTTTTTGAAATGCAATTAAAACTGTAAAGGTATTTTATGTACTGATATAAGTAATCTAAAATCTATGCTTAATATAGTGTGTGTGTGTGTGAATATTCAAGACATTTATTAGGGTATTTAGAAAGAATTTGAGGGAATAAATGGGGTAAGGGCTGGAAGAAATAAGTGAAAGAAAAAATTATTTGATTTAATGATAGTTTAATTTAAAAGTTATAAAAGTGTTTCAAGCATTTTTTATTTACTTGTTTTCTTTATTCTTCTCTCAGATGATACATTCCAATAGTTGCCACCTGTCCTCCTCCCCTTCCTCAATTCTACTCTCATCTCTCCTCCCCTCCAGACCTACTTCCTAAAGAGCAGTAATCACAGTGATATCAACTGAATACTATAGTCTATGCACAAACTCTCATATCAATACTGGATGAAAATGTGAACAGTAAAGAAATTTCTAAAAACATATATTGTAACATTTGGTTAATAAATATCACTTTGTATAATCAATAAATTGTTCATATTTGTCAGCTGTTTAAAGGGTTTTCTTTATTTCTGATAACATTTAATTGTATTATGGAGAAAAACAACTTAAAATCCTTACTGTGCTAATAATTCAAATCATCAGCCTAACAGTGACATGTGCCAAGATATATATATATATTCCAGAAGATATGAGTGATACCACAATGCAAGTTGGCAACATATAACTAGAAAGCTGATGAACACAGGACACACTTATCAACTTTCTTACCATGTCTCATTAAAAAATTTATAAAGTAAAGACCTCTCTATTTAGAAGATAAACAAACCATAACCCACCATGGCCTTTTTATGTTCCCATGGCATTTGATAATTTCAGATGCTATAATGAAATTTTCTCAACCATCTATATTTGGGCAACATCTTTATTCTCATAAAGGTGAACTTTATTCATTGCAGAGTAATGCTTTGGATTTGATTCTATACCTTACTAACCATTGCAAGGAACATGCAGTATCACTACTGTGGATAGGCACATAGGAAAGAGTAGCTATCATATGGATCAGCCCCTATTGCATGCTTCAACAGTCACTGCAAGGAAAGAGAAAGCATTACTTCCCAAGGTTTCTTTTGTTTGTTTGTTTGTTTTATTTTCTGCCTGGGCAACAGCTGTGCTCTTTCACTTCTCCTGAAGAGGGGCAAATGTTATGAATATCATAAGCAGTCTCTTATGGCAGTTGCATGGCTTTTAGTTTTCTGCAGTTAGACATGTAGTTGAGTTGAAGCTGTCTATCTGGGGAAAACTTGCCTATATAAGAGAAGAATTACAATAGTTAAGACATGCACACAGATGTTCACATCTAATTTAGCCTTGTGTATGGCAGGTAAAATGAGGCAAATGGGAGGATAAAATAGAGTTTTGACATTCCTTACCGTTTCCAGCATCCAAACATAACAGATCATACATTAGGTTTATACCCAAGAGCTTTTATGAGAGCCTAAAGATTTAGAGACAGTGAGAAAAACTTAATAAAGAAAAATTTAAAATTGGTAGAAAAGATACAATAGCCATATTCTTTGATCTTTAGCTAAGGGAATTGCAGCAGTGGGATATTCACTTTGTCTCCTACTGTGGCACTGACCATACCCATGAGGTGGGAGTGGAATCAGGGGTGGAAGTGACCTATGGAACTAGGTCTGAGGAGGAGCAAGGGAATGCTCTCTTGCTGGCGGGATGTGAGAGGAAAGGATCCAGTGGAACTTGCTGGTGTTCATCTGCCAAGGTTATAAGTTATTTCTCCCTGAATAAACATCTGTTCAGCCTATTTGTTTATCCTGATCCTTATTAAACTGCAATAGGGAATAAAATTATCATGATTCATTTTGGGGAATTTTAATAATCATTCAGTACAGAAACCATGATAATCAAGGAATAGTGTGTGTATATAAACTGCTTCCATTTAAGAAAGTTTCAAATGAGCACTGAGAAAGGTTTACAGTTTATATTAGGGTTAAGCAATCATCACCATGAGTGCTCTATGTACATTTCTCCATTGCAAAAAAATTATACTGGGAATTAAAGTAATTTCCATAGCTGGGAATACCTCTATATTCAGTGAAAAAGTTAAGTACCGCAGTGTAGGCCCTGCAGTCTACCACAATCAGGGACATTTGTTTCCTTGGTAAAGTTGACAGTTAAAAATAGTATGGCCATCAATATTTACAACCTTAACCAAGACAAGAAGTGCAAATAAAACATAGAAAGATATTTAGTAGTTACACAGTAGCTACATGTCAACAGCACTTCAGTTTTTTTTTTTTTGGTTTTGTTTTTGTTTTGTTATTTTTTTTTTTCTGAAATTTCCTTTGTACTTCACTGATGAATCTTTATGTTCTAGAAGTATTGCTGTGTGGTAGCTTTGTGCTTTACTGAGGAGTAGTAACCTGTGTGCTCTTCTCTTGGAGTCAGATAATAAATCTAATTGAACATTTATTGACTTGAGTTTCTGAGTCAATGATCAAGTTCTGAATGTGGTTCACACTTACTCTACACAGGGACAACAGCCATTAAGGTGAAGTATAAACTTGTAGAAGAGCTGAGAGCTGAGGAGGAGGTAGTGGCCTACAAGAGTCTCTGAATACAGTTTTCACTGTTTTTTTTGCTTTTGGGTATAGGATCCAGGATTCATGTCTAATCTTTCTAATGCATGCAATTATTCCTATCTGCACTTAAATATGAAAGGGAAGATGCAGCAATCCTGTATTCAGAGAAGTTAGTTTTAGAGAAATCATTTCTCCCTTTTAACCAATTTCCAGGAAATTAGCTAAAGTGAAGGTAATTCCTCGGGATTGAGTGTTGACATACTTAGGACTTTATATTATTATAAAAGAAGGGAATTTAAAAAAAAAGGTTTCACAGTGTATGAGTGTGTGTATCTAATATGAAGTCAGAGGACAGATTACCATTTTCACGGGTTAGTTATTTCCTTCCATATGATCTTAGGATACTAAAAGTAAGATTGTTTTTGAAATTTTAGGATCAAAAGTAGGTTTCCAGGCACTTTTACCAGCTAAAAACATACATGGGGTGGTTTATTAGAAACAGACCAGGTTTTAATATTCTGCTAGTGTAACAAATAGCAAAGCTGATTGATTTATAAAAGAGGAAAATCAATTTGATTCATAGTTTCAGATATTTCTGTATGAGATAAACCTGCGTTAATATTTTTTGTACTCTACGGAGCACGATATTATAGCAGCAGCATGAGTAAAGGAAGCCATTCTTCTTATAGCATCCAGGAAAAGCTAGGAAATACAAGAAAAACTTGGTGTCTTGGTATTCAGTTTGAAGGAATATCTGTAATGAATTAAAACATGACATGTGTGTTAGACTCAAAAGTTCTCAATATTTGTAATAGTAACAATTCAAAGTCCAAAGCTTTACCACACTTATCTTTAGGAACGGCCCATTTTTGATCTATGCTATAGCAAAATACATCACCGGATTTTGCAGTGGATATAATGTTGATTAAATTGTCATATACTCATTCTTAATATGCTTGATTATGAATTTTTAAAAGCTGTTAAGATTTACTAAAAATATCTAAATGGAATGATAATATTATGAACACTACTACAAATAATAGCAATAATTAAAGATAGTTAAAATATTTATGAAATATTAAAGAAGTATAATTTGTAGGTATCCAACTTTATATTGAAAAATAAAAATATCATATGTGTCATATATAAACATGTGTTGGAATGTTAGCTCCATCGAAATTTCTAGTAAATGTGGAGAAAATTATCAGTACTTTTTGACATTCTTGAAAGTGGCTATTACATTGCATATGTAGATGTATGGTGACTCAGTGAATTCTCATACTAGGAATTCTTGACAATTACTATAAGATTTTCCTTGTTTTATGCTTTATAAAAATAACATTTGAGTAAAATTTCAAGTTATTTATAAAAATGTGGGCCAAAGAAATAGATGCCAAATGATATGATTTAAGTAATTTAAGCAAAAGAAATTTAAGTATCTTTACATAATTAAAAGCCATATTTTGAAATATTTATATATGAAATTTTAATTAACAACAATGAGTTTTCATATTATTGTATTTTAGACCTTGTCACCATCAACTTCTAGGAACATTCTAATAAGTAATTAATTACATTTACCTTCAATATATAAATATATATGTCATAATTTCAGACAGATAAAGAAGGCTAGGTTGTTCAAATTTCACATTTTCTCGGCAAATTTTAATTGCATAGTGAAAAACTTTATTTTTATTTTGTGTATAGAGAAGATTTATATTATAAACATCATTATTGGCCTTTATCAGAAATAGGCTTTACTGAGTTTTTTGAAGTTTACATTATTATTTTGGCTTTAATACCTTAGTTTTCTTCTCCTATTTTAAAAAGGAAACCAACAAGTCTCAGGAGAATTAAAGGGTTGTAGAAGTTGTAAAAAGGCAACTCACTTTTGCTCCAGGGAAATAAAGGAAAGCTTGAAGTTTGTGGGAGTAAAATATATGCTGAAGAAAAAGATCTGTATTTTAGTTAATAACAGATATTGTGAGGAGCTAATTTCATTGCCTTGATAGACATACAAAGGAAAACAAAAAAAATAGAATATACTAGAACAGAATAAACATGACAATTCAGTATGACAAATATGTTACACACATTAAATAATTCCTCAAGTGTGAAAAGATCCTAATATTACAAAGAAGATTCAACTTCTAGTAAACACATTGAGTTTTGTGACAATGCTCTTAACTGTAAAATATGTCTTTGCCTATAATAATGTGCAAATATTTTGTTATCAAATCACATTGGCATATGTATAGGCATATGAATACATTCATTCAGGCTACACTTAATCTCAGCTATGCAAATAAAGTAACAGAGAGCTATCAGAAAGATGGCCAAGGTTTGGTTTAATATCTGCCCCAATAAATGTTACTACAAAAACTAACAGCATATATTGGTTTTTTAATCAAATTTGAAAAGTCATAAAATGGAAAACATATAAAATACAAGAAAATGAAGGAACTCACATATTTGGTGTATAATAAAGACACTAATGTTATTGCAGTAATATAAAAGAAATTTGGAGTATATAATTCTATTTGTTATTTTTCTAGTTTTGTAATACAATACTCAGATGAAACAGAATCTGGGGATCAAAATGTTCTCTTTGGCTTATAATTTCATGAGTGTAAAATCTACCAAGATGTCAAGACATGGCAACAGGTAGAGAAGTCAGGGAAACAGGAAGAAGGATCTTGCTGATCATATTTTATCCACTCACAGGAAGCAGAGAGAAAATAGGAAGTGCAGTAAACATAGAACCTCAAAGAACTTAGTTCTAATGTCTAAAGTTTCCATAAACTAATTAAACAGAAATATCATTTGGGAACAAATACTCAAAAACATGAGGTTGTGTGGAGATTTCTTGTTCTAATCATCACACATATCCTATTATGATGAAGATTAATCTTTTAAGAGAGTATATTTAATGTACATAAATCTGTGGAAAGATTTTTATGAATCATTTAGAGGAAGATCATAGGAATATCATGGGAATATCACCCATTATATTGTCTAAAATAAATAAATAAATATCTGTAGGAAAGGCAGAATAAAAACCTAGAAAACCTACTCTGCATGGAACCAAACTAGACCCTTTGAATGTGGGTGAAAGTTATGTGGCTTGATCTGGTTCAGTTGTTGTCTCTATTGATTTTAAAGTATAATGTAATTATTGTATTATGCTTTGTATGTATTATTTTAAATGTGTTATATGACTATTAGAATGGGATATTTTGTTTTAATTGGCTTGGCAATATTCTCTAATTTCCTTGGTGAAATGTTCTAAATAGAAGACACTATTAAATTATTGCATGTCTATCATGGTTAAATAAGGATCAGGATAAACAAATAGGCCAAATAGATGTTTATTCAGGGATAAATAACTTACATCAGGAACTTCCACCCCATGCTCTCCTGTCCGAGTCACACCAGCAAGAGAGCTTTTCCCAGCTCTGTCTCTGACGTCCTTCTACAGGTCAATTCTGCCCATGGCTCCACCCCCCAATGGGCGTGGTCAGTGCCACAGAAGGACTATCTCACTACAATTCCCCTTTTAGTCTAAAGAAAAGATTTAGGCTTAATACAAAACTATATACAAAACAGTGAATAACAAGTGTGTTCTAAGAAAAGGAATATCTAGAACAAAATGACCTACATATCTAATCCTAGGGTGAAGGCATAATAGAGTTTACAATAGAGTTGTCCTAAGCAGGAAAACGTAAGCCTAGTACCTAATATATCTAACTAGGAAGAGAGAATAATAGTTGTGATAGTTTAATCTTCAACCTCATCAAGACCTGAGAAGGAAAATAAAAATACTAGAGTAGACAGGAAGTGCGGATGGACAACTTCCAAAAGGTGCAGCAAGGACAGGAAACAGCAAGCCACCTGGACAGTCACGCTAGGTCTCACAGCAACTTTGGTACAAGAGGTAGAACTATAAAGGGCAGCATGATAAATATCCCAAATTGTATCAATATACAAATGTCTTGAATACAAGAAAAGTATACATACATAGAATATGGTAAAAATAATGTGCATAAAACTTCGTAAGAGGAAAGATTTCACACAATATAGCAAAATATAAACTTAATTTTAGATAGCTTACCACATATAAGAATACATAACAATGTAAGCTGTAAAATACTATCTCATTCTTACTCAAATTCACAAGAAAATAGGCTAATCTACCTATATCCCATCTAAACCATACCATTCCCAACCATTGCCTATTCCTGTCTAAAAGATAAACCCAAGCGTAAGCATCACCTTCCATACCCAACCATAAATAACTAAAACCAACCCAAAGACGATGACTATTATCCCAAAATTCCAAGGGTAGGGAAATGGGGGGACATCGTTATCTTAAGGTTACATCCTGCTGAAATGAGACGATGGTTGCTCCAATGGATCCTGTAGGAAGAAAAATTTTTAGCAACCAAATTTCTCAACAGAACTGGCTGTGACATATGTAGCTAGTCACTGTGTGGCAGAAAATTCTTGACTGTAGTTCTATTTGAAACTTTGGCCAGGGTGTAATAAAAAGGTGCTCCATTACAGCTAGCTAGTCATGAGTTGACTCGAGCAAAACAGTGTCAAACCGGTTTTAGAAATGAGTCCCCAGGTTTTGTTTTCTTCTTCCTTACACCAATTGGCTTCTTGATTTAAGGCAGAAACCAAGATTTTAATTTTAACAACATGCTTGAATTTAGAGAAGGAAAGCCAAATCCAACTCCAAAACTAGCATTGGTTTACATTAATTGGGACTTCAGGAATACTAGATAGTAGAGAGAAATAGATTTCTGCATAGAAATAGTTTACTAAAATTAAATATTTTTTTTTACCATATATCAGATTCTGCTTCCTTAAGTGATTGTTTCTGAAGAGCTGTCTTCTCTTCTGTAGGCACCTACATGTTCAGTATCTTTTTGCTGTTGGATGATAGGTTTTCTCTGTTTTCCTGTAAGAATAAGAACAGAACACTTCCCCTACCTTTGAGAGACCTCCGCACACCTCATGGGAACTAATTTGTTGGATGACTTGTCATTTCTCTTCATTAAGATGTTTCTCTTGTTCAACTCTGATCTTGATTAACTTAGATGGTATCCATAGTTTTTTCTTCTGTAGATACAAATGCAAAACCCCTACCCCTATGTAACACATATCCTGCTTTCCATTCTGAGGTCAGTGCATCCTTGAAGTACACTGGCTGATTTAGTTCAGAAGTTTTTTCTATTGGCCAGTGTTTTTCTGCAGCTGTTTTTCCTTTTTCATCAGCATTAAGTAAGTTTAATGTTAATAAAGCATTATGTAATCTGTGTTTGGGTGTCTTGGTTCCCCCTGCCTGATTATGGAGCATTTCTTTTAAAGTACAATTGGATCTCTCAACCACTGCTTGTCCTGTAGGATTGTGAGGTATACCAGTTATGTGCTTTATGCTATAATACTCAAAAAACTGTTTCAATTTGCTGGAGACATATGCTGGGGCATTGTCAGTTTTTATTTGTGCAGGTATGCCCATAATGGCCATTACCTCTAATAGGTGTGTGATAACAGAATCAGCCTTTTCAGAGCTCAGAGCAGTAGCCCATTGAAACCCTGAAAATGTATCTATAGTGTAATGTACATATTTTAATTTTCCAATTTCTGCAAAATGAAACATAGAAATATTTCATTCCTATTTATATCTTTAGGGTTATTGCCTGGTGGTAAAGGAGTTTGGTTATAGAATGAGCAAGTAGAACATTTCCTTTCTATTTCCTTGGCTTGTTCCAAAGTGATAGAAAAATCCTTTTTAAACCTTTGTTGTTCACGTGGTATTTCTCATGAAACTCTGAGGCTTCTAGCACACTTCCTATCAATAATTCATTGGCTTGTGCTAGAGGACCTGGCAGACCCGTATGTGATCTGATGTGTGTTATATATATAGGATGAGTCCTCTTTCTGATAGTATCTCGTAACTGTATAAACAATGAAGTTAATTCTGTATTGTCAGGAATAAATTCTGCAGTCTCAATGTGTAAAACGACTCTCTCTGCGTATTGAGAGTCAGTAACTGTATTGAGGGGTTCTTTAAAGTCCATATATTCCATGAGAATGGCATACAATTCTGCCTTTTGTACAGAATTATAAGGGCTTTGAACCACTTTGCTAATTTTTCCTGATTTATATCCTGCCTTACCTGATTTGTTTGCATCAGTGTAGAATGTATGCACTCAAGAAATAGGTGTTTTTCTTACAATGCGTGGAAGGATCCAAATTGTTTTCTTTATGAATTTGATTCTCTCAGTTTTGGGATAGTTGTTTCTAATTGTTCCCAAAAAGTTACTGCAAGCTCTCAGCCAATATTCATTATCTTTCCATAAGGAGGAAATTTCCTCATTAGTTAAAGGTACTATAATTTTTTCTGGGTCCCTTCCTATTAACTGACAAAGTCTTAATTTACCTTTTATAATTAAGTCAGAGATCTTTTCTATAAATGTTTTTAGTTTTTTATTCTGTTTATGTGATAGGAATATCCATTCTAATATGATATCTTCTCTGTGCATCAAAATCCCTGAAGGATATTCTCTAGATGGTAATATAACCAGAATAAAGTCTAGGTTTGGATCCACACGGTCCACATGTGCTTCTAGTATCCTCTATTCTTCCCATTCTAATTCCTTCTTGACTTCAGCTGATAGTATTCGTGGACTATTCAAGTCCTTATCTCCTTTTAGTGCCATTTTCAGGTTCTTCAAATCATGCCCTTCTACTCCAATAATAGTTTGGTGTTGAGAAATCTCTCCTAATAAGTTTTGAAGATCATTAAGAGTCTGGTAGCGATCTCTTCTGATCTGTACTTTTTGTGGTTTAATTTTCTGTAGATTTATTTTATATCATAAGTAGTTGATAGACTCTCATTTTTGTATTTTTTTCAGGCTCAATTTGTAATCCCCAGCGAGGTAAAACTTCCTTTACTTTCTCAAACATTGTTTCTAATATTTCTCCTTTAGATTCAGCTAACAATATATCATCCATGTAATGATAGATTATGGATTGTGGAAACTGTTTACGCATTATTTCTAATGGTTTTTGTACCAAATATTGGCACAAGGTGGGGCTATTTAGCATTCCCTGTGGCAAAACCTTCCATTGATATCTCTTCACCGGTTGAGAATTATTGTAATTAGGTACCATGAAGGCAAATTTCTCTTTATCTTGTTCTTGTAAAGGTATAGGGAAGAAGCAATCCTTTAAATCAATAACTATAATAGGCCATTCTTTGGGTATCAAAGAAGGCAAGGACATTCCAGGCTATAGAGAGCCCATTGGCTGGATAACTTTATTGATGGCTCTCAGGTCTGTAAGCATTCTCCATTTACCAGATTTCTTTTTGATCACAAATACAGGAGAATTCCAAGGGCTGGTTGATTCCTCAATATGTCCAGCATTTAGCTGTTCCTAAACCAGGCTTTCTAAAGCTTCCAGATTCTCAGAGGTCATAGGCCATTGCCCTACCCAGACAGTTCCCTCTATTAGCCATTTTAAAGGTAGGGCTTTTGGTTCCTCTGTTCACCACTTGTATTCTCTTTTTTGTACTGCCTGGATATTTGGTATCTGTCTTGTATAGTACTTAATCATATTTTTTCCACAATCATGAGGTCTTTTATTTCCTATCTAATACTGGAGGAATGTTAATCTGTGTATTCCATTGCTGTAATAGATCACGACCCCATAAATTTATCACTACATCAGCCACATATCTTCTCAACCTTCCTCTCTGTCCTTCTGGCCCTATACATTCAATCCATCCCGTGATTTGTTTTACCTGAGACAGGGTTCCAAACCCTAAGAATTCAACATTTACCTCCTGCAGGGGCCATCTTCGAGGCCAAGATTTATTAGATATGATAGTTACATCTGCCCCTGTGTCCAGGAGACCATCAGTCTATTATTCATCTTAACTATCGATCTAGGCCTATGACTATTTATAGCAGTTTGCCAAAATATACGTTTTTTATTTCCTTCTGTCATGTTTGATTCACCTTCCGTCACTAGTTTGTCATCCAGAGCGGTATGAGTTTTTATAATAGCCACAGAATTTTCTAATTGTCCTGTGGTAGATTGTCTTCCACTGTGACTGGGAATGTTCGGACCACCTGTGATGTGGGGGCCTTCGAGAGGCCCCCTAAGGAGTTTCCCGATGGTAAAGGGATTCCTTGCTTTTCTCTGGTCGATCTACATTCATTTGTTCAGTGTCTGCTTTTGCCACACCTTCTACATAACCAGGAGGCTGAGGCCTTCTGTTTGATTCATTCCTGGGAGTGTTATTTCTACGGAAACTTTGCCTACAATTTCTTTTTAGACGTCCTATCTTACCACAGTTATAACATCTGACATGTTGATATCTCTTCAAACCTTTGGAGATGGCTTCTCCTACCCAAGCTTCAGACTTATTGTCATTATACTCAATGTTGCCTGTTTATACAACCCATTCATCCAAGGGTGCTGATCGCATTTTTAAAGGCCAAAGCACCTGTTTGCATTGAGGATTCACATTCTCATAAACTAAAGATTCTATGAGTATTCGCCTAGCATCTATGTCTACTACCTCTAATTGTACTGCCCTAGATAATCTTTCTAGAAAGACACTAAAGCGTTCTCTAGGTCCTTGCCTTATCTTGGTATAGGGTTCTATCCTCTTCCCTAATTCATGAACCTTATCTCAAGCATTCAAAGCTGCTGTACTGCATAGAGACAAGATATGTTCATCATAGGCAGCTTGAGTTTCTGGGTCAGCATAGAGACCCTCACCAAGAATTTTATCTTGGGGAGCTTTATAACCTTTCTTTAAGTCCTGAAGTTCAAGAGCTATTGCTTCCTCTCTGCATAAAGCCCTCCATTCAAATTGAGAGGAGTTTTCAAGGACAGCTGATATTAATTGATCCCAATCCTTAGGGGTTACCTTGTTATTCCATGTCCATAATTCTACTAATTGCTTCACATAAGGTGAGTGTATGCCATAAGAGACTACTGCTTCCTTTATACCTTTTAAATCTTTCATACGTATTGGTTCCCACTGATATGCAAGATACCTTTTGGATGTTTTTTTGTTTCTGGTTTTTCATTAATAGATACAGGTAAAGCTCCCCTGACCCTAAATGTTGTGCAAAATTTTAAGTCTTTTTCATGCCCTGTTACCTGTAGTTCTTCTTCTGATGTATCAGACTGAAGGTCTTCTAAAGCCTGAAGTCTATTCACCATTGTTTCTTTGAGTGTCTGAACTTCTTGAATCAAATAACTTTCTAGAGACTTCATTGCATCAGTCAATTTCTTACTTTCTCCAACTACAAATGATTCCATGTTTTTAATCTTCTCATCCTTAGATATTATCTGAATGGCATGTAAACTGCCTTCCATAAACAATGTTCTATCTGCTAGCTTGCCATTATGCTCAGACATGGAAGAGATTCCATCATCTAATCTTTCTATCTGATGTTCCAGTTTTTTAAACTTATTAGTAGCTTCCTCCGACCAGGAATGAGCTGTTTCTGCTAGTGTGTTAATGCATTGCATTGTTTCTGTTCTGGTTATTGAGGTATCTGACATGAAACAAATTCTACCTGTCAGCTCTCCAACGCCATCTTTAATATTCTGAACCGTTCTTTCTATACTTTCTATATGCTTTGAATTCTATCATTTTCAATGTTTCGAATCCTTGTTACTAAGTCTCCTACGGTTTGTACAATTTCCTTATTGTTTGCTGTAATCTCAAACCATTTCTTTAAGAATATCATGTTAATGTTGAAACCCATTGCTATTACAAAATAAAAGTACATATTGGTCCAGTCATAAGTTTCTTCTACTAAAATCCCTTCTATATATGAAGTAAAATAATTCCTAAAGTCCTGCATTGTAAAATTATCTGCCATAGTTATGGAACAATTAATTTCAGATTTTATATCAGCTTAAATTGCAAAGGATGTTACAATTACCTTAGGTGTAATTCTGCTGTCCTGGAACTTTGATGCTTTTAGTTGTAGATCTCAGCTTGTGGTAGTTACACCTGAGGTGTACCACCAAATGGTGCCTAGCCGCCGAGGCCTGTCTGATCCCGGTTCTGCCCGGAAGTGTACCGCCAAATATTATCAGGCAGCAGATGATCCTTCTGATTCTTGTCCCTGTAGAATAGTTCTTAACAAACTATGGCAAGTGAAATTTTGTTAAAAGGAGACTTGTGGAATTGCTGGGAACACAAGAATAAGGGCGGGAAAACACGCAAGCAGGGCGAGTGCCAAGTGGCTCTGTGCGAATGCAAAGTGCAGTGCGGTAATGGGCAAAAAAATGAGAAGCAGTGAGTGCCTTCTCAGGTCCGCTTTGGTGGCAAAGATCTCCTTTGCCATAAGGAAGAGGCATATGTCCCAAAGCTGTGGTGAGTCCTCCTGGTTAGGCAAGGGACCCTGCCCGTTGTTGGAAGGTGGGGGAGGGGAGAGGAGTCTGCTGCCTGGGTGAAACCCAGGTCTTGTGAAAATCCTAATCTTGCTTCTGTCACCAGATATCGTGGTTAAATAAGGATCAGGATAAACAAATAGGCCAAATAGATGTTTATTCAGGGATAAATAACTTACAACCTAGACAGATGAACACCAGGAACTTCCACCCCATGCTGTCCTGTCCGAGTCACACCAGCAAGAGAGCTTTTCCCAGCTCTGTCTCCGACCTTCTTCTACAGGTCACTTCTGCCCCTGGCTCCACCCACCAATGGGCGTGGTCAGTGCCACAGAAGGACTATCTCACTACACATGTCCCTGATGGCTGAGGTACAGTAGGGCAGGAGGCACCCAACCACCTCCCTCGTATGCCATTTGGTGGCATAGATGAGGGAACAATGCCCCCCCCCACAAACTCCTTGCCGTCTGTAACAGGCAAAACAGCCAGCATTGGGGGTATGAGAACTGAAGAGTTTACTTTGCCCCTCAACAACTGCAGCATTTGGGAGAAAGGGATCTGAAACTCACCTGGGCAAAAGAGTAAGGTTGGACATGGAAGTGATGAGTGTCAGTGAGCTGAACCCAATGGCACTAGAGTAAGAGAACGTGCCCTGCTGCTTTCAGCTGGCTGCATGGGGTGAGCTAGCTGGGAGCAGAGCTTGAACGTTTACAAGGGTTGTATAATAAGGCAAAGATCACTGGCTGACTATTCAGCTAACACCCAGGCACAGAACCAAGGCTATGAGTCAGAGACCCATCTATGAATGGCTAGAGTATGTGACGGGCTGCATCTGCATATCCTGTGCTACAGTATCTCTACACGACACAGGGCAATGACAGGATATCCAAGTGGAGGAGGTACCAGTATTGACAGTACAGGAGGAGGCAGAGGCATTGAACTTGAACAATTAAAACAAGTAAAGGTATATGGAGTAAAAAATAATCATTTAATTGACAAATAATATTTTGTTATCAATTGTAACAATTTACTATGGGGAAAAAAACAGACTTTGAATATTTCAAGCCCTTCAACATTAATAAGAAAATACTATCCAATATCAAATGGTCAACCCTGGAAACATACATATACGCAAAAATTTAAAAAAAAAGTCGAGAAAAAAACTGAACCAGAAGACAATATAAAGGAAGTAAAGGTGGGAACAACCAAAGTAAGCAAAACCAAATGTTATTTCTTTCAAAATATGTACATGAATTTGTAAAACCTTATGTGGTCTGACAAAGCAAAGAGATAAAGCACAGATTTCTCAAACTAATAAAAGAAGAAAGGGAGTTTAATAAAATATTAAATAACTGAATAAATGTTATTAAAATTAGACTGATAAAATTAGATGATAAATGAGGTGCCTACAGCTCTGAAATGGAAGAGATGATATGTAAGTTTACTCTTAATCAAACCTGAGATTCAAATAATTATTTACAAAACTCATCCCTACATTGCCCATTCCAGATGACTGTGTTGAGATATGTTATATGAGAAAAGTTTCAACTATTACTAAATTCTTCAAAAATAGCTATAGCAGATATCATCTTCACCAAAATAAACAATGATATGACAAAAGGGAATTTTGTTTCACAATATCCATTTGGAAGATAGATTAAAAAGAATGTTTCTACCATGATTCCAAATCAAGTGAGAAGCTTATAAAATATCACACTGGAATACACCAAACATCTTGAAAATTAGTTAAAATTTATTATATTAATTATTAGTTTGGTGATATGCAATAGTCACAAATTTAGTACCTTAAATATACATATCCTCCCCCGCAATATAACCTTAGTGTAGAGATCATTGGATTAAAATGAATGTGTTGGCAGACTTTTGTTTCATTCTGAAGACTATATTATAAGAACACACTTTACAGTATCTATTTAAGCCATTTCATTTATTAACTCTTCCACTGTGTATTTGCAATACATGCTGCTGGGATTTTGATTTGATTTCAGTGTATTCATTTGTTATAATTTAATCATCATCATGACATATTTTGATGGTAAAATTTAATCATAGTGTTTAGAGACATAAGACCTGGGAAAGGAGATTGTTATTGGATGAGATCCTCTTCGTGGAACACTCAGGAAAATACAGGAGGGTTTATAAAAAAAAATGAGAGGAAGGAGTGGAAATAATGCTTTGTGGATAAAGGTACTTGCCACCCATTCTGAAGACCTGAGATTATGCCCAGAACCCACATGGTAGGAGTTACCCAGCATAAGTAGTTGTCTTCTTACCTCTGAAATATGCCATTATGATAACCCAAACCAACAAAATAAATAAATGTAAAATGGAAAAGATAAAGAATGATTAGGAGACAAAATACTTTACCCTTTGCCATGTTACTCTTTGCATTATCTTAATATAGTTAGAAAGGTAGTTATCAGATTTTGCCCCTATGTCTTTGTTCCTCTACAACATACACACTTTGCACACCTTAGAGCCATCAATGGGAATGTGACATGTAAACCAAGAACAAGAAGTGTTGGAAATGTAGGGACTAAAGAGGAGGTTCAGTTCTTAAGATTTAACACAGTATGTAAGAGGACTGGACTTTATTTTTCAGCATGAACATGGAACAAAACACAACTCCATATAATTTTTTTTAAAAAATCTTGTGTGTATAAGAAAATGTGTGTGTACATATATATGCATGCATATATTTATACACACAAAACATGTAAACAATACACATGTATAAAATATTTTATATATTGTTGTAAATTCAAAAAATCTGAAGAAAAGAGGTGAAGTCATCTGTGTAGCTTCTAAAAAAATTAATTCTCACAGAGTGGCTCACTGACCTTCAGCACAATTAAGTAGTAGTAAGATCAGCATCACAGCTACAGACAAATCAACCACATAAGAAAAAAAATGGATCAAAACAAATAATGGAGTTGATTGATATTTATTATATAATTTTATTTGATAGGCTTATTATTTTATTCTTAGCAAGACAGGCGTCAATTAAACCTAGGAGCTGAAAGCTGATATGATTGAACTCAATATTGTAACTGCCGCTTTTGGTATTATTTTGGGAATAGTCAATCATATTAGAAGTTTACTGGTTACTAGCTTACTCTGTTCAAACATTATCAATTATAAATTAGACAATGTATTCCATGGTCCAAAATTCTTTGATGGGTCTCAATAATGTGCAAAACTTATATCCCCCAGGGCCCTGTGTTATTCATTCTAGCCTCCCCTCTTTAGATTCAATTAATGCTACTCATCTCATCAGTCAACATGTGACTGGTATACTGATTTTTCTTCTTCAGGATATCAAACACTCCAAAGGTATTTAATCTGAACCTTTTATCTACCTTAAGAGACATTCTCTACATCCATTTAATTTTTAAATTACATAATTTTCTGAAGTTTCTGTTTAAATATTACAATATTACACTCCCAGGAAAGCTTTCTTCAAACAGCTAATAGAATTGGACTTTCTGTTGTAATTTGTTAGTACTGGCCCTCCCTCAAGAACTGTAAACTCCACAAGAATACCTATTATGTCTGATTGTTTTTCTCCCACACAATTGCAATAGCTCCTTTATTCATAGAAACAGAACAAGGCATTTAAATTTCACCTAGTTATTGATTTGTCGACATGTTCTCATAAAGAATAAATAAATGCTCAATTTATAAGTTATCACCAGGGATGTCATTCAACTTTGCTAACAGACATGATTTATTTTTCAATAACAATCTGATATAATTTGTAACAAGTACTTTTGCTTTATGTAAAACAAGCACTTAAAAAGAGCAACTACATGATGAAATATCATTTTAAGCCTCATGTGTAAGGCTCCACACTTGTTTTGTTTCTTTCAATAGCCTTTAGCTTTTAGAATACTTTCCTGCTTTTGAAAGGCATTTCCACACAATAGCATGGTGATTATCGTAATATTTTCCACAACAGAGAAAACTTGTTATCATAGTATGAGGCCAATGAAATGTTCTTTTGCTGAAATAGTTTCCCTGAATGTAAACACTTTAGTAGTTCAGAGAATATGTTTTCATTTTATGGGTGTAAAAGGGAAAAAATGCAGTTCACAAATGATGGAAACATTAGCAATGACATCAATAATTCTTATTCTGGACAAGGTGTTTGAAAATGTAAACGTTTGGGGTCTTTCAGATGCTGACACTGGTGAGGCATGTCAGAAGTGTGTGGAAAATGGATACAATGTTCATGGGGGATATTCTGTTTGGATACATAGTTTTAAATGATTAAACAATTTCTGAATCAATAAGTAATTATGATGTTTCTTTCCAATCAAATAAGTATTGACTTAGAAGAAGATATATGCTTTTGTTTAATTTGGAGAGAGAATGCACTGATTGTATTCTCTGTGATTTAACATTGGGTAAACCCATATTTCTATTAAATAAAGTAGTACATGTTTAAGAGTGCTCCATACTAACTTTATGTGCTTTTTTTCTTGGGGTTATAATGGGCTATTACAATGGGCTATACCCAGTCTTTGCATATCAGTTTGTAAGAGATGCATTCAGAAAAAATAGTAGTGTGTTTATTCGAATCATTAATATTAAACCTGACAGCATTATCTCTTCTTTTTATAACACCATAAAATTGGTTTATAGTTATACAATTAGTTATGTTAAGACTAGGTATTATATTGAGTGGTACTGATTGTTCCACATTAAAGTTCACTTTATGGTAACATAAAGGAACAATATTTGTGCCATCATGCTTTATGCCACCAAGTAGCTGCACTGTAGGACAATAGCGGTTATAGAAGATGCTTTTATCTCAGTTAATCTGTATGTTCAAGGTACATTTTAAATTTTTATTCCCAGGACACAGGGATACATTTTGTCCACCTTTTAAAGAACTTTTTCCATTTTCCTTTGGTTTTCATAATTACAATAAGTATAATATATTTTATTATTTGAATGCTATAGATATTTATTTTTTCATTAATATGTGGTAACAAGCCAATCACTTTTCACTTTGGTTTTCTATACAATTATCCTTGTGAAGAATTTATGACCTTTATTTTATTTAATCAAATGTGAGCTACATGTCAACTCTTTGACTATAATAATAATATTCAAAGTATTGGAAGTTTAATATATTCAATTAAATGATTGTATTAATAATATGATAATATTGGATAAATGACAAAATCATTTTCTTTTTGTCAATATATATTCCAGGACAGATTAACATAAAGCTCATTATTCAAAATAATACCTCTGATACTGTGTTTGAAAGATTTTGAGTACAACAGTGTAGGCAACAGTTTCTTTGACAAGTGTCTTTTGTGAAATAATGATGTAGCCTAGGAAAGCCTTTATTGGTGTTTCACTGAAAGTATATTTTAATCTCAATATGAGTTACCTAATTCTGGCAGTTGTCAAATTTCAATTAAAATTTTTGTTTGGAAGCAATAAATATTTTTTCTGGTGACACAGTAGATCACATCAATCACATGTATCTCAAAACTACATGTAGTAGAAAAGGAGACAGGTGCTTTGTGGTTCTTAGAGACATCTGTAGAGGCTGTTACACCAAAGATTGTATCCAGGCTTGGGGAAATAATTTTACAATTCCAGTACTCAGATAAGGAAAACTAATTCAGAGTCTACCTAGGCTTTAGGGTGGTTTCTCACCATGAGAAAATGACAATGAGTCCATCTCTAAACATAAGAAAATAAAGAACTGATACTATAGTTCCACAGTATATCATCTGTCTGTCTTATACTGGAACCTAGTTACTGGTAGAAACACTAGGAAATTATCAATTAAAATGAAAAAAAGAAAAGAAACATTGATCAATCATCTCATACGCATTTGTTTGTTACTACATTGAAATTTTATATCCATTAATACTTAAATGTCATAAATAAGAACCCAATAATTATATATCAAATCAAATTCTGCTTGCAATTTGAACTTATTCAAGATTTTTTTCATTTCTTTTTTTGCATCAACATATGAAGATATTGGTACATTATAGCCAGTGAGTTGGCACAGCAGTTAAAAGTTCTTCCTGTGCAAACTGATTATCTGATTTCAATTCCAAGTTTCTATGATGGTAAGAGAGAAAAAATTCCAGAAGCTTATGTGTCTTGATATGTGCTCTATATTCCACATGTATAACATATACACACACAATAAGAAATAAAATGATGTAAACATTTAATTCAAAACCTGTTATCAAATGAAGCAAGTAACTTCAGAAAAAAAAATTTATTGGCTATAAAGCAGTCCAATGTACACTATAAAATGTACCTAGAGTATAGAGATTAACTGTGTGATAAGAGCTAATGTACTAGAGTGAAGCTACTTACTGGAAAAAGCATAACGGCACAAATATTTCATATATCTAACACAAGGCAATGATAATATTAAACTATTAAACTCTCTCTTGTATCTCTCTCTCCCCCTTTCTCTCTACGTGTGTGTGTGTGTGTGTGTGTGTGTGTGTGTGTGTGTGTGTGTGTGTAAGAATCTATTATTTAAACTCAGGATTTTGTGAATGGGAAAGTGAGAATAATGAAAATAAGTTGCATATCTCAAGTTTCAGTATTGAATTTTTCCTTTGAAGTTTAACAATAATCTGAATCATGTTTTCTAACATATTTGTTTCTGATGGAGTCATTCAGTTTTCCTTACACAATAAAATATTTTTTCCTAGAGATTTTTGTTTCAGATTCATGATATATCAAGTTGATATTGACAATATCTTGCCAGTGAATTGAAATCAAGTAGTTTATGATCTGGTTCTAGTGCTATATTAAGAAAGTGATATGTATGTGAAATTAAGTGTACTAGTAACCATTAGAAAAATCTTGCGTGGCTATAACAGGATAAAATTTAATCCAAGTTTCATTAATCCAGTTAGAAATTTATATATGCCTAGTCCATTCATTAGCAATTAACGATCATACAATAATCATGGATAGGTATGAGAATTAGTGTTGCTCTTACACTGGAAACTAGCTCTGCAATCTTTGTCTTTATTTAATTCCTGTAATGAGTGGCAGTTATCAGTAGGGGGGATACATAATATTATGCCTGCTTCATGAAGAATATATCTTAGATTTGTGAAAAATGAAGAATTCAAATATAAAACGTTTTTTCTTTTTACTTTTTTAATAACAAATGCAAAGTCTAGCATGTCCTTTTGTTAATCCCATCTGATTTATGTTTGAATCAATTTATTCAGGTTGTACAAAATGTTCTGATTGTTCATTAAGAGTTTGATGTATTCCTGAATGGATATCTTGCTGAGTTTTACTTTTGATAATATTCATTTTACTCAAATTAATTTTTATATTACTTTCTCTTGTTCTATTAGCTAAAACTTCTACAATGAACAGAGCTATCCTATGGAACAAAGTGTATTCATGAGTGTGAACTTGCTACCTGGAACCAGCTCTAAGTCATGTGAGTTCCTTGGTGCTTTTAGATTATTTTTTTATTTTAAATAAATTCTCTTTCACATAGTTAAAGCTAAAAATACTGTTTATAATATTTTGACAGCTAAATAATAATTCATTTATTACATGTATATTTATATTGACATTTAAATAAAAATGTATCATTTAACTTGATTTTAATGCTTGTCTTATACTCTGCTTTCTTTTGTAAATTCAGTAACATTCCTTATTTTCATTCCTTAGGTTGTTTCCTCAACTATGGAACTTAATCCCCAAGATATCATGTACCTTAAGGTGGATTTGATTAAAATGTTAAGACACTAAAAGATTTCTGGGAATTCAATGATCAAAATGCTAAGTCAAAATTAAGTGCATGATGAACTAGACACTTTTGCGAGACTTACCCATGCTGCACCAGGTGACATGCTATGATATTGTTTCACAAATATTGTTTTGTTCACTCTCTTCTATATTGGCTTCAAGGCACTCTACTCCAGGAACCATACCTAGAACATCTTGGCATGCATTTAAAAACATTGATTTCAAGAACCATAGAATTTTTTGCTGCTATAAAACACAATGTCTTAAAAGAAAATGAATTTGATATTATTATACAGATTCTCCATATGTTGGTAGCAAATCAGAGTGTCTCTGGATTATATTAAGATTTCTCACTTTAAAAATATTTTGCTGATTTCAAAAAAATTATTAAACAACTTCATCATAGGCCTCATGCCTAGTAGTGGGTGGCCCACAGAAAATGAACTCAATGGAGTTTTGCAAATATTTGTCTCCTAATGCTTTTTTGTACATTTGTTTATTTTCTTCTCTTGTTTGTTTTTTTTTGTTGTTGTTGTTGTTTCTTAGTAGTTCTTTACTTTTATATTATGGTTGCTGACCATGTGGTTTTATGAATTTTGTGTGTGTTTGTTACTGGTTTTTCTTTCGAAAACTTTGATTCCTCCATTTTCATGTTTTCCTAATTACTTTCTAAAGAGAGAAAAAAATAAAGGGTGTGAAGATGGGTTGGTAGGGAGAATCTTTGAGGACTTGGGGGAGGAGAAATATATTGTATTAAAGTATTTTTATAGTATAAAAACAATAATCAATCCTAAAAAATGTTTATAGTTTATATGGAAAGGGCAAAACAAATAAACAAACAACAAAAACCAAAACAAATCATGTCTTTCTTTAAAAGAAGCAAAGGACTTTACTCCCAGACCCTAAGACAGATGCCTTATTAAATTTGTGGCCTCTATAGGGTCTCACCCTTGCATCTCAGGACATATAAAAATGGCATCAAAGACACATGTATGAGATGAAATCCTTGAGCATCCTTATTGCTTGGGGTACTAGATTATTTACTTGCATTTGGCTTGTAAGGCACATAAGCCTTTGTATCTGCAGTGGGGTTTCTCATAAGCTCAGGCAATGATCACATAGAAGTTTCCATTGAAGTTTTCAGAAGGAAACCTGAGAAGTCAGACAGTGTATGACAATGTCAGACATATACCATGTAGCTGTGGACTATTCAAAGTTTCCTGGGTTATGGGAACTTGCTTGAGTACCTGAAATGTGAAATATGTGCTGAGAAGGCTTTATACAATGACAAGAGATAGTTCAGGAGAATACACAGGTTCTCTGTTGTCAGAGAGGCACAGGGATGGAGATGACCAAGTCCTCTGTAACTTTCACAATGCTAGATGTGAAACTGTAAGTTTAAGTGATTTCTCTAATAACTCAGTCTTGTTTTAATCCATATTCTTGCTTATTTTTAATTTTTTTATTTTTATTTTACTTATCGATCCCAGTTTCATCTCCCTCCCCCCTACCTACATCCCTTTATCCTTCTTTCCCACACTCCCTTCCCAATTCCCCAACTCCACATGTAGGGTGATGGCTTCAAGGAGGGGTCATTTAAGTCTTTGATGTAATAGTAGGGACTAGGCCTTCCTTACTGCCTCTTGATTAAGGGAACATCCCTCCATGGGGAATGTTCTCCCACAGTCCTATTATGAACCAGGGATACATACTGGTTCCAAAGTCTGAGGTCCAGGCCTTCTAAAGTAGACCAATGTTCAGGGGGTCTGAGTGATCCCACGGCTGGATTCCCAGCTATTAGTCTGGGGAACCTTTAGCTCCTCCTTGTTCAGGTCAGCTGTCTCTATGTGGTTCTGCAATCTGGTATTTTCCTCCCTCTCTGGATCTGGATTCTAATTCAGATCAGTGTTTACCTGTGGGTGACTGCTTCTGTTTCCATTGACTACTAGATGAGGGAATCTAAGAGGGTGGATAAGTTAGACATCAATATCCTTATCAGGAAAGGGCATTTATATTAGCCTTTCCACTGTTGTTCAAATTGTTAGTTGGAATCAGTCTTGTAGGTCTCTGGACATTTCTGTAGGTTCAGTTTTCTCTTCAAACCTAAATGGCTCCCTCTTTTATATTCTCTCTCTCTCTCTCTCTCTCTCTCTCTCTCTCTCTCTCTCTCTCTCTTTCTCTCTGCCTGTTCTCTCTCTCTGTTCTGCTCTTCTTTTCCTCTCCTACTCAACCTTTCTACTTCCTAGTCCCATGTGTTTTCCTCTCCTCCCCCTTCTCTTTCTCCTAGTCCATCTCCACTCACTGCCCTCACACCACTACCCATATGCTCAAGGTATCTTGTCCCTTTTCCCTTCTGTGAGGGACCTTATCAGAATCTCTTAGAATCCTCCTTGTATCCTAGATTATTTGGTGGTGTAAATTATAGGCTGCTGATCCTTTGCTCTATGTCTAAAATCCATATATGAGCTTGTACATACCATGTCCCCTTTTTGTGACTGGGTTACCTCATTCAGGATGGTTGATTAAAATTCCATCCATTTGCCTGCGAGTTTCAAGATTTCATTGTTTCTTCCACAGAGTAGTATTCCATTGTATAAATGTGCCATATCTTCTTTATCCATTCTTCAGTTGAGGGGCATCTATGTTGCTATTACTTGCTGTTACAAATAATGCTGCTACAAACATAGTTGAACACGTCTTTATTGCATGGATGTGGATCATTTGGGTAGAAGCCTAAGAGGGGGATTGTTGGGTCCTGTGGTAGACTGATTCCTATTTTCCTGAGGAACCACCAGGAATCACCAAAATGGCTGTACAATTTTCACTCTGACCAGCAGTGGAGGAGTGTTCACCTTTTCGACATCCTCTCCAGCATAAGTTATCATTGGTGTTCCAAATTTTAGCCATTCTGGCAAGAGGAAGATGGTATCTCAAAGTTGTTTTGATTTGCATTGCCCTGATAGCTAAGGATGTTGAACACTTTAAGTGTCTTTCAGCCATTTTGATTTCCTCTATTGAGAATTCTTTCTTCAGTTCTGTAATTCATTTTTTAAATAGGGTTATTTGGTGTTTTGGTAATTAGTTTCTTGAGTTCTTTGTATATTTTGGAGATCACACCTCTGTCAGAAGTACATTTGGTGAAGATCTTTTCCCTTTTGCAGTCAATAATCTGTGGGCTCTCCTTTGGTCTTGTCAACTGTGTCCTTTGCCTTAAAGAAGCTTGCAAGTTTGAGGAGGGCCCATTTATTAATTTTTGCTCTTAGTGTCTGTGGTACTGGAGTTATGTTCAGGAAGCAGTCTCCTGTACCAGTTTGTTCAAGGTTCCCTCCCACTTTCTCTTCTAAGAGATTCAGTGGGGTTGGATTTATGTTGAGGTCTTTGATCAATGTTGACTTGAGATTTGTGCATGGCAATAGACATTTGTCTATCTTCAGTCTTATGCACACCATCATCCAGTTGTCTCCATTTGTTGAAGATGCTGTCCTCTTCCCATTGTATACTTTTAGCTGTTTTGTTAAAAATCAGGTGTGCCTAGGTGTGTGCGTTAATGTCTTGATTTTTGATTAGGTCTCATTGGACTACCTGTTTATTTTAGTGCCAATACAAGGCTGTTTTCAGGACTATAGCTCTATAGTAGAGCTTAAAGTAGGGATAGTGATGCCTCCTGTATTTCCTTTATTGTACACATTTGTTTTAGCTATCCTGGGTCTTTTGTTTTTCCCTATAAAGTTGATTATTATCCTTTTTAGTTTAGCGAAGAATTGTTCTGGGATTTTAATTGGGATGGCATTGAATCTGTATATTGCTTTTGGCAAGATTGCCATTTTTATTATGTTTATCCTACCTACCCATGAGCTCGGGAGATCTTTCTGTTTTCTGGTATCTTTTTAAATTTCTTTCTTTAAAGACACAAAGTTCTTCCTATATAGGTCTTTCACTTGTTTGGTAAGGATTTCCCCAAGATACTTTACATTGTTTTTGGATATTGTAAAGGGTGATGTTTCTCTGATTTCTTTCTCGGCCCCTTTGCTGTCTGTGTATAGTAACACTACTGAGCTACTGATTTTTTTTTGTTGTTGTTTATCCTGCTAGTTTGGTGAAGGTGTTTATCAGCTATAGGAGTTCCCTGTTTTGGGGGTTGCTTATATATTATGCATCATATCAAACCTCAACGGATACAAAAAAATTGTATTAGTCACCTATATTTTATATAACCACCATGCATTAAAGTTGGAATTCAAGAACAACACAAATTATATAAATCCTACAAACTCATGGAAACAGAACAATGCACAATTACACCATACGTGGGGTAAAGAAGAAATAAAGAAAGAAATTAAGGACTTCCTATAATTCAAAGAGAATGAGGACACAACATACGGAAACTTATGAGACGCCTTGAAAGCAGTGCTACAAGGAAAGTTCATTGCCCTAAATGCCCATATTAAGAAAATGAAGGACAGTTACATTACAGAATTAACAGCACTACTGAAAGCCTTAGAACAGAAAGAAGGAAACTCACTCCAGAGGTGTAGATGCCAAGAAATAATCAATTTGAAGGCTGAAATCAATAAAGGATAAACCAGGAAAACAATACAAAAAAAAAAAAAAAAAAAAAAAAAAACAATGCCACAAAGAGTTGGTTTTCCGAGAAAATCAACAACATAGAAAACCTTTATCCACACTAACCAAAAAGCAGAGAGTGCATGCAAATTAACAAACTTAGAAACAAAGAGGGGCATATAACAATGGACACTGAGGAAATCCACACAATTTTCACATCATGCTTTTTGCAAACCTCTACTCCACAAAATATGAAAATTCAGTGGAAATGGATAATTTTCTTGATAGATTTAATTTATCAAAATTAAATAAAAAACACATTAGCAATTTAAATTGATGACATACCCTAATGAAATAGAAGCAATCATCAAAAGACTCCCATCCACAAAAAGCCCAAGTCCAGATGTCTTCAGTGCAGAATTCTACCAGAAATTTAAGGAAGAGCTAATACAAATTCTCCTCAAATTGTTCCACATAATAGAAAAAGAAGATTCATTACCAAACTCTTTTTACGAGGCCACACTTACCTTGGTAATAAAGCTACACACAGACACAACTAAGAAAGAAAAGAACAGACCAATACACTCCATGAATATTGATGCAAAAATACTCAATAAAATGCTGGCAAACTGAATCCAAGAACACAACAGAGGAATCACCCACCATGACAAATTAGGCTTCACCCCTGGGTTGCAGGAATGGTTCAACATGTGAAAAAAACTATCAATGTGATCAACAATATTAACAAACTGAAAAAAGTAAAACCACATGATCATCTCACTAGATTCTGAAAAAGCATTCAACAATATTCAACACCATTTCATGATAAAGGTCTTGGAATGATCATGGACAACAGGAACATATCTAAACATAATAAAATCAAACTGAATGGAGAGAAGCTGAAAATCAGAAAGAAGACAAGGCTGCCTTCTCTCCCTATCTCTTCAATATTGCACTTGAAGTTATATCTAAAGCAATAAGACAACAAAAGGAGCTCAAGGAAAAGATGTCAAACTTGTACTAATTGCAGATAATATGATAGTTTACAAAAGTGGCCAACTTTCTCATTTAATAGCCCTGAACTATTGTTTTTAAAGGGAGGTAGGTTGTTAATATTCTGCCATTGTATTTTTGAAAAATGCTATTTTGTTTCTATTTTTTACATGTTTAATTTCTAGGATTTTACTTAGATGTAAAAGGGGTCTTGTTCTTGAAGTTTTGATCAGTGCAAGATTATTTGGAACAGACTAACACAGTTCCATTATGAGATGGGCATGATCCCTCTTTGGAATATTTATAGTTTGGACTTGAAATATTCACCAATGTCTTATTTATTAAAAGTTTGGGATCCACCCTTTGAGTCTGTGCTTGTGGAAGTTTTTAGCCATAATGCTCTCTGAAGACAGGTTTGTACATTTGTACATTTGGAAATGTATTATTGTAGGGGATATTAGGTTCCTCCCTGCATTTTTCCACCATGAGTTTAAGAGAGTTGTCCTTGCAATGATGTATTTGTCACAGGTCCTCATTCAAAGGATTGTGAACTAGAACATCTAAAATTGAGAGGCCAAACAACTTTCCTCTATTTATAAGTCAATTGTACTTTTCCCTACAGTAGTGAGGACCTGCCTAAAATTTGTGTTTCAGTCTAAGTCTGTGTCTAAAATTTCCTATTGGTATTAATTGGAATAGGTTGTTTAATTTTTTCAAAATAAGGGACAGGAAGTAGGAATTTAACTTTCTGAAAATAAAATGGCAATTATGTTCCTTAGCTTAGTTTCTGATACACACAAGAGTACAGGTAAAGTAAATGTCAGATATATTTGCAAAATTTCATGCTTCTAAGAACTTCAAATTCAAAATCGTAGAAAACATGTCACCAGCATGAAAAGAGCCAAAATTTTATAGTGATACACTAAAATCTTAGAAGAATGGTTTGCATTTTATATCCTAAAATTAGTCACTGGTTTACTGAGCAATATGTTATTAACAGTTAAGCAATTGAAACTACAAGCTTAAAATATCAGCTTTCTACAAAAGCTTTCTGTCAGCTACCCTCTCCCTAAAATGAAAATGATAAAGGATCTCAGTTTCCTTTGATAATAAGTACAGCTCAAATAATTTAATGGATAAAATATTTTCTTTCAAGAATGCACATGATTTTAAAAACAGACATGATTCTATTCTTGTAACTGGTAAGAAATTGGAAACACAGAAGGCATCAGAAGATTGCCTTTCATTATTTAGCAAAGAAATATCACAATTACAAATGGAATGCTGGACTGGAAATCAGGGGGGACAATTGTCCCCTGTAATAGAAGAAAAAAATGAAACTAATGAAAACTACATAAGAAAATGTTCTGTTTGGGATTAGTAGGAAAATGTTCTTAGGTTTTTATTTGGGTATTTTTGTTTGAAGTGAAGATATTAGCTTCATGTTAAGCCTCTGCAGTTGCTTTAACTAGAGTGAGTTTTTATAAACCTTTATTGGAAACTATAGAATTATTAGAAAATGGTAGGCATGTATCATTAAAGTAGTTTCCTCACCATTGAATTGAATTTTAAATTACATGTGTATTAACATATTGTTTGTTGCAATAATATTAGATATGAATTTGAAAATCATGTATTATAATTCTTATTTTATTTTTTATAAACTTTCAACTTATCTGAAAAAATTCTTATTTATTCTCTTAGCTGTAATAAATGAATAATTCTTTAACTATTGTATGCTATTTTATAAATCATATACTATATATTAAAAAAGTAAACTTGAAAGCTCAACTAGTGTTTTCTTTTGTTTATTTCTGACATATTAAAATTTAAATGTATTTTTATAAGTTATTAGCGATAATGTTATACATGTTCTAAAGGAAAACTGATGACAAAATATACATGAGCAAAATGTCTACTTGCCAAGAGACATAAAAATAAATAGTCAAAGGAGATATTTATAAAACATTAAACTGTATTAGACAAAGGAAGAGTAAGATATTGAAAAGAAGACATTAACCCCTGTCATTTAGTGCAATGTTAAATATTAAAACCACAACTATACTCTTTCAAAACTATATTGTTCTTGGTCATAATATTAATTCAGGAAATATTACACTCATAAGCTTTTTGTAGTAAAATTTTGAAAATGTACTTTGTATCACAAACATCAAACACAAAATGAGTCATTCCTAATAACTGTCAAAAGATGAAGAAAGATCACAAAGTAAATCTATTTGTGAATCCATACACTTATGTCAATAAATTATATCACATATATATCCAGATAAAATTCAAGTGCCTCTCATAGTAAAATTATTGCAGAATTTGAAGTATAATGAGCATTATAATTAAAAAATAAAATGGTAATATTCTCTTAAAGGCTGATAGCATGTTCTGGAAAGCATTGGTAATGGAATACACTCCTGGATTTCTTTTTGGAATGTTTGTTTTGGAATATAGGAAGTATGCTCTTTTATATTTAATTGTGTATTTTATTAACTTGCTTAATGTGTTTTCAGTTGTAGAAGTTTTTCTCTAGGGCTTTTTGAGCTTTTGTTTATAGAATCATATCATCTGCAAATAGGAATGTCTTGACTTCTTCTTTTCCTAGTATATACCCCTTTATCTCCTCAATCATCTTATCACTCCATCGTAGACTTCAAGAGTCAGAAATGGAGTCAGTGCATATAATTGTTATGCTCTTGAATTCATTGAAACAGGCTTTGAGTACTTCTCTACTTATCATCATTTTGAATGTTTCCTTGTTTTATGAATATACACTCACACACATATGTAAATATATATAAATATATATATATATATATATATATTTATAACTTAGGCTCTTCATAGTCTAAGTCATATAAAAACAAGAAAATACAAACAAACAAAAATCTTGTGTTTTGCAAAGTATCTAACAATGATGACTTTTTTGTGTTCTTATATTAATGTGGTTAATAACATTTGCTGATTTTACATATCAAAGCGTCTCTGTTTCTCTGACATAAAGCTGACTTCACTTCAGCAGATGAGCTGGTTGATTTATACTTATATTGACTTTACATATTCATTTAGAATTGTATACCTATATTTGTAACAAATATCAGAGCAGCTTTTCTCAATCTGTGGGTCAAGACCACTTTTAGGGGTAAAATGACATTTTTTTCAAGTGTTGCACATCAGATTTTTACATTACAATTCATAACAGTAACAAAATTACAGTTTTGAAGTAGAAACAAAGTAGTTTTATGGTTTAGGTCACCAGGACAGGGGGAAATTTAGTAAAGACATGCAGCATTAGGAAGTTTGAGATCCACTGGATTGAAGTATTGTTTTTTTGTTTGGCTTTGTCTGGTATTAGTTTCAAGGGTACCACCTTTATTAAATCATTTTAGATATTCTCTTTATCTTTTTACTTTCTAGACAAATTTCAGCCATATTGGTGTTAGTAGTTCTTTGAGGAATGGTAGAATTCTTAGGTAAATCCATCTGGCCCTTTGCTAATTTAATTTTTTTAATCATTTTTCTTCTTACTAGTTCTTATTAGTATATCAAAACTGTTGATATAATCATTTATTTTTATTATGTATATGAGTGTTTGGATTAATATATGTGTTTGTACTATGTGCACAACTGGTGTGCTTCTTGACCAAAATAGAAAATAAATATCACTGATAATGGAGTTGCAGACAGGTATGAGATTCCATGAGGGTGGTGGGAACAGAATCTGTTCCCACAGAAGATCAGTGTGTGTTTTAAGCACTGCACCATTTCTCAAGCCTGTCATTGAGTTTACAATCAATTTTTACAGGTGCAGCTCTGGATTTTCTTAACTCTTCCATGTGTCTTGCTATAGCTTTTGACTTTGATGGGCAGTTTTCAATAAACTGGGTTTATGCTGAATGCAGATGTACATAATAGGTGGAACTCCAATGATTATACACATATACATTTGTTACTATCCTATGGAGCAAATCTTAGTAGCAAAATGTTGAAATTCTGCTGTATGCAATGTGTGCTATAAATAAAAACAAGGCACTGATTCAAAAATATTTGAAATTTTGCATTTCTCCTACTGTAGGCAAGTATCCCTACGGAGTATCCCTCCATAGGGAATGAGCTCTAAAAGTGAATTCATGCACTAGAGATAAATACTGGTCCCACTCCCAGAGGCCCCATAGACTGCCACATAAACTCCCCAGCCCCTCAACTGACACCCAAGATCAGGAGGGCTGGCTAAATCTTATGCAGGTTCCCCAGGTGTATGTCTGGAGTCTGTGAGCTCCTGCTTTCTCAGGTCAGCTGATTGTGTGGGTGTCTCCAGCATGGTTTGACCCCATTTGCTCATCATTCCTCCATCTCTACAACTGAATTCCAGGAGTTTGGCTCAGTGCTTAGCTGTGAATTTCTGCTGATCAGATAAGTTTTAAAATAAACGCTGATATTTATTTAAACTAGGAATATTCCAAGTGGCAAAAAACTTATAACAGTAAAGCCATCACATCCACTTTTGGTACACTTAAAATAAGACATGTACTATGAACTGTCATGGTGGCATATATATTTATTTGAAGGACCTTTGGTGGCAGAGGCAGGAGGATTACTGTGAGTTTGACACAAGCCTTGTCTACATGGAGAATTCAAGAACAGCTAAGATTATAGAGGGGTTTTATGCCAAAAAAAGAGATATGTAATAAAAAAAAAGTGCTAGTCCTTGCGATAGCCAAGAGTTACAAGAAATCACATGCATGCAAACAATAACAGTAGCATGGAAGTATGTAAATAATTATGAAATTCAATCAGCAGTTTAAAAATTTACATAAGATTATCATATAGAAATGAAGCACTTCCCATACAAACTGAGAGTAAAGAAAATGGCATTATTAGAAATAAGTATAATGTAAACACTTTATTAGTGTAAACACTTTATACAAATTTAGCCAGGAATCTAAAGTACTGTTTTACTCCAGGGGTGAACAGACAGAAATTTTTCCAAGGCAATGGATAAAGATCTTCATGTGCATAAATTGACTCATCATTACAGAAATAGTAATTATTACTTTATTAATTATTTTAAAAGTTTATTGAGACCTTACCTCATGACCTTGTGGATATTTAAAAGTACCTTGAAAAAAATAGTTCATAGAGTACTTATATCCTAGAAACCACCTCAACATAGAAAGTGTGAGAAAAAAATACATTATAGTAGACACAGAAATGTGGAGGCCCCTTAGTATAATCAGTTTGCTTCACAAGAATTTATAACTAATAGTATATATTCATGTTCAGCTGAGACAAGACAGATAATAAAACTGTGTTGTCCCAAATATCCTTTCAGAGATAAACTTTGAAATTTCTTCTTCCCTTTTCTAGAGGCGGGTTATACTGATAATTCTAGACTATAGATAAAATTGTGCAATTCAGGGTACTATGTTCATAGATTACCATGGAGGCCTGAAAAACCAGTTTCTGTTGACAAAGTTGATTTGTAAATGTTAAATGTTAAAATGTTAAAAATGTGTAGTTATTGATATTATTTAAGAATGTCTCTCTTATATATCTACATGTAATATGTAAACCTTCATTAATGAGACTCAATGTAATATATCTCTGTACCACTCACTTTATAATGTTAAATTACATAATTCAAATTATTTTAAAACTAAGTTCTCTGCTTTTATTACAGTAGAAGTAACATTGTTTTTAAATAAAAAATCTTCTGATTGCAATATTTTCTAGACAAATATGTTTCAATTGATTGATATAATAATACTTGATCAATTGGAGCAGTTAACTCAGTATTTCTTTTTGAACCTTTACTCATTGCTAACATGGAAAATAGATTCTTTTAACTGGAATTGGAGCAGTTTGGCTGTGATTCAAAAGTAGGCAGGAGATCATGAGTATGCAAGCTACAACTCATTTCTAAAGCCTAACTAAGCTAAGTGGGAGTTTTGTGCTTTAGCATGCAATGAATTAGGTCTCCAGTGATGTGAAAAGAGGAGGGCAGACAGTTCCAGATGGCTAGTGCCACAGCAGCTTAGGGTCAGTGTCTGCAGGGAAAGGGAGTGGGTACAAAACACAATTTCAGTGATTAAAAATCAGTGGACAAGAAAACAACCAAAACTGTAACAGATGAACGGAAATTCAGTAGGCATGAACAAATACTGTTAAGTTTTGCAAAGCAACAAGGTCAATGGCATTGTTAACAGATTTGCATCTATTAGGGACATGCTATGGAATAAAGCTGCCATAGTTTTATTTTTAATCATTTTTCTTTTGCTTTTTATTTCTATTTTTTAAAAGATGAAACAGTAATACTTTATAGCTAATGAATTTAATAAAGTAGAAAAATAATTATTCCACAGGAGCACATTGGTTTTCAGTTCAAATGAATGCAGCCCTTATCTTTATATTTTTCCTACATCTATTGTCAACTATTACTAGGGTGAAAGATGATTTTATCTTATTTTCTTACCATTGTCTTTGGAACTATCAAATCATGCTTTCTGTATAACTTTATCTCTATTTCACTTGTTATAATGTGATAGATAACTGCTTTGTTTCCAGAATTCTACTGTTGATATCTCAAGCAGTATTCATGCATAGTTATCACCACTTAGTGTTTTTATTTTAATGCAAACATAGTGGAAAAAATCTTAAGAAACCTAATAATTGTTCATAGTGTGAAGCAATAAATGTTACTTGTTACCAAGATTTTAATGCAAAATTCATTTCAAAGCACATTTTAAAGTTTTAAAGATTTAAATATCATCTCACTGTATCAACTAATAAGTGATAAAGAAAGAAATTCCCAAAGAGCAATTCACAGATTCATCAAACATTTCAACTCAAAGAAAGATGTATGAAGTGTATATTTCATTTAGATAGCAGAAGATTTGAGAAAAGGTAAAAGAATAATGTCACAGGAAAGATGAGAGCCATACCTGATATCAATATGAGATTGAGCAATTACTTATTTTCTTTTTTTTCCACTGGAGATACCCTCTAAATTTGAGTAAGATATTTATTTATTTATCATGTAAGGTTATAGGGTCAGTGAGTTAGTGCACAGCACAGTTTCAGAAAGACTATTCTTCCCTTCTTTCTCCTTTAATAGATAGATTTTTTCATATGATACATCCTGATTATGGTTTCTCCACCCTCCACTCTGCTATGTTCTTAAACAATCTTCCTTCCATTCAGATCCACTGCCTTTATGTCTCTGACTATAAAAATATCATGCCTTCAAGGAATAATATTAAAATGCAATGAAATAAAATTATAAAACAAAATTAACACAACAGGACAAAATGAAGAGAAGGCAAAATCCCAAGAGAAGACTCAAGAAGTGGGTATAGAGGAAGAGACTCACTTGCACACTCAGGAATCCCATAAAACACTAAATTGGAGGCAATAATAAATATGCAAATGACCTTGATGGTGTATGTTCAAAAGAGACAGAGACTAATAAATAAATGAATATACGATGTGAAATAAACAAACAAAAACTGGCTGAATATTATGTGACAATGGACATCCAAAGATACTATTGAATTGGCTTTCCTTTATCCTATTCTCTTGTATTTTTGCTTCATCTTATTTTATTTTTCTCATGTATGTCTGTGTGTTTTCTGATTAGAGTCTGAATATAGATCCAGATTTAGGGGATAAGGGTGGAGAGAAACTGGAAAGAGTAGAAGATGAGAAAACTGAAACAATTATTAAATTTTGTTAAAATCCAAAAATGTATTTTTTCAATAAAAGGAAAAATAAATAGTTCAGCATTTTTAAATAGCAAAATGATCTTTAAATTTTTAAAGTTCTTCAGAAATAAATAGTGCCTCATAAATATGTAAAATTAAAGAAAATCAAGAGCTTTTTTATTCCAGTAAGTGATAACTAGGACAATCACAAAAAAAATCAAAGGAAAAACAAAGCCCAACGACATGGATTTCAGTGTGTGATGAGTGGAAAAACTTGTGATCTTCGGTAATTTTATGGGGCTTTGTTTTGCCAGTTATGTTGTCCTCAGCACAAATTGTTGTTATCATGGACTCAGGATGGTAATGCTCCACAGCCAGTGCTTTCCCTGAAAATCATCTCTTACAGTTAGAATACCAAAACATTAGGCTGGACTTTCATCAACTGCCTTTCCTGTTCTCCTTGTAACATAATTCTAATCTTCAATTTCTATCTATGGTCCCCTCAATCCTGAGATATCTGAGAATAAACCTTTATTAATGAACTCTCCTGGTCTCTAGGCAACTAAATCTTAGTAGCTCCCCCTGACCTCTTCATGCCTTCAAAATGAGTATCTCCTGGGAAGCTTTTACACAATACTGAATTTGACTTCCAGAACATGGTACAGCCATGCTCCCCTCTGTGCTGACACTTAGTAATTCTGGTGTATGGTCCTTAATGACTCTGGTCTATTTTCTTAGTCACTGCTAATTTCTCAGCTCCAACTAATAAATACCAACATCTCATATTTTTTTTTCTCTTTGATACTTCTATTATGGTGAACAATGTCCATTTCCTTAGTTATTCATTCTTTTTAAAGAAGAGTATCACAAAATATATTTGTGATGGTGGATATACATCTGAAAATATCTGCATTATGACCTTATACTTGTGTGCGCGCGCGCGCACACACACACACACACACACACACACACACACACACACACACACACACACACAATGTGACTGCTCCAGCTTTAAAATCAGTTTCATTCAGAAGTTTGTGCTCCTCACTGTGGCAAATGTGGCAGGAGATAGTAGATTTAAATAAAAGTATTTTCAAAACCTTCAAAGCAACTCATCTAAAATCTTGTGCTATTCACCCATGATGTCATTTGTTTCAATGCCTTTCAAACCAGGTGATAATCATATATGTAATAATTGAATGATAGTTTTAGGTAACCAAAGACAGTAAAAGTTTTCAAAATATGCACTTAAGCAATTACAAGAACTTGAAAACAACAGAAATGTGTGCATTGTGAATGCTTGTTCAATAAGTACAGAACAACTTATGATATATCATGGTTTTTGTTGTTGCTTTTGTCATAGGCTTTGTGATTTGAAATATATATGGCTGTCTGAGAGGATCCTATATTTGCTCCAAGCACCCAAATTCTGTAGCCCAGAACTGCTTATAACTCCAGCTGTTGGGAACACAGTGTGTTATGGGATATTTGTATACTGTGTGAGGCTCTATTGCTGTGATTTGTGTAACAAAAAGCTGAATGGATATTAGCAGAGCATGAGATATGGGTAGAATTTATGGAGAGAGGAAGAGGAGGAAGAATCTGGGCCTATGGAAGAATCAGGGAAATACTGAGAGGAAAAGGGAAGTGAAAGATGGAAGAGAGGTGACACCATTTGAGAGAATGTAGATTACTGAACTGGGTTAAATTAAATTATAAGAGCTAGCTAGAAACGATCATTAAATATAAGCTGAGATTTCATAATTAGTAAGAGCATTCCCCGTCACTATTTTGGAGCTGACTGATGGGACAGAAGAGTTCCTTATACCAGTGCTTTCTTCTGGCCTCTGGCAAACACTAGCACACAATGGGGACCAGTGTTGACTAGTTGTAAAATATAAAGAGATTAAAGACTAAGAAGACCAAATGAATCATTACCTATAACCTTCAGGAGATGAGTTTGATTCTATCTGGCTTTGACAAATTCTGCTTTTCAACACATGGTATATAGACAGAGATACTTGCATTTTTGTTGTTGAAATTATTATTACTTAGGTGTTGTCTTTTGTGGTGTTTTGGTGTTTTGTTTGGCTTTAGCTTTTTGTTTTGTTCTTAATTTTTTTCTTTATTCAGGACTTTTTTGTTTTTAATATATCCTTATTTTACATATCAATCCCAGTTCCTTCTATTTACATTCTCCCATATCTCCCATCCCATTTCCCATCCATTCTGCAGTGAGGGTGAAGCCTTCAATAAGTGAGCATCAAAGTCTGTCAAATCACTTGGGGTAAGGCCTAGGCCCTCCCCCATGTTTGTAGGATACAGGAGTATCCCTCAATGGGGAATGGGCTCCTGAAGTCTGTTCCTGCACTAGGGATACTTCATGGTTCCATTGTCAGAGGTACCATACACTTCCCAGGCCTCCTAACTGAGGCCCACATTCAAGGGTTCTGGGTGGGCCTATGCTGGTTTCCCACCTATCAGTCTAGTGTTCATGAGCTCCCAACTTGTTCAGGTCAGCTGTCTTGAGTCATTTGCTCATCCCTTCACCTGCTCTGCAACTGGATTCCAGGAGTTCAGCTCAGTGTTTAGCTGTGGATATTTGCTTTTGCTTCCAGCAGCTACTGGGTGAGGGCTCTATGATGGCACATGAAGTACTCATCAGTCTCATTATTGGTGAAGGACATTTAAGTTAGCCTCTCCAATATTGAACAGATTGTTAATTGGGGTTATCCTTGTAGGTCTCTGGACATATCCCCAGTGTGAAATTTCTCTTTGAACCTATCAAGCATGCAAGTTTCAATATTCCATTGTTTTTCTTTGTTTGTTTGTTTTCTGAATAGTAATACATTGTGTAAATATGCCACATCTCCTTTATCCATTCTTTAGTTGAGGGGTTTCTAGGTTGCTTCCTGGTTCTTGCTATTACAAATAATGTTGTTATGAACATAGTTGAACATATATCTTTTTTTGCATGGATATGGATCATTTGGATAGATGCCTAAGAGGGGGATTGCTGATAGACTGATTCCCATTTTCCTGAGGAATCGCCACAGTGATCTCCAAAATGGTTGTACAAGTTTGCACTCCGACTAGCAGTGGAGGAGTGTTCACCTTTCTCCACATCCTCTCCAGCATAAGTTGTCATGGGAGTTCTAATTTTAGCCATTCTGACAGGAGTAAGATGGTATCTCAGAGTTGTTTTGATTTTCATTTCTCTGATGGCTAAGAATATTGAGCACTTTCTTAAGTGTCTTTTAGCCATTTTATATTCCTCTATTGATAATTCTTTATTCAGTTCTGTACTCTACTTTTAATTGGGTTATTTGATGTTTTGGTGACTAGTTTCTTGAGTTCTTTGTATATTTTGGAGATCAGCCCTCTGTCAGGTGATGCAAGAAGCAAGGAGACAACATAGAAAAAATAAGTCAAAAGAAATGAAAATCTCATTTATACAGTCATAATAATGCCACAATTATGATGGTGAGAAATGTATAAAACGTCATTAGAAAAAATGAGAATGTTTCTAGGATGCAACTAAAAATAAATGTTAATATTAAAATTGCATTACAATGATCATTACTGTTACAGATTTAAGACAAATGCACATTCAATTCATTATCACAAAGTTTTTTTTTTTCTTTTTCTGTTCTCTTACACTGTATCCCTTTTGCATCCTCCCTCCAACTTAATTTTCCTCAGCTCCTCCCCATGGGACCTTTTCCCCAGATCCTTAGCTCCTCCATTTCCCTTCAGAAAAGAGCAGGCCTCCTATGGATATGGACTGAACATGAATGATGCAAAAACAATAGGCACAAACCCTTGTATCAAGGGCAGATGAGGTACCCTAATGGGAGGAAATAGATGCCACGTGCAGGAAAAATAATCAGTGGCACACCTACTCACACTGTTTGGAGTCCTATGAGAATCTAAACACATATGTAGAGAACCTAGCACAAACCCATGAAGGTTCTGTGATATCATTTTAGCCCTGTGATCCCCTATAAAACAAGAAAAATGTTAATAATAATGAACCCCAGTTTCTTTGTGACTGAATATTCTTATTTATCCTTTACTGCTGCATTTAATTAGAAAAGTTAAATTTTACCTTAATGTACAAGATAACTTTCTATAATATGATATTTTATTTTGTTTATAGCATATTCAGTAGGGAGTAGAGGGTGAATTAGCAGACAATTAAGAAATTCTAAATGTTTATTTCATTTGAAAATAATTTCTTTTGTTCCAAAGCTATACACATTCCCCAGATAAATTTATTTCTCCTAATAGACAAGAAATATCTATTCCACTTTGTGAGAAGTGCCATAGGGGCACTTATTTATGTACTGAATTTTACAGTTATGTTACTGTACTTTGTTTCATTAACTGTTGGTATACCATGAATAAATAATGAAATTTAGCTCATAAAACTTACATACAAAGTTATTACTCTTAAGTAGGCTAAATTTGCATTTTTAATTATTCAGGTTGCTTACAAATGTAAATGACATTTAAAGTATTAATGATATTGTTGTGACTACAATGCATTTTCTTCCCAAGGAAAATATCCCTTGTATTTACAGGATAAGAAGTGAAATCTGTTGGAGCATTTGTGGGATTTTATGATGTAAAGATCTCAAATGTTCTTGTGAAAGATTCATCGTGTGTATCTTACAAGTTTTGGATGCTTAAATACTTCACAGAGAATTATTTACTTGATTAATTGCTGAATTTCATTATTTACATAAATTAAAACTCATTTCCCAATTGATGGCTTATTCTTAGTGAGGCAATTTGGCCGCAATTTGCATAACAAAGATATATCCTTATTAAATTGAGTTAAAATACTCCCCAATGTGATTTAATTCTATCTGACTTCTTATTTAACAGTTTACCCCTGGTGCAGTCCACTGAGAAGGTACTACAGGGGATCTTACTACAGATTATTATCTAAATGAGTATCGGTTATGATGTGATTGCAGAGGTACAGTTAAATTATGGCAATACAAGGAACCAACTGAAATGATTACCAGGGAATAAATGTGTACCAATTTATACCCCTGCAGGGAATAAGAGAAAGTGATGTCAATGAAAGTATCTCTGGCTATGCAACACACTGCTTTGCCCCTGGATTACTCAGAGGGAGATGCTAGGTTTAGAAGACATGTATATTTTGTTGTACTAAAACTTGATGTACATTTGTAAAATGTAGCTGTGAACTGAACCACTTAAGAAAAGGAGAACATAAAATAAGGTAGAAGAGACACTAGGGAAGACTTTTAAAGAACTAAGAGCAATATTTACCAGAAGCCAAATGGAAAAAGATTAAGAGGCACAGGAGATTAAAAGGAGGCACTTCTGATGTTTGAAATAGCAAGAAAAGAAATCAAAATGGAGTAGCCCTGAAGGAATATTGGGGAATATCAATTTAATTCATCCTCATCTGACTCTTCGATATCAGCAGCCCAGTGAAAGAGTCTAGATGAATGTTGACCTTTGTACTGGACAGAAATGCTGTTCACTTGCCAGTAAACTCCTTATGACATTTCTGTTTCTTTAAATGACTTATATATTGCTACAATACTTGACCCTTTTCTTTCATGACAGCTAAGGTCATTGTAGAAACTATCCCTCCCATCAAGCAAGAGATGGAACATTCAACCTCCCAGTTTAAAACATCATATACTTCCACTATTTAGTAAATCTTTGAATCCATCTTACAATCTATATTAGTACATTTTTTTCTGGATTGAAATCCTGATATTAATTAAATTTCTATAAAATCCATACCCATGTTAAAGATGCTGGATGATTGTTGGCTTAATTAGAAATGCTTAGCTGTGAGGCACAGGAATAGGTGTCACAGAATGAAACTGTCTGTTACTGTTTTTATTCAGTTTAATTGCAGTTTATCTATTGTCTGTATCTATGACTGACCTAACGTCTTGTAATGGATGGGTAAGTTTGGAGTCAAGTATGGTAACAAATTACTAGTCACCAACTGTACAAAAGCTAAGGAGACTATGTAGTATCTGGGATATATCTGAGAGATTCCCAAACTTTGCTATAACTCATCTAGCTGGTATACCTAGCAATATATATTGAAACTGTCTTGATTTGTAACTCTCTTTTGTTCTGTAACTATTAAAACAACAGAAATAGATAACATGAATGACTTCTTCATTGGAACTAATTGTTTTCAGGCACCATGAATCTCTTCTTTTCCCATGATTTGTTACAGTTTATTTCTCAAGAATTAGCATTTTCAAAAATAAAAGAAAAAGAAAAGAATTAACTTTCTCATACTCGATTTCAGATGATAGCTATAGTTTTCATTGTCATTAACTAACTTCAAATAAAAATGACTTCCTCTGTTCCTCATTGTATTGATTTTTATTTTCACAAGATGAAAGTCTTACATTCTAAAATACACCTGCATACATAATAAAAGTGTTCATTTAATAAAGTCAAACCATTAATGCAATTGTTCCTGTGCATACAGGGAAATCCAAATTATAAAAGTTGCATTTGACATTGAATTAATATTTGTAAGACACCATAAGAAAGTACTATAGGGGAAAAATACTAGATTGACTAAGAGCATAACTGAGAATCAAGTTGAAATTGATTTTAAATTGGTAAAAATTGTGATGTTGCAAAAACTACAATCACACTGTAAAACCTTCAAATTACTGAAATAATTGAATCTTCCTTAAATTCCTATTATTATGTACAGAGTTAACCGTGATCACTCCCAACTTCTTGTATGCTTATAAACTAAATTCCCCTGCACCATTGATATATAGTTTGTAGAGGACTATTAAATCAGATAGATAATACACAAATAAATTGATAGAGATATACAGATCAGACAATAAAATGCATATTACTCAGACAGGTCATTGTCATTCTAAATTTTACTATTTGTAAACGTTCTTTGCAAATCCCTAAAGAAATTCATGTGCAGACTTCTGCAATCCTCACCCACACTACATTATATCAATATTGTGATTTATCTTTTTTCTTCCTGTGTCAATTAAATATTTAAATATTGTTTCTTCTTTAGCATGAAACTCAGCAGATTAAAATGTTTTCAGAAATTATTATCAAACACACCGACAAGGAATAAAAAGAAAATTCATGTTTATGTAAGCTAAAATACATAAAATATATCCAATATTTAGTTGCCATCATATGAAGAAATAACTCAGAGATGTGTTGCTGTATAACCTACTTCAGAAAATTCACATTAACATGATGGAGCTCTTAAAATGTTTCCTGTCCCCTTCTTTAGTAATGACAATATTTGTACTCAAATAGACTGGATATTTTCAGAAGTTCATCTGCTCCTACTGTTTGTTCTCCACCTATTATTTATCTCACAGTTTACACTGCAAACATTGCTTACAGGGAATATTATTAGACTATTATTGAATTTCTGCCTTCAGAGAAAAGTATGCAATATTTTGAGTGCACTAAACCTGGATATTAATGTTTTATGTGGATTCAAATGCTTTAAATTAAAATTTGTAAGGACTAGGAACTTCATCATAACAGAAAAATCTTCATACCATATGCAGACTTGTCACTATATGAAATCTATTCTCTGGAAAAAAATATAATCATATGATAAACATGCTAAAATGAAAGCTTATATTTCCCACAATTTGCAGAGCTATGAGATCAGTGTGTTGACAATGGTTTTCTATTCTATTGTACATGTAAATCCCTGTTTACGGAATTTGGGAATTGCTATTTACTAGAGCAGAATGTAAATTCATCTAAGTAATTCTGCTTAGCTTTGATATATGAAGGCTTTACATATTACACATTTGTCAGAACGTTGCATATTATGCTTTTTGTGTATGTAATCAGTGGAGATTGAAGTTCATGGAGAGAAATGTTATTAGCGCTCTCTGTTGTATTGCCTTGTGCCAAAGCCAAATGCTACAGTGTGTTCTATTTCCAGAGAAAAAATACTAATCTAACAAAAATGTTGCTGTTCAAACAATATGTATCTAGAGCTATTGTAGAATATAGTAGAAATGCCTGCATTAATATTATTTGGCAAGAAAAATGACAGCTAGGGAATTGCATTCTGATCAAATGTTGTGCTAAGAAATAAAAAAAAATCAAAAAGAACAAAATACATTTCTGGCAAGTTGAATGGAAAAAAGTGCTGGTGGGTAGAAAGCATTTGAATTAGTAGAGAATAGAATAGGTAAGTCTCTAGCTTCATGTGGAGTATTTTCAAGGACAAGAGAACAATGAGCTATGTTTGCAATCCTGTAAAACTGTTAATAGAGGGAAAAGGCAAAAGGCTTATTTTAATTCATTTAGTAGGAAAACAGATCAGTTGTGTTTAAATGCATAGAATTTATATAAAGGGTCTTGTTTTCTCTCTCTCCGTGTGTGTGTGTGTGTGTGTGTGTGTGTGTGTGTGTATGTGTGTGTGTGTGTGTGTATACTGTGACTCTGTCTTCTTCCTTCTCTGTCTCTTTCCTTCTGTACATAAACACACACACACACACACACACACAAACACACACACACCCCACACTCACACATAGTTCCTATGCTTCCCTTTGATAAAAACCTGGGTCTAATTTTGTAATAAACTTGTGACTTTTTCACTTGGACACATTCATGAGTAACTAGATATTTTAAATTAAGATTATAAACTAAATTGAAGCAAATAAAATATAGAATAACATATAAATACATCATGAAAACTAACTATAATATTTGTCTGTGAATAGTTTACTTCAATGTTTGCCTATGTTGAAAGAGAGAAGGCAGAATATAAAGATTTTTCACAGGTCATGGATTAGGTTTGTAGAATACTGATGAAGCAAATTATATAAACATTCAGGGTCCTACCTTTCATAGTGAATTATAGACACTGATAACTGTAGAAAGAGGGAGGATTAGCTTCTTTCAGGGTTAAGCTCCCTTGTTGGCTATCCAATACAAAGGGGTCAGCATTGAAACTGTAGGCACAAAACTGAGTGTGTATATATATATATATATATATATTTGTGTGTGTGTGTATATATATATATATATATATATATATATATATATATATATTCAAAGAAAAAGGGTCTATTAACTTGGGAGTTGCAAGGTACATGGAAGGAGTTGAGGGAGTGCCTTGAAAAGGATTGAAAGAAGAAAAGAGAAAGGAGAAAATTATATATATATATATATATATATATATATAAAAGAAAATATTCTGTCAAAATTATAAATATGAAACAGTAATTAAAATAATGGTAGTAAAATTTAAAATGAAAGATAAAATATATCATAGGTAAATACTTTCCTCAATTATATGAATTACCTCTCTTGTATTCAGTGGGCAAGGTGGGTTTATATGTTTCAAAGAACATAATATTCCCTAACAATGCCTAAATAAGATGAACAAGGTGAAAAAGAAAACAATTTTGACAATTCTGAATTGCTTCTATATTTACCAGCTTTATAGGGTTCTGTATATTAATGTATACTTGATATAAATATCAGGTTTGAATAATCAATTAATAAAGTTTACTTGCATAAAATGATCAGCAATGGTACTAGAATGGATTAGAGATGTTTTAAACTTATATTACAAGTTCATTAAAATAATTAAATTTAAAAATATAAAATACAAAATCTGGTAGAGGTGGGTACCATACCCATTATCTTTTCTCTAGGTGTTTACTCTTGAAAACTTTCATAAGAAACAATGTTAAAAATAGATACATAGCATACATATAGCAAAGGCTTTTTTGAAGTTCTGTAATATTCCCTACTTATATAACTCACTTCAAAACAAATCTTAACTCCTTCAGGAATGGCCATATGATCATATCTCATAGAAAATTTTATTTCTGTGGAGCAATATATGTTGCCAAATAATATAAAATTATGCTCTTAGAGAATAGCATAGAAGTTACAGTGACAGCTGAGTGGCCAGCCATTCGTTTTCTAATCCTTTTTGAGATTGCAGTAGACATTTATTTTTCAGAGAACAAAAATTAAGTGAATTTTGTGTGTTGCCAGCCAGGTAATAATCAACAGTGGAAGTGATCCATGAGGACTGTTTCAGGATGTAGACTGTGACTGCAATTAGGTTGAAATGGCTTCATATCAGGCCAAGTGTGAAGATGCCAGATAAGTGTTTACCTTCTCTCACTTTTCAAGTTTGACACCTTAAAATCTGAAGAGAGTAGGAGGAGAGAAATATAAAATGGAATAGTTACTTACTGAACAAGTCTTTGAAACTCTGTAGTATGAGGAATAATGTAACCTCTTATTTTCTTCTCTTAAATAGCTATCTTTTGTCTTTTCAGTGTAGCTAATTTTTCAAGATGCATTGACTAGAAATAGTGATAGTGAGTATCCCATATCTTTCCTGACTTGAGGGAATAAGTTTCCAATTTCCCACTTACATGACAACATTCCTACTGTACATTATTTTGTAAAATATATGTTATTACTGTACATTATTCTGTAAAAATGGATTGTTTATTCCCTAAGTATTAGAGTAGCTTCTATAAATCTATGGATGTAGAGTGCTAATTTTACTTGCATATTAACTGGTGGGACAAATGATAAATTTCATGTTAAATTCCCCAAGATCAAGATGACTGTGTGCATCCTCACCTGTTGTATAATATAATCTAAAATTAATTCTTAAATACCATGGTGATAGTGATTGAGTTTCCATGATGATTTTTTATTTGGAAAACCTATCTAAAATAAAACAAATTAAATCATTCGTAAGCATTTAATAATCTTCTGTCTCATTTTTAATGCCCTTTAGGTTTTGAAAATAAAAATTGTAACAAATACTTGATTCCTTTATATTTTGTTTGCTTTTTGCTTCATTTTCTTTGGTTTTGACAGATGTCATTCTGTAAATATGTTTCTCATACTGGTTAATGAACAAAGGAAAGCCAATAGGAAAGCAAGATAGGTGGGATTAGGAGACAAGGAAGATTCCAGGAAGTAGTAAGGGGGAGTCAAGATGGAGAGAGAAGAACTCTGGCCTCTCTCTGCAGTAAGATAAGACCACGTGGAAGTACTTAGATTAATAGACATGGGTTAATACTTAAGACAGAGAAACAAGTAACTGGCCAACAGAATTATATCTAATACAGAGTCTCTCTGCGTTAATTGGGGCTGGTGCTTCAATGGTTCCAGGCTGGCAGGAAAAACCTTACTCATAACATATGACACTGCTACATGGACCAAAGAACTTCCACGTAAAACTTAAGAAAAGCTTAAAAAGGACTTTAGAAACAAAGAACAGAGAAAAGCAAGGCTTCTTAGTAGCAGCATTTTTCTCAGTTGGATTCTGTTTTGCTAGAGACAAGCAAGGCTTCTTTAAGGGAGGTTTCCTGACTCAGCATAAGCAGCAAAAATCCACATAGCTTTTAAAGAGCTCTGCTAACAATTCAATGGTGTGTATGAGAGCTGGCAATGGCAGTGACCACCACTCCAAGCAAGCAACATGCTGGATGGCAGCATAGACCAAGGCAGTGAGCACAGCTTTCAGTTCTGGAGGTAAAGTTGCCCGCCACCATCTTGGTAGACCTTGGCTGAAACAACTATAGATTTAATTTTAGCAATGTTCTTGTTTACCAGATAAAAGACTTGTAGCCAGAAAAAGATAATGATTTACAGTAAAGACAGAATCAGGTTAAGAAAAACTGCTAAAAGTTTACAGTGTGTTTAAAAATATACCTAGGCAATGCGCAGCAGTTCCTGTCTCCCAATCCTGCCCGCCTTTTCCCGCCCTTCTCTGGCCTTAGGAGGAAAGTCAGAGTTCACGCTCCTCTGGGGTTCACCTGCGATGCCGGGGGAATACGAGGACCAGTAGGTTGCAGACCAGTAGGTTGATCCTGAAGCTGGTGTCAAAGAACATACTCTAGGACTATTAGCTAGGCCGAGGGCCAGGAGGCGGGAAAGGGCTGTGTGGGTGGAGGGTCAGAGGTCAGAGGTCAGAGGGCTGAGGAGGGGGAGGAGCTAGCCGGAGGCGGATGGTGGCTCTTCATCTCCGGCTGCACAGCCGCTGAAGCTGGGACAAGGGCGTGTCCGGTGGAAGAAGCACAGCGGCGGCCGCTCCCAACATGCACAGCCTGGCGACGACAGCGCCTGTGCCTACTGCACTGGCCCAAGTGGACAGAGAGAAGATCTATCAGTGGATCAATGAACTGTCCAGTCCTGAGACGAGGGAAAATGCTTTGCTGGAGGTAAGCAAGAAGCGAGAATCTGTCCCTGACCTTGCACCCATGCTGTGGCATTCATTTGGTACTATTGCAGCACTTTTACAGGAAATTGTAAATATTTATCCATCTATCAACCCTCCAACTTTGACAGCACATCAGTCTAACAGAGTTTGCAATGCTTTAGCATTGCTGCAATGTGTGGCCTCACACCCAGAGACCAGGTCTACTTTTCTTGCAGCACACATCCCACTTTTTCTGTACCCCTTTTTGCACACAGTCAGCAAAACTCGTCCCTTTGAATATCTTCGGCTCACCAGCCTTGGAGTTATTGGGGCCTTGGTAAAAACAGACGAACAAGAAGTAATCAACTTTTTATTGACAACAGAAATAATCCCTTTGTGTTTGCGCATTATGGAATCTGGAAGTGAACTTTCTAAAACGGTTGCCACATTCATCCTCCAGAAGATCCTCTTAGATGACACTGGTTTGGCTTATATATGTCAGACATATGAGCGTTTTTCCCATGTTGCCATGATCTTGGGTAAAATGGTCCTGCAGCTATCCAAAGAACCATCTGCCCGTCTTCTGAAGCACGTAGTAAGATGTTACCTTCGACTCTCAGATAATCCCAGGGCACGTGAAGCACTCAGGCAGTGCCTCCCTGACCAGCTGAAGGACACAACCTTTGCCCAGGTGCTAAAAGATGACACCACCACGAAACGCTGGCTTGCACAACTGGTGAAGAACCTGCAAGAGGGCCATGTCACCGATCCCCGGGGAATTCCCCTGCCCCCTCAGTGATCCTTCCTATTTCCTCCTACTACTCTCATAAGTGTGGGAGTGGGAGTGGGACCTCTGAGGAAAACAGCTCAGGTTTTATTGCCGACCGGGAATAGACAACCTCAATGCTGAACCGCACTGGAGAAAAGGGGCGAGGTACCCCGCTGAGGTGTGTGGGCTGACTGGAGGTCCTGGATCCCCCTGCTGCTCCCAGGAATTGGGCTCCTGACACAGCAGTCTGCCGCCACAGCCCCAGGAGGGAGTCAACACCAGCAAATGCTGTATTTGCAGCATGCCCAAGATGACCCTGTTCCTGAACCTCTACCTAGTCACTGGTAGAAAGGAGACATGGTAATAGCAGCAACGCTCTAGCTCTAGGCATGGTGAGGGCCTGGGACCAAGCCATGTGGCTTTTTTTTTTTTTTTTTAACTTTGCCTTCCTGGAAGACTCGAGATGTGTGTCTCTCTTCCCTCTCTCTCACTCTCAGTATTTGTTTACTTTGGGTTTTTGTTTTTAATCTCAAGAGAGAGGTGTGTTTAATGGACACAAGCTGTAGTTTTCAGCAAAACTTTGTCAATTGGCACTGTTTTCAAGTCTGTTAGCTGCATAAGCTCAATAAAAAGTTGGTCTGGGCATTGCATCCCCTCTGGCAGACAGATAGCTGCATTAGGCTGTTGGATGGAATGGGAGGCAGGGGAAGAGGAACACCAAAGGACAAGCAGGAACTCTCCACCTATTCCCCTCTGCTCCCTTCTTTCATTTCCAGCCTGGTTGCCATGAGGACCTTAATCTTGGTTCTGGCTTTAGCTACTAGCTTTTACAAATTTCAGCGCTTTCCCCTTCTTTTAAGCACTTAAACTTAAAGCAGATGTCTTAATTTACCCAATTCCTGAAAGAGTATGGGGCAGGAGGGATGGCAGTCTTCAGATCAAAGATGATTTCTGGGTGTGTCTTCTCAAGGGAAGCAAGCATGTGGATCCAGGTTTAGGCTCTGTGATCCCATTCTCCTAGTGTGAGTTTCAATAGTGCCATCTCTCCTCATGATTATACTTGAAACAGTATTAGCTAAATGAGTTTTTTCTGATTTAAGATGAATAGCTAGATTTTGCTGGCTCAGTCTCCTCTCCCTTTTAAGATATTTTCTTTGGTCTATGGAAAATACAGGGTTGCCACTAAAATATTGTTTACTTACTGATAATATATCAGAGTTCCCCTTCCATCTCCATGGGCTTGAATGTATAACCTATTATAAACTGCCTTTCTTTCTGTGACCATTCTCATTATCAGCACTTGCTCTTCCTCTCTGAACCTCATCCGCAAAGATAGAACTATTGATCCAACTCTAAAGAGAGACCAAGTCTTTAGCCCATGTCTTACACATCTGAAGATGTCAGTAACAAGTTTGAGGAAGTTGTATAAAGGAATGGATACTCATTGAAAAACCTTTGTAGAGGCAGTTGAGCCAACCTAAGGGCTCTTTAAGCCGACTTTCACAAAGGGAGCCGGCCTTGATAGTTGGCTTCTGTCTCTAGAGCCAAGAAAGTAGTAATTAGGTAGCCTAGATTTAGGAAGGATAGAATAAGCACTTATTTCCTTGCCTTCCCATTTGAAAAGGAGAACCCGGCCTCAGGCCTAAAGAGGAAAGGTCTTAGAGAAAACAGAAAACAGCATCAACTTGATAGATATTTTGACTCACTCCAGTTTGTGATCTGAAAAGTTTAACTAGGGTACCCTGATATTTGAAATTCGCCTTCCTACCGAGCCAAAGTTTCTCATTCTTCTCCACATGGGGAGCAGCTGAGGTGTGGGGCCTTGCTCCCTGGGACACTCTCTCCATCTTTTGGTGCATTGGCCATGTTACTGTGCCAATCCTGTCTTAATTTGAGTCCAATTTATCCTCAGCTGGCCTTGGAACATGCATAGGAGTTGGACGGGGAGGGGTGCAATGGGTCTCATACCCTGTGGTTGGTCCTGATGTTGTATGTATTATATAGAGACCCATCCCCTTATTATGTGTTTTCCATCCCTCTCAACAGGATTAAAATAAAACATACTCTGTTTTTTTTTTTTAAATATACCTAGGCTTGGGAGAGAAAAGAATAAAATGGTTTCAGAGAAGTGCCAAAAAAAGGGGTCAAGACAATGGTGGGAAAACTCCCAGAAACAGCTGACTTGATCGAGTGGGATCTTATGGACCTCAGTCTGACAGAACCAAACCAGGTCCCCTGAATGTGGTGTCAACTAGAAGGACTAGGCTATCTATGGGGCCTCTGGCAGTAGAACCAGTATATATAACTAGTCACAAACATACTTGTGGAGCCCATTCCCTTAGCCTAGAGACACAGGGGAGGGCCCGTCACCTACACCAATAGCTTGACAGATTCTCATGATCCCTCATGGAAGGCCTCACCTTCCCTGGGGAATGGTTGGAGGATAGGATGGGGGTGGGGTCCTGTGGGCATGAGAGGATCAGAGGAAGAGGGAACTGGGATTATATGTAAAATAAGATTGTTTCTAATTTCAATAAAAAATAAGTAAAAAAAATGACTTCAAATTTGGGAATTTAATATCAAGGCTCTTTGACAATTTTTATTTTTTTCATTGTCTATCAATCTGATATAGCCCAAATATCAACAGAAAAAACATACTCATCTGTTCAGGCTGAAGTTAAACTAAGCAAAATACAAAAATGGTCACAAAGTCTTATAATAATAGACAATGTCTCGATTGTTCATTACATTATTCAGTTCTAAAATCCATGTTCTTTTCACAATAGGTAAATTATGCTTGGTGAAAAAATAAAATTAAAAAAAAAAAACTGTAAGTAACAGTTGATCATCCTTTGGTTTTCCTTGTCATTTAATTGCTATTATACATTACTAAAATTTCCATTATATGATCAAATGTTAATTCTGAACCAGATGTAACACTGGGCTATATAATTAAATGGTGTGTATGAACAGAATAGTCATTCCCACAAATACAGGGGGAAAAATCTCATGAAAAACAGGTAAGGAAAACCTACCTATGCTAAAATTTCAGTGGGAATTTTATTTATTGAAGGTCTCTAATTCTCATTATTTCCCTTTGGTAACATGGAATGAATAATAACTATCAAAAGTTGTAAGAAAGGCAAGGGACATTCATTGGACTTTGAAATTATCGTAAGAAAAAAGATGTTGAAAGACAAAAAAAAGTAAAGTTAAGGAAACCCCCACTTAAGATAAAGAACAGTCTGACCTGGAATTTGCTAACTTCCACTCACAAGGCCCTGAGATGATAAGATACCAAAAATTCACACTGCTCCTCCTTTCTGTGAGTCAGCAGGTAGTAAATAGTGTCCTTAAAAAACAGAGATAGCTGTACCTCCAATTTGCCCAGACAAGATAAATTAGCACACCCCTAGGCCCTAAGGTCTGTTGACCCTAACAGCAAGACCATCCAGCCTCAAAGGGTCATATACTCAATGGACAGAAGGTCACAACCCCTTTCTAAGCTTGTGGGTTTTGCCTTTAAAAACACCTGTGCCCTGGGGATGGGGCTTCTCTCTAGCCTGCATACTGAGGGAGCCCGTTTGCACAAACATTTCCTGTTTATTAAAGCCTCTTGCATGTTGCAGCAACTGGACTGGACTGCAGTAACTGGGAGACTCTTCATTCTGAGGGTCTTACAATGTCTAGTATTTTATAAATTTCGTGGTTAAATCTGTGTCTTTTTGCACAGTCTTTTATCTCAGAAATTAATATCCCATTAAAAATATTATTCTATGACAACATAAATTCATGCTTATTCATGTAGATATTTAACTAAAATTCTCATGAAATAGAGCATTCAAAACTGAAAATACTGGTATGTCTTAGGTTATACTTGCTGTTATAAAACAGCATGAACAAATTATCCAAGGAGCATTAGGTTTTATTCCAGCTTACAGAAAGCAGTCCATTGAAGTAAAAGCAGGAACTCAAGGCTGGACATGGAGGCAGGACTTGAAGCCCAATCAAAAGAGGCTATTCCTCATTTTCTTTCTCTTCCTGGCTTATACACTCAACAACACCCTGCCCAAGGAAGCACTGCCCCAAGTGCCTAAGTCCTTCTACCTCAGTCATTAATCAAGAGAATGCTTCCACAGACTTGCCTACATTTTACTCTTATAAAGGTATTTTTTTTCAAATAAGATCCTTTCTCCTCAAATATGTATAAATTTAAGTCACCTGATTAAAAAAAAAAAAGCAAAATTGTCCCTTATGTCCCTTGTGAACTTGAAACACCAGTACAACACTATCAATCATGTTTCCTTTCTTGTTTATCTATAAGACCTCATACTAAGGTCAATATCACAGTAAATAGTCCAAAATTTAAAAAGTACTAGTCTTTTTGAAATTCAGTATTTTTGAAATTATCTATGTACCATTAAAAGTTCAGTTTCTCAAAAACATCCAAAATCTCAGAACTATAATATCCTATAAAATTAAAAGAACAGAAAAAGCAAGTTTAATATGTTCCTATTGCAAGAAGAAATACTAGCTCACACCCAATCAAATCAAAGCATAACCAAATCACAATGAATAACTCTTTGTCAGATAGACTTTCAGTGTCTTAAACACTCCTACTTCTCTGTATCTACTCCCTGCAATAAACAAAGCTTGTTTGCAAGGTTCAGTTTGGATGAACTCTGTACATACTGCTTTCCTGGTAGATTGCCTCTTTGTATTGACATTTTAAAATTCCTGTGTTCACTTTTGCAACTTGTCAGCAACTTCACCTGAAGCCTCTCCTGAACGCTTTTGCTCTGGAATGCTGAACCTCTTAAATTTTTCCTAGTTTCAGGCCCAGATGAACAGTATGCAATAGCAATTGTCCCTGCAAAGTATAGTTTTTACTTAAGTGCTACTAGTGTCTTGTTAGCCACAGGATAATATTCTGCTCCAAGTGATCAGAAACACAAATTCTTAATTCAAAATATAATATAAGACACAATTATATCACCTTTGCTTTCCTCTGAAACTTCACAAGTTAGGCAGGTTTATATCTTCACTGTTCTCAACATTGTTACATTTCAAGTTCCCGTAAATTGGCTTCAGAACTCTGAGCGCTCAACTGGTTATTCAGCCCAAATTCAAATGCCACTTAAAACCTCCCCAAAACACATAGGTCTATAAAAGCAATATCCATTCTTGATAACAGTATTTATTTTAGTCTGGTTTCTCTAGAGGAACATTGCCAATGGGTAATTATATATTTACATATTTGTGTGTGTTCAGATACATGTATGTGCCTGTGTTCATGTGTGTGTATGTGTGTAAGTTCATTGTGTCGAGTTAATATATAAACAATAGCTAAATGACATCTGAGAAGCTGAGATACTAGCAGTTATTTGGCCTTTGAGGACATAGCTAAATTCTATTGGAGAGCTAGATCCAACAATTTTCAGTTCTCCCAGCCAGTACTGGTGCCTAGTCCATAATGATAACCTGGAAACATTAGTTTTGCTAGAAGTGAAGGGATATTCAGCAGCAGCAGCAGTAGTAGTAGCATCAATAGGTGAAATCAATTCCACGGTAAGAGTAGAGGCTACAGGGACAAAACGGCAAAATTATATAGTCTTCCTTCTGACACTTTTTGATCTGCTCTGTAACCACCATGAGCCACACACAGTGGAATTGCCTTTCCATATCAACCAAAGCAATGAGAAGAGTTTTTCAGGTGAGGCTCCCTACAAAAGTATTTCTAATTTGTGGTAGGTCAACATAAAATGAATTATAATAGACAAATTAGTCATTAATAAAATATATGAAACAATTTCAGGTAAAAGAGAATTTATCATAGGCTTAAATGTATTCTCATTGATTCTATTGCCATACAATAAAACAATATGCATATGATATATACTTTTGTGTTTCTGCTGAATGATTGATATACTCAAACATTAAACTCAAACATGTTTATTAATTTCTTTGAATACAAATATTGATTCACAATTCTGACTTTATTCTGGGAAGAAATTTATTGTTGGAAACAAATCATAGAGAAACTCTTTTCTCAAGGACATGGAGTTTCTTCATAAGCAATTCTTATAAAATGATCAGGAGGGGTAGGCCCATCTATTGGAGCATGAACAATCTTCAAAAGTCCAAATCTCTCAGGTAAGTCAAGTCCTCCTGACCATTACTAGTCATTACCTTTCAACATCTCCTAAACTATTGGTTCAAATATTAACTCAGTGAGTTAAAAAAAGGCATAAAATGTAAATGTAAAGAAAGATAAGGAGTGGTAGGATATTGGAAAAGTTGGAAGTAGAGAAATTTGATAAGATGTATTGTATATATTAGAAATGTTTAAACCATACAAGACATGATTGGATTAAATTAGCTTCAGTTGAAATCAGTTTATTCATTCTGACATAGCAATCATTTAAAAAAAATAGGCTCAGTATTTCATGATATTATCAGAAAGATTTGCATCTGATTTTGAATGTCTGAATTCTCCCTATGATAATATTAATCACACACACACATACACACACACACACACACACACACACACACACACACACATTCTCCACTTAGATGATTTGATTAGAGACAAAGTATAAACTAATCCACAATGTGTGGTAACTTGGTGATAGCTACTCTACAGTTTGACTCAGCAACCAGTTTTATACACTTGAAATTATTTTAAATCATATATATTCCAACAGTTACTGTTAATGCCATGCTGAAAACCTGGGGCATTATTCCCTAATTAGATAATCATGTCCTTGAGATGTTGAAATAGAGAGAACTCTGCCGAGCTGCAAGTGTCTGAGACTGAAATAAGTTCTCCATTAAACAAATGAGTTGCTTTTGTCATGTGTCTGTTTCCCTTTTATTCTATGACCCACTTCTGTAGTAGAATTAATAATCATATTCAATGTGAGATAGATCAAATCTCTTCAAGTTAAAATGAAAAATATATCATAAGCACTGATAATAAGGCATCATGTGGAAGAGGATTTCTGTTGCCCAGTCCTGCTTCCCTTCCGTACCATATAAACACACAGAGGCTTATATTAATTGTAAACTGCTGAGCTAATGGCTCAGCCTTATTACTGGCTAGCTCTGTTTTAACATTAACCCATTTTTCTTTATGCATTGCCACAAGGCTGTGGCTTACCTGTAATGCTCAGGTATGTTACTCCTTTTGTGGCTAAATGGAGTTTCTCTCTCTCTGTCTCTGTCTCTGTCTCTGTCTCTCTCTCTCTCTCTCTCTCTCTCTCTCTCTCTCTCTCTGGTGATTGGTTCCCTGCCATGCCTCTTCCCAGAATTGTCCTAGTCTTGTAGTCTTGTCTATGCTTTTTGTGTGTATACTGGCTAATCAACCTTCATTCATCAACCAATAAGAAACATATATTGATAGTATACAGAAGGACATCCCCCATCATCATCATCATTGTTTATAGAGGGAGTGACTTTGCACATTTACATTCTTCTGGAGCAATATAACAAGTCAAAATTTTCTTAGTAAGTTAGCAATTTACTTTTATTTTTGTCTATAATGCCAGTACTCATGTCATCATTGAAGCAAAGTATGTAAACATTAGACTATATGCAAAATTCTCTTTTAGCTTTATCTCAGAGGATGGTGTTCATTAAATAAAAATGCATGCATGTGATATTTTAGTTATTTGGCCTTTAATTTTTTTTTATTTTTTAATGCTCAAGCACTCACATATGCACACATAAATAGGTTATTATTTTCATCATTATTACATTTTATTCTTATATCTCCTTTCCACCCCTAAAGAAATTTCTCTTCTCAACAAATCCCCCTACTTTCTCTCAATCTCTGTCTCTCTATCTGACTCTCTTTCTCTTGTCTTTCTATTTCTCTCTTTGTGTGTATATGAGAGTCTGTGAGAGACAGAGTGCAATGTGTGTGTGAATGTGTGTGTGAATGTGTGTGTTTGTGTGTCTGTGTGTATGTATGTGTGTCTCTGTGTGTATAGTATATATGGTGTGTGTATGCATGTAACCCATTTTATCATATTAAAGTTGCTTAAAGGGGCATGGGCTAAATGATATTATGTTTTCTCTAACACAGATGATATGGTGATTTTTAAAAGATATATCTAATAAATTTATCATTCCATGGTTTTATAGCATTTATCATGGCTTTTTAATAATAGTTCTTCCAATGTATGAGATTACAATACAAATACATTATATATACCTTCATTTACTTCTCTCCAAATACTCTTTTATACACCTACTTGATCTATTTCAAATTCATGACTTTTTAAAACATTAATTGTAGTATACACATACACACAAAGCACATACATATATACATGTACACCTGTATACATATTCCAAATGCACCTCAGGCTTTATAATTCTGCTTATATAAATGCTTTTATTGATGACCATTTGACATTGAATAGGAAATTAATTTGACTTGCTCTTCCCTTGGGTGAAGTATTTCTCTAGCTCACAACATTCCTTAATTGCCTGGAATTTTTTGTATAAGGTTAAGGTCTTGCTGGTTTTTCACATCCACATTAACATGTCTGTTGTTGTCTTTGTTCAGTTCATGTTAAGGCAGTCATGTTTGTGAGACTTCATGGGTGTAGATTCTGCTATTCTCCAGAAAAATCTTTGATATATTATATGAGTATATGCTCTTTCATTTTTTTTATGGTATTTAATTATTTTCCAAAATGTACTTGTAGTCATGAGGTTATTATCTAGTATCATGAATGACTGTAATATAAACCCTGAAAACACTGATACAGAAGTCATTATAAGTTTAATAACAGCTAGGTCTACAAAGCAAGTTTTAGTCAAAGAGGTCTATACATTATGACATTGTTACAAACTAAAGAAATGAAAGAAAGAAAGGAAAAAATATCATTTCTATATTGTCATAGTTTCAGTTGTCCACTTAATACAAATCAAAGTCACTTTAGAAGAAAGAACCTTAAATAAGGAATTGCTTTCTTCAGATTGAGCTGTGACATTCTGATAAAGAATTTTCTGGATTGTTAATTGTAATGATTATCATGTCCACTATGAGTAGTCATACTTTTAGGCAGGCTGTGGTGGTGTCACCCACTGGAGATGAGCCAGGCAGAGCAAATCAGTAAATGGTGTTCCCAGGAGTCTGTGTTTCAGTTCCATCCTCCAGATTAATGCCTTTTGCTCCTTCTCTGGGTTTCCTCCATGATAGATAGTAACCTGCCATAGTAAGTGAATATTGGGTTGCTTTTGTCATGATGCTTACCACAGAAACATAAAACGAAACCAGGACAGAAATTCTTATCAGGAAAAAGGGAGTTTGAATGAATTAAACACAATAAAAAAAAAAAATAGATATGTTAACTTGGATGGGAAAAGCCAATGTGTAATGGACTTGACCATGTATTTGTAGAGCCACTTGTGGAAACATTTAGAATTTGAATATGGGAAGGAAGGTTAATGCCTGGTTTTCATTAGGAGTTTGCTAAAATAATTGCAGTCAATAGAGGTATGTTTCCAAGTTTCAGAAGGAAGCAAAGAGTACCTTAGATTTTCATGCAATGTTTTTGTTTATGAATCTCTGGAAAGAGAATCAATGCTACTCTGAACATTTGATGTTAGCCAGCTAAGGATGAAGGATTTCTTGTGATAAATACAATGTCAGTATCATTGATGCAAAACATTTTGGAAATAGTTGTTCAGGGTTAGTTACTAGATGTTCTGGATAACTAGCAGTGGTAAGAAGCAGTATAAGAGAGTCTTACTTAGTGATAATATTTCTATGAAGAAACACTATCATCCAACAGCAGCTAGGTGAGGAAAGAGTTTATTTTGATGAACTCTTATTCAATATAACAGCACAAATAGCAGTGAGGTCAGGGCACACACAGGGGAGGCACAGGAGGCATGGAGGAGTACTGATTAATAGCTCACTCTCCATGATTTTCTGTTTCTGTTTTCTTCCAGAATCCAGGACCTCTATCCCAGGGATGGCACCATCCACAGTGGTACAGGCCCTCCTTTAGTAATCACCAATAAAGACAATTCTCTAATGCTGGAACTTATGGAGTCATTTACTTAATTGATAGTTTATCCTTTTAGATAAATCTAGTTTTGTGTCAAGTTGACATAAAATGATCCATCATAAAGACTATATCTAAAGCAGAAAACTGAACCTGGCAATGTGTGAGAACCTTCCATCCTTCCACATTTTATTTACTTTGTAAGATTCAACGGGTCATGGTGAGAAGCTTGGACCTCTCACCTATTGATAATATTGAGTTCCTGAAGACTGACAAAGAAAGAGCATTGGTTATTTCTGTAGATGATATTACTTAAATTGATGATCCCACACGGAAGGCCTCACCCTCCCTGGGATCTGAAAGGGGATGGGATGATGAGTTGGAGGGGGGCATGGGAGGATGGGAGGTAGAAGGAACTAGAATCGATCTAGAATCGATATGTAAAACAATATTGTTTCTAATTTAAATTGCGAAAGAGAGAGAGAGAGCAATAAAATAAACCCAGTGTTTGAAGCAGTAGTGGACAGAAACTGAGACACATAGTTATGTCTGCCTTATGAGAGGCCAGGGATGCCAGATGGAAGTATAGCTTCTGACAAATGAGAAATCTAGCCTATAGGAGATTTAGCACTCAAGGACAAGAGTATGTATGAAGAAGAGTCATTATGAGCTTGCTGGACACAATGTGTGTTTTGGTGAAGGAGCCAGAGAATTGGAGCTTCCAAAAACTTTAGAAATCCAACAGATTATAAGTAAGTATAACATGCAGGATATTGAGGACCAGTGTATATATTTATACCGTTGAACTTTTATTTTGGTTAATCATGAACATATTTACTTATTTATATTATCCTTCATTTTGCAATAAACAATTATGTGATCTGCTTTGTATTTTCCAAGAGACCACAGTTAAGAAACTTTTTCTTTTAAAAGGAATGTAGGCTTTTAAATTCTGGGAGGTTTTATTATAAGGATTTTTATAAAATTTTAAAGTCGTGTTATATTGTAATATTAATGTAAGTTTCTGAGCACAACCAAGGAAACAAAGGCAATGGTTTTGATTGATGTGCATTTGTGTTAATGTTGACATAACAGTAGAATGTCATGGTTTCATTTGTCAATGTGTCACCTGTGAAAAGGGAACCTCAACTGAGAAATTGTCTCCATCAAATTCACCTTTGGAACGTCTATGACACATCTCCTTAATTGCTAATTCATTTAAGAGACCCAAACTACTGTGGCTAGTACCTCCCTTGAACAGGCAGTCCTGGACTGTTTTATGAAAGCTATCTAGGCATGAACCATAGGGAGAAAGCTAGCCTAGCAAGGAACATTGTTCTGTGGTATCAGCTTTAAGATGCCATGGTATCTTGCCTCCAAGTTCTTGCCTTGAGTTCTTGCCTTAGTTTCCTTTGACGATGGGCTATAACCTAAAAGCCACAATAAACATATTCCCCTATTCATTTGATTTGGCCAAAGCTTTATTACAACAGAGAATCAAGAAAGAATATATACTGACACATTTGTGTCTTGGTGAATTCATAAGCTTTTCTTGGATTCCTATACATAATTTTTGTGGTGGTGTGAATAAAATCATACCTGTAAATTCATATATTTGTATACTTGTGGACTCATTAGTGGAACTATTTGGAAATGATTAGGTTGCATGGCCTTTTTGATGGACATGTCAGTGCTATTTCTCTTTCTGACTTGTTGTTGTGTCTCAAGATGCAAGGACCTATCTACTATTTTAGTGATATGTCTGTCTGCCATATTCCCTGTTACAATGGATAGGGGCTCACCCTCCTCTGAACCTACAAATTGCCAGTAATCCTCTTCGTTAAAGGTACTTTGTTCAAGGAATTTTGTCAGAACAACAGAAATGTTACTAAGAAAAATTTACAACTTTTTTCAGATTAATTTATTATTATTCATTTATCTGAGTGTTTTATCTATAGGTATGTGTGTCCACCAATAGCATGCTGCTACTCATAGAGATCAGAGAAGACCATCAGATCCTCTGGAACTAGAATTATGGCAGTAGCCTCCATAGGGATGCTGGAAAAAAGTTTTGTGTCATCTAGAACAGAAACTTTACTTAACCACCGCACTGTCTCTCAAGTGACATCATTCATGTAATTTACAATCTTTCAGAACATTGGTTACAATCTAGAATTTAAATCTTGATGCTTTGACACCTTTTGCTCCCTTCCACCTAAAATTTGGAATTCCTTACCTCTGAAAATAGCCCATATGATTTGTAATTCCCATACTCAATGTTAAAGACCATGATGGTACTATGACCATCTCTGTAAGCAAATAAATAACTTATTTTCCTGGATCTCCATAGCCATTATTTGGTTGTTATTGTTGTTTTTTTTTTTTTTGTATGTGTTTTTTATTCATAAAATACCTCAGCTTATCACTACAAGAGTTCGGTTTTAGTCATCTCTTGCAACTCTATGCATGCTCTTTGAGGAAAAACTAGGTCAAGACTGTATTTGTAGTATGGAATAATAATTCAAACTCTTTATAGCCCCAATGTACAATACATTTTCTTAAATATAGTAGATAACCTAATAATTATTAATGGCTGCTGAAGTATGGTCACAGGGTTGCATTACTGTATTCTTTAGTACATTTAATGCCTCCTAGTATTTCTATAGGTACACTTTCGTTGTTTCTCACACATCTATGTGGAACACTTTTGAACTAAAGGATGGATAATCCCCAGGCAGTGATTTTTAACTTACTCAACTACTCTGGCAAATATGAACTACATGCTGTCAGGTATTGCCATAGAGTTATAGGCAGATCCAGAAAAATTACTTGTTTCCATAAATTTGGACTAATTCTCAGAAGTTAGTCTTGTTTTACTACCTGTTTCAACTGATTATATGGGTAAAGCAAAATGTCTATTTTCTTATTGTATAAATTGGAAAAGTCCTTTATATGAAAGAATGAGTACTTAAATTTCCATTCTAATGAATACTTTTCTCCATTCAAAACTAATTTTAAAATGTTTCTTTGCTAGCAAGATATCTTCATTGAAAAAAGTCATATAAACACTAACATGCTGAGTTAATTTATGGGGTTTGCATGAAAATAATGAGAACTAGAAGAAGAAAGATGGAGCTATATGCCTAAAATGAATAGTGGCTACGATACAATGATTTTCTTCTTAATATGCTTTTTTATGGGAGCACCTCTTCCTGCATGAACTCAGTTCTGTGTACATCTTCATTATTGCAGAGAACTGACAGATGTCAAGAGAAGTATCAGCAGATGGAAACACTATGCATTTGTGATGGGATATGGCAAGAAAAAAATGGGAAAGTATAATTTTGCATAATTTAGATATTTTTAAAGTATCGAATTTATTTTATTCACTTTGTATAAGAAATGTGAGTATTTACAGACAATGTTTTAATAGTCTGTGAGTTCTAAAATTAAAAAATAAATACAAAAATAATGAAACTTAATGATCTTCATAACCAATGTATTCCTGAGTTTGAACATAGGTGATATCCTCCATCTTTATTATTCTTAATTTTTCTGGACTTGGTAACTTGCTTTCAAACTTGCAAATCAAATAAAAAAAACACCTTATTTAATGTGATCAACTAGGATTCATCCAATAAATGCATTGCTGGTTCAACAAAAGTAAATTCTCAAATGTAATCGACAATTTTAGCAGAGTAAAAACTAAAAATCACATCATCATTTCATTAGGTCCCAAAAAAAGGCCATTGACAAAATCCACTACTTCTTTATGATAAAAATTCTGGAGAGTAGTGCTACAAGGTCATATCTCAGTGTAATAAAGGCAATGTACTACAAGCAAATACCCAATACCAACCCAAATGGAAAGTCAAAGAAATTCTACTAAAATCAGGAAGATGATAATGTTGTACACCCTCTCTATACCTATCCAGAATAGTATTTGAAGTTTTAGCTACAGCAGTAAGACAACTAAAGGATACAAAGTGTTTGCATACAGGAGAAGAAGTCAAAGTGTCTATTTGCAGATAATATATATAGTATACATAAGTAATGCCAAATTTACTCAAGGAATCTCCTATAGCTGATGAACACTTTCATCAATGTGGCAAATACAAAATTAATTTTTAAGTATCAGTAGCCTTCTTATATACAAATATAATTGTGATATACAAAATATACTGGGGTTACTCTATCCAAGCAAATGAAAGACTTATATCATAAAAACTTAAGGAAGAAATAGAATAATATCAGAAAATACAAGGTAAAATTAATAAATTGAAAATAGCTAACTAATTTAAAAATGTACAGATTCAATGCAATTACTATTAAATCTCAGCATAATATTTTATAGACTTTGAAAGGCCAATTTTCAGCCCATATTAAAATCCAAAATATCCAGAAGAATTAAAAGTATAAATAACAAATGTACTGCTAGAGACCAAATCTTAAATTATACTACAAATTTGGGTTGATAAAAACAGCATGGTATTGGCATCAAAGCAGATCCAAAGATCTATAGAATCATGTTGAAAAACCATTTATAAATCTTTACAACCATGAACACCTGATTTTTATAAAGAGGTCAGAAATTCATACAGGAACAATTTTGTTTATGATGATTACATACATGTATACAAACATTCTCATCATATTCATCTCAACTATGTCCCTTCTAGCTTCCACTCTATCAACCTTCTTCCTTATTTTTTCCTCTAGAGAATATATGCCTGTTTGCTTGGATGTGGTGATCTGTATAGTCATGGGTTTGGCAATAGCCATTTGAGTCTCATGGGCTAACATATACAACTTATGAAATGACTATAGCATCTTCACAATTTGCTAAATGCCATAGTTTAGCAGTGAGGAAAGGGCCTCTGTTAAGTCCATCCCCAGTTCATGAATGAATGTTGACAGGCCAAGTTTTATTCATCTTCAGTTTATATACCTCAGAGCTATCAGAATATGATTGTAAATATACAGTAGTATAAACACTCCAAATTCATGGGTAGAATAATAACTATATTCAATGATATTCTTCCAAATGACAAACCATGAAAACATACATATAAATAACATTGTTTAGATAGAACAGGTTGTATCTAGGAATATATCTGTATATTCATACATTCATTTAACAATTAATGAAAAAGATGCAAAGACTTTGAAAGATAGAATGTAGAGCTAATAGTAAGGTTAGAAGTAAGGGAAAAGAGGAAATTATGCAATTATGATATAATCTTAGAAATTAAACAAGTAGTAAAATATCTTTTATACATTCATGTTATCTGTATCTTCAAGTGATTTATAATACTTTATTGATGAACAATATGATAGTTGTAATTACCTTTTAAAAAGGTAAGACATTTGTTGATTTCAGATTTGGGCTATTATAAATAAAGCTGATGTACATAATGGAATGTAAAATTTTATGTAATCATGTCTCCATTTTATTTTAAAATGGATGTCTGAATTTTCTGGCTTGAAGTATATTTAATATTACCAGACATTTCTTCAGTTTTATCTAAGTGCTTGCCATTTTGACTCTTCATCAGGCAGGTAAGAAGTAAGTAAATTAATGTAGCTCCTTATCTTAACTCTTAATTTGCCATTGTCAATGTTTTCATCATTGTCTAGTATTGAAGAAATATTTTGTATAGTTTGTGTGCTTTCACTGACAGAATTAAGCATATTTTACAAGTTAATTATATTTATTTTCTAAAAAGGTTGAAGTGGATGTAGTATTTGTCTTTCATTTTTACTGAGGTTTATATATCTATTACTATAATGAAGACCATTTTTAACACATAGATGCTTTATGAATATTTCCTTCATTTCACAATTTGCCATGCCATTTTGTTAAGAAGGACCCATTTGATATTAATGTTAATTTTGGTATTACTAATTTGTGAGATTTATTGTATGCTTCATAGTTTTCACATCCAATTTTTATAGTTTTTTTCTTATTAAAATTCTCAAAATTTGTCATTGCTGCAAAGCCTCTTCATGTAACACAAGCTGCTTGATTTTCTTTTATTCTTCTTACCTCATGCTCTACAGTAAAATTGTTTGGATTAAACATGTAAGCTGTCATACCTAGGTCCAAGAATTACATTTTCTCACATTTTCATTCATAGTCTTAAAACTATAGATCTTATGATTGTGGTAATCTTCTATATGGTTTTCCTCTTAATTAAACACTTAATTATAGTCCGTTGACAGTAACTTTCAGCAGACATTTTTCAAAGATGAGCTATTCCTCTAGTACTGACATTTTACACAATCAACTGGTCATGTATAGGAGTCTTGTTCTGAATTCTTACTTCATATTTAATACTCTGTATGTTCCATTTGTCTATACTTCTCACTTGAATACTAGTCTGAACTATATTGAATACTATCAAAAACCAGGGATGGAAGGGAGAGGAACATGGTCATCCCTAAATGTCATTGCTGGTCTTTTGTTGACAGGTTCTGTGAGAAAGTAAATTATTGCTGAGGTGTTTGACAGGTTCTGTGAGAAAGTAAATTATTGCTGAGGTGTATGCCCACTGGCCATTGGCCACTGATGGATAGTTTCAATCAATTGTCACATAGATGGCACTAGGTGAATTTAACAAGTGTATAATTAGGTTTAGCTCCCAACTTGACACAATTCACTCACCAGGGAAGAGAGAACCCCAAGAAAAGAATTGTCTCCATTAGCTTGGACAGTGTCCATGCCTTGTGAGACAAGTTTTAAATTGCTAATTGATGTAAGAGAGCTCAGTGCACTGTGGGATATGCATCCTTCCACAGGTCACCTTGAGTTGTATAACAAAAGTACCTCAGAAAGCTAGAGAGAGTAAGACAGGCAAATAGTTTCTTCTTCTATTCTAGCCCCTAAGATTTTGCCTGGAACTCCTGCCATGGCTTTCTTCTATGGAGAAATATAAGCTGTTAACCTAATGAAGAATCCATACTCAGGTTAGTTGTGTTCAGTATTTTATTAAAATATAAAGCCAATTAGAACAAATAATCATAGAATTAAATAAAAATTCCTAAATATGGAGAAGAAAATATTATTGGTAGTGTCGTTAATAAAAAGCAATGAGAAGGGAAAACAATGGGGTGGTTAGGGAATTATCAGAATATAATTTATGAAATTGTCAAATTATAAAAGTAATAAAATGGAGTGAAATTTTAGAGAAATCTGAATTTTGGAGTTTCATATAAGCATCATTTAGATTTACCTGATAACATAATAGCATAGGGCAAAGAATAATTATGAAATTCATTGTGTTTATCATTTACCTGTCATGAATTGTGTACTCACAGGTTTAATGGATGAGAAGATACTGCCTGTTAGTTGTGACTGTGTAAATTTGGCATTGTGTTATAGGGAAATATTAACAAATTTCAGTAGTGAATAAATTAGTGCAATGGATTTCTGTCTAAAATAATTCCATACAGATTTTTCTCTTTGAGAATGTCTAAATAGACACCTCCTCTAGTAAACAGACTTAATACAAGCTCAATCCCACTGTTCTTCAAAAGAATATAGAATTGTAAAGCATTTACAGGATTATTGGTTATCCAGTAACCAAGAATCAGACATGATAACTTAGCTAAAATTAACATACAGACTGAGAAGGTTGTATGTAATGAGTATGGTTTGTGCCCTCTGCCTGGTCTTGTCCCACTGCCACACCAGCCCCAAATAATACACAGAGACTCTGTATTTGATACAATGCTGTTGGCCTGGTTACTTGTTTCTTATCTGCTAACTCTGTCTTAATTATTAGCCCATTTCAATGTATTTCCAAGTGGTCTTAACAGGGAGAGGCGGCTGGAGGTTCTACCTTCTCCAGATTCTCCATCTTGGCTCCTCCTTCCTACTTCCTCTTTCCTCCTAGTCTCCTAGTCCCGCCTATCTTACATTCCTATTGGCCAACAGTGCTTTATTCATTAACCAGTGTGAGAAACATACAGAATGACATCTCCCATCATCTCCTCTTTTCTGTCTAAATAAAAAGAAGGGTTTTAACCTTAACATAGCAAAATATATAACATAAAAGTTCTCAAATAAGAATCACAGTTAAAACTATTTAGTCCATTAACATTTAGCAAGATTTAAGAAAATATTCCATCATCTATTTTATCTTTGTGAATCTAAAGTCCTATATGTAACTTATCTTTAATCTTAACTAAGAAAAACTATAACCATAACTATCTATCTTCAACTCCCTCAAAGACCACAGAAGGATAGCATATAAACTCTAGAAATGACAGAGACAACTAACTCCTGGTCACACGAAGTTCTTTTGTAATCTTCCATCTTTAGCCCATAGGCCATAGTGTGTCTGGCAGACTTTTCAGCAAAGCAGAAAACTTTAAACTGTCTTTTTGTATTGGTAGTTTGTCAGGCATTTTTCTCCGTGTCCTACAGACTGTCTGGCAGAATCTTCCATGAAGCAGGAACTCTATAGTAATGTCCATTTTGAATCAGCAGCCACTTTTCTGTGGGTCCTGCATGTCCAGTTTATACAGCATAAAATCAAACAGTCCAGACAAGAGAAGTATCTTGCCCAAATGGCTAGTATTGCCATATTGGAAGTAAACTTCATAATGCATTTCTTCGATGTCCATCTTCCTTACTGACACCAGTAGTGTTTCCAGGAGCATTTATGTCTCCCTGTCAAGGAAAACCCTAAGCAATTTTAAATGCCATAATTTATAGGTCTTTGAAAGGTTTGAAGAATGCCTATCCATGTCAAATACATGTCTGTATATCTAGAAATCTTAACTAACTTAACTATAATATCTGACTATCATAGGTAATATCTATAATCTGTATTGAATTATACATTTCATTTCTAAATGAGCTATATAAACAAAATACCTAAACAAGAGGAGACATATACTTATCACAAAATTGACCTTAAATTCTATCAATAAATGAAAATCGATTCCAACACAAAGTATTCATATCTATACCATAATTCCCTTTTTACCTTTAAAAAGAATATTGGTTGTGATCATTAACCATTTATACCCAAGTCCATTTAAATGAAAACAATATTTGGGAATTTCGGCTTCATTCTTTCCAAACTGCTTCCTGCTGATAGGGGGCCATGTCACAGGGATGCAAGAAGATGCAGAAATCCTGGCTGTAGTCTTCAAGGCTGCCTTGATCAAGCTGTTTTGAAAGTTGGAACACCAGGAACTTTGTTTCAGGGGGTCTGGCTTGATCAAACCACATTAGTCTGGAAGGAATCCACAGCCTTTTATTTTCTGTGGAAACAAAAATATAAATCCTTTACCCCAGTAACTTGTCCTTAAACTAAAATATTGGAGTCAAAGCATTCTTATAATATATAAATTGAATTAATCCAGCAGCATTTCTTTTATCAGTTGTTATTTCCTCAGCAGTCAAATAATTTACAGACAACAGAATAGCATATAACATCCATAATTGTTCTGTGCTTTCCATTTTTACGTGGCTTTTTAATTACTCTGGTTTTTTTTTCTATTTATTTATTTATTTATTTATTTATTTGTTTGTTTGTTTGTTTTTGAGACAGGGTCTTTCTGTATAAGTCTTATCTGTCCTGGAATTTACTCTGAATACCAGGTTTACTTTGCAAATCAGAGATTTGCTTGCCACTGTCTATGGAGTGCTAGGATTAAAGGACTGTGCCAACACACCCAGCTGTTTTCTGTCTTTAAAACCATTTTTTACCTTTTACCTCCTGGTCTTGTCCTCTCTATCTGCATCTGAATTCTACTTCGACTCAGTGTTTATGTTTGGGTGTTTGTTTGCTCCTGTTTCCAGCAGGCATTAGTTGAGGGCTCCATGGATAAGTTAGATGTTGATCTCACTCTCCCTGAAGGGCATTTATGGTAGCCTTTCCACAGAAGCTCAAATTGTTATTTGGCAGCAGTATTGTAGTTCTCTAGACATTTTTTGGGTTCAATTTTATCTTCAAACCAATATTGGCTCCTACTTTTATGTTTTCTCTCTCTCTCTTTCTTTCCTGTTTTCTATTCCTAACCAGGCTCAATCTTCCTGGTCGTAAATGTTTTCCTTTTCTTCCCCTCATTTTCTCCTACTGCTCTCTACATTTGCTGCCCCCCCTTCCCCTGTACTCTGGGGGACTTGTCCCTTCCCAGTTCTGTGAGGGACTTTATATGAATCTCTTTGAATATTCCTTGTATCCTATTACCTCTGATGGTGTGAATTATAGGCTGGTGATCCTTTGATCTAGGTCTAAAATCCATATATGAGTGAGTACATACTGCGTTCCTCTTTTTGTGACTGGGTTACCTCATTCAGGATGGTTTCTTCAAGTGCCATCCACTTGCCTGCAAATTTCAAGATACCATTAATTTTTTCGGCAGAGTAGTATTCCATTGTGTAGTTGTGCCACATCTTCATTAGCCATTCTTCAGTTGAGGGACATCTAGGTTGCTTCCAGGTTCTTCCTATTACAAATAGTGCTGCTACAAACATAGTTGAACAGATGTCTTTGATGCATGGATGTGAATCCTTTGGGTATAAGCCTAAGAGGGGGATTGCTGGGTCCTGTGGTAAACTAATTCCCATTTTTCTGAGGAAGGGCCATACTGATCTCCAAAATGTCTGTATAAGTTTGCACTCCCACCAGCAGTGGAGCAGTGTTCCCCATTCTCCACATCCTCTGCAACATGAGTCATCATTGGTGTTTCTAATTTTAGCCATTATAGCAGCAGTAAGATGGTATCTCAAAGTTGTTTTGATTTGCATTTCGCTGGTAGCTAAGGATGTGGAGCATTTTCTCAAATGTCTTTCAGCCTTTTTTATTTCCTCTATTGAGAATTCTTTTTCAGTTCTGTACACCATTTTTTTAATAGGGTTATTTGGTGTTTTGTTGACTAGTTTCTTGAGTTCTTTGTATATTTTGGAGATCAGCCCTTTCTCAGATATAGGATTGGTGAAATCGTTTCCCAGTCTGTGGGCTGCTGTTTGGTCTTGTCGACTGTGTCCTTTGCCTTACAGAAGCTTCTAAGTTTGAAGAGGTCTCTTTTATTAATTGTTTCTCTCAGTGTCTGTGGCCCTGGGGTTATGTTCAGGAAGCGGTCTCCTATACCAATTTGTTCAAGGGTGCCTTGTACTTTCTCTTTTAGGAGGTTCAATGTGGCTGATTTATGTTGAGGTCTTTGATCCATTTGGACTTGAGTTTTGTGCATGGCGGCAGACATGAGTGTATCTGCAGTCTTCTACACACCCTCATCCAATTGTGCCAGCACCATTTGTTGAAGATGCTGTCCTTGCCCCATTTTATAATTTTAGCTGTTTTGTCGAAAATCAGGTGTTCATAGGTGTGTGGGTTATTATCAGGATTTTCAGTTTAATTCCATTGGTCTATCTGTCTATTTTTGTGCCAATACCAGGCTGTTTTCAGAACTATAGCTCTGTAGTAGTGCTTAAAGTCTGGAATGGTGATGCCTCCTGAAGTTCTTTTATTGTATAGGGTTGTTTTGGCTATCCTGTGTGTTTTGTTTTTCCATATAAAGTTGATTATTATCATTTCAAGGTCGGGGAAGAATTGTGGTGGGATTTTAATGGGGATTGCATTGAATCTGTAGATGGTTTTTTGGCAAGATTGACATTTTTACTATGTTTATCCTACCTATCCAAGAGCATGGGAGATCTTTCCATTTTCTGGTATCTTCTTTAATTTCTTTCTTTAGAGCCACAGTGTTCTTATTATATAGGACTTTTACTTGTTTGGTAAGCGTTACACCAAGATACTTTATGTTGCTTGTGGATATTGTAAAGTGTGATGTTTCTTTGATTTCTTTCTCTGTCTCTTTGTCGTCTGAAAAACATAGAGACAGGTTACCTGAACAAGGAGGAGCTAACAGGCCACCGGACTGATAGCTGGGAAGCCAGCATGGGACTGACTCAGGCCCCCCTGGATACGGGTCTCAGCCAGAAGGACTGAGCAGTCTAAGGAACCTCAGACAGTGGAGCCAGGATGTACCCCTGGTGCACAAAAGGACTTTACTAACACATCCCCCATGAATGGATAACTGCCTTAATCTAGAGACAGGAGAGAAGCCCTAGTCCCTACTTCACATGACCTGTCAGACCTACATGACCCCAAGTGGATGGCATTCCCCTATATAGAGAATTAGTGAGGGGGATGGGAAGGGAGTGTGGTTAGAGTGCATGTGAGAGGGCAGACAGGATAAAAAGGGAGGGAAGGTGGGTGGGAGGAAAGGAGGGAGAGAGAAAAGGAGGGAGGAAGGAAGGGAGGGCGAGAGAGGGAACTGTGATCGACATGTAAAATAATAAATTAAATTAAAAAAAATATGGTTTGACTCAAAAATTTAAGTTCAAGGACAAGTTACTGGTACTGGGTAAATAGGATTTCTATTTTTGTTTCCACAGAAAATGAAAAGATGTGGATTCCTTCCAGACTAATGTGGTTTGATCAAGCCAGACCACCTGAAACAGAGTACCAGGTGATCCTACATTCACCTTATAGACTACAGCCAGGATTTCTGAATCTTCTTCGAATCCCCCATGACAGCGCCCCTAACCAGCAGGAAGTAGTTTAGAATGAACGATGCCCAAATTCCCAAATATTATCTATAAATGTTTGTTTTCATTTAAATGGACTTGGTTATATAAAATAAAAAAAATAAAATCAATTTTTAAAATTTTTAATTCTCTCCCAATCCTATGTATTTTTTTACAACACACTGTAAACCTTTAGAGATTTACTTAATGTGAATCTGTCTTTACTGTGAATCTTTATCTTCTCTAGCCAGGAATCTTTTATCTGGTAAACAACATTGCTAAAATGAAAGTTTTTGTTGTTTCTGCTGCGGATTACCAAAGATAATCCAAAGATTACCAAAGAATACCATAGGTGGCCCATACCTTTACTGCCAGCAATGAGTACTGTGTTCACTGCCCTGGTCAGTGCTGCCATCCAACAGGCAAGCTGCCGGCTTGGAGATGTGGTCACTGCCACCACCAGCTCTCATATATACCAAGAAATTGTTAGCATTGCATCTTAAAAGCCATGCAGTTTTTTTTTGCTGCTTATGCTGAGTTAGGAATCCTTCCTTAAATGAGCTGTGCAAATATCTGCTTGTATCTCAAAAATAAGAGTCCAACTGCGCAAAATGCTGGTACCAAGAAACCTTGCTTGTCTCTGTTCTTTTGTTTCTAAAACCCTGTTTTAAGCTTTTGTTAAATTTTAAGTGGAAGTTCTTAGTAGCCACGTGGGTGCCATATGTAAGGTGTACAGTTTTCCCACCTGCCAAGCCAGCTCCAAATAATATACAGAGATTCTGTATTTTATACAATGCTGTTGGCCCGGTTACTTGTTTCTTATCCACTAGCTCTGTCTTAATTATTAGCCCATTTCTATGTATTTCCACGTGGTCTTACCAGGGAAAGGCGGCTGGAGGTTCTACCTTCTCCAGACTCTCCATCTTGGTTCCTCCTTCCAATTTCCTCTTTCCTCTTAGTCTCCTAGTCCCGCCTATCTTACTTTTCTATTGGCCAACAGTGCTTTATTCATTAACCAGTATGAGAAACATACAGAATGACATGTCCCATCAGTTATACTTGCATATTTACATGCACTGTGCATGTGCATGTATATATATAATATATATATACATTATATATATACATATACATATATTCATATGAGCGACTGAGGAAACGTATGTGAAAGGGTATTGACGGAAAAAAGGAAAGAAAGAATATATATAATTATATTGTCATCTCACAATGAAACAAACATTTAAAAACATTTATAGTATTAAATTTAATTTATGTATGATGCTTACAAACTGCTATATGCATCATGAAATATTTTTCCCCAATATTAACCATAGAAATATATCTTATTTCATCATATTTATAACTCTCTGATTTATAAGTTAGGCTCTTACATTGTCATATTGTTTTATTTGTAAGTCTTATAAATTATATTGCTAACGAATATACCAAAATACATATACGTATATATACATACATATGTAATCTTCATCAGTTTTTTAAACAATTCTAAACTTCTCTTGATATAATTTTGACTTTTATGTGAGTCATATGTTTACTGTAAAAGAGAAGCAGTGAATTTTGTACCTTAATAACTTTTACAGTAAAAACAACTATTAGATTACTAAATTTATACTCACAAAAACACATCCCCACACAAGAAACAATTGTAGGCATGTCAGGGAGATACAGAGTCAAAGAATATTTCCGTTGTCATGTCAGAAGTAACAATGGTTTCCTTTTCAAACGGGGCAAAAATTTTTTTGAACATTGAATACTTCCATTCTAGATTTAAAGATAACATTAGCTTCTGTTTGGGCACCTAATGTTTTTCCTTCTGGGGTGAAGTTATGAATGAAAAACTGTCACTCTAAATTCAGTCCTCACTATCAGCTGACTTCATTGTACAATTTTAGCTTGGATAAGAATATAAAAATTGCCACTATAATTAGTACTATTCTTATTACTAAAATTACTATTATTTTGACATCTTTTTTTTTTTTAATAAATAAAGCTTTGGAGTCAATATTAGGGTATAAAACTGATAGATCCACAGAGCAGTAGAGAAAAAGATCATCTGCCCACCTCTTCACCTTCCCAGGTCAAAAAGGACTGTGAATCTTTCCAAGCCTCACCTTCTTGCTGTGACTCTCTATATTCCTCTGTATCAGCAAGAAAACACTATGAGTTATTCAGGCCAGCTGCACATGGACTGTGCCCTTGCAATCAAGGTTTAACTACATTGGCAGTCTCAGTGTGGAAATACAAACAAATCTCCTCCAACCAAATTAGTTATTTTTCAAAAGGTAACATTAATTATATAGTTTAATAATTATGTTAATTAGGTAATTTAAAATTATTTATCAAGAGACACAGTTTTCAAGGGATAATAATGGTATCTTGTGTGCTTTATTTGTACAATGAATAGGAAGTATGTGAAATATGAGTTGTCACTTAACTCAGCATAATTTAAAAGTAAATCTTATTCATATTTATATTTTTGTATAGAAATTTATTGGTTAATTGTTGTGATATACCTTGAGAGTTTCATCAGTAGGCACATTTAATCAGGATTATATAGGCCAGATTGGTGGTCACTAGCTACATAGAAAGTCGGGATTCAACAAGAGAAGGTAAGCATGTGATTGATGAGAGTGCTGCCATGACAACACACATTTTTCTAAGTGGAAATAGGCTCTACAATAACATTAAAAATAAATAGCAACAAGTAGATAAACCAAAAATGTAGTGAATTTTGACCATTATAACATTAAATAATGTTCATAATTGCATGCGCTGTGTTTTATCGTGGTTGACAGAAGAGTAGGTTTTATTTTTATTTTTCTGTTATGGTGTAGTTTATGTTTATTCACAAGACATTTTACTTCTCTTTTTAATACACCTATTTCAACCTATAATTCTAGAGGGAGTTATTAGCTATCACCATTTGGGGATAAAATGGCTAGACAAGGAGAAAACATTCTTTTGCTTCTTACATATATAATTCACCATAGGCAATTCTATAGTGCAGCTTTTTTTTCTTATTTTGCATATCTATCCTAGTTCCCTCTCTGTCCCTCCCTCCCTCCTTCTCTAACTCCTTGCCATGCCCCCTGACCATCCTCCCATCCTATTCCCCACCCCCCTCCACATGTAGGGTGTTGCCTTCCTGGAGGGCTCATCTAAATAGAAGAGTAGGTTTTTAATCATAAACTTCAATGTAAGCATAGGAGTAACACATTGCAGTCATGCATATATGTTATCATTAGAAGACAGCGTTAATTTTCTTACTTCCATTGTAGTCCTATGGGGCCATGGTTTTATAGGCTGTCATTCATTGACAAAACCTTATTATGTGAAGAGACAATACTAATACATGGATACATTATTTCATCCTGCAGAAACAACTATTTGCTACTTGATCAAAAGTAAGTAGAAGGGAAAATTTAGATTTTTTTGACATAATATTTTATGTCTTCTTGCCCTATTCACTTACTCAGGCTTTCCCCCCATTTTTGTTTTTTTAAATTCAATTATTTTACTCATTTGGATTAAAATAAGATAGTTCTTAAAGTTTAGCCTAGCAAAGTGGAACAGATTCCATAATGCATTAAAAGTTAGTATATACATTTGAAGTGGTTAATATTGCTCAAGTCATTTGTGTCTCTGACGAATACCACTAAAACTGGGAATTCACAATGAAATAGAACAATATAGAACACATTGAATTTGCAAGAAGTAAACAATGATTATATTATAATTCAGGTACAGTTTGGAGAACTATGAATGAGCCAAACCATATCACCTTCATAGGACTCCATCACAGTGTATAGCATGCTTGCCACACAAATGTGAAGCCATGAACTAGAGTCCTAGATCCTATATAAAGTCAGTAGCAGTAGTGAAGCTGTGGTCCCAAAGTTCTACAGTGAGAGTAGAAGGAGAGACCAGATAAATCTCCCAGGGAGCTTGTGAGTAAGCAGGGAAAGACAAGGAGTCTGAACAAGAACAAGGTGGGGGCTGAGCACTGACAGCGGACTTGGATCTGACCACATGACAATTCATATGGCTTGGGATGCATGACTAATTGCTCACCTTCACTCACACTCACACACAAATACCATGGTGTGTATATATACACACACCCCCACACACTATGGTATGTACATATATATGTGTGTGTTTGTATAGGTATATACACATAGATATATATCTATACATAACACACACACACATGCTTTTCATGACATTGTTAAAAGTGAGGAAATTGAGTCAGAAAGAAGGAATGTAAGTCATAATGTAAGCACTTAGTTTTTATACCAGCCACACCTTGTGATGACAATATTAAATTAGCACCACATCCATATCACCTGTAATAAAAATACTTACTGGAGGCCATGTGACATCCATAGTTAACTGAGAAGATATACTTTCCAGCACTTACTTATGCCAACAATTTCAAAATTAGATTCTTCTGAAGGTATTTCTTTCTTGAATACATGTTATATTAATTTTAATGGGATATGAATATGACAAAGCTTTGTTCAATAAAATTTTCAGATAGCATATCTAATATTTCCACATAATAGAGGACAAATCATATCCTGAGAAGCATTGAAAAGCTATAGAAAATAAAAATATGCTTGTATTTCTATAGCTGTAGAAAAGTATTGACAGTTTATATTAATAGATATATTTTTGTCAAAATAGTATAATTGTTACTTATTATTAAGTATGTTTATTCAGTAAGAAATTGAGTGTTGCTTTAGCAAATTAATATTTGTGGGTAAATTACTGAAAGAAATACAAAGAACGTTTAGTAGAATTATTTGGGAGATAAAATGGTACTGCAGTATATTTAAAATGTATTACTATAAAAATAGCATGTAAAAACAAGCATAATTTTAAAATCCTAACACTAACTCTAACCCTAATAATAATACATATTATATAATATTTAAATTTATATTTAAAATTATATATAAAGAGTGATGTATAAAATATAGTGCCAACAAGAAATTTAAGTAAATAAAAGTAAACTATAACAAATGAGAAGGGACAACTAAAAATAAAAATAAAAATGAAGCATTAAACATTTTATTCAGCAGATTATGAGTGTCTAATACTAAGGAGTAAGATTTTTGGCTCCAAATACTTCAATGAAAGATTTTGGGATGCAAACAAGGTTAAATAGGGAAAAGTAAAATGTGCCTTGGCAAGCAAGTACAAGATTTACATTCCATGAAAAATTCTCTATGCAATGCATACCTGCTAGGAAGTACTATCCTTCCTCCTTTTAACAATTTTTTAAATAAATTCTTAAATGTTTATGTTATATATTGCTGACATCTTGTACAACTTTCTCCTTTCAACTCATATCAACCCACTAACATACACAGCTCCACAAACTTCATGTCCTTCTGCTTTGCAATAGCACATTAAGCCCAATTAGTACTACCCTTACTCACAGAAGTGTGGGGTTATGCTTTCTGGCACATGCAATATACCACCTTCAAAAATAAAGCAACTGCCCCTCCTTCCGCAAATATCAAATGCTATTTGATAAGAAATGCCTGCATTGGGTGGGGTTACACTCAGTACCAAGAGCCACTTTTCCCCACCATGCTGGATTTTGTAACCTTTTGGTCTTGTGAAGGCTTGTGCAAGTGTTACAACTGCTCTGAGTACATGAGTGCAACAGTTATTTAATGTCAAAATGATTGAATTTCATGTCACTACTCTCCAACCTCCATTTCTTCCATTGTTTCTGTCCATTCTTATTTGATTTTCCTGGGCCTTAAAGAGGTAGCGATGGTCTAGCTTATCTCTGCACAAGTAACTTACTGTCATCACTTTGATCAGTTATGTGTGTTGCAATAGCTAGAATTCCATATTCAGATGTTTCTCTGACAAATATTGAGAGATGTGCAAGTCCGTGTATATAATCTTTTATTTGGGGGAAGTTTGACAACATAACTTCATAGCATGTAGAATCAATAATCTCTTCAAATTTTAACTCTGTATAGATTTTGTTTTCAAAACTAATACCTGAAAATGATAATCACACATAGCAGATAGTTAAGCTTTGAAACAATTTACATGATTTATAGAACTTGCAGTTTTTACATTTTCTAGAAACATAATGTTCAATTAGGTAAAGACGTCTTGTTAATATTGAGAAGTAATAATTTATTTTGCATTGGGTTGAATATACACAGTTGGGAGCTTTCAATTTATGTATGTAAATAGTCATTGATTTTAATACTTTAATATTTAAAACCATAATGTTAAGTTTTCAAAATTAAAATATCAAAATATATCTAAATATGTTATAAACACTTATTACTGAGTTGTGACAATTTTTATAGATTATGACAAGTATAGTTACTCACTTATATTTCATGAATAATGGTGATATTTCTCATTGAATATGACCAGAAAATACATTGCATTACATGAAGGTACTGAAGAACTATTCTTTTGACAAGAAGAAAGTATAGTTATGACAGTGAAAACATTTTTTTCTTGTTAACCAAATTATTTTACTTTATTTTAGATAGCCTTAGGAAAATTCATAATAATTAAGTCATTTTATATGAAAAGGGAATTTTTCCATGTTGAGTATTTGTGAAGGTAAGGGGAGATAACCCTGTAGTTGTATGTGTTCTACTTCTTAAAAAAAATGTGTTAAATTAAAACTGGCCCTAGTGAGACTAGATCAGTCAAAACAAGTTCAACATTCCAGTTAGTCTTTATCCCTTCTTTCAAGAATACTTCTGAATCACACCTGTGTTCATGTTCTTGTTGGCTTTTTTTAAAAAGAATTTTTTTTTCTCTCACAGCTTTACAAACAGAGGTTCAGCAAAAAAGGCTCAGTTTCAAAAAACAGCATCTTCATGTTTAACAACAGACAGACTTGCAGAGAAAGCAGACTGCACTATTCTCTATTTTCCCAGAGCCTTACCTGCATGTCCCCTCAAAATAGGTATTAGGTTTCATGTGCAAATTTGGCAAGGACACACATGTTGTGTCCATTTTACTTCTGGACAGACTTTCAGTTCACATATATACATATTCACACACACACACACACACAGAGACACACATACACACACAAGTACATATTGTCCATTGTACTTCTGAACTAACAGAGGTTTACTTTTCATACATATTTTTATATACATTTGTGTGTGTATCTCTTCCATTGTCTTTATAACATTGCATTCATTTCCCTTTTTAAACATGCTAATATCTTTGGATGTGGGATTCTTGGTTTGGAAAAGTTTTGTTTTAAAAATAAAAGGATTTTTACTATATCCATTCCTTACTTTTCACTGGGGACATCATTTCCCAGACAAATGACAATTAGAGCACTAATATATTTTGGCTGCTGCCATTGTGAGTCATATTTTAAGTAGTTAAAAACTGTCTGTTACAGAGAAGACACTAGCAAAACTCAGAAATAATGAAAAGAAAACAATTCCTCATAAAATGAAGTAAAAGCTGTCAGTATGAAGACATGCATATTTAAATGTTGTTCAATGAACATTTAAATGTATGCCTATTAGCCTCTCCTTTTCCTTTAGAGCCTCTGCTGACATACTTCTCTATCATTCAGATACTGAGAAACTGCTACTTATCATTTAAGAAATATAAAGGCGAGCTTAGGTTTTCAGTGTAGATTAATGAAACTGAGTTATAGTTAAAATACTTTCATGAAAAAATTCTAAGGCAGTGACAATTGCAGAAAAAAAGAAAGGATTTCAACTCTATAAATTCATTGCAAAATAGTATCCACTTATTTTAATACCAAACCCAGACAAACACAAGATAATGAAAGAAAACTATGAACTATTGTTCCTAATGAACACAACCAAGAATTCTTAAACAAATTCCACATTATTACACTGAGATGATAAATAATGATTAGTGAGGATTTGCTGAATATTAGAACATATTTAACAATATCATAAGCATATGATAAGAAAAAGACAGAGCCTTGGAATCATAACAGATACTGGAAATACATTGACAAAACTCAGCCTCTATACATAGAAAAGGTATTATAAATTTTACTAACTTAATAGAAGCTATTTGTATCAATACTTCAATTTATATATTGATGTGCTAACTTTCAGAATCCTAAATGTGAATGTATTTGCGAACAAGCCATAATAAACAAATGTAAACATGTAGAAATACTCTAATTTATTAAGATAGCTCATTACATTTCAGGATGCAGACTGTAAGACTCAATTGTGAGTAGACTGGAAGCTTGAGTTAACACACAAGAAAACTACTGTATTCTGCACATCTCAAAGAAGAGCTTAGGAGGACTTTGCCTCACAGCCTCCAGAATGAATTAGCAAAAGTTACATTGTACTTAGCACTTTTGAACATTGAGAAAGAAAACTTTGTGTCATGCTTCTCAATGAAATGCAAATGCCAATGCTCAGTTTTTTTTTTTTTTACCCTCTCTTTTGGGATATTTTTGGGAATATCTACAATATTCCCAAAGAATCTCAAAGAAGCAATGCTTTATGAAGTAAAATTACAATTTCCAGACACAGGTGATGTTCCAAGAGAAGACTTGCTTCTTGAGCCTCAGTCTACAGTGGTTGGGGTTGATGACCTATAGGGGGATTCATGCATGGGATGTAGGCTAATTTTTCCTCTCCTAGCAATTATTTGCCTGTAGTTCTTTGCATATGAGTGGGACCCCATGACAGTTTTTTTTTCCTTCCAAACATGTTTTCTGATATTACCATTGTCTAATATTTGGGCAGCCATTTCAAGGGAATACTTTCACAGCAGAGTTGCTGGTATTCTGGTTGTTACAGTCTTTCTGCCTACTCTGCTGTTATGTTTACTGTGCCTTAAGTGCAGGAATCATGATGTGGAAGTACTCCCTACAGTTGAATTGCCAAGAATCAGTTGATATCTGCATTGCACTCAGTTGAGATTTTATGTGATGTTCTTTACTTGCTGATGAAGGATGGCAACTATATTTAGATGTAAGTATGAAGATAAAATGTAGAATGTAGAAAGGTATTATAGCATGTAGTTTATGGAGTCATATGGACATTCCTAACCTCACATCCTAAAGGCATTTTCTCATGCCTGATTATGGGGTTTTACTAGTCTATGGTTCTTGTGGAGACAATGATATCCCAAGTAGCATAATTTTCTTTAAGATATGGATTCACATTATATACTCTAATTTTAAAGATATACACATATACTATATATGGTATAATTGTAGGTAAATATAAAGTTTGGTTCCTTGAATCCCTATCATGTAGGGATTAGTGTCATTTGTTCTTCACTCCTTCTTCTCCTTCTGTATTTATTTAACATTCTCTTCCACAGTTGAACCACCCTCTCCATTATTCTGTTTCTCACTTCATATTCCCTGAATCCTGCTACTCTCCTCTCAAGCTCTCTCAGTTTATTTTGCCTATGGACCATTTCTATTTTTCTGTGGCTATTCCATGTTGTATACTCATATCTGCACAATTTTGATCTACAAATTTTGGATAAAAGAGAACATGTATTTTTCTTTATAAATCCAATTATCCTTATTCAAAATAATCTTTTCTAGGACAAATTACCTTCAAATTTTATGAGTTCATGTTTTCTTATAGGTGCATAGTGTTTATTGTGTCTATGATCTTCATTTTCATTATATATTCACTAATGAAAGGATATTTAACTTTATTTCATTTCCTGTCTATCATTAATAGGGTTTGCACATTGGTCTGTAGGATGGTGAGTCATTTGGGAATATTTCAAAGAGAGGTATATTTGGGTCATTTTATAGATTATCTTAAGTTTTTCCTTCTAAAAACTTTATTGGGGGAACACTACCAAATTTTGACAGCAAAATGATTACAATCACAATTTGTAGTGAAATGATTTCACAAAATATGTTAAACACAAACTGATTTACCTTGTTGCTTTCAAATCTTTTTATACATTTCAACCAGTTAAATAATGAAAACTATAATAAATAAAACTGCATTAAATATTCAAAATAAAAATAGAAATTGCCATCTTAAGAATATGATGATCTTTAATTGTTAGTAGAAGACATTGAATTATGAGTTGAACTTTGCTGCTTATTGTGAAAATCGTTTCAGAAAACATTATAGTAACTTGTTATGTGCATAAAGAAGTTAGAGACTTCTTAAGAATCCATGAATTTATAGGAAAGGATATAGAAAAAAAATTCCTAAGTTTAACAAGAACAGTTGAACAAGTAGGTTCACATCAGTTTATATGTAGTATTTTAAAAATTATTTTACTTTGTGCACTAAGATGTTTTACTTTCATTTTATTTATTTAATGTTTTGGTAGCCATTCATTTCCCATGCATTGAAACATATGGGTTGAAATAACACTATGGTTTAACTTGTCTACAATTAATAATGAGATATTGATCGTGAATTTGTTGTTATTTGAAGGCTATTTTTAAGCATCTTTTGAGAAATTTCCAGTTATGGCTTTGCCTATTTTTCTATGTGTGTAGATGTGTGTGTGTGTGTGTGTGTGTGTGTGTGTGTGTGTGTGTGTGTGTGTGTTATCAAAATATGACTGACTAAACATGAGGGAAAAAGATAACAGTAATAGACATGTGAGAATTCAGGAGAGAGTTCAGAAGGCTGATGTTCTACACAAAGAACTACAGGAAACTAAGGGATCCTGAGAGTAGGAGTAATAGTTTTTCCCAAACAAGAGCACAAGATTTGGTTATCTAGTTAGTTGGTCAGTCCTGAAGACATATGAGCAAGACATATTATACATATGTTATAGGTAGGACCATATATGTCTAAACATTTATGCATGTAACAGTAATTAATGGCAAAAAAGAGGTCATGAAATTGAAAGAAAGGGGTGGTATAGAAGAGTTAGAAGGAGGAAAGGAGGAAAGAATTGATAAATATATTATAATCTCAAAACTAAAAGGAAAATAATTTTTAAAATGTGAGATTCAGAATACCTGCAAGAAGCACAGAGAGATTTATTTTTTCTAGGGTCTTTTACCAAAGTATCTGAGTGCCATGACTAAGATCCTCTAATAGTGGCCATTCACAAACATTTGTTGAATAAAATCATTTTAATAAATTATAAAGTTAAATAATGTCATTATGAGACTTAAATTTTGTATTTTAACATATAATGAGATATTAAACATATACTAGTATATATGAATATTCTATGCTTGTCAAGAAAAACACACTGTACTGTAACCATGGAAACACAATCACTCTAGTGTTCACATTCATGAATACAGAACATCATAGTTTTAATACCAAGATGGCAGAACTGTAGGAGATCTTCATTTTAACTTTATTACTGTGAACTCCAAATATTAAAAGCTTTTACTGTTATTTAACATTCATATACTACATTTTGGGTATTATATGCCAAATTTGCTGTAACATAAAAAATAATTCATGGTAATAATATACTTTGAAATTATATATTAAAGTGACAAATACCATGCTGTGTTAAGCCATTGATGAATGAAATAAGCGTGAATTAAAATAAAATATTATAGGGAGAACCCACAGATAAGATTCTAGACTTTTTTGACAATGTTGAATTTCTTAAAGTTATTACTTTCCCCAAGATACTCACATGCCTTGGCTAAATTATTTATCAGTATGGTTTCCAACTGTTCATTCTATTTGTACATTCTCCCCTATCATTCTTTCTCTACCTAGCAGTTGGGGTTGGGGTTAATACAGAAGACAAGATATGCTATTTTTCTTCTCAGAATGCTACATGACTTCCTGTTTCATTCATGACAAAAGGATAGGCATTAATATTGCCCACAGGGTCTTTCTGTTTCTGAAACATCTCTCAGACAATGCTATGATCTTTTTGCTCAATGTATAAAAGATTTCTCTGATAATTCTGATAAAAAAGAAAGACTTCAACTGGAAGTCTTCCCCTTCAGTGTAACTATATCTATTTCTGAAGAATTTGATAATTTCTACATGTTACTAGATATTATCTTTGTATAATAAACACATACACAAAGGGTCCTATGCACATATATATAGACCACTCAAATATATAGATAGAATACTTGTATGTATATGTGACATGTCCAAGAAAGAGATTCATAGATCTACTATACTTCTGCATTTCGTGATTTGCCTACCTGTATGACTATGTACAAGGTATATGTCTGGTTCTATTTGATACCATAAGGAGGCATTGAATTTTATGTAACTATAATTTCAGATCCTATATGAAGAACCATATAGATGTCAGGATTTGAACACTGGTCCTCTGGAAAAACTGCAGTACATCACAGAGCCATTTATTAGCCCTTATTTTAGGTTTTAGTTGGATAGAAATTCATATATATATATTTGACTCCCCAAATATAATTTTGATATATGATTAATTAAAATAAAATGGCCTTGATGTTATCATTACTACAACTCACTAGATCCTCTTTGTTGCCATGAGCTTAGTCATCCTCTATGTTTCCAAATTTTGACAGTTATCCAGCTGATAAGGTAAAATCATCCCACAATTATCTTTCAATGAAGTTATCATTTTCAAGTGTAAAACATGTATATAATATGTTGATTGTACTTCACAAAGAGCAATATCAGTTTTGCTTTCTAATAAAATTTTTAGCTTAATTTTTTTAGAAATCAATACACGCACATATATACATACCCCCATATATATATATATATATATATATGTATATATATATATATATATATATATATATATACTTTTCTTACTTAGAGCATTTGTGAATAAATGAAGATACTTTATAACCAGAATAACCATAAGTCTCTTGATTTTGACAAGGCAATTTTAAATTTAATAATGAGAATGTATTTTTAAAATATTTTTTTCTTTAATTGCTATTGTAAATTTATGGAATGACATTTTTCTGAAAAACATTTCTATACTCCAAAGAAAATGTTATTTTTTCAGATATTGCCACAATGTTAATAATATGCTTTGGGGTAATATGTGTGAGAATAGCATCCATATGAACATATATTTGAGTGTTTGGTCCCTATTTGTGGAACATTATTGGAAAGGATTAGGTGATGTGGTTTTTTTTGTATGAGTTATGTTATTGGGGGTAGGCTTTGAGTTTTAATAAGTACATGCTATTTTCATCTTTCTGTTTCATATCCATGGATAAGGTGTAAGCTCTCACCCACTGCAATAGTGTCATGCCTGCCTTCCTGCCTGTCACCATAACCCATGCCTTGATGGTCACATAATCTCCTTTTTGGAAATATGACCCCAAGCTAAAAGCTTTCTTTTGTAATTTGATTTGGTTTCCGTGCTTTATTGCAACATTAAAAAAAGTAACAATGAAACTTTGAGATCATTTAAGACTATGTACATATCCTAATTGTATTCATTTTACTTAAGTTTAACCCAAATTTAACAAAGCAATGTAATCCAACATTACTAGCTTGGATTTCTCACACTAAGAGTTCTTACAACCTAACCTAAATTCATAGATCGAATCTTAAACCATATATTTTACAGAATAATATATGCATGCATTTTCATAGGCAGTTTTCAAAACAGCCAAAAAGTTGAAATATCCATCATATTGTTAGAAGAAACATGAGTATAGGCTGATGACAATTTTTTTTTTTTGTCTGTTTACTATTCAGTATCAGTTGAGTCAGTAAAGTTAGTTCTTCTATTGTGAAACACTGCTAATGCTGCTTGTAAAGAATTCCCTACTCTTTTACCATGCCATGTTTTCTGTGCCATTTAATAACTAGAGAGAAAAGCCTTTGGTGGGGACAGTGAGAAGATCTAGCAAGGGAAGAGGAAACTTATATTTGAGCTCTCTTTGGTTCACCTACTCCAAAAAGAACCGACTTCAATTTATTTATTTATTTATTTTATTTTTTAGTGCATTATTCATTCAAGTTAGGTTAACTTTAATATTTGTCAAAAAAATGAGAGTTGAAAATAATTATTTTATTTCTTTTCCTTTTCACCCCTTTCTCTTTCTTCCTTCTTTACTAGATTTTCTTTTAGTGTGATTTAGATTAGAATAGATTTTTGCCCATGGTAAGCAAGCACTAAACTAATAAACCCCAGTGTGGATGGAAGCACCACGCAGCACCATCACTTTACTTTTAGAGAGTTGTTAAATTATGTTACTCTACTGTGTTTCAATGCTTAGTCATCTGGTGCCACTTGAAAGATTAGTGCTATGACCATGTTAAAAACACATGTGTTCCTGGGGGAGGGCTTAGTGACTTGACATCTTTATAACAAGCCCAGTGGCTCCTTTCTCTTCCTGTAATCTGCGGATCTGGATGTACAATTTTCAGCTACTTTTTAAAAGTTCATAAACTGTAAGCAAGCCCCAGTTAGAAGGATTCTTTTATGAGACATGCCACCATCATAGTGTCTCTTCACAAAGACAAAAAGAAAGATACTAGAAGTGAGATAATGCTGGAATAGGCCTGACCATGCTGCTTCTTGGCAGAGTATGAAGTTTGGGAATTTTGATTAGGGAATAATTTATTTACATAAATGATGTTTAATAGGAGTATGGAAGACAGTTTTGCTCAAGAAATTCCAGTGCAGAAGATTATTAACAAGTGTCCAAGAGGCTGTTATTCTGATATTTTATTGAAAAATATGGCTGCTTTCTGGTCCTGTCCAAAAAAAAAAAAAAAAAAAAAAAAAACAAAATCTGCATAAGTCTGAATTGAAGAGTTTGGGATTAATGGTGTGGGCAGAGGAGATTTAAAGACATCATCATAGTATTGCCTCTGTAATGTGGTTCTCAATAGTCACTCTAATATTGGTCTATAATGTAAAGGGGTAAGTTGAACAATTGAAAATATAAAAGTTACAGTTTGAAAAGAAAGTGAACAGCAAAAAATGTAATGGGATTAAGCCCAGTGCTCAAAGGGTTTAAAGAAATGCCTGTTGTGAAATGGACTGAAGAGAGTGGTTACCTCAGCATCCAACTAAACTTTTGACTCATGAAATGGAATTAAAGAAAAGCTAAAGCAGTGAAAAAAAACCACCAGAAACAATAAAGTGAGTTTCATGTCCAGCAAGAAAGTGGACTTGAAAGCTTTGTCCATGTGATTCTGGTTTAGAGTAAAAAATACAAGAAAGGAAGTGTGGAATCTCCCTCCATGATTCAGGAAATCTGCAGAAGCTAGCTCTGTGTCAGGCATGTGCCTTCATGGATCCTCAGAGAAATCTTTGCATGAAGATATAAAAGTGGACTCAGGATTTTTCTGAAGACCCCAAGATACTGTAGTAGAGACCTGCTAAGAGGCTGTGCAAATAGTCCCAGAGAAAGAAATGTGTTCAGTCAGCAAAGCTTAAATGGTTTGAAGATCTGAAAAGTGCTTTGATATAGCCATGAAGATGAAGAGTTTGTAGTTTGCCCAGTTGTTTTGTGGTCTTACTTTCATCAAGTATTTCCTCACTATGTTCCCATCTCCAGACCTAACCTAACTCTCCATGTCCCCCTTGTAACTGATGGGAGATGTCATTCTGTAAATATGTTTCTCTTATTTGTTAATGAATAAAGTACTGTTGGCCAATAGGAAAAGAAGATAGGAAGGATTAGGAGACAAAGAGGAAAGAGGAAGTAGTAGGGAGGAGTCAACATGGAAAGACTGGAGAGAGCAGAACCGCCGGCCCCCTCTCTCCGGCAAGAAGAGACCATGGGGAAATACTCAGATTAATAGAAATGTGTTAATAATTAAGACAGAGCTAGCCGATAAGAAACAAGTAACTGGCTAACATCATTAACATCAAATACAGTGTCTCAGTTTGATATTTGGGGCCTGCATGGTGGTGGGACCAGTGGGGCAGGCAGAAAATCCTTACTCGTAACACTGTAACCACATGATCATGGTGGATATCTCACTACAGGTAAAATTTAAAATGATGTAAATAAATAAGTTAGCAATGGAGATTAGATAAGTTTTGACTTGAATAATATGGTTATGAAATTATATCAAATTCTAATGACATTTAAAATCCCTTGTGACCAATTTGGAGAGGAATTATCTCCAAATATATTGAACAGATTTTTTAAAGGAAGATGTTATTACCATAGAAATGGGGAAATTTATTATGCAAATTATATTATATGTTTTAGCATATATATATATATATATATATATATATATATATCTGATTCAATAATATTTTGGAGGTGGCCAGATACTTAGAACACTGCTGTGTTATTTCCCATTGACTAGTATTCAAGTGAGAATCACCTCATCTGTACTAACTAGCAACAAGCTAGGGGAATAATAATAAAAAAAAGTCCTACTTGTTCACTATAAAACCAAACTCCATTACAAGCAAGTAGTAATCATAAAGGTATACATAGAAATAAAATCTGGCAAGTGAATGTGTTTCATTTTGGAGAATTTGGAAAATTAAGCTGTGTGCACCATGAGATAGACACATTTTCAAGTTTTCAATGGGCCACTGTTCTGACCTCTTTAAAGACTGATTCTGTTATTAGAGGTAATGGCTATTATAGGTATACCTGCACAAATAGAAACCAACAATGCTCCAACATATGTATCTACTACATTAATACAGTTTTTCAAATATTATAACATAAAGCATATAACTGGTATGCCACAAAACCTATAGGACAAGCAGTGGTTGAGATATATATGACACTTTAAAGGAAATACACTATAAACAGGAAGGGGGAACAAAAGCCCAAAACATGAATTGCATAATGTTTTACTAATATTAAACTTTCTTAATGCTAGTGAGAAAGGAAAAACAGCTACAGAAAGACACTGAACAACAGAAAAAACTTCTGAACTATATCAGCTGGTTTACTTCAAGGATGTATTGACCTCAGTATGGAAACCAGGATATGTGTTACATTGGGGTAGGAGTTTAGCCTTTGTTTATCTAGGAGAAGAAATCCTTTGGATACCATCAGAGTTGATCAAGACATGGTTTGAACAGGAAAAAACTCTTATCATGATGAGGAGAAATATTAGGTCATCCACCAAAGTGTATCCCACAAGTTGTATGGAAATCTCACAAAGGTAGGGGGAGTGTTTTGTTCTCTTTACAGGGAAACTGAAAATACTTGTCTTCAAAATAGCAAATAGAAACCAATAGATTTCTAAGGAAGAGAAGATAGCTATCAAGAAAGAAACGTACAGAGAAGAATGTGACCATATGCTATCTTTAAACTCTACGTAAAGAAGATGAGGCCCCACTTCATCTATGCCACTTGATTCAACCTGATGTCTCTAAACTAACAAATACCACACTGAAACTGATTTGGGACTACAAGGCTCGAGACAACTCCAGACTAACTAGCTGAAATGATGCACTTTCTCTTATACCCTGGCCAAAGCTTCAGATAAGAACTTCAAACATCTCTTGCCATGCAGAGACTAGCTACAAATGTTACAGCTAGTCCCCTAGAGAAGTTTTGTTGCTTTAATGTTTTCCCTACAGGATCCCATGGAATCACTATTTTAATATTTCAGCAGGAAATAATCCTAACAAAAAAATCTAATGCCCCCTTTCCCTATAGTTGGCATTAAGGAATAAGGCCAATATATAGTCGTTTTTTATTTGTTTAGGATTGGGTATGAAAGGTGATGTTCAGAATTGGGTATCTCTTTTAGATAAGTTTTAGGGTATGGATGGGAAGGGTATGTTAGGATGGGGTATAGGTAGATTTATATATATATATATATATATATATATATATATATATATTATATATTTATATATATTTTCTAGTGAACTAAATTTAACAAGTATTACCTATAGCTAACGTACATTGTTAGATCCTTGATAACTTAAATTGTTAGATTCTTGTTTGTTGACTGTTTAGGGTATTCTTTCTGTTTATGATGTTTTACACATAAATATAAAATTATCTTGAAAAATATTGATGTATATACATTTGATAAAACTTCGATATTTTATCATATTACACTTTACAGTTCTACCTCTAGTCAAGACACTTCAGTTCTATCTTTTTTAGTTAGAAATATATATATATATATATATATATATATATATATATATATATAAGCATTTTTTGAAGTCTTTGTCCTTGTTCCTTGCTAACTTATTTTGGGAAACTTCTGCCATTGTACAACTGTGTTACAGTGAAGTACAGAGATTTTCACTCACATTTCTTATAACTATGAGATTTGTTAGACATAGATTTTGATCTTCAAACACATCATAGACCTATAGAATATGACATTAGAATGTTTTGATATTAGTACTCCATTGACATAAGACACAATTGCTCCTCACAGCACCAAGCTATTCCTGAGAATATGTTAGTCACTGATGTCACTCCTTTTGGAGTCCATTCTCTCCTCAAATAATGGCCTCTTGGGCAAAGAACTGCCTCCACCTTGGCAGCTGACTTTGGACATGTTGTCCTACTGTGCTTGCAGGAGACAAACATAAAAGACTGATGAACCTTGACAAGTGAGGGTAAGATAGCCTTTCTACCTCCCTGCTTCTGTGTTGATCAGTCAGATACTCTAGGTTTTAGCCAAAGATGATTGCCCCTACAGTGCTGTGAGTCTTTGGGTAACTGTACAGATGGCCTGCTATTTCTGTTCATGCTGTAACTTTTGGAAGTTGCTCACCTGCACTTCCTGCCTACACTAGTATTGCTATCCTTCTTTTCAGTTCTTCAATGAGGTTGAAGATTAGATTATCACAATTATTGTTCTCTCTTCCAAGATGGAAATTTTACACTCAAGACTTAAACTTCACAGCTTGACAAAATCTTTAATAACCTCTTTTATGCCTTTACCTTAATACTGGCTATATAGTTTTTGTCATTTGTTCTTGTTGCTTTATTGGCAATAGGTCTTTAATTTTTTTTTTAATCTTATAACTGAGTGGAAGGATGATCATATAAAAATACACCACAGCTCTCATTTCTTCTTTTTTCTACTACGTATTATTATTATATTTCTTATTTTACATATTTATCCCAGTTACCTCACCCTCCCATGTCCCCAGACCCCCTTCACATTCCATTCCCCACTCCAGAAGAAGGGTGAAACATTTAAGCAAGGATCCTCAAAATCTCTCAAGTCATTTGGAGTAGGGCATAGGTCCTCCCTCCTGTCTCTAATGGGCAATGTGTTCCCAAAATTCTTTAATGCACCAGGAATACATCCTGATTCCAGTCAGAGATCCCATAGACTTCTAATGAGGCCCATGTTCAGGAGGTCTGGGTTGAGCCAATGCTTATTTCCCAGCTATAACTCTGGAGTCCATGAGCACCCCCTTGTTCAGTTCAGCTGTCTGTGTGGGTTCCTCTAGTCTGATATTGACCCCTTTGCTATTCATGCATCCCTGTATGCAACTGGATTCCAGGAATTTTTGTGTGCATCTGCTTTTGTTCCCATCAGCTACTGGATGAAGGCTCTAGGATGTCATATAAGTTACTTATCAATCTCACTATCAGAAAAGGACATTTAAGGTAGCCTCTCCACCTTGGCTCATTGTTAGTTGGGGTAATCCTTGTAGGTCTCTTGGCATTTCTCTAGTGTCAGTTTTCTCTTCAAACCTATCATGGATCCATCTATTATGGTATCTCTTTCCTTGTTCTCCTCTATTCCTCCTCCTGAATCAATCTTTACACTCCCTCATGTTCTCCTCTACCCTCTTTTCTCCATTTTTATTTCTCCTAACTCCTTCTCCACTCACTGCCTGCCCCACTGTTCCCAGTATGCCCAGGGGATATTTTCCCTTTCCTCTTCTGTGAGTGACCATGTACGTCACTCTTAGGGTCCTCCTTGTTTCCTAGTTTCTCTTGCTGTGTGAATTGTAGACTGGTGATCTTTTACTCTATATCCAAAATCCATATATGAGGCAGTACCTACCATTTTCCTCTTTTTCTGATTGGGTTACCTCATCTAGGATGTTTTTTTCAAGTCATTTCATTTGCTTGTGAATTTCAAGTTTCCATTGTTTGTTTGTTTTTTCCCCTACTGAGTAGTATTCCATTGTGAAAATGTACCACATCTTCTTTATCCATTCTTCAGTTGAGAGATATCTAAGTTTCTTCCATTTTCTCACTATTACAAGTAATGCTATGAACATATTTGAACAGATGTCTTTGTTGCATGGATGTGGATCATTTGGGTATATGCCTATGAGTGGAATTGCCTAGTTTTGGGGTAGACTAATTCCCACTTTCCTGAGGAACTGCCATAGTGATCTCCAAACTGGCTGTAAATTTTTACACTTGCACCAGCAGTGGAGGAGTGTTCCCTTCTCTCCCCATCCTCTACAGCATAAACCATCATTGGTGCTTCTGATTTTAGCTATTCTGATAGCAGTACGATGGTATCTCACAGTTGCCTTCATTTGCATTTCCCTGTTGTCTAAGGATGTTGAACTACTTTCTTAAGTATCATTTAGCCATTTTACATTCCTCTATTGATAATTCTCTATTCAGTTCTATACTCCAATTTTTACTTGGATTAATTAGTGTTTTGGTGACTAGTTTCTAGAGTTCTGTGTATATTTTGGACATTAACCCTCTGTCAGATGTGGGGTTGGTAAAGATCTTTTCCCACTCTGTGAGCTCCCATTTTGTCTTGTCAATTGTGTCTTTTACCTTACAGAAGCTTCTCAGTTTCAGGAGGTCCCATTTATTAATTGTTTATCTCCGTGTCTGTGATACTGGTGTTATATTCAGGAAGCAGTCTCCTGTACTAATTTGTTTAAGGTTATCTCCCATTTTTTCTTGTATGAGGTTCAATATGGCTGGATTTAGGTTGAATTCTTTGATCTATTTGGACTGAAGTTTTGTGCGTGCCAATAGACATGAGTCCATCTGCATTGCAGTCTCATCCATTTGTGCCAGCACAATTTGTTGAAGATGCTTTCTTTCTTCCATTGCATAATTTTTTATGTATGCATGCTCTTACATTTTGTCTCCTAGATCATATTCAATATTTGCTGTCTTTGTACATAGTTATGTATTAAGCCTAAATTTACCTTTAGAATAAAAGAATTTTAGTGAGATATTCGCCCACCCACACCTTTAGTACTGACCACATCCTATTAGAGAGGACATGAGGTAGTGTTAGGATAGGTCTGGGGTCATGGACTCTACCTCATTCTCTTAGTTCCAGTCTGGTCACTGAGAGCAGCCTGGCTATGGATCCTTGGAGTGAGAACTTTGGAGTCATCAGTTTCTTATGCAAGTGAGTCCTACACAAATAAACTTAATAACCTGTGGTTAATCTAGTCCCTTTTATCTTAATCCATGCATCAGCATCTGACAATATTTTTGGCCAGCAATGTTAAGACAAATATTGAAATTTACTCAAATCTACAATTTTTTGTGATAATTATTCCTACACATGTATCTTCCAAAACCTGAGATTATGACAAGCAAGAGAAATATATAAGTTGTGGTAGAACAAAATCTAATACAAATTATCTTACATGTGTTAAAATTACTTCTAAATATTTTTCCTTAATATGTGAACCTAATAAACCCAGTCAATTATTTTCTATTTATGACTTCTTAGAAATTAACAATAAAACAAACTTTGAAGTAAGTATGTTAGGTGATTAGTGTAATTCTTCAATATTTTAGTACCTAATTTAAAGATTCACTATCACCAATAAATGTGGAAATCATTTTCTGATGTACCTAAAAGAAAACAATAGGGGCAGTTTTGATTTACATGATAAATCAATACTCAGAGAAGGATTACAGTTCAGCACAATTCCTTCATTAAGCAAATATTTGTTAAAAGTTACTGATAATCTTAAGAGAATACACATGATTAGACAACTAAAATATTATTTCATTACTGAATATAAACTATTCCACTATTATGGTTAAAAAGTGATTACATTTTTGAAGCATTTATACCTACCTAGATATATTTTATAGTATAACTGTGTTAGTATCATAACCAGATATGTGTTAGCAGTGGTGATCATTTGTTTTGTTGTTGTTGTTGTTATTTTTGTTTGTTTGCTTATTGTTTCTACTAAAAAACATTTCTTTCATAAGAAATACACAGTTTTCCCACAGACAAACATAGTGAATATTTATAAAGATAGTGACATGCATATATGAGAGTGGTTATACACAAAGAAGATATATTAAAATATTTCAATGCTTTACAGTCATTAACTTTGAAATCATATTAACTTTTGTAGAAGACAAATACAAATATGGCTCATTAGTCAGCAAAAGTGCTTGTAGTTAGCAGATGAATAAAAGGTATCTTTTATCATATTCAACTCACTCTTCACAATTGGTTTATGGATTAGCTCTACTACTGATTCCCAAGGCAATGACATACAACTGAGGTAGTCATATGTGACTACTAGAAAAATATTTATAGTTAGCAGTGATTAAAGGTTGTGGTCCATTAGCTAGGTGTAATGAAAAAAAACTTGAACTTTCAGACCCACTCAAAAAAGTACACTTAAAGCACAGGTCCCATAGGTCATCACAGAGAGCACTGCATAGAGAAAAGCAAGAATAATTGAGGTTTAAATATTTAACCCAATATTACACAATATAACTTCAGTTCATCTTGGCAGATGCTAAAGGGATTTTAAAATTGTTAGGATACTATCACAAATTTACAAGTTGATACTTCCAGTTATGGCTTTTTTAAAAACATCATTAAGTCAATACAAATTATAGTCATGCTAATTTTAGCATGACATATTACATACAAAATAAATAGAACTTTTCTATGTGAACATGTCAGTTAACATTCCTTCAATGCTTATAAACATACTTGATGGGAGATATCATTCTCTAAATATGTTTCTCTTATTTTTAATAAATAAAGCACTGTTGGCTAATAGGAAAACAAGATATGCGGGACTAGGAGACAAGAAGGAAGTAGAAGGGAGGAGAGTTAAGATGGAGGATGGAAAGAGAAGAATGCCAGCCCCTCTCTCTGGTAAGGTAAGACCATGTGGAAGTACTTTGATTAATAGAAATGGGTTAATATTTAAGACAGAGCTAGCTGACAAGAAACAAGTAACTGGCCAACAGCATTTATATATAATACAGTGTCTCTGTGTGTTATTTGATCCTGGCATGGTCTGGGACCAGGAAGTGGCAAAAACCGTTCATAACATAGTCTCCCTAAAGAAAATTTATTTTCATAGTTCATAATATCAATGATAAAAAATATCATCTATTTAGATAGATCTTTTGGAATTTGAATAAAATATAAGGTATATCAGAGTGTGTTTCCATGATGGCATATCTACTGGGATCTACAGAATTCTTTGATTCTAAGTCAAGGTATATCAAAGGTTCTATGGCTAACTCAAAATAAAATGAAAGCCACTCTTTAAAGTGACCCTGAAGTTCCAGCTGAATTAATAACACATCAGATCTCTATGAAAAATTCCAGCACTCAAAACAGTTTCTAGTAATCATAAAAAGAATAGACTTTTGCTATTGATTTTGTGATTTTCAGATAATTTTTATGTGTTCTTCATCAGATACCCATTGCCAAAAGGTAATTTGTAAGCTGAAGAGGGAGGTAAGAAGACAAGATTACTTCCAAGCTGTGATGTCTATGGACTGAAATAATTACCAGCATGGCATGATACTAAAAGATGAACTAGTGGTACTTATGTCTTAGTGGTAAGCAAAAGCCCATCGAACAAGAGTAAAAAAAGCCTGGTATAAGAATACCAGCCAACCACTCATGGCTAATAAAGTCATAGATCTTAGAAATCCTACTACTGCCTCTTCTTAAATCAGTTTAATTCATACCTGTGTTCCAAACACTTATCCTTATAATGACAGATAAGTGAAGCAGAGCTCTCAACCCTCATCATATAAGTCATTTTTTTTTCAGAAATTGAAGACCATTATATAAAGCCACAGCTGATCAAATGATGATTACGGTATCCTAAACAGGCAGTGTGGAGTGATTTGAAATTAAATGGCTTCCAAAGGGAGTAGTACTATTAAGAGATGAGATCTTGTTGGAGGGAACTGTATCACAGTCGGCAGACTTTGATGTCCATTTTCTCAAGCTTCACACAGGATGACAGTCAGTCAACTTCCTGTTGCCTGTAAGATGAAGCACTCTTAGCTCAAGCACCATTTCTGCCTGCACATTTCCATGCTTTCCTTAATGGTCATAACAGACTGAACCTCTGAAACTGTAAGGAAGCCATCCTCAGGTAAATATTTTCTTTATTATAAGAGTTGCCTTGGTCATGGTACCTCTTCACAGCAATAATAAAGCCTAATAAGACAGAGTGTTTAGTCCCATTTGAAACATCCACAACACATATCCTAGAAATAACACTTCAATGACATCATGATTGGGGTATGGAGTAAATAGAAGGGTTAGAGAACTTGGAACTCTGCTCTCAGAGTATTCATTTAGATATGAGTGGGAAGCCTTATCTGTGAAATCTGAAAGCTTAAACTATATTGGAACAATGACAACACTATTTTCCATGCTAGAGTAGATGTAAGAAATGTCACTTGGGAACAACCTTAGACAAAGTTTACAAGCAAATAATCATTGGTGAAAGAGGGAAAATTGGTTGTCTGTAGAGATGAGCTCCCTAGATGATTATCGAATATCAAATAGTCAGCCCTGAAATTCTATACATATATATAACTCCAACTTTGCCCATCAATATACATCTCTCTATATATTATATACATAATTATTTCTTATTAATAACAATTGAAGAAAGTGTTAATGAATTCTAGAGGTCGTCAGATACAGATAGTCAAGGCACAGAAAGTGTTGGATTAAGATAAGAAGCAGGAAAACTATGTATTATTTTAATTATTAGTATTTGTTAAGGATAGAATTACTTTAACAGCCTTAATAGCATTGTCTAGTATGATTGAATGATTTATAAATAAATAAAACCACTTTCAATTTATAGGCATGGAAATGGCACTGCCTCTTTTAACCCAACTCTTATAGAACAGGAAGAGTTGTAATGTAGGTACCAAATGAAAACCTCAAAATCTTTTTCTGTCATTAACATGGGAGGTTTTCTTTAGACAAAACTAGTTAATAAACATATTATTTTAAGCCCTATGTTTTGACTTCTACCCTACCTTCAATTTAATATTCACATTGCATTATTAGTGCAACATTAGCTTCCAGGATAGCTAAATTTTCATTGCCATATTCTACATATATTTTCTTCTTTTTAACTTTCTCTTTTTCTGTCTTTCTCTTTATCTTCCATTTCCCCCCTCTCTCCCTCTTTTCCTTTTCCCTCCATTCTCTCTTTCCAGCTTTGCCCCTAACTCTGTTTTATCAGCAACTCATACCCTCATTTTCCAGCACCCATTGTCAGATAATTGAAGTTCCAATTCTCTGTGACATAGCTAATATCTGTATATAAGATACAAATTCTAAGGAAGTTTATCACACTGTCACCTTCTCAAGGTGCTTCTTTTTTCCAGGATCATCAATTAACTCATTATCTTTCAACATTGTGATTGGTTCCAGCAATTGCCATTTGATCTTAGCTTTTTATTTCTGAAGGATATATTTCTTTTGGGCATTTCTGAAAGTCAGACCAAATATGACAGCAAGAAAAATAGTTTCTGTAGAGTGTCTTGCAGCTTTTGTGAGGTATTTAATAATTGAAATTAAAAAGTAAGTAAGATAGTAAATAATCATTCTCCTACAAGATCACCAACCAGCTTCACCATTGGAGTGTTTCAATGGAACTTAATCCATGTGCTTGTGCTTGTATTCTACTGATTACAGATCTTGAAAGTTCTTAGCTCTACAGCAATGTAAAACTGTTCTTACACAAATATCTTAATATATAAATATATAAGACTCTCTAAATGAAATATATATATATATATATATATATATATATATATATATAAATTTTTCATTGACTAGTATTTGTTTCTGGCCCCCTTGTACACTTGAATAGTTCAATTAATATAAATATGTATCAATGCTATCTGAAACTCCCAATACTGTTTTCCTTATCCTGTCAAATAAATGTTAAGCATGAGACTTCTAACTTTTACCTTTTTAGATTATTTCTATTACTTGCTTTGTATTTCATTGCACTTGTATAGCAAAATTTGCTTAATCTACTCATTCAATAGCTATTCTCAAAACCATGATATCTTGCAAGTATTATATCAGATTATGAGGATAATGAATAAGTAAAACTGATCCCTCAGATCAGCAGAGAGCTTATGAATAACAGCTAATAGACATGAAGTTTAAATGTCTGCTACATATAGCAGATGACTTTTCTTTTTATATTAAATATATAGAAAACCCATTAGATAATTTGAGGCTCATGTTTCTAGTGATGTAAAATAGATTTGAAGATTTAATATTGATGGATTATAACAGCTAGATACTAGAATCTCATTTATTGTACAAACATGTCTATATACTTCTATGGGATCTATTGACCTGGTCTTATCCGACTGGAATTCAAACACAGATCTAATGAAGAATAGAGTAGAAGCTCTACAACATTTTCAATTACACATTCGGTTAAGCTGTTCAATGGAGATTTCATTAGTGCATTCCTCAAAATCAATGGCAAAATCAATAATAAATTTGAAGTGCACCTCATGTTTAAAGTACTCATTTATACATAAACATAAACTCAGAATTGGAAAACTATTTTTGTCACACTATATCAACTGAATATAAAAAATATAACAAAAAAATGACACTTAATAGACAAATTGTTAGCATTTTACCTTATGAGGGGTGAAGACAAAAATGTTAAAACCAGTGGTTCAGTTATTTATTTTTAGTCCATTTCCTCTTCACATGTTTCAATAGTTAGTTATTAATTAATATATAAAATATATATAATAAACATTTAAACTTCATGTCTATTAGCTGTTATTCATAAGCTCTCTGCTGATCTGAGGTAGCAGTTTCAGTTATTCTTTATCCCCATAATCTAATTCTCGCAAGATATCATGGTTTTGAGAATAGCTATACAAATGCAATGAAATAAAAAGCAAGTAAACTAAATAATCTAAAAAGGTAAAATTTAGAAGTCTCATGCTTAACATTTAATTGATAGGATAAGGAAAACAGAATTGGGAAAGAGTTTTAGATAGCATTTATACAGATTTCTATTAACAGTGTATTCAAGTGTATAAGGGCATCAGAAACAAATACTAGCCAATGGGAAATATATATATGTTCTGTGTAGAGAGAGTCATATATTTATACATTAAGAGATTTGTACAAGAAATTTTCTTACATGGTTGTAGAGCTAAGAACGTTCAAGATATGTAATCAGTAGATCAGTAGAATGCAAGCACATGGTTTAAGTTCCACTGAAATACTCCAATGGTGAAGCTGGTTGGTGACTTGAAAGGAGAATGACTACTTATAACCTTACTTACTTTTTAATTTCCATTGTTAAATACATCAAAATGCAACAGGAGATTTGTTTTGGAACAAAGTAAATCATGGTGGGAAGTCAAAGTCATAGGATCCTGAACTAACTGATTGATTATATCCACAACCAGGAACAAACATCAAAGAGGGATAAATGATAGTACTTAGCACACTTTTGTATATTTATTCATTGCAGATATGTTTTCCAAAAGAATTTGTTAAGGCACAGTATGTGGACATTCCCGTTTCAATTAATTTAAACATAATATTACCCCACAGAAATATCCAGTGGCTCATTTTCCAGAAAATTCTTGACTCCATTGAATTGATCATGATTTAACTGTCACAGCTCCACCTCTTTTCTACATGGGACCAAAACACATTGCTGTAAATTGTAACATCCATTCATTATTCCATTTTTGAACTTGGCAGACTTGGCAAAGGGTACTTCAGTTTAAGAATTACTTCCATCAGATTGGGTAATGACCATGTCGGTAGGTCATTTTCATAATTTCTGGTTGATATAGGAGAGCTTAAGACACTATGTTTATGTACTCCCTAGGCAGGTAGGACTGAACTATATTAGGAATGTATTTCAGCAAGGCAGGTAATGACAAAATACTAAGAAGTTTCCACAATGTTTATTTCATTCCCTGCCTCTAGCTTCCTGCCTTAAGCTAGTACTCTGCCTTCTCTCAATGATAAATTATGATATGAAATGTAAGGCAAACAAACTCTTTCCTCCTCTAAGTTGCTTCTGGTCAGTGTTTTATCGGTGCAAGGAAAAGGAAATTAGAACATAAGTGGGTATGTATGGTACCAAGAGTATTTCTATGAAAGACCAGGCAATGATAATTTATGGGAGGATTGATTATAAGTTTTGAATTTTTGGTCTAGAAAAAGCCATTGAGTGCTTATATCTTACTGGACTTTCTATGGGACCCTGGAAGATAAGAATGTTGAAAGAAACCCAGCAATGAATGAGGCTGACTTTTAAAGTTTGAGAGAAAAAAAAAAGATTCTATTGTTGCTGCCTGTGTAATGTTTTCAATGATGAGTCTGTGGGGGGAAAAAACTTCCACTTTCCTGGTTTTAGAGGAATTGGCTTAAGTTTCTCTCCATTCAGTTTGATGTTGGCAGCCGGTTTGCTATATATTTTCTTATTATGTTTAGGTATGTTCCTGTTATCCCTGACCTCTCCAAGACCTTTATCATGAAAGGATGTTGAATTTTGTCGAAGGAATTTTTGCATCTAGAGAGATAATCATATGGATTTTCTTCTTCTGTTTGTTTATATGGTGGATCACGTTGATAGACTTTTGTAAGTTAAACCATCCCTGTATTCCAGGGATGAAGCCTACTTGGTCATGTTGGATGATTTCTCTGATGTATTTTTGAATTCGGTTTATAAGTATTATATTGAGTATTTTTGCATCGATGTTCATCAGGGATATTGGTCTGTAGTTTTCTTTCTTATTTGTGTCTTTGTGAGGCTTGGGTACCAAGGTTATTGTGGCCTCATAAAAAGAGTTTAGCAATGAACCTTCTGTTTCTATCTTGTGAAACAGTTTGAGGAGTATTGGTATTAGGTCTTCCTTGAATGTCTGGTAGAATTCTGCATTGAATCCATCTGGCCCTGGACTTTTTTTGGAACAAGACAAGGATGCCCTCTCTTTCCATATCTCTTCAATATCATACTAGAAGTTCTAGCTAATGCTAAAAGAAAACAAAAGGAGATCAAGGGGATCAAAATCAGAAAGAAAGAAGTCAAACTCTCTCTATTTGCCGAAGATATGGTGGTTTACATAAGCAATCCAATAAACTCTACCAGGGAACTCCTACAACTTATAAACACCTTCAGGAAAATAGCAAAGTCTCAATTCTGAACATCTATGCACCTAATACAAAGTCACCCACATTCGTAAAAGAAACACTACTAAAACTCAAAGCTCATATAAAACCTCACACACTTATAGTGGAAGACTTCAAGACACCACTCTCAACACTAGACAGGACAACAAATCAGAAACTCAACAAAGAAACAAAGGAATTAACAGAAGTTACGTCTCAACTGGGGTTAACAGACATCTATAGAACATTCCATCCATAGACAAAAGAATATACCTTCTTCTCTGATCCACATGGAACCTTCTCTAAAATTGACTACATACTAGGTGACATAACAAACCTCAACAGATACAAGAGAATAGGAATAGTCCCCTGTATCATATAGGACCACCATGCTTTAAAATTGGAATTCAACAACACAAATAGCAGAAAACCTGAAAACTCATGGAAAGTTAACAATGTGCAATTGCACCACTCCTGGGTCAAAGAAAAAATAAAGAAAGAAATTAAGGACTTTCTAATATTCAACCAGAATGAGGATACAACATACCCGAAATTATGGGACACCTTGAAAGCAGTGCTACGAGGGAAGTTCATTGCACTAAGTGTCCATATGAAGAAAACAGAGGATAGTCACATAAGAGAATTAACAGCACAACTGAAAATCTTAGAACAGAGAGAAGCAAACTCACCCCGCAGGAGTAGATGCCAGGAAATAATCAACTTGAGGACTAAAATCAACAAAATAGAAACCAGAAAAACAATACAAAAAAAAAAAAATCAATGCAACGAAGTGTTGGTTTTTTGAGAAAATCAACAAGATAGACAAACCTTTATCCAAATTAACGAAAGAGCAGAGACAGAACATGCAAATTAACAAAATCAGAAATGAAAAGGGGAACATAACAAGAGACACAGAGGAAATCTATACAATTTTAGGTCATACTTTGAAAATCTGTATTCCACAAAAATTGAAAAGTCAAAGGAAATGGACAAGTTTCTGAATAACTATCACTTACCAAAATTAAATCAAGAACAGACAAACAACTTAATAGACCTATCACCCACAATGAAATAGAAGCAGTCATCGAAAGCCTTCCAACCAAAAAATGTCCAGGGCCAGATGGATTCAGCGCAGAATTCTACCAGACATTCAAGGAAGAACTAATACCACTACTCCTCAAACTGTTCCACAAGATAGAAGCAGAAAGTTCATTGACAAACTCTTTTTATGAGGCCACAGTAACTTTGGTACCCAAACCTCACAAAGACACAACTAAGAAAGAAAACCACAGACCAATATCACTGATGGAAATCAATGAAATATACTCAATAAAATAATGGCAAACCGATTTCAAGAATACATCAGAGAAATCATCCACCATGACCAAGTAGGCTTCATCCCTGGAATGCAGTGATGGTTAACATATGAAAATCTATCAATGTTATTCACCATATAAACAAACTGAAAAAGCAAAACCATATGATTATCTCCCTAGATGCAGAAAAAGCCTTCAACAAAATTCAACGTCCTTTCATGATAAAGGTCTTGGAGAGGTCAGGGATAACAAGAACATACCTAAATATAACAAGAGCAATATACAGCAAACAAACTGCCAACATCAAACTGAATGTAGAGAAACTTAAGCCAATACCTCTAAAGTCAGGAATAAGAAAAGGCTGCTCTCTCTCTCTCCATATCTCTTCAATATCGTACTAGAAGTTCTAGCTAATGCTATAAGACAACAAAAGGAGATCAAGCGCATCCAAATTGGAAAGGAAGAAGTCAAACTGTCTCTATTTGCAGATGATATGATAGTTTACATAAGCGATCCAATAAACTCTACCAGGGAACTCCTACAGCTGATAAACACCTTCAGCAAACTATAGGATCCAAGATAAACTCAAAAAAATCAGAAGCCCTACCTTTTTCAGACGACAAAGGGACAGAGAAAGAAATCAGAGAAACATCACACTTTACAATAGCCACAAGCAACATAAAGTATCTTGGTGTAACGCTTACCAAACAAGTAAAAGACCTATATAATAAGAACTTTGTGGCTCTAAAGAAAGAAATTAAAGAAGATACCAGAAAATGGAAAGATCTCCCATGCTCTTGGATAGGTAGGATAAACTTAGTAAAAATGTCAATCTTGCCAAAAGCCATCTACAGATTCAATGCAATCCCCATTAAAATCCCACCACAATTCTTCACCGACCTTGAAAGGATAATAATCAACTTTATATAGAAAAACAAAAGACCCAGGATAGCCAAAACAACCCTATACAGTAAAAGAACTTCAGGAGGCATCACCATTCCTACTTTAAGCTCTATTACAGAGCTATAGTTCTGAAAACAGCCTGGTTTCAGCATAAAAATAGATAACTAGACTAATGGAATTGAATTGAAAATCCTGATATTAACCCACACAACTATGAACACCTGATTTTCGACAAAACAGCTAAAATTATACAATGGGGCAAGGACAGCATCTTCAACAATAGGTGCTGGCACATTTGGATGAGGGTGTGTAGAAGACTGCAGATAGACCCATGTCTGTCGCCATGCACAAAACTCAAGTCCACATGGATCAAAGACCTCAACATCAATCCAGCCACATTGAACCTCTTAGAAGAGAAAGTAGGAGGTACCCTTGAACAAATTGGTATAGGAGACCGCTTCCTGAACATAATTCCAGGGTCACAGACACTGAGAGAAATAATTAATAAATGGGACCTCTTCAAACTTAGAAGCTTCTGTAAGGCAAAGGACACAGTGGACAAGACCAAACGGCAGCCCACAGACTAGGAAAAGATTTCACCAATCCTATATCTGAGAAAGGGCTGATCTCCAAAATATACAAAGAACTTAAGAAACTAGTCAGCAAAACACCAAATAACCCTATTTAAAAATTTGGGTACAGAACTGAAAAAGAATTCTCAATAGAGGAAATAAAAAGGCTGAAAGACACGTAAGAAAATGCTCTACATCCTTAGCTACCAGGGAAATGCAAATCAAAACAACTTTGAGATACCATCTCAAAGTTTTAGCCAGAATGGCTAAAATTAGAAACACCAATGATGACTCATGTTGGAGAGGATGTGGAAAAAGGGGAACACTGCTCCACTGCTGGTGGGAGTGTAAACTCATACAGCCATTTTGGAGATCAGTATGGCGGTTCCTCAGGAAAATGGGAATTAGTTTATCACAGGACCCAGCAATCCCCCTCTTAGACATATACCCACAGGATTCACATCCATGCAACAAAAACATCTGTTCAACTATGTTCATAACAGCACTACTTGTAATAGCAAGAACCTGGAAGCAACCTAGATGTCCCTCAATTGAAGAATGGTTAATGAAGATGTGGCACATCTACACAATGGAATAGTACTTTGCAGAAAAATATAATGGTATTTTGAAATTCGCAGGCAAGTGGATGGCACTTGAAGAAACCATCCTGAGTGAGGTAACCCAGTCACAAAAAGATGCAGAAGGAGAGGACAAGACCAGGTGGCAGAAACACATAGAGACAGCTTACCTGAACAAGGAGGAGCTAAAGGGCAACCAGACTGAAAGCTGGGAAGCCAGCATAGGACTGACTCAGGCCCCCCTGAATATGGGTCTCAGCCAGAAGGACTGAGCAGTCTAAGGAACCTCAGACAGTGGAGCCAGGATGTATCTCTGGTGCACAAAAGGACTTTACCAACACATACCCCAGGGAGGGACAACTGCCTTAATCTAGAGACAGGAGAGAAGCCCTTGTCCCTACTTCACATGACCTGTGAGACCTACATGATCCCAACTGGATGCCATTTCCCTACATATGGAATTGCGGTGGGGGGATGGGAATGCATGTGAGAGGGCAGAGAGGGTAAAAGGGAGGGAAGGAGGGAGCGATGGAGGGAGGGATAGGGAACTGGGATAGACATGTAAAATAATAAATTAAATTAAAAAATGCTTTGACTCCAAAATTTAAGTTCAAGGACAAGTTACTGGGGAAAAGGATTTCTAGTTTTGTTTCCACAAAAAAATGAAAATCTGTGGATTCCTTTCAGACTAATGTGGTTTGATCAAGCCAGACCACCTGACACAGAGTACCAGGTGATCCTACATTCAAAACAGCTGGACAAAGCAGCCTTACAGACTACAGCCAGGATTTCTGAATCTTTTTGGAATCCTCCATGACAACACCCCTTAGCAGCAGGAAGTAGTCTGGAAAGAAGGACTCCTAAATCCCCCCCTCCAAAAAAAAAAAAACAAAAAAAAAATCACTTTCCTTGGAAAATGGATACTGGATAGCTAGAGCTGAAAACCAAATATGCTTACAGCTATAATGGTATAAACTGTGAAGCTCAATGCATGGTATATTATAAAAATAAAAGCACTCTGCACTCTTTCAATTACTGATTTGTGGTTTGATTGGTATATTGTCTTGTTATAGTATCAGAAAAGCAACAGAAACATATACTGTTATGATTTCTATGTCAAAATAAAGAAAACTGTAAGGAGATGTCATTCTATATATTTCTCATACTGGTTAATGAATAATGAACTGTTCGCCAATAGAAAGAAAGATAGGAGGGACTAGGAGACAAGGACGAAAGAGGAAGTGGTAAGGAGGAGTCAACATGTAGAGTTTGGAGAGAACAGAACCGCCAGCTGCCTCTCCCTGGTAAGATAAGACCATGTGGAAATACATAGAAATGGGTTAATAATTAAGACAGAGCTAGCCAATAAGAAACTAGTACCTGGCCAACAGCATTATATCAAATACAGCGACTCTGTGCATTATTTGGGGCTGGCTCAGTAGCAGTACCAGACGAGAGGCAGGCAGAAATACCTTACTCTTTACAGAAAACCTCTAAGCAAGGGAATAAATATTCACATATCAATACAATTAAATCTCCTGGGAAATATTCCCTCATGGTAAGCACATAGACACCATGGGCCAAATGGGGCAAATGCTCTATCTTAATGAGGAAGCCAAACGTTTTAAGATGTAAGAGTGTACTACATGCTATTAGTTTTGAATGCTTAATGATGTACTGGAAAGCAGTTGCTATAGAGTCCAGAATATTGTTAATGCCAGAACCAGAACTGTTTGTGATGTGGAGGGAAGACCTGACTTAGTGGAGCTGAACACGTCGTTTGGAGGCCAGGAGATGGTGAGTTTTAGATGCTGTATTTTAAGGTTTTTTTATTGTTGCCTTTTAACTTTGCTTTGATTTATTTTTACTGCATTTTTACTCTATTTCTCTCCTTTTTTGAATAAGAAACCCTGGGACTTATTTTAGATTTATTGGAGCTAAACATTAAAAAAAATCTTTGGGTTTTTCAGGGGAACTTGACTTTAATCTGTACATGGGAGAGGGCCTAGGTCCTGCTGCAAATAATATAACAAACTTTGAACATCCCCCATGGAAACACACATCCTTCATGGGGAGCAGAAAGGGCATGGGGTATTGGTTGGGGAAGGCACAGAAGAGGAGGAAAGGGTGAGGGGGTGAGGGAACTACTATTAACATGTAAAACAAGATTGTTTCAAATTTAAATAAAAAATTTTATCATAAAAAGTAAATTTCATTGGTGGGTATTATATCAATATCATTTATGCACTTCTTCTCCCCTATCTAATTCTTATTTTGTCCCTTCTACCACATTTGGATTGGACTATTAACATGTCTGTGGGACCTTTCTTTTTGTAGTGGATGTAGGAGGATCCTGCCCCTCAGGTCAGTGCCAGCCTTTGGAAGGTGGGCCAATACTGTTTAAGAAAAGCATATAACCAAGGCTTAGATTGTAATGTAGCACTCAGCTTTCCCCTGTGGTTATTCATTCAGTTCCTGCCTCCAGATTCCTTCTTAGGCTCCTGAGCTCCAATGATGGACTATAAGATCTTGGCCAAATAATTTCTTTCCTTCTACAAGGTGCTTTTGTTTAGTACTTTATATCAAGAACATTAAGCCAGACATGGAAAGCAACACAGTAAGTTATTTTCATTCATGGTCTCTGTTCCATTTATTATACCTCTCAAAGCTCTACTTTGAGCTCTTCTGGCATTTCTGGATAAAGAATGATCATTTGCAACTATAAGCCAAATAAATGATTTCTCTAACTAAGTTATATTTCTAAGTTATATTTGGTTAGTATTTTTTTTAACAGCAACAGACATCAAATGGATATATTTTCTACCACATTGCTCCAGAGTTTCATGATCCTTTCATAATAGTAATGAAAAATTATCCATTCTCTTCAACAATCCCAACAGTTTAACAGTGCAAAGTTCATTTTCTATCTAGAAGTCAATGAAATGTTTTACTGTGATGTTGTATAAAGTTAAAAAAAAAAACACTACATACTTCCAACACATAATGGCACAGTCTAAATATTGATATTACAAAATAAAAGAATCAAAGTATAGCAAAGAATGATCAAAACAAGACCAAAATTCAGTGGTATAAACACAAAACCATATGTCTTATATGCCTTTCATGTTGGGCTTATGATGAAAATTGCCTAGTTTCATAGATAGTCCTGAGTCTTTATTTATGTCACCTTCTAAACACATACCCTCTGTCTAAGATAGTTTCCACTCCATATCTATGGCATGTGTAGGTGGATTTCTTATGGTCTTGGCACCACTAGTATCCTGATGTCTCCACTGAGACTTAGGCCTCATCTTCATAGGTTCATGAAATAAACTCTCAGGGACCTCTTTCATAGATTCTGATCCTGCATCATACTGGATGGGCTCAGCTGAAATCTTGCATCTGGAATCTTGAGTGCTTAAAATTCTTACATCATCCTTACTTGCAAAGCCAATATGATTATGAAAACCTACCACATTTTTCAATCAAAATAGTAGCTTGGCTTCCTTGAAGCACATCTATATCAGTTTCTGTGTGTTGACCCAGAGGAAACATTCCACAGACATAAAGTATCCCCCTTCAATTAATATTTCTCCTTCTAAATGAATTTGGATGTATGCAAGACTGAGGCTCCAATGTGTGTGAATTCGCTGTGATGTATTTACTATTGTCCCAGTGCAACACTGGCATCTTCTCAGTTTTTCCAGGTCTCTTTAACAATTTCAGCTTTCTCACGATGAGCATAAATGATATGCTTTCTTGAAATTTCTTCTGCCAAACAAGTTTTCCAATTATCTTGAAATTCAACATCATACTGATTCTCAGGATACATAGAGAATTAAACAGAAGTTTTGGTAAAACATCATACACATAGCTCCACAGGATGTTCTTGAGGGAATCCTTGTTCTCTGACAAAATGTTCTGAGCCTGCCCTTCATTGTGTGTTTCTGCCAGCATTTAATTTAATTTAAACTTTCCCTGAGATTATCTATTAAACTCTGCTTCTAACATACAAGGGATTTTCTAACTATCGTGCTAAGGAACAACATGGTCATGTTACTGGTGTGTGGGATGTCGGCAGATCCAGGCTCTTGCCTTCTTACTCAAAGAATTAAAAGAAATAGGTCATGAAGGTCACCTACTAGCAGGGCACTTTATTGACAGTGAAACAGCAGCAATGACCACAATGAAATACACTGACAAGATTGACAGTGGGTCACATGAGTGAGGATATTCCAGGGTTCCAATTATTATTAGGACATCTTTTGGTTTGCTTCGAAAGAAATTAGAATTTGGTTGTTAAACAATATAAATGAGTAATTTTATATTTTATAAATGAGTAATTTTCTATTTTGGTTTACAAAATAAATTACACAACATTTATCTACTGTGAGTGTCAGATAACACATCTTACTTTTATCAGATGCATGCCCAGTCATACATATGCATAAGATAGTAATTGGTGGATTCTCTCTAAAAGTCACATTTTAGGGCAAAGTTTGCCTCATAAGGCACACATCCAAAACTCTTGAAAGCTAGGTGAACCTTCCAATATGGTGCCAAGACATCAGAAAAATAATTTGTTCAAATTTTATGATAATTCAGGGACAAAATCCTTATCTCACAGGTCAGAGTTCAGTGGGCGTGTGTAGATTGATGTAGGTAAGAGATGGAGTTTTGCATCAGGTATTTAAGTACATTTTCCAGTGAGTAATGGTGTGAATACTATATACCCTTGAAATTTCTATAATATTAAGAACCTCAGAATGGAACAAAAGGTTAAATACAACCCAGGCAAAGTCAAACACCAAGTTTATAAACTATTTCCTATGCTTGCATGATTTGTTTAGATTTCACACAGCAATACCTTTATCTCTTACTATTAGCTTTCTGTCTTAGTTACTTCTACAGTCATTGTGAATAATTAGTATAGAAGGCTATAGAGATGGCTTAATGGTTATCTCTGTTTGCTGTTGTTCAAGAGGTCCCAAGTTCAATTCCTAGCACATGCATAGTGTGTTTCCCAATTGTCTGTAACTCTAGCAATCCAATCTCCTCTTTCAGAACCCACAGGAACTTCCTCTAACATGCAACCACCCAAACTAAACAAGCACAAGAACACATACCTAAAATAAAAAAAATAATATGTACCAACAGTAGCAAATTAAGGAGACTGACTTTGAGAGCCCATTCCACATAGAGGTGTATTCTCTCAGCCTAGACAAATGTGAGAGATCTTAGGTCCTGCTCCAAATGATACAATAGACTTTGAAGATCCTCCATGGAAGGCCTGACACTCCCTGGGGAGTAGAAAGGGGATGGAATCGGGGTTGGGAGGGGGACAAGGAGAAGAGGATGGTAAGGAAACTAAGATTGACATGTAACTCAAGCTTGTTACAAATATAAATTAAAAATATTATAAGAAAAGGAAATACTGCCATTACTTGAAATGAAATTTAAGAAAAGGGTGAATACTTATGACTGTGAGAACTTTTAAAAGTTTTATGTGTTTTATTTAAAAATAATATATACATAGAATATGATTGTGTCAAATCAATCCCCATTCCCTATTTTCAGATTACTCCCTAACCTTCTAATACTTTTACTTCTGAACTTTGTGTGTTCTTCCTCTCTTCTAATACTCACTGACTTTAATACTGACTGTACATGAATGAATATGGAACCATCAACTGATTTAAAATTATCATATTAGGACCCCACTCCTCAAAATATTCATCCCGCCCCAATTGTCACAACATCCATATCTCCCTGATAGCCTCTCAGACAGAAGTAATAGATTTCATAAGCCACTTTCTCATTCATCCTGGGATTCTGTTTGACTTGATATTCTCTAAGTCTTATTGATAGAGTACCTGCTCCTTGGAGCTCATGCATCAGCGTTCTGTTATGTTTATAAAACACTGTTTTACTAAAATTATCTACTCTCTGGGTTTTACTTCTTTCCATCACCTCATTCTTGAGTATTTCTGAAACTACATGAAGGGAGAGTGAGGCCTTTCATGGGGAAATCTTCAAAGCCTGCCATATAATTTGGAGCAGGGCCTAGGGCCTCGCCCATGTGTCCAGGCTGAGAGAGTATCCCTCTATGCAGAGAGAGTATCCCAAAGTCAATTTGTATGCTAGTGATAAATACTGACCCACTACCAGAGGCCCATAGACTGTTCAGTCCTCCCAATTAACACCCAAATTTAGGGGGTGTGGGTCAGTCCTATGATGGTTTCCCAGATATCAGACTGGAGTTCCCTCTTGTTCAGGTCAGCCATTTCTATGGGTTTCTCTAACCTGGTCATGAGCCATTTGCTCATCACTCCTCCCTCTCTGCACCTGCATTCTAGGGGTTCGACTCAGTATTTAGCTGTGGGTGTCTGCTTCTGCTTCCATCAGCTAGTGGATGAAGGTTCTAGGATAATATATAAGGTAGTCATCAATCTCATTATCAGAGAAGGGCATTTAAGGTAGTCTCTCCACTATTGTGCAGTACCCAAGGCTTTTTAACCTAGATTATGGTACCACACTTAAGCTACATTTTTTTAAAGAAGTTGAAAATGCTCCATGAATTGGGATATAAAAAGCATAAGGAATGGCCTACTGATAAGATAAAACACATGGCAGTTGATTTCAGGGGTCAGAGAAATAAACCCAATTAATACTTTAACAATATGTTTAAATGAATATCATCAGTGAGTCCCCTACACAATAAATAATTTTATGTGTCATCTATGCACAATTTATGTAATTTTAAAGTGTTGTAATCTTTCCTGTATACATTACAGAGATATCACTTACATATACATCATTATTTCATCTGTTGTGCTTTTAAAAGTACAATGAATGATACAATACTATTTAATCAGAATGCATTATAAATACTAATTGTAGAATTTGTTTCTAGATATGGCACATGCTACTTTTTACTATAATTGTACCACATAAGAAACCCCTGTCATCAGTAAATTAGTAATAAACTTCAATCTTCTAAAAGTATTTCATTTTATACAATCAATATTTTTCTTTGACTTGAAGGATTGCTCAGGAATTGGTATGATGTCGTCATGGTACATATGAAGGAAAACTGAAGTCACATGACACATTAATATTTACAAAGATATCACTTCAGATTAAGACAATGAGAAAATGGAATTTTAGATTTAATGTCTTTGGATGTGTTATTCTGTTTCTCAATTAAACCAAAGTGGAATTACCCTTAGAAGTGTTCTCCATCATTTGGAAGCTTCTTAATTTGAAACACAGAACTTCAATTTCATTCAACAATTTTGTTGACCAAATAAAAAAAACCTTTGAAACATATGGTTTAAATTCCCTTTTGCCAAGGGCCACATACATAATGTTCTACTTTTCATATTATCCCAAAATTAAGAGTAGTCAATAAATATTGCAAGTGACAAATTCTTTATTTAAAAATCCATGTTTTCTAGGTTTTAAAAGAAAAGATTCATGTGATAGGGTCTTGATCTTCAAAACAGAATTTTTATAATTTACCATGAATGCAGTTTTACAGAGTTGCAATATGGCATTAATGCCAATAATTTGTTTAACTTTCATTTTACAGGTAAATTTGCACTTAGTCAACAAAATACAATCTGTGCTAGCAATTTTGCGTCAAAGATATCTTAGTAGTATAAGAAAATATCATCTTTGAGAGGACTAAATATTTTCTGCCTTTTGAATGTTACTAATTTACTTCTAATTTTTTTTTTTTACTATAACCGGTTAAGAGTGTGCCTAGTATTATAAGAGTAAAATGATTTAAGAATCATAGAATAAGCCAATAATTTATATTTTATATGATAGATACCTGATTGTCATACAAGATGCGTGTGTTTTTTGTTTGTTTTTTTGTGTTTGTTTGTTTTTTTGTTGTTGTTGTTTTTTGTTTTGGGGGTTTTGGTGTTTTGGTTTTTCAAGACAGGTTTTCTCTGTATTGCTTTGGAGTGTATCCTGGAACTTGGTAATTGTAAACTAGGATAGCCTTGAACTCACAGAGTGCCTGGCTCTGCCTCTTAAGTACTGGTACTAAAAGCATACACCACCATGGCCGGCACAAGATGAGTTTTTCAGTAATTTCTTATGACACTTGTGGTAATTAGGGTTTTCATTGCTGTGACAACACACCATGACCACAAACTCTTACAATGAAAATTGTTTAATTGATGGCTTGCCACAGTTTCATTCAGTCCATTATCAGTCCATTATCATCATGATATGGAGCATGGCAGCATGCAGGCAGATGTGCTAGAGGAATGGCTGAAAGTCTTCCATCTTGAAGGCAACAGGAAGTCAACTGAGGAGCTGGGTAATACTGAGCATAAAAAAACTCAAGAGAGAGAGAGAGAAAGAGAATATAAAAGAGGGAGTCATTATTGTTTTGAAAAGAAAACTGAACCTAAAGAAATGTTCAGAGACCTACAAGACTGCCGCCAACTAACAATTTAATCAACTGTGGAAAAGCTATCATAAATGCCCTTACCAGATAGTGAGATCAACAACAAACTTATCCACCATCATGGAGCCCTTATCTAGTACCTGTTGGAAACAAGAGCAAACATCCATAACTAAACACTGAATCAAACTTGAATCCAGATGCAGAGAGAGAGGACAAGACTAGGTTGCAGAAACATATAGAGACAACTGACCTGAACAAGGAAGAGATAATGGACCTCCAGACTGATAAGTGTGAATCCATCATGGGACTGACTCAGACCTCCTGAATATGGGTCTTAGCTAGAAGGACTGAACAGTCTAAGGGATGTCAGACAGTGGAACCAGGATGTATTCCTGGTGCACAAAAGGACCTTGTGGGCACATCCCCCCACAGAGGGATACTCCCTTAACCTAGAGACAGTAGAGAAGTCCTAGTCCCTTTTTTCAAAGGACTTGACAATTTTACATGACCCCACCTGGATGGCATTGCCCTACATGTGGAATTGGGTTGGGAGGGGAGGGTGGTAAGGATGCATGTGAGGGGAAAGAGAGGGTAAGAAGGAGAGAGGTAGGAGGGAAGGAGGGAGAGGGAACTGAGATTTACATGTAAAAAATTAATAATAAAAGGAAGAAAAAAATTAAAAAAAAGAAAATTATTGCCCATCAACCTGATGGCATATTAAGCAGCCATTAAAGGAGTAATTAGGGAAATAGGGAATAGCAACATGGAAAATGTTTATTGATGCATATGAAACAGAAAATCCTGTAAGGAGGTTGGATTATTTGGTGATTGCCACCTGTCAAAACTGTGTACCTGTGCATAGTCGCCTGGAGGGGGAGCTTGGTAGCAGGCTGCAGGCTTCTTGCTTCTTTCATTGTATTTCTGTTGTTTCTTCAATAAAACCTATGTTATAAAAACAAACAAACAAACAAAAAAGAAACCTCAAAGCTCATGCCCACAGTGACAAGTATTCTCTAACAAGGACACATCCTTTACAACAAAGCCAAACCTACTAATAGTGCCACTCTGTATAATATTATCTGGGCCAAATACATGTAAACAGCACATGCCATTCCCTGTCCCAGAAATCCTTTAACATTATCATAATACAAAATGCATTCAGTTCACCTTCAAAAGTCCTGACTATCTATCACAGTTTGAATAATGTTTAAAAGTCCAATGTTCAAATTCTCTTCTGAGATGTATACAATATCTCAATTATAATCCCCTAGAAAACCAAAATCAAAGAGCAGATCACATAGTTCTACCATACAATATTATAGGATATACTTTACCATTTCAAAATGTAGAGAAGAGAGCACAGACAGGAAATACAGGACCAAATCTAGACCAAAACACAGCTGGGCAATCTCCAAAGTCTTCATCAAAACCCTCTTCAGATTTTTAACTGTGTTCAGCTTTGTAGGCTGCAATACACTACTTTCTTTTAGTCTGGTTCCTCTCCCAATTAACAGCTCTTCTTGGCAGATACTCCATGACTCTCCTGGAATCTCTAATGTTTTGGGTTCTCCAAGGTAATACAGGCTTCAGCTTCACAGCTTCACACAATGATCTCTTTACTAAGCCCTCATTATAGGACACCTTAGTCATGGAAGCAATGTCTATAACCAGTTCCTTTTATCCTTAACTCTAAAGCCAGAACCGCATGGCTGAAGCTGGCAACTTCTGCTGCTTTCTGGGGTAGGAAAATGTCCCCTTCATGTAATTACACATTCACCAGTTTATCTTCCACTGCTTAAGCTTGGCTCTCCTGAAACTTACTCTGTATACCCGGCTGGCACCAAACTCAGAGATCTGCAAGCCTTTGGTCTTCTGAGTCCTGGGATTAAATTGTGTCCCTTCACACCCAGCTCTAAGCTTAACTTTATTCACTTTCTTTATCTCCTTAAACACAGGATTTAACTCCATTCTATTCCTTGCTGTTTCTTCTCCACAGTTACATTTTGGTATTTATCATACTCAGCTTGCTACTCTTCATTACAAATATTTATTTATTTAGAAATACCACTAATATCTACCCAGTAGTTTCTCTAATGGGCTGTTTTGAGATATTTTTTTCTACCAAAGGTAATTAATCTAAAATTCTTCATTACACTTTTTCCTCAGGTAGACAGGGACAAAAGGCAGATAACTACTCCCTTCACCAAAACATTACAAGAACCATTTATAGGCTACATACTACTATTCTCCTCTGATAATCCTTGAGTGAGTCCCCAACAGGTCAATTAACACTTAGCACTCTGTTTTCCATGTTCCTATTAATATGGCCCATTAAGCAGTGCTTAAAGACATCCACTGTTATCCCGACCTAAAGTCATAAATGTACCAAAGCCAAAAATCCCTCCAAGAAAAAACAACATCAAACAAAACAAAACAAAACAAAACAACAAACAAACCAACCAACAAACAAATATGGTTAGGCCTATTACAGAAATATTCCAGCCTTCGTATGACTTCTGTGTTAGTGTTTTTACTATTTTGAAGAGACATCATGACCATAGCAACTCTTATAAAGCAAAAGCATTTAATTGTGAATGCTGCCTTATTCTTTCAATTTTTCAGTCCATTAACATCATGGTGGGAAACATGACAGCATTCAGGCAGAAATTCAGGTGGTGCTGGGGGAATAGCTAAGAGTGCCATAGCTTGTAGGCCAAAGCAAGCTGACTGAGACTCTGGGATATATCTTGAGCATCGGGATACTCAATGCCTGTGTCCACAGTGGCACAATTCCTCTAACAAGGCCATGCCCACTTCAAAGCCGTAACTCCTAATAGTGCCATTTCCTTTGATATAATGCGGACAATTACATTTAACCTACAAAAATATCCTTCTTCCTATCTCTTCTCTACCTTTCCTCTCATATGCATGCACATGTACACACAAAACTTGCAAAAAATAATGCACCTTAGAACTGAAACTAAATGTATACATTTATGTGCATTTTCCAAGATGTTATACTGGTTTGCCATCTAGAGATGTAGTGATGTATTCTAGTATCAAAAACAAATTAGGAGAGCAAGTATTCCACTAAAATATCAACAGGATTGATAGCAAATGATAGTTCACTCTTATTGAGTTGACATTTTTCCCCTCTTCATCAATGAAAAAAAATCTTTTTATTATAGCTATTTATCGTTCATATTTAATATGAGAATAAATCCAGTTTCCAATATTATAAAAACATTTATCATTCTATGTTTAATGGATTTTGTTATACAATATTCTTAGTTAGTTGATGTTTTTATTCAGTTACAGTGGTCTATATGTCATTGATGCCCAAATACTACATGATTTATATAAGAGACTATTATGGGTAAACGTCTACTAAGGCTACTGCTCACCATACATCCCCATGCCTTCTCTTATGTTTTCTAACTATTGTTGGATTTTTTGTTTTGTTTTGTTTTCTCTTTTACTCTTTCTTGAGCCAGTTACATTGTTACCCAAGCCACACAAAGACACAACTAAGAAAGAGAACTACAGAATAATCTCCCTCATGAACATTGAAACAAAAACACTTCATAAAATATTGGCAAATCATATCCAAGAACACATCAGATAAATCATCCACCATGACTAAATAGGCTTCATCCCAGGAATGCATGGATAGTGGAACTTATGAAAATCTATCAGTGTAATCCACCATGTAAAAAAAAACTGAAAAGTAAAAACCACATGATCATATCACTAGATCCTCAAAAAAGCCTTTGACAAACTTGAACACCCTTTTATGATAAAGGTCTTGGATAGATCAGGGATAAAGGAACATATATAACCTTAATAAAAGTAATATACAGCAAACCAATAGTCAACATCAAACAACATGGAGAGAAACTTAATATCATTCCTCTAAAATCTGGAACAAGATAAAGCTGTCCATTCTCTCCATACTCTGCAAAATTGTTCTTGAAGTTCTAGTTAGGGTGATAAGACAACAAAAGGAGATCAAGGGGATACAAACTGGAAAGGAAGAAATCAAACTTTAACTATTTGTAGATGATATTATAGTTTACATAAGTGATCTGAAAACTAGACCAGGGAAGTCCTACAACTGATAAACACCTTCAGGAAAGTGGAAGGATACAAGATTAACAACAACAACAACAAATCAGTAGCTCTACTATATACAGACTATAAAGGGCATCATCTCTTACAATAGCTATAAACAATACAAATTATTTTGGGGAAATGCTAACCAAACAAGTGAAAGAGCTATAGAACAAGAATGTTGTGTCTTTAAAGAAAGAAATTAAAGAAGATACCAAAAAATGGGAAGATCTATGCTCTTGGGTAGGTAGGATCAACATAATAAAAATTACAATCTTACCAAAAGCAACCTACAGATATAACACAATCCCCATCAAAATCACAGCACAATTCTTCACTGACCTTGAAACAAAGACATTTGTTCAACTATATTCATAGCAGCATTATTTGTAATAGAATCTGGAAACATCCTATGTGATCCTCAATGGAGAATGTATAAATAATGCTGTTATGGATATAGATGAACAGATGTCTTTGTTGCATGGATGTGTATCATTTGGGTATATGCCTAAGAGGGGGATTGCCTGGTCTTATGGTAGACTGATTCCCAGTTTTCTGAAGAACTGCCATACTGATCACCAAATTACCTGTACAAGTTTGCACTCCTACCAGCAGTGGAGGAGTGTTCCCTTTTTCACATCCTCTCCAGAATAAGTTGTCATTGATGTTTCTAATTTAGTTATTATGACAGGAGTAAGATGGTATCTCAGAGTTGATTTGCATATCTCTGATGGCTAAGGATGTTGAGCACTTTGTTAAATGTCTTTTAGCCATTTTGGATTCCTCTATTGATATTTCTTTATTCAGTTCTGTATCCCACTTTTTAATAGGGGTATTTGTTGTTTTGGTGACTAGTTTCTTGAGTTCGTTGTATATTTTGGAGATCAGCCCTCAGTCAGATGTGGGTCTATCTGCATTGCAGTCTTCTACACACCATCATCCATTTGTGCCAGCACCATTTGTTGAAGATGCTTTTCTCCTTCCATTGTATACTTTTAGCTGTTTTGCCAAAAAATAAGGTGATCATAGGTGTGTGGGTTAATATCAGGATTTTTGATTTGATTCCATTGATCTACCTGTCTATTTTTGTGCCAATACCAAGCTGTTTTCAGGACTATTGGTCTATAGTAGAGCTTGAAGTTGGGGATGCTCCCTGAAGTTCCTTTATAGTACAGGGTTGTTTTGGCTATCGTAGGTTTTTGTTTTTCCATATAAAGTTGATTATTATCCTTTCAAGGTCATTGAAGAATTGCTGGCATTTTGATGGGGATTGCATTGAATCTGTAGATTGCTTTGGGTAAGATTGCTGTTTTATTATGTTTATCCTACCTATACAAGAGCAAGGAAGATCTTTCCATTTTCTGTTATCTTCTTTAATTTCATTCTTTAAGCACTTAGTTCTTGCTATATAGATCTTTTACTTGTTTGGTTTCTCAGATTTCTTTCTCAGCCCCTTTGTCCTCTGTATATAGTCGGGTTACTGAGGGTTACTGATTTGTTTTTTGAGTTAATCTTGTATCCTGCTAATTTGCTGAATGTGTTTATTAGCTTCAGAGTTCCCTGTAGAGTTTTTCTTGTCACTTATGTAAGTTTTCATATAATCTGCAAATAGTGACAGTTTGAATTCTTCCTTTCCAATTTGTATCCCATTGATCTCCTTTTGTTGTCTTATTGCTTTAGGTAGACCTTTCAGTAAAATGTTGAAGAGATATGGAGAGAGTGGGCAGCTTTGTCTTGTTTTGATTTTAGAGGAATTGCCTTAAGCGTCTCTTCATTCAGTTTGATGTTGGTTGTTGGTTTATTTTATATTGTTTTTATTATGTTTAGATATGTTCCTGTTATCTCTTATTTCTCTAAGACCTTTATCATGAAAGGGTGTTAGATTTTGTCAAAGGTTTTTTCAGCATCTAGTGAGATGATCATGTGATTTTTCTTTTTCCATTTTTTTATATTGTGGATCACATTGATAGATTTCGAAAAAACAAAAAATAGGCCTGGGGAAGATTTCTTCAGTGCAGAATTCTACCAGAAATTCAAAGAAATGCTAATACTACTACTGCTCAAATTGTTTTGCACAATTGAAGCAAAGGGCTCACTACCAAACTCTTTTTAAGAGGACACAATTACATTGGTACACAAGCCATACAAAGACACAACTAAGAAAAAGAACTACAGAACAATGTCTGTCATGAACATTTATGCAAAAATACTTAATAAATTATGGACAAATCAAATCCAAGAAAACATCACAGAAGTCATCCACCATGACCAAGTAAGCTTCATCCCAGAGTTTCCTTGAGAGATTTTGATGATCCTTCTTGGAATATGTGACCCTCACTGGGTTGTGTATGGTGAATGTGATGGGGGGTTGGTTAGGGGTCGTGGGAGGATGGGAGTGAGAGGGACCTGGGTTGGATATATAAAATAAGAGAAAATATATAAAAATTTTTAAAAATAGAAAAAAAATATTCCCTATGGGAAGTAGCCTAGTAGTAGTTTTGGCTTTGTTGGAGTAGGTGTGTGGTCTCATTGGAGGAAGTGTGCCACTCTGGAGAAAGGCTCTGAAGTCTCCTTATGTCCAGTATCTCTCACTGGGAAGCAGTTGCTTCTGTTACCTGTTAATAAAGCTGTAGAACTCACACCTTCTTCTCCAGGACCATGTGTTCCTGCATGCCCTTAATGCCACGTGCCATCATGATATTGGATTAAACTTCTGACTTATAAGCTAGCCTTAATTAAATATTTTCCCATATAAGAGTTTCTGTAGTAATTGTGTCATTTCCCAGCAATAGAAACCTCAATTAAGACAAATACTGACTATCTTCACACAATACAACTCATGGATGGCTATTGAAAAGAAGAAGGAAAAGCATAAGTGCTAAATCTTGGAGAAAACCAAATTCAAATAGTGTTTTCGGGACACAGAGCATTCAAAATGCATCAACTCAAAGCAGAAATGATCACCTGCATTAGATGCAGAAGAATAACCCTGTCAATATTTGAGAATAAAAGAAGATACTCCTCTCTCTCTCTCTCTCTCTCTCTCTCTCTCTCTCTCTCTCTCTCACACACACACACACACACACACACAACTAGCTAAGGAGCATAAAAGCAGTTAGTGAGTGTTGGGAAAGTGAAAGTCAATTTTCATTAAGAATATAGCTCCTGGTATGTCACCTATATTACAGTAGATATTTTCTCACATTTAAGTATATTGTAGAGATAGCACAAACTGGACCAAATGGGTTAATTAACATACTAGGTGGGTTATTTTATTTAATTTTTTTAAGGAAAACAAAATTACAGATACCAGAAAGTGAAACACTAATATGATAGTGTTGGGGGTAGGGGTTCAGAATCACTAGAAAAAGCAATAATAAGACATATGCTATAACTGGGAAAAATGGGAGGGTAAGAGTTACCTGAGAGGACAGGGAGGGCAGATCCTTAGATTGAGGGAAGGAGAAAATGTGATAACACAAAGGATGTTGGAATCCATAAGGAAATCATTTATTTTAAATTTTACTTATAATTGCTTATGTTTATATTTGAAACTAAACACAAACACATAATACCAATTAAAGTCATAATGCTATGCCTAACAATTCATAGACTAATGCCAATTTGTGAAACCTCTTTTTAATAGTTCATCAGAGCTCAAGATACTCTCAAAACAAAATAAGCAATTTGTCTTGCCAGAAATAGAAGATGAGATCCTATTGCTCTAGAGACTAGATATTTTGTCAGAGAACTTGGAGTATTCAGTGTACAAACGACATGCAATAACCATCATTCAGAACTAAAATGTGTAATATTAGAAGGAACAATACAAGGGACAAAATTCTATCAATAGTCCTATGCAGGTGCAATGTCTATAAACAATAATGACAACTATGGCTACATATTTCAAAGACACAATAATAGTACTTATATACAGAGAGTAGTGAAAAGCCTCCTAATGTGACTAAAGATCATGTCAATAGGATGGTATTCTTGCCTGCTGTCACAAACATAACCAACAATGCATTGTTAGCAAGGCATGGTTCATAGGGAAGAACTGACTACTGCTGTTTTCTTGAAAGCAGATGATTTTTGTAACCACACTTGTTACATACAGATAAGTGTGTTGCAGAAACCATTAATAGGACATTTGTCTAAGGGGCCTCTGATAATGGATCATTATTTATCCCTAGTATTCCAATGGACTTTGGGAGCCCTTTCAATAAAGAGGGATGCTCTTGCAGCCTAGATACATGGGGAGGGCCTAGACCCTGCTCCAAATGAAATGAAAGACATTGGAAAATCCCCATGGAAGGCCTCACCTTCCCTGGGGATCAGAAAGGGTTGGAGTTGGGATAGGGGAGGAGATGAGGGTGTCAGAACTGGGATTGCCATGTAAAACAAGCATGTTTTAAATTTAAATTAAAAAAGTTATCAAAAAATAAGATATCTGTTTACCAGATACTATTATATAAAAATAAAAATGATAATAAATTTAATAATGAGCACATGAATTTGAGAGGAGTAGGGAAGTCTGAAGGAGTAAAATGGTTATGATAATGAGAGATAAAATTACTGTTTTTATGAATTCTCTAATTCTATAATGCTATAATTAATAAAGTATAGAATTGGCATAAGGAGAGACACATGGATCATGGGAATAACACTGAGTCTCTATGAATAAACACTCATGCATGAAATTCATTTTACAAGGGAAGATAATTCAGTGAGAAAAAATCCCCACTCTTTTCACCAAATTGTGTTGGGACAGCTAGCTATCTACTTGAAAAAAAATTTTTTTTCCTGGGCATGTTAAGTCATAGCTGTAGAGTTCCTGCATCTCAGTGCATTGAAGTAGTAGGATCTTCTTCATTTCTTATGCTACTCAGGTAACAGATCATGAAAGTAAGTCATGATTTAAAGTTTGACAACTGGAATGTGTCTTCTGAACAATGCCATGCTAAGTAGATGTGTGAATGAACTCACACACATACTCATGCTCACACACACACACACACACACACACACACACACACACACACACACACACACACTCACCCATGTAACACAATAAATAAAAGAACCCAGAGACAGATATTGAGGTTCAAACTTCAAACTGAATATCAGAAAAGCATAGGTGTTGGCAACTACCTTCTTACCTTTATCTCAAGCTGAAAGGGCTGATGCTATCTCCATTCGTGCCCATCATGCCTCAGAGCAGCTGGAGAATGAATGCCTCATACTGACTGCTGAAGATATTGCTTCTATCTTTTATATCCTCCTAATTCTGGGATTTAGGGCTTTCAATTTGTTATATATATATATATATATATATATATATATATATATATATATATATATATTTCCCTTTGGCTAATTCAATCTCATGTATCCCTGGGCAGCCTTGAACTCTGAGAGATCCATCTACCTCTTAATCCTGAGTCCTTAATTAAAGGTATGTACCACCACAACCTAACTTCTCTATGTGGGGATTAAAGGTGTGTGTACCTGGCTTCTATTGCTTATAGTTGACTGAATCTTCAGGAAAGATTTAATAAATTATAAATAATATCACCACACACACACACACACACACACACACACACACACACATTTGCACACACAGGACAGGGGCTTAAATTTGTTTTAAACCATCTGAATCAACATACTCAAAAATAGCATATTAATGCATTAACTTTAAAAAGTATGTGTGTATCTATTTACTGGTAACAGGAGGGAAAATTTTATTGAAACACACAATTTAATCGTATCCATTGAATCTACATGTAAATTAATGCTGTGTAGAAAGGATCACACAAAACATCCAAGATTTAATTCATATTAAATGTTAAGCTGCTCAAGAAGTATCAGGAAAGTAAATTCCAGGCTACCTGGAAATAAAGTGACTTCACAGAGAACGTAGTATGTACTTATATACCATAAAAGGAAAAACAAGAGAGAAAGAAATGCAGAAAGAAGGAAGGGAGGGAGGGAAGGAGGGAGGGAGGAAGGGAGGAAGGGAGGAAGGAAGGGATTGAGGGAGGGAGGGAAGAAGGGAGGGAGGAAAGGAGGAAGGAAGGAAGGAAGAAAGGAAGAAAAGAAGGAAAGAAGGAACAAAGAGAAAGAAAGGAAAGAAAATGAGATAGAGCAACTGAAAGTGGTTTAGGTCAGCTGGGGACTAAAACCTGAGACTGGGTATATATGGTTTATAAAAGTGTTTCAGTTTTTGGATGTGAAATAAACTAAAAAATTAATTCAATGGTTATCATTAAATTCCTTATATGAAACATTCAGTGGAAAGAGATGACTTTGCTAGTATATGCATTATATTTAAATAAACTTACTAATGTTGTTCCAAGTTATGTATTACCTTTAAATATATTCTTATCTTAGAACAAAACTGCACTCATTACTTTAACTAATTAATAATTGCTTGAGTAATAAAATGAGTCATAAAATAGAATAGGAGTTTTGATAAGTTAGCTTCTATTTTAGTTAACAACTTATTGAATGTCAATAATAGGCACCAGATGTAAAAGGTAACTGTTTAACCTCAGCCTTGAGACTCTAAGAAAATATAAGAATGCTCTCAGAGCCATTTATTTACAATAATTCAGGACTTTTTAAAGATGAAGAAGATACCCCATAGGGATAAAACACAATGAGAGCTGTTGCAGCTAGATTAAGACTTGAAAGAATATCTTTGAACTCCAAGTTATAAATAAGCTAAAAATAAGACTGTTTGGTACCCTTAACTAATTATAAAGTATACTACATGTTTTATCATGTCCTTTATAATCATTCTAGAGTTCATAAAACGAGAAAAGTCAAAAGAGTTGTAGGAAAACTAGTTTTATAAAATTATGACATTATCCATAGAGTTTTGCAATTGACATAAATATAGTATTGGAATAAATTTCTGATAACTGCACTATAGTAGACTTTTACATATTTAGTAGCCCTTAGGCATGTATGTAGTAGACATTTAATTTTTGTTCTAACTCCATGTGTGTTTGTGTGTGTGTGTGTGTGTGTGTGTGTGTGTGTGTGTGTGTGTGTGTTTTAGGCCTCTTGTGGTTTTATGCCGTAGTGTGAATGGCATGGTCACTAAACCAAAATGTTAATTTAATCTTGATCTTAAATATGAATAACAGTGAGCCTTTCCTTCCAAGTATTTCTGGGATGTAGATAGGATGTTGTATGTATTTATTTTTTTATTCATCCATAATTTCACATGTTTTGATAGTATTTTTCTACCTAATCCGTGCATACAAAATTTATCCTCCTGAGGAAGATCGATTGCAAAGGAAATTAGTGGAAGAAGAACCATCTCAGCAAACTTGGGGATTGCCAAGTAACATCTGCATCATTACTTTTTTAGGAAAGTAAACTGAAGCAGTTAAGTATTACTACCATCAACCACTGGTTAGATCTATTTATTTCACTTATCAAGTTTATCTTGCTTAACTCTCTTTCCCCTACTGTTTGGCATACTATCTAATTTACATAATTTTACTGGTAATTTTAAAATTGTCATAATAAAACCATAGTGATAGAGATAATTCCTCTAAGAAATATTTAATTTTAATCTTAATAGTTAGGTTTTTAACAGAAGAACAGAAACTTTACTTAATTTATGAAATTTCTAAGAACTACAGTTTTGTAATCATTGTGGAGAGGATAAATATTAGAAGCAGTAACAGGCATATCTTAGTTTCTCCATTTTCAGAGATTGTAAGTTAATCTTGTTTTTAATTTCTGTATAAGAGACATGTCAGGTCATGAAAGTATGGAGTGCTATTTTCAAGGAGGTGCTATGCCTTTTCCTTAGTCACTGAGTAGGGCTCACTGGAGAACCAGTTAAGAAAACAAATAGCAGAAGGAATCAATATTTTACTGTGTTCTACTCAGATTGAGGAAATGAGAACAATTTTCTAAAATTCTCACAAATTTATAATTATAGTGTTTAGATTTCTGTTTACATACATTAAGAAAGTATTCAGAAAAAAACTTATATTCTAATTTTTATGTATTTGTCTCTATTAAGTTGAAATAAACCCATTGAGGGATCATGTGGGAGTATGGTTTATATCAGAATATCACTATTATTTGGCAATAAAACACAAACTTATGAAAATTTATCCCATTTTTTTCTAGTAGTAAAGAGTATGAATTGAAGAATAATGGGAACTTGGTACATTTATGAGGTAGCGACTTCCTGCATGCAATATAATTATCAAAATTAACTAGAACATATAATGTCCTGTCATCTTACTCAATAAAGTTTGTCCTTATACTGAAGATTTTAAAAAAAATTCCTTTTGACAGCAGACAACTTTAAACTTGATACATTTGTATAGAAAAATTGCCCTAATTTCCATGTGTTTATGGAGTAAAGGCCTTTGATTTTGGTTGTTTGCTGTTTTTGTTTTGTATTTTTCTCCATGAATTACTCACTAGCCCCTGCAATTAATACTTATAAAATCACTATTCCTCTCCTATAATTTGTTGCTTTTGCACTGCTTTCTCATGTAATTTTTTTCTTTTCTTTTTATGCTCCATTCATTTTCCAGTTCTTTGCATTAAGATTATCTCTTTATGACTAGGAACAGATTTGGCTTGATGCCCTAATTATCATAAGGGTATCCTGCTTCACATTTCAGCCAATAGTCAAACTACTTTTATTATTACCTATTTTCCAATTACACTCCCCATTCATAAAGAAGCATCCTTGTCAGCTGAATTTTCCAGCCAACGGGAGACACTTCTAGTGTGAGTGAAAGCATCATGTGTCTCATGATCTTTGAAATTGGTTATGGATGGTATTGTAGAGGGAAAAGGTCAGTGAGACAAACACTGACTCAGATCATCTTTTATAAAATTGTTTCCTTACAGCAGAAAATATTCACAAGTTGTTCAATAGGAAGCTCAGCTTTTCTTAGGGAAATCAGAACCTATTCTTTCAATAAGGGGAGGTAGAGTAGGACAAGATGACTAGAAAATTGATCCAAAGTTAATTTACCATATCTCCAAAGAAGGCAAAGAAAGAACCCATCCCTAGTATGAGTTGGGAAAGTACCATGCTTAAGGAAATAATGCATATGGGTCTCCCTAGTAGACAACTTTGATAAGATATTCAAGAATAATGAACTTGAACGCAGAGTTTTACTTCTCTCTTCCTTGTGTGACAATTGCTTGAACCCTAGAATTACTTTTTCCTCTTTGCTAAGTTTTCTTTATCTGATATTTTCTACTGCCATCTTACTAACTTAGCGCCATTAATGATTCTAACACTTTCAGATTCATAAATGTGCCTTTGCTTTTCCTTTGGCTTAATGGTTGCATCTGAACCTACTGATACTTAACTATTGTCTGCAGCGCTACAACCCCACAGTCAGCATCCTGCCTCTCAAATTATGGCCTGGTAAGACTTCTGGTCCTGCTGTCACTTGTTCTTGCAGCTGCCACCATAGGTATAATTTAACTAAGCCTCTATCATTCTCTTTACCAACAAAGACTATGGAGTCAAATGTTATGGGAAAAGCCTCCTGGCTCAGAGAAGCAGATAAGCAACCTCTTCTTTTGGTCAGGTATTTAGCAAGAGAGTGTCTCTCCAGCTGTCCCAAACCAAAAATACCAGGTATCTTCAAGGTCTTCCTACTCCTTCCTGTGCTTCTCTCTATCCATCTACCTGGCTTCTCTATACTCTCTACGGCTAATTCATAGGACATCAACATGTTTCTGGCTCCTCCCTTCATTCCAAGGGTTATTTTATTAACACAGTTTCTTATTCCATAAGGTGACCAAATATCTTGCAACAATGTGCCTTATGATTTCTCTAGTTCGTGACTACCATCTTGTGTAGTATCCCAAAGTGAAAAAAACCTTGTATTAACTAACCTGAGGAAGGCTGCTTCTTTGATATAGCCTACTGATAATGCTCACAGACACACCTGAAATCAGGGCAACTATGCTATAAAAGTGGTAAACTACAACTTGATATAGGAATATAATAAGTTCCAAACATCTTGGAAATCTCTGAGCCATATATCTCAAATGGAAAGCCAAGTGGTAATAAATACCACTAGGAAAAAAAAGAAAAGCATGTGGCAGGGGGTGATATTGGTACACACCTTTGATCCCAGCATTCTAGACACAGAGGCAGTGTATTATCTCTGTGAGTTTGTGGCAAGTGTGCTCCAGGACAGCTAGGGCTACACTGAAAAACATGTGATAATTTGGTTTCACAAAACATCAGAAAGACAAAAGACTGGAAATTCATGTAAAATTGTCTTAATCAGGAACAATGGACAGGTGTTAGTGATTTGGGGTGGAGGATTCCATCAGCATTTCACTACTTCTTGTTACAAAGAACAGAAGTTAGGTTCCCAGCCACTACATTGGGCAACAAAACATAACACCTCCAGGGGACCTGCTCCCCTCTTCTGGTTTTGGTAGGCAATGATACACAATAACAAAAACACGGAGATAATTGCACAGAAAATGAAACTGAAATAAATACTTTTTAAAATGTTATTGATATAATAAAATTTAAAAATGGGGCTGGAGAGATGGCTCAGAGGATAACAGCACACACTGTTCACCCAGGTGTCCTGAGTTCTATTCCCAGCAACCACATGGTATTCACAACCATCTACATGCCAGAACACTGTACCCATAATTAAATAAAGAAATATTTCTTTAAAAAGTTAAAAATGGATAGTTGTATATACTGATGTTAAATGCCTACGAGAAGAAAATTTAATTAGACACATATTTCTATCTTATCATTGCTAAAATAGTTTAATGCTATACTTATTTCATTGAAGAGAACTAAATGTTCTGTTTTGGATGATACAGTTCTATCATTTTAAGAACTGTAAAAATCAAGATTATACTTTGACAAACTTTCATTATAACCATGGTATTGCTTTATGATGTTCTTGAAGAATTCCAGGCAAAATAATGTTTTATGGATGGAGTATTATTACAAGTACACTTTGTAAATGACACGTTAGGATATTTCTTCTTCAAGATAAAAAGGATAGGCTTAGGTTTATAAATTTATTTGTGTGTGATTAGGTGACTACTCACTACATTATGAAACCTAATCCATATAAGAATGCTATTCAAGGACTTCTCAGAGCAACTCTGAAAAAAGGAGACCTGCCTATCCATGTGGGACCACCTGTAATTTCCACCTGCTTGGTCTCTGACCCCATCTCCAGTCCTCTGCTGGAGTCCCGGGCCTCTCCCAGAGATCCGCCTATCTTTGCTGGCCAATCTGAGTTCACACCTGCAAATCCTTGATCCCAAAAGCAGGGCCTCTGCTAAAGAAAGAGGCCTCAGCTGGAGAGTGCCAGTTTCCAGTGATATCCCACTATCATGCAGTAACTTCTGAAGTATCAGCTCAGCCTTTGTCCTCTTCTGCCAGCCATTGGCTAGATGTGAGTTTGGGCCCAATTAGAGCAGCCTCTCCCATAAAACCTCCTCCCCGCCAAACTCCCTGGGTTGGCCCCTGATCCTGCTACTCCTTTGTCCTGTCAACATCGAGAGCACCCTTGGAGTTCTGATACACCCCAACCCATACCCACCATGAGCCTTCCCCCCCCACCCTGTGCCCTACCCTGCCCACTGTACTGCCTCTCTGGTTGAGCACTGGAACAGAGGGTGGAGCTAACAGTCCACCCTACTTCAGGGACATCTCAGAGCAACTCTGAACAAAGGAGACCCGCCTATCCACGCAGGGCCAGACATAATTTCCACATGCTTGGTCTCTGACCCCACCTCTGCTGGAGTCCCAGAACCCTCACAGAGACCCACTTATCTCTGCAGGACCACTCTGAGTTTCTGCAGGCATCTTCTACTGGATCCTCATCTCTGACCACAACCCTGGGTCCCTATATGTGGAGACAACTCCTATAGAGCTTGGACTAACAAGAGCTACATATGTTGAATCTCTGACCCACACAAGCCCACCAGGGAGGTACCATAGAGAGAGGGTAGACCCCACGAACACCTGCTGGAAGAAGCTATGGGAAGATGGCAATAAAAGAAAACACCTAACAACAGAACGACAAGCATGACACCACCAGAATCTAGGGAATCTACACCAACTAGAATAGAACACAACAACAAAGCAGAGGAAGCATAAGGGAAAGACTTAAAAATTACCATCCTAAAAAAAAGACAGAGGCTCTCAAAGAAGATGAAGAACATCCCTTAAAGTAATGGAAGAAAAAACAAACAAAAAAGTGGAAGAATGAACAAATTCCTTAAGAAAAATAAAGAAAGTACAGAAACCAAGAAAAAACAATTAAGCAGGTGAAGGAAACAGTTCAACACTTGAAAACTGAAATAGAGAAAATAAAGGCAACACAAACCGAAGTAATGCTGGAAATAGAAAAACTGGGCAAAAAAATTGGGAACTACAGAAGCAAGCATAACCAAAGATCAAAGAGAGAATCTCAGGTGCAGAAGATAAACTAGAAGAAATAGATTCATCGACCAAAGAAAATCATAAATCCAAAAAAAAATCCTTAACACAAAACATCCAAGAAATGTGGGACACCATGAAAAGGCCAAACCTAAAAATAATAGGCATAGTGGAAGGTGAGGAGCCCAGCTCAAAGGTGCTGAAAACATATTCAACAAAATCATCAAAGAAAACTTTCCAAATCTGAAGAAGGACATGCCCATGAATGTACAAGAAGCATACTGAACAACAAATAGGCTGGACCAAAGAAAAAAGACCCCTCAACATATAATAATCACAACACCTAGCATACAGAATAAAGAAAGAATATCAAGAGCAGTGAAGGAAAAAGGACAGGTTACATATAAAGGCAGACCTATCAAAATTACACCTGACTTCTCCATGGAAACCCTCAAAGGCCAGAAGTTCCTGGACAGATGTTCTATAAGTATTAAGAGACCACAGATGCCAGCCCAGGCTACTATACCCAGCAAAACTTTCAATCACTATAGATGGAGAAAAGAAGATATTTAATAACAAAACCAGATTTCCCCAATACGTATCTACATGTCAAACCCTACAAAAAGTATTGGAAGGAAACTCCAACCCAAGGAAGGTAACTACGCCCACAAAAATGTAGGCAACAGATAATCTAACTACACAAGAAACCAAGGTTAAAGCAGAACAAATATATTCACAATACCACTGCCAACAACAAACCTAAAACAAACAAGCATCAACAATCAATGGTCCTTACTCACCCTCAACATTAATGGTCTTAACTCACCTATAAAAAGACACAGGCTAACAGAATGGATACGAAGACAGAACCCATCCTTCTGTTGCATACAAGAAACACATCTAAGCTTCAAAGACAAACTTTTACCTCATGATAAAGGGTTAGTAAATGATTTTCCAAATAAAGGGAATGAAGAAGCAAGCAGGCATGGCTATTCTAATATCTAACAAGTTAGACTTAAACTAAAATTAATCAAAAGAGATGAAGACGGTCGTTTCGTATTCATCACAGGAGAAATTGATCAACACAAAGTCTCAGTTCTGAACATCTATGCCCCTAATACAAAGGCACCCACATTCGTAAAAGAAACGCTACAAAAACACAAAGCTCATATAAAACCTCACACGCTTATAGTGGGAAACTTCAATATACCACTCTCAACACTAGAAAGGAATACAAATCAGAAACTCAACAAAGAAACAAAAGAACTAACAGAAGTTATGTCTCAACTGGGGTTAACAGACATCTACAGAACATTCCATCCAAACAGAAAAGTGTATACCTTCTTCTTTGCACCACATGGAACCTTCTCTAAAATCGACCACATATTAGGTGGAATAACAAACCTCAACAGATACAAGAGAATAGGAATAGTCCCCTGTACCTTATCAAACCACCATGCTTTAAAATTGGAAGTTCATTACAATAAATGCCCATATGAAGAAAACAGAGGATAGTCATAGAAGGGAATTAACAGCACAATTGAAAGCCTTAGAGCAGAGAGAAGCAAACTCACCCCATAGGAGTAGACACAGGGAAATAATCAACTTGAGGAGTAAAATCAACAAAATAGAAAGCAGGAAAACAATACAGAAAATCAATGCAATGAAGAGTTGGTTTTTTGAGAAAATCAACAATAGACAAACCTTTATCCAAACTAACGAAAGAGCAGATAGAGAACATGCAAATTAACAAAACCAGAAACGAAAATGGGAACATAACAGGGGACACAGAGGAATTCCAGACAATTTTCAGGTCATACTTTGAAAATCTGTATTCCACAAAAATTGAAAAGTCAAAGGAAATGGATAAATTTCTGGATAACTATCACTTACCAAAAATAAATCAAGAACAGACAAACAACTTAAATAGACCTATAACCCACAATGAATAGAAGCAGTCATCAAAAGCTTTCCAACCAAAAAAAAAGTCCAGGGCAAGATGTATTCAGTGCAGAATTCTAACAGATATTCAAGGAAGAACTAATATCACTACTCCTCAAACTGTTCAACAAAATAAAAACAGAAGGTTCATTGCCAATCTTTTTTTATACAGACACAATAACTTTGTGTCTGTATAAAGACAGGACTAAGAAAGAAATCTACACACCAATATCCCTGATGAACATCGATGCAAAAATACTCAATTAAATTATGGCAAACCGAATTCAAGAATACATCAGAAAAATCATGCACCATGACCAAGTAGGCTTCATCCCTGGAATGCAGGGATCATTGAAAATACAAAAATGTATCAACATGATCCACCATACAAACAAAGTATAAAAGAAAAAATATATGATTATCTCCCTAGATGCTTCAAAAGCCTTCAACAAAATTCAACACCCTTTCATGATAAAGGTCTTGGAGATATCAGGGATAAAAAGAACATACCTAAAGATAATAAGAGCAATATAAAGCAATCCAACTGCTAACACCTAACTGAATGGAGAGAAATTTAAGCCAATTCCTCTAAAATCAGGAACAAGACAAGGATGCCCTCTCTCTCCATATCTCTTCAATATCATACTGGAAATTTTAGCTAATGCTATAAGACAACAAAAGGAGATCAAGGGGATCCAAATTGAAAAGGAAGTAGTCAAACTGTCACTATTTGCCAAAGATATGATAGTTTACATAAGCGACTGAAAAACTCTACCAGGGAACTCCTACAGGTGATAAACACCATCAGCAAACTAGCAGGATACAAGATAAACTAAAAAAAATCAGTAGCCCTACTTTTCTCAGAAGGCAAAGAGACAGAGAAAGAAGTCAGAGAAACATCACAGTTTACTTGGTGTAACACTTGCTAAAAAAGTAAAAGACCTATACAATAAGAACATTATGGCTCTAAAGAAAGAAATTAAAGAAGATACCAGAAAATGGAAATATTTCCCATGCTCTTGGATAGGTAGGATAAACATAGTAAAAATGTTAATCTTGCCAAAAGCAATCTACATATTCAATGCAATCCCCAATAAAATCTCACCACAATTCTTCCCTGGCATTAAAAGGATAATAATCAATTTTATATGGAAAAACAAAAGACCCAGGACAGCCCCCCCCCAAAAAAAACCCTATAAAATAAAAGAACTTCAGGAAGCATCACCATTCCTGATTTAAGCTCTTCTACAGAGCTATAGTTCTGAAAACAGCCTGGTATTGGCATAAAAATAGACAGGTAGACCAATGGAATTGAATTGAAAATCCTGATATTACCCACACATCTATGAACACCTGATTTTCAAAAAACAGCTAAAATTATACAATGGGGCAAGGGCAGTATCTACAACAAATGGTGATGGCACAATTGATGAGGGTGTGTAGAAGACTGCAGATAGACCCATGTCTTTCGCCATGCACAAATCTCAATTCCAAATGGACCAAAGTCCTCATCATCAATCCAGCCACATTGAACCTCCTAAAAGAGGAAGTATGAGGTACCCTTGCACAAATTGTTATAGGAGACTGCTTCCTGAACTTACCTCCAGGGCCACAGACACTCAGAGCAACAATTAATAAATGGGACTTTTTCAAACTTAGAAGCTTCTGTAAGGCAAAGGACACAGTGGACAAGACCAAATGGCAGCCCACAAACTGGGAAAAGATTTTCACCAATCCTATATCTGACAAAGGGCTGATCTCCAAAATATACAAAGAACTCAAGAAACTAGTCAACAAAACACCAAATAACCCTATTAAAAAATGGGGTAAAGAACTGAAGAAAGAATACTCAATAGAGGAAATCAAAAAGGCTGAAAGACTCAAGAAATTGCTCCATATCCTTAGCTATCAGGGAAATGTAAATCAAAACAACTTTGAGATACCATCATACTCCTGCCAGAATGGCTAAAATTAGAAACACCAATGAGAACTCATGCTGGAGAGGATGTGGAGAAAGGGGAACACCCCTGTACTGCTGATGGGAGTACAAACTCATACAGCCATTTTGGAGATCAGTGTGGCAGTTCCTCAGGAAAATGGTAATGAGTTTACTACAGGACCTGGCAATCATCCTTTTATGCATATACCCAAATGATTCACATCCATCCACAAAGATATTTGTTCATCTATGTTCATAGCAACAATATTTGTAATAGCAAGAACCTGGAAGCAACCTAGATGCCCCTCAATTGAAGAATGGATTATGAAGATGTGGCACATCTACACAATGGAATACTACTCTGCAGAAAAAAATAAGGGTATCTTGAAATTCACAGGTAAGTGGATGGCACTAGAAGAAACCATCCTGAATGATGTAACCTAGTCACAAATAGAGGAACATAGTAGTACTCACACATATATGCATTTTAGACCTAGAGCAAAGGATCACCAGCCTATAATTCACACCAGCAGAGGAACTAGGATACAAGTTTTATCTAAGAGAATCATATAAAGTCTCTCACAGAACCAGGAAGGGAAAATTCCTGCAGAGCACAGGGGTAGTGGGGTGGGGAGATAGCGAATGGAGGGAGAAGTAGGAGAAAACGAGGGGGAGGAAATGAAAATGTGTGTGACTAGGAAGGTTGATCACAGTTAGTAATAGAAGACAGGAGAAAGAGAGAAAGAGTGAGGAAGAGAGAGAGACAACATAAAAGAGGGAGCCAATATTGGTTTGAAGATAAAATTGTACACAAAGAAATGTCTAGAGAACTACAAGACTGCTGCCAACTAACAATTTGAGCATCCGTGGAAAGGCTACCATAAATGCCCTTTCCAAATAGTGAGATCAACAACTAACTTATCCATGGAGCACTCATTTAATACCTGTTGAAAAACAGGAGCAAACACCCATTCATAAACACTGAGCTGAACTACAACCCAGATGCAGATGGAGAGGACAAGACCAGGCTGCTGAAACAATAGAGACAGCTTACCTGAACAAGAAGGAGCTAAAGGGCTCTCAGATTGATAGCTGGGAAGCCAGCATGATACTGACTCAGGCCCCCCTGAATATGGGTCTCATCCAGAAGGACTGAGCAGTCTAAGGGACCTCAGACAGTGGAGCCAGGATGTATCCCTGGTGCACAAAAGTACTTGCAAACACATCCCCCAAGGATGGATAACCTAGAGAGAGGAGAGAAGCCCTAGTCCCTACTTCACATGACCTGTCAGTTCTACATGACACCAACTGTATCGCATATGGAATTGGGGTGGGGGGGATGGGAGGGGAGGTTGGTTAGGGTGCATGTCAGAGGGCAGAGAGGGTAAAAGGGAAGGAAGGAGGGAGCGATGGAGGGGAGGAGGGAGAGGGAACTGGGATTGACATGTAAAATAATAAATTAAATAAAAAAAATGCTTTGACTCCAAAATTTAAGTTCAAGGACAAGTTACTGAGGAAAAAGATTTTTATTTTTGTTTCCACAGAAAATGTAAAGCTGTGGATTCCTTCCAGACTAATGTGGTTTGATCAAGCCAGATGCCTGAAACAGAGTACCAAGTGATCCTACATTCAAATCAGCTGGACAAAGCAGCCTTGCAGACTAGAGCCAGGAGTTCTGAATCTTCTTAGAATCCCCGATGACAGAGCCCCTTACCAACAGGAAGTAGTTTGGAAAAAAAACAATGCCCAAATTCCCAAATATTGTCTATAAATGTTTGTTTTCATTTTAATGGACTTGGTATATAAAAATAAATAAAAAAGAAAGTTATTCAATAAATATAGCACACTCAAAGTCCAGTTCATAATTTTCTGGTTCAAATATTTCTCCTTAATGTTTTTCAGTTTTATTTTCCCAGTATTATTGTTTGGACCTTATTACTGTTTTCTATGTTTGAGGGGTGTCTGGATAACAAATACAAGTACAGCTGTAAATCATAGATAATATGAAGTTTATTAATTCTATATTTGTAATGCTTAATTTTATGCTTTAAATTTTAATTTCATTTGAAAGGAACCCAAGGAAAACAAAAATGAGCCATGAATTTAGTTGAAATGTCATGAAATCCTATGTTTATTGCAACCCAGTTCTTTAGAATCTAGCAATCTTTCTATCATGAGAACTGTCATAAACTTTTTTTCCAGAAACAACACTCTCACATCAACATCATTGTGTATATTTCTAAGTACCTTAAGAGTCAAGCTATTATATCCACATTTAATGAAAATGAAGCAAATCTTAAATTTCAATAAAATCAAGTGTTTGTGTGTAAATATTTTGGGAAGGCATTGCATTTTTGGACCACAGAAACAATTCAGCGTGTGTTTTCACAATCTAATTCTTTCCAGAAATTCAGAGAAACTATTAAACTATGTCTGTGAATTTTCATTGCCTAATGAGGGTGTTTTGTCAAAGTGAGAAAGATCAAAGGATTCACATCTCCTGTGCACTAAGAAAGCATCAAGAATTGCTTATAGCCTTTAAAGTCACCATTAGTCTTATGAGTTCTTTAAGTTTATATTGCAAGTGTTCCTTGAAACATTCATTTTCTTGTAAACAAACAAAGACATAAAATGCAGCAATTTTACTTAATAGTTAAGAAGCCTACTTATTTTGTCCAACGTACTTTAATTGAAGGGGCTGGTAGAGAAACATTAAGTCACATGACCCTTTTGCCAGCACTAGTCATTCTTTACAATTTGTTTATTTTACTTTTTTTTACTTTTATGTAAATTATGTATGCATATTATGTATATTATGTATATTATTAGTGTTACAACTCCATGTAAGTTTGTGCAGCACTGATTGCCAGTGGTCCAAGGAGCATGTGTAAAAACGAACTTTAGTCATGAACTTCAGTCATGCATGGTAGGGAGTGACTACATGTGTGCTGAGAATCAAACACCAGTCCTCTATAAAAAAAAAAAAAAAAAAAAAAACAAGAAATGCTCTTCTTGATCATTTCTCCAACCTAAGCACATGACATCATGAAGATTCAAAAGGTACTCTGAGACACACAGCTATGAAGTAAATTGCAGCTGAACACCATGGCTTATAGAGAGATAGCCCAAGCAGAGATGTTTGAAATATTTCACATGAGATTTTTATAAAAATGTGTTTTAATTATCATCTTCACATTCACATTGGCCAGAGTGGAAGCTAGTCATGGAGTTGAAAGACTGCTATTATAAAATATGTCTAGAGGATATAATAGGTTAAAATCATCTGTGTTTGAACCAATACTAGTGGTTGTGATTGGCCATACCAATGGCTGTAAACCTCTTATGAAGTAATATGCCTAGACATTTTAGGGTTACTCCATATTGTGATACAAGGGCAATCAATACTTCTTCCCAGTAACATTTGTTTTACTACTGTGAATAATATTGTTTGAATTGTTTTCTTAGTTATTCTTCTATTGGTGTGAAAAGACATAATGACCAGGGATACTTATAAAACAAAACATTTAATTGGGAACTTGTTACCTTTTCAGGGGTTTAGTCAGTAATCCTCATAACACAAAGTATGATGGCTTGCATGCCACTAGAGCATTAGCAGTGAACTTTACGTCCTGAATTGAGGTATAACATGGAGATAGAGGGGGAGAGAGTTAAAGATAGATGATACATAGATAGATAGATAGATAGATAGATAGATAGATAGATATAGATGATAGAGAGATAATAGATAGATGATAGGAGATAGTGACTCTGTGAATAGCATGGATTGTTGAAACCATAAAGTCTACTCCCAGTGACACAGTTCCTCTAATGATGTCTCAACTCCTAATCTTTCTAATCATTTCAAATAGTGCCACTCTATTGAGATTACACATTCCAATATATGAATCTACAGGGGCCATTTTTGTTCCAATTCCCACAAACAGTCAAAAGAAAAGGAAACATCAAAAACAGAAAGAAGGTGAAAGTGGTGTGGGCTTTGACAGTAATGAGGTGAGAGTGCTTGTGCAGAGGGGTATTTTCTTGTAAGATAGATAAAACTGACAGTTAGGTGACAGTTCCAGTCCCAGGTGTCATTCTGAAGGCTAGATAACTACAGACTTCCAGAGCACAGATAGCCAGGTGAAGATTTCAAGGGTGCCACTAAGGCCTGCTTTTTCATTGGTGGTGCACTCTACTTGGTGACACTGAGATGTGATTTTTATGCTAAAGTTGTATACTACCTAGTGATTTAACAGCTGAAGATCTCATGGGAAACATAAAAACCATATATTACCTGAAATTGCCTCTATGTTTTATCACCTTGGTTCTGATATCTGATGCTTCTGAGTAGTTATTCATTTCAGCAATATAATGATACCAAGTCCTAGACCAAGGATTCCCAGCAGAAAGTGTAGGCTACCTCTGACTGTTAAACAAATAGTAGGGTAAACAGAGTTATGGACTTACATAGCTACCCAGTGGAGAACTGAGACTTGCCTAAAAGAAGCACACCCTGGCCTGAATTCCCTGACTTTATCAGTGTAATATCCTATGGTAAAACTTCCACCAGTTCTGTCTCAGAATCCCACACACCTGCCTGGATCTAACACAGATAATGCAACCACCTACACCTGAGTGAGTCTGTTCTAATCTGGTGATCTGTTCCTTATCACCCTTTGAATATCAGAGTCTCAAGCAATGCAGGTTACCATGTTGACTCCTCCATGCTCTCCATAAAGATGATTGCACTAAAATAATATCTGTGACCACTTCCAACTTGAAGACAAGCTAAACAGTTTGAGGGTGGCCTGGACAGGAAAAAGAAGCAAAAAGAGAGAACAGGAAGAATAAAGAACTGTAAGGAACCAGAGAAGAGATGCTACAGGCTATGGTAACCAGATGAGTTTCAGAGAACTAACAAATGTGAGGCCATGAAGGTGAAACCTCAGGGTGAACATTATAAACTTCACCAAGAAACAGATGTGGGTATAGACAACTGTGGCTGGAACAAGAACTGTAACACTGAATGTGACACATTTGCCTGTCTGTTGCTACCACTAGATGTAGTCAAACACTAATGAAAGTAAAATTTATAAGAACCAAGACATTGAAGTGCTGCCTGTTTACCGATAATTTACACAGGGGAATTTTCCTCAGTCATAAAGTTTAAAAAAAATAGAGGCTTGAAATGATTAGATAAATGGATGAAACTGGAAAACATTATACTGAGTAAAAGTAATGTGAAATGCACTCTCTTGTTTATGGACCCTAGGTCCTAGTCATTATTTGAGTACATAACCTAGAGTCACCACTAGTGCCAGGAGATTAAAAATGATCTATGCTGGGAAAGTGGCTAACAGACCACTACAGATGAAAATAGAAAAGCACAGATGCTATGAATGGGAAAAGGTTGAGGATGTGGTGGCTTGAATTTATTTTGCCCCATAAGCTCAGAGGGAGTGGCACTACTAGTAAATGTGACATTTATGGAAGAAGTGTGGACTTGTTGGATGAGCATGGATGACACAAACCTTTAATCCAGACTTTGAGGCTAGAGGGCACGCCTTTAATCTGGACCACACCTTCAGTTGGGCAGGCTTTAAGGTCTTTTCCTCAAGTGTAACTCAATGTGACAGTAAGTTGAATTCCCATTGCCTGAAAGATTTAGGACACTTGGCTATTTCTGTATCATCATGCCTGTCTGTATGCCACTATGCTCCTAGCCAAGATGGACTGAACCTCTGAACCTTAAGTGAGCCCCTCAATTACAGATTTTCTTTTTAAAAGTTTCCATGGTCATGGTGCTTCCTTCCAACAGTAAACCTTAAATAGGACAAGGAAATATAACTTCAAAGTGGAAAGGAAAGAAATACAGAGGGAGAAGAAATAAGAAGAAATGGATGTTCAGTATTGCTAGGATTCTTGGCCGGGGTATTTCTTGTAGATTTTTTGGGAGTTTCCCTTGCACCCCAAAAGTTCCCACCCCAATCAAGATGTCTACTTCATTACTCTTCTCTCTTCTCTCCCATCCATATGCCCAAGGTAGCCAACTAGCCATCTCTTGTCATCAGATTGGTAACTATCCCAATTGTCAAAAGAGAACCTTCATGTAGTAGTGACTGATAAAAACAGATGCAGAGATCCACAGCAAGCACTAGTCCGAGATTAGAAATGCTGTTGAAGAGAGGGTAGAAGGATTGTATGATCCAGAAAGTAAGACATAATCACAGAGAAGTTCACAGAAACAACTAACCTGGTTCATAGAAGCTCACAGACTCTGGACTGTCAGCTAAGGAGCTGTATGGGGCCCACTAGGACTTCTAAATATGTGTGGCAGGTATGTAGCATGATTTACTTGTGGGACTCCTAATGGTATAAGCAGGGTCTGTCCCTCAAGCTTTGGCTGGGTTCCAGGCTCATATTGGGTTGCCTTTCCCAACCTTAATGTGAGGGGAAGAGAGTATTCATACCTCTACTTGATAAGCCACGTGCTGTTGACTGTCATGGGAGATCTGCCCCTTTCTGAACAGAAACAGAGGAGAAATAGATTTGGGGGGAGGGGTGGGAATGAAAGGAGAAGAGGGAGGGGAAAATGCTGTTGGGATGAAAACTAAAAGAATGAATTTAACTAGTAATAATAAAAAAGATTTAAAGTTTCAAAGAAAATGAGTAATAATATTTGGGAAGATCCATTGGAAAACATTATGCTATAGTCTGATAACTTATTGTGTATAAATACACACACATATATATGCATTTATAAATAATTTAGTGAAGATATAACTCATGAAGTAATAACACTACTCAGGAACCATAGACTATTTAACAAGCAAGTCAAGAGAAACTTACTGTAAGTAATTGGCCAGGACATTTCAAGAGACCCTCAAAAGAACATAGGTTATTGCCAACATCTTTGATCACCTCCAACAACTTGAAGGGAAGACTTTATTATTGAAGTTGCCATATATCTGGGACACAGTATTTGGAGATACTTAGTTAATATTGAAAAGCTTCCTCCATTAGTTTTAGCTCTTTTGCATTAAATATTGGTATTCTTGTTGCCATGGAAGTAAAACAGCCAAATGTCCTACTTAGCTTTTAATCCAGTGAACTACAAGAATGTATAACTTCAGCTAAAAACCTTCAGTAGTGCAATTATAGCACTTTTGTCTTAAGGACATCCAACAGATGTGCAATTGAACTTAAAGTCTACTCAGTGTGAGAAAAGTGATACCTGGCACTGTAAAACTAATCAACTGCCCATGGTAGAAGAAGTCATAGATCATTGAAGACAATTTACTTCTACCTCCTTTTTTCTAAGTCAGTAAAATTTCTGAGTTCTAAACATTTATTCATGTACTAGCAGACGAGTGTAGCTGTAACCAGGAGAATAATGGAATCCCCATCAAGCTTATTGCTGAACAAAATGTACCCATCCCCAAAACAAATAATTCTAAATTGAGAAATTTGGAAACTGCAATGTATTTGTATATGCTTACATGTATTTTGGAATTTAAGACCACATTGTTTCTTCTTTATTTGTCCCCTTCATTACTTCTTTATTTGTATGGCTTTTATGTTAGATTCAAATTATATTATGACCATTGCCTTGGTGCTTTATTGTAGACATACAATCATGTGCAAAATGATTATCTTATGTGCAGTCTTCATTCATATAAAATACTAAATTTTAAGTTATTTCAATTGTGATATCAAAAATTGTAGTATTCATTGAAATATAAGTCCAAATTCTTTTTAAAAAGGTCTGAAAAGTTCAGAAACATTACACAGTAAATAAATAACTTTGACAAAAATAGAACATTATATTAGTCTCAGTATCTTTCTAAATTTTAAAAGTAGTTAACATTAAAAAAAGAAAATTATTTATTTCATTATTTTTCCAAAACAGACACATGCTAATTATCTTAAATATTTACAATTGATATATGATTTATTTCATTCAAATATTTTATAGATAACATTTTTCATTAGCTTTATTTTGCTCACATGAAAATCAATTGCTATTTCTGGAAATAGCATTCTTATAATTGTAGATTTATTTATTACATGTTAAAATAATTTTTATGGTTAATGAAAGGCTTGAAATACCTTATATTTATAAACTGAAAATTATAAACGAACACTTTTAAAAATAGTTTAACCATAAGGAGAGACAGTCTTACACTTGTCACAAGATTTAATAAAAGAACTATGGTAGTTTTGAATATATGTTCATATATAATATAATATAGAATTTAAAAACTCAAATAGTTTGTAAATAATCAAAAGAAGAAGAAAAAATGCTAAATTGCTCTTGAAGTGTGATTTGGTCTTACATAAGAGAAAATGATTCTTAAAGAGAAGCAAAATCAATATGAGTAATTTGAGATATTCTTTTCCATTTTTGGTCTGAACTAAGTTCAAGTTTGATTATCTATAAGTTGAACAAATATAAAATCGTACTATGTCTTAGTTAAATCAAACTTGTATAGTATAAAGGAATAAATTCCATTGTATCTTGCTTTGCCCTGTTTACTTGTTGTCTCTTGGAGGCCTGCTGTTTTCTGATTTGAAAAGGAAGCAGAGTGCTTCTGAGGGAGAAAGAAGATAGAGGGATCTATAAGGAGTGGAAGGAGGGGAGACTGTGCTAGGGATGTGTTATATGAGGGAAGAATCTATTTGCTTTTCTTAACATAATATTTTATTGATTTGTTTTTTGAAATTTCAAATAATGCACCTGTATCACTTTCACTTCCCAGTCCTCCCAGATCCAACCCAAATCCTTGTGACTTCTTCAAAAACAAAAGAAAAGCAAAAACAAGAAAAAATACCAAATCTAATTTGTGTTGCCCATATTGACCATTATCAAATTCCCAGTGGCCATCCCCTTAAGGGTAATTGAATTCCTCACCATCCCCACCCACAACAGAGACTGCACAAACTGTAAAATGCTATACTTAGTCATTCCTATCATATTTTTGTGGAGTTATCCTCAATGACTATCTGTTTAGACTATTTCTTATTTTTAGGTGAAAGGGATTGTCTCAGATGCCTTCTATGTCTCTCATTTTCAATTGTGAGTCTATAACCATGAATACCAATAGAAAACCACTTCTTTGCTGTTTAAACAACACAGTGGATCATGAACTTCCACATTATTTCTGGCTGCTGCATGAGCCAAATACATTGAAATAGCTTCAGGTAGTGTCAAAGTATATGGACAACTTCAGAGAAAACATGGACCATATCAACATGGTTCATATTCATACCATGTACCACCCTCAGTGGCAGTATGGGTCATGGATATAAACACAGCTCTCATTTGCAGCACATACAACAAAAATCAACATACTATCAGGTGGTGACATAACATGGTTTCATTCAGCAGTCCAGACAAAGGATATACACTACACTTTCAGCAGTGACATTGGCCATGGACATCACACAGCCCCCAGCCAAAACAAGGGCACAGAGATCAAGAAGGCCCTCAGTGACAGCACAGACAACAGACATCAGCATGGCCTCAGGTGGCAGTCCAGAGTAAGCATATCGGCAAGGTCCATGTGTGGCAGCACAGATTATGGACATCTTCATGGACTTTGGTGGTAACATGGGCCATGGAGATCAACATGAATCCCATGCAGTAGGGTTATGGACTCCTGCATGGACATAAACATGGTCTTGGGTGGTAGCACAGGCCACTCACAGCACAGCAACATGACCTCCAGCACCAACATTGATCCAGGACACTAACATGGCCTGTGGCAAAGACTATTTTCAATACAAATTTTCTATTACATGTGAAATTAAAATTTATGTAACAACAAATCAATAGCAAAAAAGGGAATAGACTTTATTTTAGCAAGGTGCTATAAGCATTGTTCTTGTGTGTGTGTGTGTGTATATGTGTGTGTGTGTATGAGAGAGAGAGAAGAGCATGTGTGTGTGTGTGTACACAGTGTGAGGAGATATTTTAATTTTATAGTAAGTGGAGTTAAAATGAAAATCATCACATAAATATTGTCCAAATTATTTGTAAAAATACGGAAGTCTTATTATTTCATCTATATGTAATTGTTATCTACACATATTTTATAAGAAAATTTAATTTTTTTCACTATTTTGTATAAGGTAGAGGAAACTGTACTTCTCTTCAGGAAGGAATTTACATAATGACAATAGTATTTATTGTCCTGACTACATGAGGATTTGTTCAGTCTTTCGTGGCAGTTTGATTTCAGTCATTTCAATTTATTAAATGCTAGTTTATGAAATTTAGGATTAAAAGCTGTAAAAAACCAACCTTCCCATAAATAATTCAAATTTTGTTCTTGAGCTAATTTTAAGCAAATTAACAGTTGATATGTGTGTAAAGTTCCAAGTACAATGATATAATCATCTTGATTACTTAGAAAATGAACATGGAGAAAAGTACACAATGCCATGTGCATCTAGTGATAATTTTTAATGAAGCAAATGGCTATAGTTGATGATACATTGAACATCATTCATTGAGTACCAAGGAGATAAGAACCTAAGTTCAAAAGATGTAAAATGTGCAAGTGTCAAGGAGTACTCTTTCAGGAGCTACGCTTGGCATCTTTCACTGTCTCTGTGGTCTAAAAATGTTAGAGAGTGTTACCCTTCTAGCTTATCTCTAATGTCTAGCTATTGTATTGATGGAGCCCAGGACTCTCCGTTGTTCCTCACTGGAGTTGCTCTCACCATGCTGGCTCTTTTAATTTCTCTGGCTGGCTCTGATTTCTCCTAGTTACTTGAATCTCCATCTGGTTCCTTTCCTGGTGGCAAAGCAGTCCTGCCTCTATCCTTATATTTTGTCATCACATTTCCAGTTTCACTGTTGTTTTAGCTATGTTTTAAATGTGTGGCAAAGTTGATTGAAAACTGAAGAAATGTCTAGTCCTTGTTTAGATCCTGCTGCCCCAGTGAACAGTGAGTCTTTGCCACCAACTAAACTGTTTTTAACTGAGGTTCAGACATTTCTTGCAATGTTTCCAGTAACCAAAATGGAAAATCCAAGCAAACTGTTTCCTGTGTTTAGTCTCTTAATTTAAAGACAGCTGGTAGAGACAAGCACTAACATAAATCTTGACTTCATTTCCCAAACCCTGCACGTGGATTGTGAATTTTTTGTTGCTTTTGTTGAATGTTCATCCATATCTCATGTTGATATAGCAAAAGAGACAATGGTTTGGATTAAAAGAATACCGGCTCTAATTCCAAACTCACTTGTGAGTTATGTGACCTGAGAGAAAACCCTATCTATGGTACTCTAACCTACATCTGCTTTGATGTGAAGAAAAATATCTAAGGGAAATACTGAAATTCCTAAATTTTTCAGTGCTAGAAAGCATTAAAGAAATTTGAAAAGATAGGTCATTTTTCACTTATCAGGCATGTTCAACCTGTAGCCCAAAGACCACATGCATTGCAGCACAATGTATTTGTAGAAGGCAAGAACTTACCACAAAGTTCATCTAGCATAAAACTTCCAATAACTCTCTCCTAACTTTTCTTTCTGAACAAATAAACCTACTGGTTACATTACAAAAAGATTAAGACAAAATAAAACTAAAGTGAGTAGGTGAGAATCATTTGAATGCATGTAATGGTAGATATTTGTCAATAATTGTAACTACTTTTTTTCTTTTCCTTTTTTGTTTCTTTCTGTTAACAAAGTAGGATTGAAAAGGCTTATGTGGCTCACCAAAGGCCAACATTTAAGCTCTAATATTGATTAATTTTATCTGACAACTTGACTAAGCTGTATGATGTCTAGAGTAGTGGTAAAATATTTTTGGAGGGTACTTTTGGTGATATTTCTGGTACAAAACCCTATTTTAATATGAGGAATTGAGTTAAGCTCATCACTAATTTGTGCCCCCCCAAAATTAATGTCGTCCTGTATTTACCCAATATTTAAACGAATTACTCAGAATCTAGTACTTTTAGACCTGGCTGGGACTGATCATCAGTCTGTTGGCTTTGGATCCTTCATTTATGAACTGCAAACTCTCTTCTGTCTTCTGCCTCAAACATGCAGATCCTGGGTCTAGCTTCTCAGTTTCAATAATCATGTAGTTAGTAAATCTCCTGTAGAGCTAGAGAGATGATTAAGGGTTTGAGTGTACTTACTGATACTGAACATAAGTATGGTTCCCAAAACTGATGTCAGGCAGCTCAAAGCTGTCTGTGCATACTCCAGGGAAATAGAACCCCTTTTCCAGTGGGTGTAGGATACTGAACTCCCCTCCCACACACACACGTGCACACATGCATGCACACACACGCACATATATGCTATGTATAGAGTCCTCATTATTGTCTTATCTTGAAAAACCCATTTCCTTTCAGAAGGAATGTTTCAAATTCCATACTAAGTCATTAGGTTAAGCAAACAAAACAAACCTTAAATTAAAATTGTGCAAGCTACCTTTGTTCTATTCTCCAATTTCCTCCAGCTGATAAAATTGTGCACTGTAAGAATTATAAGTCATTGTGATGAGTCTAGAAGTAATGTAACTTTCATAAAACAATAGAGAAATTACAGTCTATAAAAATGTGGGTTTGTGCATGGCTCAACATTGCTGTGATTGGTGCTTTGATGGGATGTGTTAGGAGGTCACATTTTTTTGGTCTGAGGTTTTACAGGATCTAATTCTGTATGATTTATTCCTTAACTTCTGTGAAATTAATGAAAATATTATTTGTCTGGGAAATGAGTTTGTGTGCATTTGTAATAGGATTTGCTTTGCCTGCAGCTGCAGCTGAGCCTGTAGTAAAAATATGCCACACTGAAAAATAGGAGTGGGGTTCCTGCTGCTGTTATGTTTCTTTCTTTTTGCTTTGTTGTTCATCATTTTGAAGGGATGGGAATCCTGTTTATTATGATGCAGGCAAAATAATACTGAGCCTATAATTGCAAAAAGACCTAAATTACTCTCAATTTCAATATTAAAGCTATCCCAGCCATATGAGTTTATTGAAAACTCTTAATTACACTGGATAAAACAATCTATTATCAAGTCACCTGAAAATCAGTTTTAGGTGTTCAAATAAAGTCAGGATCTTACTCCAGAGGACAGTTATCCTATGATAACTGGCTGTCAGAGTAAGGGTTGAGTAATGCTTCCTGCAATTTACTTTGCTTCAATATTCAAGATTAATGAATGTTCCATATTCATTCTATTGATAATATTTACTCATGTACCCTCTCTGTGTAAGAAAATAAGTAAGAACATGGAATTACAATGGTCAAGACATACTTAACAATTAATGTGTCATATTTTAATTAGTCAATAATAAAAATACATTTTTTCTATACTCCTACATTATAAGCCTGGAAAATAATCATAAGCCCCTGCTTTCTGAATTTTGCTGGGACTTAATATTTAGATTAGCAGGTTTATTTTTTGGGCTTGATTCTATTCTGATTTCATCTACTTAATTAAGTCTTGGTATGTAACTCCAAGTACGTTTGTATCCCTCATTCTTGTTATCACTTCTCAATGTATTCTTTATGTAACTTTATGTAACATTTGCAGATCCTTCTCTTTTACAGAATGAGCTTCATATTATTAAAAATATGTGACTCCAAATACTACATTGGCTCTTTAGTCCTTCAAGGACTTTAGTTAATTCGGTTATGGTGGAATGGAAACTGCCTTTCTCAGAAAGCTATTTTACAATATGTTGGAAGAGTACTTATTGCAGCCTAATATTTCAAGTAGATAAGCATATTAAATAGACAAACGCCTCCTTTCAAAGTCCATTAGGGAAATGCTTATCTATATGTACTAATCTTATTTAAAATCAAAATAGATAGATACATTTAAAATAATTATTTTATGTTATTTGGTGTTTTGCCCTGGGACTGGAGTTATGGATGGTGTGAGTTACCATGTGGTTACTGGTTACTTCTGTAATAACCAACAGTATTAAACTTTGAGCCATATTTCTCATCCAAATTTTACCATTTTAAATAAAGTTCACCCAGAGATATTCTTCCACTCAGAATTGAAACATTCATTAGTCAGTATTAGAAAACTAGGGCTAAGATGAAACAAGTATTTAAGTAATTACACAGGATAATAATTTACAAGAAAGAGAAGGCCCAAGAATGGGCTGTGCAAATGTGATGGAGAACCAGATTAGATTCACTCACATCAGGCACACAAGTATCTTATGAAGGAAGATTTTACCTAAGAGAACAGATAAGAATGATTATATCATGATTGACAAAAAATAGCAAAAAGACCAGGACTAGCATGGAAATACCCAAGGAAAGGGACGTAAATACAAAGAAGTTAGTTCACTTTTGTAATAAAAGATGGAAGATACAACAATTATATCTTTGACCTCCTTTTTCCTCTTTTCTTTATCTTATTCTGTACATTAGTTTAAGAAAACATAGAGGAAGCTGTATGTGAGACCCATTTTTTAGTTGAGGGAAAGGAAGGACCATTGATTGTAAATTCTTATTTGTTTTAGATTTGTTGTTGGCAGTGACATTGTGAATATATTTGCCCTGCTTTTTCTTTTGGGTTTTGCCAAAGTAGAATTATCTATTGTCTATGCCTTTATAATAGTAGTTAACTTCCTTGGGTTGGAGTTTTCCATCTAGAACTTTCAGTAGGGCTAGATTTGTGGATATGTATTGTGAAAATCTGCCTTTGTCATTGAATATCTTGTTTTCTCTGTCTACAGTGATTGAGAGTTTTGCTGGGTATAGTAGCCTGGGCTGGAATCTGTGGGCTCCTAGTATTTGTAGAATGTTATCCAGGACCTTCTGGTCTTGAGAGTTTCCATGGAGAAATCAGGTGTAATTTTTATATATTTATTTATTTTTCTTATTTTACATATCGATCCCAGTTCCCTCTCCTTCCTTCTTTCCCTCTCTCTCAATAGGCCTGACCACCCTAACATCCCATCCAGCCCACGCCACAGGCAGGGTGGTGCCTTCCTGGAGGGATCAACAAAATCTTTCAAGTCATTTGGAATAGGTACTAGGCCTTCCCTTCTGCCACTAGGTTAAGAAAGTATTCCTCCATGGGCAATGTGCTCCCAAAATCCTTTTGTGTACCAGGGATACATCCTGGTTTCAATGTCAGAGGTCCCTTACACTACCCAGGCCTTCTAACTGACACACATGTTCAGAGGTCTGAGTTGGTCCAATGCTGGTTTCCCAGCTATCAGTCTAGGGGTTCATTAGCTCCCCCTTGTTCAAGTTAGCTGTCTCTGTGGGTTTGTGTTGCCTGGTCTTGTCCTCCTCTCTACATCTGGATTCCAGTTCTGCTCAGTGTTTAGCTGTGGGTATCTGCTTCTGTTTCCATCAGCTACTAGATGAGGGCCTTATGTGTCTCACCTGTTAAAGGCTAGGCTCATAGTCAGGTATAATTTTGATAGGTCTGTCTTTATATGTTAACTGGCCTTTTTCCTTTGCTTCCCTTATTATTTTTTTTTAGTCTGTTTGTTAGGTGTTTTGATTATTATGTGGCGAGGGAACTTTTTGGGGGGAGTCCAGCCTAATGAGTTTATGGAATGCTTCTTGTAATTTCGTAGGCATGTCTTTCTTCAGATTTAGTTCTGTGTAATAGATATGAACTAAATCACAAATGCATGTAAGAAATCTTCAATCAAAAATTATCAAACTTGGGGAGTAATGATTATTTGAAGGTTTTAGCTGGCTTAGAATGAAGTTGAATAATTTCATTCAATTTTTTTGGCTATTTATTTTTGCAAATGCCTATGTGGAATTTCACAATTTACAGGGGAAGAGAAAAATTAAATAAGGCAAAATTTTATGTGAAGAAGCAAGTGCATGCTCACAGATCACTGAGGATACTTTTTGATCTCAAGAAGATAAAATGATGCCTATAGAAGTATATACATAATGTACAATGAATTCGTTTTATAATTAGTTTTCAACAAACAAAAAACTGTTCAAAATTAATAAAATCTTTCCTGCTATGTTGTTAATTAGGTCCAAAATATTCTTATAAATGATAGGAGGGTTCATTCTCTTTCCAAATGAAATATTTAAGGAAAGACAGAATGGGAACTCTTCCATTTCTTAGCTTTTCAGTAATATCTTCAAGCAGACATTGTAGTTGATACAAGCACAGCCTATTATAAGTGTCATAGACATTTTAATGAAAATTTCATCATTAATTTAAAGATCTCTCATGCATACATTATATATGTAACAGTAGAAGATAGAATGTATTGTCTATGTTGAGTAGAGAGGCTTCAGAATCTTTATGTCTGTATCAGTACAGATGAAGTTTCCTTTTCAATTCACTGACGAGAATATTCAAGTCTTTTTCAGGAATGTGTAAGAAATCATACTGACAAATGCAAGGTATAGAGTGTTTTAGTTCACACTGTCAGAATATTCATAATGAATTTGACAACAATGTAGGTAAAGTGGAAAAATTTTGGTGTGGTTGACATAATCAGTCAAATCAAAAAAAGAAAGCTCTTTCTCCAAAAGAATGCAATGTTGAAAAAGTCTCGTAAGATTTTAACATTTGACCTTCTTCAGTTTTTGATAATTCATTGTAATATTCAACATAATGGTATTATATTACCTGGGTACATACTTAATTTTCCATCCATTGTTTATATTTTACCTTATAAACCATATCCAACAGTAATCTGCTGACAACAGGCAAAGATAGAATTACAAAATCCCATATTTGAGTTTTTTTTTCATGATGTATGTTCCTATGAACAATGTTGAGGATTAAATATGTTAGCAGTAATAAATGCACAAAGTCAGTGCCAATCAATCTTGTTGTATTAATTATTAGAAAAATAGAACTATCTAACTAAATAAATTATGTTAAAGACCATATATACATACAATGACAATTTTGTGAAGTCTATGCTATTAATGTTTTAGAATATACAATAATGGTGATTATTCTAGATACCTAGACTTTATGAAATAACATGTATCAAGGTATTGCAAAGAGATAAAGAATACTGAATTTTAGGGCTGAAGAGATGGCTCAAAAGCTAAGGGCAATGGCTGCTCTAGCAGAGGACTGGTGCTTGATCTCCTGGATTCACATCAGGTGGCTCACATTTGTTTACTACTTAAGTTTCAGGATTCTAAGACATTCACCCACCCTGTGCAAGCATCTGCACACATGTGATACACATAAAGACAAACAAGAAAACAAAGCCATATAAATAGTATATTAGTTTTAAATGTACTAATTTGAAAATTTTATGACTTAGGTATGAGTCGGAGTAATGTTATAAGCCATAAAGATCACACTGTCGAAAATGATCATCTTCCTTCTTCAAAGTGTCAGTTTTCTTATATTTAAATAGAAGATATTGAACTAAATGCACTAGATGCCTTCTAATATATCCTTCTGTGTCTCTGATTTTCTTCTATGTGAGGACACAAAAGATGTGTTGTAAATCATATCAGGAAAATCATAGTATACCCTTAAACAAATGCATAAAATCACTTGTAAAATCATGCTCATTGGAGAAAAATCTACAAGCACTAATTTCCTAAAGCAGTATAATCTATTTTTTCTCATAGCCATCGGTAATTTTAGTCTCCATTCATCATCAGTGAAACTTCTTTCTGCAACAGACAAGAAAGAATAATGCTTAATGACAATATACACACTTGTCCTTATACTCACAGATAAGCATAGTTTTAATCCCTTATCAAGGAAAATATTCTTTGCAACAGATGAAGATGACTACATAAAACCACAAAGATCAAAATGAAGAGCTGAGAAGCCCAGTTCAGTGGATACATCAACCAAACACTTTACACCTAAGGCTCAAAGAACATTGTCGAAACTGGAACAGAAATATTGTAGGTGTTGCAGGGTCAGAGATACTGTGTCTCCTAATAACATTAGAAGCTACATATTTGATATCTCCCAATCATGGCTTCCCATACTAGAGGTGAACAGTGATGATAAAAGGATGACTGTTGGTGTCATCCCCAGTGGTGCACAAGTAAGAGCAGAGATTGCAAAGACTTGGTGAGGGAAGAAAGAGAGCCAAGCCAACATGGTCAGGAGACTCTTGTAGCCTGACAAACTAGCACCCAGTACTCTTCTTTATTTACACAGAATTTAGTACATAATGAAACATTCATGTTGTTCTATAACATAGATCATATCATTTTTGTTTTTTTTTTAATATATGTTTCATTTCCATTTGCTCATCTTTTAGTCTTCATTAACAAGCTATTATGGAACAGAGTTCCAAGTTTTGACTACATTGATAAACAGTTACATTTCATAACCACTTTTACTCATCAACCCATAACTCAATTTTTAAGAGTCCAGGTGAATATAGAAGACATTTCTCAGGCTGGTAGCTAGTGTGGGTACAAGGACACCAAAATAAAATCCTCAAACTAGTTTTAGCAGATGATACCCACCATGAGGCCTCAAATATAAAAAATTTTATTACTGTTAATGGAGTAAAGAAGGAAGATAAGAGAGTGAGACAGGTGACCTGATGGGAGATGTCATTCTGTAAATATGTTTCCTTTATCGGTTAACGAATAAATCATTGTTGGCCAATTGGAAGCAAGATAGGCGGGACTAGGAGACAAGGAGGATTCCAGAAGTAGTAAGGAGGATCCAAGATGGAGGATGGAGAGAGAAGAACACCAGCCCCTCACTCTGGTAAGATAAGACTCTGTGGAAGTACTTAGATTAATAGAAATAGGTTAATAATTAAGAAATAGCTAGGCAATAAGAAAAAAATAACTGGCCAACAGAATTATATCAAATACAGAGTCTCTGTGTGTTATTTGGGGCTGGCATGGCAGAGGGACCAGACCAGCAAGGAAAAACTTACTCCTAACAGGGACCATTGGTTATCTAATTTCAAAATATAAAATAATATATATGTATATGTATATATACATATATATATATATATTATGTGTACACAAATATGTAACAGTATATGGAACTAATTACTCTGCCATTCTTTTTCTTTTTCGGAATAAAAAAGTTTCTTACTTATTCTGTATTTTTCAAGAGTATACAGTTAAAATACTTTGCACTTTTATAGAGATAATGAATTTTAAATAAGTAGAATTATTAAAGGCTCCAACATATTTAAAATAATGTGAATATAGGAAATGAGTTGAGGATGATGACCCTGAATATATTCACATTCTCTCTTTCTGTCAACTATCTGAAAACACCATGATGACTCAGTTTATGAATCTTTTGTGACATAGAGTAATATAAAATATATGATTCATTTTCTCTATTTTTCTCTTGTGTTGGTATTTCATTTAATTGAAGTGGAAGAGTTGCTTTTCTCCAGAAAAATTGGGAACTTTCTACATAAAGATGAACATGCTCTATTTCATACTTGGTTTCAGGGTCTTTGTGCATTATCTCAGTTTCTCTCCAGCCTCTCATCTCATACATAACTCCTATATTCTTGAGAGAATTAAAAATAGACCCCATAAACAAAGAAACTTCTTAACTTTAGATCCTGGATCCCAGTATTCACACCTATTTGATTTAACCAATATTCTCTAGACAAGTTCCTACCTTATTGAACTGAGAGAAGCTCTACATCTGAAGTAGAAATTTTTGGCAAGTATATCAAGTACCATTACTGTCATATTGTATATGCTAGTAACCTTCAAGAAGCAGTTGTTTTATTTTATGTTTATATATTTTGATATTAAATTTATGCTTCTATTAGATAAAGAAATCATTTTGGTTGCATTAAGTTTTACACCATTAATGTGTAGCATTAATAATCAAAACCCAAAGACAGATATAGGGATACAAGCTTGAAGATCAAAAGAGCAAAGCAGCAAGCCAGTAGCTCTTACCACTACAAAGGCTGAAATGGAGATCCAGTCTTCTCTGTGACTAGAAACTGAACCCCCCATGAAACTCTTTACGTCTTCCTTATATACCCCTTTAGTGGTGGGATTCAAGATGTGAGCTCTGTTACTATTTTAGACTAATTCACTGTCATACAGCCCAGTGATCTTGAAATCACAAAGATCCATTTGCCTCTGTCTCTGAGCCTTTGCTAAGCTTCTGTGGCTGTGACTAGTATTGCATTCAGATCTCCAGGAAACTAAAATGATCCCAAGGCACTTAATATATTACTAAAGACAAACATGGTATTTACTCACTTATAAGTGGATATTGGACATAAATCAATGGATGACAAGCCTACAATCCACAACCCCAGAGAATCTAGGAAGCAAGGAGAACCCTAAGAAATTCATACATGGACCGCTGAGAAAGGGAAATGAACACGAATTCCTAAGTAAATTGGGAGCATGGGAGAGAGGAGAAGGAGGAGAGAGACAAGGGAAGAAGGGAGGAGGTAGAAAACATGAAGGACAGAGGAAGGAGTACAGGAAGGAGACAGAGAAGGAGAACAAAGAAAGAGATATCTTAATAGAGGGAGCCATTGTGAAATTAACTAGAAACCTAGAACTAGAGAAATTCCCAGGAATCCACAAGTATTACCCCATCTAAGAATCTAAGTAATAGTGGAGAGGCTACCTTGAATGTTCTTCCTCTATAATAAGATTGATGAGCCCTAAATGTCATCATATAGCCTTCATCCAGTTGCTGATGGAAGCAGAGACAGAGATTCTCAGCTAAGTATTGGGTAAATTCCTGGAATCCAACTGTAGAGAGGGAGGATTGATGAGTAAAGGGCAGAGGAGGGCCTTGGCCTTACCCCAAATGATGTGACAGTCTTTGATGTTTCCTCCATGGGAGGCCTCACCTTGTCTGAGGAGTAAATACAGGGTGGGATGGGGAGATATTAGGGGAGTGGGAGGAATGGAGGCAGAGGAGACTGCATTTGGTATGTAAAATAAGATTGTTTTAGATGAGGGCTCCATGGATAAGTTAGTTGTTGATCTCACTATCTGGGAAGGGCATTTATGGTAGCCTTTCCATGGTTTCTCAAGTTGTTAGTTGGTGGCAGTCTTATAGGTTTCTAGAATTTTCTTTAGGTTCACTTTTCTCTTCAATATTGGTTCCCTCTTGTGGGAAGCCACAGCCCCAAGGTGGTGCCTGGCTGGATTCCAAGTAGTCCCAGCTTAGCTGTAAACAAGCCTCATTTGGAAGTGCTTGATGGATCTGGTGTGCTTCCAACTTCTGTGGCCTATCCGGGATCGCCAGGTGGCATGAGCTCATTGGGCAGTGAGCGCACATTTAAGGGCTTGCTGGGGCTGGGAGGAGCAGAAGCTGATGTACAAGGTTCGTGAATAAACTGCTTGAAGAAGAGTCATGGTCATGTTTCCCTGCTGGCCGAAGTAGACACAACACCCTCTTTTATGTCCTCTCTCTCTCTCTCTCTCTCTCTCTCTCTCTCTCTCTCTCTCTCTCCTGCCTTCTATTCCTACCCTGACTCAATCTTCCTAATTGCACTTGTTTTCCTCTCCTCCCCCTCTCTTTCTCATACTTCTCTCTCTATTCGCTGCCCCCCCCCACTTCTACTGTGCTCTGTGGGACTTGTCCACTCCCCCTTCTGTGAGGGACTTTATATGAATTTCTTAGAATACACCCATACCTAAGCACTGAGTCGAACTAGAATCCAGATGCAGATGAAGAGGGCAAGACCAGGTTGCAGAAACATATAGAGACAGCTGACCAGAACAAGGAGGATCTAATGGCCCCCATACTGATAGCTGGGAATCCAGCATGGGACTGATTCAGGCCCTCTCAATATGGTTCTCAGCCAGAAAGACTGAGCAGTCTAAGGTTACTCAGACAGTGGAACCATGATGTATTCCTGGTGCACAAAAGAACCTTGCGAACACATCCCCCATGGAGGGATACCTTCTTAACCTAGAGAAAGGAGAGAAGTCCTAGTCCCTACTTCAAATGACCTGACAGATCTACATGACCCCACCTGAATGGCATTGCCCTACATGTGGAATTGGGGTGGAGGGATTGGAGGGGAGGGTAGTCAGGGAGCATGTGAGTGAGCAAAGAGGGTAAAAGTGAGGGAGGGAGAAGGAACTGGGATCGACATGTAAAATAATAAATTAAATACAAAAAATAAGATTGTTTTCAATTTAAATACAATCAATAAATAGCAAACAACAAATAAATGTTTTTAAAAAGTGGTCATACAATAGGTTTGTTTTCCTCATTTGTAAGTTCCTGACAAGAAACTGTTATGATTTCATTAAACTGTTACAATTGTTTGGGTATTGATTTACTTATTTTTCAGTGTTGAAGATTTTTTAATTATTTTTTTTTAATTTTTAATACATGTTATTTTACATACCAATCCCAATGGATTCTTTTGAGATTTTTTTTTTTTTTTTTTTTTTTTGACTCATAATGTTCTCTGGGCCATTTTTTTGTAACCTTACACACTCTTGTTTATTTATTATGATCTAGATTCTGTGGTTTTTATGGAATTATTATTTGAGCAAATGTGTGCCTCTGTGTATGTATATGAATATTTATTTTGTTTTTTCCTCAGGGTCTTTTTTTTCTGTTCATTTGCCTATTCTGGCTGTCCATTTCATTTTTTTTTTTTTTTTTTTTTTTTTTTTTTTTGCTTATTTGCTTTGTTCCCTTCTTGCGAGAGAAGGAATGAAATGCTAAAGGTGATGAGTTGTGAAGGGTCTGAAAGGAGTTGTGGTAGGAGAAACTGTGATCCTAATATATAATATAAATTTTATCTTCTATTAATAAACAAACAATGATGGAGCCTACAGTGAGGAACATTACTGAGACTATCTGTAGTGTTGCCACATTCTTACAGCATAGAGAGTCCATTCAGTCATGAAACTGAACACAGCTAGTCCTTATGGTTAAAGATTTGGTATTTGAAATGTGGCAAAATATATGCATGTTTTTGACAAATTTCTGTAAGAGTACACTTAAGACCCTAGGGATTTGGGAATGTATAAAGTGATCTTAATTATGGTAAAGAAAATAAATAAACCTTTTGTTTTCTAATGAAGACGTGAAAAAATTTGCAAGACATTTGCAAGACAATTATGGAACTGCTCTTCTGTCTGTTGTGCTTTTCCAAAAACGACAGATTAATAAAGAGAAGTATATCTATTACAATTTGAAAGGCTAAGGGCTGCACCTGACATAGCTGTCACACTCAGACACTAGAATTATTTATTTAACAGCATGTATGCATTAACAGATTATATTATTAATAATCTGTTTAAATGTGATACCCCCTGAAAGGGGGTTGCTACAGGAAGAACTGTAGCAACACAGGTAATTCAGATGTTATAGTGAGACCTCTATGATGTATAATTCTAATATCACAGAAATATTTAGAAGGTTCTGAAATACAAGTTAAGCAAGCTGTAACAGAATGGACTAAAATGAAATAAACAGGCTTAGATTTGTGTTCCAAATTTATTTACTTATGGACGAGATTTAATCATTATACCCTATCCGTTGAAAACTGGTTTTGCCATTTTAAAGTAGAAATAATAATGAATTTTTTATGATGCAATAATATCCTAAAGTAGAAATTAGCAATGTCTGTCAAATAATTCTGTAACCTATTATAATACCACAGCATTTTTTTATTACAAGGATAACATTGTTAAACTTGTGTGTAAAATTATTTCTTTCTCTGTGGCTCAGCAAAGTCTATAAAAAACAGGAGACTCAGATGAGAATAGAACTAGCAACAATGGTATAATCGTATGATCATATATATTATAGTGGAATAATAAGGATTGGGAAAAACAGGCTGAATAGATGTTTATTCAGGGAGAAATAACTTATAACAGAGACAGATGAATGCCAGCAGGTTACAGGCCCAAGGATTCCTCCGGATGCTCTCTGTCTTTATCCAGCAAGCAAAGAGAGAGTTCAAGCCCCTTTCCCAGACCTAGTTCCCCCAGGTAATATCTGCCCTCTCCACATCCCCAATGGGCATGGTCAGTGCCACAGGTATGAACAAAGTGAACATCTCACTACAATATATAATTTCATTTAACAAAGATATTATGTCATAGGCCAATATTCTTTGTTGCTCTACCTGTGTGTAAACATAATGAAACTTAGAATTCACCATGAAATTATGTAGTATATTTGGAATTTGAAAGGTTGCAAATTACATGTATGTTTTTGTCATGTTGATTTGTATTCAGAGAAATCATCTACTAATGTAAGTTCATCATTAATAATCTAGAAATAGATTTAACATTCATGACCCTGGACTCATTACTTTTCATTTGTGAAACACAGCATTGTCAATAGTCTTATTCTCAGCAGAGTTGGGAAGCTAGTTTACGAGCAAAGATGCTTCCCTGGGGACTACATAAACCCAGGCATTTTTGTCTGTGTATTTTTTTAGCCTAAATTAAATGTATTAGATTATGTATGCTTGCACTTCATTATGAGGCCATAAAAACAATATACTCCTTAAATGTTGAAATGATGAGGAACCTAAATTACATTTGTACTGTGATGAAGAAAACCACAAAAACAGAGAGTGAAATTAAACCTCTTAAGGAAACAAAGATATTACAGCCACAACACAACTTTCTCTGAATGAAGCACTAAGAATCTGTATATATAGGAGTAATTGTAAATAAGAATATTTAATATAAAATAGATAGAGTGAAATATATTTGTATTAAATGTAATTAATAAAATAATTTTCATAAAGCCTCAATATCTTCTAATTCTTTAAAAGAGTTTATTCTATTATTTCAAATCCCAACTAACAATCTGTCCATCCATCATTTCTCTTCGATAGTCTTTTATTGTTTATAATATATATTTACATATATATGTTTGTGTGGGGACAGTGTATGTATACTAAATGTGTGTATGTATGTATATATATGCATACATAGAATTTTTAAAAATTGAAGATTAAATTTAAGAAAAGAAATCTGAGCTCTATGGTATATAAAACAGTTTATATAAATGAATTATGATTTTTTTGATTAAGAACAATCATTTAATTTTGATTCAGCGAGATGACATCTGTTATACTGATGAAGCTTGGTTATGTTTCTCATCAACTCGGTTTATCATATTTAATTCGTCTACATGCATGGAAACTAATATAGTTTCTGATTCCTTGGTTTGGTTCCAAGAGTTTCATAACAATAATGTCAGCTTCTTTTATTCTTTTATGTTGCTTTAAACAATATACCATAGTTTTTATTTGCTGTTCCAACGCTAACATAATTATAAGAAGTTAAGAGTTTTACTATGTTTCTGAGCCTTATTAATTTTTTTGGAATTTTCATTACCCCTCGATCACTTGTTCATTGAAAAAAATATCTCAAGGGACTAACTTTCTCCAGACATAATTTTGTCAGTTGAAGTAAAATATTGAATTGTGTTTTTCAGTTTTATGAAACAAACACTATGAATTGAATTATATTTCAAGTATTTAGAAAACTTCCTACTATTATGATAATTAAATTTATTAATACTTGGAAATTAACAAATACAAGACACAGAATCATATAATGTATGACAATGTGTAATTTCTATAAATATCTAAAATTATATAAGATTGAAAAAAATTAAACTTAATTGATAATGAAAAGTCTATGTCTAAATAGCAATTTAGCAAAACAAAGTATGACTTATTTCCTTTTAACGTTTTAAGTTCAATAGTTCATAGTTATATGCAAGAGCAAATATTATTTTCTAATATTCTGCATTTTCTCAATCACTGGAATTTAACTTATAGAGATTTTCAGAAAATTAGAAAATTTCTTAGACCAAATGTTAAGAAAATAAACTTCATGGCCAGATGGATTCAGTGCAGAATTCTACCAGACATTCAAGGAAGAACTAATACCACTACTCCTCAAACTGTTCCACAAGATAGAAACAGAAGGTTTATTGCCAAACTCTTTTTATGAGGTCACAATAACTTTGGTACCCAAACCTCACAAAGACACAACTAAGAAAGAAAACTACAGACCAATATCCCTGATGAACATCGATGCAAAAATACTCAATAAAATAATGACAAACCGAATTCAAAAATACATCAGAGAAATCATCCACCATGATCAAGTAGGCTTCATACCTGGATTGCAGGGATGGTTTAACATACGAAAATCTATCAACGTGATCCACCATATAAACAAACTGAAAAAGCAAAACCATATGATTATCTCCCTAGATGCGGAAAAAGCCTTCGATAAAATTCAACACCCTTTCATGATAAAGGTATTAGAGAGATCAGGGATAACAGGAACATACCTAAACATAATAAGAGCAATATACAGCAAACCAACTGCCAACATCAAACTGAATGGAGAGAAACTTAAGCCAATTCCTCTAAAATCAGGAATAAGACAAGGCTGTCCTCTCTCTCCATGTCTCTTCAATATCGTACTAGAAGTTCTAGCTAATGCTATAAGACAACAAAAGGAGATCAAGGGCATCCAAATTGGAAAGGAAGAAGTCAAACTGTCTCTATTTGCAGATGATATGATAGTTTACATAAGCGACCCAATAAACTCTACCAGGGAACTCCTACAGCTGAAAAACACCTCCAGCAAACTTGCAGGATACAAGATAAACTCAAAAAAATCAGTAGCCCTATTTTTTTCAGACGACAAAGAGGCAGAGAAAGAAATCAGAGAAACGTCACCCTTTACAATAGCCACAAGCAACATAATGTATCTTGGTGTAACGCTTACCAAACAAGTAAAAGATCTATATAATAAGAACTTTGTGACTCTAAAGAAAGAAATTAAAGAAGATACCAGAAAATGGAAAGATCTCCCATGCTCTTGGATAGGTAGGATAAACATAGTAAAAATGGCAATCTTACCAAAAGCAATCTACAGATTCAATGCAATCCCCATTAAAATCCCACCACAATTCTTCACCGACCTTGAAAGGATAATAATCAACTTTATATGGAAAAACAAAAGACCCAGGATAGCCAAAACAACCCTATACAATAAAAGAACCTCAGGAGGCATCACCATTCCTGACTTTAAGCTCTACTACAGAGCTATAGTTCTGAAAACAGCCTGGTATTGGCATAAAAATAGACAGGTAGACCAATGGAATCGAATTGAAAATCCTGATATTAATCCACGCACCTATGAACACCTGATTTTCGACAAAACAGCTAAAATTATACAATGGGGCAAAGACAGCAACTTCAACAAATGGTGCTGGCACAATTGGATGAGGGTGTGTAGAAGACTGCAGATAGACCCATGTCTGTCGCCATGCACAAATCTCAAGTCCAAATGGATCAAAGACCTCAACATCAATCCAGCCACATTGAACCTCTTAGAAGAGAAAGTAGGAGGTACCCTTGAACAAATTGGTAAAGGAGACTACTTCTTGAACATAACTCCAGGGGCACAGACACTGAAAGAAACAATTAATAAATGGGACCTCTTCAAACTTAGAAGCTTCTGTAAGGAAAAGGACACAGTTGACAAGACCAAACGGCAGCCCACTGACTGGGAAAAGATTTTCACTAATCCTATATCCGACAAAGGGCTGATCTCCAAAATACACAAAGAACTCAAAAAACTAGTCAACAAAACACCAAATAACCCTATTAAAAATGGGGTACAGAACTGAAGAAAGAATTCTCAATGGAGGAAATCAAAAAGGCTGAAAGACACTTAAGAAAATGCTCCACATCCTTAGCTATCAGGGAAATGCAAATCAAAACAACTTTGAGATACCATCTTACCCTTGCCAGAATGGCTAAAATTAGAAACACCAGTGATGACTTATGTTGGAGAGGATGTGGAGAAAGTGGAACACTCCTCCACTGCTGGTGGGAGTGCAAACTCATACAGCCATTTTAGAGATCAGTATGGCGGTTCCTCAGGAAAATGGGAATTAGTTTACCACAGGACCTGGCAATCCCCCTCTTAGGCATATACCCAAAGGATTCACATCAATGCAACAAAGCCATCTGTTCATCTATGTTCATAGCAGCCCTATTTGTAATAGCAAGAACCTGGAAGCAACCTAGATGCCCCTCAATTGAAGAATGGTTAATGAAGATGTGGCACATCTACACAATGGAATATTAATTTGCAGAAAAAAATAATGGTATCTTGAAATTCGCAGGCAAGTGGATGCCACTTGAAGAAACCATCCTGAATGAGGTAACCCAGTCACAAAAAGAGAAACACAGTATGTACTCACTCATATATGGATTTTAGAACTAGATCAAATGATCACCAGCCTATAATTCACATCACCAGAGGAACTAGGATACAAGTTGTATTCTAAGAGATTCATATAAAGTCCCTCACAGAACTGGGAAGGGACAAGTCTCCCAGACCTCAGGTAAAGTGGGGGAGGACAGCTAATGGAGAGAGAAGTAGGAGAAAATGAGAGGGAGGAGAGGAAGGCATGTGTGACCAGGAGGATTGAGCCTGGTTAGGAATGGAAAATAGGAAAGAGGGAGAGAGAGAGAGAGAGAGAGAGAGAGAGAGAGAGAGACAGAGACAGAGACAGAGAGAGAGAACATAAAAGAGGGAGCCAATATTGGTTTGAAGATAAAGTTGAACACAAAGAAAAGTCGAGGGAACTACAAGACTGCTCCCAACTAACAATCTCAGCTCCCGTGGAAAGGCTATCATAAATGCCCTTCCCAAAGAGTGAGATCAACAACTAACTTCTCCATGGAGTCCTCAACTAATGCCTGTTGAAAACAGGAGCAAAGACCCATGCATAAACACTGAGTCGAACTAGAACCCAGAAGCAGATGGAGAGGACAAGACCATGCGGTTGAAGTACATAGAGACAGCTTACCTGAACAAGGAGGAGCTAAGGGCCACTAGACTGATAGCTGGGAAGCCAACAGGGGACTGACTCGGACCCCCCTGAATATGGGTCTCAGCCAGAAGGTCTGAGCAGTCTAAGAGACCTCAGAAGGTGGAGCCAGGATGTATCCCTGGTGCACAAAAGGACTTTGCAAACATATCCCCCATGGAGGGTAACTGCCTTATTCTAGAGATAGGAGAGAGGCCCTAGTCCCTACTTCATAGGACCTGTCAGATCTACATGACCCCAACTGAATGGCATTCCCCTACATATGGTATTATGGTGGGGGTTTGGGAGGGGAGGTTGTTTAGAGTGCATGGGAGAGGGCAGAGAGGGCAAAAGGGAGGGAAGGAGGGAGGGAGGGCTGGAGGGGCGGGAGGGAGGGAGGGAGGGAGAGGGAACTGGGATCGACATGTAAAATAATAAATTAAAAAAAAAAACGCTTTGACTTCAAAATTTAAGTTGAAGAACAAGTTACTGGGGAAAAGTATTTGTATTTTTGTTTCCTCAGAAAATGAAAAGATGTGGATTCCTTCCAGACTAATGTGGTTTGATCACGCCAGACCGTCTGAAACAGAGTACAGGCTGATCCTACATTCCAAACGGCTGGACAAGGCCGCCCTGCAGACTGCAGCTAGGATATCTGAATCTTCTTCGAATCCCCCAAGACAGTGCCCCTTACCAGCAGGAAGTAGTTTAGAAGGAGCGACGCCCAAATTCCCAAATGTTGTGTATAAATGTTTGTTTTCATTTAATTGGACTCTGTTATATAAAATTAAATAAAAATAAATAAATAAATAAATAAAAAGAAAATAAACTTCACAAGACTCTTCAGAGACTCATCTATGTGAAGAATAGAGAAAGTTCAAACTTCTTAAAGTAGGGGTCTGGGTTTGTCAAGAAAGGTATGACAAATGATGGTACTGAACACATATGCTATAGAATTCAATTATAGCCATGTGGATGAACTACGTAAAGCCTCTGCAAAGATATGAGCAGAAAAAATCCAATCAATTTTTGGGATGCAGTTTATCTGTAGCTCAGTGATTATTGTATGTGCATGGATAATTTGAAGGACAGGGTCGATATGAGCTGAGGCATTTAGACAAGACCCAGTATGGGATTGAACTATGTTGCCATCAAGGAAGTAAATGAACTGATTATGTTTATTTTGCTTTAAAGGTTGTTCTGATGTAGGCTGCTTATGGAATGCTTGTGGTGAGAGATATAAAGAGATGAGTCCAAGGCTACTGCATTGACTGCAAACCAAAAAGATTAGCCTGTGCAATGAGGTCTACCATTTAACAGGTCGAGAGTGTCTTGCCCTTCTGTTATTACCACATCTTCTGGACTCATCCATGCATCTATCAACCTTCCTGAGCTTTGTAACAGACCCCAACTGCTTCAACATAAAATGTTCCACCTTTCTACTGGGAGTCATTTCTCTACATAGAAGCATAAGCGACCTTTTTGAAAACAAAGTATTTTTAAACCAGAGAATGAAATTCAATGTTCTTGATTTGAATTTTGAAAGCCTACCTGATCAGACTCTCAGAGTCTCTCTGACCTCTTTTGTATCCAGACTTGTTAGGCTTCACATTTTGTCCTTTAAACATAACAAATAATTCCTGTGCAAGGGTATTTATTCTTCTATTATCTATACTATTAGATAAACTTTATTTTAAATATCTATAAATATTCTCACACACTTTGTAGAGATTAATTCTTGAACATCTATAGATAAAATTCATTTGGAAATTCTCTATCTCATTTGCTAACTTCATTCTCCTTATTTAGTTGACTGTGAGCTTTGTTTAATATCTTCTGTGTATCTAAGAATATATGAAGACAGAATACGTTTTGAGGACTGAATGTTAGGTATAGCCTAAGTGCCTGCATTAGTACCTGGCTTAGAGTGAGCAGTAAAGGCATAATGACATTGCAAATAAAGTTAAAATGAGTGCAAAATGGGTGAATACAATTTGCATTTTCTATGGTTCTGGTTTTTGAAGTGTAAATGAGTTAAGTAATATTGTCATAAGTGCATAAACTTAGAGCTCTCATAACATTGCTAGCACCAAGGATTGGAGGATAAAGATTCAATTACTGATATTTTTAATAACTTGACAGAAACAACTGAGTTTTGCTGACATTCTGAAATAATTTATGGTGTTCAAATAAGAGTAAGATAAATCTAAAGCATATAGCTTTTAGTATATTTATCTATTTTCTGTATAGAAATATGTGCTTGGGGCATGTTTTTAGTTTCTAGAAATGAATGTGGAAAGTAAAAATCCTCCAGAACATTTCCCATGGAGAAGATTTAATGAACATTTTGAGAAGCAAAGCTAAAACTAGCAAGATTCATTAAGTATAAACAATATTTAAAATAAGATTTAAATCATTCACTGAGAATGGCACATTAAAACCTATTGAAAATTATGGTATAGCTTGTCAGGGAGTGCACAGAAGTTCTGGCACTTATAGACTTATTAACTATGTACAAAAAATAGAGCCTTGTCTATTTAATCACTTGTTCAAAGCTAAAGAAAGTCTGAAATATTAAGTTGTCATATATATATATATATATGTATATATATATATATAATTTATTAAATAGCTTTATGAAAGTATGAGATGTGATTTCTGTTTAAAATATGTTAATTAAGTATGTGTATTCTAAACTGTACAAATCATCTAGATGAAATTAAAAATGTTTGGAGGGACCACTGGGATATTTCAGGAATGACTCTTAAACTATTAATATGTGAAATAACTTCAGATGTTAATTTAGCATCAGTAATATAGAGAATAGAGAACCCTTGATGTGATCTTCTGTAAGAAGGTAATTGTGGCTCATTGGCACCATCACAGTGCTTTGTAATATTTGTACCTTATTAATTTCATGGATTTAATTTCGTGGATTTTAATTAAGTAAAACAACTTACGAAATAAAACCTGATTTACTTTTATTTTATATTTTAGATTTAAAAGACTCAATGTAACAGCAAACAGAACATGTGATAAACATCTTGTTAGTAACTTACTATAGGTGAAAGGATAAATGAGTGAAGACAGGACTCAAATTGTACCTATTTAGGATATAAGCAACTGAATTTAGCTTGTATATACCTGGTGTGTTTCACACTCACAATGTTGGTTAATTCCAGGGAACTAGAAAGAATTTCATAATAAATCCTATTGTTAAAAGAGGTAGTGTCAGACAGTGGTGCAACTTACCTATATTCAAATTATTCCGGCCAATTATTTGAATATTGTCCTGGGATTTACAATGCCTGTGGAAGTTTCATCTGTCCTATGTTAAATAGTACCATTTCATAGCTAAGCATAATAGAACAGGACTATAATAATTATACTTGAGAAGCAGAAATAGGGAGATCAAGAGTTCAAAGCAGGACATGACTATGATCATATAACAATGCAAGGAGTCAGAGATATGTGAAATCTTATAATAAGAAACACAGAAAGAAAGAAAGAAAGAAAGAAAGAAAGAAAGAAAGAAAGAAAGGAAAGGAAGGAAGAAAGAAAGGAAGGAAGGAAGGAAGGAAGGAAGGAAGTTAGGAAGGAAGAAGAAAGATGGAAAGATGTCAGGGACAGAGGGAGGGACAGAGGGAGGGAAGAAGGGAGGCAGACAAGTAAGCTCTCTCTCTCTTTTCTCTCTTCTCTCTCCCTCCTTTCCTATTTTGAAGTGAAATGATTGAGATATGTTCTTTGGGGAAGTGGTTCTAATTTCTTTCCAGAGGAAATGAGAGATTATAGATTCATCCTGGGTTAAAAAAAATAATAATCATGTTTCCCCCCTTACAAATTTCTGATGGGACTGGATGGTCCAGATAAACCAGCCTCTCAAAATACCTCTGTTGCAGTTTCCTCTGAGTCTACATTCAGAACAGCTTCAAGTCTTCTGAGGAGATGATGCAGCTTCAGAGAATAGTCAAGTCAAAACTTTACTGTAATTGTAAATTTTCTCAGGGTCCCTCAAAGATTACCAATGCCCACCAATCAATAGGAAGTAGTCTAGAAAACAACAACCAAAGTCCCAAAATAGTCACTATACATGTTTGTTTTCATTTAAGGAGAATTGGTTACAAATTGTTACTGGTTTTAGTTAATCTCTTCCTTAAAGAAGATAAGGGGATGTTATATGGAAATGAGGTGACAAAAGAATAGATTACTAAGTCTACTTCAATCCAAAATAACAACTATTAATCTCAAATTATTTTACATTGTTATTGATTTTAGATTATTAATAAAAATTTAGTTATTTTTGTTATATTATATATGTATATATTTTTACTCTTGTTAAAGGTATTGCATTTATACAGCTCAATTAAAATGTAACGTAGAATTAAGAAATACAAGTCAAAAAATACAGTTATTCTTCTATAATAGTCAAACTGGTTAGGTTTTTTATATATACAAAGATATATTTCAGACATATAGGTATTTTTTTAACATTTCAAAAAACCTAAAGAATATGGCATTCACAATGATTTAATAACTTAAACTTTCATGACAGTAATACATGTCTGTTCCTGGCAGCACCAATATACTCCAGAAAAGATGCTGGGAATCAAATAAACTCCACATGAAAAATGCTAGCCATGTGAGAAAGAAAAAACAAATCAAAACAAAAACAAAAATAAACAAACACAAACTAAAACAAGCAAACCAAAATTTAAAATCAAACTGTTTCTGCTTCAGTTGCTGACAGTTACAGTCCAAATTGGACCAGCAGATCTTAAGAAAGGTGATTGCTGAACTTTGCCAAGAAAAGGTATAACAGTCTTCAAAAACTCCTGCTTCTCTGAAATGTCTGTCAGGCTAAACCTGTGGCCTAAGATGAGCGCCCCAAAGTTATAGAATAACCTTGGGTAACTGTCCAAGCAGCCAACTTTTTATGTTATTTCTCACATTTTATTGAGGTCATTTGCCTGTATTTCCTGCTTCCTTGTCAGATTTTTGATGAAATTAAAAACTAGGTAATTATAGCTATATTTTCTTAGTCATAATAAAAAATGAATTAGTTATAAATCTTTAAACTTGCTAAGATAGAATGAATACTTTCTCTAATTTTGTCAAGTACTAGTAAACTAGTTATTGTAACTGTAATTCTTACTTGATAGCTGTTTTGCCATATATAATTTTGCTATGAAAGTTAAAACCACCCTTTTTGAGTAGATAGAAAGGGGGTGATGTGGGATAATCCTTCTGTGAACTGTGATTACTTTTTTCTCATTAGTTGATAATAAAGCCAATTTGACCCATAAATATAAAAGAAAAAGTTTGCCCTCTTTAACTACCCATATTCTTTCTACAAAAGAAAAATGTTTCTCAAAGAAGAATTGAAGTAAATTTAGAAAGCAATTTCAAAATACATAAATGTGTTTATATATAACTTACGATATAGTAAAGTCACTTAAGATCAAAATAGCAAAGTAGCCATGCTAGTTGGCCATAGAATTCAGGCAGTGTGGCACAATCTTTTAATCCCAGGACTCAGTAGACAAAATCAGATGGATCTCTCAGTTCAAAGCCACCCAGGCTACAGGAGATTGAATCAGTCTAAAAGAGATACAGCTCACAACTTTAATACCAAGACTCATGCCTTTGAAACAGGAACAGGTTCTCAAAGCTGGGATTCATTTTCCAGCCACATTGAGGGCAATGAATTGGCCAGTTAAACATAGGAGGGGCATTAAGTCTGAAGCTTGGAGAGAGCTCCTGGAGAAAGGATCAGCTCTTTCCATCTGAAGTAGAGGTAAGAGCTAGGGTCTTAGCTGTTTTGCTTTTCTGATCTTCATCTTGAATCCTGAACACCAATATCTGTCTCAAGGTCTTTTATTTTTCTTGTTACACAAATAATGCTGCTGAAACAATATTTTTAAGATGACTCAAGCTTTCTATCTCTTCACTATCTCAATTCATCCTTTACCTTTTCACAATCGCATTGCAGAAAAGTGAAATATCATCTTAAGATTTCACATAATGTCAAGTTTATATTATTTGATGTTAATCTCAAGAACTGTCACTCAAAATTACCAAAATTATTTTATTCTCATCATTAACCTTCAGGATCCTTAAAAATACATTTTATTTATTTTGCTATATTTATTCTTTTTGTGGGTCAATTACATTAATACACAACCCTGTAGTAAATATTACTCATACCACAATTCATTTTCTTTAAGCCACGATAGACTACATTTTCTTTAACAAGCATTGACAGCAACTTAAAATGTTTGATCTTCTGTGTCTCCTGACATTGGGTTCAGCCTGGATCACTTGGCATGTGTCTCATTTCAAAATGAGGGTAACATTTTACCTGCCATTTATTTGTGCCAAGTCCTAGCTAAACTATTTAATTCACATAATCCTGAAACAACGGTTGCTTCAGGCTTTGTTTGTTCTTGTTCTTGTAAATCACAGGACAGGACAGGTTTTAGGGCACTGTTTGAATCATTCCCTTAGGCTTCCCTTAACAAATGGGTGTCTCTCAGAAATGCTAGTGATGATGACTTCTTGATTTCAGTCGTTCTTTTTGAGAGCTGCTAAAGTGACCTGTGGCCTTTTGTGCAGGCAGTCCCAGGAAGATGGGAAATAGTAATTATAGTGTAATAAAGAACAGGGGAACTCTATTTTAAATGGCAGAATTTGCATTTAAATGGAAATTTCAAAATGAAAACATGTAAAGGCTTGATAGGTACAATATTTAGAATATGGCTCATGCCAACAGTTAGAATCATATGTCAGAGGGGACTTTTTGGGTTTTCCTGCTTGAGCAAAGGGCAAAGGAGCTGTATGAAGTAAGATCCTAAAGGAAGAGGTAATATTATCTATGTGGCATATTTCATGAAGTAGAATCAGTAATCATATTTTGTTTTGTTTTTCAATAGTAGGAAATTAATTCCTTGGGGCACTCCAGTCATGTGACCCACATTTAGTAAAATGACTAATTGATTAACACTTAAGCTATGTAATGGTATTTCACAATTTGAACAGCTCAAAGCAATTCTCCTTTAATCTACTAATTGAAATAGTGTGTTTATTTCCTGGATAAGTTTTTAAGGCATACACAAGTTTAAATATATCTGACAATTAGGAAATGTTCTAGTGCTGACATGTGGATCTATCATGAAAGTGATTCCCTCATTTTAAATAATGTATAGCATGCAGACAACCTATAGCACTCAACAAAACCAATGAGTTTGCTGTAGTACAGCAAATAATTCAATGAAGAAATCATGTACAGAAAAGGGTAGTTAATTCATACACTCCTTTCCTTAATTTCATGTATTTCAGGATGATGTAACTAATATAATGTATTTTAAATTATACCAATATCTACCAAGATTATTAAAAATATGATGTTTTATTTCCAGAATAGTTGTTACTATTCGGTTACTTAAAAAATGGCTATAGATTAACTAATAAAAGTCAACAGAAAAACACATTCACTTTTTGTTTCAAATCATACCATTTGAGAATATTATTCTTTGGTGGTTAAACAAGTGCAACATGTCAGATATTATGCTTTAACTATTTGAATTAGGATAGCCACTGGTTTTTTTAAAGTGTGGAATTGTTTATAATCATGAAACTTTTTAAAGATGTTGCTCATTTTTGAAGTTATAGCACTAAATCTGTACAGTAAACACATATGGCTATTTCTCAGGATTTAGAGCTATTGCCTGTTCTTTTATATGTGATAATAAAATTGCAAGTATTAATGTTTAACTGGATTTACCTTTGCATTTATTTTTTCCATTTTCTGTAGCAAATAAAACATATATTCTCAAATGATTTATGGTCCACTTGTTTTTGTCATCTCAGAATTATTAGACAGAAAACAGTGGAATTCCTTTCTGTTTGATGCTGGTCTCTAAAGCTTATCTACTTGGGAATTTAAATTTTATGTGACTAGCCTGCCTGCAAGATCCTTGACACCCAAAGCAGGGCCTCTGTTAAAGAAAGAGGCCACAGCTGGAGGGTCCCAGTTTCCAGTGAGACCAGACTATCCTGAAAAACCTTCCCAAGTTTCAGCTCAACCTTTGTCCTCTTCCACCAGCTATTGGCTAGAGGTGAGTCTGGGCCCAATCAGGGCGGCCTCTCCCCTACAACCTCTCCCCTCCCCCAAACTCCCTGGGTTGGCCCCTGATCCTACTGCTCCTGGGTCCTGTCCCCATCCAGAGCACCCTTGGAACTCTGATACACCCACACCCATCCCCACCATGAGCCTGCCCCCCCTACCCTGTCCCCTACCCTGCCCATTGTCCAACCACTCTGGTTGAGCACTGGGACAGAGGGTAGAGCCAACAGTCCACCCTACTTCAGAGACTTCTCTGAGCAACTCTGAACAAAGGAGACCTGCCTATCCATGTAGGACCACCCGTAATTTCCACTTGCTTGGTCTCTGACCTCACCTCCAGTCCTCTGCTGGAGTCCCAGGCCCCTCCCAGAGATCCCCCTATCTCTGCAGCTCCACTCTGAGTTCCAGCCGGCAAAATCCCTGACCCCCAAAGCAGGGCCTCTGCTCTAAAGAAATAGGCTGGAGGGTCCCAGTTTCCAGTGAGATCCCACTATCCTGCAGAAACTTCCTAAGCTTCAGCTCAGCCTTCGTCCTCTTCTGCCAGCCATTGCCTAGAGCCATTGGATAGTGGCATCTTCTACTGGATCCTCAGCCCTGAACCCATCCCTGGGTCTCTGTCTGTGGAGAGACTTCCTATAGAACTTGAACCACACAGAGCTACAGATATTGAATCTCTGTCCCACATAAGCCCATCGGGGAAGTCCCATAGGGAGAGGGGGAGACCCCACCAATACCTACTGGAGGAAGCTATGGGAAGACTGCAATACAAGAAAACACCTAACAAAAGAAAGACATGTATGACACCACCAGAATCTAGGGAATCTACACCAACTAGAACGGAACACAACAACAAAGCAGAAGAAGCAAAAGGAAACAACTTAAAAATTAATTTCATAAAAATGATAGAGGACCTCAAAGAAGATGTGAGAAAATCCCTTAAACAAATCGAGGAAAAAACAAACAAAAAAGTGGAAGAAATGAACAAATTCCTTATGTTACCTGTCCAGGAAAGTACAGAAAGACAAGAAAAAACAATTAGTGAGAGAAACTGCCCAAGACATGAAAACTGAAATAGAGAAAATAACAGCAACACAAACCGAAGGAATGCTGGAAATACAAAAACTGGGAAAAAATTGGGAACTACAGATGCAAGCATAACCAATACAATTCAATAGATCGAAGAGAGAATCTCAGGCGCAGAAGATAAACTAGAAGAAATAGTTTCATCGACCAAAGAAAATCATAAATCCAAAAAATCCTTAACACAAACCATCCAGGAAAAGTGGGACACCATGAAAAGGCCAAACCTAAGAATAATAGGTATAGAGGAAGGTGAGGAAGCCCAGCTCAAAGGTGCTGAAAACATATTCAACAAAATCATCCAGGAAAACTTTACAAATCTGAAGAAGGACATGCCTATGAAAGTAAAAGAAGTATACCAAACCCCAAATAGGCTGGACCAAAGAAAAAAAGACTCCTCGACATATAATAATCAAAACACCTAGCATACAGAATAAAGAAAGATGTTCTAAAAGTATTAAGAAACATGGATGCCAGCCTAGGCTACTATATCCAGGACTGAGCAGTCTAAGGGACCTCAGACAGTGGAGCCAGGTTGTATCCATGGTGCACAAAAGGACTTTGCGAACATATCCCCCATGAGGGTTAACTGCCTTAATCTAGAGACAGGAGAGAAGCCCTAGTCCCTACTTCACAGGATCTGTCAGATCTACACGACCCCAACAAGATGGCATTCCCCTACATATGGAATTGGGGTGGGGGGATGGGAGGCGAGGGTGGTTAGAGTGCATGGGAGAGGGCAGAGAGGATGAAAGGGAGAAAAGGAGGGAGTAAGTGAGGGAGGGAGGGAGTGGGAACTGGGATCAACATGTAAAATAATAAATTAAATTAAAGAGAAATGCTTTGACTCTAAAATTTAAGTTCAAGGACAAGTTACTGGGGAAAAGGATTTCTAGTTTTGTTTCCACAGAAAATGAAAAGCTGTGGATTCCTTCCAGACTAATATGGTTTGTTCAAGCCAGACCACCTGAAACAGAACACCAGGTGATTCTACATTCAAAACAGTTGGACAAAGCAGCCTTACAGACTACAGCCAGGATTTCTGCATCTTCTTCAAATCCCCCATGTCAGTGCCCCAGGAGGAAGTAGTTTGGAAGCAATGTCGCCCAAATTCCCAAATATTGTCTATAAATGTTTGTTTTCTTTTAAATGGACTTTGTTATATAAAATAAATAAATAAATAATTTTTTATGTGACTATGACAGTGTCCACAGAAAAAGTGAGATTGGGGTACACATTGTTCAATGCAGGACTACCTTAGAGTTACCAATTTTCTCCAGGAGAATCAGAACTTCCCTTCCTAGTGCTTGAGCAACAGCTATCAAAGATTATTTTTATTTTTTTATTTTTAAATGAAGATACAGTCTCAAGAATTCAGAGGTAGGTGATGATCTTGAGCATATGATCATCCACCTACTAACCTGACTCCTAGATTTCATGTCTTTTATAAATCACCAAATTCACATTTAGTTCTTTAGCTTTCATGGTGATTGCGAAGAGCATTTGTTAATTCTTTTGCCATTTAAAAATTGTTCATTGACATTTTAAGTATACTCTGGATTTTCCTTTAGTTATTAAGCATGGAGTGATTTGTAAAATATCGAATCATTTAACTTAAATAGTAATGTTAGGTAGTAAGCATAAGACATGACAAAAACATAGTTTATAGCATGTGGAGAGCTCTCTTGCATAGAAGCTCTGAACATGAACTAATTTAGAGGTAGAAGTAATTAAAGATTCAATGAAATCACCAAACTAGACCTCTCTGGAGATAAAAAGGCAGTTTATTTGGGGACTCAACTGCTGGGTTGTCTTTCTGGTGCAAACACCGGGAGTGGTAGGAAAACCTGTGCCAGCTTTATGGGAACCTGTATGATAAGGAGATGTGTAGGGCAGAATAGATGTGCTTTAGTATATGGGTTTTGATATCTCCCTAGCCTGGACATTAGTATGAACTTTGATCTCTTCCTGCCATGGGCTTTAGTGTGCAGGCTTTGATCTCTTCTTAGCCTGGGCATTACTTCACAGATTTTGATTTCTTCCTAGCCTGGGCTTTAGTGCACAGGGCTTTAGTGCTCTTCCATGATGTATGTTTTAAATCAGGAACTACATGCTGTTGTATTCAATTGACTAGTGAGGCAATTAAGAGGAGTAATGGCTCTTGTGACAAATGGAAACCCACTTTACAGGATTTCTGAGGAATGCTGAGTTTAGGTTCATTTAATTTACCCTACAGATATCTGTCTATTTACATTGTGAGGGTACAGACTGAGCTGAGTCCTGGTTGTCATTTAGTACATTGTCAGTAGCACTGTCATTTTTGAATCCCACTTTGGAACTACAGTTAATCACCTAGGAGGCTTACTGAATATTTTATATGGAAAACACCAAAGGTCTGGAGTATGTCTCTCTCTCTCTCTCTCTCTCTCTCTCTCTCTCTCTCTCTCTCCACTCACTATCCCCCCTACTCCCAATATGCTTAGGAGATCTTGTTCCTTTCTCAGCATTGGATTGACTCAGAACCCCTGAACATGTGTCTGAGTTAGAAGGCCTGGGAAGTCTAAGGGACCACTGTCAGTGGAACCAGGTGCACAAAAGGACTTCGGGGAGCACGTTCCCCATGGAGGAATACTTTCTTAACTTTCAGGCAGGAGGGAAGGCCTAGTCCCCACTCCAAATGACTTGACAAATTTTGTTGATCCATTCTGGAAGGTATCACCCTCCTTGAGGAGTGTGGGGGGTATGGGATGGGAGGGTTCTCAGGGGGCATGAGAAGGAGAGGGGGAGAGATAGAGGGAGGGAAAGAGGGAAGAGAAGGAACTGGGAATGATATGTAAAATAAAAAAGAAAGAAAGAAAAATAAATCTACCCATTTCTGGCCTCTAATCTAATGAATAGGTATCTGTTCCTATTCTAACCAATAAAGCAAACTGTAGTTACAGGAAGGTCAATTTTTAAATAACTGAATTTGATCAGGCAATTATAAAGCTGTCTTTAACAAAGACAGATAAGATATTTTTTTTTCAATGAATAAGAGTTCTGTAGTAACCAACCAGGTAAACCTTTGCCACTTTTCCTGACATCAGAAAAGACTATATATGCAATTAAAGTACAAACAAAATAAAATTATTGCAAATAAAATAAATTGAAATTGATTAGGATGGCAAACTACTTAAAGTTATCGTATGAAGCTACTAAACACAAATAAATACATTATTCAGGTTTACTGAGTTTAAAGGAAAACTAAGTTCTAAATATAATCACAAAAATAAAATGGAGACTTTTAAATGATAAGTGAAAATAAGCTCCATTTTTTAAAGGAAAAATAACAAAAAGTGATAGGAAAACTGTACTAGAAATGATTAGGAGAATTTTTTTAAATAGCAAATACGTAATATTTGTTCAATATAAAAGGCAAATTATAATTATTAATCACAAAATTACAGCAAGCACAAAGTACAGGTGAGGCATAGGATTCTTGCATCAGTATTCTAATAAGTGTACACTAGGAATATCTCAAAAAGGGTTATACTAACAAAAGTGAGACTCAAAACTTCTGATACAGGAGTTAAATGTAAACTCTCAAATCAGGTTGACATAAAAAAAAAATGCACCAGAATCACCATAAAAATCAGTTTCCTGCTGGCCTGGACCCACAGCGACGCCAGCCCCAAATAACACACAGATACACTGTATTAAGTATAATGCTGTTGGGCAGTTACTAGTTTCTTATCGGCTAGCTCTGTCTTAATTACTCATGCATTTCTATTAATCTAAGTATTTCGATGTGGTCTCATCTTACCAGAGAGTGGGGGAGAGACCCCTGTTCTCTTAGGTCTCTACATGTTGATGCCTCCCTACTACTTCCTCAAATCCTCAATTTCTCCTAGTCCCACCTATCTTGCTTTCCTATTGGCCAAAAGTCCTTTATTCATTAACCAGTATGAGAAACATATTTACAGAATGACATCACCCATCAGGTTTTATTAACAAAAGTGAAACTCAAAACTTCTGATACAGAAGTTAAATGTAAACTCTCAAATCAGGTGACATAAAAAAAACATGCTCTAGAATTACCATAAAAATCAGTGGTGAAACAGATCACATAAAAAATAGGCAGACAAAGGAAAGCTTGTCATTTGCACATGGACAAATGGAAGAATGACAGCACTGGAATTTTTCCTAGAAATGTTCCAAGAAATAAGACAGTGAGGTGCATCTTTACTCTGCAGGAAGAAGAAGAAGAAGAAGAAGAAGAAGAAGAAGAAGAAGAAGAAGAAGAAGAAGAAGAAGAAGAAGAAGAAGGGAAGGAAGGAAAGAAAGAAAGAAAAACAAGCTGTTAGTCTACACTTGTCTCCCTGGGGAACATGCCTTTCAAAACAAGGTGATAATAAAGACTATTTGAGAAACACAGAATTTGAAAAAATTGGGAAGAATCTGTCAGCAGCCAGTATGTGCAGTAAGAAATAATGCAAGGAGCCCAACAAGTACAAGTAAAGCAATGCTAAGAAGAAATCTCATTTATCTAAATAAGGAAATACATAAAATACTGACTTTATTGCATATTTAAGAGATAATTTTATTTAAAGTAAATCTATTCTTTAAAGTGAAAATCATGAGAATTATTTTTTGTTATTTATTTTTATTTTGTTTTCTTCTTTTTTGTGTTTTTGTTATGTGGGACAATGTTGTTCCATGCTGAATATTGTATTGTTAATAACATTTTTATATTGGCCTATAATATTTTATTCTGTCTTCTCTAATATGGGGTTCATAATTATGATAAATTAAATTTTCATTGCTTGAGGTATTGTTACAATGGAAAAAGAGAAGAGTCACATTCCACCCTTAAAGTCTAAGTAACTCGTAGAACCAACCATCCATCGAAATAACACAAGGCTGGTTATGAATTTTAAGGACTGTCGAATAAGCACTGATTTAGTTATTCTTCCCAAGGGAGGCTGTTGTGGTAAAAACACGTGAGGACCCTTTTGTTTGTTTATTTTTTCTTTTTAACATGTAGTTTTTCATAAGAAAAAGATGTACCACTGTCCTCCTAAGTGCATACTTTTGTATTAGTCTGACTATTTAATAACAGAACAAGGATCGAGATTCTCTGTTCCTTGAATCATAAGAGAAAAGGAAAGTATAGTTTGATGTATAATTCATACACACACACACACACACACACACACACACACATGATTTGTTAAAAAAGACTACTGTTTCACTCCTTTTTCAAAATCATTTCAAGAATCATACTTCGGGGTATGTTGCTTATACTAGGAACCCCAGAGGCTACAGGTATCTGCAATAATGATTAGAGGAAAATAATAAGAGGACAAAAAGAATGAGCAAAGGATATGATCAGAAACATTAAGAAGAGCATGCACAAAATGTTCTTGCCTGAAAAAAACCACTGAGATAACTGCAGCAGGAACCAATTTGTAATTTTCACTTCTATTTTAAAGAAATAAATTGTGATCTCAAAGGAATCATTTCAAATATTTCAGAAAAATTAACAGCAAGATTGTTGGAGACTCAAAGGAAAAACATGTGTTTAGGGCAATGTTAGATAAAGATTTATTCAAAACTGAGACAATGCACAGTAGGGAGAATGGGAAATTCTGTTTTATTTTCAGTTAAAAAATATTTCTGTCTAATTATGGATAACAGTTATGGTAATATGGAACATGCCTGAAGAAAGAGATCAAAATTCATGAGGGATAAAATGTCTCATTTCCTCATGAGATTATTTGCAAAAATTATATTTCTTTGTCCTTCTATATCCGATCCCTGGGATCCATCCAATCCCAATGAGTTGAATCATATATTGAGTGACAGGTAAAGCAAATATTCTATATCTAGGATATTCTTATCCTAAAATCTGAGTTGTCATGTGGGAACATTTTAAACTGTAAAAGATCAAATAAATTAAAAAATGCAATACCTACTCCAAAGTGTTCAGAGTTACCTGCTGTTTAGGATCAGAATGAAGCTTACTGAAACTCTCATTACTAAAAAAGCAAATTTTGTTTTGGTTTTGATTGTGTGGATATGGCTTATTCCACTGTTGATGTTCATCACAGTATTAAAATGTTTTACACTCATTTTTTTTGATTTTTATTCCAACTTATCAGTGTGTTTACATTTAACATATAGTGAATATTTATTTCTACAAAAAAGTTTCAACACCACAATTACTATATTAATAAGAATTATTAGAATTTCTTTTAAGAAATTGACAACCACAAGCATGTTACATTATGTCTCTAAGACCACATGTCTTGTTCAAAGTGGAAATGTTACAGTTTGAATATAGTCCCCCTTCAGTTTGGTTCATGCACCTTGCCATGGATTCACCTCACCCCCTCTGTTTTCCAAGGATGAATAAGTTAGAAAATAAATTTACATATCTTTAGAGTACTATTCACTAGTCCCTGTATTTTCTTCTGATGAATTTTTAAAATAGAGATTTTTAGGTCATAAAGGTAACGAAATATATATGCATGTTTTGTTTCTGTGAAAGTGCGTGTATGTTTGTGTGTGTATGTGTGTGTTTGTGTTTGTGTTTGTGTGTGTGTGTGTGTGTGTGTGTGTGTGTGTGTGTGTGTGTGTGCGTGTTTGTATTCCTAAGCACATCGTGGACTTCAGGCATAAACATAGATTCCAGAAATCAAAATTGTATTGCACTTTAATATTCTCAGACACCTGAATTATGAACTGTTTGATAATAGTTATGACATTACAAGAGAGACTTATAAGGACATGACAGCTGATTTTTACCATATATAAAGTTAGAGACCTTTGTGTAACCATGGCTCAGGAGCAACTGAAAGGTTAATGGAATAGGGATTTGCGTAGACATGACTGATTTTTTTTTTTTTTTTTTTGCCGTGGTAAGACAAGGAGTGGGGAGAGAATCATATTTGGACAAAGACCTTTAAGGTCTTTCACATCCAAATCTTTCTTACAGGCAACAAAGCACAGATTTCTTCTATACTCAATCAGTCTAATCTCTGGAAAGCACCTTTTGCTTGTAAGGGAAAGCACAGCTAGCCAAAACTACACTTAAATAAAACATCCAGTCAAGAAGGAGAAAACAAACACTTAAACAAGCAACACTAAACAGCATTTCTTTTTCTAAGTCCGTGATCTTCTTGCCTTAAACCTTGACTTTGAGGGCAAGGCTTCTGGCTTTGAATGAGATTACCTCAGAGCTAATGCCATTACATCATCTCCTAGGATAATGTCACAGCTCCTTTCTCAGTTCAATCAAGATGGACTCCACATCAGCTTGCTTCTGAAAGGCATTGCCATATTTCTCAAACACGCAAAGGCAATGATTTTATTTTTCAAAGATTTCTGTGGTAACCTTTTTGCGGCCTCACATTTGAGGATCTTGGACTTGACAGAGAGGAGTTGGGCATTTTGAACAGGTGTAAGGGAAAACGAAGGAGGAATTCACCATTAGCTAGCTACACTTAAAGGGGGAAAAAAGAAAATCTTCTATGTTCATATGCATAATAATAAAAAATGAATAATGTGTTAAAGTATTTAGCATTATAATTCCTTATACAGTGTACATCATAATTTTATAAGCAATTCAACTTCCATTATGTAGCTGAAAATTAAATGTCTAAGGGAATAAAAGTACTCAAAATCAATAGTACTGTATTTTTTTTCCTTTAAGGTCAAGAAATTCAGATTCTTCTATAATTATTATATATAAAAATTGTATAAAAGTGTTTTTAAACACAGGATGGTAAAATATGCCTTGAGACAAAGGCAAAGGGGCAGAAAATGTGACGTGGAGTCTTGCCTGATCTACATGGTTAAGGAAATCTAAGCCAATGTACCAGACTCTGTGAGACGGAAATGTAAAGTTTCAGAAGACATTATTTTTCAAATGACTTTATAGGACTAGAGCTTATATAAATTCTGAAACAAAAGTTCTTTGTTGCTATAGAGAAAATATGGTCACTGAGAATATGAGAACAATATAGATTTATTTACAAGAAGTCAACTTGCTCCATGGACCCAAGTTTTCCCTTTAAACTTGTGAATATTAAAATATCAATAACTCAGACAACTTTCCTGTGATCTATGGGTTTTCTATTTTGAAAAAATGTCATTCAAATTTGAATATGTACTAAAAATACTTAGTGTGGGTAAGCAAATCATTCATTATCTCATGTTATTTGAAGTTTAATAATTTTAAAAAATTAAAGCCTATAATCATGGGAATACAGAACCTTACTATCAGGATATATATTAGATAACCATACATTGTTTACAGTTAATCACCAAATACAGATTCTATAAATGGCATTCCAAATTTACTTCTGGGTTTGAAACTGATGATTTAAAATAGTAAGTGCCTTAAATTTCAGATGACTAGAGAGTGATAACAATTGTGAGATTTAAATCTATGAACTAATATTACTGGTGTGGTCACTTGCTCCCTCTTGGAACATAAGATGCATAAACTATTTTTTGTTGCCCAGTCCTTCTAAAAATGGCATTGCTACTGTACTCTACAGAAAAAGTATACAATTAAATTTCTATTAAACAACTGTATCTTATTATAGATATTTGGATTCATAAAGTATTGAACATAGCATAGATTATATATATTTCAAGTAGTATATGTCATAATACCAATAATTTTGGCACCACATAAGCTTAAACATTTTTTGATTAGCATATGTTATAAGGGGTATCAGTGTGATTGAGTACTTACACAAATAATTCTTCTTTTATTTGAGTAAAAAAAAATAGAACATAAAGCATTACACTCTTATCATAGTAAATGCTATCATTAATTAAAATTACTGTCATTTGATGTTCTACTATTAGATGCTAGCTAGAGGTATTTAGTGAAATAGCTATTTCACTAAAGTGCTGTAATAATGAACTGTACAACCACAGGGATGTGGCAGACTTATTGAGCAGCAGGTAGACATCCTTCAGTCCATAAAGAATAACTAAGGAAGAACCACATCACATTAAGTTCTCTAAAGATGCAAATGAACACAGAGAGACTTTATTTTCAAGAAAATCTAATCATCAGACCTGTTCAACTACACACCTATATCATCAACTACATACCTGTACCATCAACTACACATCTATAATATCAACTACACAACTATAATATCAATTACACACCTATAACATCAACTATACATCTATACAATCCACTATACTCCTCTACCATCAACCACCTACCTATATCATCAACTACACTGCTATACCATCAACTAAAGACCTATAACATCAATCACATACCTATACTGTCAACTACACATCTATACCATCAACTACACATCTATACCATCAACTCATGTCACATTTGCTGTTAGAGAGGTGTGAGTCAGTCATTTTATATGAATCCAGCTTAGAGAATGAAATAATGACTGGTATTAAGCCAGAGACAAAAATCCAGATAGTTTTTCTTTTCTTCACCCAGACTAATGCATGCAAAATGTCACTCAAAAAATTGTTCCCAAGCAGTATGAAATATCCATATAGCTATCAAAAATAACTCAGATAACATAGTCCTACAGAATAGCTCAATACCTCTGCTTACCATTGCTTGGAACCAAGTTGTATCTAGATGTTTACACAATGCCTATATAAGAAACAAGTACCGGGCCAATAACATTATATCTAATACAGAGTCTCTGTGTATTATTTGGGGCTGGTGCGGTGGCGGGACAAGACCAGCAGCACAGGAGGAAAAACAGTACTCCTTACAAATGGCGCCCACGTGGCTAAAAAGAACTTCCACTTAAAATTTAACAAAAGCTTAAAAAAGCATTTTAGAAACAAAAGAACAGAGACAAGCAAGGTTTCTTGGTACAGCATTTTTCTCGGTTGGACTCTGACTTGCGAGAGACCAGCAGATTGCGCGGCTCCTTTAAGAGGTTTCCTGACTGAGCATAAGCGGCAAAAAACTACATGGCTTTTAAGAAACACTGCTAAAAATTTATTGGTGTGTATCAGAGCTGGCAATGGCAGTGACCACATCTCCAAGCCGGCAGCATTCAGACCAAGGCAGTGAGAACAGCTTTCAGTGCTGGCAGTAAAATAGCCACCACTGTCTATTATAAACCATGCAAAAAACAACAAAGACTTTCATTTTAGCAATGTTGTTGTTTACCTGATAAAAGACTCGGAGCTATAAAAAGATTTACATTAAAGATAGGTTCACATTAAGAAAAAGCGCTAAAAGTTTACAGTGTGTTTTAGAAAATAGGTAGGCTTGGGAGAGAATAAAAAAAAAATGGTTTTATAAAGAGAGGAACTGGGTGTGGTGGTACATGCCTTTAATCCCAGCACTCAGGAGACAGAGGCAAGCAGATCTCTGTGATTTCAAGGTTAACCTGATATACAGAGTAAATTCCAGGACAGATAAGAATTACACAGAGAAACTCTGTCTCAAAAAATAAAAATAATAGAAGTAGAAAAAATAGAGTAGCAAAAAGGCCACATAAAGATGGGAAGCACAAAAAGAATGTGGATACTATATGCTGTTCTGTTATCTTTGTATCGTTTGACTGCTGAGGAAACAACTGTTAACGGAAATACTGCTGGATTAATTCAATTTATATATTTTAGAAATGCTTTGACTCCAAAATTTAAGTCTAAGGACAAGTTACTGGGAAAAAAGGATTTCTATTTTTGTTTCCACAGAAAATAAAAGGCTGTGGATTCCTTCCAGACTAAAGTGGTTTGAGCAAGCCAGACCCCCTGAAACAGAGTCCCTGATGATCCAACATTCAAAACAGCTTGGACAAGGCAGCCTTGCAGACTACAGCCAGGATTTCCACATCTTCTTAGATTCCCCCATGACATCGCCCTTTACCAGCAGGAAGTAGTTTGGAAAGAACGACATACAAATTCCCACATATAGTTTATAAATGTTTGTTTTCATTTAAGTGGACTTGGTTATAAATGGTTAATGATCACAGCCAATTCTTTTTAAAGGTAAAAAGGGGATTATGGTATAGATATGGATACTTGTTTTGGAATGGATTTTCATTTATTGATACAATTTAAGGTCAATTTTGTGATGTGTATATTTCTCCTTTTGTTTAGGTATTGTGTTTATATAGTTCATTCAGAAATGTATTGTATAATGTAGTACAGATTATAGATAATTACCTATGATAGTCAAAGCTAAGAGTTAAGTTAGCAAGGTTTTCAAGATACACAGAGATATGTATTTGAGATAGATAGGCATTCTTCAAACCTTTCAAAGACCCACAGAATATGGCATTTAAAATGGTTTAGGGTTTTCGTGACAGTGGGACATAATTGCTCTTGGCAATACCACCTGCACCAGAAAGGAAGATGGACATTGAAGAAACTCGTTTTGGAGTTTGCTTCCAATATGGCAAGACTAGCCTTTTGGACAAGATGCTGCTCTTGTCTGGACTGTTTGACTTTGTGATGTATAAACTGGACATGCAGGACCCACAGAAAAGTGACTGCTGATTCAAGATGAACATTGCTACAGAGTTCCTGCTTCATGGAAGAGTCTGCCAGACAGTCAGTAGGACACAGAGAAAAATGACTGACAAACTGCCAATACAAAAAGACAGTTTAAAGTTTTCTGCTTTGCTGAAGAGTCTGCCAGACACACTATGGCCTATGGGCTAAAGATGGAAGATTACAAAAGAACTTCATGTGACCAGGACTTAGATGTCTCTGTCATTTCTAGAGTTTATATACTATCCTTCTGTGGTCTTTGAGGGAGTTGAAGACAGATAGTTATGGTTATAGTTTTCCTTAGTTAAGCTTAAAGATAAGTTACATATAGGACTTTAGACTCACAAATATAGGATAGATGATAGAATAGTTTCCTTTAATCTTGCTAAATGTTAATGGACTAAATATTGTTAACTGTGATTCTTACTTGATAATTGTTATGTGATATATTTTGCTATGATAAGGTTAAAACCCTTCTTATTATTTAGACAGAAAAGAGGAGATAATGGGAGATGCCATTATGTATATATGTTTCTCATACTGATTAATGAATAAAGCACTGTTGGCTAATGGGAAATTAAGATAGGAGGGATTAGGAGACCAGGAGGAAAGAGGAAGTAGTAAGGAGGAGCCAAGATGGAGAGTCTGGAGAAAGCAATATGCTGGCTGGCTCCCCGTTAAGAGAAATACATAGATCAGCAGAAATGGGTTAATACGTAAGACAGAGCTAGCCAATAAGAAACAAGTACCGGGCTAATAACATTATATCTAATACAGAGTCTCTGTGTATTATTTGGGGCTGGTGCGGTGGCGGGACAAGACCAGAGGCACAGGAGGAAAAACAGTACTCCTTACACCTATAATATAATACAATGTCATGATCACAGACTTTTCTCGCTGATGGGTTCCTCAAGTTGAATCACTCTTGGAGAATGGACCCCTATGACCTTCAGGAATGGGTCAGCATATTTCATTCCAACTGATCCATATAATATATACATTATGCTTTCCAAGAAGGCTTCAGTCTATATAAACTTTAGAAACTAATACATAATCTAACTGTATTACCACACTGATCATGACTTACCTACATGGATCTAAGAAGCCCATCACTACATATAAAATATAAATTACCACGCATGTGTTATTGGACACCACAGTAAATGGGCAACATATCAAAAGCTGGAGCATAGAGTTAGGCCAATCGCTTATCCCAAAGTCTAAGCTATTGGTATCCATGAAGACATTTGTCCAAATACAGACAAAAGCATAAACTATCTACTTTATTTATTAGTAATGCAGTGTTTATAAACACAAGGAGCAAATAGTAAAACAAGTAAGAGTAAAGAATACAGGTGGACTTGATTAATAACAGTTGTAAAAATTAACATTCCCACTTACTATTAGAACCAATTAATAAACATCAGGAATAAACTACTCTATGAATCACATGGAACTAAACCACATTTCCAAAAGTCTCCATCAATCAACTGTTCAGTAAATACTGATTTCAGTAGCCATATAACCAACCCAGAGAGAGCTCATATGCAAAGACAAATGCAAGTTTCAACAGCAGAAGTATAATGTACCTTCTCTGACCTCAATGGTTTACAATGTATACAAAAGGAAATCTGTTTTACTAATATCAATGTAAGAGCAATATACTCAAGTGAAGAGAAATGAAAATATCTTCAGCATTGTATACATAGTCACAGAATACATCACACAACAACTTGAAAATGATGGACAAATTCTGAGAGACTCGTAGCATTGGCTTACACAATATTGCCTGGATTGAAACCATACTTTGAATTTTAAAAGTTTAGAAGTGTTCCTTAGGCTATAGAAACAGATCAACAACTACAAAGTGGTTTTGGCCAATAGAAGGGAATTAGAACAATTCTTAAGGGATTAAAATAATTATCTTTAAAAATAACTTAATATTTTAAACAGCAAATTGAGAATTATGTAATACCAAGTTTCCCATTATATTTCTAGGAAATAGAGAGACATTGTATGCACATAGCATTTCAAAAACTTCTTCCTTTACCTTGCTTTTGTCTCATAAATTTTATTTATATTATGAAGCTAGAGTCCAATAGATTTTCCCTATTTTGCAATTTATTTGTTTTTAACTAATATTTTAATAATGCTTTAAGATTACATACATGCATACAATGTATTTTGATCAATTTCCTCTCCCCACACCACCAAAATCCACTCATGCCCTCCTTCCCAAATTCAGTTAACTCTCTCCTATTTTTAATAAGACATCGAGTTTAATTTATGTTTCCCATATATTCAAGGGTGGGATGTCTGAGAATCATATAACTCTGTTGGAGATTATAGAAAATGAACTGCAATATTTGCAAATATGCCTGAAAATAATTAGACTCTATAGACACCACAGAAATGCAAACAAATGCAAGAAAGAAAATGTAATTAAATATAATGTAATTTAAATCTATTATATACATTAATAACTTTACCAAACTCTACATAGAAAAATGGCACATATTTCCTTAAGAATCCCTGTGTGATATACTTCAGGAAAACAGCATGATTATGAATTTTATCATTTACTATTTGGTTTCTGTGATAAATCAACATGACCAAAGGCAAGTTGAGAAAAAGTGAATTTATTTTGGCTCATGGCTCCAAAAGAATGGGTCCATCATGGCAAAGAGGCATAACAGTAAACCAGCAGCTAGGGTTACAGAAAAAGCAAGCCGAGGTACCATATTTTCAACCACAGGCATGAACTTTGAATACCTGTGCCAGAATATTGTCAAATAATTAATTTATGAGCAATATAGAAATTTATGAGCAATATAGAAATTAAAGAAGGAAAAGTAATCAAAATATATGTTAGTATTAATTAAATCTCATATAGTAACTCCAGGAATGCTAGGAAGTATAACACTGATAATCTCTACATTTCTATACCCTTACTTTATTTTTTTACATGTTCCTCTTGTGACTCATTATTTATAAATAAAGCTCTCTGTAATTGAAGGAAGGTTATGCAATGGTATACATCAATAAATTTGTATGTGGACTCAATCTTAAAAGCAGTTTTCTGTGCATATTCAACTTCCTCCACCAATGCTTATCCCATGAAACCCTTAAACAAAAGCAAGCTAAACTGGTAGGTAATTTTTCTTTAATATCTTAACAAATTCCAAATCCTTGTCTGTTTGCATGACAGGCGATTTTAATTTTAAAATTTAGTAAGTCCCCAATATTTGGAAAGCACCATGCTTAAGTGACAAAAGATAGAGGATTCACAAGGATCACACAATGTGCTACTTATTTTTAGCAAAATTCAGGTCTGCTTAGAAATGGAAACTGATATCATATTTCTTTATGTCCTAATGTAAGCATGGTAGGCTCACAACTCTTCATATTTAGGCTGACTCATTTTTGGTTATATTCTCAAGTATAGGCCCCTGTAATAATTTCACAGAAATTGTTTTTTGTCATTGTTGTTGTTTATTATGTTCAATAAAATGCATCTGCCCATCTTTTTCTTGATTTCCAAAATAATGTTATTTTGCTTCATTTTTATATGCATTCATTAAGGGAAATACTGACATTGTCATTTCAGATAATAAAAGCATGCATTAATATAACTGAAACATTTGCTATTTTATTACAGCTTGTTAAGCTACCCAATGATGGGAGATGTCATTCTGTGAATATGTTTTCCATACTGGTTAATGAATAAAACACTTTTGGCCAATAGGAAAGCAAGATAGGCAGGACTAGGAGACAAGGAGGATTCAAGGAAGTAGTAGGGAGGAGTCAAGATGGAAGAGGGAGAGAGAAGAATGCCGGCAACCTCTCTCTCCAACCTCTCTCTCCAGTAAGATAAGACCATGTGGAAGTACTTACATTAATAGAAATGGGTTAAAAATTAAGACAAAGATAGCCAATAAGAAATTAGTACATGGCCAACAGCAGTATATCAAATACAGTGTCTCAGTGTGTTTTTTGGGGCTGGTACCACAGTGGGACCAATCTGGTGGAAAAACCATACTCGCAATGGTATGGCGCCTCAATGTGGACCAAAGGATTTTTTGGTAGCAGCATTTTTCTCAGTTGGACTTTGTTTTGCTAGAGACAAATGGAGATTTGCATGGCTCCTTTAAGGAAGGTTTCCTGACTCAGCATATGCGGCCAAAAACTGCAAAACTTTTAAAGAGTGCTGCTAACAATTTATTGGTGTGTACAAGAGCTGGCAATGGCAGTGATCACATCTCCAAACTAGCAACATGCTGCTGGTTGCAGTGTAGACCAAGACAGTGAGCATAGCTCTCAGTTCTGGTGGTAAAAGTACCTGCCACCATCTTAGACCGCGGCTAACACAGCTATGACTTTCATTTTAGCAATGTTGTTGTTTACCAGATAAAGGCTTGTAGCTAGAAAAAAGATAAAGATTTACAGTAAAGACAGATTCACATTAAGAAAATCTCTAAAGATTTACAGTGTGTTCTAAAATATATGTAGGCTTGGGAGAGAAAAGGAATAAAATGGTTTTAAAAAGACAGAGAGGAGACAGTGTGGTGGCACATGCCTTTAATTCCAGCACTCTGGAGACAGAGGCAAGCAGATCTCTCTGATTGCAAAGTAAACCTGGTATGCAGGTGAATTCCAGGACAAATAAAAGTTACACAGAGAAGCCCTGTCTCAAGAAATGAAAAAATAAAAAAGTAATAAAAAAGAGTAATAAAAAAGCCATGTAAAGATGGAAAGCACAGAAAAGCTGTGGATACCATATGCTATTTTGTTGTCTTTAAATTGTTTGCTGAGAAAATAACAACAACTGAAAAAACAAATGCTGCTAGATTAATTCAATGTACATATTTTAAAAATACTTTGACTCCAAAATTTAAGTACAAGGACAAGTTTCTGGGGAAAAGGATGTCTAATTTTGTTTCCACAGAAAATGAAAAACTATGGATTCCTTCCAGACTAGCATGGTTTGATCAAGCCAGAACACTGATGCAGTGTCCTAGGTGATCCAACATTCAAAACAGCTTGGACAAAGCAGCCCTGCAGAATACAGGCAGGATTTCTGCATCTTCTTAGGATCCCCATGACAGCGCCCCCCTACCACCAGGAAGTAGTTTAGAAAGAATGATGCCCAAATTCCCAAATATTGTTTATAAGTGTTTGCTTTCATTTAAATGGTCTTGGTTATAAATGGTTAATGACCACAACCAATCTTTTTAAGGTAAAAAGGAAATTATGGTATCGATATGAATACTTTGTGTTGGAATTGATTTTCATTTATTGATACAATTTAAGGTCAATTTTGTGATGTATATATTTCTCTTTTTGTTTAGGTATTGTGCTTATATATCTCATTTAGAAATGTAATGTATAATATAATAACAGATTATAGATAATTACCTTTGATAGTCAAAGCTTAGAATTAAGTGAATTATGTTTTCAAAATACACAGAGATGCATTTGAGATAGATAGACAGTCCACAAACCTTTCAAATGCCTACAGAATATTGCATTTAAAATGGTTTAGGGTTTTTCTTGACAATGAGACATAAATGCTTCTGGCAAAACCACCTGCACCACAAAGGAAGATGGAAGATGGACAACTAAGAAATGTGTTATGAAGTTATTTCCAATATGGCAAGACTAGTCATTTGGATAAGATGCTGCTCTTGTCTGTACTGTTTGACTTTATGCTGTATTAACTGGACATGCAGCACCCACCGGAAAGTTTCTGCTTATTCAAGATGGATATTGCTACAGAATTCCTGCTTCATGGAAGAGTCTTCCAGACAGTCTGCAGGACACAGAGAAAAGTGCCTGACAAACTGCCAATACAAAAAGACAGTTTAAAGTTTCCTGCTTTGCTGAAGATTCTGCCAGACACATTATGGCCTATGGTGTGAAGATAGAAGATTACAGAAGAAACTCGGGTGACTGACCAGGCAGTGAGTTGTCTCTGTCATTTCTAGAGTTTATATACTCTCCTTCTGTGGTCTTTGATGGAGTTGAAGATAGATAGTTATGGTTATAGTTTTTTAGTTAGGATTAAAGATAAGTTACATATAGGAATTTAGACTCACAAAAACAGAATAAATGATGGAAGAATTTCTTAAATCTTACTAAACATTAATGAACTAAATATTGTTAACTGTGATTATTATTTGATAACTGTTGTGTGATACATTTTGCTATTTTAAGGTTAAATCTCTTCTTTTTATTTAGACAAAAAAGAGGAGATGATGTGAGATGTCACTCTGTAAATATGTTTCTCACACTGGTTAATAAGTAAAATACTGTTGGCCAATAGGGCAGCAAGATAGGTGGGACTAGCAGACAAGAAGGATTTGAGGAAATAGTAGGGAGGAGTCAATATGGAAGACAGAGAGAGGAGAACACTGGCAGCCTTTCTCTCCAGTAAGATAAGACTATGTGCAAGTACTTAGATTAATAGAAATAGGTTAATAATTAAAACAGAGATAGCCGATAAGAAATTAGTACCTGACCAACGCATTATATTAAATACAGTGTCTCTGTGTGTTATTTGTGGCTGGTGCTGTGTGGGTCCAAGCCTGCAGGAAAAACCTTACTCGCAACTACCCAACAAATAGAAATTCCTAGAAATGTTCATAAATGATGAAACCTAAAAGTATAAGTTCAAAAGGAAATAACATTACTTTGTAAAATAACAGAGAGTAATCCTTAATGTATCTTCTACTTATAAGTATACAGTAAATTACACAACAAAATATCTAATAAGTATAAAAATACTCAAAAGTATTTGATTTGTCTTGGTGCTCTCTTAATTATACTCTTACATACAATTTATGTATTTGATTCTGTACTTACCATTGTTCTGTCTTTACATAGTCCTCATTTATTGAAAGCAGCCATTTTCTGTCATAGTTCCTATGAATATTCAATCTTTTTCTTTGAAACTTCAGTACAACTTCTTTATTTTCTAAGTCATCTTTTCTCTCAATGCATTAGTCTCTAGTCATTAACTCTGATGTCTCCTTTAATATGAAGTTTTAACACCTAATGTACCTTATATAATGTTAACAAATTTGTAATATAGGCACACATTCGTGTTTACGTTTTTTTCACATAGTCTAGAAATATTGGAAGTATATAAATGTCTTCTATAATCTGGGCTTTCACTAGTGGTAGTCTACTACATTGCGATTAAATTTGAGTGTAGAATAGAAGTTAATATCTACATATACATACTGAGAGGAGATGCCAGATAATAATTACACACTGCCTTTATACCAAGACTTAGCTCTCATGGACCTTACTAGTTAGGAAAATTTGTATGAGGAATTGAGTAGTTTCTATGAACTTGAATGAAATTCACAAAAATTGTCTAGAAAATAGCAGATAAAGGTATAATCCCAAAATACAAATACCTTTAGTCTACAAAAACTGCACAATAGTTTTAAGCAAAAATTTTAAAGTTCCTGAAAGATAGGGCAGTTCTATTGGATTTCACCACAAAACAAAACAAAACAAAAAAAAACACCAAAATAAAACAGCAAAAATATATCTGTTGAAATGTGGCTTTAACCTTAGTTATAATATGATCTTACTATCCCCATTTGGGAGTATAAATTAGTTCACCCTGATAGTAATCCAAGAAATTAATTGTAATCATTATGCCTAGGTCTATGTCATTAAACCTAGGCCTAAATACCATGGATATAGCATAATAGTTGTGTCTCTGGCAATGCCTATGAAGCTATTAGCAACCTATAAAAAACGGAAGTTTGGGAGGGCCATAGGACTCTTACCTGTGATTACAGCTATTGTTCCTATTTGACCCACAATAATCTTTGGAAATAGTGAAGTATGGATGCCATGAAAAAATCACCTGAAGGTGGCAGCATATAGTACAAGTTCTATGATTGTTTGGAAATCGGTGATAATCCTATAAAATTTCATGAAGAAAGTGTTAAATAAAGGTTCTGGCTTACCATTCTGTACAGATGTTGAAGTGAGATGGCAAACAGATCAAGAGTGAAAACAATTATCTGTTTTAACTAGCATTGGGAATCCAAAACTTTGGAACTTGAGAAAGAAGAGGTGGTATTTAAAAGTGGTAGTGAATACCTCAATACTGAATCTTTAAACTGTAAGAAAGGAAATCTATGTTTTAGCTTACAGATAGAGTCCTGATGATGGCCTAGTACATGGAAATGGAGTAAGTGAAAACTTTGGCCTTCTAGCTGCTTCACATGAGAAGAAATTTGAAACATGCAAGGTGAGTGATAGATTTGGGGGTCCAGGAAGAAGGGTATACTTGGAGTTAAAGGTTTAAGCACTAATGGAGTGGCAGAGTGAAGAAATAGAAATAACATTTAACCAATAAGGGATATAAAAAACTCACTAAGGAAATTCATTAATTTGTATGCTAATTTAAAAAAATATTTAATAAATAGAAGGAAGCTGAATAGATACCCTAAATGTGTGGACAATGCTTTTCCCAGTAGGAATGAGGTATTAAATGCAGATATCAGTACCAGGAATGGGATTGCTCTCAAATGTATTCATTAAAGAAGATCCAAAGGACACCCAAAACAGCATGGTCTATTGCTTTTCTTTGTTGCCTACAACCAGATGACCAGCTCCTACTACTGAAGATATAATAAACTTTGGTTTCCTGAAATTGAGAAAAACTTGTAGAATGTACCTAAAGCCATCTTCCCTCCTGAGTATATTTCACAGTACCAGAAGTTGTTATGCAGACTGATGAAGAAAAAAGGACACTAAGGATATTCCTACTGCTAGCCCTGGATATTATAGCTCCTGGTCTTTCTCACCATGATAAGTTTGTGAGCATTGTATTCATAGGATTTTAAGATTCATGTCAATGGAAACAGTCATTGCAAATAGAGTATGATTATGAAAAATTTATAAAGGTAGGTGTAATTTTTAATAAGAACTGCATTCCCTAAAGATGCATTATCTATTGTTTCATTCCTTGTATACCAAAGAAGTCTTTATCATGACCTATTTTATTTCTATACATGACATCTAATGAAATAGATTGTTTATATTAATAATGGATGACTGATAATTAATACCATCCTGTATCTTCTCAGACTCTATAATATATATGGTTGTAACTAAAACATAGTAAAATATTTGACTATCTCTAACATATACCCATTAGCAAATATTGCATTTATACTAAAGAATACAAACTAATGCTGTTCTGTAGACATGTCAAAATGAATATAACAAACCAAAAGAATAATCAGAATATTTTCATTTTATGTTAATACAATAATCATTTGTAATCTTTACTCAGTAATTTCAGTCAAAAAATTTATATAACATCTTGAAATGTGGAATACTAATGTACAAAAAATATTAATACACACATGTATATATATATATATATTATATATATATCATATATTAAAGTTGGATGGCTAGATAACATACAAAGTTTAACAACTACTTTTATCCTTCATGATTTTAGAAATCTTAAATTCTCAAATCGCCATGTTTAATAGCTTTCCATCTAATTAACTGAAGGGACATTTTTAGAAGTCTCTTAAGATACAAACTCATTGCTTGTAAATTGTGTGTGTGTGTGTGTGTGTGTGTGTGTGTGTGTGTGTGTGTATTTAAGATACCTACATACTTTTTGGTCCTGTAGCTCTTCCTTTCATCTCTTTCAGCTTCTTTTATATATTGCACAATATCTCAGTCCTTTTCCCCTTAATGTGTGCTGCAAATCAATAGCTTTGTTTTATTTCCTTTCTTCTATGTTCTGTTTGTTGCTGAGGTTCTCTTAACAGTCCTAATAAGTCACACTAAAAGTAATGGATTGGATGTGATGAAACCCATCCTTGTTTCTAAAACTATTTTGCAAGAAAATACTCACATGCACTCAGTATGCTGAAACTACTGGAAAATTATATTTATACGTGTCTTGGTCCGGTTTATCTTTAGTTCTGTGTTAAGTTACAATGGGAGTTGAGGAAAAGTGTGTCCTAAGGTTTGTCAGTAAAAAATAAATTAATTAATTAATTAATAGATAGATTTGGCTCTAATAAACACATCAGTAGAAAAAAACAAAAAAAAACTCTTGTTAGAGATAGATAGTAATGAAAAATTCTCAATAATATTTAACCAAAGACAGAGTCCCTGGAGTCAGGCTTCATCTTCAGTAATATATTTGTCATTTGAAATTTTAATCCTGTTCTAGATCCTCTGGGTCCTATGAGAATGAAGCAGAACAAAAGTGGTCAAAGGAAATTTGGTAGTTAAAGGCTCTTAAAATAAGAATTTTAAATACATTAAACCTCAGAAAACCTGAGTATGAATTAAAAGAATGAGTAAACATTGACCAGGGAGGCAATTCACAGAGCCATGTGCCTTCAACATGGAGGGTACTCAAGGATGCAATTGCAAAACAGTAAATGTGGTCACAGTGACTAGAAGAAATCACAAGCAACAATTTGTAACTCATTTCAGCAGTGACATTACTGGAGATACATAAGGAAATATAACACCCTATATGATAGTGTCAAGGGGCAAGCAAGGAATATCAAATATGCTAATTTTAGTAAACAGACAGGAACACATTCACAAGTTGCATACTCCAGATTTTATACAATGATTCTTTAGTCATTAAAACAAGAGCATTGTAATGCAGTAAAACAAGAGCCTGGGCCCTGCTCTGAATGATATGAAAGACTTTGAAGACCTTATCCTCCCTGGGAAGCAGAAAGGGGATGATATGGGGGTTGGTGAGGGTTGACAGGAGAGGAGGGGAGGGTGTGGGAACTGGGATTGATATGTAAAACAAGCTTGATTCAAATTTAAATTAAAAATATATAAAATAAAAGCATTTTAAAAAGCAAGAGCAACATTGCTTAAAACTTAATCAATTTCCAGATCAGTTTATGCAAGAAGCATCATTATGTGCTTCCAGTAAATACAAATTCTAAGTGAGTCTTTTCTCATTAAATTTTTCTCTTAGTTATTTTTTTCTGTAGCAATGAATTAAAGTTAAAACTCTCATGCATCTTATTTCAAATTGTGTTAAATTCAATAACACTGTAGTTCTGTCATTTATGTTTTTCTTATCTGGATAAAAAGTAAGGTATGTGAGCATGTGTGTGTGTGTGTGTGTGTGTGTGTGTGTGTGTGTGTGTGTTTGTGTGTGAGAGAGAGAGAGAGGAGACAGTTCTTTTTCTCACTTTTAATCATCTCATGTTCTCAGTGTGCAAACAAAAAAAATATGTTGGGAAGTTTATCACCAAATGATATTTTTCTTTTTATTTTTCATACAATAAGGGAGAATTAGCTATTTTCTTCAGGATATTGGCCTATTTTGATTTACTAAATGGAAAAAGAATTCTATAGTTGGAATGCTTATCTCCTTGACTTCAACTACTAGAAACTCATTATCTAAGGTCTCATGGTATATGGATAAATCTTTGAAATTTGAGGCCCATCCTTGCATAGACTAATTGGTTGATAAATTGTCATACAAATGGATCTTTTAAATTAGGATGTTTTCTATGGCTAAAATTTTTTGGACTGCCATGGAAAGTCCCCTAGTTTATCATAATGAACAAGATTGAACTAATTAGGAGATATGATGATACCAGTGTTATATTCTTGGTCTCCATTGGCTCTAGAATAATAAACTAAAAGAAAATGTGAAAAAGTTTTTATCAATTACTCAGGCATTGACATATAGTTATAGCAAACAAATTAAGTAATTGAATGGTGTGCATCTCCAATGTAATTCTTGTGGCAATATATTATTTATGATTTAATAAAGATTGCCTGACATATCACAATGCAAAGACAGCAACACTGGTTAGCTATAGAGGCTAGGCTGCGGTGTTATTCACCTTTAAACTCAGGACTCAGGAGACAGAGGTAGATAGATCTCTGTTAGTTCAAGGCCACGCTGACCTTCATGAAATTGTACCAGTCTAAAAGAACAACAAGTCACACAGTGGAGATCTCAGCACTTGGAATCCCACTCCTTTAATCCCAGGACTTGAGAAGTCTGAAAGGAAAAGGGAAAGGGTCTCAAAAAGAGATATTTTCTTAATACACTTTGTGGAGAGGCAGCAGTCTGCATTTGCAGTCTGAGACTTGGTAGAAACAGGATTGTGGTCTGAAGTTTGGGGGAAAACATTGTCTCTGAGGATTTGTAGAATCAGGATTGCCATTTCATTCTGAAGTAGAGGTTAGAGCTAGTGGCAGGCTGCTTTGATTCTCTGATCTTCAGCTTGAACTGTGAAACCCAGTATCAGTTTCTGGAGTTCATTATCAGTGTTAAACACATTCTTCTAAATGCAACCAATACTATTGTTTCAGTACCAAGTGTTGAAAAATATAATTTTGTGATAGATAGGTTTATTTTAATACATGGCTATTTTTAAAAATGAGTACAAAAATAGTTTATAGTGTATAATTACAATAGTTTGATTTGGCAGTTTAGTTGCCTTTGGCATAAGCTATATTGTTGCTTGGGTAATTTAAATCTAAGAAATATAATAAAGATTAGTTCATCCTCAAAATTTCAACCAGTTAATATCTCAAGAAAAAATAGTCACATGGACAAAAATTCAATGTGGTTGTGTGAGATGCTATGCAACATCTACAATTGATAATCTTCCATATTTTAATGTTTGCTAATATGTATAGATAGATGCCGGTCAGATCAGACCAGTAATCAGATGATAATGTCTTCTCATGTCTACTGAAGTTATGCAATTTTTATTCTAATTCAATTTCCCGGTGCTATAAACAAATACAAATTCAATTTATGATGGAAAGAGCTTATGTGATCCATAGTTGTAGGTTGCTTCCCATTCTCCTGTGTAAGGCAAGGAAAGAGGACCTCAAAGTTGGCAGTCATTCCAAGTGTAGAACACAGAGAGAACCCATGCATGTTAGTTTAGATTCAGACAGCTTTCTCCACGCTGTACAGTTCAAGAATGTCAAACCCACAGAATGATGCCTCCTCCTCTTAGAGTGAACTCTTCTGTGTTATTTAACACAATAAATGCAGTTTCATAAAGTCATTTACACAGGATCGTCTGATCTACACTATCCCTTGCCGTAACACTCTTTGTGAAGAGTGTTTACAATCATGATTTTGTTTACTCCAAACTTACTATTTTTAAGATTAATGTCTCTTCATGCCATCTTTATTAGTATACATATTTCCTTTCACAGAAAAAATTATATATTTTAGACTGGAGTAGATCTATTTTAATAATCTAATGGTCTAATGCATTTTGTTTTTGCACAATTATAATAGTTTCAATAGTGAATGCAATCTCAAAAACAAACTCTGAATTTACCAACCCTTTTTGAAACTCCAAAGAAAATGATGAGGGATTAAAAAGAAAAGTGTGGAAAAGAAATGCTGACATAAAAATATATGATTTTTTATATTAAAGGAAAATTAATTTTGAAATGTTTCTATTATTACATATTTAATGAATTAATATTTTAAAATGTTTGATCATTCTATCCAATTTAAATGTTTGGCTGTAGAGAGCTGCGAAGTCCCACGCCTTAAAGATGGCACTGGCTTCTGCCCTCCACCTTCCTGATGGTGAGTGCTCTCTGAATTAAACAATTCCATATTTGGCTAAAAGCTGAGAATCTGGCTTGCTTCTGTGTATGTGGACCTGTCTGTTTTTGTTTTTCGCCGCATGGCATTCTGGGGTTGACTGCCCAAGGGCTTTTCTTTTAAGCTGTGGGCTGGGCTGTCCCAAGTGTCAGAAGATTATACAAGTTTCCTGAATAAACTGCTTAAAGAAGAGTCCAAAAGTTGCATTTTCTTTGCTGGTTAAAGTAAACACGCTATTTGGCAACTAAACTCAATGCTATAGCTTGTCCTTCTCTGGAATTCATACTAATTGAATAATCTTCAGTTTTATCAACCAGAATGGGTTCATCTTTGTAATCAGGCAAAATAGAATTTACAGCTGAAAATTGATCTAAAAGACTGTTGTAAAAACTAAGAAGTTGGAGACACCTTTCAGGAGCAGCTCTCAGCACACTAGACCTGCCTATCCACACAGGACCACCCTGTAATTTCCACCTGCCTGGTCTCCGACCCCTACCACTGGTCCTCTACAGAAATTCCTGGGCCTTCCCAGAGATCCGACTGTCTCTGCAGGACCAATTGAGTTCCTGCCAGTAGGATCTTTGACCCCCATTCCAGGGCCTCTGCTAAAGAGCCTCAGCTGGAGAGTACCAGGCCCAGGCTAGATCAGCCTATAGGCATAAAGAACATCCTGAGTCCCAACCTTCAAAATCTTTGACCCACATTGCCTTGAAGGAAATGTTTCAAGACTTGAAAACTATCAGGGAAATGTAAATCAAAACCACTTTGAGATAGCATCTTACTTCTGCCAGAATGGCTAAAATTAGAAACACCAATGAAAACTTATGCTGGAGAGGATGTGGAGAAAGGGGAACACTCCTCCACTGCTGGTGGGAGTGCAAACTCATACAGCCATTTTGAGATCAGTATGGGGGTTCCACAGGAAAATGGGAATTAGTTTACCACAGGACCCGACAATCCCCCTCTTAGGCATATACCCAAAGGATTCACATCCATGAAACAAAGACATGTGCTCAAATATGTTCATAGCAGCATTATTTGTAGGACCAAGAACCTGGAAGAAACCTGGATGCCCCTCAACTTAAGAATGGATAAAGAAGATGTGGCACATCTACACAATGGAATACTACTCTGCAGAAAAATATAATGGAATCTTGAAATTCTCAGGCAAGTGGATGGCACTAGAAGAAAAAATCCTGAATGAGGTATCCCAGTCACATAAAGAGGAAAATGGTATGTACTCACTCATAGACCTGCAGGAAAGGATCAACAGCCTATAATTAACACCACCAGATGAACTAGGATACAAGGTGTATTCTAAGAGATTCATATAAAGTGTCTCACAGAAGGGAGAAGGGACAAATCCCCCAGGGCACATAGGAAGTGGGGGGGCAGTAAATGGATAGATAAGTAGGAGAAAGAGAAGGGGTGGAGAGGAAAGCACATGTGACTAGGGAGATTGAGCCAGGGTAGGAATAGAAGACAGAAGAGGGACAGGGAAAGAGAGAAAGAGAGAGAAAGAGAGAGAGAGAGAGAGAGAGAGAGAGAGAGAGAAAATGAATGCAAAGAGGGGGCCATTATTGGTTTGAAGAGAAAACTGAACTTAAAGAAAGGTCTAGAGACCTACAAGACTGCTGCTAACTAACAATTTGAGCAACCAGTGGAAAGGCTACCAATAATGCCCTTCCTGGATAGTGAGATCAACAACTAACTTATCCACACTCATGGGCCCTCATCTAGTACCTGTTGAAAAGAGAAGGCAACACCCATACCTAAACACTGAGTTGAACTAGAATCCAGATGCATAGGGAGAGGACAAGACCAAGTTGCAGAGAACACATAGAGACAGCTGACCTGAACAGGGAGGAGTAAGCAGGTCCCCAGACTGATAGATGGGAATCTAGCATCAGATTGACTCAGGCCCCCCTGAATTTAGTCTCAGCTAGAAGGATTGAGCAATCTAAGGGATCTCAGACAGTGGAACCAGGATGTATTCCTGGTGCACAAAAAGACATTGCGGACATATCCCCCATGGAGGTATACTCCCTTACCCTAGAGACAGGAGAGAAGTCCTAGTCCCTACTTCAAATGACTTGAGAGATTTACATGACTCCACCTGGATGGCATTGCCCACAAGTGGAATTGTGGTGGGTGAGTGGGACGGGAGTGTGGTCAGGGTGTATGTGAGGTTGGAGAGAGAGGGTTAAAGGGAGGGAGAGAAGGAATTGGGATCAGCATATCAAATAAAAAAAAATGACTATCAGAATAGAAAGAGAATGTGGGTTGAGAACTGACTAACAGTTCTCTGTCTGGTTCTGTTATCACCAACATGGATGATGTTAAGCAAATTATTTGACTTCTAAGAGAGTCTCAGTTGTGTACTAATAATATGTCTATGTGGTAATTGGGGTGACCAACAATATTTGTGAATATAAGAAACTGGTGTATAGTATTCTTCCTTCCACTTTCTTCTAATTTTACCTACTAATGAAGAACATCACATAATAGTGAGTTCAATACATGACATTTCATTCACTAGGGCAATTGAGCTCTGATGCTGTCCAGGAGCAATGATAAAACATTGAAATCCAAGGATATTTTTAAGAGATGTTAAACATTCAAAGAACCTTTAATGTTAGAGGAGAGAAGGAAGAATACATGATGATGTATTGTCAAAAAAAAAATAATGAAAGGTGCTAAAATGCAAAGCTTATTTATTGATGCAATTTTTGTTATTCCAACACAGATTTCCTGATTGTAGCAATTTCTGTCATCCCTCCAAGGGGGTTTGTTGTGGTAGTGGAGATGATATATGTGGGAGAAAGAGATATATTGCCATATTAGGTAATGCTGATTCCAAAATTGCTTTTCAACCAGACTATTCATACTCTACACAGAATTTGTTTGTAACAGTGCCTAAGAATTCATGATTTGATTTCTTCAGTAAAAGCTACAATACTCATAAAACACATGGACTTCATCAATATTTTTAGTCTCAGGTTATGCTTTATGGTGATAAATTTTTGTCTAACATTTAGATAATTTTAAGTATTTCCAAAGGTAACTTGAATTTTTAAATTGGAAATATTAATAAATTTGAACTCTTTATTATCATCATCATAATAATGTTTTAGTTTTTAAAGATGGTTCAACTAACAAGGACAATGTATACCAAATCAAAACTAAGAAAAATTTAAGTGTATATTCTTCTTTTTTAAGTAAAATATTAATGCTATTTGATAGACAAGCTGCTGCTTTTTCATTTTTTGTTCCCTATTTTAATATTAATAATATGAGACATTTGTTCCTTCAAATAATACCCCAACCATAACAAATAGTATTTCAATAATATTACATATTAAAGAACTCCCCATATTCTAAAGTATGAAATGAAGATTTTTGTCTGGTAAGTTTTTCGGGATATAAACATGTATTTTTTGTTTCTTTCCTTTGGGTAGTATGGGTATTCTTTGTGTCTGTTTTATATTCTATAAAAGTACTAAAATATTTCTTGCTTACTTTCTTGATGAAGTTATGGTAAAATTGCTTATATAAACCAAATAATGACCCTAAAACCTTTGATTTTATGATGAATATTTATTTACACTTAATGTTATTAACTGGTTTCAGCTCAATCCTGAGCATTATATTGGTATTAGGCTTTGTAACAGCTACTGCTTTTTATTGTTCTTATTAAAATGACATAAAATCAATGCTCTTTTTTTATTTTTTTAGAAAAGGTAACATACCTATGCAAGTTGGTGACTCATTAAATATCTATCCTTCATTTCATGGCTTTATAGCTACATTATATAAGAGATTTTGAGTTTACTGAAATAAAAATTTTATGGGATGTGAAGCATTGTTTGTAAGAATAGCTCTTCAATGGAATAAGAAGTGATTAATCATTCAATAGCACAAAGTTTAGACATACTAGTACTATTTTAAAACTTAAGTCAATTAAGTCTATGCCCAATATTTTAAAGTAAAATAGAAAATAGTTTTCACTATAACCTTAAATAACATGAGAGGAGTTATATGCTTAAATTCTGATGCATGTCTGAATATTTTCCTCAGATAAAACAATAAAAGAATTTATTCATAATACAAGTGAAGTGAAATTTTTGAGTCTATTTTCCCAAACTATGTATATAGTCATGTTGCCAATCAAGGTGGACATTATTAGGAATTAAGATCATAGTAGATGATTAAGGCCAAAAGAAGTCAAAGCAAAGTACAGAGAGTGATAGAGACCTACTTCTTCTATTTTGTTCTCTATGAACACATATAGGAGGAAATGTACTCAACATTAGGAAGAGTCCAAACAGGAACCTGATCATATGAAATGCCTGATGTCAGACCACCCCTATGTTCTGACCTCAAGAGATGATAAAATGGTGCTTATAAATTGCCTAGTTTATGGAATGCAGTTGCAACTCAGCTAAATAATACAACAGATAACAATATAGTTCAAGTAACATATGTTATGAAGGAGTTGGATATGTGAAAATATTTCAGGGGAAAAAAAACCCTAAGTGTTCTTGTTTCATTTTCAAAATTGAACAATTATAACTTTGAGAGGTTATCTTGGGTGGTGGTGGAATATGCCATAATCCCACCACTCAGGAAACAAAGACAGCTAAGATCTCTGTGAGTTTGAGTCCAGCCTTGTCTATAGAACAAGTTCTAGGACAAGCTCTATAGTTACACAGAGAAACCCTGTCTCAAGAAACCACCACTACCACACCACCACCACCACCACCACTACTACTACTACTACTATTACTACTGCTGCTACTACTAATAATAATAGAGAGGTAAATTAACAGAAATAAATAAATAAACAGGTCTGAATAATGTATATTGTTTTCTTTCTTTCAGCAAAGTGTGATGGCTAATTTAATGACAATGAACTAATATTAATTATTTCTGTGTGACTATTATATCTTAAGTGATAATGTTAAATATGTTTTCTTCCTTTTATATTATTTTCTCACATATCAAGTCATAGTAATGTGCTAAAAAGAAGTGCAGAATGAACACTTTTACTAATTTTTCAAATTGGAGTGAATTGTTTCTATATTTGTATTCTGTATACATAGATATTCACATATATTTATCAGTATATACACATATGTCTGTATTTCTTCTATATTCTTGTTTAATACCATTCAACATTACCAGTCTTCTACCATTTTTGGTAGTGTACTGCCTTAAATAATACAGAAAAATTCCTAAATATACATTAAAAATTTGCTTGATTACTAGCACTTTTGTGAAAAACATAGAGATATAACATAAAAACATTTTTCCATAGGAAAATAAATTAAAAATGATAACCTAACAATTGAAAAATGTATTAAAAATAGAAGCAAAAAAAATGAAGAACAGAAAAAAGGAGTGGGAAGCACTGTAAAATATTGTTAGAGAAACTAGGGACCTTGAAATACAATTACATTTGTTAGTGCCAGAACTTAATTTCAAACTGTTTTATCACTACTACTCTATACACAGAATAACTTTGTTAATAAAAATAATGTTAATCTCTTTCTGGTGATACATCTTATCACTGCTTGCCACTTTATATTTCATTAGTCTTTTCTGAATTCAAGTGAATGAGTTCTAATAAAATGTAAGAAATTTAGCTGAAAAGGAGTATTGGGAATACAGTTTTCTACTTCCTTGACAATGTTTTCCAGGAAAAGGCATGAAAAGTTGTGATAGATATTGAGAAAGCTAATGGATAGGATTTCTATACATATTAACCTTCCTGAAATTGGTGACTGTGCTGGTTTTCTTTTTGTCAGTTTGACCCTAACTAGAGTCAATTTGTAAGAGGAGACATCAATTGAGAATGTTCATTCCCAAAACTGACTTTGTGCATTTCTTGATTTATGATTGATGTGTGAGGATATAGTTCACAATGGGCTGTGCCACTCCAGGAGTGTTGGACTTGGGTGTGGTGATATTTTGTTTGTGCTTTAACAAATAAAGCTTGCCTGAAAATCAGAGAAACAGAGCAATAAGCCACTAGTTCTTAGCTCTATCCATGCCTCAGACCCAATGGGCAATCCTGTCTCTAGGAATCCTAAGACTGAATGGGCTGACCTCATGTCTCTGCCCACTTTATATTCCTGTATCCATCCAACCATATCCCTTCCTGTCTCCACTTCCCTAGTGCTGGGATTAAAGGCATGTGACTCCCAAATATTGGCATTCGAAGTGTGAGCCATTGTCCATTTTTCTTTTAGGCTAGTTCAAACTTGTGTAGCCCAAGGTGGCCTTGAACTCAAGAGATCCTTCTGCCTCTGCTGCCTGAGTGCTGGGATTAAAGATGTATACCACCATTATCTGGCCTCTATGGCTAACTAGAGGCTAGCTCCACTCTGATATTCAGGCAAGCTTTACTTGATAATGAACAAACAAGATATCACCACTGAACAAGTATTGATGACTAAGCCAGCAAAGAACCTAGTTCATGGACTCTGCATGGATTCCTGTTTTCATTTCCTGCCATGGTTTCCATGGAAGCCATATTCCAAGCTGCAAGAATAAATAAGATATTTTGTTCCCAAGTTACTTTCTGGTTATAGTGTTTAACCCTTGATAGAGCTTTTAAAATTTTTTATTTGGCTAGATATGGTGGTACACACCTTTAACCCCAGTGCTCAGAAGGAAAAAAAAACTGGCATAAGCTTCTTACTTTGAGGCCAGTCTGGTCTACATAATGAGTTCCAGGACAGCCTGGAGTGTACAGTACAGACAGGGTGAAAACCTGTCTTAAATTCCACTCACCAAAATAGAAAGAAAAATATTTTACCTGCTCTTTAAGAATTGTGTTTTGAATAGGGACTAGACCTTCTCTCCTGTCTCTAGGTTAAGGGAGTAACCCTCCATGGGGATGTGCTCCCAAACTCCTTTTTGGCCCTCAGACTGATAGTTGGGAATCCAGCATGGGACTGACTCAGAACCCCTTTACATGGGTCTCAGATAGAAGGCCTTAGCAGTCTAAGGGACCTCTGACAGTGGAACCCTAGATATGTAAAATAAAAATAAAAAAGGAAAAAGGAAAAAAAAAAAAGTTACCTCTGGAGGGGGGGGGAAGAATTGTGTTTTGATAACGTAATTCCTCTTCCAATACTTCGTAGATCCACATTTTCCCACTCATTATGCTTTGTGCCATTTTTTAATTTTTTCTAAACTCATCAAGACCATTTTTTTCCCACTGTGTAAATATTCTTGGTTGTGTGTCTTTCCACAGGACCATGGTTGACTAACCCCCTCTAGGAGGAAACACCTACCAATAACTACTTTATTTTGTGCCCAATTAACATGTACATGCAGATTTTTTTGTTTGTTTGTTTTGATTTTGTTTTTTTGGCCTTACACAAGTTATATGCATGCTGCTACCATTATGGTAAGTCCATATGTTCAAGTATTCCACTGTATCCAGAAGACACTATTTCTTTTTAGTAATCTACCACATCTTACAGTCTTTCAGGGTACACTTCCTCAGGGATATCTAAGTCTTAGAAGTTAGGAAGGTACTACATATATTTTATTTAAGGTTCAGCATTGTAGTTTCCTATTTTCTTTGTTTTGAACAGTTGTATGTCACTGTGTCAATTTCTATTTACTGAAGTTAAAACATTCTGCAGTTATGGATGAGAGATTTACTAATCTATGGGTATAAATGAGAATCATTTGGGGTTTAAATAATGATGTACCTGCTTGTCAAAATAATTAGATTATGTTCAGCAGTGGTACTATAACATATTTAGTTACAACTTCGTGATCCTTTAATGGTGGTGGCAAGTATGGTGTTTATCTTTTAGGCAGAACTTGAAAACAATCAGAGAGCGATTAGTTACATCCATGATGTTCATGCCACTATCACACAAAGTGGTCATGTATCTTCAGTCATTCCTTATCACAGGTTAACAGCTAGGTGGGAATGACTACTGCTTTTTCTTTTGAGTAGCATTCCTAACACTAGCAGCATAATAGCTAGCCACTGAGACTGAAACATCCAGGCCAGAAACAGATACACTTCTTCTCATTATTTGACACCAGTATGTGTTGTCATGATTAAAATCTATTTTATCGTTATTTGACTCAACACCCTGCCTAAATAAATATACTTATCTATATTGTAAGTATATGGAAATGTCATTTGCTGCCCAACTGTGCATCGGATTACTTCTGGAGTAATAACTACACACAATCATACCATAAAAATGCATTGATCTAATCTACTATTAACCATCCAAAGTGTTTTTCAAAGCACCCAAGGTACATTGCAGTACTATGTAGAGAATGGAGGAAAAGCAATATAGGAGAAAAATGGAAACTGAAGTGTTTTTTCTTATCATCCCAGGTTTTATAAGAAAAGGATATGAGTTAATTTATTAGAGTTTTACATGACTTGGCAACTATAATAGAGAATGGACACAAATGGAGCAGTTAAGCCTAATCACTGTGTAGTTGGTTTGATGATCAATGGAAAGGCAAGTACAATGTGACAGGATGAGGGAGTGTGAACTAAGAATGTAATAGAAGTTATTAACAACTCAGTTTGTTCTGATTATTTGATATCAATTAAAGGCAATAAGGGTATTTCTTGTAAATATATAGATGAATGTTCTCCTGTAAAGAGCAATTATGAACTTCCCAGGATTTAGGGAATGTCACAGAGCTGTTCTTGTATCTGCTGGTTCTCAGTGTTTTTCAACATTAAATACTTAATATTTGAAAGTACATAATTGGAATTGAATTCAAGAAAGCAAATGGCAGTGGAAAGGCAGTCAGGAAACATATGGGGACTTGATGTGAGGAAAAAAAAAAAACCCTTGCTTTGGAGAAAGAAAGCTTGCAGCGCAACTTCCCATATTTGCTATGAGATCAAAGACTTACAGAAAAAAAAATATTTTCTAAATAAAATGTTCAAATAACAGTAAACAAGGCAGAATTTCTCATTTTGTAAAACTTTTTGTAGATTTTCAATTATCTTATGTCTGCTTTCTGGAAATTTCCCAGAAAGAACTATAGATAAAAACCTAAATTGCACCATTCTTATGATATCAAATATTACCATATAAGTTAGTATCTTACCATGTTTACATCAGACATTACTACATGATATCATTTAAATTACATAATCATCCTTTAAAGATAATAGCCTTGTAAAAGACTATCATATATATGAATCTGATAACATAATAAAGTATAATTTATCTTTGAGAAGTGTACACTTATGTTCCTGAACATGTACTTGTTCTAATATGCTCTATCTGCTGCCTTAGCCTGTGAAGTTAAAATATGCATTAAATATATTTTAATAAATTACAAAATTTACTTTATACTGCCCCACACTGAAATTCATTACTTCATACTGCAAAATCAGGATCTAGTTGTAAATGAGTAAAGTCTCTCTGAAATGATAGAATCCCCTCAGATTGCTAGCAGCTTCATGGAGCAGTCTTTACATCTCTGCCACTAAAAACAGAACAACTATGTATTCAGGGAGGTGAATGAGTAATATAGAAGTAGAATTTCCAAATTAGAGCAAACTGTGTATAAAAGGATAGTACAAATGCTAAAATAAATTATGTAATATAAAATATAGTATAATGCTAAAGATAAAAAGATAACTATATTATATTAGATGATAATAATCCAAGTTTAATCAAAGATTAAAGTAGAATAGTGTTTGTCACTGTTGAAGAAAGTCAATTTCAAGGTCATTGCTGATATGAAGAGATTGGGTATTCAAATCATAGCTATCACAATAAACAACATATTTTATGAAAGTTATTTACAAAATATGATAAGTTGCTGGAGCATCTTACTGCTGTGTCTTATGCACTTGACACAATGTGCTTATCAAGTTCTTATTGATATACTGAAGCCAAATAGATGACAAAATACTTTGTTGATAGCTTTGCCACTGCTTTTCTTCTCTTCTCACTCATCTCCACATGGAACATATAAAGCAAGGAATGTGATTCTCTTGAGTGAAATACATTATTTCATGAGGATTTGTAAAGGAGGGGACTGAGAGAATTTCATTTAATCAGACAATTTTTAGTACGAAAGTCTTGCCCTCTCTAGTGACAGAAAACAATGAGGAGGAAAGTAAGATCAGCCACAATTTCAATTAGGAAGGAATTTTAAAGAAAGCCTGTTGTAATGTTCTTCATGAATTATAGGGAAAATTGACTGCTAATTTTTTTTCTTTTATTTTTTTAATTTATTTTATATAACAAAGTCCAATTAAATGAAAACAAACATTTATACACAATATTTGTGAATTTGGGCATTGTTCTTTCCAAACAACTTCCTACTGGTAAGGGGCGCTATCATGGGGGGTTTCTAAGAAGATTCAGAAATCCTGGATGTATTCTGTAAGGCTGCTTTGTCCAGCTGTTTGAATGTAGGATCACCTGGTACTCTGTTTCAGGCGGTCTGGCGTGATAAAACCACATTAGTAAGGAAGGAATCCACATCTTTTCATTTTCTGTGGAAACAAAAATAGAAATCCTTTTCCCCAGTAACTTGTCCTTCAACTTAAATTTTGGAGTCAAAACATGTTTTTTTTTAATTTAATTTATTATTTTACATGTCGATGCCAGTTCCCTCTCCCTCCCTCCATTCCTCCATCCCTCCTTCCCTCTCTTTTACCCTCTCTGCCCTCTCACATGCACTCTAACCACCTTCCACTCCCATCCCCCCACCCCAATTCCATATGTAAGGGAATACCATCCAGTTGGGGTCATGTAGATCTGACAGATCCTGTGAAGTAGGGACTAGGGCTTCTCTCCTGTCTCTAGATTAAGGCAGTTAACCCTCATGGGGGATATGTTCCCAAAGTCCTTTTGTGCACCATGGATACAACCTGGCTCCACTGTCTGAGGTCTCTTAGACTGCTCAGTCCTTCTGGCTGAGACCCATATTCAGGGGGGCCTGAGTCAGTCCCATGCTGGCTTCTGAGCTATAGTGGCCGTTAGCTCCTCCTTGTTCAGGTAAGCTGTCTGTATGTGTTTCTGCCACATAGTCTTGTCCTCTCCGTCTCCATCTGGGTTCTAGTTCGACTCAGTGTTTATGTATGGGTGTTTGATCCTGTTTTCAACAGCCATTACTTGAGGGCAGCATGGATAAGTTAGTTATTGATCTCACTCTCCTGGAAGGGCATTTATGATAGCATTTCCACGGAAGCTCAAATTGTTAGTTGGGAGCAGACTTGTAGTTCTCTAGACCTTTTTTCATGATCAATTTTATCTTCAATCCAATCCCTGTTTTATGTCCTCTCTCTCTGTCTCTGTCTCTCTCTCTCTTTCCTATCTTCTATTCCTAACCAGGCTCAATCTTCCTGGTCGCACATGTTTTCCTTTCCTCCCCCTCATTTTCTCCTACTTCTCTATCCATTCCCTGCCCCCCCACATCACCTGAGCTCTGGGGGACTTGTCCCTTCCCAGTTCTGTGAGGGACTTTATAGGAATCTCTTAGAATACACCTTGTATCCTAGTTCATCTGGTGATGTGAATTATAGGCTGGTGATCCTTTGATCTATGTCAAAAATCCATATATGAGTGAGTATATACTGTGTTCCTCTTTTTGTGATGGGGTTACCTCATTCAGGATGGTTTCTTCAAGTGCCATCCACTTGCCTGCGAATTTCAAGATACCATTATTTATTTCTGCAGTGTAGTATTCCATTGTGTAGATGTGCCACATCTTTTAACCATTCTTCAATTGAGGGGCATCTAAGTTGCTTCCAGGTTCTTGCTATTACAAATAGTGCTGCTATGAACATAGTTGAACAGATATCTTTGTTGCATGGATGTGAATCCTTTGGGTATATGCCTAAGAGGGGGGTTGCTGGGTCTTGTGGTAAACTAATTCCCATTTTCCTGAGGAACCGCCATACTGATATCTAAAATGGCTGTATGAGTTTGCACTCCCACCAGCAGTGGAGGAGTGTTCCACTTTGTCCACATCCTCTCCAACATAAGTCATCACTGGTGTTTCTAATTTTAGCCATTCTGGCAGGGGTAAGATGGTATCTCAAAGTTGTTTTGATTTGCATTTCCCTCATAGCTAAGGATGTAGAGCATTTTCTTAAGTGACTTTCAGCCTTTTTGATTTCCTCTATTGAGAATTCGTTCTTCAGTTCTGTACCCCAATTTTTAATAGGGTTATTTGGTGTTTTGTTGACTAGTTTTTTGAGTTCTTTGTATATTTTGGAGATCAGCCCTTTGTCGGATACAGGATTGGTGAATATCTTTTCCCTGTCTGTGGGCTGCCATTTGGTCTTGTCAACTGTGTCCTTTGCCTTACAGAAGCTTCTAAGTTTGAAGAGGTCCCATTTATTAATTGTTTCTTTCAATGTCTATGCCCCTGGAGTTATGTTCAAGAAGTGGTCTCCTATACCAATTTGTTCAAGGGTACCTCCTACTTTCTCTTCTATGTGGTTCAATACGGCTAGATTGATGTTGAGGTCTTTGACCCATTTGGACTTGAGTTTTGTGCATGGTGACAGACATGGGTCTATCTGCAGTCTTCTACACACCCTCATCAATTGTGCCAGCACCATTTGTTGAAGATGCTGTCCTTGCCCCATTGTATAATATTAGCTGTTTTGTTGAAAATCAGGTATTCATAGGTGTAAATATCAGGAATTTTCAATTCGTTTCCATTGGTCTACCTGTCTATTTTTATGCCAATACCAGGCTGTTTTCAGAACTATAGCTCTGTAGTAGAGTTTAAAGTCAGGAATGCTGATGCCTCCTAAAGTTCTTTTATTGTATAGGGTTGTTTTGGCTATCCTGGGTCTTTTGGTTTTCCATATAATGTTGATTATTATCCTTTCAAGGTCAGTGAAGAATTGTGGGGATTGCATTGAATCTGTAGATTGCTTTTGGTAAGATTGCCATTTTTACTATGTTTATCCTACCTATCCAAGAGCATGGGAGATCTTTCCATTTTCTGGTATCTTCTTTAATTTCTTTCTTTAGAGCCACAAAGTTCTTATTATATAGGTCTTTTACTTGATTGGTAAGCATTACACCAAGATACTTTATGTTGCTTGTGGCTATTGTAAAGTGTGATATTTCTCTGATTTCTTTCTCTGTCTCTTTGTCGTCTGAAAAAAGTAGGACTACTGATTTTTTTGAGTTTATCTTGTATCCTGCTAGTTTGCTGAAGGTGTTTATCAGCTGTAGGAGTTCCCTGGTAGAGTTTATTGGGTCGCTTATGTAAACTATCATATCATCTACAAATAGAGACAGTTTGACTTCTTCCTTTCCAATTTGGATGCCCTTGATCTCCTTTTGTTGTCTTATAGCATTAGCTAGAACTTCTAGTACGATATTGAAGAGATATGGAGAGAGAGGACAGCCTTGTCTTGTTCCTGATTTTAGAGGAATTGGCTTAAGTTTCTCTCAATTCATTTTGATGTTAATAGTTGGTTTGCTGTGTATTGCTCTCATTATGTTTAGGTATGTTCCTGTTATTCCTGACCTCTTCAAGACCTTTATCATGAAAGGGTGTTGAATTTTGTGGAAGGCTTTTTCCGCATCTAGGGAGATAATCATATGGTTTTTCTTTTTTTGTTTGTTTATATGGTGGATCACGTTGATAGATTTTCATATGTTAAACCATTCCAGCATTCCAGGTATGAAGCCTACTTGGTCATGGTGGATGATTTTTCTGATGTATTCTTGAATTCGGTTTGCCAGTATTTTATTGAGTATTTTTGCATTGATGTTCATCAGGGATATTGGTCTGTAGTTTTCTTTCTTAGTCTTTGTGAGGTTTGGGTACCAAAGTTATTGTGGCCTCATAAAAAGAGTTTGACAATGAACCTTCTGTTTCTATCTTGTGGAACAGTTTGAGGAGTAGTGGTATTAGTTCTTCCTGAATGTCTGGTAGAATTCTGCACTGAATCCATCTGGCCCTGGACATTTTTTGGTTGGAAGGCTTTCGATGACTGCTTCTATTTCATTGTGGGATATAGTTCTATTTAAGTTGTTTGTCTGTTCTTGATTTAATTTTGATAAGTGATAGTTATCCAGAAACTTGACCATTTCCTTTGAATTTTCAATTTTTGTTGAATACAGATTTTCAAAGTATGACCTGAAAATTGTCTGAATTTCCTTTCTGTCTGTTGTTATGTTCCCCATTTGGTTTCTGATTTTGTTAATTTGCCTGTTGTGTCTCTGCTTTTTTGTTAGTTTGGATAAAGGTTTGTCTATCTTGTTGATTTTCTCAAAAAACCAACTTCTCGTTGCATCGATTTTTTTGTATTGGTTTCTTGTTTTCTATTTTGTTGATTTCAGCCCTCAAGTTGATTATTTCTTGGCATCTACTCCTGCGGGGTGAATTCGCTTCTTTCTGTTCTAAGGCTTTTAGCTGTGCTGTTAATTCTCTTATGTGACTATCCTCTGTTTTCTTCATATGGGCACTTAGTGCAAAGAACTTCCATTGTAGCACTGCTTTCAAGGTGTCCCATAAGTTCCGGTATGTTGTGTCCTCATTGTTGTTGAATATTAGAAAGTCCTTAATTTCTTTCTTTATTTTTTCTTTGACCCAGGAGTGGTGCAATTGCACATTGTTCAGTTTCCATTAGTTTGCAGGTTTTCTGCTATTTGTGTTGTTGTTGAATTCCAATTTTAAAGCATGGTGGTTTGATAAGTTACAGGGGACTATTCCTATTCTTTGTATCTGTTGAGGTTTTTTTTTGTCACCTAGTATGTGTTCGATTTTAGAGAAGGTTCCATGTAGAGCAGAGAAGAAGGTATATTCTTTTGTCTTTGGATGGAATGTTCTATAGATGTTTGTTAACCCCAGTTGAGACATAACTTCTGTTAATTCTTTTGTTTTTTTGTTGAGTTTCTGATTTGTGGTCCTGTCTAGTGTTGAGAGTGGTGTCTTGAAGTCTCCCACTATAAGTGTGTGAGATTTTATATGAGTTTTGAGTTTTAGTAGTGTTTCTTTTATGAATGCGGGTGCCTTTGTATTAGGGGTATAGATGTTCAGAACTGAGACTTTGTGTTGATGGATTTCTCCTGCAATGAATATAAAATGACTGTCTTCATCTCTTTTGACTAATTTTGGTTTGAAGTCTAACTTGTTAGATGTTAGGAAAGCTATGCCTGCTTGTTGTAGGGGACAGGCAGCCCCGATTGGGCCCACACTCACCTCTGGCCAATAGCTGGCAGAAGAGGACAAGGTCTGAGCTGGAACTTGAGAAGGATTTACAGGATAGTGGGATCTCACTGGAAACTGGATCTCTCCAGCTGAGACCTCTTTCTTTTGCAGAGGCCCGAATTTGTGGGTCAAGGATCTTGTCTGCAGGAACTCAGAGTGGACAGCAGAGATAGGCAGATATCTGGGAGGGGCCATGGACTCCAGCAGAGGACTGGAGGCAGGGTCAGAGACCAAGCTGGTGGAAATTATGGGTAGTCCTGCATGGATAGTCAGGTCTCTTTTGTTCAGAGTTGCTCAGAGAAGTCCTCAATTTTTTTCTTTATTGTTCTTTCATTTTTCTCTTAGATGATATACTTTTGCTAGCATTTTAGTAGTAATATGTTAAAAACAGTTGAAAGAAAAATTATCTTGTATTTTCTATTCTTTATGCTGAAGTTCTCAAAAATAACTGTGAGTCCTGTTTTTCCTTTTATTGAAAATATATTTTGAGAAAACTAGGTAGGCAGTCTGTAGACTTTCTTTCTTTCTCTAGAAACAAAACACAAGTTTTATTACTAGCCCTGCAATGTTATATCAGCGTAAGCTTTCTTTTATCCTTGCTGACATCTGCAGTGTCATCCCAATCAATGCTTTCCTACGATGCTTTCCCAACTTTATTGCTTTGTAACAGACACCAACTTTGACAGGACCTCACTGATAACTCAAAGGCACTTCCTCCTTGGGCAACAAGTAGGTTGAAGGCAGAAACATATCCATGGTTCCTGAAAGCTAATCTCAGAATTCTCATTCACAGTTCTATGTCTGGAAAACTGCTCTGGTCCTATTTCCTTTCTGAATCCATCCTTAATGGATATCAAAACCGTTTTCTCCAAATTCCCTTCTCCCACTAATTCATACCAGTTACAAAGCCTCTAAGATTAGCAAACATTAGCTGTGAACACACCCACTGAAAAGGCCAGTAAAACAGATATCACTCTCTGAAAATCAATAGTCAAAACAGAAACCAAGGAATGAAACACCAACTCAAAAAAAAAAAAAAAAAAAAAAGACAAATCTAGAATTCAGCTCCTGGACCCTTAGTCATCCAAGCTACAGATGGCAAGACCCTCACATAAAAACACAATCAACACAGCAAAGCAATATGTTTCCACTAGCTATCCTACAACAGCAGACCCTGAATATTTCAATACAGCTGAAGCAAAAGAGGAGTAAAACCAACTATATATTGAGAGGTGCCATTAAAGAGAAAATGAACAGCCTTAATAGAAAGCAAACAAAAGAAAATAAATTTAGTTAAATACAAAACAAAACAACAATGAATAAAACTATTTAAGACCTGAAAATCTAAAGAGAATCAATAAAGAAAACACTAATTGAGTAATTTCTTGAAATTGAAAAAAAAAAAGGATTTCAAACAGAAACCAGAGATGTAAGCTTCACCAATATAATACAAGAGATCTAAAAGAGAATCTCAGGCATAGATTATACTATAGAAGACATGGTTATATTAATTAGTCAAAGAAAATATTAAGTCAAAAAGTTTCTGACAAAAAACTTTCAATAAATATGTGACAGAATGAAAAGACCAAATCTAAGAATAATAGGTATACAGAAAGGGGAAGATACTAAGGTGAAAGGCCCAGAAAATGTTTTCAACCATATCATAGAAGAATATTTTTGTAATCTAAAGAAGAAAATACCTATACATAAGAAGCATACAAAACACCAGATTGTACCAGAAAAGAAACTCCCCTGCCACACGATAATGAAAACACTAAATGTATAAAACATAGAAAGAATATTAAAAGCTTTAAAGAAAAAAACTTCAAATATGAGATAAAGCAGACATTTTAGAATTATACATTATTCTTCAATGGAAAATTTAAAAGCTAGAAGGGCCTGGACATATGTGCTTTAGATACTACTAGACAAAAGATGCTAGCCTAGAATGTTATTCAAAAAAGCTATTCACCATCACCTTTAACCATCCTCCTTCACCTTTTACCTCGCTTTACATTACCTTTCCCCAGCAATAGTGCCATGCATTTTATTTCCATACAAAACCAAAATAGTGTACTTCTGAGGTGTGTTTTGTCTAAAACCTAAGCTGCCTTTCTTGCTTGGTAGGTATTCTGTTCACTAAGTTCTAACCTGAATAGTTTCTTTTAGAATGCAAGCAAATTTTCCTGCTAGAGGCAAGGATGGTGATGCCTGTTGAAGTGCCTTTATTTTACACGATTTTTTATGGTCTCCTGGGTTTTTTGTTTTTCTATATAAAGTTGAATATTGTTCTTTCAATTTTGCTGTGACAACTATTTAACTATGTTCATAGCAGCATTGTTTGCAATATGCAGAACCTGAAAGCAACCTAAATTCCTCTCAATTGAAGAATGGATGCAGAATATGTGGTAGATTTACACAATGAAAACTTGAAATTCGCAGGCAAATGGATAAAACTTCAAGAACCTATCCGGAGAGAGGTAACCCAGTCACAGAAAACCAAACATGGGATGTATTCACTTATATATAAATATTAGACACAGAGCAAAGGACTACATGCCTATAATCCACACATTAAGGGGCAACCTAAGAGGGACAAAAAAAAAAAAAAAAAAAAAAAAAAACGGTTCCCTGGAGAAAGAGAAAGGGACAAGAGCTCCTGAGAAAAACGGGAACAAGCAGAGAGAGGAAGGAAGGAAACAGAGGAGGGGAGGAGGGGAGAGGAGAACAGGAGGGATCAGAAAGACTGAGTCATGTAAGGAGTAAGGATTTCCTCCCACAGCTGGTCTTGTCCAGCCACTGTGCCAGCACCAAATAAAGCACAGAGACCCTGTATTTGATATGATGCTGTTGGCAAGATACTAGTTTTTTTATCGGCAAGCTCTGTCTTAAGGATTAACCCATTTCTGTTGATCTATGTATTTCCACATGGTCTCATCTTACCGGAGAATGGGGCAGGCATCTCTTCTCCCAAGTCTCTACATATTGAATCCCCCTATCTACCTCCTCATTCCTCCAGCCTCTAATTTGTCTTGCATTCCTATCGGCCAACAGTGCTTTATTAATTAAACCATATGAAAAACATATATACAGAATGACATCTCCCATCATCTCCTTTTTTTTAATTTATATTATATAACTAAGTCCATTTAAATGAAAACAAACATTTATAGCCCATATTAGGGAATATTGGCATCATTCTTTCCAAACCACTTCCTGCTGGTAAGGGACACTGTCATGGGGTATTATAAAACGATGCAGAAATCCTGGCTGTAGTCTGTAAGGCTGCTTTGTACAGCTGTTTTGAATGTAGGATCACCTGGAACTCTGTTTCAGGAGGTCTGACTTGAAAAAAACCACATTAGTCTGGAAGGAATTCACAGCTTTTCATGTTCTGTGGAAACAAAAGTAGAAATCCTTTTCCCCTGTAACTTGTCCTTGAACTTAAATTTTGGAGTCAAAGCATTTTTTATATTTAATTAATTATTTCACGTGTTGATCCCCGTTCATTCACACTCTGTCCCTCCTTCCCTTCCTCCCTTTCTCCCTTTTACCCTCTCTGCACTCTCACATGCACTCCAACCAAATTTCATATGTAGGGTAATGCCAATCATGTGGGGTATAGATCTGACAAGTAATGTGAAGTAGGGACTAGGGCTTCTCTCCTGTTTCTAAGTTAAGGCAGTTAACCTTCCATGGGGGATGTGTTTGCAAGGTCCTTTTGTAATGTATCTCTTGCATGGTATCTCAAAGGGGTTTTGATTTGCATTCCCTGATAGCTAAGGATGTGGAGCATTTTCTTAAGTGTCTTTTAGCCTTTTTGATTTCCTCTATTGAGAATTCTTTCTTCAGTTCTGTACCCCAATTTTTAAATAGGGTTATTTGGTGTTTTGTTTACTAGTTTTTTGAGTTCTTTGTATATTTTGGAGATCAGCCCTTTGTCAGATATAGGATTGGTGAAAATCTTTTCCCAGTCTGTTGGCTGCCAATTGGTCTTGTCCAATGTGTCCTTTTCCTTACAGAAGCTTCTAAGTTTGAAGAGGTCCCATTTATTAATTGTTTCTTTCAGTGTCTGTGCCCCTGGAGTTATGTTCAAGAAGTGGTCTCCTATACCAATTTGTTCAAGGGTACCTCCTACTTTCTCTTCTAAGAGGCTCAATGTGGCTGGATTGATGTTGAGGTCTTTGATCCATTTGGACTTGAGTTTTGTGCATGGTGACAGACATGGGTCTAACTGCAGTCTTCTACACACCCTCATCAATTGTGCCAGGACCATTTGTTAAAGATGCTGTCCTTGCCCCATTGTATAATTTTAGCTGTCTTGTCAAAAATCAGGTGTTCATAGGGGTGTGGGTTAATATCAGGAATTTCAATTAGATTCCATTGGTGTACCTGTCCTTTTTTTTTTTTTTTTTTTTTGTGCTGTTAATTCTCTTATGTGACTATCCTCTATTTTCTCATATGGGCACTTAGTGAAATGAAATTCCCTTGTAGCACTGCTTTCAAGGTGTCCTATAAGTTTGGGTATGTTGTGTCCTCATTCTCATTGAATATTAGAAAGTCCTATTCTCTTGTATTTGTTGAGGATTGTTATGCCACCTAGTATATGGATGATTTTAGAGAAGGTTCCATATGGAGCAGAGAAAAAGGTATATTCTTTTATCTTTGGATGGAATGTTCTATAGATGTCTGTTAACCCCAGTTGAGACATACTTCTGTTAGTTCTTTTGTTTCTTTGTTGAGTTTCTGATTTGTGGTCCTGTCTAGTGTTGCGAGTGGTGTATTGATGTCTCCCACTAAAAGTGTGTGAGGATTTATATGAGCTTTGAATTTTAGTAGTGTTTCTTTTACGAATGTGGTTGCCTTTGTATTAGGGGCATAGATGTTCAGAACTGACACTTTGTATTGATGGATTTGTCCTGTTATGAATAAGAAATGACCATCTTTATCTCTTTTGATTAATTTTGGTTTCAAGTCTAACTTGCTAGATATTAGAGTAGCCATGACTGCTTGCTTCTTGGTTCCATTTGATTGGAACATCTATTCCTAACCCTTTACTCTGAGGTAATGTTTATCTTTGAAGCTTAGATGTGTTTCTTGTATGCAGCAAAAGGATGGGTTCTGTCTTCGTATCCTTTGTGTTAGCCTGTGTCTTTTTATAGGTGAGTTAAGACCATTATGTTGAGGGTGAATAAGGACCATTGATTGTTGATGCTTGTTTGATTTAGGTTTGTTGTTGGCAGTGGTATTGTGAATATATTTGTTCTGTATTACCCTTCTTTGGTGTAGTTGGATTATCTGTTGCCTACACTTTTATGGCCATAGTTACCTTCCGTGGGTTGTAGTTTTCTACTTTCTGTATGGCTGGATTTGTAGATATGTATTGGGAAAACCTGGTTTTGTCATTAAATAGCTTGTTTTCTCCATCTATAGTGATTGAGAGTTTTGCTGGGTAGTGCAGCCTGGGCTGGCATCCGTGCTCTCTTAATACTTGTAGAATATCTATCCAGGACCTTTTGGCCTTGAGGGTTTCTATGGAGCATTCAGTGTAATGTTGATAGGTCTGCCTTTATATGTTACAAGTTCTTTTTCCTTCACTGCTCTTAATACTCTTTCTTTATTCTGTATGTTAGTTGTTTTGATTATTGTATGTCAAGGGGCCTTTTTTCTTTGTTTCAGCCTATTTCTGGTTCAGTATGCTTCTTGTACTTTCATGGGCATGTCCTTCTTCAGATTGGGAAATTTTTCCTCGATAATTTTGTTGAATATGTTTTCAGCACCTTTGAGCTTGACTTCCTCACCTTCCTCTATACCTATTATTCTCAGGTTTAGCCTTTACACAATGTGCCACATTTTCTGGATGTTTTGTGTTATAGACTTTTTGGATTTATGATTTTCTTTGGTCGATGAATCTATTTCTTCTAGTTTATCTTCTGTGCCTGATATTCTCTCTTCGATCTCTTGAATTCTGTTGGTTATGCTTGCTTCTGTAGTTCCCGATTTTTTGCCCAGTTTTTCTATTCCCAGCATTCCTTCCGTTTGTGTTTCTGTTATTTTCTCTATTTTAGTTATCATGTCTTGGACCGTTTTCTTCACCTGCTTAATTTTTTTTTTTTTTTTTTTTTTTTTTTTTTTTGGCTTTCTGTACTTTCTTTATATTCCTTAAGGAATTTTTTCATTTCTTCCACTTTTTTGTTGTTTTCTCCTCCATTTCTTTAAGGGATTTTCTCACATCTTCTTTAAGGGCCTCTATCATTTTTATGATGGTAATTTTTTAATCGTTCCCTTCTGCTTCCTCTGCTTTGTTGTTGTGTTCCATTCTAGTTGGTGTAGTTTCCCTAGGTTCTGGTGGTGTCATGCTTGCCTTTCTGTTGTTAGGTGTTTTCTTGTATTGCCATCTTCCCATAGCTTCTTCTAGTAGGTGTTGTTGGGGTCTCCCCCTCTCTCTACGGTTCTTCCCTGGTTGGCTTATGTGGGTCAGAGGTTCAATATCTGTATCTCTGGGTGGTCCAAGCTCTATAGGTGGTCTCTCTGCAGACAGTGTCTTAGGGATGGGTTTAGGGATGAGGGTCCAGTAGAAGATGCCTCTTTCCAATGGCTGGTGGAAGAGGACAAAGTCTGAGCTGAAACTTGGGAAATTTCTGTAGGATAGTAGGATCTCACTGGAAACTGGCACTCTCCATCTGAGGCCTCTATCTTTAGCAGAGGACTTGCTTTGGGGGTTAAGGATCTTTCCAGAGGGAAATCAGCGTGGACTGCAGAGATAGGCAGATCTCTGGCAGGGTCCCAGGATTCCAGGATAGTACTGGAGTTGGGGTCATAGACCAAGCATGTGGAAATTACTGGTGGTCCCTCGTGGATAGGCAGGTCTCCTTTGTTCAGATTTGCTCTGAGAAGTCTCCAAGGTAGGGTGGACTGTTGGCTCCATCCTCTATCCCAGTGCTCAACCAGAGCTGCAAGACAGTGGGCATGGTAGGGCACAGGGTAGGGGTCAAGCTCGCGTTGGGGATGGGTGGAGTGTATTTGAGCTCCAAGTGTGCTCTGGAAGGGACTGGACACAGGAGCAGCAGGATCAGGGGCCTACCCAGTGATTTCATTGGGGGCGTACTCATCTTTTCTGTCTAAAAAAAAAAAGAAGGGTTTTAACCTTAACATAGTAAAATATATCACACAACAGTTATCAAGTAAGAATCATAGTTAACACTATTCATTCCATTATCATTTAGCAAAATTTAAGAAAATATTTCATCTATCCTATCTTTTTGTTAAAGTCTATGTAACTTATCTTTAATCCTAACTAAGAAAAACTATAACCATAATTATCTGTCTTCAACTCCTTCAAAGACCACAGAAGGATAGTATATAAACTCTAGAAAGGACAGTGCCAACTTGCCTTGTCAGTCACCTGAAGTTCTTTTGTAATCTTCCATCATCATCCCATAGGTCATAGTGTGTCTGGCAGACTCTTCTGCAAAGCAGGAAACTTTAAAATGTTTTCTTGTATCGGCTGTTAGTCAGTTACTTTTCTCTGAATCCTGCAGACTGTCTGGCAGACTCTTCCATGAAGCAGGAATGTTGTAGCAATGTCCATCTTGAATCAGTATTCACTTTTATGTGGGTCCTGGATATTCAGTTTATACAGCATAAAGTCACACAGTCCAGACAAGAGCAGTATCTTGTCCAAATGGCTAGTCTTGCCATATTGGAAGTAAACTTCATAACATGTTTCTTCGATGTCCATCTTCCTTTCCAGATGCAGGTGGTGTTGCCAGGAGTATTCATGTCTCACTGTCAATAAAAACCCTAAACCATTTTAAATGCCATATTCTGCAGGTCTTTGAAAGGTTTGAAGAATGCCTATTTATCTCAAATACATGTCTGTATATCTAGAAATCTTAAATAACTTAACTATAAGATTTGACTATCATAGGTACTATATATAATCTGTATTGTATTATACATTACATTTCTAAATGAGCTATATAAATACAATACCTAAACAAAAAATATAGATATCACAAATTTGACCTTAAATTGTATCAATAAATCAAAATCAATTCCAAAAGATAGTATTCATATTGATACCATAATCCCCTTTTTACCTTTAAAAAGAATTGGCTGTTATCATTAACCATTTATACCAACCCCATATAATGAAAACAAACCTTTACAGACAATATTTGGGAATTTGGGCATCGTTCTTTCCAAACTACTTGCTGGTGGTAAAAGGCACTGTCATGGGGGATCCAAAGAAGATGCAGAAATCCTGGGTGTAGTCTGCAAGGCTGGCTTGTCCCAAGTGTTTTGAATGTTGGATCATCTGGGACGTTGTTTCAGGTGGTCTGGCTTGATTAAACCACATTAGTCTGGAAGGAATCCATAGTATTTCCTTTTCTGTGGAAACAAAAATATAAATCATTTTCCCCAGTAACTTGTCCTTAAACTTAAAGTTTTGAGTCAAAGCATTTTTAAAATATATAAATTGGATTGATTCAGCAGCATTTGTTTTATCAGTTGTTATTTCCTCAGCAGTCAAACAATTTAAAGACAACAGAGTAGTATATAGCATCCCTAATTTTTCTGTGCTTTTCATCTTTACGTGGCTTTTTTTTTTTATTACTCTGTTTCTTTTACTTCCATTTTTCATTTTTTTTTTTTTTGAGACAGCTTTTCTCTGTGTAACCTTTGACTTTTCTGGAACTCACTCTGCATAACAGGTTTACTTGGAAACTTTAAACTGTCTTCTTGTATTGGCAGTTTGTCAGTCATTCTTCTCTGTGTCCTACAGACTGTCTGGCAGTCTCTTCCATGAAGCAGGAACTCTGTAGTAATGTCCATCTTGAATCAGCAGTCACATTTCTGTGAGTCCTGCATGTCCAGTTTATACAGCATAAAGTCAAACAGTCCAGACAAGAGCAGTACATTGTCCAAATGGCTAGTCTTGCCATATTGGATGTAAACTTCATAACACGTTTCTTCAATGTCCATCTTCCATCTTTCTTTCTGGTGCAGTTGGTGTTGCCTGGAACATTTATGTCTCACTGTCAAAAAAAAAAAAAAAAAAAAACCCTAAACAATAAACAATATTAAATGCCATATTCTGTAGGTCTTTGAAAGGTTTGAAGAATTCCTATCTCAAATACATCTGTGTATCTTGAAAAACCTAACTAACTTAACTCCAAGCTTTGACTATCATAGGTAATTATTTATAATCTGTACTACATTATACATTACATTTCTAACTGAGCTATAGAAACACAATACCTAAACAAGAGGAGAAACATACATATCACAAATCTGACCTTAATTTGTATCAATAAATGAAAATCCATCCCAAAACAAAGTATTCATATCTATATCATAATCCCCTTTTACCTTTAAAAAGAGATTGGTTGTGGTCATTAAACATTTATAACCAATCCCATTTAAATGAAACATTTATAAACAATATTTGGGAATTTGGGGATTGTTCTTTCCAAACTACTTCCTGCTGATAGGGGGCACTGTCATGGAGGAATCCTAAGAAGATGAAGAAATCCTGGCTGCAGACTGCAAGGCTGCTTTGTTCAAGCTACTTTGAATGTTGGATCACAAGGAACTCTGTTTCAGGGGCTCTAGCTTGGTCAAACCATATTAGTCTGGAAGGAATCCACAGCTTTTCTTTTTTTTTTTTTTTTTTTTTTTTTTTTTTGTGGAAACAAAAATGAAATCCTTTTCCCCAGTAACTTGTCCTTGAACATAAATTTTGGAGTCAAAGCATTTTTAAAATATATAAATTGAATTAATCCAGCAGCATTTCCTTCAACAGTTGTATCCTCAGCATTCAAACAATACAAAGACAATATACCATACAGTATCCAGATTCTCTCTGAGCTTTCCATCTTTAAGTGGCTTTATTATTACTCTCTTTCTTCTATTTTTTTCATTTTTTGAGACAGGGTTTCACTGTGTAACTTTTATCTGTCCTGGAATTCACTCTGCATACCAGGTTTACTTGGAATCATAGAGATCTGCTTACCTCTGTCTCCCCAGTGCTAGGATTAAAGGTGTGTGCTACCACACCCAGCTGTCTTTTAAATCCATTTTATTTCTTTTCTTTTCCCCATGTCTACATATATTTTAAAGCACACTGTAAACCTTTAGAAGTTATTCTTAATATGAACATGTCTTTAATGTAAATCTTTATCTTTTTGTAGCCACGAGTCTTTTATCTCGTAAACAACAACGTTGTGAAAATGAAAGTCATAGCTGTGTCAGCTGTGGTTTATCAAATATGGTGGTGGCTATTTTACTGCCAGCACTGAGAGCTGTGTTCACTGCCTTGCTCTGTGCTCTGTGCTGCCATCCAGCAGCATGCTGCCGGCTTTGGTCACTGCCATTGCCAGCTCCTCTCGTACACACTAATAAATTGTTAGCAGTGCTTTTTTAAAAGCAGTGTTTTTTTTTTTTTTTTGTTTTTTGTTTTTTTTTGCTGCTTATGTTGAGTCAGGAACCTTCCCTTAAAGATTCTGTGCAAATATCTGCTTGTCTTTCTCAAATCAGAGTCCAACCTAGATAAATGCTGCTCCAAAGAAACCTTGCTTGTCTCTCTTCTTTTTTAAGCTTTTGTTAAATATTAAGTAGAAGTTGTTATTAGCCACGTGGGTACCATATGTAAGGAGTAGTGTTTTTCCTCCCACTTCTGGTCTTGCCTGCCACCACGCCAGCTGCAAATAACACACTGAGACTCTGTATTTTATATAATTCTGTTGGCCAGTTACTTGTTTCTTATCAGCTAGCTCTGTCTTAAGTATTAACACATTTCTATGTATTTCCATGTGGTCTTACCAGCGAGTGGCGGCTGGCCGTTCTCCCTTCTCCAGACTTTCCATGTTGACTCCTCCTTACTACTTCCTCTTTCCTCCTTGCACCCTAGTCCTGCCTATCTTGCTTTCCTATTGTCCAACAGCGCTTTGTTCATTAAACCAGTACAAGAAACATATATACATAATGGTATCTCCCATCAAGTAAGAGCATAGGGACCCCACTTGTAAAGATGGGGAACCAAGACCTTTGAATGTGGGTACCAGATAGGAGGCCAGGGCTGTTTATGGAACCTCTGACCATGGAACCAGAATTTATCTCTAGTACATAAATTATTTGGGGAGCCCATTTCCCATGGAGAGATACTCTCTCAGCCAGCCCAGATACAAAGAGGGCCGAGGCCTTCCCCCAAATAATGTGACAAACTTTGATGGTCCCCCATGGAAGGCCTCACCTTCTTTGGGGAGTTAATGGGGTGGTCAGATGGGGCACATCGAAGTATGGGAGGGAGACAGAAACGAGACTGTTATTTAAAATGAGATGGTTTCTAAAAAAAAAAAAAAAGTTAATATAATTTTCCTATAGTACTGTACAGCTATTGAAGTCTATGTTCTGCTATCAAGTTTTATTTTTCTTTTTATAACATACTATTTTAAATTATATTTAGTTTTAATGATTCATTTTTCTCTCCTTGTATATTATTTGTATGGGTAATGGATTTTTACATTGCTTTTCCTCTGATAGCTTCCAGATTTATGGTTAGTGTTTATTATGTGGCAATGAGTCATTTGCATATAATGTAATAGCATTTGTAGTTATGTAATTTTTGTCTTTAGTTCATATTTTCTATTCAACCAAGAAAGTTTAATTGCATTTAAAAAATCTTCTTTCCTTTTGACTATATTCCTTTATTCTACTGTTTTTATTTGTATCCCCATGTTAGTTGAACACATAAACAGTGGGTAGTCTTTTCACAAAGATTATGATCTATTTTACTACTCATTACATGTCATCAATGGAGATTTGTAGATGTATTCCTTACTTATTTCCTTAAATAATTTCATCAGTTGTTTAACCTTCCTTTTTTTATATTGTTACAATGAGGAGATATTAAATGCACTGAATGTCATTTATCTTAGTCAATTATTAGAATTTGTTGCTGGTCTAAAATAAAGACAACATTGTGGTAAGAGAATAACACATTTTCATTTAATATAAATTTACTGAAACTCAAAGAGAGGTGAAATAGGCAAACATATAATCACCCAGTAGATACAATTGAAGTCTCAGGGAGATTAAACCTTCATGTAATTTCCATGTTGAATTTACTTGCAGAGCATTTTGCATGCTTGTTTATCTTATGTAAGCAGCCTCTGACATTCACAACAGAATTGTTTGGCTGCTAAAATAGTTCCTTTTGGAGATATGCACTGGGTAAATTTCAGAATTCACCATTTATTGTATATGTTCTCTGTACTGTGTGAATAATCATAGTTGAATATATCCTATCAAAATATCTATAGCAAATTCCTAAATGTTAAGGGTAAAATGCCAACCTTAAAATATAATTACAGTGTCGTATTTCAATTAGAATAAATAACAGGAAATTGTAGCTAAGGAGAAAACAGATTCAGAGGAGTTGTGCTTGCATTTGTTGATATATGATAGTGATGAACTACACATGATTTATCTTATTTTTTTTTCTACCCTTTTGAATGATAGTCTCAATTCTGAAGAAAAAAACATCATGCAAATGTCTAAGGCTTTGATCATTAAATATTTTTCTTTAAACTATAACATCTGGTAATATTCAGATATTATATCACTGTGCTATTCTTCTGTCTATCACTATTGAAAATGGAATTTGTCAAGTTCAACCCTTATAATGAGAATGATGAGTACCTTAAATGCCATACTAAAGTCTTCATCCAGTAACTGATGGAAGCAGAGGCAACCACCCACAGATAAGCACTTAGCCAAATTCCTGGAATCCAGTTTTAAAGAGGGAGGAGGGAAGAACAAAGGGGTAAAGACCATGTTTGGAAAAAAAACACAGAAACAGCTGACTTGAGAAAGCCGGAACTCATGAGCCCCAATCTGACTGCTGGGGAACCAACATAGGACTATACCAGACTCTCTGGACATAGGACTCAGCTAGTAGGACTGGGCAGTCTGTAGGGCTTCTGGCAGTGGAACCAGGATATATCCCTAGTTCACAAACAGACTTGGTGAGCCTATTCCCTTTGGAGAGATGCTCCCTTATCCCAGAGACATGGGGGAGGGTCTAGGCCAAAGCTCAAATGCCTTGACAGATTTTGATGAACCCTCATGGAAGTCCTTACCCTCTCTGGAGAGTATGGGAGGATGGAAGGGACAGGGATCTGGGAGGGATTGATATATAAAATAAGATTGTTTCTAATTTAAATAAAATGTATTAATAAAAAGTAAAAGAAAGTTACATGCTTACATAAAGAATTGCAGGATCAGTTCTCAGAAGGTCAAATTCAATATCATATTACAGTCAGAGACCAAATTAGAAATAGAAGATACATCCTAGATAATGAAGACTTTAATTAACAAAAAGCATTGTAGGCCTTGCCTTCCTTACCAATCTCTTTCCTTCACTGTTAAATGATTCATGATTCTCCAAAGTTGATCATTCTGGGTGGTATGGAACAACAGCTACATCATTTCCTCACCGTGCCAGACACTAACTAAATTTGATTTCTATAACACCAACTCTTTTCCCTAAATACTGACTTTCAAGTGACAGATAAATGAAGTTGAATCTAAAAAATTTCAAATTCACTTGCATATGAACAATTGGCCAATGAATTATTTCTTCCTAATGACAGGATCCATGTTTTTTTTTTCAAAACAGAGATGTCCTCAAAATAATAGAAATTATTTGATCATTATTAAGCTTCTGTAAATGAGAAAATGAACATGTGAGCAGGAATGTTGCTAGTTAAGCTTAGTATGCATAGCTAAATGTAAGACTCTTTACATAATAATGCAATCTATAATTATCAATGTAAATAGAGAACACATCAAAATTATCCACTGGAACACTATATGGCAGTTCAATTTTATTGTCATGCCATAATGGGGGAAGGTAAACATCCACAGTTGGGCTACCTGATTCCTCAGTTGGATTAGCTTGAGGGTTCCCAAGTAATCAATGCCTGCTAGAGCTGGTACCAGGAATAAGTAATGAGTGATGGGAAGGAATGTTGAAGAGCAGGTGCAAGGATAAAAGGGAAGTCTCAACAGGTTGTCTACTACATAAATAGAGTAGAGGTTTGGATTTGGAGCAGAGGGAGTAGAAGTGAAGATGTGGAGTTAGCCTAACTCCTTCCCTGGCCTGCTGTTAGAAAATGGAATAATGTCATCAAAGGTTAATCATGGAATAATTTACCCTGAAAATCCTATATCCAAATGTCTTCCAATTGTGCAAATTTTCCCCAGGGACTATTTATATCCATGCCAGTTAGAGAGAGTAAGACAATTCCGTGAAAGCATGCTATTTCATTTCAGCTTTGTGAATCCATGAAGGCAATGGAATTATTTCTAGGAGCAGGGGTGACTCTTGGGAGCTGCATCACAGAAGGACCTCACCCTTCACTGCAGCACATTGTATATGCAGAGTCCCCTATATATGACTTATGGATGTCTTCCATCAAAGAACCCCCCCCTGCTTCTGAGCTTATTGGTTAATTTTATATCAATATGGAAATATACCACAACCAAAAATAGTCTTAAAAGGGCTTTATTCTTCCTTATGGTTGCATCAAAAAAGCTCATAATGATAATTTAGACGTGAAAGTTTGTGTCTGGAGTAGGAAGCTGAGCAATCACATCTCAGCCACACAGAAGAAGCAAAGAGCAAACTGACAGCTTGGGGAGGCTATGAATGTCTAAATCCCACACACAGGTATGCATTTTTCTCAGCAAGGCTCCCTGTTTGAATGCCACTTATTGCCTACAAACACCACCAAGTGGGGGACAGATGTTCAAATATATGTGTCTATGGGCACCATTTCACATTCAAACCACCATACCCAGAAATTTTTTTAACACATAAAACTTCAGGAAAAGTTCAAGAGAGCCTTGCAAGTTTATAGACTGTATGAATCTTTCACCTTCATCCATAATACAACCCTCAGGAAAGGGCTGTATGCCACTCCCACAATTCTCACATTCAAACACTGGATTAGGGTTAAGCTTTCATTCCCAGTTCTCAAAGTCAAAATGTCACTTAATGAAACTTTGAAAAAACACACAAACCACATTTAAACCACAGAAAGTGAAATAAATACCTGTACTGTCTTTACATTTTTTTCTCTTTTTCTCAGTCTCTGGAAATATGTAACCTATCAGTTCCTTACAATGTTGAAATTACACAGCTGGGGTAGTGGTTATTTTATAAAATTGAGGCTATTATGCATGAATGAGCAGAGTGGTGTCCTGTCCAGGAGAGTGCTTTCTTTTCTTGACAGCTCTAGTCCTTTTTTTTCCAGCATCTGATGACACCACTGTCGGCAGTAATGCCCTCACTTATCTTTCTTCAAATGCTTATGGATGTCATTTGGCCTTCAGTTTCTGTAGTCAATGGGAGTGGATGCTCTGTCCTTTTTCTGGTTTCTTATCTGGCAGTCTTTCCATGAAATTACTCCAGTGTTCTTATCAGACAGATGTAGTGAAACTCGAAATGATTCAAAAGAATCATTATAGATTTTGTTGTTTGTTTACTTAATTTCTTTTTTGAAATAAAATGTCTACCTAAGACAGATGAGAAAATGCAATCCCATAAAGCAATCTCTTCTCAAGTGCATTCTTTCATGGTCTTAAAATATATAAATACAGAAAAATAAAAAAGGCCATCAAATAAGAATTTAGAGATGTATGTGAATAGAACAGAAGTGAGCTGATGTGAGGAAAGGATGTTGAATAAAAAGGAAACTTTGAAGATGAGAACAAAAGCAGGGAATCTGTGGTGAAGGGCAGAACTGGGTGGATTGTGAGTGGATGAAACAAAATATGAATTTTGAAATCAGAAAGGCTGCTGAGATTCTAAGCAAGTTACTAGTTAGTATAATTTCTATTTATTTCATGTGAATATATCTGTACATTAATGAAATCAATTATTATCAGATATAGTATAAATGAGATATACACTAGTAAACATAATAGAAATCATTATCAATGATACAGGAAAAACACTGATCCTTGTGGAAATAAGTAAATTCATTCCATTTATAAATATTTACCCAAATTTCATAAGGCCATACATTTTAGCTAAAGATCTTCAGTATTGTTGCAGGCATAAAATAGCAGTGCATACTACATCGAGATATTGAGGTCTAACACTCTCTTAAGGAAACTGAATAGGTATATACTTTTCTATTTTCACTTCTAAATTGTTTACAGTTGCCAAACCCTGAATCTAGTTATATCATCATTTTTCATTCCTTCTTTTATCCTCTCCTTAAAAAAAAACTGAGTACCAATTGTGTTTTTATCTAAGATTGATTTTTATGTGTGTGTGTGTTGGGGGTTTGAGAAGAGGGTGTTGGATCCCCTGATGATAGAGTCATCTAATTATGAGCCAGAGTAGGTGTTGGTAAATGAACTCTGGTCCTCAGCAATAACAAGAAATGCTCTATGCCTATCTGAACACCTCAGAGTCTTAGTTTTTTTAAAAAATTGATACTAATGACAAATTATTAAAAATAAAATTTTATTTATACAAAAAAAAGAAAAATTTGTGAAGTCATTTGTAATAGGGACTAGGCCCTCCCTCCTGCCTCTAGGTTAAGGGAGTACCCTCCATGTGGAATGTGCTCCCAGTCCTTTTGTGCACCAGGGATACATCCTGCTTCCACTGTCAGAGATCCCTTAGACTGCCCATGCCTTCTAACTGAGACCCATGTTCAGGGGGGTGATGGGAGATGTATTCCATTGTGTAAATGTGCCACATCTTTACCCATTCTTCTGTTGAGGGGCATCTAAGTTGCTTCCAGGTTCTTGCTATTACAAATAATGCTGCTATGAACATAGTTGAACAGATGTCTTTGTTGCATGGATATGAATCATTTGGGTATATGCCTAAGAGTGGATTGCTTGGTCCTGTGGTAGACTGATTCCCATTTTCCTGAGGAGCTATCATACTGATCTCCAAAATTGCTGTATAAGTTTGCACTACCACCATCATTGGAGGAGTGTTCTCCTTTCTCCACATTCTCTCCAGCATAAGCTATCATCATTTGTGTTTTTTATCTAAGCCATTCTGACAGGAGTAAGATGGAATCTCAGAGTTGTTTTGATTTGCATTTCCCTGATGGCTATGTATGTTGAACAGTTTCTTAAGTGTTTTTCAGTCATTTTGCATTCCTCTATTTGAAATCTCTATTCAGTTCTGTACCCACATCTTAATAGGGTTATTTGTTGTTTTGGTGAGTAGTTTCTTGAGTTCTTTGTATATTTTGAAGATCAGCTGTCTGTCAGACGTGAAGTTGTTGGAGATCTTTTCCCAGTCTGTGGGCTTCCATTTGCTCTTGTTGACTTTGTCCTTTGCTTTACAGAAGCTTCTCAGTTTCAGGAGTTCCCATTTATTAATTGTGATCTTAGTGTCTGTGCTACTGGTGTTCAAATGGAGGTTTCAGATATTACTCTCACTGGTATTATCACAGTTACTTTTAGATGAAGGAATTTTTATAGAAGTTGTTAGAATCATATTATGAAGAAAGTAATATCAATGTACTTACTGAAGGCCATGTTACTTGTGGGATATAGGTGATCAAATCACCACTACTCAAAAATTGACCTCAGAGCATTATGGTGGTTTGATTGAGAATAGGACCCACAGGCTTGGACCAGGGAGTGACATTCATGGTGTGGTTTTGTTGGAATAGTTGTTGCCTTGCTGGTGCAAATGTGTCATTGGGTGTGTACTCAAGGTTTCAAATACTCTGGGCAGGCCTATCGCTTCCTGTTGTTCTAGATGATATAAACCTCTTTTCCCTCTTTCCAGAACCATGACTGTCTAGGAACAAGCTTGCTTCCCACCATGACTATAAGGAATTAAACATCTCAATCTACAAACCATGCCCAATTAAATGTTTTTGTTTATAAGGATTTTCATGCTCAGAGTGTCTCTCACAGGTTAAAAAAAACCCTTACTAAAACAAATAAATTACTTGAATAAAGACAGTTGTATCTTCAAGTACTCATATTTTACAATAGTAATTGAACATAAAATTATGGTGCCTAAAAATATATGGTTTTTAATCTTTAAAGCTTTCAAGATTTTTTTATAAATGGAATATAATCAAACTTTTCACTCTAAATATAATTGCAAGTACATATATGAATTCAATAAGCACCAATTACATAATCCATAGAAAAATATGTGTAACATTAAATTGAGTTTTCGCAGATTTTTAAGAATTCTTTCTTAACTAATATTATGTTCATCAAAATCCACTCACTCAAGAATAAGAAAACTTATAATTATCTAAGATATAATGATCTAAAAACTATTGAAGGAAAAGAATTATTATTGTATTTAGAGTCAGTTTAATTATTGAAAAAAAGTACATTCCCTTGATTTACAGTGAAATTCGATTAGGTTAATCAGGGTAAAAATGTCTTTGTGACTGAATGCTGATACTTCAACTAAGAGTTAATTGAATATCTAAATTCATTTCTGAATTTACATTATATTACAATTATTTGGGTATTCAAGAAAATTCTTAGCTTTATATGGCATAGATATTAGGAATAGCCCAGCCCAGAATTATGTGCTTTTTAAACATTTATAGAATTCCTTAACTTTTTGTAATAAGCTTGATATTATGATATTGTCTTTTTCACATAACCATATATCTGTGTCTCTTGATTTTCTCAATTTCTTAAAATGAAACCACTAAAATCAATTAAGATGGCTAATATGCTTTATCCTTTAAGTTCATATGCTTTGTACCATATCAAGAACATAGAGCATGCACATAATCTTTATTATGATAGATTTTTTTTATTGGGGGGGCAAGGAGTAAATGATGAAATGGAATCTTGTGATACTATTGGGAAATTCAGATACTAGAAAATATCACATTGACTTATATCTTAGATGTTATTCTACTTGCCTTGGATTAGGCCTTCTGTAGATTATAGCTATTGGGTTGAATAAAACTTAGGAACCAAGGCTCAAGATCGTCATGCTTAAACAGCACTGTTAACAGTTTAAAAATCTTACCTAGTCTGGAACAAATAAAACCACTATAAGAAAGTAGTCATCAATACAGAATGTTTCTCACATGAAGACGGGAATGATGGAAGGGAACAAGCATTTTAGTTGTTCTGGATAGAAAAACAATATATATATATATATATATATATATATATATATATATAGGATTATACTTATTAATTATGTATATTGAACCATTTCTGCTTCATTGATATAATCTCTACTTTACCGTGGCAGGTGATTTATTTATGCATTCTTATACTAAATAATAATATTTTATTGACAGTTTATCTATCAGAATTCATATGAGAAATTAACCTGTGTTTCTCTTTATTTGTTTGGTTTTTATGTTGTTTAAGAATCAGGATAACTGAGACCTCATAAAAGGAATTGGGCAGTTGCATTACTGCCTCTGCTTTGTGGAATAATTTGAGAAGAAACAGTGTTAATTCTTCTTTGAAAATCTTATAGGGCTCTTCATAAAATCACCTGGCTTTTGTTTTGAGGAGTTTGCTTATAACAACAGCTTCTATTTTACTAGAGGTTGTAGGTATGTATAAATTGCATTTATGATCCTGGTTTAATTTTGCTAAGTGATGAATTTTTCTAAGTACAGTTTTTTACAGCATGCTCTTATAATTCTCTGCATTTCTTATCTATCTGTTGTTATATTACTCTTTTCTTCTTTGATAACTAGGATATACTCACTCAGACTTTAAGTTAATTTGACTATGGTTTTGGGATGTTGCATATATATATATATATATATATATATATATATATATATATTATGATTTATGTTTTTTTGTGTTTTTATGTGATTCCTCTTGGTTCAAATGTGTTTCTGTGTCTGCAATTGTTTCTTGTACTTTGTTTTCTGTTTGTTTGTTTTATCCTAGTTTTGTTTATTTTCATCTTATTATATTCTATTTCATTATTTTTGGGGGGTAAATTATATTTTGTTCTTCTCTTTTTATTGAAAATAGAGTTTTTAAAAAATCATCCAATATACATAATTATAGTTTTTCCTCACTCTAATTCCTCCATTTCTTCCCCACATTCCCTCCTATATGGATCCATACCCTTTATGCCTGTTTGTTTTCTTGAGAACAGACAGAAAATAATGGCATGGGAATTGAAGGGAAGCGTTACTAAGACAAGTTTGTGGAGTTTAAACCATAATCAAAATATATTATAGGAAGGAAATTTATTTTCAGTAAAAGAAAAATAGGAAAAAAAACAAGAAAGGGGATGTGGAAAGTGTGAAAAAAATCTTTTTTTCATTGTTATAGAAAGAAATAGAGTTGCAAAATAAATTATACTTTGGGTTCTAAAGTAATATGTGATATTATGATATTCTGTGCGTGTAGTCAACTCAGCAGGTACTTGTCCCCTGCCACAAAGAAATTGCCTTAAACATACTGAGTATTACAGAAGTATGGATGGGGTCTTATTGTTTACTCACCATAGAAATCCCTTACTGGAGCATAATGTATTTGTGTTTGACAGGCTTACTTCCCTAAACAATATACTCCCCATAAAATTTTTCATTTCTAGCTTCTGGTTTTCAGGGTTTATTTCTGGATATTTATACAACATAGAAGCTAGGAAACTTCACCATATGTTATTTGACTAGTGTGATACTAAAAATAGTAACAATTTTCCTTATTTACAGTTTTCTGAAATTTCTTTACAGTTGATTGCTCTCCACAGGCATTTCATAATAAAAGTATTTAAATTTCAGCTAACTTTTTCTAACAATACATTGCTATCATCATTCCATGTCATCTTTATTTATAGTTGTTTATCTCTTATACTTGACTTAGAAGTTAAAGTTACTGTATGTGTGCTTTTATATAAATAAATAATTCAAATAAGCAGAATTGTTCTTGATTTCATCTCCCACTTGTAGAATGACATCTTCTTTGACAAAGGCTTACAAGAATCCTTAAACACTTGGAAAGATTTCATATTAGTATTCATGATATGTTCCTAATGGGCATTCTCACAATTACATTAAAGGCATGCAGAGCCTCTCACACTACATTCAAAGAAAATATAACTTTTCCCCTATTTTGGGGCATTTTCACCCAAAATGGCCAAATGCAGAGTAATTAAGTTTGTCTTATAATTTACCTTTAACTTCAATGCTATATTTTATTTTCTTGTGTGAGTATGTGTGCAAGCATGGTTTGTGAGTACATGCAGGTGTATATATGTGTGTATATTTTGTATTATGACCGTGTGGGTAGCAAAGTCAGACAACCCCTTGTAGAAATAAGCTATCTTTTATATGCCATATGAGTTACAGAGACCTAAGTTGGAGTATCAGGTTCATCATCAAGTGCCTTTTCTATTAATTTTCTGACTTCATCATCACAAGTATATTTCCAGATAAATCCTGGAAGAAGTTTGATGAAGCCTAGATCATTCGCTACATGCTGAATTCCTCCACAAAGTCTTTGCCTCAAACTGAAATAGTCATAGTTTAATAGAAGTTGAAAAGTAGCCATATAGTAGTCCTAGCTCCCATATTATTACCAACTTCTATAAGAGTGTTGTTTTCATTTAGCTATTCTTGATTATTTGTTTATGTTTGTTATGATTCACACTCAAAAGACAATATTTAATTAGAATTAAGGCTATGAAATATATTCCAATACAAAGACACTCCAAATAAAACCCTTAAATGATTATAAATTTATTATATGTATTTTGTCAAAGAAGTATTACAATATAAACAGAAAAATATGATATAACAGTTTCCTTGTAACACAATTCTATTTCTTTTTTTGTGGGAGGGCTTCATGACTGGGTTTCTCCATGTAGCCCTGGATGTACTGAAACTCACTCTGTAGACTAGGCTGTGTACTCAGAGATAAATATCACTCTGCCTCTGAAGTGCTGGGAATTTAGGCATGTTCTACCAGTCCACAGCCCACAATTCCACTTCTAAATAATAATAGCTACCTATTATTTTCCAACAATTAAGAACTGCCTCTATCTTTGTACAACAGAAATTATGAGTAGGTATATTTATTTCTCAAGGTTTTTCTTAATATATACAGATGAACTTCAAGCTTTTCTATCTGCTAATAAACATTCAATGTCAGATGATTTGTATAGTTTCAAGTTATAGTTTTGAGATAAAGAAGATAGATGATAGATACATAAATGATAGATAATAGAAAATAGATGATATATAAATAAATGATAGATTGATGACAGGTGATAAGTAGATAGATAAATAAATAAATAATTAGATAATGGATAGATAAATAATAGATGATTGATAAATGATATAAACTAAATCCAGTTTGCTACCAAAATATTAATATGAGGAAACATGACAAAAAACAGAAAAAATAATAGAGAGTAAGCTTCAAAGGGATTCAAAGGACATGTTTTTAATGGTGTGAAATATGTAACCTAGAGCTGTCTAATATTTTTATTAATATAAATTTTCACAGTAAGATTACTGATTGCTTTTTTCCTCTGGTGGCATGGCCAACAAATTTTAGCACTCTGAAAGCTTGCCTGTAGGACTGAAACTCCCAGGTCAACACCAGACCTTTTTTTTTTTTTTTTTTTTTTTTTTTTTTTTCTTTTACATTTTATGTCACCAGTAAGTGGTATCAGTTATAGGTCCTTACCATCAAGTTCTAGGTGGTAACAGAGCAAAATGAAATGGCCTGCATTACATGGAGAGTGATCAACCTTATTGGTCAGTAGTTGGAAAATGGTTAATCTATTATTATGGCATTAGATTTTGTTTTGTATTTGCTTGTTTGTTTGCCTGCCTAGCATGAACATTGTCACCATGATACAAGTAAATTTGATTAAAAATCTCTTTTATAAGTTGTAAGGAGTATGGTTTTTCCACCCGCCACCTGGTCTTGTCCTGCCGCCATGCCGCCAGCCCCAAATAATGCACAGAGACTCTGTATTTGATATTATACTGTTGGCCAGTTACTACTTTCTTATTGGCTAGCTCTGTCTTAAGTATTCACTGAAAGACCCTCAAGGAGTGTCTTCCCTCGGGAGAGACCCCGTGCCCAAGGATCAGTCGAGACCACTCGTGCGGATGCAATCAGCAAGAGGCTTTATTCAGTTACACAGGTACCTGGGGCGACAAGATCTCCTTGAAGACTTGCACGCCCACAGGCTGGGGAGAGGGATTTTTATAGAGACAGGGAAGCAAAAGTGCAGGTACAGAAGGAGATGCATGGTTACAGGGATGCCATTGGTCAATTCAAATGAGGCCAGGGTTATTCTGAGGACAAGTTCCCTTAGTACATAGTAACCAGGTGAATAGCAACCAGATGAATAGCAACCAGATGAATGGCTCTACCTAGGGAACACAGGGTGTTTTTCAGGTACTTTCCGTTCCTGGCTGGCACAGATATCCTGTTTGGCAGCCCTGGCTTGCTGACCCTGTCCTGAATCCAGGACTACGTGCACAAAGGTTCCTACATAATGGTGCTGCAGCAGCTAAGATAAGCTAATACAATATGATTGGCAGGGGTCTTTCATTAACCCATTTGTGTTAATCTATGTATTTCCATGTAGTCTTCTTACCCGGAGCCGGCTGCCACGTACTGCTCTCTCCAGACTCTCCATCTTGGCTCCTCCTTCCTACTTCCTATTTCCTCCTTGTCTCCTAGTCCCTCCTATCTTCCTTTCCTATTGGCCAACAGTGCTTTTTTTATTAACCAGTATGAGAAACATATACAGAATGACATCTCCCATCAATAAGTATGTGTGTATGTGTTTTCATAAGATTCTACAATGGGAGGTTTCCATATAACATTTTCAAAAGTGGTTTTGTGTCATTTATCCCTTTCCTTATCACCTCCTTTATCCTGCCTTCCAAGCATCAACATCTGTTTCTGATTATTTTTTGGTTTATTTATTTTCAGACATTCATTAGACACAGAAAATGTATAATCTGGAAAGTGTAATATGGAAGATAAATATGATCAAAATACAGTATATGAAATTCTTAACAAGTTAGAATAATATTATCCACTATTGCTTAGATTCTTACTTGGGGTCATCCTTGTGAATCTATGGACATTTCCTGCCCTTTCCCTATAATGCGATTGATGACTACATTAAATACCATTCTAGAGCCTTCATCCAGTAGCTATGGAATAAGAAACAGAGATCCACTGCTAAGCACTGAGCCGAACTCCTGAAATCCACTTGTAGAGAGGGAGGTGTAATGAGCAAAGGGGTCAAGACCATGTTGAGGAAATCCACAGAAACAGCTGACCTGACCTCAACTACCCCAGTCTGATTCCTGGGGATCCAGCAGAAGACCAAAACAGCCTCCCTGAACATGAGTGACAGTAGGCCTGGGGAGTCTATGCGACCTCTGGCAATGGAACCAGTATGTATCCCTAGTGCACAAATAGACTTTGGGAGTACATTTATGGAGGCATTCTCTCTCAGCCTAGATAAATGGGGGAGAGCCTAAGTCCTACACCAAATGAGTGACAAACTTTAATGATCCCCCCATGGAAGACCTAACTGTCCACTGGGTAATGGTGGGGGGCTGGGTTGGGTAGTTGGTGGGGGATGTGGCAGGGTGGGAGGGTTAAGGAACTGGGATTGATATGTAAATTAAGATTGTTTCTAATAATGAAAATTTATATATCAAAAAACTAATATTATCAAATAATTTGAGAGTAGTAAAAACATACATACTTTTAGATAGGTATGAACATTTCAATAAGTTATTTTCATAATAAAAATTAGTAAAAAGAACATACATATAACAAGCTCAAATTGCATGACCACATTCATAGTGAATTCAAGGTGATGGTTTTCTTTCTCCCATTTTAATTAACAAGAAAAATATGTTTCTCACAAAGAAAGGGTGGTGTATCCCCAAGGAATAACAATAGGAATTTTATATTGAAGGTTTATGAAATATTCATTTATGAAAACTTGGCACAACTGAAATAGGAACTGCATAGTATAATAATTGCCAAGAACTTGTCAGTCATGAGGCTTTACATGCTGTGTTCTCAGTGTCAGATAGTGATGTATTGGAAAAAAGAATCTCTATGCTTCCCAGCATTATCTTTGCAATAAAAACAGGGCATATCACCTAAGAAATTTTTAGTAACAAATAGTAGCATTCTGATTTCAGTTCAATTTGCTGGCATTATGTTAAATGAAGGTGTATATTTTAAGCATAGAGATACCTAAACAATGTAAAATGAATATCTAATAAATATTAGAATGTTTATCAATAAATGATTTGAAGTATTATGTAATAAGTTGAATTTAATTAGCCATGCTTGAGGATGAATCATATTTATGGAGAAAGTCAGATATATAGATATATTTGCTTTCTACAGACAAGAATTCAACATTACAATAAATGTGGAAAATTATGTGTTATTTCTGTCATTCAATTTCCTAGATTTCTTTAATATTATGCCCATAATTATTCTCTTTGCATGATGTATGTGCATCGTGTGTGTGATTGGTACCAGTGAAGGTCAAAAGAAGGCATCTTATCCCACAGAACATAGGTTATACATAGTTGTGAGCTGACATATGGGTTCTTAGAATCAACCGCTGAACTCTGCAGTGTAATCCAGTGCTCATAATTATTGAGTCTTTTCTCTAGCATCTGTGAATGTAATTTTACACTCTTTTAGGCTTTCATATAATAAAATCTTCAATGATAAACATACTCATTTGCAAGAATTGGTGATTCTCAAATTATGCATTGGTCATAAAATTAACATGGAATATTGAACTTATTCATTTTCCAAGTAAAATCCTATGTGAATTTTTACTTTTTATGTAAATAATGTAATTTCTGTAGAGTTTATATTGTATTAATTTTCATGAATATATAGCAATAGTTTTCAATGGACAAAAGTCTGCTTCATTGTACACAAAGATCCACAACTTTCACACATTCAAGTCAGACTGCTTTGTCTCTGTCACTCTCTTGCCATATATCAGGAACAACTGGGTGATATAAGTTACACTAACTAGTTGGATGTTTCTCGGGATATAAAAAGAAAGAGTGCACATCCAATTCTCCTAATGTCAAAAATCTTGTAACTTAGGTGTGATGCTTTATATAAGAAATGCATTTAATTCCTATTACAGAATAGACTTTAGGGTTATTACAACTTCATGTAACTTATTTGCCTTCAAAGAGAATGACTATCAACTGTGTATGAATGTTGCTCAAACATAAGCTAAATAATTGGTAAAAGTGATTCTTCTCTAGGGTACAGACTATAAATTATTCTCAAGCTTAGTTTTCTTGTGTATTTGACTCCACATCAGGCCGAAAAAAGAAACCAGAGCAGAGTAGAATTCAATAGTCCTCACATCTTTGTCTATGTTACACATATACCCAACAGTTCAAAGGAGAATAATTGTAGAACACTGCAAACTATAAAATAAATTCTGCCTTAATTTTTATTTTTTTATATGTGTGTGAAGTCACTCTTCATTCCAAAACTGACAAAAAATTGGTTTAATTGTAAGGATTTATTGCCAATGTAATTTTCATGAAACATATATATGTGGAAAATTTCCCCAATTTTGAAATTTTTAAGACAAAATTCTCAGTTATATATGTACTTAAATTCACTTAGAACTGACTGCGTGTCATAGTAGTGTACATAGACTTGTGACCATTTCCCATTTTAATAATTCACAGAAAGAAAAATTCACTCTGTGAATTTTTGAAATTGAAAACTACTTTTGTAGTATTTTCTAGTTTGATGTAATTTGAACAGAATTTGAATTTATGAGTGAGCCATAGGACTTTTCTTGAACCTAAACTTCAAGGAGTGGTGGAATTTCAAACAAAGACCAAAATCTTGAGATGCCGATTGATGAATCAGGGATCCAGAAAGAAAACATCCATGCAGATAGTGGTAGGGATGCTGGCATCACTTAGTAACATAACTTTGTGATTTAGAAAGAAAGTTGCTGCAAAGCTGTTGTGAACATACTTTGCAAATGAATATTTAAGAGTAACCGGATAAAAATACTAATATCATGATCTTACCAAGATTGATTCATCTTTCTGTTTATACGTAGATAAATCAATAACAAAGATAAAGATATTTCTTAACTTAACCAATTTACAGCCACAAGGCAAATATAATTATACTGCATAATTGTACAGTCTCTATACAACTGCATTTAGTACACTTTGCCAATATTGTTGTCCCAACAATTCTGTGTCAACTTATTCTTGAGATTGGCTTCTATGTAACAAACTGTGGAAAATCAGCAGAGGTAACTTTTAATGTGTTTAAAGCTCTATCTGAGCATATTTATTTTATTTTCTATGTTGTTTGATGAATCTATCTATTCCCCAGATTGTTGACAGATACCTCCCAAACCCTGATTAAGATACTCTTTTTAAGTATTTGTCCTAACATCATTCACTTACTATTTTTAATCATTACATATGTTTCAACATTTGATTTTCATGCTCCATTGTATTCCATTTGTATTTCATTATGCTTTCCATCTATCATGTCTATATGTCCTACACTCATCTCTCATAGTGTCATTCTAAATATCACTGAAATTGTTATATATTTCCAACTTAAGTAATATTTACTTCGCAATAATTCTTCTATTTTTAATGATGGTTTATAAAATTGTTTAATTTTTACATCATAGTGATCTTGTGTATTTTACTAGATATCTGTCTTCTACTATTCAAGAATGTGACATATTTTACATCTGTTCAAACAAAGTTTTTAAACATAGTAACCTGTCGGTCTTCATATGAAATGCTATTTCAACAGCATATTTAAACAAATTTTATTCCAAAATTATAAAGTTTGGATGGCTTTATCATCTTCTTAGAATCCCCCATGACAGCATCTCTTACCAGCAGGAAGTAGTTTGTAAAGAACAACGCCCAAACGCCCAAATTCCCAAATATTGTCTATAAGTGTTTGTTTTCATTTAAATAGACTTGGATATATATATATATGTATATGTATATATATATATATATATATACATATAAAATAAAGTTTGGATGGATTTCTTCATAGTTCTGAAGTAGAAATGAATCTTAGAATATATCTCATATTAGTAAGTCTACTATAAATTTTGATATAACAATTTAGAAAATTGTATATTAATAGAGAATTTAATAGACATGTTATATATTAACACATTAAAGAAATTTTACACCTTAACTTTATTGATTTAAGTTGCTTCAGTGAAGTTTCATATTTTATATGACAAATAACCATACATTTTATGGAAAGATTTAGACAATTTTGCATGTAATTATTGAACTCATGCCCTTCTTCCAACTTCAACTTTATTATAAAACTTTTAACATCAATATGCACCTGTCCACTAGCTTTTAAGTCATTCTAAATCAATTATATCAGTAAAAAGGAATGGTTCAAGGTCTACTATTTCAGTTTTTAAGAATTAAAGAAAGTAACATGTATAAACTTCCAATCATAACAAAGTACAGGGAATTACTTCAAATCTGTGTTTTCCTTAGTTCTTAAAACTTAGTCCTTATAATACAGATTTAAGGGTATTAGGGAGCATAGTTTGTTAGTAGTGGAAGGACCTGATGATGAAGTCTGAAACATTCTCTCACTGAGTGACCTCAGAAATGTTATATACAACATATAAACCTATTTTATTTTCTGCACAAGAACTAGATTAATCAATAAATCAATACATTGCTCCAAAAAGTTTTTATAAAAAGGGAATTATGTTCACCTGTGATTAAAATAAAATATAGATAAATTCTTAAAAATAATAATTTTTCATAATCTAACAAAAAATGGGAAAAGAAACATACAAATGTCCTTGAAATAGACCTTGAAATAAACCTAGAATGACCATCAAGAGGAACAGATGTAGAAGGGAAAAGGCTACAAACCATTCTCTGGTCACAACAGTTGACTTTGGGATTAAAGCAGCTGAATCCTAGCTTCCCCTTTGCCCGTATACACCTATAGCTTTCACAACAGATACATGAGTTGGTGATGAGGGATGCTTTTGATATACCCAGCAGCTTAAAATGGTTACAAAATTACAAATTTTCTCTAAAGATTTGCTTTTTGTTAATAACATGAATTAGTGTTAAAAATCATATTTTAGTTTATTGAAGTAAATATGCTCTCCTATAATCTGTCTTAGATCAAAATGGACTTGAGAGGGGAAGATAGAGATGATAGTTCAGTTATGTGCAGATGGGAATTATTGGATTTGTGGCTATTTATTATTCTCTCAAGGGGATAAGTATTGAATACAACATTTTTCAAATGTCAATCATTGCATTATACTAACCATGTGAAATCAATTCAAGGCTGCACAAAATTCATTTTTATAGTTCAGTTGGCTTGATTGCTCTACATTGATTTAGGACATTTTAAAAACTTATGAAAGCTTTATGATTTTGGGTACTTGGTTTTTTACGTAATTCATGCATTCAAGCAATAAATGTTTCTTAGCTACAGAATTTAAATTCAAGAGAAAAATAAAGGAAAAAAGACTTAAGTCTTTTCTTCTTTTTCAAAATGAATAGCATTTGAACAAGTATTTAAAATGTTGTTATGTAAATCATGCTTTTTTCCATAGTAGTAGTAGAAGGTACTAGAAACATAACTGTAGTATTCCTAATAGTGGAGTCAGAGGAAACTAAAAGCATAATTGTAATATTATGGTGAAAATTTCAAAACTATTTTTGTATCTATTTTCAATTTTAAGCTAGAAAATTAGAAGGCACATGTTACCTCTTCACCTTCATAATCTGGAAAATCAGTAAGTCCTAGACTTCACTTCTATTAAATTATTTATTTTTCATTAAAATAATCTGTGCATTCATGTATGTGCTTATAGCAACTGTTTACTACAATATTATCCACACTGCCACTTGACATATTTTGTTCCTGTTTTTCAAACATTCACTTCCAGTGATTTTCCCTGATGTTGTTACTACATGTCAATAATTATGACCATAAAGACAGGCCTTAACATAATAGAAAAATATTTGCTTTTCCTCCTTTCATGAGCAAAGTTATCATTAAAATTTAAAACATACATATGTAACAACACTTAATTCAACTTTTCTCTTGATGGTAATTCTAGATTATACTGTTCAATATTTGTTTGGCTCTTCCTTTAGCCATCTATAAGATTCAGTGTCCTCCTGCTAACTACCCTACCAGTCAATCTAACAAACCTTACTTCATTCTTTCCTTTTATATAGTAATATCTTCAAAATAGTTTTGTTAATTGCTATTACTTCATTTAATCATTTTATGGTTTATTTAAATATACAAATTAATTTAGAATATTTTAATTATTTCACTTAATGATTTGGTTACTTTATAACTTAATTAACATAATTATTATCACTACTTAATTAGATTTGAGAGATTCCTGACATTCTCAAAATAAAAGTTCAATTCAGTAGATTAACCTAGATATCAGCTGATTTCTAGCATTTTAATGTCATTTGATTTCTCTTCCTTGCCCTCTTGCCTTCACATTCTATCATTTGTCACTCTGGCTACATTGTCGTTTCTTTCCCTTTTCTATTCAGGTAACTTTTAGAAGTAAGACTCTCCACCACACACCTGCACTATTTTTCTTTACATTTCCTTAGGATTAATTTTTATGTGTATTTCTTCCTTGGTTTAAAACAAAAACAATTTCCTTCAGGCTGAGTTATAACCATATGCTATGCATATTCCTATCATTTCCTATTTTATTCCGTTACAATATAATAACATATCATTGACTATACCCCCTCTTTTTTTTTCCTTTTTTTTTTTTTTTGTTTAATTTTATATAACAAAGTCCAATTAAATGAAAACAAACATTTATACACAATATTTGGGAATTTGGGCGTCGTTCTTTCCAAACAACTTCCTGCTGGTAAGGGGCGCTGTCATGGGGGATTCGAAGAAGATTCAGATATCCTGGCTGTAGTCTGTAGGGCTGTTTTGGCCAGCTGTTTTGAATGTAGGATCACCTTGTACTCTGTTTCAGGCGGTCTAGCATGATCAAACCACATTAGTCTGGAAGGAATCCACATCTTTTCATTTTCTGTGGAAACAAAAATAGAAATCCTTTTCCCCAGTAACTTGTCCTTCAACTTAAATTTTGGAGTCAAAGCATTTTTCAAATTATTTATTATTTTACATGTTGATCCCAGTTCCCTCTCCCTCCCTCCCTCCCCCCAGCCCTTCCTTCTTCCTTCACTCCCTTTTACCCTCTCTGCCCTCTCACATGCACTCTAAACACCCTCCCCTCCCATCCCCCCACCCCAATTCCATATGTAGGGGAATGCCATCCAGTTGGGGTCATGTAGATCTGACAGGTCCTGTGAAGTAGGGACTAGGGCTTCTCTCCTGTCTCTAGATTAAGGCAGTTATCCCTCCATAGGGGATATGTTTGCAAAGTCCTTTTGTGCACCAGGGATACATCCTGGCTCCACTGTCTGAGATCTCTTAGACTGCTCAGTCCTTCTGGCTGAGACCCATATTCAGGGGGGCCTGAGTCAGTCCCATGCTGGCTTCCCAGCTATCAGTCTAGTGGCCGTTAGCTCCTCCTTGTTCAGGTAAGCTGTCTGTATGTGTTTCTGCCACATGGTCCTGTCCTCTCCAACTGCATCTGGGTTCCAGTTCAACTCAGTGTTCATGAAGGGGTGTTTGATTCCCTTCTCAACATGCATTAGTTGAGGGCTCCATGGAGAAGATAGTTGTTGATCTCACTCTCTGTGAAGGGCATTTATGATAGCCTTTCCATGGAAGCTGAGATTGTTAGATGGGAGCAGTCTTTTTGTTCTCTAGACCTTTCTTTGTGTTCAATTTTATCTTCAAACCAATATTGGCATCCTCTTTTATGTTCTCTCTCTCTGTCTCTGTCTCTCTCTTTCCTATCTTCTATTCCTAACCAGGCTCAATCTTCCTGGTCGCACATGTTTTCCTTTCCTCCCCCTTATTTTCTCCTACTTCTCTCTCCATTCGTTGTCCTCCCCCACTTCACCTGAGCTCTGGTGGAATTGTCCCTTCCCAGTTCTGTGAGGGACTTTATATGAATCTCTTAGAATACACCTTGTATCCTAGTTCGTCTGATGATGTGAATTATAGGCTTGTGATCATTTGATCTAGGTCTAAAATCCATATATGAGTGAGTACATACTGTGTTCCTCTTTTTGTGACTGGGTTACCTCATTAAGGATGGTTTCTTCAAGTGCCATCCACTTTCCTGCGAATTTCAAGATACCATTATTTATTTTTCTGCAGAGTAGTATTCCATTGTGTAGATGTGCCACATCTTTTAACTATTCTTCAATTGAGGGGCATCTAGGTTGCTTCCAGGTTCTTGCTATTTACACCTGATTTTCGACAAAACAGCTAAAATTATACAATGGGGCGAGGACAGCATCTTCAACAAATGGTGCTGGCACAATTAGATGAGGGTGTGTAGAAGACTGCAGATAGACCCATGTCTGTCGCCATGCATAAAACTCAAGTCCAAATGGATCAAAGACCTCAACCTCAATCCAGCCACAATCCAGCCACATTGAACCTCTTAGAAGAGGAAGTAGGAGGTACCCTTGAACAAATTGGTATAGGAGACCGCTTCTTGAACATAACTCCAGGGGCACAGACACTGAAAGAAACAATTAATAAATGGGACCTCTTCAAACTGAGAAGCTTCTGTAAGGCAAAGGACATAGTAAACAAGACCAAACGGCAGCCCACAGACTGGGAAAAGATTTTCACCAATCCTATATCCGACAAAGGGCTGATCTCCAAAATATACAAAGAACTCAAGAAACTAGTCAACAAAACACCAAATAACCCTATTAAAAAATGGGGTACAGTACTGAAGAAAGAATTCTCAATGGAGGAAATCAAAAAGGCTGAAAGACACTTAAGGAAATGTTCCACATCCTTAGCTATGAGGGAAATGCAAATCAAAACATCTTTGAGATACCATCTTACCCCTGCCAGAATGGCTAAAATTAGAAACACCAGTGATGACTTATGTTGGAGAGGATGTGGAGAAAGTGGAACACTCCTCCACTGCTGGTGGGAGTGCAAACTCATACAGCCATTTTGGAGATCAGTATGGTGGTTCCTCGGGAAAATGGGATTTAGTTTACCCCAGGACCCGGCAATCCCCCTCTTAGGCATATACCCAAAGGATTCACATCCATGCAACAAAGACATCTGTTTAACTATGTTCATAGCAGGCCTATACCCCCTCTTTAAGTCATGTTCTATAACATTGTGCACTGAGTTAGGCCACCTCCTCCTATGGCCAAGTGCATGGTAACTACAAATTAAACAATAATTCAAAGATAAGCAGTACAATAAAAATAAACATGTTTTGCAAGGCAGTGGAGCCATACACCTTTGATTTAAGGACTCTAGGAACAGAGGTAGGCAGATCTCTGAGCTTACAGAGTGAGTTCCAGAATAGCCAGAGTTATATAAAGAAACACTGCTTTGAAAAATCCAACTATATATTCTATTAGCATTTGTATCAATTTTTATTATTAAAATATTAAAACATATAGAATATAGAAAAGCATGATAACTAAACTTTCCATCACTAAGACCCAGCTTCTGCCTCCCACTGATTTGTTATAAAAATTCTTAATAACTTAATATGTCTACTGTAAATAATTTTTTATAAATTATAAAAAAAGTCTGCAACATATTATAATGAGAAAACTATTTTATGGCACATATTAGAAGAGTGAAAGTTAAAATATTAACTGTCTTAGTTTCATTGTTGTCTCCAATGTCACCAAATTACCTGTCTCAGTTCTTTTGCTTAAGAATGACCCTGCCCAAATCCATTATAATTACCAGAACCTTAATTCACTTTGATATAAACACCTTAACTTAAAAAAAAATGTATGACAGTTATGTACTGAGGGAAACAATCCATTGTCTTATGGTTCAGCCCACCATCTAAATTTTCCTGATTGATTTCTCATATGATACTCTGGAGTACTTTCATTCCTATGTATTTATGTCAGTTGTAAGTCGTCTTGAACGCACTGGTCATATATATCTTAAATAGGTGATGCTGTACACTTGACTTTAATGGGGAACTAGGAACTGAATGTCCCTGTGCTATGATTAGTCCTCAGGTATCAGTGAGTTAAAAATCTTACATATCATTGAAAAGACAACATAAAGGTGACATATAAAATATAAAACATATTTTAATTCATTAAAATTATGAGCTTAATAAGTGTGCATTGAATGTTTTAGTGTTTGTATTTTCTGTTTTAATTCTATTAAAATAAATTCACTAAGAATACAGTTTATGTCATATTTGGGATGTTAATATGAGAAGACTCACTAAATATCAAGAAGCAATTTTAAAGTATATGTGATTCAGAATACAAAATTTTCTAATTAAATGCTATGATCTCATATAGCTAAGGATCATAATGGATACTCTTCTGTCAGCAGGTTTCAAGTCAGTCACTGACTACAAATTAGGAATTGAAGCATACAATTAAACCTCATAATTGCAACTGGCTTCAAAGATTGACAAAAAACTTCCTGGGACTTCAAATTGCTCCATGCTGAAGCAGTATTGACTGTGTTTCTTGTGTCTCCATCTGTATACTTTTTTCCTATATTTTCAAAATACAAATTTAATTCCAAATAAATTAATAAGGCATCTTGGTTGTTTCAGCTCCATTAAACTAGAGTAATCAAATATCTTCATTCCTGAGTCTTTCAGAAGATAAATTTGAAATCCTTCAACTATGAAAATGCAGAAAAAAAGCTCACTAGAGGAAAGGTCCTTATTGCCATAAGACTATCAAGGCATATGGCAAAATGGGGATCATCCACATATGTCTGAGGTTCTTGAATATCTCTGTGAATTCATTCTAAAAAAAATTATAACAAATGTGATTTTTTTCCAGTGGTCAATGAATATTTATAAAATTTGTATCAATGACATTTTTGTTTTGAACACACAAATTGGATTCATTTAATATTTTCTCTCCTAATTATGTTCTGAAATAAAAATATAAATAAAGTAATACTAAAAAACTTACTTCTAGCTAGATTTGTCATTTAAAATCCCCCCTGTCTCTCTCTCTAGCTCTGTGTGTGTGTGTGTGTTATGAATCTTTCATAGGAATCTGTTAATCTGTTAGTGGTCTGGGGGAGAAATGATAGGCAAAGATGTCACAGATGTTCTTGAAGCTCACTGGCCATGGCTGCTGTCCAACTCTGAGACAGGGACTGTGCTTATATGGATTCAGTAGGTAAGTGTTAGAAAAAGTATGAATAGGTGCTTCTTCTCCATGCACTTTAAAACACAGTGACATGGTGCCTTTCAGCCAAATAAATGTAATTACTACTCAAGGACACTGGGTGTGTTCATTGTCTCATTGGAAAAGATAAAAAGAACAAAACTTAAAATTTGCCAGTTTGAATTTTTATGTGTATCCATTTACAGATTTATTCAATGAGATTGTACTTTAAAACATTATATAAAATTGAAATTCAATTAGTTAGACCATAGTATATCTTCAGTTTAGTTGTATTTTATCTCCTTCAACAATCAGTGATTTATAATATTTTAAAACCATTTTGTGTTATTGCAGACCCTTGGAGATAGTCTATCACATTTAAAAATGTTCCAAAATAATGACTTCTAACTTTTTCATTCTGTACTACATTCATGTAAAAATTATGAGTATACTATACAATTGTACAATGCAGAAAATATTAGAAAATGAAAGACCCAATTTTAAACCTCACGAAAATGCTTGCCCCTCCCCTGGGTGCATGGATTTTATTTATTTTCTTAAATATTTTTTTTTGTATTTTACATATCAGTCCCAATTCCCTCTCCCTCCCATCCACCCATGCTCCCCAAAGAAACCCCCATCCCTTTCCCCATCCACTTCCCAAGGAGGTTGATACCTTCCATGAGGGATCATCAAATTAAAGACTGTAAAGTCATTTGGAGTAGGACCTAGACCCGTCCCCATGTCTCTAGGCTAAGGGAGTATCCCTCCATGGGCAATGGGTTCCCAAAGTCTGTTGATCCACTAGAGATACATCCTGGTTCCTTTGTCAGAGGTTCCATAGATTTCCCAGGCCTCTTAACTGAGACCCACATTCAAAGGGTCTGTGTCAGTTTTATGCTGGTTTCCAGCTATCAGTCTGGGGTCCATGAGCTCCCCCTTGTTCAGGTCAACTGTTTCTGTGGATTTATCCAGCTTGATATTTATCCTATTTCTCATAACCTCTCCCTCTCTGAAATTGGATTCTAGGAGTTCAGCTCAGTATTTAGCTCTTGGTGTCTGCTTCTGCTTCCATCAGCTACTGGATGAGGGCTCTGGGTGATATATAAGGTAGTCATCAATCTCATTATCAGGGAAGGGCATTTAAGGTAGCCTCTCCACTATTAATCAGATTGTTAGTTTATGTCATCCTTGTTGATCTCTGGTCATTTCCATAGTGCCAGATTTCTCTTTAAACCTATAATGGCTCACTCAATAATGAATCTTTTTTTCTTGTTGTCCTCTATTCTTTGCCTGACTCAATCTTCCAGCTCCCTCATGTTTTCCTCTCCTCTTTTCTCCCCTACTTTTTCTCCAAACTTCCTCTCCCTTCCCCTCCTGCTTCTAATTTGCTCCTGAGATCTTGTCCCTTTCTCCTTCTGTGTGAACTATGTATATCTCTCTTAGGGTCCTCCTTATTTCCTTGCTTCTATTTAGGTGTGGATTGTAGGCTGGTGATCCTTTGCTCTATGTCTAAAATCCATAAGCGAGTGAGTGCATATCATGTTCGCCTTTTTGTGACTGAGTTACGTCATTCAAGATGGTTTCTTCTAGTTTCATCCATTTTCCTGCTAATTTCAAGATTTTATTGTTTTTTTTTTCTTTTTCTTTTTTTTTTTTCCCTAATGAGTAGTATTCCACTGTGTAAATGTGCCACATCTTCTTTAACTAGAGGGGCATCTATGCTGCTTCTAAGTTCTGGCTATTACAAATAATGCTGCTATGAACACAGCTGAACAGATGTCTTTGTTTCATGAATGTGCATCTTTTGGACATATGCCTAAAAGTGAAATTACTGAATCTTGTGGTACACTGATTCCCATATTGATTTCCAAAGTGACTGGGTGAGTATGCACTCCCACCAACAGTGGAGGAGTGCTCCCCTTTCTCCTCCACCTCGCCAGTAAAAACTGTCATTAGTGCTTTTGATTTTAGCCATTCTGACAAGACTAAGATGGTATCTCAGAGTTTTTTTTTTCTTGCACTTCCCTGATAACTAAAGATGTTGAGTACTTTAAGTGTCCTTCAGCCATTTTGCATTCCTCTACTGAGAAATTTCTATTTAGTTCTGTACCCCACTTTTTAATTGGATTGTTTTTTGTTTTGGTAAATAGCTTATTGAGTTCTTTGTATATTTTGGAGATCAGCCCCCTGTAAGATATGGAGTTGGTGAAGATATTTTCCCATTATGTGGGCTGATGTTTTGTCTTATTGACTGTTCTTTGCCTTATAGAAGTTTCTCATAGGCAATTTTTAAACTAAAAAATTAGAAGAAATTGGAAATTAGGTAATGTAGCAGGACACTGGTGGTCCACACCTTTAATTCGCCACTCTGAAAGAAGCAGGCAGATCTCTGTGAGGTCAAGGCCAGCGTGGTTTACAAATTGAGTTCCTGGACAGCCAGGGTAACAAAGAGGAACCATGGTCTTGAAAAGGTAAAGCAAAAAGAAAATTAGGCCTCCTCACAATTTCATTAGAAACTAGGAACCAGGTATTGATCAGTAGTCTATCGATGCACAAAAGTATAATATTGTCTCCTCCTACAGAGAGGAACATGGAGGGCAGTTTTCTTGTATAAGCAGATCAGATCTGTTTGAAATAGTGCATTTGCTTGGACCTATGAAACTCTAAAGGGGCTATTTATATTCAAAATTGAAGAGACATTGTCTAATCCCAATTTCAATTTTATATCTATTAAGATTGCATTTAACTTCTAAAATTGAGGCTCAGAATATATGGATTTTATTAAATTTTTGTGGCGTGCAAATGTATACATACAAACATGCATAAAATTTTAACTTATGATATTGGTTTTTTAAAGCCTACATATATAATTGTTATTTCAATCATTTTTGTGTGATTATTTCAATACTATTTATTAGGTATATTCTGGTTGTAGCCTCATAAATGATGTCTCTAAGTATATACTTTGAGCTTTGTTAAATAATTTTCTCCGTGAATGTACAAAAATTGCATGGTAAAAATTATCTTAATGAGTAACAATTCAATGTCTAGCAATAACCATGATAGGCAGTTACCTAATATGTGAAAGACATATACATAGCACATTACATGATTAAATCTTAATTATCTTAAGGATTAAAATAAATGTTATCATCCTCCTACACAGGTTATAGAAAATTATACAACCTACCTCTCACACTCATGACTGCACCAAAATATTGGAAACTTCAGAGTGGGCTTCTAAAAGTAATGGGTTTCAATATAGCCTTATTGAGGCTATACACATTGCCACTTTTAAATGTTAACTAAGAAGCTTACATCTCCTAAACTAGTCCCAGAATCATCCAGCTCATCACTGTATATCACTGATACCCATCTCCAAGTTCCAACTTTGATGGGAGATGTCATTCTGTATATATGTTTCTTATACTGGTTAATTAATAAAGCACTGTTGGCTGATAGGAAAGAAAGATAGGAGGGACTGGGAGACAAGGAGGAAAGAGGAAGTAGATAGGAGGAGTCAAGATGGAGAGTCTGGAGAGAACAGAACCGCCATTCCTCTGCTCTCGGTAAGACCACGTGGAAATACATAGAAATGGGTTAATAATTAAGACAGAGCTAGCCGATAAGAAACAAGTAACTGGGCCAACAGCATTGTATCAAATATAGAGTCTCTGTGTGTTATTTGTGGCTGGCATGGCGGCGGGTGGAAAAACTCCATACAAATGGCACCCACCTGGCTAATATGAACTTCCACTTAAAATTTAACAAAAGCTTAAAAAAAGGGTTTTAGAAACAAAAGAACAGAGACAAGCAAGGCTTCTTGGTAGCAGCATTTTTCTCAGTTAGACTCTGACTTGCGAGGGATAAGCAGATTGCGCAGCTCCTTTAAGAGAGGTCTCCTGACTCAGCATAAGCGGCAAAAAACTGCACGGCTTTTAAGAAGCACTGCTAACAATTTATTGGTGTGTACGAGATCTTGCAATGGCAGTGACCACATCTCCAAGCCGGCAGCATGCAGACTAAGGCAGTGAGCACAGTTCTCACTGCTGGCGGTAAAATAGCTGCTGCCATCTTGGATAGATCGCTGCTAACACAGCTATGATTTTCATTTCAGCAATGTTGTTGGTTATCAAATAAAAGACTCGTGGCCAGAAAGAGATAAATATTTACAGTAAAGACAGATTCACATTAAGAAAAAGCGCTAAAGGCTTACAGTGTGTTTTAAAATATATGTTGGCTTGGGAGAGAAAAAGAAATAAAATGGTTTTAAAAAGACAAAGAGGAACTGGGTGTGGTGGCACAAACCTTTAATCCCAGCAAGCAGAACTCTTATGATTTCAAAGTAAACCTGGTATGCAGAGTGAATTCCAGGACAGATAAGAGTTACACAGTGAAACCCTGTGTCAAAAAATGAAAAAATAAAAGTAAAATAAACAGTAATAATAAAGCCATGTAAAGATGAAAAGCTCAGAGAGAATCTGTATCCTGTATGGCATTATATTGTCTTTATATCTTTTGACTGCTGAGGAAATAACAACTGTTAAAACAAATGCTGCTGGATTAATTCAATTTGTATATTTTAAAAATGCTTGACTCCAACATTTAAGTTCAAGGACAAATTACTGATGAAAAGGATTTCTATTTTTGTTTCCACAGAAAATAAAAGGCTGTGGATTTCTTCCACACTAATGTGGTTTGATCAAGCCAGACCCCCTGAAACAGAGTTTCTGGTGATCCAACATTCAAAACAGCTTGAACAAGGCAGCTTTGCAGACTACAACCAGGATTTCTTCATCTTCTTAGGATTCCCCCATGACAGCGCCCTTTACTAGCAGGAAGTAGTTTGGAAAGAACGATGCCCAAATTCCTAAATATTGTTTATAAATGTTTGTTTTCATTTAAATGGCATTAGTTATAAATGGTTAATGATCACAACCAATATCTTTTTAAAGGTAAAAAGGGAATTATGGTATAGATATGAATACTTTGCTTTGGAATGGATTTTCATTTATTGATATAATTTGAGGTCAATTTTGTGATATGTATATTTCTCCTTTTGTTTAGGTATTGTGTTTATATAACTCATTTAACAATGTAATGTATAATTTAGTACAGATTTTAGATAGTTACCTAAAATAGTCAAAACTTATAGCTAGGTGAGTTAGGTTTTCTAGATATGCAGAGATGTATTTGAGATAGATAGGCACTCTTCAAACCTTTCAAAGACCTACAGAATATGGCATTTAAAATGGTTTAGGGTTTTTCTTGACAATGAGACATAATTGTTCCTGGCAACTCCACCTGCGTCAGAAAGGAAGATGGACATTGAAGAAACTCATTTTGGAGTTTGCTTCCAATATGTCAAGATTAGCCATTTGGACAAGATACTGCTCTTGTCTGGACTGTTTGACTTTATGCTGTATAAACTGGATATGCATGACCCACAGAAAAGTGACTGGTGATTCAAGATGGACATTGCTACAGAGTTCCTGCTTCATGGAAGAGTCTGCCAGACAGTCTGCAGGACACAGAGAAAAATGACTGACAAACTGCCAATAAAAGAAGACAGTTTAAAGTTTCCTGCTTTGATGAAGAGTCTGCCAGACACACTATGGCCTATGGGCTTAAAGTGGAAGATTACAGAAGAACTTAAGGCGACTGACAAATTAAGATATCTCTGTCATTTCTAGAGTTTATTTATTATCCTTCTGTGGTCTCTGAAGGAGTTGAAGACAGATAGTTATGGTTATAGTTTTCCTTATTTAGGATTAAAGATAAGTTTCATATAGGACTTTAGACTCACAAATATAGGATAGATGATAGAATAGTTTCTTCAAATCTTGCTAAATGTTAAAGGACTAAATAGTGTTAACTGTGATTCTTTTTTGATAAATGTTATGTGATATATTTTGCTATATTAAGGTTGAATCCCTTCTTTTTATTTTAGACAGAAAAGAGGAGATGATGGGAGATGTCACTCTGTATATATTGTTTCTTATACTGGTTATAGAATAAAGTACTGTTGGCCAATAGGAAAGCAAGATAGGAGGGACTAGGAGACAAGGAGGAAAGAGGAAGTAGATAGGATGAGTCAAGATGGAGAGTCTGGAGAGAACAGAACCACCATTCCTCCGCTCTTGGTAAGACCACGTGGAAGTACATAGAAATGGGTTAATAATTAAGACAGAGCTAGCTGATAAGAAACAAGTAACCGGGCCAACATCATTGTATCAAACACAGAGTCTCTGTGTGTTATTTGTGTCTGGCGCGGAGGCAGGACAAGACCGGGAGGCGGGTTGAAAAACCGTACTCCTTACACAACTTCATAAATGTTCTCAACTGAGAAGGACGAAAAGACATATCAGTTGTTCAATTTCCTCGATTTCAAATTAGTGCTAATCTGTCATGTATATATATAACATTATTTTACCCAGTATTTCACCTTTTTGCATGCTTTAACTTGATTGCTGAGGATTAAAAATCACATAAATTGCATAATAAAAGAAAATTCATTATGACTACAGAGTCAAAGGCTGAAATGATGAAAATGGTTTGGTTTCTCTCTATCTGTGTTTAGTCAGTATTTTAGGATGTTAATTTCTTTGTTCCATTTACTTTTTCATTTCCTGTTGTAGAAAAGTTTTGTGAAGCTGATAGCATAATAGATCCCTATCAATTATGCACTCTCCTGACTTGATTATGCTGTACAATTCTGCAACTTATCTGCCTGCAAGGACAGAAGAAGAAAAATTAGGGTTCTACTGACTGTGAAGAAAGCAAATACCGTTGGCATTCAATGTGAGAGAGTGCTAGGCTTTTTTAGCTTCTTAGAACAGTTCTTAGTCAAAAGAAGTGAAGTAAGATGGAATCTCTAACTAACTCGGTGAGAACATATTGATGAAGCCTTAACAAACCTGAAGAGACCTCGTTCAGTTATCCATAGTTTTGCTCCCAATCTAGTAAAGCTCTCACAGATAAAATGAAAGAGAATTTTATATCATGCATATCATGCATACTGTTTCCCCATTGGCATGGAGGTGGTATGTGTGTGTGTGTGTGTGTATGTGTTTGTTTGTGTGCATATACGTATCTATAAATACATCAATATTCATTGATTATTTTGCTAGTTAAATCTTATTTATTTTTCAAATTTTCTTAATTCCATAAAGCATCTTTGTTTAGTTTCAGGATCTCTTCTGCAGAACATGTCACATTTATTGATCAAGTATCCCTGGGCTCCTTTGTTTTGTCTATAGAATGAAAATTTCCTGGTTTGTTGGCACTGGCCATTATTAAAATTATTTCTTTGCTTTTGAGATTTTTGATGTAATTATGTAATTTCCCTCCCTCTTGAAACCTTTCTGTTACAAGCAGTTTTCCCACCAGCCTGGTTCCACAGCTGTGTCAGCCCCAAATAACACACAGAGATGCTGTATTAGATATAAAGCTATTGGCCTGTTACTAGCATTTCTTATTGGCTAGCTCTGTTTTAAATATTAACCTGTTTCTATAAATATTAGTGTTTCTATGTGGTCTTATCTTTTACTGGATAGAGGGTTCTTCAGACCTGTGCTCTCTTGGTCCTACATGTTGACTCTACTCCTACGTCTCCCTGAATCTTCCTTGTTTCCTTGTTCTGCCCATCTTTCTTTCCTCTTGGCCAACAGGGCTTTATTCATTAACCAATCCAAGAAACATATTACAGAATGACATCTCCTATCATCTTTCCACATACTATTTATTACTCTTTTTCAAATTCATGGCCTCTTTCTTCATTAATTTTTATAGGATACTTTAATGTGCATGTATGTATATACATACAGACACACATACACATATACATTTTCTTAAATGCATGAATACAATATAATGGGTCTATAAGCTGTTACTAGTATGTATGTTTTCAAGGATATTTGGCATTGTATAATTAATTGCTTTATTAATTATACATATGAATTTTTCATCTGTTCTCAGTATTCCCTAGTTACCTGTAGTTACCTACAGAAATGAAAAAAAAATAAACAAAAACTGATAGATCTGTTTCTCTTTGAGATAGTAAAATTATTCTACTTTTAATACATGTGATGATTGCAAAATTACTTCAGTGAAAAGAATTAACATTGGATTAAAATACATAGCAATAGCATTTGTGACATGGATGAGTTCTCAATAATAATGCTTTTTCAAATTTAAACATGGAAAAATAATGAAAAGGAAGAAAGATTTCCAATCTCACTGTGGATCAATCATGGTGCTAAGTTTTTCTTTAATAGATTTCACACTGCATGTGCCAGAGGGGAGGTAGGTTTTGAATTGTGTCCTAGAAAATGTAAATAAGTTTCTAAAGCCCATCAGATGAAAAAAAATGATAAATTGGGACTCAAACCAAGGTACAATCTACAAAAAAAAAAAATGCTATTTTCAAACTACACACCTGCACTGACCATTTTGCCAAGTTATGCAGAATATTAAGAACTTTATTTTTGTTCCAAATTGTTAACATGAGATTTTCATTCCTCATATGCTAGTATAAATTTGATTCATTGGCAAGATTTAATCAATAGAATGAACAGTTTTGGATATGCCAGTAATTACTGAATCAGCAGATGAGGGATATGTATTTATTTCCAGGGTGCTTGGATTTACATGTGTGTAAAGATTATTTTGTCTCTTTGGCCTGAATCAAAAATAGCCAAATGATTTTCTGAGATGTCATGAACTCCTGCTGACTCTGAGAATTGTAGTTATAAAAATTATTCTTTTGAAATTCAAAAACATACTGGTGTAAAGTTGGCATACCTTCCTGAAGCACTTGTCTAAATTCTGCTTTTATATCAAGATTGGGAATGCAGTACATTGGTCACTTTAATCAACTGCCTCAATAAAATAGATGTAGTTAATTCTAATTTTCTTGAAAACTAAATGGGATTGAAATGATTTTTCTTAATATATGTGGCTAGGTTTCAAACATATATGGTAAAAAAGGGACTCTTGATAGCATGCCAGGTGTTAGACAATTATTCATTGAATTGAGTTTCTTCAGAAAAGGTGACACATTTTGAGTATTAATCTCAATGACTTCTTAAAAATCCTTTCTTACTATTTCATTTTCACATAGTGTCTTCTGAAACCTATGGAACACATAACTAGAAAGGAAAAGTTAATGTTAACTGGTGATCTCAATTTATAAGTACATAGTTCTTCCTTTTCCTTTAACAGAATTCTTTGAAGCCACTTGCTTGGACTTGTATAGATCAATAAGGAGTTAATTTAATAGAAGATCTGTTTTTTATAAACTGTCTTCAGTGGAAAGAAAATTACAGATGTTTATATAATTCACTCATGTATCTTCCTCTAGTTTAAAATAAAAATTTCTCTGTGGTAGATACACAATGATGTTTTTTACCTCACACATATCTAAGATAAATGTGGACATTTGTATATGTGGAAGGATTACAAATAGATATATGATTAGATAGGTAGATGATAGATATAGATATCTCAACTGGGGAACACACATAACCTATTATAAAAGTTACTATATACATACTTCTAATAAATAATACATATATCTGAAAACTGTGCCTGGCAGTATCATTTCATGGAGACTGGATTTGCATGCTGACTTTGAAGGATCACATTATTATGATACAGTGCATTCTTTAACATAGTTGGTAGATGTAAATCTTCTGATCAATTTTTGGAACCAAAATAGAGAGAATAATGTGTTTTTCTGATGTATTTAAACCCATTATAAAAGAATCAAACTACCACAAAGCTCTTTTGTTGGTCTGGGAAAGTGGGACATTTCTGGAAGTGTGTCTGCAGAGAATTTTATTATGCTCTAATAATTTGTGTGAAGTCCCAGCTGACACCATGGATCTATGAAGCCTAGTTCCTGGGAATAGGATACAGATGGGCTGGTTCTGTTTTGAAGCCTTAGAGAAAGTAGATATATAGCAGAAAAGCTGTTTTCTTTTAAGTGCCATTGCTTGTGTAAAATTATGTATCTAAAGCAAAAGCAAACAAAGTTTTACATGTGCTTTTGAGTGTATTTCATACATGGAAGGCATCAATTAATTCTGCTACAATAAGTTCAGTTTGACAAACCAATGTTAATTTAAAAATCATCTGCACTATTCAGTGTTGTTTTCTGCTTTGACATCAGCCAAAAGTTCATTAGTAAAACTTTTATTAAAATGTGGCAGGTAATATTGAATTAAAATGTATCCTTGAATGTAAAAGATGTTTCTGTGGGAGGAAGGAGCTTATTGTAATTCACTGAAAAAATATAAGGGATTTACCGATAACCAAGTGAATTGTAGCTTTTAATACTAGGAATATTTTCTGAGTTGACTGGATTTGTAAGGTGGGATGAAAAGTGGTTTTCAGAAAACTTTCTTTTTCAAGGCATACTTACAGAGGAAGATCTAAAATAAGTAGGCAGTGCAAAAATAAAATGCATTTTTCTATGAGCATAATTTAGTTCCACTATAATACTTGAGAAACTCTGGATCTGCATTTAAAGGAGAAATAGGAGGAACAAAAGAAGTTTTATTTCTATGAATATATACTTTTCTCCCTTTTTTATTTAGAAATAAGAAAATAATTGAGCAAGAATTCCATGCAACTATTGTTAAAACTGTCAATAGGTAACCTGGAAATACAGTATGGCACTGCACAGGTAGGGATAACAAAAATTAGCATCTTTACAAGATGAAAATCTCAGTCACAAATACAGCAAGCATTCAGAGGACCAATTCCAGAAAAAAAAAATAAAAAATAAAAAAAGCAAGCAAGAAAGAAAGAAATAGAAAAAGATCTGGAATATACTACCATCACTGTGTAAAAATTAGAATACAAAGACAAATCATGTTAGTATGAATACAAGTTATGCCGGGATATTTAATCAATGTAACAATTAACAAGTAAATATACTCATCATCTAGAGTAAGCATTGTAATAATATGTTTTTATTGTTTTTTTTTTTTATGAAATAGGGTTTTCCAAGTTTTTTATTCAGGTCTTCACATTTATAATTTTATCTGAATCTCCAGGAAGAGTTGACTTTTCATTTGTATTTGTATTTAATTTATAAACATTTCATTATATCTCTTTCCATAAATTTTTTCAGATTCAGCACCTAAGTAAGTGATGAAATTCAGGAATTCACTAATAATTATACTTTTAAATTAATCAAAATTACCTTTAAAACAAAAAGATAAGGTATGTCTGAAAAGAAAACTCAACATATTCTATCACCAAATTTTCATAATTTGAATAGTATATTTAATAGGTATTAATACTATCAATATCTATATTTTATTAACATTTCTACTAGGGATTTCTAATTGGCACTTGGTAATGCTATATAGAGAAGTGTATAGAAATCATTGAAAAATCCAGGCTCCTGTTTATATGACTCTTAATGTTTAACCAATCTCATATTTAGTCCCATAATTCCATAGGTGAGTCATTTTTGTACACCACCTGAAAAAAACTACTTTTATTTGAAACACACCCAGGTGCACAACAGTTGCACCCTATCAATTATTCTGGATTTTCCTCTTAAGTATATCAATTTGGTGACTATAAGTAGTTGTAGCTAAACAATTATACAGCTTTCTGAGGTGGTATCAGAGAACATTGCTCTCATCCCAAGACAAATTTCCCTGAAGTGTTAGTTTTGAATCCAGTTTTGAGAACACTAATCAGATTAGTGACTACCCTAATTGTCATTAAAGAACCCAAATCCAATAAGTGATGGAGGCAGGTGAAGTGATACAAAGCTAAGCACTGGGTGGAGCTCCTGGAGTTCAGTTGAAGTTTGGGAGGAGGATCATATGAGCAAAAGGGACCAAGAACGTGATGGGGAAAATCATAGAGACATCTGACCCAAGCCAGTGGGAGCTATTGACTATGGAATGATAGCTAGGGAACTTGCATGGGACTGAAGTAGACCCTCTTAATGTGGGTGACAGTTATATGGCTTAATCTGTTTTGGAGCGTCCCTGGCAGTAATACCAGGACTTATCCCAGGTGCATAAATTGGCTTTCTATAGCCCAGTCTCTATGGTTAAATATCTTACTCAGCCTTGCTACGGGGGGGGGGTGATTTGGTCCTGCCTCAACTTTGTACCTACCAGACTTTGTAGACTCTGGAAGAAAGCCTTACCCGCTCTGAGGAATGTATGAGGGGTGTGTAGGAGAGGAGTGGGGTGGGAGAAGGGGAGGGCGAGGAACTGGGGTTGGTATGTAAAAAAAGACTGAACCCTTGATTATTAAATTGTTCTGGACAGACAATAAATGGACTTTACAGCAAATGTGTGCCAGCTCATCTCCATACTTAACAGGCAATGGCCTTTTCTAAGAGAACTGTGATTATATACTTTTAATTTTTCAAATTTACTTATTGATTTTCTATGTGATGAATGCTCTATCTGCATGCATGTAAGAAGACATCAGATCCCACTATAGATGGTTGTGAGCCACCGTGTGGTTGCTGAGAATTGAACTCAGCATTATCTGGAAGAACAGCTTATGCCCAATTGCTGAGCTGGCTCTCTGTCCTCTTATACATTTCTAATTAAGAATGTTAAATACTTGAAGAATTGTCTTTTCTTATTATATCTTGTTTTATCCCATTTGGCTTTTGACTCTTGGAGGCCAGTCCTTTTCTAAAGAAGAAACAAAGGGGAAGTGGATATGTGGGACAGAGGAGGGACCTGGGAAGGTTGGAGGGAGGGAAAATTGTGGCTGGGATGTACTATGTGAAAGAACAATTGATTTTCAATAAAAAAAAAGAAAAGAAAAAAGAGTAGCCTCTACTATTTTAGTAAAGAAATTTACAAAATTACTCAATTTTATATTTGAAATCAAATCAAGGTAGAAAAGGTATTGAATTAATCAATATAGTACAGTCATAATTCATTCTTGCAAAGTAAAATCTAATTAATTTATAAATACTCACCTCATGCTAGCTGCCAATTTCAAATTTCCTCGGTATACACAGATGGGCTCAAACCATATAGAAAAATATTGAAAGTAACAGTGTTTTAGAAATCAAACAGCTAAATGCCGTACAAATTCTTTGGATAGCTAATAGTGGGGGTTGCTACATTGTTTTTCCATAATATAAATTCTCCTGAGAATACATGTGTAAAAGAAGCTGTGTTCAAATATGAGTAACATATCCTTTCAAAAAAGGCTTCTCAAAATGTGCACATGCTTGTATGTCAGGTTCCTTACTCTTTACAAAACTTCAGATACTAACAACTGAGGAGGGTCATACCTCACCCTTAAGCCTCCACTTCACTGCACTGATAAAAATAAATTGGATTGAATGTGAACAAACAGCTCCTGAACTCCTCTTGTGTTTGCTGCAGAGAACTAAATAAAAAGAGGAGGAATGCAGGTATGCATTTGTCTCTCCAGGAGTCTGCTTTCAACCTAGAGCCCTTTATAATAACACACAAGTGAAAACAATCCCAAGAATCCTCAGAGCTGAAAGATGGCTTCTAGTGAAGCATTATTGTCTTCATGGGTTTAGTTAGTAGGATAAGGAAAGCTAAAACAATACTTCAGTCTTTATTTATTTACTTAATGAAACTTGCCATTAAAAACAATGCCAACACTTTTTTTTCTAGTCTTACTAACATTCATTAAACATTAAACAAATATGTGGGGTAATTACAGAAGTAACTAGAACAAAAGATAGAAAAATATTATGTATATATGAGTCAACAGTTTAAAATGGGTTATTAATGAAGGAAATTGGAAACCATCTGTTTTTCCAATTTGATTAAACTAGAGAGTAATCACTGTAAATGGATCAGCTGTGGATCATACAAAACTATTACATATAAATGAGTCATGCATAATTCTCTACATAGTTAAAATTTTGTATCAAATCGCTATAATATACAATCAGATAGCTCTGCCAACTTGGTTCATTATTGCAAATTAACACTAGGAATATTCCAGCATTTTACAAAGGCAGAATCTGTTCTGTTTGTTTTCATGAACAAGTATTTCTTGATGAATCTTAATTTCTACTCTCTGCTCAAGAAATAATAAAAAAACAATGTGCTAGATACACTGCTCTTGAGCAGCTTTCAAGCCCTAGAGGAGACAAAATACCTGAACATGGTAAGCAAATACATGTTATAAGAATTTTAAAAGAAGGTAAAAGAATTATTTTTTATTACCATCCTATGTAATTGACATAGATTAACATTGCTCATGCTCCAAATTTATTTCCCAGGTTCCTTGGAGTTAATCAGGTATGGTTCTAGGTAAATATCTAATGAAAAATTAAAAACATAATGCCTGGCAAAATCTAGGAATTCAGTCAACATTTATTAAATGCAAAAAGAAAGGAGAATTCAGTTACAGAGAGGGAGGAGTAATGAGCAAAGGGGTCAAAACCAGGCTGAAGAAAACCCACAGAATCAGCTGACCTGAGCAATGGGAAACTCATGCATCCCAGTCTGAGAGCTGGGAAACCAGTATAGGACTGAAGCAGACCTCCAGAATGTGGGTGTTAGTTAAGAGGATTAGGTAGTCTATGGGGTCTCTAGTAATGGATCAGAATTTATCCCTAGTATAGGAATGGACTTTGGGTGTCCATCCTACATAAAGGGATACTTTCTCAGCCTAGACACTTGAGGGAGGGCCTATGCCCTGCTCCAAACCATATGGCAGACTTTGAAGACTCTCCATGGAAGCCATCACCCTTCCTGGAGAGCAGAAAGGGGATGGGGTGGGGTTTGGTGTGGGTGATAGGAGTATGGTAGGGTGAGGGAACTGGGATTGACATGTAAAACAAGCTTGTTTCAAATTTAAATAAAAAAGGAAAAGGAAAAAAAAAAAAAAAAAAAAAAAAAAAAAAAGGAAGGAGAATGCATATGCCACTGAACTAAAAAGATACCATCCAAACCTTGAAAAAACTGTGAGTTTTGCATGCATCTAGAAAACTACATTCAGGTTTGCTATGGGTGTTTTTTGCTTAAGGTGCAGTGTTAGTAACACTTTTGGCACCAGTATTAATACTGTTTCTTTTACCAGCATTATAAATATTCCTATCAGAAGCCTCTTACATCTCTGTGGAAGAGTAGGCATTATTAGATTGGGTCCAAAAAGACACACAGATAAAAGAAGTTCTGTTCAGTATAATGTTTCTGTCTTTGAACCAAGAACTGTCTGCTTTATCTTTCAGGGAACAACTCACCTTTGCCTATGGCTCCTGTTTGACTCCTTTTAATACCCAAAGGAGTGTTTATGCTTAGTGGATATTTTAAACCTGGGAAGGTTGGAATTCTACTTTGGGAATCTTTCTGCCTGTTTGTCTTGCCCCAGTTTTGAGACTTTTGTTGGGTCCAGGTGACTTTTCCAGTCTGTAACTGATAGGAAACAAATAGACAAGAGATACAGGAGGACACTCCAGGAAACACTGGATAAAAAGCCCAAAGTTTGTTACATATAGTCTTTATACAATCCCATCAAAAATAAGGAAAGGAAAAGAGACTTCCTTAACAAGATACAAAGAACAATCAAGCACAATTAACTTCTCAATACCCAGAACATCAAGTAATAACATCTTAAACCAAGTATCTTGTTGTCAAGGCAAGATACACAATAGCCACACCTTAAGCTAAATATTCTGTTTGAAAGTAAGAAATCTATTAATTACTTCTTAAGCCAAATATTCTGTTGTTTAATCTTGAAAGAGCAATAGTGGGTTTGAAGTCTCATACCATACGTAAAGATGAAGCAGAGTCATCTCTATAGGCTCCAACACCTGTCCAGTTTGGTACCTGTCTTGAGATATTTATTATTCTTTGTGTGTTCTTTACTTAAATTTAGTGATAGATTTTAGTTTTGTTGGAATTTGCATGCACAGATCTTTTGATGATTTTGTTATGGGCTACCCCAGACCACTTCTTTGAAAACAAAGTGAGCTTCATACAGGTTCTTAGATAGGCTTAATCTCTCTCATTCCAAATTGGAATCTTGATAAAACAAAAGGAAGGAAAGTGAGAACTGACATCAAAGTTGTTTAAATGTGTGTAACTAGGTATTCTTTATGGAGAACAGCATTCCCTAAGCAGTGATAGTCCACAAAAGTGATGGGTCAGAGAAGGGCTGCATTGTATTTAATAAACAAACTCATCAGTTAGTCCAGTTTCTTGTTGTTATATTGTGGCTAACAAAAAGCCAACATTATATTTCTGTTTGCTATTACTGTTCCTACTTGATATAAAAAGTGGTTCTTTGTAAATACAAACTACTGGACCACACATATAAAAGTTACTATAGTATCTTCAGTCTGTGTTACTATTTTTAATCATTTTTACTTGACTGCAGTTTTGCTTTAGGGATCTTGCATGTCACATATTCTCACTAAGGATATTTTTCTTCTGATATTTAAATGCTTTAAAGAGTGGCTGCTGTTAGGAAATCATGAAGCAGAAGAGTCAGTGGCCCCTAAGAGAATCTCATGGACCCCCATGGAGTTCATGCTAGGAATGTTGCATTTCAGGAAGTCCAGAGCCTGGAAAAGCAAGAAATACCATAGAAGAATGATCACCGTACCAAACATTGTCTAAGACAAATCAGAAACTTTATGATCATACATTTCTTAGATATAGTTTAATCACTTAGACCTTAATCTATTATAATAATTGTAGTTTAACTTTATGTACACTCAAAAGTTATAGAAAATAAAATATTAATCTAAATTATTCTAAAAGAACTAATAATAGCTAATCTAAGTGAAAAATGTATCTTATCATTGATTATTTGGAATCATTTTAAATATTTGAAATAATACTTGGCATTTCAGAAGCTATTAGACATTAGTGTACTACCAGTAGTAAAATCCTTATTTTCAGTATATACATGTTTCATGGATAAATACAGGAACTACTTATTAACTGTATTAGTTCAACATTCTCAGAAAACATGTGAATAAATACATGTTGGAATGTTATTGCCCAAAGACATATTAAGATGTGACCTTAGCACAACATATTGGACTTGAATGAAGAGGTAGGATTGGACACAGGCAGGAATTACTTGAAATGTTATCCAGTATAAAAAGAAGGTATCACCGTAAGCTGATTACATACAGATTTAAGATGGCTCCTTATGCTGTGTCACCTTGAGGCAGACTTGTCAGTCTGTTTTTATTCCAATCCTGGATTACTCCTAGTACTAATAGTTTTTTTTTTTTTTTTTTTTTTTTTTTTTTTTGATATATGTTCTCCTAGAAGAGGAAGAGGGGTAGGGAAAGGGAGAAGGAGAAAAAGGAGAGGAGGAGGAGCAGCAGCAGCAGCAGGAATAAGGGAGGAAGGAAGAGGTAGAGGAGAAGAAGAGGAATAATCTGGTAGGTTAGTGTCTTTTGTCTGAAAGCTATCTTCTGGAAGGACTTGTCTTGGGGATAATGACCGTCAGAAACAGGCAGATGCATTAGTATATGTTCTAGGCTACTCAATAATTTATTTCCACTTCATCTCCAAGTTCTTGGTATTCAGCACATTTACTATCTCAATGTTGACTATGGTATGACTATCTTTTTCTCTAGTGATGTTCCATACTGGCTACAGCAAGCATCACTTTATTAAATTGACTCAAATCACATTCCTTTTTCCCTTACTCTCCAGCAAATACTGATCACCAGATCTGCTCCAATACAAGTATGCTCCACAACTGCACTTCCACTTTTACAATTATAAGTGCAAACATATATCACCCCAGGCAAGGCTTTGACAGCTCCCTAGAGTTTTGCTCCATAGTGGAGAACACTATGAAATAGCTTTTTAAAATGTGCTTAACTAGACAATACAGGACTACCTGTCAGAACTAAGCCAATCCTTAAGCCAAGTAGCTTCCTTTTCCAAAAATTTGATAATGTTATTAAATGATAAGTAAAATTTATGCATGACTAAGAGTTATTGTGTAAAACTACAGGAAAAAAAAAATCCCTGTCTCTTACATCCATAGCTCCCTTTCTAAGACCTGAGAAATATTTCAGGACAATAGATACTATAAGACATATTTTAGGTGTGAAGATATATACAATATGTGCTGTGTACCTATTATGCAAATATTATTCAATTAGTGGTTGATTTCTTTCACCCAACTTCTTGGTCCTTTGGAGGCTACATACCTGGTCAGAGTTGTCCTGTAGTTAAGAAACAAACAAATAAAACTTACCTGGTTGATAACTTTTTCCTTATCTAGTCTTGATCTACAATATTCCTATCTTCTCCCATTTTGATGTTTGTTCAGACACTTTTCCTGTGTCTACTAATATCAACATGCTTTTCAGTTCTTCAGTGAATGATCAGTGCAGTTTTCATGTCTCGCATGATAAACTTAGTTACATATTTAGATATATTTGATAGCTTTATAAAAAGAAAATCATGATAGCTTAAATAAAAAAATGTAAATGGATGAGGTAATAATTTCAGTTATACATGTTTAATTTAGTATTTTTTATGGGGAAAAATTGACCCATCTGTCTTCAGCAGATAACGGTTAATCTGTACTGTAACTCATAGGCACTTGGCAATAAGTTTACAATGCTCCAATTTGAGAAAAGCCCATAGCTATTGTACTCAGTATCTGAAGGGAGGGTTTCACAGTTTGCCTTGTCAGGAACTACTGAGAGAGAAGTCTCAATGAATTTCCATCTCCTGTTTTATAATATTTATTTGTAAGAGATTTCCAAGAAGAGAAGGAAAGACTATATGCAATTTTCCTCCTATGAGCTATAAAATAAACTGAAGCTCCAAGAAAGACTCAAGGCTACATTATGAATGGCTCTTGGTAATGATTTTCTGATTCATCACCTATGAAATACTATATTTCTGAAATAACTATAAACTTGTGTTTTACTTTTGTCTACCAAGACAAAGAGCGCCTCTCCTCCTAAAGCCTCCCTTTATCTGCAATCAAATATCATAACTGAATATAACCTGACTTCCCCACCCACTTAGGTAGTATATTTCAACTAGATAGGTGAACCAGAGTAAGTGATATTCCTATGTAAATCAATAAAAATATTTTTTGAAATATTTTTTCACTGTTGTTTAATATTTAGTGTGTGAGGTTGAAATGAGAAAACCTTAATTAAGCATCTTTATATTATGTCAAAGGCCTCTATAATTTTAAAATGGATACCTGATGTTATTAATTCATTTTAAATGATATGGCATATTATTCTTTAAATGATATGGCATATTATTCTTTTCATTAAACAATATAAAATCCTACTCATAAAGTCATAAATATGTTAGTTAGCCTGAAGGTCATGACTGTACACTCTCTTCAATGTCACAAATTAGCTTCTACAGTTTTGAAGATGCCAGCAAAAGTCACAAGATTCCTAAGTCAGTAGTCCAGAGTCTTTATTAATATTTATATAGTAAAAGCTTGAATTTTATGTCTCCATTGGAGTTCCAAGTCCCAATGGTGACATCAGCAGGTCAAGTAAATGGACCAGGGAGGTTTGTATCACAACCAATGAATTCTCCAAAAAAAAAAATACCTGACAGATCTCTGTGGTCAGTAGACACACATCCAAGATATCAATGCCCTAGGTACATTATAAAAAAGGTAATGTCTACTTTTGAATACAACTGTACAATCCATTCCAAGAAAATAACTTAAAAGAAGATTCATAAGTGTTTTTGCCTATCTAATACAGGAAAGCACAAGAAACCCATGAAATTATCTGACAGAGAATTCATTACTTGCCTTCTTTATCTGATTATTATTTTGATAACTATATTCACTTACTTTATAGCTACAGATAGTTTGTTTTCAAAGAAGAATTGTCATCAGTTATTGGAACTTACTTTTTAATATTATTTCATTTACAAAGTAAACCCAATATACCTTATAAAACTATATTAAATGATAATTTTTTTTTTTTACTTTAAGCAAAATAGTACCTGAATTCAGACTTGTGCCAATGACAACTGAAATGATGAATGAACTCTAAGGATTCCAACAACAACAAAACTATTTTTACTAATCAAAAAGGATATCCATTGTATCAGGATTTTAAAACAGATACAGAATCCTGCTGCTATGGATTGACATAGCATGGCTTTCCATACTTTCCCACTCAGCAAAGCTAGGGCTTTGCACTCAACACATAGATTTTCTTACATTTTCATTTTACCTCAAAAATAAAAATGGAATAAAAGATAATCTTTATATGTATAAACATTGATGTAAGAGTTTTATTCAGTCACACAACCTGTCTAAACCACCAAAAAAGGTACTTAATCACATTTTTGCATTATTTTACATCTCAATAAATCAGCACAGAATCTTTAAAATATCATTTTCAATACATTGCAGTTTGCTTCTATCTGAAATCCTTATTATATGCCAATGCCATTTCCAATCAATTTTAAGGTAAAGTAAGAGACTTGTTAAAATATTTTCGATTATACAATAAGTACAAAATAAATTTTGCTTGCTGGGTTGACAGATGATTACAAACTCATAATTTCATTTATATAAATAATGATTATATTTCCAAGAAAGTAATTTATCTTAGTTACTTCTATAATCATGTGCTAGTAATTGGCACAATCCAATCCAATGTTTCTTTAATTTTAAAATGATGTTAATATTAATTAAATACATATCTCTAAGAGAGTACATGTTTTGGGCAGGAACATCTATGCACTGCCACATGTAAGAGGATCAGAGAAAACCTGTGGAAATCCCATATCTTCTTTTACCATGAATATTCCAGGAATTGTACAGAGGGACTCAGGCTTGTAGACAAATCTTTTACTAGACAAGTCATCTTGCCAGGTGTCTTTGCGGGCTTAAGCAAACAGCTTACCTGAACAAGGAGGAGCTAATGGGATCTCAGACTGATAGCTGGGAATCCAGCATGGGACTGATTCAGACCCCCTGAACATGTGTCTCACCTAGAAGGCCTGAGCAGTCTAAGGGTCTGCATACAGTGGAACCAGAACTTTGCAGGTACATCCCCCATGCGGGGATACTGCCTTAACCTAAAGACAGGAGAGAAGTCCTAGTCTCTACTTCAAATGACTTGACAGATTTAAATGACTCCTCCTGGAGGGAATAACCCTACATTTGGAGTGGGGGTGGGTGGGAGAGGAGGGTGGTCTGGGTGCATGTGAGGGTGGGAGAGAGGGAAAGAGGGAGGGAAGAAGGGTGGGAGAGGGAACTGGAATCGATATGTAAAAGAAAAATAAAAATATAAATTAATAAAAAACCAACTATTTAAAGTGATTTTAGTGACCTCATAAGGGAAAATCAATAAATTATTTAAAGGAAAAAAATAAGACCAGCAAACAATTTTAAGAGAATTTGGAAGTCTTGTAAGTATCAATTTCTTTTCTAGTAAAGCTTAACTATTCAAAAGGCCATTTTAGGTGTGTGTGTATGAGAGAAAGAGAGGGAGAAAGACTTGTAGTACAAGAACTTTGTGTCTTTAAAGAAAGAAATTAAAGAAGATACTGGGAATAGACAAATCAGCCATAGTAAAAATGGCAATCTTGCCAAAATCAATCATCAGTTTAAATGCAATCCATATTAAAATCCCAGCACAACTCTTCACTGATACTGGAAAGATAATAATCAACCTTATATGGAAAAACAAAAGACACAGGATAGCCAAAACAACCCTCTACAATAAAGGAACTTCAGGAGGCATCACCATCCCCGACTTTAAGCTCTACTACAGAGCTATAGTCCTGAAAGCAGCCTGGTATTGGCACAAAAATAGACAAATAGACCAAAGGAATCTAATCAAAAATCCTGACCTTAATCCACACACCTATGAACACCTGATTTTTGACAAAACAGTTAAAAGTATACAATGGGAGGAGGAAAGTATCTTGGCACAACTGGATGATGGTGTGTACAAAATTGCAGATAAACCCATGTCTATCACCATGTACAAAACTCAAGTCCAAAAGGATCAAAGACCTCAACATAAATCCAACCACACTGAACTCTTAGAAGAGAAAGTGGGAGGTACCCTTGAACACATTGGTATAGGAGACCACTTCCTGAACATAACTCCAGTACCACAGACACTGAGATGGAAAATTAATAAATGGGACCTCCTCAAACAGAGAACCTTCTGTAAGGCAAAGGATACAGTTCACAAGACCAAATGGCAGCCCACAGACTAGGAAAAGAACTTCACCCATCCTATATATGACAGAGGGGTGATCTCCAAAATATACAAAAAACTCAAGAAGTTAGTCAACAAAACAACAAATAACCCTATTAAAAATGGGGTAAAGAATTGAATAGAGAACTCTCAATAGAGAAAATCAAAATGGCTTAAAGACACTTAAGAAAATGCTCAACATCCTTAGATATTGGGAAATGCAAATCCAAACAACTTTCAGATACCATCTTACTCCTGCCAGAATGGCTAAAATTAGAAACACCAATGACAACTTATGCTAGAGTGGATGTGAAGAACTGTTGGTGGGAATGCAAACTTGTACAGCCATTTTGGAGATCAGTATGGTAGTTCCTCAGAAAAATGGGAATCATTCTACCACAGGACCAGGCAATTGCACTCTTAGGCATATATTCATATGATCCACATCCATGCAACAAAGACATCTGTCCTACTATGTTCTTAGCAGCATTGCTTGTAATAGAAAGAACCTGGAAACAACTTAAATGCCCCTCAACAGAAGAATGGATAAAGCAGATGTGGCACATTTACACAATGGAATACTACTCTGTGGAAAAAACAATGGAATCTTGACATTTGCAAGCAAATGGATGGAACTTGAAGAAACCAACCTGAATGAGGTAACCCAGTCACAAAAAGAGAATCATGGTATGTACTCACTCATATATGGATTTTAGACATAGAGCAAAGGGTCCTAGCTTATAATCCACACCGCCAGAGAAACTAGGATAAAGGAGAAGGGGGAATGGAAAAGATCTCTTGAGCATATGGGGAGTGGGGGAACAGTGAGTGGAGAGGGAACTAGGAGAAAGAAACGGGGAAGAGAGGAAAGCATGTGGGACAAGCAAGATTGAGTCAGGGTAGGAATAGATGAGAAGAGAAAAATAGAGATAGAGATAGATAGATAGAGAGAGAGAGAGAGAGAGAGAGATAAAAGGGAGTCATTACAGGTTTGAAGAGAAAACTGACTCTAGAGAAATGTCCAGAGACCTACAAGACTGACCCCAATTAACAATTTGAGCAACAGTGGAAAGGCTACCATAAATGCCCTTTTCTGATAATGAGATTTATTTCTAACTTATGCACCATCATAGAGCCCTCATCTAGTAGGTGATGGAAACAGAAGCAGATAGACATAACTAAACATTGAGCAGAACTGGAATCCAGATGCACAGAGGGAGGACAAGACCAGGCTACAGAAACACATAGAGACAGCTGACCTGAACAAGGAGGAACTAATGCGATCCCAGACTAATTGCTGGGAGTCTAGCATGGGACTGACTCAGACCCCCTGAACATGGATCTCAGCTAGAAGGCTTGACATTCTAATGTCCTTAGACAGTAGAATCAGGATGTATCCCTGGTGCATGAAAGGACTTTGGGGATAGTTCCTTAACCTATTTAGAGGAGAGAAGTCCTAGTTCCTACTCCAAATGACTTGACAGATTTAGATGAACCCTCCTGGAAGGCATCACCATACATGTAGAGTGGTGGTGGTGGTAGGGGAGGATGGTTGGGGGGAATGGGAGGGAGGGTGGCAGAATGGGTAATAGGGAAAGAGGGAGGGTGGATGAGGAAACTGGTATCAATATGTAAAATTTTTAAAAAATGAAAAAGTCAAAATAAATAAACAACAAAAACAAAAAGTATTAGATCATTTATCTTGGAATGTGCATCTTAGTGTACAATATTGTGTGCTTAAAATTAAAAATGCCACTGGTAATGACCGTGTTAGCTTGCCTTAATTTGCTTTTAACTACCTTACTATGTAGTGTTCAATATAAAACAATGAATCTTTAATCCTTATATTACACCTGTCGTCATGGTTCTTGAAGAAGTATCTCAAAATGCCTAGATATTGATAATTTCTTATTCAGAATTCATGATTTTTTTGGTCTCAGCCATTTCACAAATTTGTATAGAATGAATAAAGCATTGACTTGTGAGAGACCAGAGTTTGTGAATAAAGTAAGAGTTATGCATAGGTCTCTTCCTTTCCATGTGTTAACTCTTAGGCATTGGAGAGCAGATTCTGTCCATGAAAAAATAGTGAAATGAAGGCAGGGGTTAAACCTAGAGAGGGTGACTAACAGTCACAGCTCAAGATTTTAGGTTCAGAGAGCTGATTTCCTACAGTCCATGTTTTGAAGATGAAAACAGTCCTAGGTTATGAATAAATATTGTGAATGAATTGAAATTTGAAAGAGCCATTTGATCTTTCTTCTCCTCATGAATTCTTATTTTTACATTTACTTTTGCTCTTCGCAAAGCTTTTTTGAAAAATACAAAACAACAAAGTAAAACTAATGAGAAACTAAGGCAGGATATATCTCATGCAGTAAATTGCAATGAAATGGAAGATTATTTCTCTGGATCATTCTTATAGCAGGCACAATATAAAAACAAACAAAAAATGACAAAATAGAACTACAAAATAACTGCTATTTAGACTTCTGGGAGTGGAACAGTAATAGAAGGATTATCACTGGAAATGATAATAATGCTACTACTGAATGATCACAAATGTTTGCACTTAACATTGGCAATGTCTGATGAACAGTTAAACTTTATTGAAATACTAAGGAAGAATGGCCAAAATCAGTACAGTTTTCACCTAGCAAATGACACTCATGAAGGTAGCCCCTCGGAGTTCCCAACAATGTTGTCTTCATAATTTTTCTTAAGGATCTTATCCTGAAGTCTGAGCTATATTTCTTGCTCACTCTAGATTTTTCCCTGTCTGTCTGGACCCACCATGTCCCAGCTGTTGCACAACAGTTTCCATGAGATTCAGAAGTCCCTTCTGGCAATGAGGTTACACTCCCTTGATAATACTAATGAGAATGCCTTTTGAGATGTTTCCATCCTGGTTGTCAGCCCACTGCAGTAAGCCACACCTCATGCAGCTGTTACTAACAGACACTCCTTCCTCCTTGGAGGACACATACAAGCTGGATACTGTAAACAAATTAGCACATATCTTTTCTGAATCTTCTTTCTGTCTCACTGGACTTCAAGTGTAACTCTGTATTAGATTTCAACATCATTGTGTATACTACATATACAAAATAAAATGAAGAGGTGGAGATGTATTAAAACATGCACTTTAAACTGTATTTAAATAAAATTATTTCCACATTTTTGCCACAATTCCTTTGTTGATAACAATAACCAACTAATCCAACATAAGATGTGTTAGAAATAGTTCAAATTCTCTGACTGTACATACTAAAAAAGGGAAAAAGTCTATGGGGTTTAAACTGTTTAGAGAGAAAAATATAGAAGTAGAAGGAGAGAGGAGATATAAGTAGCATCAGGTTTGTTTGAAAAAAATCCATAGGGATTCCATTTTTTTTAAAAATTCCCTAAAATATCACATGACATTGTATCACTTGTGTTGATAATGCTGCCTCTAAGAGCTTAAAAAAAAAAAAAAAAAAAAAAAAAAAAAATACTATGTAATAAGAATGAGAAAGTCTAAAAGTCTATTAAGTTATTCTTCAGGGAATCTAAGCAACACCCAAAATAATTTAGATTGTTGCTTGAAGTATGTCCCTACTTAAGATTTCACATAGTTTGGACAAAGGATATTTGGAAGTCAATTGGTTTCTTTCCTCAAAGCCTGGTATTGGGAGCTAGCTTTCACAGTAATAGGAGAGTATTCACTACCCAGTCATCTTTGACACTGTGAACATCAATGATGAGGAGCACGATAATATATCCTTTAAGATACAAGAGGGGCATTTATGTATTGGTGGTAGCCATCGGCTGTTTAATAAGATTTATGGACGACTCAGTGGGAATAAATTTGTGTCTGATGTTACAAACCTAGCCAACTACCCACTGCTAGTGAGGTCATGGCTCCAAATATTATTATACTACCTATATCCTAGATATATTATAAATATATATCATTATACCTACAGATAAGTATATGCCTCACTGTTTATAAAAAACAAAAACACCCAAAAAACTCTTTTTTTGCAGCAGACATAAGTCATTAAAGAAAGCCACAATGTCTGAAAAGCCATAAAACTACTCAAATGATGGATTGTCTCCATATTGGCCTGCAGTCATGATTGTGGTGTGATTTCTCAATTGCTAATTGATGGAAGTGGGACCAGTCTACTGTGGAAGGTAGTCTTGGGCTATGTAAGAGAATTGGCTGGACATCACTAGGAAGAATCAAACCACTAAGCAGCATTCTTTATTTTATTTATTTATTTATTTGTTTGTTTGTTTGTTTGTTTTGTTGAGACAAAGTTCCTCTGTGAAGTAGTTCTGGGTGTTCTGGAACTCAGCCTGTAGACAAGGCTGTCCTCAAACTCACAAACACCCACCTGCTTCTGTGTCCTTGGTGCTAGGACAGGGTCTTGCCCCACCATCTGCTGGAAATGCAGCATTTTTAAGGAATCTCTACTTTGGCTGACCTTCCCTTGATGATGGACTATAAGCAGAAAGTTAAAATAAATCTTTTCTTCCCCAAGTTGCTTTGCTTCCGGTGAGTGTTTTGTCACAGCAATGGAGAAGCAAACCGGGACAATAAGTAATTCCTATTTAAAAACTTATATAACTTTACCTAGAATGGCAAGGAATTATACTCTATGAATATCCAATAAGAAATCTCTGTACTCAGATAATTAGACTATTTTATTATGTCTTCAGTATATCCCCAGCACAGAGGAAAATTTCATGTTAACATGTGTTGTCATTATAATTTGAAAGTGGAGGCAGAGCAACAGAGATCAGTGGGTAGCATCTACCCCAGATACTATCGTTCTCCAACATACATAAAGGCAAACACACCCTGTCTTCAGTACTGCTTATCTCTTTAGAAAACTCATGAATGAGCACACAAAAATCATTCTGTATAATTTTTCCTGTAAGACTATGGAATCCATTTATTGCATATTTTCATCTGAAAGACTATGTAGGACAATAGTTATTCTTTTATATTCAGTTACTTTAATTTTAAAGTACATGATGCCAAATGACTGTAGCACATAACTAATGGTTAGGAACATCTGTGGGATAGTCTTCTGCTAAACTCTTGGAGTATTCCCACAATTTCCTTACAGTAACTACACGAATAACTAAATTGAACAGTTTAAGTCTCACAAACAATTTTAGTGTATATTTTTATTCATGATATCCATGGATATCAATGCTGTCCCCACCTAAAAACAATACAAAAGCTGGTTTGCCTGATTTTAAATACAAAGTCACTTGTTATTCCCAATTAGTCCTTCTTTTTCTCAGTTGTGTCATTTTAATTTTATTTTATTTTCTAAACATATTACAATTTCACAGAAATTTTCTACAGAAAATATAGCACAAAATGTTGGCATAATGATTTATATATTTTAAAGTATATTAACCATCAAAAATGCAATTTTTTTCCTACTGTGGTATAACTCTTGAAAAACAAAATTATAATAAGAGAGTAACCAACCACCATCTGACATGATTTTTGAGGCCCACAGTTTGAGACAGAACAGTTATCTGACATAGCTTGTATGTACAAAATCCTGAGACTCCCTAGGCTATGGGCCCAAAGGAAACAAAATATTTAGTAGCATAGTAATAATATGACACTTACTGACATTCTGCTATAGCCATGATCAATGTCTCATTCAGCAATCATGGTTAAAGAAACTTCCTACTGTAGTAGATGGGAACAAATACAGACACCAACAACTGGGCATTATGCAGAAAGTGAGACTTTGCCACACTCAGTTCTAAATGTGAGGTCTCATCAAACCCCTTCCATCAGAGCTAGAGGAGATACAAAGATAGGGGGCAGAAATATTGTAAAAACCAGAGAGGATAGGTGACACCAAGGAAACAATGTCTTCCAGACACAGCAGGACTTGACCTATTCTGGCTAAAGTGAGACAGGGTCCCAGTGCTGAAGGAACAAAGTGATTGCTAATGCAATAGCCAATTGACAACTACTTACAGAGGAACAATTAGTCAACTCTAATGGAGGCTCAAGTGGCATATAAACCATACTTAAGGGGGGGCTTCAAACCAGCAATAGATAGCCAACAAGCCTAATTGTGTTGTAAATGTATTGTCTTATATTACTTTATTTGCACTTTTTTTTTTTACTTTACTGAAATTTTGATAGTATATATTAGTTTCCAATTTTGTATTTTAAAATGTGTGTGTCTCCTGTGCTTTTTTATTGTGTTAATCACACATTATAATCAGTGATATCTTATTTATTTACTTATTGTCTATTTGTATGAATGTTTGGTGTAGAATAGATGAGAGGGGAAAATTACATGACATGAACTGGAGGAGGGAAAATGTGATCAGAATATATTGTACACAAATGATTTTCCATTTAAAAATGATTTTTTTTTAAAAGAATGACTGTAAGAGATGAGCTCTTTCTTCCAATTTTACCTAACTTGTTTTAAATACATTTACAAGTTTGGCCACGAATAAGTAAGAATGTTCACAAATGCTTACACAGTCTATGACCAAGTCTGGAGCTAGAGACTCCCTTAGAGAAATAGAATTGCTCCCTGTAGGGCTCACAGAGCCACAGAGGGCTCACAGCCACACAGCCTTATACTCAGTTTTCATGCTGCCAGGTGTGTTTTTTAATGTTTTATTGAAGTGCAGAATTCTTCTGATTGTTGAATCTGCATTAGGGTAGAGTCTGAGATCAGATTTCTTGACAGGCCTCTGACAATTCATGTCAGGCCTGATGACAGATACGGCAATGTTCACAGAAATATGGCAGCTGCCAGAGGGAAGCAAATAATAAGCTTTAAAATTGCCAATTTTAGCTTAAAAAGAAATTTATAATTTTCATAAGGTAAAATCTCTGCCTTGCCATGGAGTTTTGGAAGACGGAGTTGAGGAATATGGATTCATTTGTCCTTGACATTGATTCTAGTTATGTCTGCTTTAGAAACAAAGATTATTGAGAACCTGATTAGGTTTTGTTTGCTTTTGCACACTAAGCTCTTATCAAAGTGAAGTGCACACTGTGAAGAAGTAATTTTCTTTGGAACCAATTACTACTATCAATCCTGTGAGGAACTGACCTTTGTAAAGGAATTTTCAAACAACTCATAGGTGTCTCATGGTAATTCCTTCCCAGACCGAATCTTAGTAAAATACAGGGTGTTTTGAATTTTCATACCTCACATAAAATAATATCATCAGGATATGGATGTTTTGGCCAACTGGGCCTCATTAATTCTGATCACACTATATTTTACAATCCTTAAAGCCCAATGTGGCTGCAAAAACTATAACCAGTTTCAAGTATAAATCTCACATGTTGCAGAAAGTATTAAGCCTTTATTTCCAGAGTGTCAAATTATATATTTTCCCTTGTGTGAGTATTAGCAGTGTTTTCTGTATATTATTTTCACTTAAGGACAATATGTGAAAAAACTTAAATCTCTTTTCTTTCAATATTATTTGTGCATATATATATAGATTTGTTAATATTTTGTGACAGTCAAAATTGAATAAACACAAAGAGAACATACTTGTATCAATATCATTTATTTATTTATCTACTTATTTTTCCCCTTCAAGTTATCCATAATTCCCTGAGGCGTCAGAACCAATATGTTATTGCGGTTAAATAAGGATCAGGATAAAGAAATAGGCCGAATAGATGTTTATTTAGGGAGAAATAACTTACAACCTAGACAGATGAACACCAGGAAATTCAACCCGATCCTCTCCTGTCCAAGTCATGCCAGCAAGAGAGCTTTTCCCGGCTCTCCCTCCGACTTCCTCCCACAGGTCACTTCTGCCCATGGCTCCACCCCCAAGGGGCATGGTCAGTGCCACAGAAGGACTATCTCACTACAATATGTTAGGTGTATTAATAAATCGTTTGATAGATGATAGATAGACACACATACAGACAAATGATAGAAAAATCAATAGATATTTGATAGAAAATAGATGGAATATGGCAGAACAATATATAGATGTGATGGGAGATGTCATTCTGTAAATATGTTTCTCATACTGGGTAATGAATAAAGAACTGTTGGCCAATAGGAAAGCAACAGAGGAGGGACTAGGAGACAAAGAGAAAAGAGGAAGTAGGAAGGAGGAGTCAAGTTGGAGAGTCTGGAGAGAGGAGGATGCCAGCTGGCTCTCCGGTGGTAAGATGAGACCACGTAAAAATACATAGATCAACAGAAATGGGTTAATAATTAAGACAGAGCTAGCTGATAAGAAACTAGTACCTGGCCAACAGCATTATATCTAATACAGTCTTTTAATTAGGGGCTGACGCGGCAGCAGGACAAGACCAGTGGCAGGAGGAAAAACGTTATTCTTTACATTGATGGTCAATAGGTGATAAATTATTTATCAGTAAATACACAATGCATACATAGATGCATAGATGAAAATATATATATAAGGAGACAGATTAGATATTTGTAGAAATACAACCACACAGGAAAGTAGTGATAAAAGGTACTTTAGAGAAAGTTTATAAGCAAATTGACTCATGTAGTTGCAGAAATTAAAGTATTTTTTGAGATGTTCTGTGAAACACAGGGACCCTAACATATGACTAGTATTGATTTGTCAGTCTAAGTTACCAAAATTTAAAACGAGGGTACCTATAGCATAGTTTTAAATCAGAGACAGAAGGTGTGACTAACTGGTAGATACTGGAGCAAATCTTGAAACCCAGCAATAGGAACCCTGATAGTATCAGGGTTGAAATCAATAAAATAGAAACAAAGAGAAAAATAAAAAGACTTAATGAAACAAAAAGTTGTTTCTTGAGAAAATCAATAAGAACATAAGATAGACAAACTCTTATCCAAACTAACCAAAAGGCAGATGGAGAATATTCAAATTAAGAAAATCAGAAATGAAAAGGGACACGTAACAATAGATACTGAGGAAATACAGAGAATAATCAGGTCATACTTTGAAAACCTAAAAGAAATGGACAATTTTCTGGATAGGTACAACTTATCAAAATTAAATTAAAACCAGATAAACAACTTAAATAGACCTATATTCACTAAGGAAATAGAAGCAATCATTAAATTCACCCAACCCCCCCCCCCCAAAAAAAAAAAAAAAAAAAAACCCAGGGCCAGATGGTTCCAATACAGAATTCTACCAGAGTTTCTAAGAAAATCAACTACCAATACTTCTCAAATTGTTCCACACAATCTAAACAGAAGGAATATTACCAACTCTTTTTGTGAGGTCAAAGATGCCCTGATAGCCAAACCACACAAAGATGCTAAAGGAAAGAGAGTTATAAACCAATCTCTCTCATGAACATTGATGTAAAAATACTCAATAAAATATAAAATACTGGCAAATCAAATAAAAAATATTAAAAAAATCACCCACCATGGTCAAGCAATCTTTATTCCAGCAATGTAGTCAACATACAAAAATCTGTCAATGTGATGCAATATATAAACAATCCTAATGAAAAAACTCACTTGATCACCTCATTAGATGTTGAAAAACTCAAACAAAATCCAACACCCTTTCATGATAAAGGTCTTGGAGACATCAGGGATAACAGAAATATACCCAAACATAATGAAGTCAATATACAGCAAGCCAAAATGGCAATTTAACACTAAATGGGGAAAACCCAAAACAATTCCACTAAAATCAGGAAGAAGACAAGGCAGTCCACTTTTTCCATATCTATTCAATATAGTATTTGAAGTTCTAGCTAGAACAATGAAACAACAAAAGTGGTTTGTTAAGAGCAGTTTTTCCCCAGCCTCATCCCACTGCTCCAGACCCAAATAACACACACAGAGACATTGTATTGGATATAAAGCTATAGGCCAATTACTAGCTGTCTTAAAAAATAGCCCATTTCTATTAACCTAAGTGTTTCCACATGATCTCGTCTTACTAAAGAGAGGCCCTGGCGTTCTTCTCTCTCCATCTTCTATCTTGAATCTCCTCCTTACTCCTAGTCCCACTTGCTTTCCTGTTGGCTAACAGTGATTTATTCATTAACCAAAAAGAGAAGCATATTGACAAAATATCTTTTCCCATCAGGGATTCTAGGTGATATTATTTGAAACAAAAGGGATTTAAGGTGATGTAATTTGGGACGTAAGAAGTCAACTTTTCTCCATTTTCAGATTACATGGTAGTAAACATAAGTAACCACAAAAATTCTAAGAGGGAACACCTACAGCTGATTAACACATTCAGCAAAGTGGTACTATACACAATTCACACACACACACACCAATAACCCTCCTATACACAAATAATAAACTGGCTGAAAAAGAAATTTGGGAAACATAGCATTTAACAAATGAAGCAAATTTGAAATATCTTGGGGTGACTCTAAAACACATTTAAAAGATCTGTATTACAAGAACGTGATATCTCCAGAGAAAGAAACTGAAGAAAATAACAGAAAATGAAAGGATAACTCTATTCCATAGGTAGGATCAACATAGTAAAAATGCCTAAGCAATCTGCATATGCAGCACAATCCCCATTAAAATCCCAACACAATTCTTCACAAATCTCTAAAGAATAATACTCAAATTCCTACGAAAAATGGAAAACCCAGGTTAGCTTGAATTTGTCAAATGCAAATGAACTAGATATTTTCTCTGTATTTGTGAAATGTAGATTGACTAGCATTGTTAATGTGCAATAAAGGAATCTCCAGAGGCAACACCATCCCCGACCTCAAGCTCTACTATAGACCTATTGTAAAAACAGCTTGGTTTTGCCATAAATACAGACACATGGATCAATGTAATCAAATCAAAGTACCTGAAATTAATCCCCATACCTATGAATACCAGATTTTTGACAAAGAAAACATAATTATACAGTGTGGAAAAGAAAGCATAGTCTACAAATGGTGCTGGCATAACTGGATGTTGACATGAAGAACAATGCATAAAGATCCATATCAATCAGCATGCATCCAAATGGATCAAGAACATCAAAATAAATCCAGATACACTGAACCTGATAGAAGTGAAAATGGGAAGTAGCCTTGATTATATTAGACACCAGTGGCACATACACTGAGATCAACAATTGATAAATGGGACCTCCTGAAACTGAGAAGCTTCTGTAAGGCAAAGGACACATCCAATATGACAAAATGGCAGCCTATAAAAGGGAAAAGATCTTTACCAGTTCCACATCTGAAAGAGGGCTGTTCTCCAAAATATATAAAGAACTCAAGAAACTAGCCATAAAAATATTAAATAATCCAATTAAAACATGGAAGTACAGATCTAAACAGAGACTTTCATCAGAAAAAAAAAAAACTCAAGTGGCTGAAAAATATTTAAGGAATTGCTCTATACCCTTAAACATCAGGGAAATAAAACTTAAACTGACTCTGAGATACCATCTTAACCTTTCAGAATGACCAAGATCAAAAACTCTAATGATGGATTATGCTGGAGAGGATGCAGAGTAAGAGGAACACTCCTCAACTCCTGATGGGTATGCAAACTTGTACAGTTACTTTGGAAATCAGTATGGCAGTTTCTCAGAAAATTGCAAGTCAATCTAACTCAAAACTAGCAATCACACTCTGGTTGTGTACCCAAAGGATGCACATTCATACCACAAGGACATTTGCATAGCTATGTTCACAACAGCATAATAGTCAGAACCAGAAAATTACCTAAATACCCCTCAACCAAAGAATGGCTAAAGAAAATGTGGTATGTTTACACGATGGATTATTACTCAGCAGTTTAAAAAAAATGGCATCTTGAAATTTGCAGGCAAATGAAAATAATTAGAAAAAACAAACAAACAAACAAAACAAACAAACAAACAAAAAAAAAAAACCCACACAACTTGAGTGCGGTAACTCAGACCCAGAAAGACAAACACAGTATGTACTCACTCATACATGGATAGTAGATCTATAGAATAGGATAATCATGATACAATCTATAATACTTAGAACCTAGGTATTGAAGAGGACCCTAAGAGGTACATGCATGGGTACCTTGGAAAGGGGAAATAGATAACCTCTTCTGAATAAATTGGCATTGTGGGGAGGGTACAGTTCAGAGGAGGGAGGAGGAGAACATAAAGGCACTGGATGGTTGAGTTGGGGGAGAGACAGAAAGGGAGAACAAGGAAATAAAAATCTTTATTAGGGGGTTAGGGAGAAATATGGTGCTAGGGAACCTCCCAGGATTCCACAAGTATGACCCCCACTGAGACTCCTAGCAATAGTGGAGAGGATGCCTGAACTGGCCTACTTGTAATCAGATTAACAGCCAACTTAACTGACATTATAGAACCTTCATCATGTAACTGATGGAAGCAGATACAGAGATGAACGTCTAAGCACTGGGCCAAACTCTGGGAGTTCAGTCAAAGAGAGTGAGGAAGTATTATTTGAACTAATGGGTCAAGATCATGATGGGGAAACCTACAAAGATAGATGACTAGAGCTGGTAGTAGCTCACTGACTTTGGACTGATAACTGCATAGGACTGAACTAGGACCTCTGAATGTGCACGACAGTTCTGGGGCTTGGGCAGTCTGCAGGACTACTATCGATAGGAGGAAGATTTATCCATAGTACATGAACTGACATTTTGGAACCCATTCCCTATGGAAGGATACAAAAGATCAGCCTTGATGTCAGTAGGTGGGAGGGGACTTGGTCCTTCCTCAACTTGATATGCCATATTTTGTTGACTCCACATGGAAGGCCTTAACCTTACTGAGAAGTAGGAGAAAGAATTGGGGGGGGGTCGGACAGGGTGAAGAAAGGGAAGAGGAAATGTAGTTGGTATGCAAAATGAAAAAAAAACTTTAAATAAAAAAAATAGAATGAGATTATGCACACAGTATTTTTTTTACTAGAGACTTTTCCTAGCCTTAATCTTTTTTACATATTAAGCAATCTTAGTCACTGTTATGTGTACCTGTTTTAACTCTCCAAACTTCTCATTAAATACTGACAACACCAAGTTAATCATTTTAATAACACTAAGATCAGATCTTTCACTGGATCAACCCAAGCTCTTTCCATGTTTCTACTTTGCTTATTGTATAGTAACTGTTCTGACACAGGAATACCCACATCTAATCTTCCTATATATTTGTTTTCCTTTTCTCTTGAGTTTTGCTTGGCTTCTAATGTTGTTCCTTTCCTTTTTTTATGCTTCAGTATGTGCATGTTGGCATTTTAGTGTATCAATGGAAAACTATATATTTACTTAACATATACCCATTGTATTTATAAATATATGTATACATATATACACTTAACAACATAGTTTTTCATTGGCACAGGTTCCTAATCTGTACTGTCTATGGTTCCAAATTATTGTAAAAATAAATATATGAAAGCATTGCATGCACATTGACAGATGTATACTTTTCCTTTTATGTTATTTTATATAATATAAATCTACTTGCATAACATTTTATTTTGATTAATTGGTAACATATATTAATTAATTAAAACATACAAAAGTACAGGGGTAGGTTAACTAAAATTACCTAAAAATACCTATTTTATAAAACGGTTTTGAAAAGCTACAGTTTTTAATAACCACTAATCCCTGTGGGTACCAAAGATATTTCACTCAGCAGTTGCATCTGTCAATCACTGTTGCTATTTGCACATGCACACACAAATGTGTGTGGGGTTTTTTTTGTATAAATGGAATGATTTAATAATGCTAAGTAATGGATATTTTACTTTAGTATGAATTATAATTTTTTGAAAGATTAGTAAAGTAGCCTAACTCATTCCTTCATTCTTTCCAGCCTCCCTCCCAGATCTTACCTTCCTTCTTTCATTACTTCTGTCCTACCTTCCTTTCTGCTTTTTATTTTCTCCAGGCTTTAATTACAATGAGTATTTGGAAAGTGGAGATGATACATGCATGAAATTATTTTGGAAATGACAGAATCATTTAAGTCACATAAAAGTGGCCAAGTCACATAGAAGTCTGCAAATTTTAGTTTATGCCACATTAAAGAAAAAAGTCTGAAATATAACATTTCAGTTTCAGAATTCAAAACAAAGCTCGAAATCAGAAATGCTTTCTGATAAGCATATGTCTATCTATGTCACTAGAGATTTTTCTTATTAATCCAAAATGAAATATTAATCCAGTGCCCATCTTGGGGCTAGGCATTTAAACATAAAGTGTGGTTTGGTGAAGTTTTGGGTTATAAGGCTGCAAGTAGAGGCAATAGTGTGGCAAAGACAAAAAATAAATAAATAAATAAATAAAAGAAAAAGAAAAAGACTTATATAATGGGTGAAATTTACAGACACAAGTGGGTGTAGAATTCAAATTCCTAACTGAAATGACAATTATAAACAATAAATAATTTAAATTCTACCACTAAACCTATACATTTTCTTTTACAAGTTTTGAGTTGCATCATGGGACTACACCAAATACTTCTTGTGTCAGTTTTTTTAATTAAACTTTGTTCTTGAACCCTGTATTCTCTTGTAGAAATTGTCAGGTAGTATTAATGATTATGTGTAATCATCTCTTCACATTGTAAACCAGTGAATTTCATAGCAAGATTTATTTTGTCTTCTAATTGCAGTCTACCTAGAACATCTTAGCTGCACTGGATAAACATTTACAGTAAACATATGAGCTATTCTTGGGTTTGTTTGATATAAATATGATGTGTGCTGGCTTCTTCCTTTTTTATACTTCTACCAGTTTTCTACACTATCAATATATTTAAATGTACTGAGCAGCTGTTTTATCCTATCCAATGCTTACATATGCTTACTACTTAAAACTTGTATCACCACATGACAGAGCAGATGACATTATATATATTAATACCAACAGCAAGTACTCCTAGAAATGACCCTTGTGGAATTTTTATTTACTTGGTATTCTTTGGAGATTAATAACAGATTGTTAATTTATTTTTAATACTTTGGAGAATAATAACAAAGGAGGGGCATATTTTTTAAGTAGATAATATATGATAAATCTGACTGTAGACTATAGAATGGACTCTACTATATTAGAGCCTATGGGAGAGATGAGCCTGACCCTCTCTTCTGTATGTTATGGCATGGTCAAAGGACAGATACCCTTTTTCGCCTAGCCCCTGGCCACCTATTGCAAGCAGGTGATGAGATCTCATGGGCATGAGAGCAGAAGAGCAGGTTCTTCCCCTTACCAGCTGTAGTCCTACACCTCACCTAGTAAACACAGTAGAGCTGGTCCTGGTATTGTGGGTACAGGTGAGCTAGACCTTAATGCCTGAGAGCAGAACTGCCTTGTACCTTGCTCCCCACAGCTAACTGGGCCAGTGATGAAAAGCTTGACTTGGTGGTAAGGATGAAGGAGAGATGGAAGCCTGACTTACCCAGCTGCAACCCAGGCCTAGAATTAGGGCTATGAGGTGGTCCATCCCAACATCCACCCCATTTATGATTTGTTGGAGCACATAAAGGAGCCAGTCCTGCAGATTCAAAGGTGCAGCATCTGCATGACACAAGGAAACCGTAGGATATCCAAGAGGAGACCCAGTGATGGTTAAGTATGGATTGTGTACCAAAAGCCTGAAGTCTCAAAAAAGACCAATGACTCAGTGCAATGAACACTTACAAGTAAAGATGTATGAAAATAAGATATACTGTGTGACACTACACTTTTCACAATGAGAATTTTCTTTTAAATTTTATTTTATTTTATGGAAGTGGGGAATAGGAAGGGCAGAGTGCAAATATGAAGGGAGAAGAGACAGGGTTGCATGACATGAAATCCACAAAAAAAAAAAAAAAACAGTAAGAAGTAAACATAGAAACAAATAGAAAAAAGCCTATTTTTCCCACTTTTTTGAAAAGTGTAAACCCTGTATCCTTATTCAACACTGAGAAGCAGATAGATCCACTATAGATAATCTTTGCTAGGTTAGAGAATTGTCTGCCTCCTGTAAAGGAAAGGAAATGAGCATATATTAGAATACATTGTAAGCAATGCTTCTCATTTGAATATAAATGTCACCTTTTATTCAAGCTGGTCTGTTATAAGACACAATTATCAGAATTTAATTTCTGATTAGTTTTACTTACTAGCTTCTCAGACAAAATTCTTATCACTTCAAGAAACCATACACAGATTACAAGGTTAAAATTTCTTCCTGGTGCTGAACTCAATCTTAAACTAGCCAACTGTGAGTTGTGAAAAAAAATATTTTTTTCATGTGTTTTAAAATTTTTAAAAGTAAGTTTGTCAGTAATGTTAAATAATTTAACATAGGAGTATTACGTGAATATGAAAAATTTACAGAGAGATTTTGGTGAAAATTTATTCCATTGAAATTCCAAAGATATTTAAGTTTTTGTTATTTAAAAACTGATATACAACAAATGATTACATGTTTAAAAGATATTTTTGCATGCTTATTTCATTTCATCCTATTTTCAATGGTTTGCCACATTTCATAATTTCTGACATAGATACTAATGTCTTTTTAGAAGATATGCAGACATTATAGGCAGCTTTTCTGAATCTGTCATCCTTCTGCCTTGGTGAGGCCATTTGTGCTTGTTAAGCTCTGGCCACACTTCTAGACAAGTGAAGTAGGCATCATTTTTATTTTGTGTCTTAGATGATGTTTTACTTCTTTTCAGGGTGAAGTTTATCTTTCTTGCAGTGAATACTTTTATGTAATATAGATAATTGCCAAAGAAGACAAACAAAGTAAATATGTTGCTCTAGTTACTGTGTACCTTGTCTTTTCAGTCCTTAGGTTTGTTAGGTTTCCAGGTAATTATACTATTTCCAGGAAAAAGCTACTTAGAAAAATTACAATCACATATCAATTGAGGAATCCTGTTGAAGGTGAAAGTCTGAACATTTATTTATAACATTACTTTTCTTTCCAAGTGCTCCTCACTTCAGTCCTCATGGGATAGGGTGTCTTTGCATATGTTTTATACATCAATTTTCGTGTAGTACTCGGGAGTTCCTTGAGCATTATAGTTTATATGAAGATTTCAAATAGTAAAAGTATTTTAAATAATTATTACAAATAATTACAAATATTTAATCATTGTAATTTGTACTTTTTAATATTTATGCATTATGTATTATATATATTCTTAATTTGTTAGACTTTTAGTTATAGAAACTTATGAGTTCAACTCTGACGTAAACATTGCATGTCTGGAAAAGAAAATTTTACATGCAGACTATATTAACATATGTTGATATTGGTACAGGGGTTTAATGTGAACTATAAGTATCATGCATTTCATTATTTTTTTCTGAGGGTTTATTTCCTGTTACTGGCTCTCAGCTACCTGTATACCTAAGTTCTGTATTTATCACTTATAAAAAATCTCTCTGTAAGGACTTTGCCAACCTTGCTAATTCAATTGTCTTAGTTCTTAGGCCAAGTGTCACTCTTTTCTTGAGAAATTCACTTCACTCCATGATACAATTCAATATTTTCTACACCATGTATAATCTTCTGATTGTTTGCCTCTATAATATTAATCATAATTTTTTCAACCTTATTTATACTCTGTGTCAATGCTAGCATGATGATCTCCTGTTATGACTCTATGAAGACATGATCTAAAACACATTAAAAAGACCACAAGTTACGGTTTAATGAAAATATGTACTTTTTCATTTAAATTTTCTGATGATTGGTGATGTTTCATAAACCAGTTAATTATTAGATATTGTTCTTAATAAAACGTCTGTTCAACATTCCCTATGAAGGGATATTCCCTTAACCTAGAGGCAGGAGGGAGGGCCTAGTCCCTACTCCAAATGACTTGACAGATTTTGTTTACCCCTCCTGGAAGGCACCACCCTCCCTGTGGAGTTGGGTGGTCATAGGCATAGGAGAGAGGGGGAGGGGGAGGGAGGAAGGAAGGGAGGAAGGGAGGAAGAGAGAGAGGAGGAACTGAGATTAATATGTAAAATAAGAAAAAATTAAGAAAAATATGTAAATATAAACTAATATCTTACTAATAAAAAATAAAAAAGTGTCTCCTCAATTTTTCATACAGTTTTAAAATTTTTTAGGTATTCAGGGCTTTGTATACATTTTTAGGATATAATATAGATTTCACTAGGTGGTGGTGGCTCAAGACTTCAATCCCAGCACTTGGGAGTCAGAAGCAGGCTGGTATCTGTGAGTTCAAGGCCTGGTCTACAGAGTTAGTTCCAGGTCAGCCAGGGCTGTAACACAGAGAAATCTTGTCTCAAAAAAAAAAAAAATCAAGTATATATCCTTATATATGAACCCTAATTTGACCTTTACAATTAGAATTAAATGTTTATCTCCCATAATCCCATATTGCCTGTCTTCCTCACATTCTCTTCTGTTGTTCTCCAGTTTTTCACAAAATTTGGAATTGATCTACTTCAATACCCAGTTTACTGTGGCTTTATACATAATTGTCAGAAATGTTAAACAACCTATATATCCTTCAACTAAAAAACAGATAAAGGAATTGTTGTACATTTATACAATGGAGTATTATCTGTTCAAAGAAAAATATCATGAAATTTGCAGGCAAATAGATATAACTGGAAAAAAAATATCATCCAGTAACCCAGACCAAGAAAGACAAATATGGTATGTATTCACTTATGAATGGATATTAGCTGTTAAGTAAATGATAATTAAGCTATAATCCATAGACCCAGAGAGGTTAGGAATAGAGGAGGGCTTTGGTAGGGGTGGCACATGGTTCTCTTTGAAAACGGAAAGCTGAATAGATTTTGCCGATAGTTTAGGAGTAGGTGGGGATGTGACCAGGAGACAAAATTGGGTAGAGAGAGGAATGGATGGTATGTGGGGAGAGACAGCTATAATTGGGGAACATTTGAGGGTATTTTAGAAACTTACTGCTGTGAAAGCTTCCTAAAAACTATGAGGGTGACCCTAGTGAGAACTCTAAGTAATGGAGGATACAGACTCTGAACTGGCATCTTTTGTAGCCAGGGGAGACATCCAGTGGTGGAAGTTGGTTGTATTCATTTAATTTGTTGGGCAAGGAGGTCATGTGGAAAACTGTAAATTAACTAAGATGCTGATAGGACAGATGGTTGCTCTCCCAAAACTGTCATTTTGTGGAGGACAATATCTACACAACTCATTGAAAAGAGGTTAAGTTAGTACCTACATGGAGCCTTTACCTCTATGTTCTAGTCTCTTTGGAATGAGAAGGTTCACTGATAGCCCAATTCTAAAGCCCTCAACCTACAATCTGTCCTGCCTGTAAGCTGTTCTGGGACAAAGGTGCCAAAACACTTGTGGGAGTGGCCAACCAATGTCTGGCTTACCTTGAGGCCCACTTCATGAGAGGTAGTCCATGTCTCACCCGGCCTGGATTACCACGGACTAGAAACTGGGTTTCCCAGTTATCCAGGATAAAACAAAAACACTACCAGGCAACAAATAAACAGACAAACAAACAAATAAATAAAACCAATGGAGAGGCTTCCTCAGTCTGCACATGGGAGAGCATGCAGAGATCCACAGACAGACATTACGCAGAGAGAACCTAAATCGGAGTTCTCCATCAGATCTCTCCTGCTGTACCTCTGGGAACCCCAGAAATCAGGGATGAAAGATTGTAGGAGTCCGATGAGATGGAGGACCCCAGGAGAAAATGGTCCACTCAATCAAGTAAGCAAGGCTCATTGGAGCCTGCAAGGGTCTGTGTAAGTTCATCTGAGTAAATGTATGGCTATTGGCTTTGTAGTTTAGTGAGACACCTAATGTAGTAGTGGGTGTTCCTCTGACTCGTTTGACTGATATTGGGGTTCTTTTCTCCTATGGAGTTGCCTTTTCCAGCATCAATATGCATTTATTTTTCTTTTCTTTTCTTTCTATCATTTTTTTGCCTTGTCTTAATATATTTTGTTTTATAATGTTTGTTTCTTATTTCTCAGAGGTCAGCTTTCTTCTAAAAGAAAAGAGAGAGAGAGTGGGTTTGGTGTAAAAGGAGAGTAGAGGAATGGAAGGAGGAGAAATATTATTTAATCTGTTTTCAGCAATAAAAAAATAACTTTAAGTATGTTTTAAAATAAAAAAGGAAATCTTTCTTTACTGGAGGTGATTACTCTTGTATTTTAGAATCTGGGCTTATCTATATTCTCTCTCAACTTTATGGAAAATTATGACTATGAAGATTTTATTATTGTTCTTTTTTACTAGAGTAGAAGTGATACTCTTTCCACATTACTGCCTCCTCAACAAAAGCTGGAAATAGCTTCTTTTCTGTTTAATATCATTACTGGTCATTATCACATGTATTTGTATTCTTTATCTTGTGTAAGATAATGTGCCCACCATTATTTAACAATGATTCAACAACTCTTCATGTTGAATCCTCAATTATTTACATCAAACTTCAGAGAACCTTTAGTAAAATACCTTGTAAGTAGCATATGAGAACAAGAAATAATATTTCTAAAGCAGTGTCTAGTGCCTGCCCTCAGTTTCATTGCAAAGTCATTTATTTGGGTTAAATTCTTTCTTAGCAAATATTAATTAGAAAAATGAATATATTAGATAGAAAACTATAATTTAACCTCAAATAACATACAAAAATAAAATAATTCATTTATCTAAAATCTCAACAAATATATCTACTATCTAATGTGTGTATACCAAGGTATACTGTAGATGAAAAGAAGTGTACATTGTTTCATTTTTAGGATTGTAAAATACCTAAATAGAATATATCATAAAATATGTAATTTAGAAGAAAGTTATAGAGATTTTAGGGAATTTAAGGTCTTTGTAAAAAGAGACTTATTATTTCAAAATAGAAAAGGGGACAAAAAAGTGAAGGGGTGGAGAGTTGCCTCTGGATCATGCAGAGGTAGCAGCAAGTTATTTTCAGGAGTGGTTTTTAAGGAAAAAAAGGGAAGTCTATGCTAATGTGACTTCAGAATTCCAGTTTGGATGAATTAGTCAGTGTAGACAAAAATTAATTTTGAATGTTGGATCTTGATGTTTTTGTAGCTAGAATTTGGAGTTTTAGTCTGTCATAAGGAAGTGGCCAAATAAGGGAATAGACTTTGTGATTAGTTTTAGGAATGCAATCTAAAGGATTAACAGAGGAGGGGGAATGACAAAACTTAACAAAAACAAGTTTGCAGTGTTTGGGCTTGTTAGGGAGCCCTTCAGAAGTGATTATGGGATGCAAAACAAAATCCAAATCATTGCAATTAAAATGCATCAGGTATGAAGATATGGGTCAGCTAGGAAACCAGCATAGGACTGATTCAGACTCCTTAAACATGGGTGTTAGTTAGGAGGACTTGGCAATCTATGGGGCCTCTGGTGTTGGATAAGTTTTTATCCCTAGTATATGAATGGAATTTGGGATCCAATTCCACATAGAGGGATACTCTCTCAGCCTAGACACATGGGGGAGGCCTAGGACCTGCTCCAAATGATATGACAGACTTTGATGACTCCCCATGAAAGGCCTCACCCTCCAAGGGAACAGAAAGGAGTTGGGATCAGGGTTGGTGGTAGGGACATGAGAGGAAGGGAGGGTGTGGGAACTGGGATTGGCATGTAAAATAAGCTTGTTTCAATTTTATATTTTAAAAAATTGTCTATATCCTAAAGAGACAGACAAAAAGAAGGCATGGAGTTAGATTTGTAGTTGGGTGAAGATCTGGGAGGAGGTAGAGGAGAGGAACTTTGATACTTTGAGAAGAATACTTTTGAAAGGTATTATTTTTAATAAAAAGAAAATATGAATACAGTGGTAATTCTCTCTAATTCCAGTGATAGGAGGATGGAAAAAAGTACAAAACCCTGGAGTTCATTAGCCAGTCAATCTACCTGAGCTGGTAAAATCATAATCAGTGAGAGATCTTTTCTAAAAATAATAATAAAGTAAATAAATAAGATTGAACTGGAGTAAGGAAGACAGTGTCCTCCAACTATAGCATGCACAACTGTTCACAAATGAAAACATACACCCCCATGTGCACACAGAGAGACTGCCTTGGGTGTATAAATAATATATACAAGGAAAAGGATAGTCCAAGAACAAAGGTGTGTGTATATGGAATAAACATTAAGAGTAAAAGAAAACAATAATTTAGGATCTGAGAAAATGGAGTTTTATGGAAGATGTAAATGCAATGAGAAGAGTAATATAATTTGATATTATAGAGACAGCCATGCAGTGCATATTTTGGGTTTTGGGAGGCTATTAAAAGAACTAAATATTTGGTATGACTGTTCTCTTGAGTAAGTAGACATTTTCTTTTCTATATGTAACTGCTTACTCACTGAAAAATGTCTCCTACCTTTCCATTGTCCTCAACCTGTGGTGACTCTAATTAATCTTTCTACTTTTAAATATTTTCAAAGTGAAGCAGATTGAAGCATATGGACTCATTGTTGTTGATGTATTCCCAGCTTAATTCACTTAACACAAGCTACTTTCTTGTCATCTAAGTTGCCACAACTAAGAATGTTCATTCTTGTCATTGAACAATATCCTAAATACACATAAAAATCTAAGTGTAGCGGTGCTTATGAGTAAATACAGCATTTGGTAAATGGAGCTATACAGACTCTTGGAACTCTTGGGCCAAACAAATCTACCTGAGTGGTGAAATCTTTGATCAGTGACAGACATTTTGGCCATGTGTGGAATAGAAGGGAAATGCTATTTCACACAGCAGTTAATTTTTAGTTTTTGAGATATGTTTATGATCCACATTGAATATATTAAATCACACTCTAAACCAATTGTTTACATGAGTTTAAGTTCCTGTTTTTACATTTTTTTGTTGTACTAACATATGAATACATGGCTTTGTATAATTAATGAAACTTCTATACCAATGAGATTCATATTTGTCTTTCTGGAACAGCTATTCTGTTCCAGTGATGAGATACTTAGAATTTTTGTTTATTTTTTTATTATTTTACTGGTTACTATAATTATTTCTATAAGAGAAATAAAATATATTTATTTGTCTTTATAAGAAAAATAACTAATTAAACTATTATGTATCTAGTGCTGCTTTGAATTTTAAGGAGAGGTAAATGTGTTGGGTGATACTTCAGGAATAGAAGACATGCCCTGCTTCAGTTGGAGTGTTTCAAAATACTCTTCAAAAATTATTCAGATGATTCAAAAACTGTTTAAAAGGCAAGATTTAAGATTATTTCAACATTAATAATTCATATGGAGAAATGTAGAGAATAAAAAAAATACTTTTTGGACTTTTAATTTGTTTCTGTTTCTTTGTCCATTGGAATTTACTTGATATAACATAGTTCAAGTTACTATAGCTATAACAAAATAGCATATTATGTTCTTCTCGTCAAACCTATCACCTTCTACGTTGTCTTCATTTCACAGTTCAACATAACTGTTATTAATATCCATGCAGAGGCAGCAGTTCAACGCTTGTGGTGTTAGATATCTCCTTTGATCCTTTACTCTTTACTGGAAAGTGTGACAGTTTTTATTCATGATTCTTGCAATATAAACTCTCCTCTTCTAAAGTTACCTTCTTTAGTAATTAACAGTTTCGCTGAAGTTCTTCGATTTGAATGGGCCATGTTTATAAAAAAACGTGCACTTATATTTATCTCCAATTAGTGGGAGTGTAACTAAAGGATAAAGATACCTGTGTTTTCAACCCTGTGTCCAACTCACTTGAGCTTCATAAATGTAAATGGAGTACGGCAGAAAGAACACAACCTTTCGAGCCAGAGGACCTTGGATGTTCTGGTTATTAATCTCCTCTTTTTTTTCTTCAAACAGTCTCTCTCATTGACCCTGTAACTACATTTAAAGCCAATATTCCTCAGATACCCTACGGTATTCTCTCTCCACATCATTATGATGACAGTTTTTCCAGGAGCAGAACCCATTGTTCTGCTTTTTTATGCTATTACTGGGAACCGAATACACCAGCCACATTTACTCATTGAGATATATGACCAAGACCTCTTAACAATCACCATTGTGGATCATCACATCCCCCCCTAATTTTTTTGCAAAGTAAAATTCCCCTTTAAAGAGACTGAGGGGAGCTGGGAGGAGGTGGAGCATGCCTTTAATTTATTTCAGCACTTGGGAGGCAGAGGTAGGTGGATATACTTGAGATGGAGGCCAGCCTGATCTACAGAGCAAGTGCCAGGACAGGCTCCAATGCTACACAAGAAAACCCTGTTTCAAAAAAAAAAAAAAAAAAAAAAAAAAGAAGCCATAAAACAATAATAATAACAACAACAACAACACACACACACACACACACGAGAGAGAGAGAGAGAGAGAGAGAGAGAGAGAGAGAGAGAGAGAGAGAGAGAGAGAGAGAGAGAAAGGTGGAAAGATTCCTGAATTCATATTCACTTTAGAAGCTTGCAACTTATGTTTACCCAGTTGCAGAGAAAGACAATGGCTACAGAAAGCATGATTAACGCATAGCTGAGAAAAGGACTCTGAAAATGGTTTTAGGAAATTCTTCCTCAGAGTAGTTGCTTAGGCAGGCAGGTTTATGGGACATTCAGCCAGTCAAAAGAAAAGAAATGTAACTTCTGCCTCAGGGTTCCCTTTGTGTCATCACAGAGTGCACTCCACTGAATGAAATATAAAGCCAATGAACCATGTTAAGCAATGGGTGTAGTAATAGGGATTCACTGGTACAAATGAGGTTAATAATTGGTGAAGGGGCACTTTATTCCATACTTTATTCCAGAGTCTTCACACGCTTGTGCTATGAAGTGCCACAGAAATAGTGTCTGTCCATGGAGAGCTAATGGCTCTTGTCATGAACTAATACACTTTGCTTCAGTAATCTTGGAACTCATTTCTGAAGTCACACTAATCTGACTTTCTTGCTCTATGTTTTGTTTTCCTCCCTGAATGGTTTTCTTATTTCTGAAGATTTCCAGCTGAGTGTAAAGGCATTTCAGAGGCTTCCTATGCTATTTCTAATCAGTGGTAATGCTTTTGTTTTCAGACACTTTTTTTTGAATTTCAATTTTTAATACACAGAGAAGCAACTTGTGAAGGAAAGAGTGTTTTCAAAACATTAAAGCTCCGTGCTAATACTGATGCCTTGTGAGCCTCTCTCTCACCATTGCCTACTGCTCAGCTCAGTGTCTCGGGGGTAAGATTTCTGTCTGCTCTTTCTTTCCTGCATTTTTACTCTTTTGAAAGCTGTTTCCAGGAGGTTGAATCTAGCATAACAGCCAGGCAAATGTACATATGTCTAGTGATCTGTCTATGTACATATTTGTTTAAAGACAACAACCTATTTCCCCAGTAATAATGTATCTATCCAGTTGCCCACTTTCTGTCTGCACTTTCCATGTCATGTCATGTTCAAAAAAACCTTGTGTCTAGAAGGCAACCATAGGTTCACTTCCATAGCTTCATCCAATGGTCTCTTGGTCTCTTGGATCCTAGAAACATTGACTCCCTGCCAACATTTACCTGACTTTTGCTTGACAATTTACTTGACACATGGAATATTTCCAGCTGCAAATCATAAACCACAGAGATGCCTGAGATCTAATTGAGAGATAAATAAGATAAAAACTTTGAGGATTGTCTAACAGAGAAGTTCAAGATAAAATATAATTCACAAGCTATCCATTTTTTTTTTTTTTTTTTTGGCATGGGAGGATTTCTGTTTAATAGGAAAAATAATAAAAATCATTTGCTGATCAGTAGCTGGAATTTAAAAACAATGATTTTCTGAATGACCCATGCTCAGAAGAGATTATCTGCATATCTGAAAACAAATAAGGCAAGCATCCCTCCATTTCATGTTCTTTCTCAAGTAAGAGTGGCAAACTAAGACAACTCATAATAATAAGTACAAGGGCAATTTCTAGGATCTCATGGTATGGGAACAGAAATGAATGGGAATCTTGTTTTTCAGTGTAAATCATTTAGAATGAACTTCTTGGAAGAGAAAATTGCATCTGCCGAGCAGTTTGAACAAAGACACTGAGGCAAATCATGAATTTCCCGAAAAAAAACCAACCCCTTACATTAAGGGCTATAGAATGGGAGGATGATACTGTTTAGAAGAGGCCTTGCATAAACAATGTTAAGCACATGCCAAGTCAAACAATCTGTGCTCATTTTTTTCAACTTAATATAAAGTACAGGCAACTGTGAAGAAAGAACACTTGAAGAGAATAACTCCATCTGCCTTGCGAATGGCCTGTGAGTAAGTCAGTAAGTGTCCTTAATTAGTGATTGCTATGGAAAAGTCCAGATCACAGTGAGGAGTGTTAGTCCTAGGAGTGGTTCTCAAGTATCTCCTAAAATTGGGAAATTCAAAGAGAGCAAACCTGTAAGTAGCACTTCTCTGTGGTCTCTTCTTTTGCTCCTGGCTCTTGGCTCTAGGTTACTCCTTTGACTTCATGCTTTAGGTTCCTCTAGTGAAAAGTGTAATATTTAAATAATTCTTAATTGTTTTATTTGTTTCTATTTTCCTGATTTCAGCCCTCTATTTGATTATTTTCTGGTGTCACTCCTCCTGGGTGAGTTTGCTCCTTTTTGTTCTATAGCTTTCAGGTGTCCTGCTAAGTAGTTAGTATGAGAGGTCTCTTGTTTCTTAATGTATGGAATTTGCTCTTAGCACTGCTTTTAAAGTGTCCCATAAGTATGTTATGCATCCATTTTCATTGAATTCTATGAAGTTTTTTTATTTCTTTTTTATTTCTGCCTTGACCCAGGGATAATCCAGTTGAGCATTTGATTGTGGTCTTTATCAGAGAAATGGATACCCAATTAGAGCATTCAGAGTACATTCAGAGTAAGTGCAGGACAAAATAGTGGGAATTTCTAGATAAATTCCATTGCTAATTTTAAGATCACCCTTAAAATTAATGATATAATCTATACATTAACCCAAAAGGATGAATTAGAAAATTGTTCTTTACATGACTTAAAATCTACACTTATCACTAGATTAGCACAAGAATAAGAAAAGACAGCAAGGAATTTGGACAATCCTCTGTAATGTCATTAATCTGTCAAATTCCTTAACAATGGAGATGAGTTAGGGTGAAAACTGAATGTATTTAAGAAACTCTTTACATCAGAGTTGTTAAATGTAAATTGTGGCTTCAGTCAATTCTTAGTTAGCTTTTCTGATACATCTTTAGAGTTTAAAATGTGTTTTTATGTTTAGTAGCACTAAGTTTGACAATGTAGTCATAATTTTACTACAGACAAGTATATTATTGTTAATTTTTATATTTATATACTGTAGTTTAGAATATTTATACATGAGTAAGAAACATAGTGACAAATTGATATTTCACAATTGACATTACAAACTTTGCAGTATTAACCAGTACCATTCTGTGAAAAACAATAGCAAAATTCAAACTAATTTTATTTGGTCAGTAGATGGCATTAGAGTTGAGAACAGCTACCTGCTTATTACCCATCAGCTATCAGGACTGTTGACATGTAAGTTGCTTTTGTTAATAATTCTGAAAACATGAAGTTGATCTGGAAAATATGAGAGCTATTTTAAAAAGTCTGACCATATAGAATTTGGGAAGCACAGCCCCCAGAGCTGTGCTTATAAGATTTTTTAACTCATGTTTTTTTCAATTTCTTACCCAGCAGTCCTTCGTTCCTGCCTTCCATCCTCCTTTCTTTTTTCCGTCTTTCTTTCCTGCCCTCCTGCATTCTCTCTTTTCTTTGTCCTGTTCTTTTTCATTGGCTCTTCCTATATTTTGCTTTGTTTCTTTTTCTCTCCCCCCTTTGAAACCACTAAACAACCATTGCATAGTGCATTTAGAAACATGTGCAAAGAAGCTAAATATCAGCTTTGCAAATAAATAAATAAATAACTTTAATAGAAGTCTTCTATTAGACTTTAAGTTGAAAATAGTTTTGCTGTTAAAATAATGCCTTTAAAATGATAGTAATTATTTTAATAACACATCACCTAATTTTAAGGATGTAAATGTGAGGGTTTTCTTTCTCCTATTTTCCATTGTGTTTGTTTATTGATTTTAACAATTTTAAAAAGGGGGTGACATTTAAAGTATTCAAGGTGCTTGAATTTCAAGAGCTATGAAGTGGATTTACAGAGTAAATTTATAGCTCTTTGCAATATATCTATTTCCAGGTTTCAATTTGTCTATAAAACTTCTTCAAAGGAAAATTTTAGCTTACACTATGAGGCTTGCTTTAAAATTAATTCTCCTATGTTATTGAGCTATTTTACTGAAGAGTCAACATTCATATCTTAAGACTTTAATTCTAGGGTCCACCCATGGAATCTTACTCTTTGAAGTGGCAGTAGCATACTGCCTTGTCAGTTTTTACCTTCTTACTAGGAAACAATTCCTAAAGAGTCTTCTGTGATAAATTCATAGAAGACCATGGAAACATCTCAATAGGCTTCAGACTTATGCAGTACTATGAGCCCAATGACTGTTGAAAACCTGAACACATCTTCAAATATGGAGAATATGAGAGAGAAGATACACAACTTAAAAAAAAATAAAGGTTAGGCAAAAATTCACTCTCACACTTTTACTGACATTGAACATTTAATGGAGGGTATATTTTTTGGTTTTGTGTTATTTTAGGTATGAATATGTAAGAACGTCATCTAACATTTTATGACAGATGAATCATGAATTTGACAGTTAGGCATTGAAATTTAGGAAATTTAGAACATTAGATGGTGGTTTTTACTATAGAATAGGGACACACTCAGAGGCTCTAAAGTCCAAAGGCCAGGTACTGAATGAACAGGAGGGAAAAGCAGGAATTGGACTCTACTAAAGGGGTAGCTTCAAGGCATCCCAGAAGAATATTGATGAGCTAGCATAAAAAGGATGTTGGGTGATGAAACAAGAGATAATTTATTTCTACAGTGGTTTTATAACAGAAACTTGAGAATAATGGATAGATCTAAGATGTCTAACTTGAGGTTTCACCTAGTTGATTTGTGTTAAAGACAAAAGAAAATGGAATACACTTACATACAGAAAAGTCTTGAGTGTTTGCTTTATTTTCCTGTTTACTATTTTTACTTACAGGATCATGGAATTCAATGCATATAAATATATCGATTTGGAGTTACTTTTAAAATGTCAAAATTTTATATGATTTCTTTGAAATAAGATAGATATGCAATTAACAAATGTTGCCTTATTTAATTTGGAATTGATAATGTGAGCTTGCTTTATGGCTATGTATGCCCAAAGTGAAAATTCATGAAACCAGATATGAAATGAATTAGTAAGCATTATTTCTTTATTACTTTTCAATTTTGTAAAATACATGTGTCTGGAAATAAAGGATCCTCACACAAGAACATCATCATAACCCACACAATAAGCTGAAGTAAAATCATGACATGAATGAAATAGAAAAGAGAAAGGGGGAACACATACAATGAAGACAAAAACATATGGTACACTCAAAAATATAGCAAGATACAAAACTTGAAGTCATTAAAGTTTTCTTAATAAAGTCAGTTACCTCCTCAATCTTTTCTACCATTAAGTATGGAAGATAAAACTGGAAATTTCACTTACTGTTTCAGGTTTCTTCAAATGGGAAACATTAGACAAAGAAATTGGGAAAGAGTTTTGTTCATGAGCAAAGCATAAAATATTTTCTAAGGAATTTAGAAGTTATTAAGAGATGGAATTGTATTCCTATTTTAAGCCATTAGAATTCCAAATTTTCAGAAAATGGATAATACAGGTAAGTATGACAAGGACAGTATACTAAATTCTTATGTGCTCCAGTTTCTTTTTTATCCATTTTTTTATTCATCCATTTTTATCATCTCTTCATTTTAAAGATAAGGAAACAAAGGAAGAAATTAACATGTGCAGATCAAAGTTCAATTTATCATGAATTTAAGATAGTGTTACTCTTAATTTATATACTTCATTTATAAATTATAAATATTCAGTGGTTAAGCTTAGTGCATGATCCTGAACCAACGTTTCCCTTACTCTCAAATAATTAACAGGCTTTAAAAAATATGAATACATACCTTGATATCTCATAGCACTTACAAAAGAAATAGAGCACTATAAAAAATAAAACAGGAATCCACTGTCAACATCTCTATTTTTCATAACTGTATTTTTACATGTAAATACTGTTTCATTGGTTTTTTGAAAATTTAAAAAAATGTTAAATTCCCAGCTGGTTACTAATACCTGTAACTCACTACATATTTATAATTCTTCAAATGCCAGCATTCTAATTAGTTTTGAAAACATAATGAGAGGTTAATTATTGCATTATTATGTATATTTTAGGCCAAATAAGAAAGATAGATTCAGTGTCTTGCAAGTGAACTGGCTCTCTGATGAATAGATCCACTAAGAAATGCATAATAAATTATAATTTTTGATTAAAGCTGATATTCAAGGATTTCTGTGTCAACACAGAGCAATTTCAATTCATTATTTTTATATAAATGAAAGTGATTACTAGGATTTTTATATTTTCTATTGTCATGAATATTTCAGAAACGGTACCCTTTCTGAGACATTGCTACGGCACTCTTATAGAACCTCGACCCAGATCTCTCACAAGATGCTTTACCACATTTGCTTAGCCACTCTTTCTTATTCATTACATACAGATGTCAGTAACTGTGAAGGATCTGGGATTTTATGCTGGATAGAAACTAACAAGTTAGCTTGTCACAACTAAATAGATGGAGGTAGAGTCAAGAGACCTTGTGGATGGTACCAAAGACTTTACTAGTTTTGACGGAAGAGGCAGGTTCACTGCATATTTCCATTGCCACCCTTTCTTATCAGCGATGGGAATGACATGAAGGTGAGTTCAGGAGCATGACCAATGTACACAGTAAAACTTCATTGTGACTAAATACTCCTAAATACAGGATACTTTTATTTCAAAATGATAATGCTATATTAGCAGTAAACAAATTTGCCCTCTACAGTTTCTCATGGGATTGTATCTTTACTGCCCATAACTATTTATTTAACAAATGTTTTTCTTTTACTTTCTTTACACATATTCCTTGTGTCTTTCACATCATGCATATCAATTCCAGTCATTTTCTTGTCCTTTCATATTCACCCTCTGTCCTCGCAAATACCCCTCTCCCCAAAATATAACAAAATTTAAGAGATTAAAAAACAAAAAAGAAAAAATTAATCTTTCCAGGGAAGCTGAAACACATTTGGTAATGTAGTTATCCCTTTGATCCATATATCTTTATTTGCAAGTGATTAATGCAAATAATCATTTGTGTGGTTCAAGACCTATGGTTTGCTTTCTTTTGTACTATCAGTGCTAGGCCCTCACTGGGATTCCTCTTGTGTATACTGTTTTTACTCTGTGTCATGGGGATCCAGCAACTAGCCACTTCTGCTCTAGCAGATCACAGCCACTAAACATTCAACTTATAATTTGTCCTGTCAGACAAATATGCTGGTATAAGGTGGTGCAGAACTTGTGGGAGTAGAAATCCAGCTTTACTACTCAGTATTAATTGGCTCCTCTGCATCACAGGTTGCCCCTATAAAACTTGGAAAAGATAAGGCAGAGTGTTTGTACAAGACAGAAGTAGTGGACTTCTGCATTGAAACAATATTGAAAATCTTCAATCTCACAGTATCTTCAAACTCACAGTAACTACAACTACAAGCATAACACCTGACACAGATAAGGCTAATCCAAATTCCATCAAGGACTTATAAGTGTCTTATGTGATTCTACCCATAGCTGAGAAGTTATTGCAATTTAACAAGTGTGGGGCAGACACAGAATGAAATTCCTTTTGAGATATCCCTGTAAACCCCTGAAAACGTAGGAAATAACAGTTCAAAGAAGGGAATCTTGTGGTCTGAATCCTAAACAAAGAACTACAGGTCACTGAAAAATGGTGAGAGCAAGAGGAATGGCTTCCTGTATTTATGTGCAACATCAAATTTCAGCCCTGAAAATAGGCACATGCAAGCAACATTATGTGGAATAAACAGACTGTTTTTTATTTAGGATTATATAACATAGCATTAGTATACTAAGCATCTAATATATATTCATGAACATATAATATACATTATGTCACATATAATATATTATGGTACATAATATATGGGCATGTGTATTAGCAACAACAATTTAAAAAGATTCCAGGATTCTGAAAAAGCAAGAGGGAGGTAAAGGGTAACTAGGAAGAGTGAGAGAGAAAAAGAGATGGAGGCAATAATGCAATTATATTTTCAAAAATACAATGTTATAATAAAGAGAGATAAAAGGAGGCAGAGTAAGAGCAAGAGCATGAAGTTGAAGGAAAAACTGATGGAAGAGAAGTTTAATGGATAAAGATGGAAGGGTGAATTATTATTTTCATATATGAAATTATCATTTAGAAAAGAGAAATGGGTCTTACAACCAAATCCCCCAAAAGGAACTGGAGACAGAACAAAGTATCAGCCATTTCTGTCTTGCCCCTCCACCATGAAATAGTGAGGTGAGTAACAGGGACTTCTCCAGCCTACCCCTATCCATCTCTTTGAGTCTGACCTGCTGCCCCCAAGCTCTGAATCCCCCAGAGGCACCTGGAGGCAGAACAAAGCAACCACCATCTGCCATCATTCCTAACCTGGCCCACCACCCTCCTGTAGACAGGCCAGTAGCAATAGCTCCTCTATCCCAAATATCCCTTTGACCTGTGGTCACCAAAACTTTTCAGCCACCAAATTCCTCAGAGTGTCCTTGAGGCAGAACAAAGCATCCACCTCTAGCTGTCATACCTGTCTTGCACTTGCACCATCCAGGAAAAAGGAGAGGACAGAGTTTTGAAACCATACCACCCACAACAGAGAGAGACCCCACCTGTACCCACTGGAAGAAGAGATATGAAGACAACAGTATAAGGCACATTCGACAACAGAAACACTTGCATGATACCACCATACTCTAGGAATTCTACACCAGCAAGAACTGAAAATCGTAAGCCAGATTAAGCAGAAGAGAATGAATTAAAAGTAAATCAATGGGCCATACCCTACCCATTGTTCCACTGCTCTGGTGGGGCACTGGAACAGAGGGCTGATCCCACAATCCTGCCACCTTCGGGAAACTTCCTGGAGCTGCTCTGAGCATACTAGACTTGCCTATCCCTGTGGGATCATCCTGAGTCCCTGCCAGCCAGATATTGAATCCCCCTCATCAGGCCTCGGCTAGAGGACCATCCTGAGCTCCTATCTGCTGGATCTTTAACCCCCTTCACCCAGCCTCTGCTGGAATCTGATCTTTCACCACCAACACCAGGCCTCTGCCTGAGGAGAAACTTCCTGGAATGCTCGGAATACCCAGAGCTACAGACATTGAACTTCTGACCCACTAAGCCCAATGGGGCAATAAAATAGAGAGAGAGGAGACTACACCTGTACCCACTGGAAGAAATGATGGGAAGATGGCAATACAAGAAAACACCTAACAATAGAAAGACAAGCAAGACTCCACCAGAGTCTAGGGACTCTACACCAACTATTGCTGAATACCCCAAAGCAGATGAAAATGACTTAAAAAATATCATCATAAAAATGATAGAGGCCCTCAAAGATGATGTTAGAAGATCCCTTAAAAAATGGAAGGAAAACAAACAAAAAAAAAGTGGAAGAAATAAACTATCTTTGAAAGAAAGTACACAAAACCAAGAAAACAGGAAGAAGACATTTCAAAACTTGAAAACCAAAATAGAGACAATAAAGAAATCACAAACTGAAGGAATGCTTCAAATAGAAAAAATGGGCAAATGATCATGAACTACAACTCAAGCAAAACCAATGGAATATAAGAGATGAAAGAAGAATCTTAGGCGCTAAAGATAAACTCGAGGAAATTGATTCATCAAAATAGGCAACCTTTAAAAATAATTGGCATAGAGGAAGGTGAAGAAGCCCAACTCAAAGGTGCAGAAAATATATTCAACAAAATCATTTAAAAAAAAGATTTCCACTCTGAAGGACATGCCTATAAAAGTACAAGAAGCATACCAAAACCAAAATAGACTGGACCAAAGAAAAAATATGAATCAACACATAATAACAAAAATACCTAACATACAGAAAAGAAAGAATGTTAAGAGCAGCAAATGAAAAGGCCAGATAATATATAAAGGCAGACCTATCAAAATCACACCTGACTTCTCCATCGAAACTCTCAAGGACACAAGGTCCTGGATAGATGGTCCACAAGTACTAAGAGTCCACAGATGCCATTCCAGGCTACTATACCCAGCAAAACTCTCAATCCCTATAGAAATATAAAACAAGATACTTAATGACAAAGCCAGATTTTCATAATAGTTATCCTCAAATCCAGCCCTACAAAAAGTTCTGGAAGGAAAATTCCAACTTCAAGAAGGAAGTTACTTCTTTCACAAAGACATAGGCAATAGATACTCCCACTTCACCAGAACCCAAGGGTAAAGCAGGGCACCTATATTCACAATACCACCACCAATGTCAAATTAAAAACAAACAAGCATTAACAGTCAATTGTCCTTAATTACCCTCAACATTTTTGGTCTTAATTCACCTATAAAAAGACACAGGCTAACAGAATGGATACGTAGACATAATCCATCCTTCAGCTGCAAATAAGAAACACATCTAAGTTTCAAAGACACATATTACATCAGGGTAAAGGGTTGGGAAAAGATCTTCCAGTCAAATGGACCCAAGAAGCAAGCAGGTGTGGCTATCCTAATATCTAGCAAGTTAGACTTCAAATAAAAATCAATCAAAGAGATGAAGACAGTCATTTCGTATTTATCACAGGAGAAATCCATCAACACAAAGTCTCAATTCTGAACATCTATGCCCCAAATACAAACACTACTAAAACTCAGAGCTCACATAACACTCACACATTTATGGTGGGTGACTTCAACAACCCACTCTCACTGCTAGACAGGACCACACATCAGAAACTTAACAAAGAAATAAAAGAACTAACAGAAGTTATGTCTCGACTGGGTTGAACAGATAACTATAGAACATTCCATCCAAGCACAAAAGAATATACCTTTTTCTCTGCTCCACATGGAATCTTCTCTAAAATCAACCACATATGAGGTGACATAACAAACCTCAACAGATACAAAAAAGTTGTAATTATCCCCTGTATCTTATCAGACCACCGTTCTTTAAAGTTAGAATTTAATAAGAACACAAATTGCAGAAACCCTATGAACTCATGGAACTGAACAATGCACAATTGCACCATACCTTGGTCAAAATAGAAATAAAGAAAGAAATTAAGGACTTTCTTATATTCAACGAGAATGAGGACACAACATATCTGAATTAATGGGACACATTGAAAACATTGCTATGAGGGAAGTTCATTGCACTAAGTGCCCATATGAAGAAAACAGAGGATAGTCACATTAGAGAATTAACAGCACAACTGAAAGTCTTAGAAAAAAATGAAGCAAACTCACCCCAGAGGAGTACATGCCAGGAATAATCAATTTGAGGGCTGAAATCAATAAAGTACAAACAACGAAAACAATACAAAAAATATTCAATGCAACAAAGAGTTGTTTTTTAGAAAATATCAACAAGATAGACAAACTTTTATCCAACCTAACCAAAAAGCAGAGAGAGAATATGCAAATTAACAAAATCAGAAATGAAAAGGATTGAGCCAATGCAGACAATGTTCAGGTCATAGTTTGTAAACTTGTACTCCACAAAATTTGAAAATTCAAATGAAATGGACAAATCTCTGGATAATTATCACTTATGAAAGTAAATCAAGAACTTACAAATAACTTAAATAGACCTATAACATCTAATGAAGTAGAAGCAGTTATCAAAAGACTTCCAACAAAAAAAGCCCAGGGCCAGATTGTGTCAGTGCAGAATTCTACCAGAAATACAAGGAAGAGCTAACACCAAATTGTTCTGCACAATAGAAATAGAAGGTTCATTACCAAACTCTTTTTACAAGGCCATAATCACCTTGGTACCCAAGCCATACAAAGACACAAGTAAGAAAGAAAAGTACAGATCAATATACCTCATGAACATTGATACAAAAATAATCAATAAAATACTGAAAAACTGAATCCAAGAATACATCAGAGAAATCATGCACTATGACCATATAGTCTTCATCCCTGGGTTGCAAGGATGGTTTTACATAGGAAAATCTATCAACATGATCCTCCATATAAACACACTGAAAAAGAAAAACAATATTCTCATATTCCTAGATGCAGAAAATCCTTCCACAAAATTCAACACCCTTTCATGATAAAGGTCTTAGAGATATGAAGGATAACAGGAACATACCTAAACATAATAAACACATTATACAGTAAACCAACAGCCAACTTCAAACGGAATGGACAGAAGCATAAGATGATTCATCTAAAATGTGGAACAAGAAAAGACTGTCCTCTCTCTCCATATCTCTTCAATATTGTACTTGAAGTCCTAGCTAAAGCAATAAGCAAACAAAAGGAGATCGCGGGTAACAAATTATAAAAGAAGTCAAACTTTCACTAATGCAGATGATATAACAGTTTATATAAGCGACCCCAAAACCTATCAGGAAACTCCTATAGCTATTACAAACTTCAGCAAACTAGCAGGATGGAAGATAAACTCAAGAAAATCAGTAGCCTTATTTTATTCAGATGACAAAGGGGCTGAAAAAGGAACTACAGAAACATCACCATTTACAATAGCCACAAAAAACATTAAGTATCTTGTGGTAATGCTTACTAAATAAGTGAAAGACCTATATAGCAAGAAGTTTGTGTCTTTAAAGAAAGAAATTAAAGAAGATAGCTGAAAAAGGAAAGGTCACCAAAGCTATTGGATAGGTAGAATAAACATAGTAAAAATCATAGGCAAATATCAGCCTATAGATTCAATGCAATCCACATTAAAAGCCAAACACAACTCTTCACTGAACTTGAATGGATAATAATTAACTTTATATGGAAAAACAAAACACTCAAGATAGCCAAAACAACCATGTACAATAAAGGAACTTCAGGAGCTATCACTGTCCCTGACTATAAGCCCTACTACAGAGCTATAATTCTGAAAGCAGCCTCGTATTGGCACAAAAATAGACAAGTAGACTAATGGAATCAAGTCAACAATCCTGATCTTAACTCACACACCTATGAACACCTGATTTTTGACAAAAAAAGCTAAAAGGATAGAATGGGAGGATGAGAACATCTTCAACAAATGGTGCTGGCATAACTGGATGATGGTGCATAGAAGACTGCAGATAGAACCATGTCTATTGCCATGCACAAAACTCAACTCCAAATGGATCAAATACCTTAACATAAATCCAGCCACACTGAACCTCTTTGAAGAGAAAGTTGGAGGTACACTAGAAGAAATTAGTACAGGAGACCACTTTCTGAACATAACCCCAGTAGTACAGACACTGAGATAGATACTGGATTGCCTCAAACTTAGAAGCTTCAGTAAGGCAAAGGACACAGTTGACAAGACCAAAAGGCAGCACAAAGACTGGGAAAATATTTTCACCAATCCTATATCTGACAGAGGGCTGCTCTCAAAATTAAAAATTGAACTCAAGAAACTAGTCATCAAAAGACCAAATAACACTATTAAAAAATGGGGCACAGAATTGAATAGAGAACTCTCAATAGAGGAAGTAAAAAATGCTGAAAAACACGTAAGAAAGTGCTCAACATCCTTAACTATCAGGAAAAATCAATTCAAAACAACTTTGAGATAACATCATACTCCTCCGAGAATGTCTGTAATTAGAAACAACAATGACAACTTATTCAGTAGAGGATGTGGAGAAATGGGAACACTCCTCCACTGCTGGTGGGAGTTCAAACTTTTAGAGCCATTTTGGAGATCAGTATGGCTGTTCCTCAGGAAAATGGGAATGAGTCTACAACAGGAACCAACAAATCCCACTCTTAGAATTAAACACAAATGACCAAATTCATGCTACAAAGACATGTGCTCAACTATGTTCATAGCAGTATTATTTGTAAAGGCAAGAACTTGGAGACAACCTAGATGCCCCTTAATTGTAAAAAGAATAAAAAAAAAAAAAAGATGTGGCACAATTACAAAATGGAATACTACTCTATGGAAAACAAAACAATGGAATCTTGAAATTTGCAGCTAAGTGGATGGAACTTGAAGAAACCATCTGGAATGAGGTAATCCAGTCACAAAAAAGAGGAATGTGATATGCTCTTGTTCATATATGGATTTTAGACTTAGAGCAATGGATCACCAGCCTATAATTCACACTGCCGGAGAGACTAGGATACAAGGTTGAGTATGAGAGATTGATATAAGGTTCCTCACAGAAGGAGAAAGGGACAATATCTCGGGAGTATATGGGGATTGGGGGGGGGGCAGACTGATTGGAGGGGAACTAGGAAACAGAGAAGTGGAGGAGAGAAAAACATGTGGGAGTAAGACAATTGAGTTAGTGGAGGAATAGATGAGAGAAGAGATGAGAAAGAGACACACACTCACTGGGAGAGAGAGAGAGAGAGACCCCATAAAAGAGGAGCCATTATAGGTTCAGACACCTGAATCTAGAAGAATGTCTAGTGCCTACAAGACTGACCCCAACTAACAACTTGAGCAACAGCTGAAATGCTACCATAAAAGCCCTTTCCTGACAATGAGATCAATGACTAACTTATCTACCAGCATGGAAGCCTCATCTAGTAGATGATGGAAAAAGAAGCAAATAACTATAACTAACTACTGTGCCAAACTTTAATCCAGATTCAGAGAGGGAGGATAAGACCAAGCTACATAAACACATAGATACAGCTATCTGAACAAGGAGCAGCTAATGGGCCCCCAGACTGATAGTTGGGAATCCAGTATGGGACTGACTCAGAACCCCTGAATGTGGGTCTCAGCTAGAAGTCCTGAGCAGTCTAAGGGACCTAGAACAGTGAAACCAGGATGCACAAAAGGAATTTGCAGGCACATCCCTAGAGACAGGAGAGAAGGCGTAGTACCTACTACAAATGACTTGATAGATTTACATGTCACCTCCTTGAGGACATCAACCTACAAATGGAGTTGGGTACAATGTGAGTGTAGGGAGTACAGGAGGCATGAGAGGGTAGAAGATAGGAAAGGAGGGGAGGCAAAGGGAACTGGGATCGATATGTAAATAAAAATGTAAATAATAAAAAATAAAAATATGGAAAAATAAAAACCATCATGAAAACGATGGGGGACTTCAAAGAGGATGTGAGAAAATTCCTATAAAATGGAAGAAATAACACACACAAAAAAGCAAGAAGTCAACAAATCTCTTAAAAAAGCAAGAGAAAGAAAGAAAAAAAAATTGTCAAGCAGATGAAGGAAACAATCCAACAGAGCTCAAGAACTGAAAACTGAAATATAGAATATAAAGAAACACAAACTGAGGGAATGCTCAATATAAAAAAAGCTGGGTAAGAAAACAGGATCTGCAGATGCAAGCATAACCAACAGAATATAAGAGATGGCAGAGAATATCTCAAGCACTGAAGATAAACTAGAGGAAATAGATTCACGTACCAAATAAAATCTTAAATCCTACAAACTCATAACATAGGAACATTCAGGAAATGTGGCACAGTGTGGAAAGACCAATCCTAATAATAATAGGTACAGAAGAAGTCAAAGAAGCCCATCTCAAAGAGACAGAAAATATTAAAGCATGGTGGTCTGATAAGATACAGGGGACGATTCCAATCCTCTCGTATCTTTTGCAGTTTGTTATACCACCTAGTATGTGGTCAGTTTTAGAGAATGTTACATGTGGAGCAAAGAAGTTATATTCTTTTGTATTTGGATGGAATGTTCTATAGATGTCTATTAACCCCAGTTGAGACATAACTTCTGTTAGTTCTTTTGTTTCTTTGTTGAGCTTCTGATTGGTGATCCTGTCTAGTGGTGAGAGTGTGATGTTGAAGTCTCCCAGCATAAGTGTGTCAGCTTTTATGTGAGCTTTGAGTTTTACCAGTGTTTCTTTTACGAATGTGGGTGCCTTTGTATTTGGGGCATAGATGTTCAGAACTGAGACTTTGTGTTGATGGATTTCTCCTGTGATAAATATGAAATGACTGTCTTCATCTCTTTTGATTAATTTTGGTTTGCAATCTAACTTGCTAGATATTAGGATAGCCACACCTGCTTGCTTCTTGGTTCCATTTGATTGGAATATCTTTTCCCAACCCTTTACCGTGATGTAATATCTATCTTTGAAGCTTAGATATATTTCTTGTGTGTAGCAGAAGGATGGATTATGTCTACGTATCCATTCTGTTAGCCTGTGTGTTTTTATGAGTGAGTTAAGACCATTAAGGTTTTGGGTGAGTAAGGACCATTGATTTGTTGTTGGCAATGTTATTGTGAATATATTTGTCTTGCTTTATCCTTGTTTCTTGTGTAGTGGGATTATCCATTGCCTACATCTTTGTGAGAGTAGTTAACTTCCTTGGGTTGCAGTTTTACTTCTAAATTTGTAGATACATATTGTGAAAATTTGGCTTTGTCATTGTCATTAAATATCTTGTTTTCTCCATCTATAGTGATTGAGAGTTTTGCTAGGTATAGTAGCCTGTGCTGGCATCCATGTACTCTTAGTACTTGTCAAACATCTACCCGGGATAACTGGGATCTACATGTAAAATAAAATAAAAAACATAATAATAATTAAAAAAAAAAGCCCAAAGAAAAGGCAAGGTAAATCTATATAGAAAACCACTACCGACAACAAATCCAAAACAAACAAGATTTAGCATACAATGGTATTTAATTACCCTCAATATTAAAGTTCTTAACTCACTTATACAATGACACAAGATAACAGAATGCACACAAGGACAGAATCCATTCTTCTGCTGTTTATAAGAAGTACACCTCAACGTCAAAGACAGAAGCCACCTCAGAGTAAAAGGTTTGGAAAAGATTATCCAATCAAATGGACTCCAGATACAAGCTGGCCTAGCAGCAATTCTAGTATTTGCAAATTAGACTTCAAACTAAAATCCATCAATAGAGATTGAAAAAAAGGTAATTTCATATTCATCACAGGAAAAAAAAATCTATCATGACAATGTCCCATTTCTGAACATCTATGCCCCAAGCACAGAGGCACACACATTCATAAAAGAAACATTACTAAAACTCTGATTTCACATAAAACCTCACACACTTATAGTGGGAGACTTCAACATTCCACTTCCATCACTAGATAGGACCACCAGAAAAAAACTTAACAAAGAAACAAAAGAACTAACAGGTTATATCTTAACTAACTGGTTTTTAACAGACATCTATAGAACATTCCATCCAAACACAAAAGAATATAACTTCTTCTGAGTTCCACACAGAACCTTCTCTAAAATCAACCACATACTAGTCAACATAACAAAACTCAACAGATACAAAATCATTGGAATTTCTCCGTTTCTTATCAGACCACCATGATTTAAAGTTGGACAACTTTTATCCAAACTAACTAAAAAGCAGAGGGAGAATATGCATATCAACAAAATCAGAAATGTAAAGGGCAATATAACAAGGGACACTGAGGAAATCCATAGAATTTTCACATCATACTTTGAAAATTTATACTCCACAAAATCCTAAAATTGAAACGAAATGAACACATATCTGGATATCTATCACTTACCAATATTAAATCAAGAATAGATAAGCAACTTAAATAGACCTATAACCCGTAACGAAATAGAAGCAGTCACAAAACACCTCCCAAGCAAAAACAAACAAACAAAAACAACAACAACAAACAAAACAAAACAAAAACAAAATCAAACAAACAAAGACCAGGGAACTTGGCTTCAGTGCAGAATTCTACAAAAAATTCAAATAATAGCTAATACTAATGCTCCTTAAATTTTTCCACACAATAGAAGCAGAGGGTCATTACCAAACTATATTTATGAAGCTATAGTTACCTTGGTACACAAGCCACACAAATACACTACTAGGAAAGAGAACTACAGACTAACATCTCTCATGAATATTGTTGCAAAAATACTCAATAAAATGCTGGCAAATCAAATAAAAAAACATATCAGATAAATCATCCAACATGATCAAATAGGCTTCATCCCAGGGATGCAGGGATGTTTCAAAACACAAAAATCTATCAATGTGATCTACTATATAAACAAACTGAAAAACAATAACTGCATGATCATCTCACTAGATGCCAAAAAAAAAAAAAAAAAAAAAAAAGCCTTTGACAATAGTTAACAGCATTTCATGTTAAATGTCTTGGAGTCAAAAGGAATAAGAGGAACAAACCTAAATATAATAAAATCAATATACAGTAAAACAACAGCCAACTTAAAAATGAATGGAGATAAGCTTAAGACAATTCTTCTAAAATCAGGAACAAGACAAGGCTGCTCATTCTCTCCATATATCTTTAATATTGTACTTGTAGGTCTAGATAAACAATAAGACACCAAATGAGATCAAGGGGATACAAAATGGAAAGGGAGAAGTCAAACTGTAACTATTCAAAGATAATTTGATAGCTTACAGAAGTGACCCAGAAAACTCTATCAGGGAACTACTACAGTTGATGAACACATTCAGCAAATTAGCAGAATTCAATATTAACTAAAAACATAACTGTTGTCCTACTATATACCAATGATAAAGGGGTTGAGAAAGAAATCAGGGAAATATCATCTTTTACAAAAGCCACAAACAACATAATGTATCTTGGGGTAACACTTACCAAACAAGTGAAAGACATATATCACAAGAACTTTGTGTCTTTGAAGAAAGAAATTAAAGAAGATATCAGAAAATGAAAGGATCTCCCATGCTCTTGGATAGGTAGAATAAATACAGTAAAAATGAGATTCTTTCCAAAAGTATGCTACAGATTCAATATGATCCCCATCAAAATTCCAGCAAAATTCTTCACTGACCTTGAAAGGATAATACTCAACTTTATATGGCAAAACAAAAGACACAAGATAGCCAAAACTACCCTGTATAATAAAGGAACTTCTGGTGGTATTACCATCCTTGGCTTCAAGCTCTTCTATAGATCTATAGTCCTGAAAATAGCTTAGTATGAGCACAAATAGACAGGAGACCAATGGAATCCAATTAAAAATCCTGATATTAATCCACACACCTACAAAAACCTGATTTTTTTTTTGACAAAACAGCTAAAATTATACAATGGAAAGAGGAAGGCATCTTCAACAACTGGTGCTGGTATAACTGGATGATGGTGTGTAGAATATTGTAGATAGACTCATGTCTATTAGTATGCACAAAACTTAAGTCAAATAAATCCAGACCTCAATATGAATACAGTTACACTGAACATTTAGAAGAGAAATGAGAGGTAACCTTGAAAAAATTGGTACAGGAGACTGCTTCCTGAACATAACACCAGTAGCAGAGACACTGAGATCGTCAATTTGTAAATGAGACCACATGAAATTAATAAGCTTGTGTAAGGCAAAGGACACAGTCGACAAGACAAAAGAGCAGCCCACAGAATGGTAAAAGTCTTCACTAAACTCACATCTTTCAGAGGGCTGATCTCGAAAACATACAAAGAACTCAATTGAGAATTCTCTATTTAATTCTGTACCCACTTTTGAGTTGGATTATTAGATTTTGTGGTGACCATTTATTAATTGCTGATCTCAATGTCTGTGCTACTGGTGTTATTTTCAGGAAACAGTCTTCTGTACCAATTCATTAAAGGGTACCTCCGACTTTCTCTTCTAAGATATTCAGTGTGTCTGGATTAATGTTGAGGTCTTTTATCAATTTGGACTTAAGTTTTGCACATGGTGATAGATATGAGATCTATCTACAGTCTTCTACACTCCAGCATACAGTTATGCCAGCACCATTTGTTGAAGATGCTTTCTATTTTTTGCTTCTTTGTCAAAAATCAAGTTTAATAGGTGTGTGCGTTAATATCAGGTTCTATTTTTTTTCAATCCCTTTTGTCTGTCTACTGTTGTGCCAATACCAAGCTGTTTTCAGAATTATAGCCCTACAATAGGGCTTAAAGTCAGGGTTGATGATGCCTCGGGGAGTTCCTTTATTGTAAAGTTTTGATTTTGTTTTTTTTATTTTTTTCTATCCTGGATATTTTGTTTTTCCATATTAAGTTGAGTATATTCACTCAAGGTCTGTGGAGAATTGTGTTGGTATTTTGTTGGGGATTGCAGTAATCTTTAGATTGCTTTTGGCAAGATTACCATTTTTATTAGGTTGGTCCTACCTATCCAATAGCATGGGAGATCTTTCCATTTCCCTGTATCTTCTTTAATTTCTTTCTTTAAATTGGAGAGATCAGGGATAAGAGAAACACACCTTAAACATGAGAAAAGCCAGAAGCTACCATCAACCCATTAGAGAAATACTTAATGTGATTCCTCTAAAATCAGGAACAAGACAAGGCTGCCACCTCTCTCCGTGTCTCTTCAATATTGTACTTGAACTACTAGCTAGAGCAATAAGACAACACAAGGATATCAAGGGGATACTAACTGGAAAGGAAGAAGTTAAACTTTCAATATTTGCAGATGATATAGTTTACATATGTGACCCACAAACTGTACCAGAGAACTCCTTACTAAATTAACTAAAAGAAATCAGGAGCCCTGCTATATACAGACTGTAGAGGAGCTGAGAAAAAAATCAGAGAATTATCACCCTTTATAATATCCACAAACAACATAAAATATCTTGGGGTAATGCTAACCAAACAAGTGAAATACTTATATATTAAGAACTTTGAGTTTTTAAAGATTTTTAATTATATACACTGCCAAAAGTGTAACTTATGAGCACTGAGCCACAGTAAACCACTCTGTGTTCTTAGCCATCTTACTTTTTCAGCAGTATTAAATTATAATGGGGTCTTTTATGGACAGATGAAATATATGTATGTCTTATTCTGTTTTTAATAATGTTCATATATGTATATATATATAAGTACATATATATTATATATTAATGTTAAATACAATTTATACATTTTTATACAAATCTATATTTAGGTCTCTAGATTAATTTTTAAAACATTAAAATTATCGAGTTCAATATAATACATTTGTTCTTTTCTAATTTTCTCTTTCTCTTAATAATAATGAGAATTTGAGCTTCTAAAATTTATATATATATTTTTTCTTGGTCATCCTATGATGGGAGATGCCATTCTGTATATGTTTCTCATACTGGTTAATAAATAAAGCACTGTTGGCCAATAGGAGAGGAAGATAGGAGGGACTAGGAGACAAGGAGGAAATAGGAAGTAGTAAGGAGGAGCCAAGATGGAGAGTCTGAAGAAAGCAGTAGGCCGCCGGCTCCCTGGTAAGAGAAATACATAGATCAGCAGAAATGGGTTAATAATTAAAGGCAGAGCTAGCCAATACGAAACAAGTAACCGGGCCAACAGTATTGTATCAAATACAGAGTCTCTGTGTATTATTTGGGGCTGGCGGCGCAGCGGCAGGACAATACCAGGCAGAGGGCGGAAAAACCGAACTCGTTACAATCCTAGTTATCCCAAGTCTCCTTATGTTGCCAGAAATTTCCTAGATGTCTGTTTACTTTGTTTTCTTCTTGTATCCATGGACTCTTTATTCTAGAATGAAAGCCAAATTGTTGGCAATCACCATCCTCTTACATTTATTAAATCTTTTCATTTATTCTACTTATAATGCACTTCCAAGGGAATAATAGCAAAAAATAAAGAAATCACTTTTAATTGTTGATTTCTAATTAATCATTAGTTTTATATGTATGAAAGAAAGGTTTTGCTTTTAAACAAATTAATATTTTCATATGAAAAACATAGAACAAATAAACTTTAGGGAAGAGTGGTGATGCCATGCCTTGACTAGCATTGCTGTACTGGGGATGTCAGTACATTACATATCAAGGTATCATGTTTAAAATGTAGCTATGTCCAACTATTTTTGTCTCCTTGTCTTGCTATGTTACAAATGACGTTTTACCAAATCAATGAAATGGTTTTCAAGATAATCCCAATAGTATGGAATTTCTGAGAAAAGTCAGAAAGTAGTAGCTTATCAGAAATAACATCCTTGAAGCATGACAGGCCATGATATATGTTCTGCAGAATAGGGAAACTTGACTCCCAAGATTGGCAGGTAAAACTGAGTAATTTAGAGTTTATTTTATTAAAAAGGGAATGTTGGAGGTGACTTGTTATCTTTTCAGTTTGTGCACTGAGCAAAAAAATCTGTATGACTTCTGAAAGGCATGTAAACCTACTGTTGGAGCAAGTTGAATGACAAATTTAACCTTTATATACGTTTTGTAAAGTATCACTTTTAAAGTGGTAATAGAGTGCTTTATACACTAATGTGTGAGTATTCATTGTAATGATTACACACGTTTGCTTCCTGTGTTTCTTACTTTTTCTTTGAGAATTTCCTGTACGTATATGTAAGGAGTATGGGTTTTTTCCGCCCACCACCTGGTCTTGTACCGCTGCCGCGCCATCCCCAAATAATGCACAGTTAACAATATTTAGTCCATTAACATTTAGCAAGATTAAAAGAAACTATTCTAAAATCTATTTTATATTTGTGAGTCTAAAGTTCTATATGTAACTTATCTTTATGCTTAACTAAGGAAAACTATAACCATAACTGTCTTCAACTCCTTCAAAGACCACAGAAAGATAATATATAAACTCTAAAAATGACAGCAACATCTTGCATTGTCAGTCACCTGAAGTTCTTCTGTAATCTTCAATCTTCAGCCCATAGGTCATAGTGTCTGGCAGACTCTTCAGCAAAGTAGGAAACTTTAAACTGTCTTCTTGTATTGGCAGTTTGTCAGTCACTTTTCTCTGTGTCCTGCAGACTGTCTGGAAGACTCTTTCATGAAGCAGGAACTCTGTAGCAATGACAAGCTTGAATCAGCAGTCACTTTCCTGTGGGTCCTTCATGTCCAGTTTATATATCACAAAGTCAAACAGTCCAGACAAGAGCAGTGTCTTGTCCAAATGGCTAGTCTTGGTATATTGAAAGCAAACTTCATAACGTGTTTCTTCGATGTCCATCTTCATCTTCCTTTCTGATGCAGGTGATGTTGCCAGGAGCAGTTGTGCTTCACTGTCAAGAAAAACCCTAAACCATTTTAAATGCCATATTCTGTAGGTCTTTGAAAGGTTTGAAGAATGTCTATTCATCTCAAATACATCTCTGTATATCTAGAAATCCTAACTCACCTAGCTATAAGTTTTGACTATTATAGGTAACTATCTAAAACCTGTACTAAATTATACATTACATTTTTAAATGAATTATATAAACACAATACCTAAACAAAAGGAGAAATATACATCTCACAAAACTGACATTAAATTGTATCAATAAATGAAAATCCATTCCAAAACAAAGTATTCATATCTATACCATAATCCCTTTTTACCTTTAAAAAGAATTGGCTATGATCATTAACCTTTATAACCAAGTCCATATAAATGAAAACAAACATTTATAAAATATGGAAATTTGGGAATTTATAAATTTGGGAATTTGGGCGTCTTTCTTTCCAAACTACTTCCTGCTGATAGGGGGCGCTGTCATGGGCATCCTAAGAATATGCAGAAATCCTAGCTTTAGTCTGCAATGCTGCTTTGTCACCACCGACTCTGTTTCAGGGGGTCTGGCTTGATCAAACCACATTAGTCTGGAAGGAATCCACAGCTTTTCATTTTCTGTGGAAACAAAAATAGAAATCCCTTCCCACAGTAACGTGTCCTTAGACTTAAATCTTGGAGTCAAAGCATTTTTAAAATATATAAATTGAATTAATCCAGCAACATTTCCTTTAACAATTGTTTCCTCAGCAGTCAAACAATACAAAGACAATATAATACCATACAGTATCCAGATTCTCTCAGTCTGTGGCTTTTTTATTATTCTGTTTCTTTTCTATTTTTTGAGACAGGGTTTCTCTGTGTGTCTCTTATCTGTCCTGGAATTCACTCTGCATACCAGGTTTACTTTGAAATCACAAGACTTCTGCTTGCCTCTGTCTCCCCAGTGCTGGGATTAAAGGTGTGTGCCACCACACCCAGCTCCTCTTTGTCTTTTTAAAACCATCTCTAAGTATATTTTAAAACACACTGTAAACCTTTAGCGGTTTTTCTTAATATGAATCTGTCTTTTACTGTAAATCTTTATCTTTGCCTGGCCACAAATCTTTATCTGCTAAACAACAACATTGCTAAAATGAAAATCATAGCTATGTTAGCCATGGTTTGTCAAAGATGGTGGCAGCTATTGTACAGCCAGCACTGAGAGCTGTGGTCACTGCCTTTGTCTGCATGCTGCCGGCTTGGAGATGTGGTCACTTCCATTTTAAGCTCTCATACACACCAAGAAATTGTTAGCAGTGCTTCTTAAAAGCCCTGCGGGTTTTTTTTTTTTTTTTTTTTTTTTGCCGCTTATGCTGAGTCAGGAATCTTCCCTTAAAGGAGCTGCAGGAATAG